>NC_088258.1:2950000-4425000 GCF_036013445.1 Caloenas nicobarica | reverse complement strand
AAGATACTAAACTTGCTTGTGGAAAAGAATGTGTATCTCCTAGTATAGGGCTCATGCTGAACGGAATGTTTTAAAACACTCTGTGGCCTCGCAGATGAAAGGCCTGAACTGACATAATACCACTAAAAGGATGAGGAGTTATTCTCACGTCAACCATCCATTTCTAATTCATATCACTAGAATGCGTGATGTGACTTAGACTGAGCCTTCATCCAGCATCTTGTCTTTATTGAGAGGTGTTGTGAGGTGGGACTTCATTATTTCAGAATTTTGTCTGTTTTAGGCAAGAACCCAATATCCTTATGAATTGGGAGAGGAGGAAAACTGCTGGTTTTCATTCAGAATTGGGACCTAGAATAGTGATTTCTGGATACAAAGTAGTCACAGCTAAATAAGCAATGATTTTCCTCATATATGCCATTTTAGGCATTGGCTATAGGTGGAAAAGACTGGAAGATGATCTTGTTGTTGTTGTTTGGTAATTGGTAACACATTGGTACTGGTTCCTTGTGATGCCTTTAAAGTATTTCCGTTTATATGATGATGTCTTTGGAGAGGAAAGCTCAGCCATCCGAGTGCCTGCGTGCGACTCAGCGGCAGCGTGCGGCCGTCCTCGCGAGGGGACAGGGCCAATAGGCGCCTCATTCACCTGCATCTGAAATAAACTTCATCTGCTCGTGCCAGTGCTAATACCAGAGTTGTGTCAAGAATCCTGAGAAATATTAGATGATTTTGCTTTATTTACTGGTATAATTGCAATGGGCAAAAAGGATTCCTGCCCCATTCCTTTCTCCCTTAGTTGTTCTTCCATGCATGTCTATGTGTGTGTGTTAATTCATGTAGCACAGAGAAGCTGCAGTTGCCTTATCATTTTCAGTTCTTATTCTCTGAATGCAAAAGAACAACAAATACAATGTTTACAAGTTGCTTAATAAGTTTAAATATATGAATTTCAGATTGACCTTATAAGACGGGTAGCAATTAAAATAAAATTACTACATTATTTTACTTCCAGCTTCTATAGGCATTTAATAGTTTTATGTTCCTACTTTTCTTTACTGTGGAAACCTCTTGACATCAATGACACTGATCCCATCATGGATTTATTATTGTGGAAATGAGAAAACAAAACATAATGCAGAATGAAAAACAATGATAAGGAGAGAGAATGTTTTATAGGCCACACTTTTATCATTCCGCACCTCAGACCTTAGTCAGATGGTCTCATGTAAAGCTCTGGTACAGAAGGTCAGGAAGGAGGACACCACTCAGTATCAGAAATAGGGAGAGCAAAGAGGTTGAAATGTAAGAGGAGCAGTGGGATTTTTGCAACAAAGCACAGATGGTGATTTCATGCACTCTACAACTAAGAATCACCTTGTCGAACCAGCTTTCCTATAGAAAATGGAACAGGGCGGTTGGAGAGATGTCAAATGTTTTGTGAGGAGGAAGCGCTGAACTGAAGTGGAAACCCTCTAGATGGGCAGTGAGAGCCGTGAAGAGGGTTACACACCCCTCAACCAAACAAAAAACTTCTGTACTCTGGTGTTCATCTGCCTTTGACAGCGTTTCCGTGTGCACTCTAAAACCTTCAGAGTGACGCGAAGAATGGAGCGTATTTGGGAGAGCGATTGCACTGACTTAATGGGACTTGGTCCTTTCTGCTGGGAGACGTGGCCTCCACCTTCCTGGGAGATGATCCCGCCATATGTCACACTGAAGCTGTGCGATCCATGGGTGTCACGGTGGCAGGTGATGCTGATGGTCGTGTCCCATCCAGCAGGTTATGTATTGTTATTGTCACCTCCAGTTCCCCAGGGTCCATGAGCCATTGTGCTCCTCGACACGCACAGTCCATGGGTCAATAACAAGAAACTGAAATTCAAGTCAGTGATTCTGAGAAATATCTCGATCGTTACCGGAACTGACAGGTTGGAGTGGTTTTTTTTTTCTTTTTTTTTTCCCCTCACAGCTCTAAACTAGGATGAAAATCATAAAAGCCATGATGTCGTCTTATTTATTTCTTATCTTTTACATTTTGCAGTTAAATTGTGTGTTAAGAATTCTTTAAAGAAACGTATCAACATATTAATTCCAGGTTGCTGCTTACGGTCGCCATAATGTAATGTGGTTATGTAGAAGAAGCTGTGTTAAATTCCAAATACCTTTAATCTGTAATGTAATTAGTTTGATTAAGACTGGTTATCTCTGTTAATTAGCATATCTATTAGAAGCATTGACTGAAGTGCTTTTCACGATCACAACCAATTTCTTTTAGAAATTTAGAAATTATTTTGTTGTGTCTGTCGCCGAGTTAACTAGAAAAAGATCAAATCTCCTGAAAGATGTGAGACACTGTCACCGTGGAATAAGCAGTTCTCCCAGAAGAACTGGCAAAAGATGAAAAGATGAAGGGACGGGATTTGTTTAGTTTTAGAAGATTAGGAAGGAACATGATAAAATTTTCCAGCACGTATTAGATTATTAAGGGGATGATGATCAGTATTTCTGTATAGCTGGTGTGGAAAGGAGATAGAACAAGAAAATAAACCAGCATAATTTATTGTAAGGAAGATTTGGGTTAGCTGGATTTTTCTGACTGAAAGAAGAAATGCATACTGATACTTCCTTGTGAGAAGAGCTTTCGACATACCCTTTATAGGTAATTTTTGTAAGTGTGATAAGACAAATAATAATCTAGGTGTTGCTGTTGTGCCCTAAACCGGAGCATTTAACTAGATGGTCTCTTGCGGTTGCTCTAGAAATAGCTGGTTCTGTGATGAAGAGGAATGGGTTGTTATTCATGGGCGGTTCTTCTGCCAAAAACTTGGGATAAGACGCTTAGGAAGGCACTTGCTTCCCAAAACTGGTGGTTTCTGAAGTTATGATTGTAGTTAGACCTAGTGAATAAAAGGCTCAACAAGTCAACTAAAAGGAGGAGAATAAGGAGATACTTTTTATATAGAAGTTTTCACATACTGTGAGCATAATTAAATAAATGTGCATTGGAAGAATTATATATTTTGTTATTTTGGCTTTATAAAAATGGACAAGCTAGGAACACCTAGCAAAAAAGCAATGCAGGAAGGTCCTTTGTAGATTATTGCTTGAGGTATTTAGCATGTATAGAAAGTTTTTGTTTTTCTTCTACAATATTATTGAAAGAGTTTATGAGGTGCTTTACAGGTTTCTCATGGTTGAAAGGCTCAAATTGACTCTGCTAACTCACCGCCCATGAGACTTACTCTATACTGCATAGTGTAGTAAATTTTTACAATCAATTTACTTAATTAATTTAGTAGATCAATTTATTTTTTTCTGTGATGTATTCCTTCAAGGGTTTTAATTTTTTTTATTTTCTGACTTTTTTTTTTTCCCTAAAGCTTTCATGACTTTCACTTTGATATTTATTTACTGAATGTACAGACTTATCACTTTAATACATTATTCCTTTATGGTTCTAATGGATTAAATTAAAAATACATCTTAAAGTGTTGCAAGTTGCATGCTTATTAGTATTACCCATCAGGGGCTCAGGGAATTTTATGGCTCTACTTGAGTCATGGGTGCACGTTCAAAAGATCTGGAAGACTTTGGGCAGGAAGTCACTGGATTTGTACTTTTTCTGAAATATTTTTTCCTTCCATTCAGTTTCATATCTGGAAATACGTAGTGCTGCACTTTAAAGTTGCATCATCGCTGTTTTCCCTGCTTAGACTTTTCATTTTCCAACTGTGTAGCAGCCATAGGAGGAGCAAGTCAAATGGACTCCTTCCATAGGCTTCGTGATATATTACACACATTAACTGACACAAATTTCCATGTTTTGACATCTCTTTCTGAATGAAAGTGATGCAAAGCTTTATTGAAGGTGTAAGAATAAATTGTTTTTGTAAACAGTTATCCATTCAATATGGATTGAGATTAGTAAAATAATCCGCTAACTTCCTTGCAATTTCTTTATAATAATGCATTTAAAATCACATCTACTTCAAGTAATTTGTTGTATCATTTTATTCTCAGTTTCTTGTCCTTTCCACCATATGCCAGCTCTCCTTCTTCCTTCCTGTCCCATCACTTTCTCCCTCCCCTGTTCCTACCTGTTTCCTTTTTGTGTCGGTTGTAAATTTAATTTTCATGTGACACCCAGGACTTTAAAGAAGTTTTGTTTGCTCGGTTGGAAATTAAAACATTTTCATTTTTTGCATACAACCTCACCCATTTTACATCTTTTTTTCTTCTCTAGCTGTGGTGAAGAGCATTTACCCATTTTTTTTAGTGCTTAATAATTACATTCTTGAAGGTCCTGAGAAGATTTGTTTTAATTAACAGACTAGGATAACTAAGTGCATGACTGGACGTCTTTTTCACCATTTAAGAGCATATGATTTTCATGTGTTTTTCAAACCCTGCCTGCCCAAAATCACCAGGGCATCATCCAAGAAAAACTTGTTAGTTGGCTCAGCCTGCCTTGCTCTAAACTTGTGTATGATAGATGACGGTTTCCATCTAACATCAGCTTAAAACATTAAAGGCTTGAGAAGCTTCTCAATCAACTTCAATATTTCAATTGAAATGGCTGAGCAAGCTGCCAGAGTGCATTATTTAGGTGAAACCTTTTAATTTGGCTACATGAGAATGACTGCCATTGATTAAGATGGATTTCCCTGTTGTGTGTGTCTTCAGGAGTTCAGAGATTTACAATTTGTGTCTTGAAAGTCTGAACCATTTAAAAACACAGTTGTTTTAGGGACTGCAGACATAGATTTTTGTGCAGGAAATTGCAAGTGAGGTTGGGCTTTCTTTCTGTCTAAAGTGATACTGTCAAAAGCCTTCTTGTCCCAGGACAGGAACAAGATGAGCCTCCGGCATCTCAAAGGAAAATGATGCTTTATAAATAAAACTTAATTGCTATGGAAAACAAAAAGCAGTTTTCATTTTAAAAAAAACCCTTCTACTATAACAATCTTTTTACACATATCATATTTACAGAAAAATTTCCTGGGAAAGTTTAGGCAAGCATGTGGCTGAAAAACATTTATTTCTGAAAGCCATCTGTTGTAAGAGTTATAAAGAAAATGCAGAACAAAAATCTGATTCAATGGAATTTAACTACTCTTTTGAGGTAAGCGTAAGTATTTATCTGAATTGGATGGTGCTGCCGGCTCATATTCATAACTCAGGGGGGTGGATACATTTTTTTGCTTCCTTGGGCAAACTTTGTTCTGCTTTTCTGTCAGAATAATTTTAAACCCACATCAGGTAATTTAGCACAGATTAATCTTTCCTTTCTATTTAGGAATCTAGCAGACGGTTGTAAGCAGCGAGGAAGAAAAGCTTTTAGAAACGAAACTAGGAACGTTAGCTTATTATGGAGTGAATCATTTTAATCAGGTGCTGGAAGCGTTCTACCAGCCCTCTCTGCGCAGCCCTCGGAGATAAGCTCCTGGAACTTCTTTTGCTGGGAGGATGACATATGGGAATAAAACAAGCCTTTTCTGCACCGTTCCTCCCCTCGCCAAAAAAGTTTGGTGGTGCAGAGATCACTATCAGTTATATCAGCATGACCCGGTATCCTGGCAACCCAAAACCTTGTCAGCGGTAACAATACACAATGAATAACTCCGGGATGATGAAAGCGGGAGAGTCTCGTTTGACAAGATCGCACCTGTTTTGCTCTGAACAGCCAGTGTTGAAATAATGATGGCATTAGTCAGGGGAATACAAGGGGTTCAAAAGGGTTTTAGTGACTTTGAAAGCGAATTGCAGCGCAGGGAGCCATCACCAGCTTCCTCTTCAGAGATGGGTTGTTATGTCTCCTATTTATTTGGCAGCTAGTTTTTATGATTTTATTGCTCCTAATCTCTTTCTGCTCTCACCTACAGCTAGCTGCAGACCTGTGTAGGCTTATGTCTCTGAAGCAAGCAGAGGCTGCTTGATACTGAGTGTATCTAACGCCATGAATTGTAATAAGCTGTGTAAATTCGCGGTGTGCAATAAGAAAGTGGTCGTGGTGTTGGCCGCAATGTTTTAGTCCCTGTCCCCAGGTGTGGCACTGGGGGTCTCGGTTTGCTGGTACGTTGACTTTCCTCCTCCCCAGTGCTACCACTTACGTCAGAGGTCGGTGAATTCATCATCTCCTGTGCTGAAGAAATACAGGAGTAAAGGGAGTATCTCGCAACACAAAAGTGGAACAGGTACAGAGGGGACTGAAATGGTTCAAGAGACTTAGATCTGGAGGAGCAGTAGGAAACATGAAAGCAATATGCAGCAAAAGAAAGGGGAAGATGGGGAAATTTCAGAGGGAACTCAGTGGGGAAGCAAAATATAGAAAATTGAAATATTCAGCTGGTGGAATAAAGCAGGAGTGGTACATGACCATGGGAAATGATATGAAAATGAATTCGTCATGTGGCGGCAGTATTACCTTAATGGAATTTGCTTAGGGAGACTGGCTGGCCCACGAAGGAGGTTTGGTGGCTCACTGGGTTGGGACCCAGGGGCTCGGAGGGCATCGCGCTTCTAGTCGTTCACTAAGGCCAGTCAAGGCTTGGAGCGACCCAAACCATTGACAGTTTGGCGAACTCTAAGAAATGAGTTTATGATGTGGGATATCTCCAGCAGATAATGCTGAATATTTCTTTTAACTATTACCATGAGCTATGGACATGGAGAAAATAAACCAGTAGAGAAAAGCACCATATTCCATCCAGCAATTATGATCTATCTAGATACTGTTTTAAATTAAAAAAGAAAAATCAGACGAAAATGACAAAGATCAGTAATAGTGTACTGAGTGGCAAAATAAACGTAGGATGGAAATGTACTGAACAGAAAAGTAACAGAAGGATAATGAGCTTCCATCTCTTTCCACTTCACCTTCTTTCAATGTAACTTTTACTCGAAAAAGTTACATAAGGAGAAAATCTTTTATCTGCAAAACTTGAAACTGGAAAAATAAGTAAATTGATTTTTGTTTGCAATGGAAAAGATGAATGCTGAACTGAGTTTAACACTGAAAAGAACATTAAGAAGAAATAATAATAAAATAATAACTTGACTTTCTACTTCCCCTCTTGTCTCTGTGGTTCCCCCCAGTTCCGCACCCTTTGTGCCGCTGACGCTCCTGGTCCCCAGGATCCCTCTGGAAGCTCGTTCCTGGTTTCAGTGAAAGCTGACAGAGCGAGAGATGTCTTGAATTCTGAAAAGTTTTGATGATAATGTGAAACTGGATGGAAGCAAGAGACCAATAATGCACCTAGTGTGAGAAAAGCTACAGCTTTTCTTAGACATTAGAGGATCCACATGAGAGCTGAGCCAGAAGGTACAAGCTGAGAAGAGATGAGGCTTTTTTAGTTGCCCTGCCTACGGAGCTGATTATTTCCTTTTAACCTGCTACCTAGGCTTTGACTATTTTTTCTACTTTAATGTATTTTCTTTTTTTTTCTCTGTACATCCTGAATGAAAGTTGTCTTTCGTCAGACAGTGAAGAAACTGTAAGTTTTGGACAACCAGAACTTAGAGTGGTCAAAAATGAGACGCTGGCAGCCCAGAAGGCTCAGGAAGGTGAACACAAGTAGCTGAAAGATTCTGGCATTGATAGCTCAGGAACTGAAAGGAGTTTGAAACAAAATGATCCAGTAACTATACATGTGCATGAATGTCTGCGGTTCTATCAGGTTTTGGAAGTTTGAGGGAAACATGAGAATGCGCAAGAAATGTACAAAAACTTTTCGCAAAAACGTTCTGTCATTTTTCACCCGTTAGTGCAACTTCTTATCACCGGATGACGGATCTTTTGTCATGTTCCACCAGTGGAAAAAGCAACAATCCGAAGGATCATTATCAAAGGAAATATAATAATAAAACTCGCCTATATTATCCTGTACTCTTCCATCTCACGGTACAAAATGGTGGTGCAGAATAAAAGAACGTTTCTGGGAATTTAGGATTTAATGTATATGTTTGGCTTTTATGTGTTTGGGGACACGTGTGAACTCTGCGTATCATTTCCCATTTTCAATTTTAGCGCTAGAGTGGAAAGTTAAGATAATAATTGGGTTTGAACGATTAAAGGTGAGGTTGCGTAACAGTGGAGTTCTCTTCAAATTAGCAAAAATGTGAGTTTTTGCAACAACTTTTTCATATTGCCCTGTCAGTGACTAAAGAAAGCTTTAAAAATCCATTTGCCACACAGATATTACGGTACTTAGTGGTAAAAAAATTCTCCAGACTTTGAAGGAGTTGAAATTTAAGTGCAGATAGATAATGTAGCATTTAATATACTAGAACTTTTAGGAGGAATAAATGGATGGTTATGAAATTGTTGCTTTGGAACTTCATGACATAGTAAATCTCAGTGTAATACTCATTGATATTGAAGATTTCTTAAACTGAGCGAATTGTAAAGATTGACTTTTCTCCTAGAGGGACTGAATTATGTTTGTCTGCTATTTGGAGCTGAAAAACGCTGAAGAATTTCAGGGATAAGCAAAGAGAGGGGATTGTGGAGGTGAGTTTGCAGCAGGCGCTTTCTCTCTTCATTGGGCTCAGTGGAGCCACAGGAACACGATTGTTTGCAGTGTTGTGAGCTTTGAGAGTAGCTTCATATTCAGCCAGCTTTATGAATCTGCTTTTTTTTTTTTTTTCAGATAGAGGGGACAATGTGGAAGTCTTGTGGTAAAAAGAGAATTAATTTGATCTATTTTAAAAATGGAAGTCTTGCTAAAGAAGCAGTCTTTAGAGTGATCATCGAATTTATGGGATATAACAGAAAGAAATTCCGTGTTAAGATTCTATTTTTCCTTGCTTGCTTAGAAGAAAAAAAAAAAAAAGAAAAAAAGATAAAAGGAAAACTGTGTTGTTGTTGTTGTTTGTTTTTTTGTTTTTAGAGGAATAGGCTGTTTCAACTGAGTTAGAACTGGATTAGTCTCCTGACAGTATTGATCAAATGGCAGGTGACTGAAATTCTTTCATTCAGATGGATGCAATGTATTTGGTATGTGGATAATGTTGAAGGTAGTCTGACATATTGATGGGGATATTTTCTTTATTAAAATTATTAAATTAATTTCAATTAGAGATAAGCCAGCTGCTGAGTTTCACCATTCTTTTCCCAGTTATTTGCTAGACATGGGATTGTAGAACAATTTTTAGTTTTCCTCTTTTACGTTTAGGAATGGATTCTCAAACTTTATGATCTAATTCCATTTATAGTAGTATAAAACTTAAACATATCTTTAAGAGTGAGCTAAGCAATTTTGGGGGTTTTTCTAGCAAAACGGTATTTTTTCGCTGTTTACTTATAAAATCTTAATAATCAAATGTGAGATCCAAAGGAGAAAACCTTGAAGTAAATCTTTCTTATTCATTTTCTGTGGGCCAAACACCTTAGCTGATAATTAATAGACTAAAACTATAATTCTCCAACAATCTACATACATAGTTTAATGACATTACTTCAAGAGGGCTTATGGGTGTTTGGCACCTCTTATGCTTCTAATGACTATATGGAAGATATATGTTCAGGGATTAACATCGATGACAAATTGCCACATTTTCCAGTGGCAGAGATAATGTTCCTTATTTGCGGACTGGCATCTTGCATTGTACGACAGGCTAACCAGAACTTTCCATGTACAGAACCTACTATCAGTGTGTAATAAGATCAGCTTTACCTCCGTAGTATTTCATATAGATTGGGAATATAAAATATGCAAACTAGTTTTTCGTCCATCTCAGTTTGAGTGCTTTGTGAATTCACGCTTCAGTAATCCGATCCATTTTAGGCATACGGTCCAAATATCATTACCTGCAAACTGCGTGTCCTCCCGTTTCTTGGATGATTTATTTTAAAGATTTGAGATTAGAGAGTGAGCTGGTGCTGCGGGGATGGAGAAAAATGGTTTTTTGAAATTCAAACGGCTTTTCCCAGTGCAGCTGATGAAAGCTTTTTCAGATTCAGTTCTTTCTGCAAACTGCCTTCCTGTTTGCCTCGCCTAATTCCGAGTGAGAAAGGACTAGAAATGTCTGAGCCAGGCGTTCCTTAACTCTGCTTTCTTCTAGTTCTCTGCTGCACAAAAATACTCCAGAAAAAGTTACCAGGCCTTTAAATCTAATGGTTGAATTTTGAAAGTTGTCTGTCCTTCAGGTGTTGCTTCCCGTTGGCTACATTATAAACCACTGGGGAAGAAAGATTTCTCTATTTTTTGGGTCTTCTGACCCAATTTAAAGTCTGGGTTTTTTTTAATTCAAAAATTTTGTGCAGAAGAGCTAGAAGCATCTTGGGCAGCACAGAGAGCAGAGCGGTGTTTCACGGAGTTTTAATTTCTGTTGTTAAATGCTCACAAATCAAATGCAGGTCACAAAGAAAAACACCTTTTCCTTGGCTTGTTCTCTGAAAGACGAGGTTTGGGGCTGGGAAGAGAAACTGCCAGCAGAATGCTGAACATCGAGGAACATCTTCTGAATATGCTTCTGGGTTCTCAGGAGACAGAAGCTAGAGCTTAAACGTTGTGCTAGAGCTTTACTTGAAAGACTAATACGTAATTTCACATATGAAATATGTTACTTTGGTTTTTTAGTCGAACAATGCCCAGCAACTTCACACGTGCAGTCACCGTATTTTTCTGTTCTGCTGATCTTTGTCCCAGTTGATACAGTGTGCTGGGTTCCTTCCATGCATCTCAGCAATTTTTATTGCAAAGAAAAGACCACTTCAGTTTTGCGAGTGTGTTTATTAAACTGAAGTGTTCGTTCTAATATTTTGATCCAGTTTGAAATGGAGATACTGGCCAGAAGTGGTGAATGGTGGCCACTTGCTCCTGCATCCCCCTTCTGTAAAACTGTGTTGTGCATAAAGGAAAAACAGGGAAGTATTTATTGAATATGCTTTTCTCTGCTGACAAAATGTGCCTCAGTGAGTAAACAGGAACTCTTGAGGGTGTACTATCATATCTACAAATATTTATTTCAACCTCAAGAATCCTTTTCTTCTTATTCTTAAAGCCTTTCCCAAAATACATTGTAGTCTTCAGTCGTATGTTCTGATGAGCTGTCAGTTAAAAGCGCGTTTATGTCTTTTACCTTTCCACCCAGTTCTAAATAAATTATGCTGCTTTTAGTGATAGTATGAATTTATTCAGAAGTGCTCACTGAAGAGTGAGACTAAGTAAATCGTTCTTTATTTTTTTTTAGCTTCCCTGAAAATGTTCTTCTGACCCTTGTAGTTTAGTTGACTATTGATTCTGTCGTCTCTTTTGTTATCTGTATGTATTATTCACACAGTGCATAAATCTCTGCCTATACATTAATATTATTCATAATTAAACCCTAGAGAGTTGACGAAACCAAGGATGTCTAAACAGTCGTGTATTTCCCCCGTTAATATTTTCATCCTGATTGACAGTGATGAGATTACTGCAAGGATGCTGATTACAGGCAAAAACAAACTCAAAGAAAACGACGCTTTGGAAGGTATCTACCACAATGTGGGCAGGCAAGTCCGTTTGAGTTACTCGTTCTTAAGATTTTGAAACTCGTAAAGTAAGCGTTCTCTGGAGACTGCGCTCGTTTCGAAATCTTCTTGAGTGCTAAGCTGTGCTGAGAAGACACACGAAATATAAACTGGCCTTAAAAATTGATGGAATATAAACTGGATCCACTCCATTGTTTATAAGACAATGGGACTGGTTAGGAAACAAGACTCTGGATGACAAATTATATTTATGACTGGAAAACATAGTTTTGTTTTTTTTTTTTATTTGGACTTAGGAACAGAAACTGTATCCAGGAGCATTAAAAGCCATTATGACACATTATTTTCCAAATGCTACTTTTTTTTTTCAAATCCACTTCATAAATATTACAGAAGAAAAAGAGAAATTTGGACCCATGGTAATGATTAGTAATGCACTAAGGCCGTTTACTTTTAAATAGTGAGTTTGATATCCAGTTACATGTACTAAACATGGGTATTTATTGTTATTTTTTGATATTTCTATTTAACAAAAATACGTTGAGACATATAATGTGTAAAATACCATTGTCTGTCCCAACATATTTTTTGTATCAATATCACATATGCATAAACATATGTTTCAGTTATGTGTAGCAAGACAGTTCAGTATTCCATCCACAGATCTCCCTCTGTTTCTTTCACCTATTTTTCATTTTCTTCTCAAGATGGAAGCAGCTGAAATTTCTGAGTACCAGGTTCAACAGGCCTGTCCAGCTTTAGCTGTGTATAGTTGTCTGAAGAGATTTGGGAAAGACTGAGGGTATGTTCTGTGTCTGAGATCTCTCCTACCTGCTGGTTTTGCCTATGGGGCAGGAAATGCTTTAGCTCGTGTCTTCGTAGCTTAATATTTCCTACAGATCTTGGAACTTCAGCTAGAGCTATCTATTTAAAAACAGAGCCTGTAGCAGGCACAGTGACATATATGTGTGTATCTCATATCCTTACTACCACGTGCATTACATTTGTCTGGGATTAAAGACATTAAAGGCTAATTTTGCTTTGTGTCCTCCCTCCTTCATTCTTTATTGCAAATTGCTTCATACCATAATCTTCAGAACACAATTCTGCTTGACACTGGCAACAGAAAACTCATCTTAGCATTGCAACATTGCCATGCATTTGGAATAGGTGTAGCTTTTGCCTTCAAATGCTCAGTCATTGTTAAAGGAACCTAGGGACATGATGTAAAAAATGGAAATATGATTAATTAAGGTTTGAGAGGTGAGGCAATTCTTTCTGATCATATATATCCTTTCCTGCACTTGATTCACATGCTGTCTTAAAAAGGAATTGTATCTGCAGTATAAAGAGTGACCGTGGAAGCCAGGCGGAATTGGAAATGTGTAGTTTGAGTTCCCTCAGGACTTTGGGTCCAGAAGAAAGACAACTCTCCCATGTCAGGGTGAGACCAAGATGACGGTACATTACTGTCTGAATCCCTCTTTAGCAGATACTTGTAATTTTATTAACCATTTTTTCCCAGTCGTAAATACCATCTTTGTCAAAGCAGCTGGAAGAGTAGCAGAGGAAATATAATATCTTGGAGACGGAACAGAAAAGCTGTTACTTTGAAACTCTGGAGAATACAGACTTGTATTGTATAACAGGATTACTCTGTATTAAGTGAAGTGTAGACACCACTCGGAAGCAGTACTCTACAGAACAAATAAAACATCATAAAAATAAACCACACTTAAAATTCTTTCAAGAGGAAAAGCTTGAAGATAAAAAATAGTAGTAACACAGAGGAATATTTTTTTGGTCGACTGCATTGTTTTCCTGATTTCTTCATTGAGACTTGTCTATCAATGCGCTTTAAGAGCAGGTTTAAATAGAAAAATTACATTGCTGGGTAATATGATATTGGTTCAAGGTACTGGCACAATATACTTACAGCAAGAAATAGGCTTGTCTCACAAAACTTATTGTTAAAAAAAAATAAAAATCACTGATTATAGCGATGGTGTACATGTAATTTAAGTTCCATACTTTTTTTTGTTGTTATCTTGCACGTATAATTTCCTAGGCAAATCTTTGCCTCATCACAAGTAGCTTTCAGTTTCCTGAAAATTTACAACAAAAATGTTTTCTCCTTGCATGAATGAGCAAGGATTTCACGTGGAGGAATTCAGCTGCCTTGAAAATAGATTTCCTAGTGCAGATACGTCTTGTCCCATTGATGCAGCTATCTGGGAAGCAGTGAATATCCTGCTCCGCATGCATATTCTGTTCTTTACCTGTTTTGTTATGCAATACAAACCTAGAGCACACTGAGGTTCTCTTCGTGATGCTTAACTGCCATAGTAATGACTGCGGTGGCGACTGTCACAGTCATTCTTCTGGCAAAATTACACAACTGATAAGAAATCCCAGTGATATAAAGCTGTTCTTCTAATAATGACTATAATGAGGAGAGGCAAAAGGGTCTAAACACAGTCCTTAGAGTTTTGTTCACTGGTTTAACCAAAATGACATAGGAAATGCCTATAAACAGCATATAGTAAAACGTAAGTGAAAAGTAATGCACATTTGAAAAACTAATTTGAATACATACGGAGGAATGGGCTTTAAAGTTACATATTAATACCAGTGGAAGGGAGGACAGTAACCAGTGCTTGTAAAGTACAAGTTCACTGCTCGGAACTGGGATGGGAGGAATTACCAGGAGTGGCAAAACGGCGGCTCAGCTGTTGTGTTGGAATCTATTACTGCAGACTTTGCTGACAGTGGCATTGTGCAGGTGCAAGTAAGTGGAATTTGCGTATCAGAATGTATATTGCTAGTGAGGATGAAAAAGAGGCAGCTTAATTTTGAATTTTGCTATTCAGAATCATAAAAGAAATGACTTTTCCATTCCAGACAGAGCAGATATCATCAGAATGTAGTTGACAGATATACGTTTGGTTTGCAGGGTTGTCGGATAGGTTTGCTGTATCTTGGAGCATCCTGGTTTAGATCAGAATAGCATTTGATATAAAAATAATGAGCTTATAATTATGTAACATAAACAGAATAAGGCTGAAGGGTCCATTGGGTTTCATTACTTCAAAGTGCTGCAATGCTTGCACATTATAGACAAAATTTTACCACTAAAAACAACTCACATGAGACATTAACAGGCAGGAATACAAAGTAGCTAAATGCTCTTAGACTAAGGTATCTGTCTGTTTTGGAAGCTTAACTTCCTTGACACTGAGAATCTGGCACCCCTTTTGAAGACATGCTTTTAGTACATGACACGTTAATAGAATACTTTGGTGTAATATTAAATTAACAAAAGACAATGCTAAAATGTTTTCTCCCTCCTCTCCTTCTTTTCTGTCCTTCTGCCTGATGTTATCCTGTATATTGACTTTATGACATAAACATCCAATCTGTCTTGAAATGTGGTTTGATACCCATCAGTGAAATAGATTTTGAATAGAAAAAGCACAGATGTTCGGACTGCCAGGTTGTCCGTCTTAGGCTGGAATAGTGAATTGCATTAAGACTGTAGTAGTTTAAAAAGAACCTGTAATAAATCCCTTTCTTGTGTGGGCGAGTGCTGGAGTCAAATCTGCCTTCTGTGTTATGGTCTCCAGGATTACAAATGATCCCGAGGGGCAAAATGTGGGATTACGTCAACTGCTTTTGTAGGTATCAAAAGTGGTGTGTACCTGGTGATTTTGATAGTACCAATGCAGCATTTTGAAAATTTTGAAGTCAAGCTAACTTCTAGAAGCTGTAATTGTTATTTATATTCTGGAAGAATGTTATATAGTACCGGCAATTTTGAAAACATCTTGGTAGTATATTTCAGATGCATAAACTATGGTCACTTGCTAGTGGTGTTTCTCCATTGTTATAAAATACTGCTATGTGCAAGAGATAAGCCATGTGTTGGAATTCACTTAGTCTTTGATGTCTGTGAACTCTATTATAGCTTTTAGTCTATGCCAGAAGGTGAACAGTCTAACACTTGTGGGAGATAACGTGTAAAAATAAATAAAAGCACAAATTTCTTTTCCATATGGAACTTCTTTACTGTAGTAGTTTTCAAAGTGAGCTGCTTTTCAGTGTTGCTGAAGCTATTTTTTTCGACTATGCTCTCAAATAGGGTGATGACTTATTGCGCATCATCAAAATACCACATTCCAGTGACATAGCTCATCAGCGAGAGCTGTTTCTGCAGGTTTGGTACAAAAAGAGCATTTTAAGTAGACAGAAGTGATGTCAAAAGCCATCTCACATCCATCTGCTATGTAGAGCAAAAATGCTTTCCCTTAAACATCTGGAATTCTTTCCCTCTTTTAGGTTTGTTTTTTGTTGGTTTTGTGGGGTTTTTGTTTGGTTGGTTTTTGGGGGTTTTTTAGCCTAGTTAATTGTGGTGCTTTTTTACTACTTGGAATTGGAAATTATGTCGCACCCATTAGGGCTTCTGATAATCTCCCTCAAGATGTCTCAGCCTTCTTCTCTTACTGGGTTGCTTATTTAAACATCACCTTTTTGTTTTAAGGAATGTAGATCTCTAGAGGCCGTTGTAGTTTCTGAAATGCAATTGTAGTTAAATTGCCATATAACTTATTAAAGATTATGATACGAAATAATAAGAGGTGATTTTAAGAGAAAGCAAGGACTTCATACTCAAGGTTTAGGTCGTTGGACTTCAGGTTCTGCAGGATCCAGGCACACATGGCAGTGCAGGACTTCAGCAACTGCACTCTCAGGTCTAAGTATTCTGGGTCTATGGAGTGTGGGTATGTGCTTAAGAAGAAAAATCAATATTTTTTTGAATTAAATTTAAAAGTGGGAAGGATATCATCTTTGAGTCTAAGATGTCTTTGAAATAGCCAAAGTTTATGCAGCTTATTTGCTCATTCATCGCAGCGCACAGAAACGTACCTTTGATAAGCAGATACTTTGAAACTGCAAGGTCTGAATCCTTTGAATATTCCTTCCCAGGTCAGACAAGGTTTTTGATTTTTATGGAGCTGCAATAAGGATGTAGAACATAGCCCCTTGTTTCTCTTATATGGTACGATCATTTCTTATAAAATTTGTTTAATATCCTGATTGTGTGGAGTGTTAAATGCTCTTGACTGGCTTTAAAGTCAGGAAGTGTAGCATCTATCTCTAATTATCCCATAACATTTTCAAAATTCTTGTCAAATTCTGTCTTAAAGGAATAGTGGTTTATAATCAGTTTTGGATAAAATAATGTTTACTCATCTCCTTTGCCGTATCATCTTCACTACTTATTGTCTATAACAAGTCACGTTCTCTTTCTGCACCTTGTCTTAGGAGGCTTAATTTACATCCACAATAGCAACAGCCTGCTGCTCTTGTGTGTGTACCACATACGTTTTGATGTTGTAGGAATGGATATGCTAAGTAGGGTAGTGACTGTAGAGTAATTCTCATTCCGAAACGTGCTGGGAAGCCAAAGGATGATCTAGGAACCCTGGCAGCAATTTAGGTACATTCATGTGCTGTGCCTTCAGGCAAACACTGATTAATGAAATGGCACAGTACCTAAGCAGCTTCAGAATCTGCTGAGAGAGGCTGTTTATGGCAGATACATTGCGTATTTGGAAATTAATTGTCTGCAGTGACAGTGCACCAGCAAATTCCTCATGCTTATGTATTTAAGGCATAAATGTATATGTAAGAAAAGCCAAAAAGTGCTATTTTCTTCCATACGGAGCAGGAGAGGCCATAAGCGAAGTGATGGCTGCTACCCCTAGTTTCCCAGCCGCTTCTGTTCTAGTCTATTTATCAATACTTCCAGGATATGGCGAGTCGGACCAGTTATCTCCTGGCGCCAAGCAGGAACGTCTGCTGCTCAGATGTGGTCAGAGCACAGACAGGCTTTTTGGGCTTCCTGGCGACAGTAAGTTAGAAGAACGCGGAAAGCTTGACTTACTGCAATTCATTGCTTGTGTCCCTTAAAAGCAAAAGCAAAAAGGCCTAACAACAGAGGGAACTGTGATACAGGATTTATTCTGACTAACTCTGCATCTATAAGAAGTAGTTCCTAAATTTATAGCAGTCTGAGCTTTTCCAGAGGCAGGAGGAGCTGATTCAGCAATGAGCTTAATCCTCCATTTAAACTGAAGAGAGAATTTACTTCCAGTTATTGGTGAAATGACGAGAATCTGTACACTCCATACTATTTAATTAAAAAGGGGAAAAGGCAGATAGCTTGATTTTGTTACAGTAATAACACTCTGGCTGGTCTGTAAGACCAGCTCTGTGTTTGCCTTTCATCTGCATGTTCCGATCGGTATCTGTGAGCCACGGCGGATACTTGAGTCTCTGCAGAAATCCCCTCTCACGCCTGATATTTCTGCTTCCAGTCTTGCAACTGAATTCCTCTCAGCACCTCTAATAACTGTATCACAGTGGCCGCCTGTGGATCTGGGTGGTCTTTTGCCTCTTTACTTACACATTTAGGACTTTTCTTTTGCAGGCCAACTTCCACAGAACTTCCAACTTGTGATATTTGCGTTTAAAGTCTATTTAAAGCCTCATTAATTAGTTCTCCATTTTACATATTTAGCTACCACTTCCATTTTTGCTGTCAGAAACCAAGTCCTATATAATGTGCTCTATGTTTGCAGTACTAATTTTTAAAAGGAAAATACCGGGCAGAGATCTGGGGAACATTTGGATGTTTTTATAGGCTGACAGAGACACACGCCAATGTTGGCATGTAGCTGCAGGCCTGTTTCATGCCATGTAGAAAGTGTGGCTGTTCTGTACTCCTGTGATCCACAACTTTTTATTAAGTTAAACCAGCCTGTGGTTTTTATAGTCATAATGCTTTGTTTGCATATTGGTGCCAAAAATAAATTTAAAAAGGGAACAACGGAACAGTGGCATTGACTGTATTAAGCTAAGTAATTTTAAAGAATAAATGCGTAAGAAAACTACTTATTCAAGCCCTTCCAGAAAATGAACTACTAAAATTTATTTTGCACAGTAAGAATCTTTGAGTACTATCTTTTCAGCAGCTCAATTGCGAACGCCAGAAAGCGAATTGCAATACTTCCACTTCTGAAAACTGAGAATGGTCTTATCACAGGAGATACTTTCTATGGAATGCAAATGTTTGCCATACATCGTTTGAATTTTTCTCGTCTGTGAAATATTTCATTGAAAATAAGAAAAACAGTCATCCAAGTCCTTCTTTTTGAAAACATCTAGAAGGACAGAGCAATTACGGCCATACACCATTGCTATTCAATGAAAGTCAAATTGCAAAGTCTGCAGTAAACAAAAAGTTACCATACAACCAGTTCTAGTATCAGCAGTATCTAAACCATGGAAAGTTACACGAGTTTTACAACTGCTAGTTATCTAGTGTATACATTCATATTGTTGCCCTTCGTTGCATGGATTTAGAATTGCTTAATTGATTCATCGTCTCCATAAAGCAAGCAGCTAATGAAGATTTTCTTATCTCCCGGAGCCAGTGCTTTTGAAAAAGAAGGATCCCAATTCGGTCTGTCCTGACGCTTTGAAGTTCTGTGTGGCAATGGAAGCTGCATAGTGACAAACGGGGTATTTTAGGTGACTACAGATTTTTTTTTTTTCATTACACTTGGAGGCATAAAAGAGGCTGGAATGATGCAACAAGTTGGAGCTGTTAGTTTCAAAACTGGGGGAAAGAATCAAATGTATGGCTTGGTTAAAAAAAAAAAAAAAAAGTTTTTCGATATTTTTAATCAAATGGATTTCGTATCAGTATACTGCATAATCTAAGAATTAGTTCTCCCTTTCTACATCTACTTCCTGGAAAACTCTGATAACAGAGATATTTTTAGAGCACTGCATTCTTGAATTAGCAGATTTTTTAGAGTTCTAAAATAACATTTATGCAATTCAGTCAGGTATGAGAAAAGGTTTTACAGAAACAAACATCGAAGATGTATAATTGAAAGTGCAATATTGTGCAGTTACCTGTTGTAGGAGGGATAATGATGCCATTATTTTGTCAAAGGTATGATTAGAAAAATCCCTTTTCCATTCTGTTTCCTTTTCATTTACAAATATATTTACAGGGGTGGTATATAAGTGCTCATAAATGCACAAATATGTAGTACAATTCTTGTACTTCTTAAGATAATGCTTAGAGCTGTTAAACTTTTATGAATGGTACACACACGGCACCAGGTAATACATATTTTATGAACAGTACACACATTACCAAGTAATATGCAAAATATTCCACAATTATCTTCAAGCCTTTAAATATCAAGTGGTAGAAGGCCTTGTATTGGGCTAACCTCAAATACTACAAATACTACTGTCAGAAAATGTTAAATCATTCATAGTGTTCCAAAAACCCGTCCACCAAACAAAATGCCACTTTTGTGACCCCGGATCGTGGAGCTGACTGGGAATTGGAGAGACTGCAAACAAGATCGCTCTTCGGGGCCGTGTTCAACGTCCTTTTCTTAGCACAGAAGAATTCACGTTCTTGGCCCTAGTGCACTGGAAACTTTGTTGAACATCATTTGAAGAAATACTACAAACAACCAGCCTTGTGTAGACGGCCTCTTTGTAGATATTTAGGTACTTTAATTAGTTATGTGATTCTGCTGAATAATTATTTGTGTGTGGAATTTGCATTAATATTAAGTATATAACTTGCGCAGGTGTTCTGGGGTGCTGTGTTGCTCCTCTGCTACCGTTCTTTATTGATGTTCTGTTCTGCATATAGATAGAGTGGAGATTTATCAACATTTTAATAGTTTTCATAACTCTAAGGGAGAACAGCAGCTGGTTTGGTTTAGTTTGAGAGCAAGAAGAGACCCCAGACAGTGCTATGGAGCGCATTCCTTGTCATGGTCTGCTGTACTGCAACGGCAGAAAAAACCCCAAAGTTCTGTTCACATCTCAGTCCTTCTAGAGCAGGGAAAGGGACAGTCTGGCTTCCAGACACGGGGTTTGGTGTGTTCTGACCTGCTGGCATCACCCCAGACACACAGAAAACTCGCACTGGTTTTAATATTCTTCATTCCCTCTGTCCTGATCTGGAGTGTTACAAAGCATGGGATGAAAAAAATCTCTTATTTTTAGTCGCTACTCTAGTGAGCATCTAAGTGACTTTCTCAGGAGCGCCAGGGTCAGTGGTTTACCTTGGGACTTCTCTTGGACGGCCGGAGTCACCCAGACAGAGACCCGGGAGCAGATGCGGCAAATGCTCCGGGTACCCGGCGCTGGATTTTCACAGAGACGCCAAAGCCTTGGAGGCCCGGGGAAGCATTATCAAACATGATTTAGCTTCAGTTTAAAAAAGGCATGCATTGAGAGGCTTAATTTAGTTCATATTAATTTTCTTTTTGACTCAATATCCTTTCAAGGCCGCGAACCGTATCCTGAGGATCAGAAGTGCTCTCCAGCTAGCTAGAATGATAGACCGTTTGGTGTTGCCGAGATCATAAATTGGAAATAAGTAATAATAAAAAACATGAGAACATCGCGGTGCTTTTGAAAACAAGCAATATTTCATCTTTATTATGTATATAAACACCCATCTTACTTGATGTCATGCCTTAAATATTTCTTAATTGGTTGGCCAGGTGAAGTTTATCTAGGTTATGTAGAGAACCTACTAAACAATTTTGGAATTGTTAGCAGTGATCCTGGGGAATGGTTGCAGAATGTGAGCTTGGGATGCAAAACACCAGGAAATGTCATGCCTATTTTTAGGAAGGGGAAAAAGAAATCGGGAAATTAAATGTCAGTCAGCGTACCTCTCATTTCTGGAAAAATACTGCAATAAGCAACTGAAGAAACTAATTCTAATCTCCTAAACAAAAAAGAAAGGTTATTTAACAAGCTGTGTATATACATATACACACACACACACACACACACACATATATATATATATGTCAGAAATGGATTGTATTGAACCATTCTGCGATTTGGTATCAGGCTCTGGAGATGCGAGTGGAGCAGCAGATGTCGCGCATCTTAATTTCGGCAAAGCTTTTGATGCTGCCTTGTGAGTTGTAAGGAAGTCTGGTCTGCCAGAAGTTACTAGAAAAGGGATGGAAAACTGGGAAATCGTACTTGGAGTTATCAGCAGTTCACTCCTAAAGAGAAATAATTTGTGAGATCTGCAAGATTCCCATCCTGATGCCATGAGCCGACCAGCAGTCTTGGAAGCTGTTTCTTCCGTTTTGAGTTTACGGTGATTAAATGTTAGTGGTGGAAAAAGCCGAATTTTAAGCAAAACCATTAGCAATCTTACAACAGCCCAAACTGTTGACAAAAAATGTAAATAAGCTGTTTTAAAATGTCAGTCTTTTCTAGTATAAAAACCAGATACATTAAGCTGTAGTGCTCTCCATTTAGGTACGGATGCAATGTGCAGAATGTAATAAATCCATTGCCAATATTTACTGTACTAAAGCCTCAATACATGCTAGAAACATCTAACAATTTCTCATCTCTGTCTTTATACCACACTGAAAACTATATGTCTGGCCCCTGTTATACTACATTGCATGCTAAAATCTGTCTTCTTTACATGGTTACTGGCTGCATGGTTTATAGAAAAGTAGTTTAGTAGAAACTACTATGTTTTATGCTATGCTGACACTTAGTGAATCATGCTTCCTGGTGTTTCTTATTGCAGAAATAGATCTTTTGGTTCTTACTGCTGAAGATTGTTTGCATGTATCTGAAGTTTTTAGACTTCTTAGAGACCTACTACAACCAGTGTAATTGGAGGTAGCTATTTATCGGTAATTCTTAGAGATGATAATACAGCACATAGCTGCAACTGACCACTCCAAGGTTACGTTTGGTTTTCTTGAGGTCAAGATGGTAGATTATTGTTTCAAAAAGGACGGAAAATTGAGGTGAAGTGGCTGTAAACATACACAGTTTCCAAAGCCTTGAGAGTTAAAGGTGCCAGAAGACGCACGGAGTGCTGTCCCTCTATTTCAACTACACATCCTTAGGACAAAAATTACGTGTAATTTCTTCTTAATATATGAAAAATACCTGTATTTTAAGGACATTAAGGGTTCTGAGTAAGCATATAATCATTAAATATTCACAACGTAGGTTTAATGTGAATGCGGCAAAGAATAATGCCATAATTATAGCTCCTGTAATAATTATGTTTTATTGTGGCTTCCTTGCTCTTTTTATCCCACAGTTGGTGTAAGCTTTTAAGCAGATGCCTTGATTTTGCCCTTTGCAGCTTATAGGCAGATCACTGCTGTGTTGATTCTGCGGTCGTTGTCAGCTATTCAACAATCCCATTTTTCTTTTACTGTTTTAGCAGAGACGAAATACAAAGTTTTTAACCTTCCACTTCCCTGCTACTTATTTGCCAGTTGGAAGCAAAGCTTAAAGCTTAAATAGGAGAGCAGGCACATCACCAACAGTAATGTGTTTTTCTTCTTCCTAGAGTTCCTGAAATAACCGACCATTTAAAGAACTAAATGCAGTCAATGTGAGGACACAAATAAAAAGGCTAAAAAGAATTATTTTAATGGTGTTTTTTTTAAATTAACAGAAGCTTAGATTCTGTAACTCAAACCTCCAAGCACAAACTTGTGTTTAAAATATAAAGAATATTACAGGTTTCTTATTATAGGTGTAGATAGTGTAGAGATATATTCTATAGAGAAAGATATCTTTCTATGTACCTCTTCTAAAGAATAGAGAGGTATATTCTATATATATATAGACTATATATCCTGGGATCAGAAGTTTGTGTGGACCTGTATCCGGACATGAAAAAAAGAGTCATGTAAGCATGGATTTCAGTTCTGGATCTTTCTGTTCTGAGATGAAGGGAGCACTGGAATTTGTCATGAAAAGACAGATTATTATCCACAGGATTCAACGCAGTGCTGTACAAAGTAGAGCAGCTACCCAGAAATAACTGGGATTTGGTATAGTGTGGACATGTTTACAAAGGTTCCTCCAAAAAGACTGAAGATTACATAGAATTGACTGTTCTGTATGTCCATGTCCGCCTCTGGTTTGTTCCGCAAAATCTTTTTGAATCTGTGGCACAAAATCAGCCCACACTGGATTTTGAGTTAGAGGAAAAAGCCCCAAGGCAGTTCCCCACTGCTGGGCTCAGCCGAGCTGGGCTTGGCTGAGCTGAGCTCAGCTGCCGGCAGTTGTCTCAGATGAGCCGCAGGTGCTACCACTTGCTCAGGCACATGGGCAGAGGAGGGGGCGGCAGCAAAAGCTCAGAGGGTTGGGGCTGGTTGCTGGAAAGAGCCTCAAAATCAGAGTGGAAAGTCTTTTTGGGCATTTTGTGGCTGAAGGTAGCAAAGGTAGTAGTGGCGCTCTGGCGTCAGATGTTAAAAGAAGGTAAGAGTTCTGGTCTTTTTTTCCTTTTTTTTTTTTTCATGGTCGTGATGGCAGGAAGATTTTGAGACGTAAGATGCAACTCGTGAGAGCAAAGACCTTGTTAGATCTGCTACTCAAAATGGCACGTTCGTCTTCTTAGTGTCAGGCGCTACTTTGCAATGCGGACTGTATTTGTGCCTCTGCAGTACAGTGCACTGGAGCAGCTGGCGATTTAATGCTGCCCGCTTGGCCTCTGCACCATTTTACCCTGTCAGGTAATTTCAGTTGAACAACAAACATACGTAACTGTGCATTTGTTGTTACTGCAAGTAAATGTTTGCAGAAAATAATGTGAATGTGGAAATGTTAGGCATGTAGAATTACAATTGTGTTTCAGCAATTGTTTTATGTGTTTTTTTTCTTTAAAGTCCATTCTTGGTTGAAAGCAGTCCCAAGGTCCTGTTTTAAATCTGCATTAAGTGGATGAAATATGGTTTAAAGCAATAAAGCATTGAAATTCAGAGCTTTAGGGTGTGCTCATCCATCTTCACAGGTCATCTTAACATTATCCTTTACGTATTGCTGCAGGCTCCCGTAAGTGGGTTCGGTGGCAGTTTGTCTCGGGGTTGGGACGTGTGACACAGACTGAGTAGTGCGGGCGGCACATTTCCAGAGTCACCGCTGTGTCACGGGCTGGAAGCGTGTGGTGGAAAACGAAGATGGGTGGGAGAGCAGGGTTTCGGGTGGCTCAGCAGCTCTAGCAAACCTCCAGCTGCTTTTTGTGGAGAAAAAGAGAATTGCGTTTCTTAGGAAAATGCTTTATGCTAATGTCATTCTTGCCGTGGAGATTACCAACAAATATTATTTTGATACATCCTTGGGGCATCAGAGATTCTGCTTCTGAACGGCAATAGGAATGTAGAAAAAAATTCCATTATTGAAGTGTTCAATTTTGGTGGACAGTTTTTTCCTTTCTGTTTCTAGTGCTACTAGAGCAAAGAGTTTGTTTAAACTCACAGTCCCTCTGCTGCGTTAGGAGCGAAACTGTTGAGATGATGGTGTTGGTGCTGCTTCTGTTCTTGTGAGGTAACTCGCGTTCTCTTCTCAAATACTGTTTTTCAGTTGCCATTCTGGAGTGCAGAGTGAAGAAAGAGGGAGGAAAAGGTATATGGTATAGTCATGACCTTTTGGATGAAGTCATCTAAACCGAGAATGCTGAAATTATCTGTAGAGCAATATCGTTAGGTCTTAAAACTTGATTCTGTGATTACAACAATCCCTTTGTGTAGGCACTACTTGCTCATTCCAGGCACGGGGAACAGAATGTAAAGTATCTACTTCAGAAACTCAGGCTGTTGAATGAGCTGAAGGAGAAACTTCAGTATTTCAGTTGACAGAGGGATCAATCAAGGAGCAGCTCCAACACGTCTCCGGAGACGCGTATCTGTGTTTTAACGTGGCCGTGTGCCCTCTCGTCTGCTCATTCTCATACGCGAGTACTCAATTAGAAATGAGCCACGCCATGACTTTCTCTTTCCCAGTGGTCTCTCGAAGTTTGCAGAGAGCGTATTGAGCTGAAGTGCAGACTTGCGTGTGTTGAGTAATCGTGAGCCTGCTTTCCTGTGTAATTGTTTTAGCTTGAAGAGAAGTTACAATCCCTGGGTATGTCTTCGGCTTCTGTTCTGGGTTGTATATTAAGCACTTGCACAATGTGTTTTTGCTGCCTCAAAACAAGGCTACTACGTGAATTTATTTCTGTCCTTTGTGTAAAGATGCTTATCAACAAATGAGAATTTATCTCGATAAGTACTACAAACCTGCAAGAAGCTGTTTTTCTGTTCTTTCCTATTAATTAGTTGATAAGACTTGTTGCAGACGGTGATTTTTTTCGGATTGTTTTTCATGAATCAGGAAGGGCTGGAGTATAACAAAATACACGGTTTAGCTCTTATTTTCTGGATAAAGAATATAGAGAGGAAAACAAGCAGTCTACCCCACCATCCCGTGTGACTTGTTTTCAAGATTTCATTCTGCAGTTTGTACATCGCTATCGTTGGCCTCATCTCTGTGCCTCTCATGTGACTCTTTTCTTGTCATTCTTTTGTACCATATTTTCATTTTAGGAGATAAGAGGTTAATTTTCACATTTCCTTTAGCGAAGTAGCCTGCAGGGTTTATTTGAGCATTGTTTCTGTTTTCCATCTTCTGAGTTCACTAACGACAGGATTAAGAACTTGGAAGTTAAAAACGTAGGCGTCCGTCTAATTAAAGGGATTGGCTGACGGGGTTGTATTTTTCCTTCTCATTAGCATTCTGTTCATTCTGTTTTCTTTCCCTATCTCCCTGTTCCCTACACACTCAGCTTGTAATAAAAGTTGGTTCTTGAATGTAAAGAAGTGTGCTAATGCATCTGGGGAAAAACATGTACAGGAAGGAATTGAATTTGTTTCTATCTAACCTAGGTAAGATATAATGGAACGTTTCATTGTTTATCTTTACAGTAGTAATCAAAGCGTCTTTTCAACACTCATAAGGATTATTTAAGAAGAAAATTAAGTAAAAGTATTTATTTGCTTGTTTTCAGCAGAAAAACAATCTCCTATTTTAAGTTTATACCACTGCAGCCAAGTGATAAGGGCATTTTAATGTTTTCCTGCATCTATCTTTCAATTTTTAATGGGTTGCAGGATTAGGAGGTAGCTGATGCTGCCGTTGTGGAAATGTGAGCAAGTGGAGATCCTCGTTCCAGGGCAGAGTGGATAAAAAGAGTCAGTAACGGAGGGTGATGGAACTGTTGTGTCTCCTGCCCGTTAACTCAGCAGCAGCACCTCTTCTCCCGACGAGGCGAATCTCAGGGAGCAGCGTTTTGCTGCGTTGCAGGAGCAAATCCCTAAAACCTCAGCAGCAGAAATGTCTGCAAGCAAGGAGATAAATGTGTGAAGACAGATTGCAGCAAAGGCTTTGAGGGTATCAGAGGTTTTCTGTTCTGGCCCCGCTATTATGCAGAATTACTTGCATTGGCAAGATGTTGAGCATTCTGTTCGCAACCCCAGAAATGTAAGCGGGGCTGGTAGCACGTGTACGTGTTTTCCAGAATTTGTGAATTCTTTTGCTGTGTAACTCGCAGCTGAGTGTTTCTTCAGCACGGAAAATAAAAATGCTCTGCAAAGCATATCGTGGCCGTAAAATCAAAGAAACCAAACTGCATCTACTGCCACTTCAGGGTTTCATTTGCCTGCTCAATAGGCTTAGTGTTTATGGATCACCCAGCGAATGGTACAAAGGCAGCCTCTCAGATACAGACTCTATTGCTCTTCATTAGAGGGAACGTGTGGTGCTCAGTATCAGAAAAAAGGGAGTTGAAGTTTTTTGCCTTCTGCGTTACTTCTGGAAGTATATCTGAAGTAGAAGTTGCTGTAATTCTACCAGAGGACTGGCAAGATTTACTACCTAAGCTTTGGCTTTCTGACCTCCTTAAGCTTTACAGCCCGAAGGCCTGAATATATGTCGCTGCCCCACCGCAAGGAAATTTGTGTCATTAGACTCAGAAATCAAATAAGCAGTAAGTCATACAAGCATACCCGTGTATTGATTTCAAGTAATTTAAAAATAAATGTAGTTAATAGGTTACCTATCTTCCTAGTGTTGGCGACACCACCCAAGTTGAAAGCAAAAAAAAAAAATCTATATGGTCTGTTGCTCCTTTGATCATGCAGTATTTGTATTTCAGTTGGCCACTGAAGTGTTCTTTGTGGGTTTTGGAGTCAAGGGCTACAACCAGGTTTCAGATACAACGTACAAATGGTTCCCAAAAGGGAGCTATGCTTCTGAATGTCTGAAGACTATCTTCCAGGGCGCCTTATTTTAAAAGATGCTGATGTTCACATGGAGATTTCATAGATTTTAATATGTGTAGTATTACTTTGCCTGGGAAAGGGATGATCAAATGGTCAGGTTTAGATATAATTGCATTTATCTTCTCAATCTCTTACATAAACCCTGTCATAACTTGACTTTCCACCTTGCTACACAACAGCTTTGTGTACGTTTGCCTCATTTGTTGGAAAGAGGTATTTCTTCTTTTCTTTCTGAAAAAATTTCAGCTTGTATTATTTTTGACAAGTAATGTATAACACAGACCTAACTGAAGAGATAAAATGCTATTGATGGAGTAATATTTTCCAGTTGTTTACAGTCTTCTGTTTCACGCGGTATTGACAAGGAATCATGTTTGGTTAGAAACCATAACACAAGATGCTACTGTAATGTTATGCAGTTTTCTTTTTATTCCAAAGTTTCCAGTGTTTGGCTTTATATGTATATTCGACATGTGGTTGAATGTATCCAACCTTGCTCTTATGTCACTGCATGGCCTATTTACGATAGAAATAGGGAGTCGCTGCTTCTTTTTAAGTTTCTGCTGAAGTTCTGCTTTTTTTTTTAAACCAGTGTTTTCTTTATGTTTTCTTGTCACTAACTTGAAGTGCTTTGAAATGTTTGCATTAATGGCATTTAAAAAAAGTCTGTGATTGACTGACATGAAATTTCTTCTGCTGTATTATTTTCATAACAACCAGGATCTTATGGACTCCGTGGTAGTTGTGTTTGTTACTAAATGCATTTATACTCAGTATGAGAAGATTTTGCTGAAAGAAGTAGTACAATACTGTGAGTTACTAGAAGACTGGTGTTTGGGAAACAGTGCTCACCTGCCTGGTGTGTATAATTCAGGAGACATTAAAGCAGCTGAAAATCAGAAAGCAAGAAGTTG
The DNA here is from genome assembly GCF_036013445.1 of Caloenas nicobarica. Taxonomy (NCBI): domain Eukaryota; kingdom Metazoa; phylum Chordata; class Aves; order Columbiformes; family Columbidae; genus Caloenas; species Caloenas nicobarica. The sequence goes on along the minus strand of NC_088258.1, from coordinate 4,396,399 downwards.
CTTTGTCTGAAGTCAAAACAAAATGCCTGATAGTCAAAGTGAAATGCAAGGAGAGGGAAAGTAAAGAGTATTCAGATTTAGCACTGTATAATCCTCTACATCTTTTGAGTGCTAGAGGTGTTAACTATTTCAGCCTCTAGATAAACTTTTCAGCATGAAAAGGTATACATGTATTATCCTTTTTCTCTTTTGGCAAGACATGTAGACCAAAAAGCTAAATAACTCAGCCAAGGCTACGTATCACTGGCAAAACCTGGATATACTTGGCTCCTGGGCCTGTGCTCGATTAGTGCTGCGTAGCAATAATGTGTCTTAAATGGTGTGCAAGTAGAAATAACTACACAAAATTCCTATTTTGATGTAGACAGCAAACTTAAGATACTGTATATTAACATTGTACAATGAATTTGCAGCAGTAACACAAATGCTGGTCTCAGTAAACTGCAGCACTGTACGTAGACAGCGTTAGCTGCTGTATTGATCCAGGCCACTAAATCTTTAATTATCTTTCATAGTAAAACTCGTCTAAATAAATTGCTCTATTGCTACGCAGTACCGCTGCTCGTTCTCAGCAGCAGAGGTGGATACTTGAGGCACTTACCATATCCATGCTCTTTGTTTAAAGATTCGGTACTATTAAAAGGAGGAGTAATGCATCTAAAAACTAATGAACTGCTGGACTTTTAGTTCTGGAGTGTAACATTCCCTACTGCTTCTCAAAACAAGTGTGTAATAGGTTATGGCTGTACAAATTCTCCTGACCCTTGAAACGCTCCCATTTATTTCGACGTACCTGTCGTTTGGGTGACCCGAAGGAGTTGGGCGGCTGGTTCGGGGCTGTTCTTCCTGCTTGGAGGGCTAGTGTGGCAAGTCTGGGGGTGGTGTTTGTGAGATGGATTTCTGTCTTTCTGGCACTAGGAGGAAAACGGTGCCCTTGGCTCATGTGATAATCGACAGTCGTTGAAGGTGCCGTCCTCTTGAGGTCTTCCACGATGCGTGCGGCTGTTTCATCTTCCCTGTCGTGCAGTTTCCTTTAGATTTCAGGATTTTAGCCAGGCGATTTCTGTCAACGCTCTGTGTATCAGTTATACATAGACTCACGTGCGTGTATTTAGCTGCTGAAGAAGAACTTGTTTCAATGGACAGAGCTGACTAAATGTATTAGACATTTGCACTGACCCATCTGAGATTTGAGATTGTATTTCCAAACTGTGTGTATACTTCAGTTGCTGTGATACAGATTTTTTTTTTTTTTCCTAGTCTCTGGGGCTAGGTATGTTTATACAGCAACAGGTGTGCCAAATCCTATTCTCAGCTACCCCCATGTGAAAATGGAGATGTTTTTTAAGAGATATGTGTAGAATCAGAAATAAAATGGCAGAGGTGGTGCTGAGGCAGATTCCGGAACATGAATAAACAGAGGTTGGGAGCATCTATAATCAGTAGGCACAGTTGTGGTGATTCTAAACGTATCTGTTAAATATGCTGTTAAGAGGTTGAAGTTTTCTTTGTCATTGTTGTATAATCAATTATTTTCTCAGTGCATTGCCTTGCGATAGGGCCACGCCGCTGCTGATTTGTTTTGTAGTTAGTGCAGTTCACAGTTGTGCCTTCCATTCACTTTTATTCTGTAGTATGTATTTCAGTGAGATAATGGCATGAAGATACAGCATTCAACAGGAAGCTCTTTAATACTGGCCTACAAACCACTATAGCACATACTGTTCTGCTGACACGTTTTATCAGAAGTGAAGATATAATTTAATAACTGAAGTTTTCCTTTTGCAGTGAGGGAAAGGGGAAAAAAAGCAGTGTTTAAAAAAAAAAAACCAAAAACCACAGCACCTTGATTAATCAATTCAGGAGAAATATCGCAAAGTGGAGTAATATTCATGTCTGCCTATATCTGAAAATTGAACTATAAAATCCCAAATGATTACAAATCGTGCATGCTGTCAGTGAAGTCAGCCAGCTGTGTAGATCAACAATGTAAGAGACTTTTTTACTGCAATGTTTTGTTTAAATAACCCATTTATATTAGAATATTTCCACTATTGTTCTTCCCAGTGGTTGCTAGCAATGTCTATAGCAACAGATAGTGATGTTGCAAGTGGAGTTCAATGTGTTGATTATATGATAAACTGGAGAGAGACGAAAACAGATACTCTGTTTACCAATATCTGGAATGTGGTAACAGTTTTATACGAAGAGGAGACTGGAGAAGATGGACTTATTTTATTCCAAGTCCATGGTTTCTGTTGTTGACTGAGATATATGTTTTGTCTTGAAAGTCTCGATTTTTCTTCCAGTTTGAGAAGTGCTGTTGCTGGAGCAGCACATCCCGGCACACAAGAGCTGGGATTTAAGCACATGGAGGTGGTTATATCAGCTGTACTAAGCCTTGTTGCCTAAAATGTAGTAATAAAAAAAAATAACAAAAGCAAAGGAGTAGAGTTGTGTGAAAATAATTAAGTTGCATTAAGTAAGAATTGAAGCTGCTAGAAACCTGAGGGGAGGCAAAGAACATTTTAGCATAAGTAGTGCACTTATGAATTTTATTCCTTAGTTTGTTACTGTGATTGCTTCTGGATTGGCAGCATTGTCTCTCACTGCAAACATCTATTTCGTGATTGGTTATGGGGTGATTATCTTGGGTTTTGTTTTGTGGATTTTAAAAAAAATCTCCAGACCAGTAATTGCTCGATATGAGCATGATTTTAAATATATATTTGGGATAATTCATCTGAGCATCCTTTCTGGGAGCCTCTGTCTCCAAAGACTAAAAATAAGTTTTTCCAAAGGCGAACTGCTAAGTTTGTGGGGTTTTTTTAATAACCAAACTCAATATTTGATGATTGTGCTTAAATGTGAGAAACTGTTTTGTAACAGTCCTGTACATACATGAAGATACTTGTGACAACTTTCTTTTTTTAGTATTCTCCTGCTTGTCATGTTTTTAGAGTACTTACAGGGGTTGGATTGTTGGGAGGAGGAGAGAGTGGATTGATGTGGTTTGGGGGTTTTATTGATTCTACTTGACTAACCCACATGGTTAAACCTGATAGCCAAAAGTGAGTGGAGGCCGCACTGGGTGAGAAACAGGATTATTTCTTAAATTTTCCAATGATATTATTGTTTGCACAGCCTCTTCTGAGGTTTGCCTGTTTTGCAGTCAGTTATTCCTTCTCAAATATGATATTTTGAGTATGTTCATTGACCTGCAAACCCCAGTCTTGCGGCGAGGCTTGAACAGGTCTTCTGCATTTGGAATTCTAATTCTGTGTTCTGGAGTCTTTGAGACTTTATCTGCAGATTTAGTAAGTGAAATCTATATTCAAGCGCCAATGAAAATATTTAAAAATGCCAGACCAAAGACAGACCCTGTGGATTTCTACCTGATATAGCTTTCTAGTCAGGTAGTCGATCACTGATGATTTGTCAAGTAAAATTTTTCCATCTGCTCCTTTTCCAGCCTTACACTTGCTTTACACGGAGCAAGTGTTTGTATAATGTGTTTATGAAGAAACATGGGGAATAATGTCTATAGCCTTGCTACTCCAAGACCTTGCAGACTCCAAAACTAGTGTTAGAGAGCAGGGAAGCCAAGCTTAAAACATGAAAATCCTGCCTATTCTCTCATTTCCTCCTGGAAATATATCTGCTAAACCTGTCGATAGCCAGTCTGCCTTCATTTCACGGTCGTATTCAACCTCTGCCTGGCAAAAAGGGTGGTGTTGGTTATTCTTGTGTAACCTCGGGACACGTTCATGACTAGAAATCCCAGTCGCTTCCCAGAAGCCCGCGTTGCGCCATGGCACGGTTAGAGATGCGATAGCATGAGCTACCATTGCTTGTAAAATCAGTGCGTTAATTTGGGTAGTTATACTTAATATTCAGCGGCTGTGTAAGTATAAAACCTTTCTTAATAGATGGTTGATTTGTGGTAACAATATTACCTGGAACCTGAATAATATCTTGTAAAATTGGCATCCAGTCACAGCTCTTAGTGCTTTGTTGCTATGGGCATGTTGCTCTGTAGCACATACGTTAATATTTTACTCTGCGATTGAATCCTGAAAAACACGGACTGTGTTTGGAAGACATGTATTTAAATCATTTTGATTAATGATTCCCCATCAGAACTGGAAGACACGTGGGTGGTGAAATACTCGGTGTGTTAAGCCATGCGTGCCCTGCTCCGAGTCAGGATTCCACTTGAACAGCTGTGGTTTAGCTGCAGGGTCTCCGTACGGTTTTCCAAAAGGGGAAATCCGGGGGGGGAAGTCTTCAGTAATTATGTCGTTATTACGCCATAATCTCTGCCTTTTCTATTAACATCACTGCTGCTTTGTGGTGTCTGGCTCGTGGAGAAAGATCGGCGCTCGCTGTGGAATGTGGACAAAAGTTATTAAAAGGGGAACAGAAGCTTTCTAGCAAAAAATATCTTGTAAAGAGGGATTGATATTCGTATTAGCTGGAGATAATGTTGGAAAAGAGGCTTTATGAAGGCCTTTGTACTCAAATATTGCACGCTGGTTCAAGAGCAGATGGAAGGCTTCTCAGAGAAAGCGTAATCAGGTTACTCTGCAATTTTCATTTTATGATGTTTTTATAACCTGGTATTATCTATTTATTGTGTAATCTGGTAGACTAATAACCTAACAAATATCTAACTTCTGGGAATTATCTACTTGTAGAGTAGATTTTGATATTTTTCCATTACTAATATTTTTTGTGTGAAATCCACCTATTTAAGATACTACAGAATTCCTTTGCAGCATTTTAATAAATGATGCGATTTTCAGAGCAGGAAAAATTTATTTAAGTGCAAAACCATAGTGTTAAGTGCCTTAATAATGGTATCCCCTTTGGAAAATTCTCTTTGCCTCTGAAGACCTGATTGAGGTTCCACTGATGTTAACAGAATAGTTTTCGTAAGCTTTAGATCAAGCTTAGAGATTATTTGCAGCAGATTTTTTTTTTTTTTTTAGAGTATGTGGACAATTCAGAAGGCTGCAATTAAAAATCCCGGAGTGTATCTAAGTGCTAAATTGTGGCTGCAATAAATGGAAGTCACGAAAACCTCACCAGGTGCCCATTTACATGTTCAGATACTTAGAAGAACTGGATATACAAAATGATTTGTCTCCATCATTGCTGCCTTTTCCCATCCTGTCAGACCACGATCTTTGGTCAGGCAACATGTCATGAACAGAACTTGTCGTTTCAGCGATTTAACGTGCCTTCTCTTTCAGATCAATCTGTTCTCGTCTCCGGCTCCTTTTGTGGTAATGGTATCACAGAAATGCTTGTAGGACATCATAATACTGAATATTCACTATTATAAGTACCTACCACTCGCAGATGTATACGTTGCGGTTTGTATATTGGCTGCTGTTCCCTACAGGCTTCCACTGAGCTCCAGAGAAATTTGAAAAATTCTTGTATTAAAATGTATGATTTAAAACGCTCCTTTCCCTATGCTGACGGAATCCCAAAGGATCAGTCTGCTTAGTGTACTTGCCAGTTGCTCCTGTCTTTGAAAATGTTAGATTAAGTTCAATACTGCTTTAAAAAAAGAAATTTTAAAAGCAATATTGCTTTTAAAAAGCAATAAAAAAAAAAGCGACATTCATATTTTTCATGGATTCTGTGCTGGGCGTGAATTGCTGACAGGTCCACTCCATCTGCTGCACTCGTCTTCTTCAAATATGCTGGGAAATGGAGCAGCCGGGGATCAGATTTTCCTCGGAACATTTGAGTGGTGGTGTCATAATTTAAAACTTCTATCAGACAATGAAAACAAACAATAAACCAAGGAAAACCCATTAAGCCAGTTTTAGGGCACTCTCTGCAGCTGTTGTGCAAAAAGTGGCTGCGACCCCAGTAAGGGCTGGGGCAGGAATCTTCAGATGGTTTAGAAACGTTGCAATTAGTGAGTCCTTAAAACATGACTAATTGATTTCCCTGATGCAAAAGGCTCATACTTGATCTAAATAAAGCTCCAGAGTCTGCAGCCTATGAAGGTTTGTGTCGTGCTCTGTACCTGTCTTCGGTTAATGAAATTGAAACATTCCGTTTTTCACAGAACCATTAAGATATCAATAACTCATTTTGGGGGGTTTAATTTAGCATTAATTTGACTATATAATTGATGACCCCAAAGAGCTGTCGTCAGTAGTTCCTTTGTCTTCTAATTATTTTTTCTATATAAATTAATATCAAGCTATGCACTATTTTAAACATGTAATTTGCAATGTTTGGACCTTCCACGCTGATCTTTCTCAGTTCAAATATACTTATGTTCATTTAATCTTTATTACATTTCACAGATGTTCTATTTTTCTCACACCCCAATAAATATTTATGTATTATAGGGGGTTTCTTAAATCTTCGTTTTGATCTATTTTCTTAATAAATAAATCTTAATTACCTTTGCTCTTGTTTCCTATGTAATGAGCAAAATGGTTCAGTTGTCAGGATTTCCGGTCAATTTAATACAGATAGTAGCAGTGTGAATCTCACCAGTATTCAAACATCACCTTTAAAACTTGGCTGTAGTTGCACCTGACATCCAAGCAGTCTGAGGTATACTTCAGTATTTTCAAAGAATCTTTCTAATGCTGCTTTCTTTAGAATTAAAGTAGGAATGAATGTAGATGTCATTGTCTTGTAATTATTAGCTCTTGATTGGAATTTTATCTTTATTTGCTTTATCAAATGTCATATTAATTTCATTTTATATCCCCACTCTGTAAATCTATCACAGTTTCTTTGATTAATTTTCTAAGTCAATTAAGCTCGTCCAGGTTCATTGAATAAAGACAAGTCAGTGTGATTTTGGTTTTTTTAACAGTTTTTATTATAAAACTGTCAATAAAGATAATGTAAACAGGATCTTTAGCTGATGTGCAATCAGAGCCGAAAATGTAGCCTTATATATTTTTCAGGAGATATTTATTTATTCGTATTTACTGATAACTATTAGAAGTTCAGTGTTTTTTATATCCACATTAGAAAATTGAAGTGGTACGAATGAAACACGCAAAACCTTTGAACGCTCCTGTGCTCCCCCTGTCATTTGCTATGCCCCCTCCTATGTATAAAAACGAGTATGTTACAGTAGGAACGTGTGATTTCCTCCATTGCTTTAAATGCTTTTTCAAAAGCAAAATAAATTGTGAATTATTAATGTTAACCACACCATGCCAAAACAGGAGGAAAAAATGCAGGAGTGTTCATTATTGATCAGTGTATGACTGCTCTGACTTAGCACTAACTCTTTTGGAGGCCTATTGATGTATGAACTTGTTTCATCCGGTATAATAATTTTATATGTTGTTTCAACCTCTTGCTCAAGGTTATGACTAATAGCACAGCTGAACTCAGTGGGGCTTCTCATCAAGTAATAAAAGCGAAGGTAGGAGTTTCTTGCTTCAAGTCTTGCATTCAGATGCCTGTCCCAGTCTGCATTAGCGTCAGCTCTTTGCTCCACAGGCATTCTCTGGAACTTTACGTGTTCTTTTATTCTTATCTATTTTTTGAGCTTCACATGTCCTGTTCAGTTAAGCCCTTAAATTTTTAGATTAAACCTTTATCTTGTATAGTCAAGAAAAGACCATCAAATGCACGTAAAATGCACAGTAACCAACCCTATTGCAGTGCAGATGGGTAGTGCTGCCTACAGTGGAGTTTATAGAGATGTTGGATTGAGAGCAACCCTGAGGAGGATGACTTGGGGGTACAGGTTGATGAGAAGCCCAACATGACCCAGCAAGGTGTGTTTGCAGCCCAGAAAGCCAACCGTATCCTGGGCTGCATCCAAAGCAGCGTGAGCAGCAGGTCAAGGGAGGGGATTCTCCCCCTCTGCTCCGCTCTGGTGAGACCCCACCTGCAGTGCTGTGTCCAGCTCGGGGGCCCCCAACACAAGAGGGACATGGACCTGTTGCACCGAATCCAGGGGCGGCCACAAAGATGATGAGAGGGCTGGAGCATCTCTGCTGTGAGGACAGGCTGAGTTGCAGTTGTTCAGCCTGGAGAAGAGAAGGTGCCAGGGAGACCTTGCAGCAGCTTTTCCAGTACCTAAAAGAGACCTACAAGAAAACTGGAGAGGGACTTTTTACAAGGGCCTGTAGCGATAGAACAAGGGGTAATGGCTTTAAATTGAAAGAGGGGGGATTTAGATGAGATATAAGGAAGAAATTCTTCCCCACGAGGGCAGTGAGGCCCTGGAACAGGCTGCCCAGAGCAGCTGGGGATGCCCCATCCCTGGAAGGGTTCAGGGCCAGGTTGGACGGGGCTTTGAGTGACCTGGTCTGGTGGAAAATGTCCCTGCCCATGGCAGGGGGGTGGAACGAGATGATCTTTAAGGTCCTTTCCAATGCAAACCATTCTGTGATTGATTCTAAGATTTGTTATGTAGCAGACCTAAGCAAGAACAGACTTGTGTTGTACAATGACATTTATTGACTCCTTCACGCCTACACCAGTGTAACTACAGGGTTGTGCTTTCCTACCGGCTTTAGATTAAACAAAAACTCTTCCCTCCCTATCTACACACAGATCATTTGTGTGTATCCGTTCGGCTCTAACTTGCCGATGTTCGTCTGTGATGTTGTGATAATTAGTGATGCCGTATAACAGAAAGTTTACCTTCTGAGGTTCTGCTGCCTTTGATTTTTACTTTTTTTTTTCTTCCACTAAACTAAGTGTTGTTATTCCCTGAATGTCAGACTTTAATAGGCTAGCTTCCACTTGTTGAGAAGTGTTTCAATAAAACTGACTTTGCAGCATTCTGATGTTTGCCAGGACTGTTGTCAACCCATAACGACGCAGCTTGCAGGCTCTCAGCCTCTGTTCTCGTCTGCCATTTCTTGTGTAACTTCTTATTGCCATTTAAACTGTTCTAGTTTCATATGTTGTAGCTTTCTGCATTTCACCAGAAACATCTTACACGATCTAAACAGAGGAAAGGCCTTGAGGGATCAAAGATCTTAATTGTTACTTATGAACGTGTTTGAAATCGGGTGGGTTTGGTTCCGCAGCATCTTCGTTTATTTATATGAACAATGAATATCATATCAGTCTGTCAAGTCTGAAGTGTTGTACAGTTTTTGCCTGCTGGATACCGTTCTTCTGGTTTCAATGCGATCTCTCTCTTTCCTAAATAGAGCCATCACACTGGAGAATCAACTGGTGATCCTTGCGGCATCAGCAGCCGATGCGGGAGGCTACTATGTCCAGGCGGTCAATGAGAAGAATGGGGAGAACAAGACAAGCCCACTTATTCATCTCAGCGTAGCAAGTGAGTATCCAAATTGCAGGAAACATGCTGTCACACTGGGGTTGCAGACATATTCACAGAAGTCAGTCCTAAGAAAAAGAGCCTTGCTAGCAAAGGATTGGATCTTTAAAGGGGGTCAACTTTGCCTGGTTGTTTTGGGGCACATCGAGCCCCTTGTGCCCTCCTAGGGACCTAAGAGTGTATGTCCTCGACAAATCACCCTCAAAGCCTTTTGTCTGATGGCTTATTTTGTGCAAGACAGGTACATGATGATATCCCTCGCGGCTTGTTGTGAAGTTGTGATCATAATTTCTTTTTAATGCAGGGGTTTATAATGTATTGTTTTCCATTGCGCGTAAGTAAACAAGTCACTCTTCTGAGTGAAATTTTATTAATGAGTCTGTTCCCAGTCTATGGCATTATTTTTACCTGGAGTTATCACAGAGTCCCAGGGAACATGCATTTCGTTGTTATTACTTATTATTTTACATCGCGCAGATTGCATTAACACCTAGCATTACAGAGGCATTCCATGAGAGGATTTTACAGCCAAGGGGAGGGAACAGCAGCAGAGCAACGGGGTCAGAAAGATGACTGCACACTAAATATACTAATGCACACGTTCAGCAAAAATGGGCTTGTGTAAACTATTGTAAAATATTTAGTAAACATGTTGGTATGAAAAATGAATATTCTGACCATGTAGAATGGTTTGACTCATTTTCTGGGGACAGTTGATAAAGGCATTTTTAATGTATCAGCGAGGTAAGGGAGGGTGTTAGTCCGAGTGAATGTGGATGTCTCTGGGTTTTACTGTAGAGATTATTGGGTAAATGGTTGATGACACTGGCAGCTTGACTGATGGGCTACTCTTACGATATGGACTTCTAGAAGATGCAAGACTCAGCTCTAGATCGATCGATGTGATGAGATGCTCAAGATCTCTTGATCTTGGATGCCATTATTGTTGAGATGATCGCTATGGCTCTTTTCCTTACTAGAGTAACACTTGGGAGTTTGTGCTTCTGGGCAGAAAATCCAGCAAATCACTTTTGGAAATAGGCTTATGTTTGTCCAAAGTTCATAAAAAGCATTATGTTTCTGCGAAACATTGAATTTCTAAGAAAATATAATTTTCCTGCTAAAATTCCTAATGGGATTTCATGGAAGCCTCATAGGTTGGATCGGGGTTGCTGAGGGCAGAAGCTGTATGATATAAGAGGCAGCAGAAGAGATAAACCTGTGTTTTCTTCCCCGATATGTTTCTAAACCAAATGAACTTCTCAGGGGTTTTATGTGCATCTTTCTGAAGTGGAAATAATATTCCAAAGCCGCTTGTGAATTCTGGCTGTATTGTGGCATGTAGATTGTAAACAATATTATTTCTGACAGTATAAAGAGGTTTGCTAACGCTTTAGTAATTTCATTTTAAAGCAAATTTGTATTGTTTGTATTATGTGACCAATAATGTACTTCCCACTTTAATTTCATATCTTAATTAATGCTAGAAATAGTTCGTGATCATGCATGCAGAACAAGTGCTATGCAAAGCAGAAGGTAATATGGGCATATGGAAAAGAAAACACTTCAAAATGGGTATGGACTTGATACCATGAGTGCAAAGTCTATCTGGAATGTGAAAAATAGGAAAGATTAAATGGATAAAATAAGATGAAGAATGAAGGAAGGTGGAAAGCCAAAAATGGATTTACTTGTTTGAAAGAATATTAGCCAGTGAGGTTTTCAAATTGTTGTCTTGATATCCAGGATTATTAATGCTATGTAGGTGCTGAAGAAAGGCGCTGGCTGCAAGGCATTGCGGTGTCTGTCAAGAAAATAAGCTTAACATGGTCATTCTGAACTTTGATCTGAGGAAGAAACACATGTGATACATTAGATGGAAGTGAATAAACCTTTTTGGTCCAGTAACACAAAATTATCAGGCAAAAATGTAGTCCTGAAGCAATACGCAGAGAATGGTTGCAGAAAGATGATGTATTTTGGAAGAATAATAAAGAATTCCAGCAGGTGGTTGGAAACAGATTGTTAAAGGTACACCCAGGTATGGAAGGTATCACATTGAATTGTCACCATCTGAATTTTATTAGATGTTGAGAGTGATGACATGTGTCATTTTCCATTAGGACATGTATAAAATTTAAAAACATTTTAATCAAAATCAAGTAAACCGTGAGTAAAGTGGAATATCCAATCTCCGTGTGAGTAGATTATGTATCAATTATTGAGTACAACCTTGCTACGTGACTCGGCAAGCGTATTGCCACTTCCATGGAGGGCAACAGGGAAAAAAAGGATAGATAATTCCCAGGGCAGTCATCCACTGAGAACAGTGTTAGAGATGCATAGCTTGTTATTCCTTGAAGGATATCGGTGTCAGGCTTGCTCCAGCCTGTAGGAAAAGCAGATTTGCAGAATCAGGTTAACAGCTGAGAAAGCTGTAAGCTGTCCTGTTCTGGTCCGAAATACGAGGCTGACAGTAGGAGAAATGTATAGCCCTGAGGTAAGCAGAAGTTATAGGGCCTTGTATTGCAGGTTAAAGTCAAGGCTTTGAATTGTGTCTGGAAGTAAATGGTGTTTGAGAAACATCTGGAAAATACACTCAACTGTCCTTCAGTTAATAACTATATTTGATGCATGTTGAATAAGAAGATTTGAGGATGTTGAACAAAAATAGGATGAATTCTCCAGTAGGACTCTATGTGTTAAAGGCATCTTGTTTCTTATCGGTCTAACCTATAGCTCATTGAATCCCAAGCAACACCAAGTCTTGCATCCACCCATCGCTCCCTGATCACAAACATCGTGCACGGAAGTTAGAAAGGAGCTTCAGACGAAAGCCTGGTAGCTTGTCAGCGTTGCTTCTGCTGTGTTTGGGTTTGCTTTTCTCTGCCTTCTGAGCTTGGTCAGACATTGAAAATGTAGGCATGGGAACGCCTGGGGTGAATGAAAATTAACAGATCTTTAGGGCATCTGGGTGTTTTCAGGTATGTAGCAAGTAGGCATGACTGTGTGACAATTCACTCCATAAACACGCTTTGCAGTAAAGATGAATTAGCCAATGGATGTGGTCACCCTATAAGAAGATCCAGATGTTGAACAGTATTTTTCCTTAACAGCCGAGTCTCTAGCTTGGTTAAACACCGGTGCTCTGTGTGCCTGCCCTCTAAAAAAACGTGTCTTAATTTGAAAGTCTAGGTCACCAAAAAGATAAGTTCACAGTGTAAGGTCCAGTCCAACTACGCTTGGGAAAAAAAAAAAAAAGGTCACTTCTTTCAACTGGACGTGTTTCCACTGATTTCAAGAGGATTAGATTGTCTCAGAGGTGACAGGCTCCAGTGAAATAAAAATGATGCCCAACAAGCAACATATTGGGAATAATGTCGCATCTGAAATTAGTATGAAATGTCATAAATTAGTTCTAAATTTAAAATGTCTTAAAATTAGTTGAAATGTATACTGAGCTAGTGAAAATCATGGTGCTTTTCTTTTTTTTTTTTTTTTTAAACGATGTGTCCCAAATTTCATGTAAATAACACAAAATTTTGGCTAGGAAAATCAGAAAGTCTGAAAGTTGAGTTTGGCAACGGAAGTAGTGACAAAACTCAGTTTGCTTTTTGACTCAAATACATCAGTTGCTCCCTGTTGAAATTTCACTATTTTAGAGGATTTCAGTATTAACTCTATTGCTGGAACTTCCTAACTTGACCAGAGAGGTGTGAGATCTAATTTTTTACTGAGCCGTTGCAGCCTTCAAACCCTTAGCATTCTTCCCTGTTTCTATCTTTTCAACAAGAAATTTGATGATAATATTTTGAACAAGTCCTTAATTCTTTAGGCTTTTTCTTTTCTGCCCATTCTCCCACAGGGATGAAGCAATGTGCTTTTCATCTCGCTGGTGTCAGCAGGACACTTTAAGATCAAAGTGTTCGTAAAGTGAGGTCATCATGAAACTCGTATTTCCTTGAAGGCCATACACCATGTACAAGCTAAATTTCTCCAAAATTCTGGTTATAGTATGGAACTTTAAAAAAAAAAAAAAAAAAAGACTGTTACGTGGTACTTGGCTGTAGGCTGTGCCACTTCTATGTGAAGGTGTTTTTGGGGGGAAAGGGGAGCAGGGGTATTAAGAGCTTCTTAGTGAAACTGTAAGGATTTCTAGTATATAAGTCAAGCATTTAAGAAATTTTTTTTTTTTTTTAGAAGAGGAGGGGGAAAAAAAAAGACTAATAGGGAGCTTTTTATCAGTGTAAGGAGCTGGCTGAGGTATTTGCCACAATGTGTGTCCTTGTTACTTCAATACGTGAGGATGTGACACGACTCTGGTGCCACTTTAGAAGAAGTTTGAAAAGCCCTGCTGAGACTTTTCTATTATTAACTTCAATGCAACGCTGTAGACACGAGCTGCCTTGGCCCCATCTCAGAAACTTTTAACAGCATGCGCTATTTCAGACCTTAGTTGAAGTATTTTATGAAAAAATTGAGAAAGTGTCCACCAGTAAATGATTTAAATGGCAAGTTTGCAGAAGGTGGGTGTGCGTAAGCTGTTCTGACAGCTTAGATGCTCCTGCTTCAATTGGTTTTGCAGCGCTAATCATCTGGAACTGCAATTCGGGGCCTTGCTTCTGGACCTTCTTGTTAAGCTGTGAAATATTGAGATGCGTGTCGCTTCAATAGATTTATTAGTAAATTAGATAGTCTCAAGACCTATTCATAATGCTAGGAGATACAGAGTGTTCTTCGGGCTGATGTCTTTTTTTTTTTCTGATGCAGGCTTTGTGAAAACAGAAAACAAGATTGATGAAAATTTTAAAAACCTTGCCAGCCAGCATTTCTGAAGACTCAAAGATAATAAAGCCAATTATCATTTAATGAAGATAAATTTTTCTCTCGAGCTCTGGCAACGCTTAAAAAATAAAAAAGTAAAAAAAGTTGGGGGCCGAAAATTAAACTCCTGGGTTGGTTGCATTGCAATTAATTTAAAATACAAGGGTGTCATGTAGTTCTGTCCAGGTTCCACTGGCAACAAGAAGAATTCTATCCCATTACGGCAGATATAGACATGAGCCTAAATAGACCCTTTTTGTCTCCAGTTGGTGCCTGTTTTGTTCTTCAATTTAATGAGTCAAAGCACAGATTTCAGAGAAGGGAAGAGTCCCATTTCAGGCTCAGAGGGTACTGGTTTTGAACAAAAAGTTTTTATTTGTTTGTTTTTATCTTATAAAGAAAGGTTCTCATGATAGCACAAGATGTTTAGGTCACTTTCGGTGCCTGTAAAAATGAAATATTCTTTACGTTGTTAGGAAAGAAAGTGGGGGGAAAAGTGCCACATTTCCTGTCGGTGTATTTGATAGAATATTACTTTTTACATCCTTCTGTCAGGTTTGTGAAGAAGATAAGTTTTCAGAAGATTCTGAGCAGACATTTTCCTCTCTGGAAGAGAACATTTCACTAACATAATTTTTCATATTAACCATCAAGGTTTGTTCAAGTCAGCAGATGTTGAGGATCCTTCATGGATATGTTTGAAGCATAGTGCTGCATGAATTTTTCATAGCTAGTTCCATCTTTCAGGTGTAGACAGGAGGGGGGAAAAAAAAAAAGAAAGAATGGGCTGGAACCCCCAGGGAACAGATATTTGTACTCTGAGGTCAAATTCACGCAAGCTCTATAAACTTGTCAAACTATTTTTAGTTCGTGGCAGGATAATTTACTTTGCTTAGCCTCTCTGGGTCAGTACTGTTGAGGTGAAATTAGTGCTTCGGTGATGCGCTTTTTTCCTCCTTTTTTTTTTTTCTCTTGGTGGGGGAAGGAGGAGGAATATGGCATGAAATTAAATTGCATTTCTGCGCTGCGATTGCACCGTACGTGCCTGAGGTTCTGAACCAATACTTAGGAAGCCCAGGTTAGCACAGCTCAGCCCTCTGTGCGCCACTTCTAAGTCATTCCGTGAAATAATGACATTTCTTTCCTTTCCCGTTTTCTACCCAGGCTTTGCTTTCTCTTTGTCAAGCAGAATTTCCAGGAGGGATACCCTGGTGGTTTTGTCATGGGTGGTTTCAGTGTAGAATCATTTTATATGCATTACAAGGAAATAACAGATGATGCTCAAGATTTATCAGCCTTCTTGGAATCCAATTTTTTTAAAAAACTTCAGCCAGATCTCTTCCACAATTATCTACCTTTCTTCTTCTTAAAGGAAAACTTTCCTCACTTTTAACTGTAGTAATGTAGAGGGAAATGTGCAGAAATAATAAAGATGAGCCAAGAAACTTCTGTGGCAGCTTGAGGTTGGTTTTGGCTTTACCCAAATATTCTATCAATGCTCTTTCTGATAAATAGCAAAAATATCGGTTGGTCTCCAATTTTTTCTTCCTCTGGACTATTTTTTATAATACTTATTGCCACACACTGTGCATTTTTGCATCTACTGTATCCACTGTCCCAAGCAACTTGTGTCTCCTCTGCTAGTAGTTTGTGCAATGGAAAGATAATAAACTTTCTATAAGAGTGGGGTTTTTTTTTTCCCCCCCAATCTTACTATTGAGGAGAACTTAAACAGCAAAAATCAGCATAAAACATTAAAACAGTTTCTCTAATCTAACTCATTATTTTAACATAGCTTCTCATTACATTTGTCTGTTTATAAGGTTTGGGCTTTTGTGTCTGTAAGAGATCTGGAATGCACACTCAGCCTCAGAAGGCTGGGTTGTCTCCTAAACCCTTTATTTATATCTGACACATGCAATTAATCTCTCCCTATCTCTAATCACTTTTGCTATTACATTCATCGGAGTGATTTGTATCCTATCTCTGTCACTGCTCTGTAATTGATATGTGGAGATAAGAGATTCTTAGAGGACACAAACAAGGAAAAGAGAAAATTGAATTTACCTTGCAATCGTTTTATAAAATGTGACATATATCAATTATACATGCCATCAAGGAAAATGCCATCTTGAACAAACTCCGATGATTTGTTGGAAAACCAACATAAGAGAAATGTCAGAAAAGTTTTCTGGACAGAAAAGTATTGCTAGTTCAACAGATTTTTCAGTCTTACTGATTTGCCTACATCTTTTTAAAATAATGCTGTAGAATTTACAAAGAAAATAGAATTTTTTTTAATCAGTATTTTTCTTCACTCAGTCTTGTACTAGTACTCTAGCATGGAGTAAGATGAAAGGAAACTGCTGAAATAAATATTGTTTTGATCGGACATAAAAAGGTGATGTTGGTTACTCAAGATTGAATTGCCTTTCATGGGCGAAAATGGTAAAATTGATAGTATAGTCCAATTCCAACTTAACCGCATTCTGGCGTGAAAATATTTCTCTTGAGTTTCTCATTTGCTTTTCATTGCAGTGAGAAGTGAACTGATTTTTCTCACTCCTGTTTAAATACTTTGTGCTCATGATCAGTTCTAATTGTTGGCGTGAGAGCAGCAGTTTCTGTCCATACCTGTAGTTCAAGTAGGACTTTGGGATCTTGGAAAAGCTTTGTAAGATGTACTCATGATATAACAAAAATTAATATCTAGTACATAGGCACGAATAACATGATAACAGTAACGGATATCATAAACCTCAGATTTATTTAAGTGAAGCAAGACCCAGTGTTGGGCCCTGCCTGGACCGCGGGACTGGCAATCAGCCTTGCCCTAGAACTGCTTATTTCTTTATCATGTACATCCAGGATAAACTGAACTTTCTCAAAACTTCCAGAGGCGACAGAAGTAGAGCTGTTTATAGGCATTTGTAAAGGGCTTTGCATTTCAGTTCATGCAAGTATCACAGTTCTGGAGCTTTAACAGGAAGAGCAGCTGGAGACTCGCGCATCATTTACCCCTTTTGGTCTCTCGAGTCCCATTCTCTGTGCCGTATTCCTGGAGTATTCTAAGTAGCTGACTTGAAATCTTTTGCTTTGTTTCCCAGTTTTACACAGTTGGATGTATTTAAAGTATAATTTTCATTTATTTGAAGGTGCTAAACCCTGCTGAAGGCGCTTTTTACCAAGAAAGTAAGAATTTGTAACTTGCTAAAGGAAACCTTAGCTTAAACATTCTATTTTAAGAAAAAAAAAATCACATTTAGAGAAAAACATCTGTGTAATGTATAACTGTGACATCTTTGTACTGTTCTGTAATGTGACAGGTTGTCCTGGCTGGTCTGTGAACAAGATACAAAGCTGTTGCTTATGAAAATAGTGAGGAATGTTTTATGAGACAGATAAACTTGGAGCATGTAGAGGTTTGGTTTTTTTTTTTTAGTCACTCTTCAATTTAGAAAAGTAGTTTAGGAACTAGTTGATGGTGTTCTTTAAGTTGTCATTGTATTAGGCAAGCTTGAAATGTTTTATAAACAGTATAGTTTAGGAATAAAAATTATGCTCAAAACAGGCGTTTAATAGAATAACTTTTGCACTTTCTCAGTTACTGTAAAAGCCTAAATAAGTCCTAAAGGTTGTGTTACACATGCCAAAGGTCTTTGCAGCAGAACCCCCTCTGCATATTTACAAAAACTAATTTTCATCTCAAGCTTTCTCAAACGTATGGCTGCTTGAGGGCGATCATTTTAAAAACTGTTCATATGAAAGGTGTTTTTAATTTCTTCTCAATATACAGAACAGGAAAATTGAATAAGGGTAGAATCCTGGCACCTGTCTGGGTCATCGTCCTGCCAGACAGACGTGATTTGTCCAAGTAATTCCCAAAGTGCAGACTACAGCCTGAAAAAAGAGTGATTACAACTGCGACAGAAGCGCTGGGGAGTCAGAGCATGCAAGATTCAAGGGCATCTGTAAAACTTTAAATATTCTTCTTTATATAGAAGCATCATGATGAGGCATTTCAGCTGTTTTGCTCAGTAGAGAAGATGGAAAGTTACTTATTTATACGCTATCTAGGTTTGTCTTTTTAGAATTAGCTAACTAATGTTTGCTCCAAACTTTGACAGAAGTTTAGTATTGGAAACCTTTTTAGATTTGAGCAAGAACTTGCGATGAATTTTACAGGAATATAGAATAATTGGACCTTCCTACCCCATTTGCCATAGGAAGAGAAACTCGGACTCGGTTGCGAGCTGGTTGCTTCTCCTGGTGTATGGAAAAGCTGCATCGATTTCTTGTCCACTTGGCTGTACCCTGGGAGCTGTAAATTGCCAATCAGGGTGTTCGTTCTCCTTCGTTCTTGTACTACTCGGTTTCACATATTGTCATTTGCATCTGGGAGTGGTTGGACATCAAAGAAATCCCAGTCCTGATTTCCGCCCCCCCCCCCCCCCACCTCTACAGACTGTGCTGTAAGGTAACAGAAACGCTGATTTCTTTTTATGTGCAGGCTATTGTCTACAATTTAAAACCCCTTAAAAATAATCCATAATTCAAAACTCTGCATTTTTATGGTAGATAAATCACTTTAGCTATGGAATGTGGGAACAAAGTTACAGCTCCTATAATCTGGGAGAACACCATTGTTAAATGGTATATTTTTAAAGGACTGTAAGCTTTCTGTGATAAGAATGAAGGAATACAGCAGCCAGGAAGGTGCACACAATGTCCTAGTCTCTAAGGGCGCGTTTGTGCAGAATTGTTATTAAATTTTGTCCAGCTCTATTTGCTCCTAAATACGTTTACAAGCTGAGAACAAGTCGTTTACTGCTGTTGTGTGTAGGGAAAATACTGCAGTGGAAACTCTATTGGATGAAGGAGGAAAAACAAGAGTTGTGCGCGGAGGGTATTTTTTTTTATTCCCCACTCGTTCCTTACGTGCTAAGGAGGGATAAAAAGAAAAGCTTGCTTATTTGCTCCACGTCGGCTCTATTTTGATCCACCCTGCAAAGCCATGTGCTCACAAACCTGACTTAGTAAAGACAGTGAAGGCTTAAAAAGCCAGGAATGTGGTATCTTCTGCAAGTGCACATCCAGCGCTGCCTTCACCTGTCCGTGTGGATTTATCAGATCGCTGAGAGTGATACTGTCAGAGCTATTAAAGAAAGTAATTGGTAGCGAGTGATTAAAATTGCAGATGGCCTTTTCAAGGTGATTATGAATATTAAATCAAGTCTGTAAAAGCCAGCTAAAAAGGCCCATGGAACTGAGAAGTGAATATGCTGAGGATAATCGCATAAAAAGAGGATCTCGCAGGCACGCTGTGCTCATCCGAACACCCCCCCAACCAATCAATCCATCAACCAACCAACCGAAAAAAGCCCAAGAAGTAAAATAATTCGAGTGGACCTATTGTATCAAAGGAGGCGGAATTAAATATCTGCCTTTTTAGGCTGTAAATCTCTGTGTGCAGAGAACCTATTGCATCTCACTCCTCTTTATGTAGAATGTTATCCCAGGTGCGTCGCCGTCACCATTGAGCAGCGGTAGGTCTGCAAAGTCCCCTCTGCCGCATGGTGCTGTGGCATTAACAGGGATCTTTTCCTTGTCTTTTCCATTTTTAAGAGATTAATGACAAATCTTCCTGTTCATATCACCCTGGAACAAGGCCAAGAAGTACTGTGCAGTGACTCCATTTCATTTGGTGAACTTTGTATTTTTTCTCTTTTTTTCTTTAGCTGAAAAATCTAAGGTTCATTGTGTTCTGTAATTAAAACGGGAACTTGAGATGCAAACAAAGATAAAGGTACAGAAAGCTGAAAAATAAATGTTTTCATTTTGAGCCCTGCTTACTTACATGTGTGTTTTAATACAAGTGCAGAGAGCTTTCACATATGTTTAAATACCTTGTGAACTTGGGGCCTGAGGGATTGTTTTCTATTGTAATCATAGACTCATCGCTTTTCAACCAATTTAGTGCATTCAAACAGAAGAATTTTGCATGGTTACTTATACTTCAATATATGATTGTTGTATTGATCTCAAACTTCATGCTGACCTCAATCTGCTCTTAAACTGTAAACCACCATGGGATTCATTGTAAAGATTTCTACAACTGTATTTTGCGATTATTGTTTATTATCGTTGGTGTGACAGGAATCATTTGTTTAATCATTTGAGGAGCTTTTTTTCCCTTTCGGTGATATTTCTACTTACCCGAGTTTTGTGGTCATTGTTATGTTAGTGGTTTTGATGCATATTGATTCCTCATCTACATTAATATTATTTTACTTACGGATGTTCCTTTAATAAATTTGATAGAGAATTCTTCTTATTCCACTACAATAATGCTTATTTCTAACCATATTGGTTTAGGAACTGGTCCATGACCTCCTTGACAAAAACATTTGTGCCATGCAAGTATTTTTAAAATATATTCTAAAAAAATACTCCTTTAGTCAGTGCAGCAGGCGTGTTTTTAAGAGATACGTTGTCTAAACAGATGCCCAGCACTTCCCTTTAACTGTGGAAAGAAAAGTTTGACCTTTTAATGCAAATAGTCAATACCCAAGAAGTTATGAGGTAGTAGAAAAAAGGAGTATTTTTTCCTATTGAAAGAAGCAATTCATTAAAATTACAATATGATGTTTATCTACCCTCAATACAATATGTAAATTTTAACTCTTCAAGAAGTGCATTTTATGCAATATAAGCACAATAAATGTGTCGGACTGTTGGAAACTGAAAGCGTCTTGATAGAATTGGGATTATCAGTTACCCCTTTGCTTTTTGGAAAGGATATTGATTACTTTTTTTTCATGTGATTAATACAGCATGTTGTAACTTTGAGAGCCTGGGATCCTTTGAAAGCCAGTACTGTTGGCCACATCATCAGCAAATGCAGACTCGCATTAAATGTGATGAGAAGGGGAAGACGCTGCCTTTGATTTAAATTGTGGCTGCCAGATCTGATATCTTCATTGATGAAGAGGGCAATTTGCACTTTGTAGGCTAATGAGGAGAAATATTATGGAATCTGGCAGACCTTTTTGGACTTGATAGCGACTGCTGAATTCCTATCTTGAGTATAATGCAGAATTCATTTTGAAAAAACGAGTCTCGGATTGTTAGACATTCTTGTTGAAGCCCGTAATGGTGCTGATACCCCGTCCGTTACCAGAGCCGCAGAAACAGCCAGTTAGGCTAATTGCTGATGGCTTTTTTTCTTTCATGGTTTAAAGATGGAAAAAGCAGTGTAATTTAAAAAATTCACAGATAATTTTTGGTGGTGGTGTGGGGTTTTTTTGGGTTTTTTTGTTTGTTTGTTTTTTAAGAAGGTCGTCACAAATGCTTTCAAAGGGTGTTTGTAATGGAGGAGATGACAGAGCTCTAATATGTGTGGCAGTATGAGACACGGGCACATGCGCTCACGAAGGAGAAGGATGAAATAACACCGGTTATCTGGAGTTTATGGTTAGCAGAGGCAGGTACAGAGTGGTTTTCTTGGTTCTTTGTTTCACTGCATATACCAGAGAAGGCGTTTTTAATTTTGTCAAAATATTTCTGAGTCGTGAAACTTAGAATTTATGAGTTTACTGTGAATAATGACCAAGCTGTTTTCCTGCAAGCTTGTACTAACACTGTTTCTTTAAGGCTACTTCTTTTTAGAACTATTTTTTGCTACTTTTAAAGCAATGAGACTATTTTCTGGATAAGAAGACCCTGTGTTTAGAGGTTTACGAAGTCAGATGGCAGGAGTTCGTTGCAAACTTTAAGACTGGGTTTTAACGAGTCGGTTATCCTGGCTTATTTTTGTGTGGATCTGGTACTTCATTTTGGTTTAATTTCATAACATCATAAGCATTCTCGATGACTTCCTAGTACCTTGATACAGTACTTGCTTCATGACACAGTGTACAGTGGAACGGGAAGTACAAAATTCATTTGTGTGTTCATGCTGAAGATGTCACACTTGTCGTAAATCTTCTCTTGAACTAGGTGGTACTTTTTAGATAGTCATCAAAAGTAAATATGATTTACCTAAGTGATATTTTCAATCATATCTCTTAATAAGAATTTTCAAAAGTAAATTTGACCTTCACAGTGCAGCCTAAGTTATGTGATTTATTAAGTTATGTGACTCTTTTGAAGTAGTGCAAACATCAAACTTGTCTGTTCTGAAGACCCTTCTGAGCCCAGTAGAAATAGTCTCTGGAAAAATAGTGGCCTATAGTTAAATGACTTTGCAATTTAGCTCATTTTAGCTTATTTTAGCTTCCTATTATGTTTTTCAGACATAGCGATTAAATTAAAAATAGGGAGGGAAAACACAGTTGTTATAGACAGTGAGTATGTTGTAAAGAACAGGACATTTTGTGAAATCTGCCAGCTTTTGAAAGCTGTGACCAAAGCCTCCCTTTCTTCCTCCGTAAGGATACAGTGGTGTGTTTTAAGTGGTCTCCACATCCTTAACGGTAGTGAACTCATGGTTAGAATGAGGCAAAGGTGATCTGAATAGCAGGATCGATTTAAGAGGAAGAGAGGTTTGCATCAAAGTTGTCTTATGCTGACTCCGTCCTCCGCAAATTCAGCAGTAGGAAGGGAGGGGGCTCACCTGCAGAGCCAGAGCTGTTCCTTTTGATGAGCCCTTAAGAACAATGTCAGGTATCTCTCCCTTTCATCCTTGATCACCACAGGAACTTTAAAATCCGTGTTTCGGACAGGAAACCTGGGTAGCAGCCTCTGGAAACACGCAGAGCTCACCAAAACTGCGTGATAGGTAATACAAAATTTGAAAGAAAGCTGCAGGTCCGGATTGAGGGAAGGAATGCACTGAATCACATACGGCTTCAACGCATCGCGTCCATCAGCTCGTAGAGATCAGTTTTGTGAGCTTTCAAGAAGATGGAGATGGTTTCTTTTTTTTTTTTTTTTTCCTTCCACCCCCCCCAGAATGAATTGTGTACAATCCATTCAGAAATTACAAAGTAAGCTTAGGAAAGAATAAGAATCCTTTGTAACTCACAGCAGATTACTATTATAAATCATTCTCATCTTGCCATTCTGCTCTGGTTTTACCGAACCTTGACTTTTGAAAACAGCATAATTTAGTTGTTAAGGATTGGTTGAGGATTTATGGGATTCTGACTCTCATTCATGAGAGGACTGTGTATGTGTGAATTCTTTTTTACAATATGCCGCCCTGATCCTGAAGTAATTCAGAGATTGATTTGTAAAACATTCTGAATCAATTAAGGCTTTAATCAGCAAGCGGCAAACTTCAGATGGCTCGTGGGCTAATTTTACCATCTCCTATCAACATGAACCTAAGCTGGAAAAAGAAAACAATTAAGGGGATGTAATTATCTGTCCTGATTACTGAATTAGAAGAGTTTGTATTTATTCTGTTGCTATGTAAAAGGAGAAATTTGCTTTGAAAAACAGTTTGAGGCAGCTGCTAAATTGCCAAGGGTTTGCAGGATGTTCTCTAGGACAGTTTTGGAAGAGGTCTGTAGTCAAGACCTGTCACACGAGTACCGTGTATCGAGCTTTGGGGGCTGTTGCCTGACATCTCTGTCATGTACTACGCACGATGTAGTAGAGAGAGTATTTTTCCTCCCTGTGCTTAAAGCTAGTTTGGATTTTCAAGGCCGAGTCTCACCTACAGTCACTTGTCCAAGCATGTATCTGATGCTTATATCTAGTGATCACAAAACATGTTCCTATTACTAGAAGGCAGGAATCAATTTTTAAGTACTCATACAGTGACAGCTTTTCTAGAAAGCTGAGTGGGAAAAGGATCTCTGCATGACTGAACTGAGTAATCATCCTATGGTGGTGTCTTCCTGATACCAAGTGGAATTACTTGAATTTGCTTGACTTTAATTGAGAACAGCCTATAGAAATATACCCAACTTATTACATTAATTCTTCCTCAAAACAGACTTTCAGGTTTGGTAGGATTTTTATTTTCAGCTTAGCAGAGAGATAAATACAGATTTATGGCAGACCTTTACTTACCCCTTCTGTCCTCCCAGATCTGATCAGAATCCACAAATTGCATAAAACCTCTCATAAACCCCTAGCTTACAAGGCTAGAGTAATTTCTGTTTGAATATTTAGCAGAATGTTAATCCTGACATATTTAGCTGCCACGCTGAAGGATTGTTGCTGCATTCTGTGCAAAGTTCAGAATAAATGCCCAGAACTGCGGTGAGTTATAGGTCAATTACAGTAATTGGACGGAAAAGTAAACAAGAAACCTTAGTAGTATCCAGCAGGAGTGATACCTCTATTTTTTATTAATGAGCAGTAAACAAACCTGTCACCAATCGCTGATTTTGAAAAATGTGCCATAGAACTTACTTGTATAAATGGTTTCATTTCCACGTAGCGTATGTGTCTCTTGGTAGTACTGGGTTTATTAAATACTGTTGAAAAAAATTTTCAGTGGAATGAAATTAAAACTGTCATCTTAAGAAACTGAACTTTATTTAAGCAGCAAGAGATAAGGCTGCCTCATCCACATTTACTTTACAGAAGGCTGATTTTATAGTGTTGGTGATACTCAATTAATGGCTTAGTATATTTTGAAACTTAAGTTATTATGAAATAAACTAAAAGTACCGTCACTGTACAAATATAAATTACATCCTATCTGCTGGAACACACTGGTGTAAAGGCCCAACCAGTCTCTCATTTACACAGTATCGCGTAAATTAGAATTTAATAGTATTGTAATTTATGCAGATTTAATAAATATATTTGACTTTTGGAGCAATAAAATGGGCTACGGCATTACCGTAAAGGTAATTATTGCTGGTGTTGTCTGCTGCATTTCATTTTTAAATTAAGAAAATCCATAATGATAGGCATGTTTGAGAGAAATACGTGATGCTCCCCGAGGACCCTTAGCGTTACTCTCAGTTCAGACCTGTGTGCTATCTAGGGTTACTGGGTTATGTTGCTTCTGGCAGGATCCCCCATGAACATCACCTCCCTCTTCAGAGACAAGAAATAACTGTACTTGTATTAGTTACCTCGTCTGCCTAGATGAATAAGTAAATTTTTGCAAGGAAAAGTCTTTGGAGACCTTCATGTTGCCAAAGCCAGCCCAGTGCAGGGCGGGAGGGGGGAAAATTACTTTTTTGTTCTGAGAAGTATGAAATTCCTTCAGATAGAAGAAATGACAACTTGCTTTCCTCCAGCTATATAAGCTTACAGAGTGCAGCAGGACAGATCATCATCAGTGTCGGGTTTCCTTGCACAGCTTCACAAAATCTGATGGGGTGCGTGTTTAAAACTGAGAATTTGTTGCATTTGTGGAATGCTGTCTGGACAACTGAAAATGAGGAGTAGGCCAGGGATATAACTCTAGGCTTACATCAACATCCCACAAAGCAGACTTTAGTGATTAGGAGGCTGGAGAGAACAACAGATCGCAGAGCAAAATAGTTCCAAAGTAAAGGAATGCCCTTATCTACAAGGACATACAAGATGGTTTAAATTATTTCAAACTCGTCCGAGGCTTTAAGTTCTATTGACAGGTTATGTATTCGCTCACTGTGCATCCTGAGGCCTAAGTGGACAGAGATTTCTTGACGTATTGAAGTTTCAGGCTGTAACCCAATTTGGCATCTACAATACGGATGTGCTTTGTTCTCGGACCACTTGAGCGGCGTGGGTATCGCCACGAGTTTGCCAGCAGTAACGTGAGCGATTATGAAGGTATCACGGACTTACTGTGAGAAGAGCGTCAGCAGTTTTGTGGCTGTAGTAACATTCTTATTTTAGCATCATCCAAACTCCCTGTTAGGTCTTACACCATTCAGATAAATGTGTTGCAGTGGAATTGTTCTGTGTAGAAGGTAGTTCATCTCATTCTAGCAGTCTTCCATGCAGGTTCTTAATATAGGAAATACAGTGGCTGAGGAATCTTTTTTTTAAAACAAAAAAGTCTAGGAGTGGATCCACTGTATGTTTCTTTGGGTTGTTGACCTGGAATTCTCACTGATCATATCTATCCTGAAAATATTCCAAAAAATTGTCGTCTTCCTCATAGGATTCTGAACTTTTTAATGGAAAGGATTTATTTGAGCCGATAACCGTGGTAGTGTTTCGCACAGACCAAAGTGTGGATGGAGAAGAGATTTGTGTGAGATCAGGAGATGTCTAGTGCGGGTATCTTGAGGAAGAGATAAAATTGCAGCGGGCAATGAACTGGTAGGAGGGCAGGGGTTTTCTCTCGGAGTTGGATTCCTCTCTTGTGTTGATGGACACAACATTTTTGACAAATGCCATATCAAGAGATGAAAAAACACGTTTCTTAAATAAACACGATTAGAGAAGCTGCTTTTCTAATGACTTGAGAGAAAGGCCGGTCTGCAGTGAGTCTGCTCCTCTAGTAACCAAAGGGCAAATAAATGTTAAATCTGATTTCCCCCAAACACAATGAGCAGATTATTGAGAATGGCGAGTATAAGCAGAGTTCCTACGTCACCTGGTGAACCAGCATTAGCAGTGCAGGGTCTTGCCTACCATGACTACCACAAGGTTTCTTTATTTACTAGCTGGGTCATGATGTATGTTAACAGGCATCTTGTCTACAGGAAATCCAGATGCTCTCCCTTCTTTTTCCTCTCTCGACTAGATGCAAAAGGTCAGAAGAAAAGCAGCAATGGGAATTCTTGCTGCCAGCACAAGACGCTCTTGACTCTGCCTGCATCGGTACCACAGACTTTAATTTCCTTTACACTGAACTAAGGTTAGACTCACTTAAAGGTCATTCTCTGTGCAATAGGGTTTGTTTTGTTTTGCCATTTGTTTTATTTATTGAAAACAGCATCTTTCCTGAGAAGCAAAGTTGTTTTCCCTGCTATTATCTCCCCTCTTCTTAAGTTGCTTTTGAAAGGTGTTTCATTACTTGCTAAGCTCTAAAGTGATTTTTCTGATAGTGATAATATCAACTTGCAAAAATCTTTGAGCTGGGAGCGTTTTTATCTTGGAAGTGCAGTAGTGCTTGTTGCATAAAGAGATGGTGACATTTGGAATTAACCCTGCTCTTATTAAGTCCAGTTTTGACAGAACCCTGAAATTATCCTGTTACCTTTCTGTCAGCTCCATCAGATTCTGGAGATAAACTCCACCATACATCAGACGAGACCAATACTGTCATCATACAGTTTTCTTTGGAAAGTCAAGTGTTTTCTTTTATCAACTAATTTCAGAAAAAAATAATTTTGAAGTCTGTCACTGCCAGTTGGTTGAGGTTTTTGGCTTTAGAAATATACAGGTGAAGAAGAACTCTGTTCTAAAACTGACCGAACTTCCTGCCTCGTAACTGTGGCAACTTCTTCCGTAGAAAAACAGGTGCTGCGCAAAGGCTTTCTACTCTTCTTGGCACCCATTTTCCAACTTGGTAAGACAGTGAGAAGGCCTCGTTTGTCTCATGCTGCCTTTGGTACCTGGATGCTCAGTAACTGTTAAAAGACCCTCATTCTCCATCTGTGCACAGGAAAATGTATTTCCAAAGAGACCACTTCAGAGTTAGATATTTCTGTGAAGGTTTGAGGTCACAGATCTGAAACTGTCTTTAGAAACAGGCATAGGAACCTTCATCTGGTGCGTCTCCTTCCTCACCCGTTTTCCATCCTTCCTCCCCTTTGTTTCCCGACCCCCAAAACATATGAATTTGTTTGTTTGTTTGGATCAATCCAGGGTAAAATATATAGCTCCTTGATTATGAGAAAGAAGCAGAAATAAAAGGAACTCAAATGTGGGCTTTTTCATGCAGCAAAATCATCTGGGGAAAAATCTGGGGCCAACAGGATCTGACGGCCTTAGGGTTAAAGATGAGATGGTTTATTGGATGATGGAGTTCTCCTCTGGGTAGGCGTGGGACGATTTTGTTAGATATTGATTTTATTATGTAATTCACTACATGTGTTCGTAGCTCCAGATGGTTGGATTTAAAAAGAAAATTAATAAATTATCTTTACAGACTTTTAAAGTCCCCTGTTAACAGCCAGGTATATCCAAAGCATTATAAAGAGAAGAATTGATGGACTGTTATGAAGTAAAGGGAAATAAATTAATTTTAAGGGTTCTATTTGCTCGATAAAACACTGCAGAAGCTTTGAGTCTACAAGAATTGTCAAATATTTTGGATATTTTTGTAAAAACGAGCGTATTTGGGACGAAATGATATTCTTGGTACTCTGCTTTCTGATCTAAAAGTGAAGCACCCTGAAAACTATATTTGGCAGGCAAAATGTGGCGTTGTCTTAAAATGATGTCTGATGATGTGGAAGAACCTTACAATTGCAATGTTTGGCTTAGAGATCATATTGTTTAAGTTAGAAACCATCCGTATTTGACATTTTTTATGATAAATATTGCCTGCTGGTGAGAAGCCTGAACACTCTTCTTGCACCACCCATTTTGGAAAATATTTAAATAGAATATAACAATGTCTCTGTGTGCTCCGAAGGGAACAAAGGCAGACTTCTCTCTCCCACTTCATTCCAAGGATGGCACTTCCTCCGAATATTGCTTAACTAAAAAAAGAACAGACCACTATTCAACTCTTCTCAAACCAAATGCCCATAAAGGAGAGATTTGCCTGTGTAAGATGTAAGCACAAAACACTGAATAGAGTTTATAATAATCACAGCAGAACTTTTAAAAGGAGCAGTCCTTTGTTCCCATGTCAGAGCCGAGCGCGATGTCTCTTGTTATTTCCAACCCGTTAGTTCCATCTCTTTTAACGTGGCTTTTCCTGTTGCCGTGCAATTATTCCACTTGTTTTTCTTTGCCTTTACTAGACTAAGGCTCTGAAAGCAGAGACAAAGCTGCAGAGAGGTGTGGTGTCGAGAACCCGCTTTGTTGCAGAGTCCCAGAAAGCTATCTGGGGATCTCTCTAAATTGGAAAAGGACTTTACATCCGTCTGACCGCTCCGTGCCGTTCAGCCTCTGTTCACACAAACGATCGGCCTTAGTCGTCTTGTTCGGTCGATAGGTTTTGCACTGTCTTTTTTGTTTGTGGTTAATATAGCATGTTTCCTCCTCTTCCTCTCCCTCCCCTTTTTAAAAACAAACACTGCCACGCTCAAAGTGCTTCTCTCGCTTTTAGAAAGTTAGAGCCTGAGATGCAGCAGAGCGGCGATCTGATTAAAGTGATTAAAACTGTATACAGAATGCATAATTAACCTTTGCCCTGGCTGTCGTGGGGAGCTGATGCATGGAGCTGATACTGTATCTCTCCATGGCAGCAGGCGTATGCTACGTGACCATTTATTTATTTTATTTTATTTTAATTTTTTTTCTAGAGAACTTTAATCGCTTGAGATAAAGAGCCAGGAGAGGGAGATCAGGACTGTATTAAGCCTCTCAATGGCTTTATAATTTCCTCACTATTCTGCTGCTGGTAATCAAGAAAAATAACGCTGGCTTAATCCTGGATGCCGAGGTCAATCATCCCTGAGCCTTTCGATAGTGAGGGTGTCATTATGAAAGATTTTTAATGAACGTAATTTTCGTCACGTACTTTGGGGCTGGCCATATGTATGTGATTTCTTGTTCTTGATGGAAGAATATTTCTTGGTCGGAGTAATAACTGGCCCATTTTGATCATTTTCTAGCAGCTGGTTATGGCAGCAGGATGGCTGAGGCAGACAAAAGAGTATTTTGGAAAATGCTGGGGGAGAGAACGGCACCAATCAGCTGGGGCTTGTGCGGGCGCAATGGGGAGGGTGTTTGTGGGGATCAGCAGGTGAACAGGAGGGCAGGGGATTGTAACGATAATGGGGAGAACATGGGGCTCTTCTCATTAGGTCTTGACGTGCCAGACACACAAACTGTAGAGAGGCTACTGGACCCCAGAATCCGTTGTGACTTCAATCTGCTACGATTTTAGTTCTAAAAAACCCCAACCAACCAAACAAAAAAACAACAAAAAACCAAACCAAACAAACTCAGAAAACAACGACAAAAAGCACAAAGGCAAAACAACCAAACAACAAAAACCAAAACCAAACAAAACCCCACAAAAACCAACCAAACAAAACCACGAACAAAAAACCCCCACGACCTTCCAAAGTAATTTTTTGCTGTTTCTGCACTAAGGTGAAAAAGCTTTTTAGCTCTTTTTTGAAAGCTGACATTCTGAACACCTTAAAAATGTGATGCTGTGAATAATGCTGCTTACCGTCACATTTAACTTAATTCTGCAATGCTTTCAAGATTAGAAGTGGTGAGAGAGACGTCTGTCACCAGGACTGATGTCTGAAAGTGCTAAAAAGGCAGAGCTGCCACTCGTACAAAAGTTGATGTTAATAGGAGGCTCATCTCATGAGAAAACGTATCAGCTGTATTTGTGTTTGGAGAAAAAGGTGTTAGGGAATTTTTAGTCTTACCCTATAGCCAACGTTTTGGTTATTCCTATGAGATTGCTCTGTGTTCTTGCTTCTCACATTCATGGTTGATAACATCTAACAGTTAAGAAATGTGCAGAGGATATTGAAGTCATGGGAGTTTTAAAATAAAATTTTAAAAAAAACCCAAACCACAACGTCACTGAATACTCCCTTTTATACAGTTCCTCAGTGTGCCAGTCTCCCTCATCGCTAACTTCTTACAGAAAAACATTAAATACAAGGTTAAAAACCAGACGCACACTGAAGCAGAAGAGGATAAAATCTATGTTAAGATTTTCACTTAATCCACTAAAAGCCAAGAATTCAAAGGAAAGCCTTTTTATTCCCCTTTTCTGTTACGTTAAGTGCTATTGCATGGGAGTTGTTCTGCCTGTTGCCTGGGAGCTGAGCAATTGCTGAGATACTTGATCAGGTCTTTAAAGCACAAACTTTCAAGGTACAGGTGACAAACCTCCTCTTAGATTTTCTTGAGATAACATACATTGTTTTATCTCCGTGGTGGAAGTTTTTGGGTTGTTTCATAGCAGTCGATTTATCCACAGGCAAGATGAATTATAGGTTCTATAACATCTTTATTTATTTTCTCTCTGAGAGAGAAGATGGTGTTTTACAGCATCACAGCCCCCCTACCTCCAACAAAAGAAAACCCAAAAAAAACCCCAAACCAAACCAAAAAATACACAAACCGAAATCAAACAACAAAAAAACCCCAACACAAAAGCACACCACCACCACAACAAAACCCTAATGGTTTTTTGAGTGATATTTTGATGTGACCAAAGCAAATAGTAGTTACTCTGCACAATACATTTTGAATGCAAAGTTTTGTGAGAGGATAGTATTTTAAATGAACCCAATTATAAAAGCAGCTGAAATATTTATAGCACCTGACTAGAGCTGAAACATAGCCCTTTTGTTTTCTGAATAATGCACTTCTCCTTGTCCATATCCTTCTACACTGGAAATCATTATTCTTTTTTCTACACATACATTTTTTTTAAAAAACTGTTTTGGAAAATGAAATGGATGTGAGCAATACTTAATAACTTGTATAGGACATACCATTCAAGTTCTAAACAGCATGATAGCTTTATTTGATTTGCTGGTTTTGTTGTAGCAGCACCTTAAACTACAAAAAAATGTACAAGACCTGGACTCCAAAATCACTTCCATTGAAATGCAAAAGTTACACTGGACGGAAACGACAGCCGCGTAGTCTGGTGTCACAGTTTAGGTAAATGACAAAAAGGGCCTTAATTATTGTTGTTTGACTGGGGAAAAGAAAAAAATTCTATGATCTGAATTTCTCTGCTTTGTAATTCTCATTTTCTTTCCTATAGAGAAGCAAATACTGCTAAAAATTAGGCTGTTCCTTTAGATCCCCGCCTCCTGGGGGAGTTTTGCTTTAGGCCATAGATGCCCGTCGCTTGTTAATTCCCCAGAAGTCCCTTAGAAGTGCCAGGGGCCAAGGCCATCATTGCTAATCTAATTGATTTGGTTTGTTATTAAACAAAACCAAACCATGTTGCTGTTTTCCCATGGAGTTCTCATCGTTCCTGAGCAGCGCGAAGACAAACTCTGAACGTGCCACTGGGGCAGGCAGGGATTCTTCTATAATTAATAGAGACTCCGGCAACCGGCGAGGTTTCCTCGTCTCATTTTCAGCCTGGAATCTGGGTTATAAAGAAGAAATAATGTTCCTGGAAGGGAATGCTGGCTAGATAATTTTAAGGAAAAGAGATACTTCTGAAATACGGGAAATTTTGGTTCTGGCAGTATTAAACTGCGTGAGTGATATAGCACTGCACTTGGTCTGGTAATTTCTGATGCAAACTGATTAGCAATTAAGTCTGTTGTTGCTGTTTTGCCAGAATTAGGATGGCTAAAAAGAGCTGTGTTTATGCTTTATTTCACCTGAGGAGAATGGATAAACAGGAAAAAGAAAGTTTCCTCTGCAGTGTCTGAGAAGAGGATGTATTCTTATAACCAGTCAAGTTTCGACAACCTGCCGAACTGGGAGGAATTAATAATCATGGAATCACAGGACGATGAGGCTGGAAGGCTCCTCTGGAGTCCAAGCCCCTGCTCGAGCAGGTCGCTCAGGACCGTGTCCAGTTGGGTTTTGAGCATCCCCAAGGATGGAGGCTCCTCAAGCCATCTGGGCAACGTTTTCCAATGTTTGAGCGCCTTGTCAGTAAAAAAAGCTTTTTCTTATGCTTAAACAGAATTTCTTGTATTTCAGTCTGCGCGTGTTGCCGTTTTCTCTATCGCTGGATCCCGCTGAGAAGATAATATCAGTTTACAGTTGTTTTCTCTGCAGTTTGTTATGAAGGCGGTGGGTGAAGCTCCCATTCAGAGCAGAGCGAAGCCAACGCTGAGCTTGTTTTCTTATTGTCATCACATGCTCAGTTCTGCTCTCCTGTAGCCCAGATGTCATTGGCAGCATTCAGCACTAAAAGCAAAAAGAGAAACATAATGAGCTGTGCCCTGCAGAGTAGTTATGTGGGATAATTGCACTAATAGACACTGTGGATTTTACAAAGGCTTTTGCAGATGAAAATATAGGGCACATTAGTGAATGAATCAATGGCAATACATTAATAGACTATGGCTCTGTTCTCCACTCAGTCAGTGAAACTACTTGATAATGACGTTTTGTTCAGTATATCATTTCAAAACAATAGCAGTTTCATTATAGTTGTAATGACTTTGATAGAACGTTGCATAAATGGAAGATTTGAAGTTTGACTATTGATGAAATTTGGCGATTTCAGCATTTGTGGAGAAGTAATACTGAATATCCCAACAGCGGCATAAAATTTGGATGTTTGCCATGTGAGATCTTCAACAGTACAAAGTAGATGTTCTGAAGCCTCAGAAGCTGCAACAATGATAATGTAAGGGTTTTAATATCTTTTTTACACTTATAACTTTGTGTATCTGCTGTGAAGTAATTTGAGTTCAATTTACCTGTCAGTGTGTAGGTAAAACTGGCTTGGATCTGAAAGATGAAGCAATTACAGTACTAATATTTTCGTTGAATTTAAATAGCACTTATCATCCAAGGATCCCAAAGCAATTTACTATTATTAATAATAAGGCCTGTTTCATATCTAATGCTTTTCATCAGTATGCCTCAAAAGTCTTTACCAAGGTGCATGTCATTAATTCCAATATCAAAACGAGGAAACTGATGCACAGAAAGATAAAAGTCATTAGCCCAAGATCACTTAGTTAGAATCAGGGGCAGAAACAAGGTTAGAAATCACATTTTGGAATTCCCAGTCCCACGCTCTTCTCACTTAACAAAATTGACTCCTATATACAACACAAGGGTAATTATGTTATAGAATTTTGGAGAGCAGTGTCAAATAATTCCTATTAAAATACCTCAGTATCTGCCATCTTTAGGGGACAATGGTATCACGAAGTAAGGCAGAAACACTTAACAGATGAAAATTGAACCGTGTTGGTCTGTTGAAGGATGATGATCAGCAGTGATTTTGACTTGATCTGGGTAGTATACTTGAAGACCAGATGTACTGATCCTGGAAGATCAGTGATATTTGTCCATATAATCTATTACCTTGGGGTTTTTTTTGTTCCCGTCTTGCAAAACATCCGGTATTTTGGAAGGAATAGTCCCTTTCTTCCCCAGCCCAGTAACCCCTGGCAGATTACACAGTGTACTAGGCATTTGTATAGAAACTGTTAATCAGAGAGTCAAATTCTTTAAAAGTAAATACATAAATAAACTGAAAAAATGGTGTTCATAGATGTCATTGTGGAGAAAATATTTTATTATAGACTTTGAAGTGAACTGTGAATACCGTATCCAGTGTGCTGTCCCCCAGAGCACTGAACAGCTTACCTCGATGCTAGAGAAAGAAAAAATGGATCTTGCTTTATTTCCCCTTACCAGAAAGCAATAACCTACACACAGATGAGTCCCTTAGTTTTCAAGCTGGGGACAGCTATTTTTGGTGACATAGAATCGTATTCTTTCCTTAAGAATTTGCTGGTAATGAGAATGTGTAGTAGAATATCTATATTTTCAGGAAGTATTTGAATCATCTAATTTTTTGCAATGTATTTTCCTCATTTTTTCTGTTGCTGGACTGCATTAACTGGTACCAACCGATTACAGGAGAAATTGGTATTTCCAAGTTCATCACAGTGCTATTTACTTGCAGGAGGCAAGTAGCACACAATGTGGCTTTTTGGCAGAACCTATACGTTAGATAATTTCCAGAATAAAATGCTGGAAATTATCTAATGAGTAAAGCAAAGCATCAGTGCCCAGAGTTTTTATGGGTGCAGTTCACATCGATGTTAGCGGAAATTGTTGATATAAAGCCCATCCCTGTCCTCCACCCTCCCATTCTCCCTGCACACCTCACCCTAAGATGAAATTGCAAAATACAAATAAATTATTGGGGAAGAACCATTCCATCTGTTATTGAAGTATTTGCATTTTGATTTGTGAAGTTTTGCAAGCATATTTTTTATTGTAGGTAGTAAATGTTGAGAAGGTAATGGTTACTGTTTGAACTCCAAATTATGCAGATAAATGGCCCATTTTAATACGTCATGATAATGAAGTTACAATGTACTGCAGGCTAGCAGGCTTAATGTTAGACCTGTTGAACAAGAGGATGCTCTGTGTCTTTTCTGTGTTGACCCCGTTTGGTCTGATAGACTGTGGAAGCCAAGATCGTCCCGTGGAGGTTTCAGCCCGAATCTCAACCAAATCTCACGTTCCAGAATAATTCCTTTTTTCCCCTCGTTCTTCTCTATGATCCACTGATGCACACAAAATGATGATTCTTTGCTGGGGGAAGCGGACAGACGTGGGGCTTGCACTTGCTCCCGTGTGGCCAGGGGGTCGGGCGCATCCCACGGGGGCTGCTGGTGCCTCGCTCGTGTTGGTTCCCAGTCACTGTTAAGAGTCCCTCACGTTTAGGATGGTGATAATCTCGTGGTACTAATTATCATTAGTTCACACTTTGAAGCTTCTCATCAACATGAAGGTGAGAAGAGTTATCTTAGTGAGATCGTGCTCTAGACAAAAATGTTCAAACAGCCCCTGTGGTGAGGACACTTGTTTTCCACGTGTCTGTCAGAGATGCATTAAGAGATGATGCTTCTGCACATGTTGTTCATATATAGGCTATACAGCAGGCAATATACGGGCTATACACCAGGCAAATATGAGAATGGAAGGAGCAAAATGTGAGAAAACATCACTGAAAACTAGGCTGAAAACCGCCTGAAGGGTTTGCTTGATGTAAGGACAGCAAGGAACTGCTTCACCTCTTTCTTCTACCAGTTTAACTTGATTATCCTTGTTTGAGTTACTTTTTCATTTGGTAGAGAGTGTTTTTGAACTAGCCATTCAATTTGGCAGTTGCGAGGAAAAGCAACCTTGGAAGCTGCGGATGTTTCTATAGTACTGGGGATGAGAATCAGCAGCAGGATGCGACTTTCTTAGGTCACCATCGATAAGTTTAGGTCACCATTTTTTTTTTTCATATGAGTAACTGCCATTCAGCAGATATCCCTGAAAGGTAACTACATTGAAGTAAAGTATACAAATAAAATATTAGAGAAAAGGGGTAGCTGGAGGATTGCTTTTGTTTTCCTGCTTCTGAGGTATTTTTATTCCACAAATAAACTTAGGAAACCAGACCCGTAGTCTCTCTGCTATTTGTTTATATGGAGTGAAAACACCTTTATTAGAAACTCTGACGACCAGAGTTCCTTCCCAGGCGTTCCCCTGGTCCCTTCCCTCCCTGTCACTGATGCAAAGAGTTTGCTCCGAATTGACACACTAACTTGTATCTTGGACAGATTGAATTTGGGAGGGTTTGGGTTGGCGTTCTGAAACTGCAGCAGCTCGTTTGAGTATATATTGCACTTCTCCCTGCAGAGCATAACAAATGTGTGGCTATTAAGCCAGGCTGGTTTCTAAACAGAAAGATACAGTACGTGTGTCTGGGCACTGGGGAGAAACATAATGCTTGGGGATTCTCGGATCGGAGAAGCAGCAAATGTTTGCAGGTTGCTGTGACAGGCTCTGCAGATGACAAGAACAGCAGTTCCAGTGAAACCTTGCCACTGTCATTTGTGGAAATCCTGATTACAAATTTCGCCACGAAGCCCTCGCTGTGAACATTCATAGATTAAACTAGACAGCTCCTTTTCGAGTTTTACTTCATCTTTGCTGTGTTTGCTCCTGGGGCCATCTACAGCACATTTTCTGAGATTTAGAGAAAGAGTGAAAAATTACAGTGAATGTAGTGCCATAGGAACATTATTCAAGATACCGATTTTTGTGAAAAAGGAGAGAGGATGGATTGAACGCCGATCTAGTTATAATTGTAACCACGATATTTTTCAGACTAAAGGCTATCGATTGCATCCTTGAACTAGTGGTGATTGTTTTTATGAAGCTTTATGTTAACCATTAAAACTATTTTAATATTTCTTGGTCTAATTAGATTCTTCTATAGATGGCAATTAAGCACAAGGGTTGCAGTCAGTTATATTGATGTTAGATCAAAGTCTTGCAGCAGTGCTAAAGTCAAATCTGTCAGCAGCGCTAATCTAAACATTATGTACATTATTTATTCTGTGCTTTGTGTATCACTTGTAGTCCAGAATGGCCCCAATTATGCTACACAATTATATGTAGGGAATATTTTACCTTCTGTTCTGTACAGTTGCAGGTACTTTCGTAATTTTATTTTTCTTTATCCGTTTCACAAAAAAAATCACAAAAGTTTAAGGAGAGAAATGAAAAAGGATTCTGCATCTCACTGGACTTTGAACTAACTGCATAATGTGTGCTGATTTAACATGAATGCTAGAGCAAGTAATCTCATGTGAAATACACTTAAAATTCTATCATGAGGTTCAATTTTCTGTTCAATCTTGGTGTGTACTTCCTGGATCCCAAAATATTGTCCAGGGCATGGATTCAGTACTCGTGCTGAAAAAAATCTGAATCTCTTAGTTTACTTGTGCTATAGTTCCGTTGGATTTTCTACAGGTCAGTTAGATGGACACCAGTAAGATTTATTACACCTTTGCCAATATTATGAAAAGGTTTTATTTAAATCAAGAGTTTCGGAAAGATTTTTTTTTGTGTGCTGTCATCCAAATCTTGTGAAATAGCTTAAAAATAGTTTAAAGAGTTGAACTAGGGCTTTTTTATATCTGTGACTGATATCATAAAGTAAATGATGTACCAAACTAGTCTGCAAACATAAAAGCTTTAAATATCTTTTTGTTAAAGTCAAAATAAGACAAAGTTTAGGGTATTTATAGAAGTGTTAATCTAGGAAATGTTAGGTGTTTATGACTGCCAGCCAAAGCCACGAAGGTAACAGGTTGAAAGGGTGACCTGAGTTGGTCCTGAGAGTGAGAAGCAGATTCTGTCCTTCCAGGGAGCCTCAATTAGAAGTTGTGGCTTCAGCGTGGTCCTGAGAACATAAGTGTGTACGACCCTTCTGAGCACCTCAGGGAGGAAATCTCGTATCCACTTATCTAATGGCAACTCTGAGAGCACCAAGTGACAGACATCGGTCTGTAGCAATGGTGAGAGAAGCGTGTTGGTTTGCGCTTCTGTGAAAGCATGAGAAATATTGTGGTTTAATTGCAAAAACAGTCTGCACAACCTGTATCTTAAACGTTGATAGCTGAACGTTAAAGAGCCATTTTTGAGCAAGGACATGTTTTTCTATGTTGATAGTGGCCTTTCTAAATTAGCTTTCACCTAAATAGTGTAGAGATTTTAAAAAGCTTTGGATGTTGTATTTGTTACTCAAAACACATCTCTGTTCAGCATAATGGTAGTTCAGCTATCTCACTGTGTTTATTTGTCAATTGTATTGTGCCGTGCACCTTTTCATGCTTGATAATGAAAATGCTGATTCTTCTTATATTCTGAGATGTAATTATACTTTTTCTTATTCCCTCATATTTACTTGTTAATAACAGGCAGAAGTTAGTCCTGTTCTTTTAGTTATAGACACCCCTCAGATGCACACCCTGAATTATTTGTATTGTAGGTAAAATTTCTTTGAAAGCAAAATAAGAGAGGAGACTGGTAAAAATGAATATTTTGGATGGATGAAAAGCTCTCCAAGAATGTTGTTAATTTTTCCTAAAGGTAGGAGTGGGAGAACTGTTCATTTTTGTGTTGTAGATGCCACGCACACTGTGTGCCGGGCTCTGTGCGCTGTGCTGCATCAGCAGCTTCTGTGGAGCGCGCAGCACTTTGTGTTCTGCAAACAATGTGCAGAATTGCAGGATTAGTTTTTCTTGTATTTTAAAAGGCAAAACAAAAATAGACCATCATGACCTGTTGTTACTTCGCTCCTCACCAATAGCATTTCATAGCCACCGCTTATTAAAAAATGGTTTTTCAGACAGAGTTGCAGACACCCAAATTGTTCTCTGCCTACAAAGGCGTTCTCTGTTTTCTAGTGAAATGACTTTGCTAGTAATATGTTGGCATGTTATAAAGCCAGTCAGCGTCATTAAAATACAGGGTTATAGGAATGAAAACTTTTCATGCCTTAATTTTTTCACAGCATTAATTTCTATTTTGTATAATGAAAGTATTTCAGTAAGTTCCTCTGTCACTCCAGGCATGTTTCACCTTGGATGCTTTGTTTCGCTAGTTGTTTTTGCATCCATTTCAAAATTGTGGTCCTGTTTTTCAGCTCTTTACAAGGACTTGCTTTTTTGTACCTTTCTTCTCTTAACCTTTTATGGTTCTCTTGGTTTTCTGCATACTCAAATACTGGAGTAATGAAGGGGAATTTTGTAAACCTCTTGGTATCTTAAGTACACAGTTTATCCAAGATATTTAATTGTATTAGTTTTATATAAAAGTTAATAGCACATAGGCTCATTTTACCTGATCTTTTTGCTTTTTGCTATTGGTCCTTAACACCAGTTCAAATAACAAAAGGAGTGGTAATCTCTTTTGATGCTTTAGTCCGTATCTTCCTTGAAATCTTGACCACTTCTGCTTCTTTGACACCTTCTGTGCTTGATTTCTTATCAATCTAATCACTCATTCAGAGAGCTCCCACCTTACCCCAAGAAGAAACCTCAAATGGGGTTATCTTTTTGCCCTTCCTCTTAATCTCCTTGATTTTTATCAAGTATTTGTCAAACACTTCTGAAAACCGATTTATCTCGCTGTGGCAGTTGTTGCAGATCCCACCACACCTCTTCCTCTCATTCTTGCCTGATTCCCCAGAGAATGTAAACACGCTGCTTGTCCCAAAATGTGTCATTGCCTAGAAATTCCGTACTCTGTCATCCTTCTAGATCCCTCATATTGTTGTATCTATTATTTACAAATGCCTCATACTTTTAATACGCCTGTGATACAGACTTTCCGATAAATCAAAAACTCTTGTCCAAGCTCTCAACAACTCATATTTCAATTACTACAATGCCCTTTTTTTTTTTTTTTTTAAACTTCTTTGGTCTAAAGACTTCAGGACGATGCTCTTGGCTATTGCTTTGATGGTTACACTCATGACTTGCGTCCCACAGTTTGTCTCCCTTTTCCCCACTTTTGAGGTGGTTCATGACTTTTCCCATCCCAGGGGCAGCAAGGAGAGCTCAGCTCCTGGCTCCGGTCTCACAATTGCCAGCCCCTTACCTTCCTGTTCTATTTCCAGAACCCCACTTGTACTAATTTTTGTGCTGCTCCTGATTGATACGGAAGAAAAAAAAAATCCTAATCCTGTGAATTTGCCTCCTTAGTACTACAAAAAGCCTTCTGAAGTGCTGCTGTGCTGGGATGCCTACAAGAAACTTTGAGCATGATCCAGCAAGTTAATATGCTGTCAGATAGAGTTGAATAATTTCCTTCTGCTTTCTTGTTTGGCTGCATCATCTTCGGGAAGGGGATTTCTGTCTTACTCTTGCACTGCAAGATCTTTGAGACAGTGACAGTCTGTTTCATTGTATTTGACGAACTGTTCCTCGATGAGGTCCGTGTCCTTAACAAGGCTCCGTTCCAACCTGAGTCTGTTCTGTGTCTTGAGCTGGAATTTCCATTGTTTGGGGAGCACAACTGAGAAAATGTCTCACATATATGCAGCTCGTTTTCTCTCAAATCCATAAATCATGTATTTACTCTTTCTCTGCTAATCCCTCCAATACAATTTCCTTTTTATTTTAAGCTTGTAATTTACACAAAGCTTCATTTATCATTGCATTCTCACGTTCCTAAATCCTTTCTTTCCCCTTTTAATCTAGTGT
Source organism: Caloenas nicobarica (assembly GCF_036013445.1). Classification (NCBI taxonomy): domain Eukaryota; kingdom Metazoa; phylum Chordata; class Aves; order Columbiformes; family Columbidae; genus Caloenas; species Caloenas nicobarica. Next base: position 4,355,548 of record NC_088258.1, on the reverse strand, counting down.
CCAGGGAAGGCTAGCTGTGCTACTTAATGCTTTGAATTTTGTTCATCTATATATACATCTGTTTCTTGGTGTTGTGTAGCTTCTAGTGCAGACCTGATTTTTTTTTCAGAGATTTCCCACATTTACTTTCTAAATGTTTTCTGGCGTTTTATCCGATGGAACATTATGTAAAAAATATGACTCGAATAGTTTGTATACAGAAGTAAAGAGAAAATATGAGGCTATGACAGACTGCAAACAGAACTTTGCCAATTTAGCTGTATTTTTACAGTTCTATAACTCAAGAAATGCTTTGGATCTCAAAACTGAAAGGTTTTGAATAGCTCCATAACAGCATCTAATTGCTTTAGCTATTTATAAAAAAGAGAAATTGTAAAACATAGAAGTTCAAAAGCTAGCTATTGCACATGCCCAACAATCTTTTTCAACAATAATTTCATAATGATTTTTAGCTGGAGGACTTTGTGCTGTGCGTTTGTAGCAGCCAAATTGACACGATGGAGTGTAATAGCTCCAAAGCAGCTATTACAGTCTGTTGGGTAATTAAAAGCTAAATGGAACATTGAGAAATGATCCGTAGAGTTGGATTGGCTAATTTCTTCGCTTTTGTAGATTTAAGTCACTTAAGATGATGTTATCATTTTTTTAAAGTGGGTTTATATTGTTTAAACCACCATGAAACCAAATTCAGCCTCAGTGTGATGTTAAGGAAGACGTCAAGCTTTCTTGGGTTTGTGGCTTTTATATATACACTATTTTCAGCTCATTAAATACTTTCACACTTCTGTTGTCCACTGAGCTCGCACTGGAGAGGATATTTTATTTGGAAATTCCTGAGAAATGTGACACAGCTTGTTTGCCATTACTGGCACCACAGGGGCACAGCAAGGAAAATAGACTTGCTTTTGGTGGGATGTACCTGCAGACGCAGCGCGGACGTTCAGGACCCGTCCCCACGCTGTTCCACGGCGTGACGTGGGCTGAGCTTTGCAGAGTAGATGGGACACCCGGAGCGCCAGCTGTTTGTGTTGAGCTCGGCCTGGCTCCAGACAGCTGCAGCGCTAAGTGGTGAGGAAATCGGAGAGACGTTCCCGCAGATATTGAAGCATTTATTTTGATGTCAGATTTGTCAATCTGAAGCTATATGAAAATAGGCAGTAATCTGATCTGACCTTCTGTATGTAACAGGTCGTTATATTTCACTGAGTTACGCTGTATTGAGCACAACACCAAAGTCCTTCAGTCGCTGAGTGATGAATTAGGAATGTGTCTTAGGAATAGCGCAACAGACACCAGGGTGCATTTGCGGATCCTCCACTGGCAGGAAGGTAATTAGATGAAATTTGTGCTACAGATTATCTTCTTGCATAGGCTTTGACTGATTTTTACCTTTTAGTAGATTTAGATATATTTTTCATCTTTACCCGTTCTTAATTAAGGTATCGAAACAATGAGGCAATAGTTTTCATTTACAAAAATCAATTTTAAAAGATTGAGGTCTGTTAGGAGTTAACTCTCCAGCTGCGCTTTTTGACCAAGACAGCACAAACGTACGATAATAGAAGTTGTTTTGCAAACACTCCTCATTTAGAAGGGCTGTCTTGGGGGATGAATGAAAGGTAATCATGGCACCGGTGATAAAAATGGATCTTAATTCTATCACAGTTACAGTTACTACCTTACGAATATTACAGCGTGTTGTCAAACTAGTGAACGTCTCCACAAGAAAAAAAAGAGGCACAGGTTTTGTGTGGTGCCACTGAGCAGGTTAAAATGCATTTCTGTAGTCGTTCAGCCATCTGATATTCTCTGAGCCACAAAATCGTGGTATAATATTAAAATAACTCTGAAATATAGTTTCATAAACGTATATGGAGTTCCAATATATATAGTTAATATCGTTTTAACGGTAATTCTCAAACTCTTTTGGCCACAGAAGAGAAACTGCTGTAGTCAGGTCTAGACTGATCTCCCTTTGAACTCTATTTTGACTTGATTTTTGTTTCTTGTAATCTGCGAACCTTTAATTGGAAGCCGGATTCATACCTTGAGATAAGACCGGTGGTCTCGTGTCCTGGCTTTAATGATTCTGCTGTCAGGTTCCAAAGATGACCCTTTTTGTGGCACATAGTCCTGTTGGGTCCACACGAGTTTTCCCCTTGGGAAATCTTGTGACTTTTCACCTGAAAACTCCGACCAAGCACTAGTGCTCATCATCTTCCTCTCAAACCATGTTCTGAACAAATCTCATTTCTGTCAGGCATTGCTCATTCAGCAAACCATTCCTTCACTTCTGGACAAGAGCTTTTCTTTAAGAGATGGGTAGTCATGACTGGATTTGTATGCAGATATGGATATACGCCAAATCCTGAGATAAAATAGATTGCTTTGTCTCCTGAATTTAAATGGATCAGTACCAAAATATTCTGGCTGAAGATCTGACCCACTATGTCTATATTTAGTAGTGCAGTGTTAAACCTGTATACAAAGAGCGAACCTTGGCTTCTGTACAAGGCCTGAATATGGTTTTTAAGTGCAGTTTTGAAAATTTAGGTTTTAATTGGGAATTGGAAATGCGCTTCCAAGATTTCCTTTCCTATCCTAGACACTAAAATAACAACTACGTTAAACATTGTGTTAGTGCATGTGTGGGCAGATGTGATAGACAACTTGGTCGTCAGGTCTGCATTGGTCATCTTTGGAGGTTTATAATCCAGATATTCAAAGAAGTATCCTACGGAGAAGGATTTTGCTGAGATGAGGATGGATTGGTTTTGAGACTTTTAAGTCTGCAACATGAGAATGCCTTTACATTGTAACTTATTTTCTGAATGAAGCACCCCAAAGTACCAGAAAATACTTGATGCATATTAAATCTTCATTCTGTTTCAACATAAATCTTAATTTCTGTAGAATTTTTTTTTTTTTGAGATCTTGCTTAGAGTTGCTTTCTTTTAATTATTTGCTTTACTTCTCCTAACTAAGCAGTTCTTGCTGGCTGTTGTCAGTTTGGTTTGTGGACCTGTCCATCTTAACTCTACCTGGTTCAGGGCCACATCATTTCTTTTTTATTGATTCTGTGCTTTCCTGAGACATGCTCACCCTTGGAATTCAGCAGCAAATATTCTGCAGTTCCGTCAGGCTTTCCACAGAACAAGCTGTTTCTGTTTTATTGGCCTTTATTAAGCTATGTATTTTTGCTGATCCATCAGTTGGGCACTTCAAGTGGACTTCATGGTGATGCTGCCGGAACTGGGCTTGACAGCTGTTTTTCAACCCGTGTAGAGTTAGCTGTCGGAAATGATAGTAAAACCAAGCTATTGTAGCAAAAATTATGCTGCAACACAGGCGACCGGTTAGGCAATCTGTATTTCAGGATGTAACAACGTTAAGCATGCATTCAAATTTGTTAAAACTCTATTTGACCATAACCACGTTTAAAAATGGTTTCAGCTGCAGTTACAAGCCCCAGCGGGAACAGGGCTTTGCTGCATCTCTCCTTCAGGACAGCACACACTACCTGCTTCCCGAGTTCTCACTAGCCTACAGAATAAATGGTGAATTAATCTCCTGTGACTGAGAGAAACTTATGGTACATGAAATTTAGAATACTGTCCAGACCCTTTCAAAGACGCTTCCATCTCTTTCAGACCTCAGGCTCCGGAAAATTGAACCGAAAGAATATATGTTGTACCTCTGACAGAACTCCTGTTGTTAACTATTTCTCGTCCTTTAATTTCTTGGAGTCAATAACCTGGTGCTGATGCAGTCCGGTGTGCTGTTCAGAAGCCTGCTCTGAGGAATGCTGCACCCGAGCTGCCCAGACACTCACCTTCACCAGCCTGCCTGTCACTTTGCACACACCTGCTTCAGCCAAGGCTAAACCCCTCCATCCGCATTATTTTCCCTTCCCGAACCGGAGTCCTTGACAAAGCTTTTTCTTTAGTCGGGGAAGGACAATCTCACCAATAAGTAACCTGCTTGTCTAATTCTTCAGTCTTACTAATTGCTAAAGTTGTAATTTTCAATCTGACTGGTGGTATCAGAAGGCCAACTGCATGCTGTGAGGTGGGTCAGGACCTGCAAATTCCAGCATCTTAATTTGACCTTTGGCAATTGACTCTGTGCCGTTTTATTCCCCATCTTTTCTCCTTAATTGCAGTTGCAGCTGTGTGTCTAGCTGCTATTACAAGAACTGAATTAGAAAAATGGAAGAAGTTATTCCATGGAGCTTCAGCTCTAGAAGTAGCTATTTAACTCTGTGATTTTGTTAGCCATACGTGAAATCTATGCCTCTGATGTCTCTCCTGTCATATGTACTTATAATGCTGAGAAAGAAAACTCTCAAAATGATGATAAAGGGAAAGCTTCAGAATTGTGATAATTTTGACACATCATTACTATGATTGACATGATAAATAAGTCAGGTCATAAGAAATAATTCAGTTCTAAATCCCCAATCACATAAGCTTGCTGAGAGGGAAAAAGGGTCTATTAAATTTTCTGTATAGATATTGCAGTCAGTGGTGCATAAACGATACATTCTATAGCAACCTGTTCATTGCTCAAGTTGTTATTGGCAGGCACTGTGGCATTTCTACAGTCATTAAAAGAAGCTATCACTATTAATCTCCAGTCTCAAAGCAGACAGGTTTAACCTGAAGCTGATCATCAAATAATGGTAACATATATTTGTGCTTTGTTGAACGCGCCCTTTCATCTTTGGATGCCTTCTCTGTAATGTTATGAGAAGGGCTGAGGATTCTAGCCTTCATTATAAAAGTTAGTAAGTTAATAACGTGTCTGTTAAAAAGACTTTTCCTTCCCAACCGGGGGTATGCATGAAGCGGGGGGCTGGAATTTTTATGAAACTAGGCAGCTCATTCTGTGCATCCCCAGCATTCAGGGTATTGCTTACTCTCCGGTTTACTTAGTCCTTGGTCGAGTAAGAAAAAGCCACCCTAAAGCTGTCCAGATGTGTACAGATGTATAGATGTATGTGTTCAGTGAGACAGCTCAGTACGAACGCTGCCAGGGAGCAGGGGAATAACTCGGTGGTCAGAAGAACGTCTGGAGAGCATCTAGATCAGATTCATGTTAATATTCCTCCATAAGAAGGAAAGGTTTTTTGATGGATAATGAATCAAGCTGTCAAAGATACGGCAAAGAGTAACGTACTGACTAGTAATGTATTTAATGTGTCGCTTTTCTTTCTGGGGGCCTAGTGAACTTAATCCCACCTTGCAGATACGTCTGGAGGTATGAGGCCCCTGGGAAAGGGCAGCCATATGGATGAATTCATCAAGATGCTTCTGTAGAAAGCAGTCCTTGAAAGAGCGGAAAGAATCAAAACATTTTGATTCACCTTCTCTTTTGCTTCCACTTCCTCAAGGAAAAATGTATTTTCCCCTGGGAAATATAGGAATCTGTCACCACAGACAAATGGGAAACTGTGATTCATAAAGGTTACAGGGAGAAAATTCAATTTATTTTTCATTCTTTCTAAAGCGAAAGTCATATCCCTTCTCGAATATCCCTTAACATCCTCTCAGAAATGGGATGACATCTGTCGTTTAAGCTCTCTAAGTACTCTTGTCCCAGTTCCAACTTTTGGTTGTGGTAATCAAGTGATTAGGGAGAAACAAACTCATCCTAAGTTATGTCTTCAGAAACCATTATTATGTGCAAATAAAAAGAATTGAATTCCTACCCAGGAGACTTTCCTGATATACATTTTCTTTGAAGCATCTACTGTCACTAGTATGTGTACTTCACCAGAGATATGCCGGTAGCCCTGTCCACCCATCTGCTGTAGCCAGTGTGCTCATCCCGCTGTAGACAGCAATACCCCCAAAAGATAAGCAAAGCAACAGCACTTTAGCCAGCATCTCTTGTAACCCTTTTGGTTTGTAGTCTGTCATCGATCACAATGATGGACATAGACTGGAAAAAAAATATTTAAAATTCACACTTTTGAGTCAGATGATTTTCTTTTTTAGTTTTCAGAAGAATGCTCTTTGAGGCAAGAGGTTTCGCTTGGTTATCAAGAGTCAGGCTTAGGCTTTTTCAGGGGTCTGGTCCTTGTTTTTATGTATTCGGTTTGATGCTGCTGTATTTCCTTTCATCATCTGTACTTATTTTTTTGGAGTTTATAATCTGCATGGTTACAGGTAGGGTTACATCCGAGCAATAAGTTAATGAGGTCTGAGGTTTTAAGAAATACATTAACCTGACTTGCTACCGTGTGAAGGGGCTCAAATCCCGAGCCCGCTGTTGGAGTGCTGGCTGTCAGGGAGCAGCCAGGGCAAGCTGGGCCAAAAGGGACAGTCAGGAGCTGGAGGTGACAGCAAGGTCCTCCCTGACAAGGGACACACTTTCCGAAGAAGGGGTATACCTGGTGGCCCAGAAAATTACTGTAGAGATTGAGGAGCAGGAAAGCAGATTTTTAACTCTAGAATGTAACCTGCTGTTCGAATGACCTTAACATACACTGGACCAGACAAATCCATAGTGACAGGGCAGGTCTGACCTAAAGCCAAGTCATCAAGCACACCTAAACATCGCTCAGCAAGGACCAAGGTCCAGAGTTTAAATGCGACTCCTCTGTCAAGGGGTGGAGCCCTGGATGAGGATTCTCACACATGAGCTGTTTTCCCAGTAGCCTGATGCAAGGTTTTACAGCTACACGGGATCAGAGGTGACCTTGACCCCAGACATTGACACCCAGGAGGGAGGAGACGCTGCAGAGGCTGCCGCTGGACCCCGGGCCCTGACACTGGCCTTTCGGCAGCGCTGGCCCACGTTCCAACTGGGCCTGACACCCCTGCAGCTCCTCTGTGAAATAAATAGCAGCCAGGAGCTGATTCTGAGCATTTGACACTGACGGTATCTTCGTTCATAGGAGAACTAGGAAGGCAAAGAGGCGCTGCTGGTTTGCAGCTTGGAAGAACTCGGTTCGGAGGCTCGAGAGCAGCGGAGCCTCCTGCCCCGGGCTCCTCCGCTGGCGACAGGACAGGCCGTGATCCACGGGCTCGTTAACAGCACACCGACTGAATGTTCTGCTGTGTTTAAGACTGGTTTTCATTTTGGCTTTTTTATTTTTAAATATGTTGAATATATACATTTGATCTCTTTGAAAAAGTACAAAAGACAGATACGGCAGAAAATTACTGTAGACACTGAGGAGCAGGAAAGCAGATTTTTAACTCTAGAATGTAACCTGCTGTTCGAATGACCTTAACATACACTATGATCTAGGGTTTAGACGTTCATTTGTAGTGCTTGTAATAGCTAAAGCTCAGTTAAATTGGTGTGATGACATGTGCCAGAGTCTGCAGGCAGCTTGAAACAGTAAGTCTGAGAAATGCAAATTGCCTCTTTTATTCTCAAACTGGCATTGCTTATTGTAAAACCTAGGAGAATACAATGTCTTTTTTCCTCTATCCTGTCTGCTGTTGACCAGAGATGCTGTGAATAACTGCCCGGTGTTGTCTGCAAATTTGCAGTAGAATTTAATTTAGATTGCCATATCACATTAACAGATCTTCCAACTGAGAACTGACCTGCAAAGGGAGGGTGAGAAGGGGAGACAGCTTCAGGGCTCGCGAGATCCCCGTGGATATTATAGAGCATCTTCTTTTTCCAGTTGGAGATTGCAAAGAAAAGTTTTCCATCCTGTATTTGAGTATAGCCTAAAATGTTAAAAGGTTGTAATGAACAGGTCAGATTTACCTGCTGCAGCCTCATTTCAGTAATGTTTGTCCTCGCCTCATTTTTGCCACCCGTAAAATGCAGATAATGGTTCCTGCATCTTCTGTAGAGGTCTCTGGTGTGCTGGTAGAAGCAGTTACTATTTTTCAAGAGCACTTTCTACTTCTTACGCTTTCCAGTGGTAATAAATTGTACTTTTTAATGGTAGGAGTAAAGGTTTTGTGCAGAATTAAATCAAATTATTTAAATGCTCCACTTTCCCTATTTGCTGAGTTTTACATTTTATGTATTCGCATGCATAGAAAGGAATTGGAAACAACAGAAAAAATGTTAGCATTTAAAAACTTTTGTTTTAAAGCATTTTTTGGTGATGCTGGTTCTCCTATGTAAGATAAGAAAAAGATTTGTTTGCAAGATGCTATTTTTTTCACACTTAACAGCCCACATTTCCAGAGCTTTGGGTACACATTGACATTGAAGCTTGTCAATATTACCATTTAGATTATTAAAAAAAAAAGGGCACGCAAAAAAATCCCGAAACGCGTAACCCACCACAAATCAAGAAAAAACCCACCTTAAATTTGTGCACTGTTGCTTGTTGGATTGAGGCTTAGTGGTGAGTAACGAAAGCAGAAACCCAAGGCAATTTCCATGTTGTGTGAAATAAATTGCTTTATTAAACTTATAAAATCCTTAGTAGACATGTTTAGAGGCCCTGTTGTATTTGTATCCCACAGGAGAGCACAGGGCGGCTGTTTATAGAGCCCCAGAACACTGCAGGTTATGTAGTCTGGACGTGGTACTGGTACCAGTAACTGCTCTGCCCACTTTGCACTGGGAAGTGCGGTCTTGCCTCTGCTCCCTTCCAAGGATCAAGTTCTGGGCTGCAGTAAATGCCCGAGTATGAAGAGTTCTATTTGTAAGTTATGGTGGGCTCTGTTACAAAGCTGCATGGAAGCATTTTGCTGAAAAACCGGGTAATCCTTTTCTTTTTCAAAAGCGCTAAGTGAAAACGCATTGATTTTTATTTTCTTTCAACAACTTCAATAGCTCAAGATTATTACTTTTTTTAAGAGTGATAGAGAAATGTCAAAAATGCTTCAGTTGTACTTTTATTTTTATATATCACCAGGATTTGTTTTTTTTCAGGGTTTTTTTGGGGGTTGGTTGGTTCGTTTGGGGTTATGGGCTGTGGGGGCGGTAGGAGGGAGACATTATGGTTTATTTTGAAAAGCTGTTTATATGTCTGAGTTTTCCCAGAGATTTTGTGGTCAGTAGGTAACACATTTTATTGTCTTAAATTCGGTTTATGTTGTAAAATTCTCTGGCTCCTGAATAGCCAAATGGTCTGGCACACCTTAATCTCTTCTTTATAATTACTCTTGAAAGAAAGGAGGGGAGAGACATGATGCTCCGAGAGTGTTTTCAATAGCATGTAGAGGCACCAGCACTAGCTTTTGGTGTTAGAGATGATTTATCCATTTAGTGTTTTCTTTCACTTTTTGTGGTTTTAGAAGGTTGTATGTGTATGAGAGAAACCAAGTGTCAGTGTTTTGTTGGCAAGTGGACCCCGCAACACTTTCGTACTGTTTTATTTGCTCCGATGTTTGATAGTTCTGCACTAACACAGCCCATTACCATCTGCATAGCAGAATCATATTGCTAAGTGTTATTTTTGGGGCAAATGTGAATAAAATGGGTTGATTAAATGTAAAAAGTGTTGCTGTGTTCTGCCTAATGACACATTGCCGATTAGTTTCAAACTCATAACCCAAGGACGTTTTAGAAAGTGACAACATGTTTCTAAACCTTGAGGTGAATTTATTTCTTGGGTAAAACAAAGTGAAATAGATGTCACTAGTATCTCAAAAATACATAAATTTGTGTCTTAGACAATGATATATTTCCTAATGTACCATTTTCTCATTTTATCTTTCATTTATTCCCCCTAATTTTCCTCATTGACTGTAATTCTGTTGTGACATCCTCGTGTCATATTATGACAATGGAAATTTCAAATAAGAAGCAGCATGAAATGCAAAGTTTTGCATGAGCTGGGAGACAAGAGCACACGGTGGAAAATGAACTTGTGTTTCTCCCTATCAAAGCAATGGGTCCTTGTCATAGGCAGGAGAGGCTGTTTACCCTCCGTACAGCTGCAAACAGCCACCCAGCCCTTTTCTGAGGGGGAAGAAGTCAATGCAAGATCGAAAAGACATCGTGCTCTCAAACTCCTCTCTTATCTGGGAGCAGCAGATAGGAAATCATGAGTACATGAATGCAAACAGCATTTGTACCGGCCAAGTAAGGTACCACCAACAATTTATTTTTAACAATGCTGACACAACCCATACTGCAGAAATACCAACAAAGAGCCTTGAGTAATAACTTCCCCTTAGATTTCTTTTTACAGTACTTGCAGCGTTCTGCGAACATGCATTTATGTCCTGTGTATAAATAGGCAGATACAAAGACCTATTCCATCTTCCAGAGAAGAGAGACGCTGGTTTATTCTCACTTCAGAAAATTAAATGCTTATCCATCTGTGGAATTATTTTTGAATGAATAAGTTTGTAGACTTTCTTTAGCTGGGTTATTGTTGCTCTTTTGGAACATTCTTTACTTTCACAGTTGTTTTGTTCTTGCTACAGAAGAAATACAGCAATGTGTATTTTTCTCCCTGCTGAGGTCTGAGGCAACCTTATATTATAAAATAATCAAAGATTGATAATCACAAAGGCTGCAAAGGGAAAGCCTCACTTTATTTAGAAGAACATCTGTGCTATAAAGAAGAAGAAAAATTATTTCTTTTGATAGAAAAATATTTCTTTGGATTCTGAGCTCTGCTGTGTGAGTGATTTTGCCCCGCTTTTTTATTTTACTGTAGTCTAAATAGATAAATGAATTTTTATTTGCTTCTGAATCTCTGTGACCTGAACAGCTCTACTTTTATTAAGGATTCCATCTCTATGTAGGAGACATGGGGAAAAGTAGCATGATATGGTCAGGGGGATGGAGAACTTTAGACCATATGGAGTGGACCCGAGGCCCCTGATAACCTATTTCTGAAATCATTATTTTGACAAGTCATTCCGTATGTTTGGTTGAGTTGGAAGAAGGCCGTGGGGTGTCTTCTTGTTCAGATCTGCTCTCTTTATGTAAAGACTTGGAAGTAGCAGACCTTTGAGAGCAAGGTAGCAATCTGGATCCCAAAACATGTTTCTCATATATATATATATATAAAAAAATAGAATGCAGCAGGAGTTGACCTTGAGCTTAAAAAGCTGCTCAGTGAGTGCATCTTGCTTCGAATAGCAGTTCAGCAACAAAGAACAAAACTGCCTGTTTAGTTCAATGTTATAAATACGTGTAGAAGTGCTCTCCTTTAAGCCGTCATAAATTGTTCCGTGCCTGTGGCGTCTAGGATCTGAGGGCAGGTTTTTAAATTGGTTGATTTTTTTGTTTGTTTCCTTTTCTTTTAAAGTTCAAATGATCTTTAAATGTAGTGAATTTTAATCCCTGTTCTTAGAGTGGATTTTCTGGTGAAAGCTTTGATCAACACCTTGCTTATCCAGTTACTGCAAAAATGTACTTGCATGGCTTTAACCGAGTGTCTCCTGGGTACACTTTTCAGATGCCGATGGTCGACTTGGTGGCCTGCACACATTTACTGGCACCACACGGCTGTGACGCAGAAGCCCTTCCTTTCATTGGGAAGGACAAATCAACTGTGGGACAGTTTTAGATTTGTCTTTTGCTTATTCTTAGCAAGGGCAGGTTTAATTTCTTCAATCTTTTGGGAAGAGCACAGGTTTTCAACAAACAGCCAGGTACAGTAGATATCCAGGCCTAAGGAAATATCTCAAATCCAATATTTATTATTTTCATATGTCTGCTGGGTTTCTAATACCATTCTCCTGAATATAAATGGATGCTAGAAAACTTCAACTTTTTAAAACTTGGAGCCTAACTGAAATTTAGTATTAATTTAACCTTTATCAGCACTATTTGTCAAGTGCTTAGTATATATGCGCAAGTCTCTACTTCCAGTGTACTGCACCACAACATCAGGTTCCTTTAGAAAGATGCTAGAAATAAACAGATCTTAGAAACTCACATATGATCAGTTGTACATATTTGTTTGGTGCTCTACAGAACATAATCTTAAATCTGTGAAAATAGTGCTTCAATAATTGTTGTCATAAAATAAATTCTTCAAGGCATTTCTCAAGCAATTTTTCCCCAGAGTCACTGGAGATGCTTTTCTTTATTTAAGTCTGGTGAAGGATTGATGAGAATGTCTTTTTTCTTTTCTCTTTTATTTTTGGTACCACCCTTTCATAGCTAAGTAGAAGAATGTTTAAACTTGCTACAAGCAGGATAAGCAAATAGATTGTCAATTGTGTGATTTTATATGTGCCAAAGGAAGGAGTTAAGAAATGCATTTATATTAAAAAAATGAAGCCACATATGAATATACATTTGAAAATAGAGGGAAACATTTTATTGTCTCCCATTTCTCTCTCTTTCCTGCTTTTTGACTGTAAACCAGAATCTGCTGGTGAGAATTGCAGCATGTGAAATAACAGCAGTTCTCTGATTCTTGCAGCACATCCCCAGCTCAGCTTCCCTCCTGCATTTCTTCTCTCAGCTCTTGTCTCACCACTGAATTTTGCATTTCTGGACATTATGATTAACTGACAGTTCTAGTTTATTTAACACCCAGTTATCAATGTGTGGCTTAATACCTTAATTTACCTTTATTAAGAAAGCAAGTAGTAAAAATCCAGATACGTGAAGTACCAAGGCTGCAAGATGTTAAAAGTTCATTTTTGTCCTCAGGAGAAAGCAACTCATGCTGTTTGGTGCAGACAGACACCCCTGCAACCGCTGCCAGATCCCTCACACCTATTTCATCCTCCCAAATGCATGCCTGTTTATTTTTAAAAGGATGCTTCACAGAAAGGGCATTGTAAAAATACACAACCTCTTAAAAATAATTTCTACTGATGAGTTATTTTAAAATTTTTTTAAATGTAGGCAGGTTTTGCATTATACTGTTAAAAACAAAAAATTTCTGGATGCCGGCTGCAGCGGGCGGCTGTACCTGTTGCCTCTCGCATCGCTTTGAAGATGACTCTGAGGCTAATGGATTCCACTGGTAGACCATGGATTTTTTTTTTCCCCCCCTTTTAACTGCTGTTGAATAAGATTACACACTCTATCCACTTATATAGCCAATATTAAAGCTATCCGGTGAATTGAAAAGCCACCTGAGTGTTCTTTAGCTAGAATAGCTTGAGGCAATATATTTTTTCATGTTAAAAGCTCTAATGATGTGCTGGATGATAAGTTTCTAGGCAGAAAGAAACCCCTCGCTGTGCATGGGGGAAGGTCAGGTCAGTGACAGAGACTGAACTTCCAAATTGCTCTTTTTGCACGAGGAGTTGTGAGAAGGGAATTCCAGAGAGTCGGAGCAGAAATTTGGTCTGCGTTCAAATGTAGCTGCTGAATCACATCACAGGGAGCTGTGTAACTAAGCGGTGGCTTAATTTCCTTAAAACTACAAGGGACAACGCTAGAAATTTATTTCTGAAGGAGTCCTAAAATACAAAGTGAGTTTGTAGACCTCAGATAGTAGAAAAGTGTGTTTTGTGGAAGGCTCACCCCCAAATAGCACTTGCTGCGTCACCGACACTTAATGTCCTGTGGAAAAAGGATAAAGTGAGGAAAAAAGCTGGATCTCCCATCCATGGCCATGGTCCCTCTCCTTGGGCACTGCCGTATTTATTGTTTACAGAAGTACATTTTCTGTTTGTTTAAAGAAATACATTTTCAGTTTGTAAACCAATATGCTTAGGCCCCTGTCTCTCATGATGCCCAGGAGGAGACCCGAAAAATTCTCAACAAGGTTTTAGAAACTTCTCAGCCTGTCTTTTAGGCTCTGTTTTATCTAATAAAATATATAAAGCTCCTCTGCTGTAGTATCTACACACGAAAGGGTGTAAGTCATCTTCTGGATAGGGTTGAGTTCTCCATTAATCTTTCCCTAGGGCTAAAACTAACAGTTCTTGCAGTCTGCGTGAAAGTCCTTACAAAGGGGAAAAAAAGCTGTTACAAACGTGGCTGTTATTTGTTCAAACATTTGGAAACATTTAGAGTGTGATGCTAGCTTTTTTTTTTTTTTTTTTTTACCCTTGCTCCTATTCTTTTGTTTGTATGTATTTCAGTGAATCCTTTCAAACTTGTCAGACAAGAAAAGTTTGGCTTGTTTAGCTAAGTAAAATTAAGACTGAAGGAGTATGATTGTTTTCTAGAAATACTTTAGGATGTAAACATCACAGAGGGAGCAAACAGCAATTTAAGCTAAAGGACAACTTCAGCAGAAGAACAAATGGGGTACATTGGCCATGAATATATTTAAGCTGGAAATTAGGAGTGTTTTCAACAGGTCGAACAACAAAGCTCTGGGAAACTTTTCAACCAGAAAGGTGGCATTAAAAACACTCCATCTATTTACCGCAGGCCCCAGTATGTTCAGCAGCGGGGTTCCGTGATGGGTATCAGAGGGACGGGGACTGGGCTGACCCGGGAGGTGGTTCTAGGCCTCTGCCTCACACACAGGTGGCTGGAAGCCCCATACACACAAAATATCTTCTTGCCAAGGTTTTGCATTCTTAATATATTTTTTTTCCTGTTTTCTCCTGTAAGGTTCTGTTTCTGTAATATTATAGATCTACTTAAATTAGGAGTGTGAGTATTTTCACTCTGTTCAAAGCAACCAGCAAGTACCTGAAGTTAAGTGCATTTTGAACCGCTTGCAGAATTGCAAGCTTGACTGGGTAAATCACACATTTTGTAGGTTAATTTATTTGGGTAACTTTATTTTTCAAAGCGAAGTGCATCAGAAGTACTGTTGTAGCATATATGGTGTATCACATGGTCCCAGAAGGGATGGATAGAAAAGGAAGGAGTGCAGGGTTTCAGGCACTGCTTTGTGACATGGACGATTAAGCCAAGACTAGTTTATGCCAGGCTTCCTCAACAGTTGTTTGTGAAATCTTTTGTAATTGCTCCTCTTTGCCATATCCCCCCTCATTCACTGGCTATTTGATTTGTGGTCCACTTGGTGCATTTTGTTTGGTTTTTATTCTTTTGTTCACATTTTTTGGTTTTGTTTACTTTACTTGCAGTGGAAATGAATCATGTGTTTGATCTGTTGCGGGCAAAGCCTGGTCACATTGACAAGACTATATTGAGTCAATAAATATAACTGACCTAGATCAGTCACTCGTGCTTGTATTGTGTTTTGTAAACCTTTTTCATATCTGGTGTTTTATTCATGTGTCATGATGTCTGATGTCTGGATGAAGACAAGGACTGTATATGTAAGAATCCCCTTGCTGTGACCGATTCGAACAACTAGGCCATTTTCACTGTAAATTTGATCCACAAAGCTAAGATTTTAGGTTGTCGCCTATTTACTTTTTTGAGGCTAGAGTCTAGTTTCTGAAAGGTTTAAGATCAGGAATTATGTTAACACGTACACTTTTGAGGAGTCTTAAGATATCCTCAAGTACTGAAGAGTCATAATTCTTCGTACACCCTCTCTGTACCATTAGATTGCTAATTATTTTATAAATAAATACTTTTGACTCAAAAAAACTTCATCTGGAGTTGTAATGTTATTCATAAAACTAAATGAATGTGACCAAGAATCCTCACAGGAAATCTTGTGTTGTTTCCCTTTACATTTAGAAATCTGAGCAGAGACCTGTGCTGTGCACAGTACTGCACAGCAGCATCACATATTTCCTTCTGCATGAAAATTATTCCAGTCGCTGCTAGAATAAAAGTGAAAAAATGAAAGGGTAACTTTGATTATCTTAGCACTCTTTTATACTATAACCTGTTAATAATCACTCTAATAAGCAGGGAACAAATAGACGGGACATGTTTTAGAATAGAGTTTTATGACTGAGAAATACACTTTATTTTCATTATTTGCATAATGCTTCTCTCTTGAGCCCGCAGGTGGCTGTCGCTCTTTGCTAGTCGGTTGATCAGGCTCCAGTTCCTGTTGTGCATCTTTTACTGCAAAGGGGAAGGGAAATTAAGCTCTTATTGATCAGGATCCAGTTCCCGTTGCGTGTCTTGTACTGGCAAGGGAAAGGGGTGTTAATCCATTATGGGTTGATAATCCAAACCATCTGCAGGTTGTACCTGGAAAAAATAAAATGTATTCCATTAGATAGTTTATATTTGTAAAGTTGTGGGTGGGGTGTTTTTGGTGGTTTTGGTTTTTTCCCTCGAGCAATCTTGAGATGCTGTGTGATTGTCATTTCTCCTCTCGTATTCCATGTTCCGCAGGCACAAATTGCACATTCTTGATGCCATAATGTTGAGCTATTTATGTGTAATATTTTTGCTATTTGTATTGGGCTCTTATTGCCTATTCTGCTTTTTTCTAATAAAGGTATCCATAATTTGGTAACATGAGGCTTTGCATGTATCCTGCATAGTAATTGTGAAGGCATTTCTGCATACTGTGCAAGTCTGAAAGTCTGTAGGAAGTTTATGGCGAAGGTTTTCGAATATTTTTCTCTCAGGATAACTTCTAAATGGTTTTGAAGTTCTGTTGAAGTATTCAATTTCTCCATTAGTTGAGGATAGTGTACTGGTGATCTTTTCTGTGAAGTGTTTTTTTCCCGTAGACTAATTTCATAATACGAAGAAGTAAATCCATTTTTGGATACTGATTCCTGTGGGATTCCTTCTTCACTGAAAACAGGACACAGAGAAGTAACTGGAGTAGTAATTATCGCTAAGGGTAGGAATGAGCAGCGATCCACATCACATTCCAGGCTCCACCCCATACTAAGTAAACACGGGTGATCTGGGGGATTATTTTCACAATCCTCCTGCTCATGGTCACCTCATTTGTATTACGTGTCTTGGAAGGGTCGGAACTTATAAACAAACCTCAGAAATAAGACTTCTGATTTTTCTCAAGTCTGAGCTCAAGCTATTGCTTGTTTCAAGAGATAAACACTTTCTCTCACCTTTTATTAAGGCTGGTTTGCACCGTATCTCTCGGAGACGATTTTGAGCATCCATTGAAGTAATACTCTTAATATTCTGCTCTGCAAACACAGATATAGATAAACTTTGCATGCCATAATGTAAAATCCAGGATAGAACCTAATGTCATAGTCAAGCTGCAAATACTGTTTGGGGCTGGTCCTAGTCGATAGTAGTAATAATTAAGACAGTGTCTAATGAGAAGTTTTAGAAGCAAAGGGAAGATGGGAAATGCTGTGAGTGCCGTGACTAAACAGGTCCAATGTGAAGTAAAGCAGAGTGTGCTTTTTTGGGGGGAAAACTCTCCGTTTGGATCAGGACTCTTGCCTGTGATAGTCCTTCTGTCCAGTCGTCTATTAGGGACTAGAATGGGGTTAAGAGAACATCCCGTACATGTTCTTCAGTGCTCTTCAGCCTTGTGTCTGCAGCTTCTACAGGTTCCCTGCGGACTTGTTATGTCTAATAGTGAGGAGTCCCTTGGCTGCAGTTCTGGGGTTGGTGTTTTTCCCTAATGTTGCTTCACTTACTTAACGGAGAAGAGATGTTCAGAAAGGAGATAGAAAGGAAAGATTTTTTCTACCTTAAAATACAGAATACAGTGGGAATGGTGGTCTTCTGTTAGCAGATTTATCTCACTATAGCTATGTTCTTGCATGCATTTGTATTGCTCTCCAGTTCAGTGTCTTTAATAAATATTTCCTACTAATGGGTGCGAATGAGAGAAACTGAAGATCAAACATTAAAATAAAGGACAGATGTGAAACTGAGCAATTCTTAAATAATGTGGAACATCTACAGGGGACATGGGATGGCAGGGAGGGGACATGGGATGGCAGGGAGGGGACATGGCCAGTGACAAAGGCAGAGAAGCTGCCTGAGCGAGGAGAGGTGGGGAAGGAAGGGGTGGTGAAAAGCCAGAAGGGAACAGCAGAGACCTGGAAAACTGAGACAAGAAAGTGTCCGATGAAGTAAAAAAGGAACATTGAAGAGGAGGAAAAAAAAAAAAAATCAATTGTTTTCTACAAAGGTTTTTTAAAGGAAATGTCTGTTTACTCACAATGACATTCTGCGTTGCATTGTAATGCAGCAGCAGTCAAGTAAAATCATGTCAGCGTACTGCATTATGAGGTAGGAGAGGGATGAAGTGGCTTTATTGACAGGTAGGATAAAAACTTGGGAAAGTCTGGGTAGTTTTTCATTATCTGATTGTTTGGATAGCTCTCTGCTTTCCACTGCCAGGCTGAAGCCTGATTTGCTGCATCACATCATCAAACCAAAATCACAGTGTTACTCCTTATCTACGTTAGGACCTTGGCTACTCTGATATTCCAGCCTGTGGATTTCTTACAAAAGGATGAAGTTCTGAAAGGATGGGCTGGACACTCAGATCCCTGTTACAGCCCTATTGAGATTTTTACTTTAAAGAAAAACTAAATTCCTCCCTTTGGTCTTGCGAACAGCCACAAAACAAAGCCGCAAACTGCCCCCTGCAAAAGGAGCTGTGGGAATGTCCCCATTGAGTTCTAGCTGGCAGGATCGAGGCCGGGGTGAATTATCGCAAGTGGTTTGTTTGTGCTGCAAAAGGAAAACTTCAATGTCTTTCAATATGGAACAGGAATATGCGTGCTGTCTGGGTACTGTTCAGATAATACTTTGAAATGTTGTTGTTTTCTATATATGCTTATATCTGCAGATGACCTTTGCAGGTATATTACGTAGAATCCGAGCCCTAACCATTTTGATGAGCCCTCTGAATCACATCTGTCTTAGTTCACCCGCTCAAAATCTTTACCAACAACTGCTTTAAATAGATTTGTTTCAGGGACGGTACAAAATAAGCACGTACTTTGTTTAGGTTCTTGTTATGGTTAGTAAGAAAGACAAAGAAATCTTACGTTTTCCTGGCTGCAGGTAGAGTCACGTGCACTTTTCTTTCCCGTGTGTATCTGCACAAAGAGCTGTTTGCATATGGTGAACTCCTGGAGGTTACAACAAAGCTGGACTCTCTTCTTCAGCTGGTTTGAGTGGGGCTGAGCCATTCTTGAGGGGAGCTGATAACCTGCACAAGTGGGTTTCCTCTTTTCCAGATGGAGATAAGAAATATTTATTGCCAAATTAGTAACTTGTTTGTCGATCTTTTACCATTCACTGTTGTAAACCTTCATCTTGCGCAGAAGTAGCGATGAACAGTAATGCTGAGGTGATTTATTCTCATCTGTAACAAGCAACTAATCTGATTGCCACTTGTTTTCTATTTTTTCAATTACTATCTGGAAAATTCCTGCCATTAATATAATACCTGGAATACCACCATGGAAATATTCTTAGAAAGTAGATTTGCTACCTGATAGCATCGTAGTTCCAGGCATATAATATAATATAATATAATATAATATAATATAATATAATATAATATAATATAATATAATATAATATAATATAATATAATATAATATATAAAAATATAATCTGGTAAAAGGTTGGGGTTTTTCTTGAGATCCCACGGGAGTTGCGTATATATGCTGTGTCAGGTCAACAGAGCATATTTATGGGAAGAAATAAACATGTTGGTACAACTTCCTTAAGTACTATTCTTGGATGCTTAGATTCATTCAGATGTGCGAGTGGTTTTTCTAAAATTATAAGATTATACCACACGCTTTCATCCCCATACTACGCTATTTGCCATCACTTACAGCAATGTCAAAAGGTGAACATTTTGTCATTCAATAACTCAGAAATCTGCTAACCTTGTCAACTTTCTGAGCCCCGTTACCAAAACCTCTGTCTATCCAACAAGTGAGACCAAATATCAGATGGCTTTTGGCATCCCAGGTATGAGAAAAGCAAAGAATCTTCTATCTGTTTTCTAGTCTTTATGGAATTATCTTAAAAGAGAACGTCAGGCTTTGTCTCTTGAATTTGCCAGTACGTTCTGCTTACCGGGCATGAGTTACCCTCCTTTGCAGAAAACATTTGATGAACTGGCTTGCTCTTGCGTCAGTTTAGTTTTATTTTCATTACTTTTCCCTATAATTCGTTTATTGGATTCTGTATCTTTAGAAAATTTTATTACTCTGTTATTCAAGCTAAAAAAATAGCTAATTTTTCTTTCCCAAATGAGTTGCTTGGAGCAAAGTACCTATGAATACATGGGTGCTTTAATTCACTTACTAAATGTATACAGAGAAAATTTACAAGCAGCCTTTTTACCATTTTTTAAGTGTCTGCTGACTGTTGCATAAGCTAAATTATTTACAGTATGATGCCTCACAAAAGAGTAGCAGATTTGGGTTATTTACTTTCCCGATAAGAAAAAGGGATTGAAGTTGCTGTGATATGCTGCTTTGTTAATTTTATATTTGTTCCCCAGTGTGTAAAATCTCTTTAAAGAACTAACATGAGTATTGGCAGACTCTTTTGAAATGGTGTGGAAGTGGTAAGATTAAACAAAACATGAAAAGGTCTTAAAAATATAAGTCAGCAAGTGTTTGATAAAAATAAAAGTGCTCAATAGTAGAAAACCTTTAGGATGCTTAATTTATTTGCTCTCTCTTTGAGAATGGCCCCTGCACTCCATCTGGGAGTAGTTCTTGTGAGCTATGTGTTTCGAATGATACCAAGCTGGGCATGTTGAAACAGAGTGTTTGTACAGTATAATGAAAGCCATCGAGAACGGTCCTGCCGAAGATCTCCCCTTAATGAGGAGATTAAAATCCACGGTGAGGGTGAAGAGTGAAATTTGCCTGACGAGATCCTTTGGCTGGAACGTGCCAGTCCTCCCCGTTCGCAGGCGTACGGAGTTTTCACGAGGTTTCTTTCTGCCCGCGCAGGTGCCACAGACCCGTCTGACACCGCGGCTCCCGCCATCGTGGTCCCTCCCCACAACACCAGTGTCGTAGCCGGGAGCAGCGAAACCACGCTGGAGTGTGTGGCCAGCGCAAGGTATTGTAAAAGCTGCGGTAAAGAACTAATTTTAATGCGCTGTCCTTTACCGAGAAGGACGCAGGAAGTTATTTTCTTTTTTTTTCATTAATGATTGGAGCAGAATGTGGCATGGAGCTTGATCTTCAAAGTAACCTTATGAATAATCTCGTTTGTCCGACATTACTGAATTGAACATATTGATTTTTTTTTGGTGAAATAAGTACACAGGCAGAGTTACTCAGCCACCTGTTACTCATGTCGTAAGGAAAAGAAGTCTAGTGCGCAGTCAGCAGTCATTATCTTAAGGAGAAAGTTATGTTAAGGGTTAATAATATTTCAGCTGTTGACATGAAAAGTGATGTTGTTGAACAGTCTGTGCTTCCTACTAAATAAATTAGCGAGGATCTCCTGTGAAGTAATTTATTACAGACACTCTCATTTTACAGTGATTATTGCTCAACTGTTCATAATGCACCATAATATAGAGTTCACAGCATTCCTCCTGTATTTCCATCTAGTTGGCCTTGAATAGCATTGAATTCCAGTGGAAGTGAAAAGTTGAGGTCCTCGGATGACAAAAAGACCAAGTTATTCACTTTTATCTCTGAGGGCAGAGATGTTCTTGATATGATTAATATTGTTTTGGTAATTGAGTTATAATGAAAGCACTTCCTATGCAGCTGATTCCCATAGCAGTATTTACTCCTTTTGCTTCGAGAAATCAAATTATTAGCACTTAACTTCTATTGCTGTATCAATTAGCTGTACTTGCATAATGCCACTTGAATAGTCTTTTGTCTTGATGTGTAGAAGTTACGTATGCATTTACTTCTTAATGTCAGGGATAGAAGACGACGTAGAGAAGTTTTATAATCTGTATATAACTCTAGACAAGATTATTCTGTAATATGTATGTTTTATTGTTGCGTTCTTGGTTTTTCTTTTAAACCTCGGCAGACCTCTTGAGAAACTAAGCGTGACTTGGAAGAGAAATGGAGTAAAAATAACCAGTGGCATTAGCAGTTTTGGGAGACGACTCACAATCACCAACCCGACCTCTGCTGATGTGGGGATGTACTTCTGTGAAGCGAAATTGAGAGACAGCACAGAGGAACCAGCAAGAGCAAAAGCCTTCCTTTCTATAATGGGTAATTCTCAAGGCAATGTGTTTTTTAGTAAAACAGGCTCTGGACTGAGGTATAATAGGAAATAAAATTGATATTTTAATATTTCATTGACCTTACATCTGAACCTTTCTTCGGAGAACAGAGCAAAGGAGGTGAAGGAGGGTTATCTTCCAGATTAATTCAGCTGTTCTTCCCCATGAATATAAATTCATCAAATAGACTTTTTAAAACACTGATGTGATTCTGAATCCCCTGTGAAACTATACATTTAATCAGAAGTTGGGGAAATACAGTCGTAAAATCCTTATTGGGCAGCTTCCACATCTTGGCTCTTAGATGCATTAAATCCTGATTAACTCCCAGCTTGCTTACATCTAGTTTTAATATGTCAAGTGCCTGTATTTCCGAAAGAAGCCTTTTAGGAGCACTTCTGTGCGTTGTCTACTGCAAGTGCCAGTCAGGGGGCCAAGGACATTCCTGAGCACACAGGCAGGCAGACATCATTACTGAAATAACAAAAGGGAGAAGGAAATACATTAAAATCAGTGCTACGTGCTAGACCTTCGACTCCTATGGAAACTTTGGATTTAATATTTTCAAAAGGACATTGGTGCCCTTTCCATGGCATGTTCCTATCATCAGCTGTGTTGGAGTTTTGCTATAGCGAGGAGGTTGTCATTCAGAAATTGTATTTACTGGCCATGCCATATGCCAGTATAATAACGCAAATTAGCACATTGCACACAGAGGTTTTTTCGGACTTTTAGAATGGAAGAGACATTTTAGGACAGAGACATTTAGATGTTTTAAGCCAGACCTGATGGTGTAAAGTCTAGCTTTTATGTAACGGTGCCAGTAATAACTGTGCAAGTGTCCTGGAGAGGTTATTGCTCTGGCAACGATACAAGTCTCGGCGCTGATCAGAATTCATACACATGCATTTCTGTCGTGCATTGCAGAGGGAATTCAGCGTGCAAGTCTCCGCACTCTTTCAGCCTTCTGAAAATACAATTTTAAAGACTGCTGTATGGTCTGTATCCTACTAGAGCAATTCATAGGAGTTCATGCTAAATGACAAAAGAGCTCTTCTCTCTACAAAGCTCTCCTCCAGGTTCATTTGTGGCGTGGTGTCTATTATGTTTATTACCTACTGCATGAATTTTGGTTCCAGTATTTTTCTTTCTACACTCTCTATTAGAATTATTGCCTCATGGCTTCCCTTACCTTTAAGGAGAGGAGATGGTTTTTGTTTAAACTCTTCCTTATTCATAAGATTTTATTGTGTAATAACTAGTTTAACTCTGCTGCTGTGCTGTCAGATCCAGCCTAATGCAATACTTAAAGCAGCCTCTCTGTTAATGTAAAAGATTCTTAAATACGGTTGCAATAAAACTAAGAAACAATCATTAGGGAATTATATTAAACTAGCAGTGCTGCATTTCTTTAGTAGCTTATCTACTCTCTTATTTTAAAATGTTTTATTTATTTCTTATCCAGTTTTAGGGGGCTGTCAGGGAATGAAGTTATGAAAAGGTCTGTAGATAAGAACAAGCAGATGAAAGAAAGCAGAAACAAATTGGTTACCAATTACTTTTATTTCCTTCTGATGGAACAAGACACCTCAGTTGCAGGTGTTTACTCAGTGTGTCAGCAAAGCCTGATAGATTTCTTTATTTATGAGTTTCTTGAGCTGCAGGGTGGATCTCTGATTCTAAACAGGGAGCCAAATCAAAGGATTAGTAGTTAATGCCTTAGAATTCTTGGATGGATCTGGCCGTCGCTTAATTAGTCAAGGGATAGGTTCTAGAGGAAAGTGCAGACAAGATTCAAACCTGAGGGGTTTTGAGGTGTATCCCTCATAGTCTGTTGGAGTAGCACTTACAGAGAATCAAGTATGCTTCTCCATCTGCATGCATAAAATATTTGTAGTGTGTACATGTTGATAGTGACCTGATAATGAGCTGTACTTCTTGGGAGAATAGCAGAGTGGGGACTTAATATGGGGTCTTGACTAACAGAAAAAGGAAATCGTGTTAGTAGAAGAGGTTCGTTTTCAAAATGGGTGGGATAAATCAGACCCACAATAGTATGGTAATGAGAGCTCATGTGGATTAATAGAAAAAATATTTTGCTATTAACAGGTAGAATAGGGGTAGCGATAAAAAGATGCGTCAAAGATATCACAAATACTGAGTTAATCGAAGGTTTTTTGCAAATATATTAGTCCTTGCCTTTCCCAGCTAAGGGAAGTCAGGCAATTTGGGTGTGGGCTCAGATGGTGACAAGAGCTTTATTAGAAGGCAGTGGAACTTAGTATAAAGGCATGTCCTCAGTTAAAATTATTATTTGTGACCTACAATATTATCTCTGAAGTTTTTTCTGAATATTTCTGAGAGTACATCTCGGTTTGTAAATGAAAATCACAATAATATTTGAAAAATCTGAATCTCTAATGTAATAAGGTAGTACTGCATAAGCAAGAAGAAAATCCTCTAGTCTTGTACTGCACTACAATTTTCTTCTGAGTGTGCCAAAGAGTTTTTTGACATCTTCATACTGTTCCAGCAAAGATAAACTGAGATGATTCCAAACCTTGGTTTTATTAGCTGCAGTTGTTATAAATTTTTAAAGGGTTGTATGTTCCTCCGTTGGCGGAGTAACAGTTTGGGAGAGATTTGTTGCAGATTAGATAAGAGCACATTTGTTTTATCACTAACAGTTTGAAGATTAAGTAATTTAAGGAGTCTTCTCATGAGCAAACCAATTGGAAAACTGAGCTAATCTTAGATTCTTTTGCTCCAGTTCTGCAAGTTCAGTTAGCGATAAATTGCAGTAGTCATATTTTAAGTGATTGTCCTATGGGAAATTACGAATTTTAGGAGCTTAAGAAAATGAGGAATGAAACCCTTCCACTGCATGAAATCCATACTACTCTTTAAATAAGATACGGTCAGACAGCAAAATCTGAACAAAATGAGGAGATAAACCATTAGGAATAATGGCCTGGTATGATGAGGTGTTGTACAGAACTGAGTGTTGAAGCCCTCTTGGCCTGTCCAAAGGAATGGGATAGAATAAATCAGAATCACAGTCGAGGGCCTCCCTTCTTTTTAGAGCAGTTTTGTGCCCAAAGAACAACATTTATAGACATATTATTTACATCCTGGGGTTTCCCAAGTAGAATTTTTACATCCCAGCTGGATAGATTTCTTCCTGATGATAAGGACGGTGAGGGAGTGTTGTAGGTCTGTGTCTCTTAGAGGCTGCCCTGGTTCTCATCAGGTACGAAGGACACAGCTTCATGGGATACAGGAGCAGTACAAAAGGGCTATTCCTCCTTCACTGAACTTCTCCAGCAGTGCTGAGATGCAGAAGGGCCTTCTTTGTGCATTGCCGTTGTTCATGAATTTGCTTTGAATGCATATAGAAGTGCCAGAACAGAAGTCGTCTTCCTCTCACCTCGGTACCTCGTGCTCAGACCTCTGGAAACAATAGCTCTCGTGGCTCTAGCTTAGACACATTCAAACACTACAAATGATGTCTTACAAGCTGAGGAAAGAACTTTTTCATGATGACTGCAGTTATGTATTGTGCTTAAGAAAAGACCATGATGACTGTGTTCATGTACTGTGCGTAAGAAAAGAATAAGAATTTTCAGGAAAACTATAATATAAAATGTTTTTGGACTTGCCCAAACTTCGGTTTGGGCTCAAAGCAGAGAAATATTGACAATCTTCAATTTGACGAGCCTCAGAGGTTCTTGAGATGAGTGCAGACATGTCACCTTCACCACAAAGGCACACAGGAGCTGGACCACAGTGAACTAATGGGACAAGTCCAGTTCTGTCTGTGACATTCAGAAGTTCCCCCTTGTTTCAGTTCTGCAAACAGGAGGTGTGTTCTCTATGCTGTTGTAAGGTTTTGGAACACACCAACTGCAGCTTGCAGCAGGGGTAGTAACACGAAACTAAGACTACCTTTTCATCTCTTTCTGTTTTAACCTGATATTCATGCAAAAAAAAAATCCTGCTACCCCTGCACATACCATCTGGCTTCTCTCCCAGCACGGACAGTCTGATTGACTGTCTCAAGTTATGGACTTTGTACCTACAAGGGGCTCTCAAGTTTCCAGTTCCCCTTTCTTTACAGGATATTCACCAAATAAATTAGTTTATGGTAATACTAGAGAAAGGCTTCCATGTTTAAGGCTCAGTTTTTCTCTTAAATATGCAGGCCTGAATTTCTGAGTGATGCAGGAGTTTCAGCTTTGGAGGAGCCCCTGGGGCTTTCTCTGTTCTTTCTGACTTTCATGTATGTATCTAGGATTAGGTCACATATCTCCAATGCAGCTTGAAGGGTATGTAATGGATGCTGACTGCTATCTTTTGAATGTTAAAATCAGTGACCATGTAAGGCTGCATGGGGGAAGCTAGAACAGTATCAAATTTTGCAGGCTCCCAGGGGCTTTGCAGGGAGGCTATCTATTTTCAATGATGTCTGCAGCGCAAAAACCCCCTAAAACCCTCAACAACTATTAAAAGCACGCATTTATATTCAGATATTCTTCTTCCCCTTTGCTTGTTCTTGACCTTTTAGTTAAGATCAGTCAAACATCAATACAATATCCGAACAATACAGTATCTGTTTCTTTTGGTGTAATAAGAGATGTGACCCCTCTCATTGCTCAGCACATGGCACTGCCAGCAGGATGAACTCGGTGTAATGCGTCCTTTCCTATTCTAACTATTGTGATTCTATAATTTCAGAAAAAATTTAAATGTTTGACCTGATACCAACAGACTACTGTCATTCCTAGAACTAGCCATGTCTGGGGGCTTGTGTCTGGCATGTTATATAGTTTGGAAGACACTGTAATTTCACCACACATATTAAATTTCAACACATGATTATTGCCTACAACAATAAATGTTCAAATTCATACTGTGTGATTCAAACCAAGCCTTATAAATATGCAATAGAGTTACAAATACAGACAGCCAGAATGCCCCTTCAGAATGCCATCTGACCTCTATAAATATTGCTGCATTTTTATGGCCTCTTTCTGATAGTTATTCACCAGGTGGTGTATAGCACCCAAATGCACAAACCCTGAATTTACGCTGGGCCTACAGGCCCACGTCTGATGTGCAGGTGATACATGTGACTCATCTGAAAAGTGAGGAGCCTTGGTTTTAATTGTCTACCAGCTGTAATTAGAGCTATTTCTTCTGCAGCCTGAGTTCTGTTGAAGCCAGAGATCCTCACTGCAAAGGGACTTTTGAGCACCCGTGTTGTTAGTGGAAGACCCGTGCACGTGGGAAAGCAGCACAACTTGCACGGAAATCACTGCTGCATTTCCCTCAAAGCCCTAGGAGTATAACTACACCTATAGTGCTCTGATTCTCTTATACTTTAAATAACCAAGAATAAGTTTCTGCGGATGCTAGACTTGGGATGCCACAGCACTGTTGTCCATGTGGTAATCTAGATCTTCCAGAATTCCCTTATGAATTAGTCTTGTCTTCCCGTCCGGGCTTATCTCTAACTCCAGGCAGCAGACGCAGGTAGTTAACAATCAGTAAATTGTAGAGTTGCTTCTGGAAGGTTTGCTGTATCTCTGCTTATCATGCAAGAACAAGATCTGGCCCGTCTATGGGCAGTTGTTGGCTCAGCCTCTCGACCCCTTTATGTCAAGTGGAGCATTTGGCTGGGCTTCCAGGTGCTGGGATGGCGGTGAGAATTGAGTTCAGCAGGCTTTAGTGTGAGGGAAAAGGTGGATATGGGCTTGATGAAGACTGGAAATCATATCTGTTGGCCCACCTACACCCTGAAAGTCCTCTGGGACTTGCCTGTGGCCTTTAGATTGCAACTTTCTGCTGCTCCTGCTCTTTTTCTGTCTTATCTGCTTCCATTTCTCCCTGCTTCTTTCAAAAAAAAGCTGACATGAGTCTTCCGTTTATAACATCACAGTCCCATTTGCTAAGTGACAGCTGTCACTGACTTCACATTCCTTGTCAGGTAATGCATTGTCTGATACCTGCTCACCTAAGCATCTCTTAATGTAATAAGTTTCGCTGAGGGTGGCGTGGCAGCCTGTGTGGGATACAAAGGAAGGAGCACAGATTGTAGGATGGGATTTTGGGAGAGGCACTGGGAAAGCAGACTGTATAAATACGCCAAATGTAACTGCAGGAACTGTGTGCATGGTAATACACGAGCAGTGGTCGTGGAACCACTAACATCTTTTGAGGTTGCATTAAGTGCTTTGCAGCTGGTCTCCCGGCTCATGTTGAAGATAAATCTGCAAATTTAGCACTGATGTGTGGATAAGTTGCTGATGTAGGAGAAAGTTTGAGAGTTGGCAGATGAAGGTTGGCAGGTTTAGAAACTGGCCCCTTAAGGTCAGAGTGCCTCCTGAAAGGGTAGGTGGAAGACATCAGCCAGGAATTCCCTAAAAGGAGGAAAATCCACTTGAACCTCGCAGACTGCAGAGACATCCATGGAAACAGCCCAAAGTGAGAAGTGAATGTCTGGATGTGGGGTATGTGTCTGGATGCTCCTCTCACAATCAAATTAAATTGCCATAGCATGAAAGACTCAAATATTATTTTGAGAGATGGACAAAAGGACTCTTACCTGTGTGTCCACAGATACACAGGTACATAAGGACACTGTGCTAGAAGTTTGGAAATCAAAAAGATAAAATTCTGGAAAGTGGAGCACAAGGAAAACATCAGACAAGGCTTGGAGGATGGCATGAGGAGTGTACTCAGAATTAAAACATGGGCTTAGATGAATTCCAGAAGACTCAGCAACTTAGTTGATCAGACATGTCAAACACAGTGTGCCATCAGGGAATTTCAATTAAATGTTGAACTTTTCAATTTGTTGTTTAGATTAATGCATGAGATCATATGCAATAAATCACAACTTATTATGCATGTTTATTAATAGTTTTATATTTAGGCAGTGAGGATCAATAATGTTAACACGTATATTATTAGAATATAATAAATCAGGTAGCTTGTTTTATTGGTTTTGCTGGGTAAATGAGTACTCCAGGCTATTTTGCAGCCTCACCTCCTCCTCTGACTGGGGTTTGGAAGACTAATATTGATTGACTTTATTTAGAATGAATACAGAATTTTAATACCCATTGGTGCTCAAAGGAGACCCCAGTTTTGTACATTCAAGCAAGTATTTTATTGTAGTTAGCGAGGAGTGCCGGGAAAGGGGGTTTTGCATTCTAATCAGATGCTTCCTGATGAATACCTGCTGGCATGGCATGGCATCCCTGTGAAATGATAGCAACGCTTGCTGTAGTACAGGTGGTAGCAGGAGAAATAAGATTTTGCAGGATAAAATTATGCCATTTTGGTTTTATTTATGAAAATACTAATGTCCTGTCAATAATACAAACTGCATGTCTGGTTTCCAGACACGGCTTATGAAGAGATTTGAGAGAAGGTCAACTCGAATGACCTTGGATCTTGTAGTTTACTGCATTTTTTCAAATATATTTGATTTCATTAAGATGAAAATACAAGTAACTTGTTTTCACAAGCTACGTATATTATCTTTTCTAAAACTTACCAGTGAGTTTGTCTATGCTACAACAGAACTGTTGTTATAATCAAATAAAATGCTTCTAAAAACAGCACTCAGATGATAATTGCATTGAACAGATTATGGCAGGTTTTAGTTACCATGATAATTACTGCAACCTTAATGCCTGTGGGACTTTGACATGATGCTCTTCAATTTTATGCTGCATAGAAGAAAGAGTTACATGACAGCATACTCTACAATTTCTGGAATCTTGTCTTTGTTTAATTAAATGTCTAATATCTTTTCTTTAGTCTTAATGATAAAGTGTGGATTTTTATGATTATTACTATAGCTTCTATTAAAGCATTAAATCTGTTTGCTTTCAAGAAATAAAATAGTTGAGAAGAAATTTTTTTTTTAATTAGGCTGCACTTATCCTCCGCTGTTGCCTTTCTGACATGTTATGGCACTTTATTCGACATGCTTCATGCCTTCATGAGGTGGCATTTAGTTTAGATACTGAAGCAAACTATCCTATAAAATACTATGTTGTAAATATAAACCTTTATAAACCTCTCGGGAGAGCCTTTCTGAATGAAGAATTAAAATATTCCATGATTCAAACCTATAAAATGAAAAGTAGCCCCTGCTCTGAGTATTAATCTGTAGTGCAAACCCCTAAATCTTAACTTACATTGACTTGACTCTTTGGAATTCATACTCAGCACAGCAAAAAAAAGTTGGCTTCTTTATGATGCTTTTACTACCAAAAAAAAAGTATCTATGAATAGAGACAAACTTAGACAAGCTAGTCTGTTTGTAAAACACAGTATTAAATACAACACGTGTGGAAAGATTACAGGATGGGTATCTTTAAATCAACATCTCTTTTTTCATTTTGCTGTGGCTTTGTTTGTTTATGTTTGTTTCTTTTCCCCCTTCTAAAGAACCACCGTATTTTACGGCTGAGCCCGAGCGCGTGATTTTGGCTGAAGTGGAGAAAGACGTGGACATCCTGTGCCAGGCAATGGGTGAGTGTGCAGAACGTGTTTGAACTCGGATGAGAGGTATATCCATATCCTGCACTGCAGAAAACATCTTAGATCAGCTTTTAGTGTCCAGAAGCCTCTGCATTCTCACTAGCTAACTCACATCCATGTACAACATGGAGCGATGGCCTTTGCCCTTGGAAAACTGGGCAATCCTTGTAGTTGAGTTTAGTTTAGACATTAGGAATTCCAGCACGTTCACGTTTTCCGTTGGGCATTACAAGTCCTGCTCCTTTCCCTCTGGTAGCCTGCCTTTGCTTCTTAGTTGTTGCCGTATAACAGACATTAAGGTCCTGAGCCAGAAAAGTAGCTGAGGTTTTGGAACCCATCATTTGCAATGCAAACAGTCAATATTTTGAACTGTTCACATGTCCTTTTTTCTAAAGATTATGGAACTCTTATACTGAACAGAAATGTCGGTAACTCTGATATAATATTTAAATGTAGTTAAGATGTTTGCAGAAGGACTATTACATGATAAAAGGCTTCAAACATTTAGAATTCCATCTAAACCAAAATAGTTTTTAAGACTGAGTTCCGGAGAAACAGAAGCACCACCTATTTTAGCAC
Source organism: Caloenas nicobarica (assembly GCF_036013445.1). NCBI lineage: Eukaryota > Metazoa > Chordata > Aves > Columbiformes > Columbidae > Caloenas > Caloenas nicobarica. Next base: position 4,324,536 of record NC_088258.1, on the reverse strand, counting down.
TCTAGAAAGGCGGGAGGCATTGTAGTCTTGTGATTAAGAGCACGTTTGTCTGTGTCACCAGATTGCTGCATGACTTGGGCAAGTGACCGAACTTTTTCTTGTCTCACTTTCCCTGATGCTGAGTTTAACAAGCAACACATAAAGATACCGTGAGATCCTTAGGTTAAAAGTATACAACCTTGATTAAAGAAACACCCAAACCTTGTTTGGATGGGTTCTTTCTCCAGAGCAGACCCAATAAAGATATTCTTTATGGCATGATTATATTATTTCGACTGTGATTTAAGCTTTTTTTTTAATGATCTATGTAAGAAAGAGTCTACACTGCATTTCCAGAGGGAAGCTTTGCAAATATGTAAGTGTGATAATGTGTGTAAGGGTGCCCTGGTTGATTTAGAATTTCAGAAGCCCTTGATGAGATCTCTTACCAAAAGGCTGTTATAGAAACAAAGTTATCAGGCTATAAGAGACAAGGTCTCATGAATGAATAGCTTTTTTTAAACAAAACACAGCAGGACCTGCTGGAACCTGTGCTGTTCAACAGACTCATAAATGCCCTGGAAAAGAGGGTGAATAGCAAGACGATAGTATTTGCTGATTATATAAAATTATTCAAGATGGTCAACATTAAAACTGACCGCAAAAGAGTGGCAAAAGGTTCTGATGATCTGAACTGACTGAACAATAAACTGGCAGCTGAAATTATTGACAGAGATGAAATTACCTATTACTATGCAGATAAAGGTATGTCTTCTGAAAATATCAGTTCAGTGCCAAGCTGTGGTTCAAAATGTTATGTACTGGGAAGAAAGGCATAGAGGAAGCAGAGGAGGCACCCAGCTAAGTTTTCAGGTAGGAGATGTACAATAAAGGAAAGGTAGCACTTTTTTAGAAAGCATAAACTGTGGAGGTCATTGGTCCAGGCAGTGGTTAATATCAGAAATAAAAATTATTTAGAAAAACAAACAAAATTTATGGAAGAAAAAATCTAGTAAGGGCTATTAAACACAGCTGTGAATGCAACCTCTGGCTCAGGAAATAGCTAAAGCACAGATTACTGGAGCTGAGAAGATGGAAATAGCATTTTGTCCTTGGGCTGTTCTTGCATTTCGTGCCTGAGCATCCAAGAAAAGACAATTTCAAAGGAAAGAAAAGTGACTAGATAGACGTTTATTCTGGCCATGTGCCACCAACTTTATGTTTCAGCATGTGATATGACAAACATGTCAGCATTTTTTTATTGGAGAAGATTTTTCGAGGAGTAGAATTAAAACCAAGGGTTGTATCATTAGAGAAACAGAGTTAAAGAAACATTCTGAGATTTTTTGGAAAAATGTTTCAATCCTGCACAACTATTTGACGAATCTCTGGACTATCTCACTGTCTCTGAAAAAAACGATGCACTGTCTCAAATGTTTTGTTGTGTATTACAAAAACCAAACACACAAACAAACCAAAACCCACCAAAACCTGGCGGAATGAGGGGCAGAAGAGGCTGATTTCTAACTTATCCTTCTACCCTGACTCTTCGTTTGAGCAATTTAGCTCAAAGGGATTCATAGGGCGCTCATAACTATTCTCAGTAGATGAAGTCTTACTGGAGATATGGGAACCATTATGAGAGAAAATAATTTATTTCTGCTGAACTCTTAGTGCACATCTGATTTGCTGATGAATGCGGTGCGGGAGCATGGAAACCTGTCTTCATGTGGATCGTTTTGCTGAGCGTAACACAGACTTGTAAGGGGACAGATACTAGTACTAAACAGAGAGGAGTTTTGATCCATTATTACCCAAATCTGGCAACTGCCAGCATTTAACAAGAGGGTGAATAAAGGCTGCTGACTCCCTGCTCTGAGTGGGGAGCTAGAATGAAGCACTAGGAGCACTACAAACAGCCCTGTACCTTTGCCACAAATTGGAAGACAGATTTTATTTCCCCCAGCCCCAGCAAGTTCTGTGCACAGAGCCCATTTGCCAAGTCTTGGTGCACTTTGAACGTGTGAGAGACAGATTCATTTCACAGTATAAGCAGAGATTAACTGTAAATAAAATTGCAGCTTGCACAGACTAGCTTTATACTTCCCTGTAATGGGGTTTCAGTGTATCAGGCTGCCGAGTAACCACGCGCCGCTGTATATTTTACAGCAGTCACTGATGCTGCCTGCATTTCCAATGCCTTTCCTTTAAATGCTTTTTCTTATTTGCTTATAGAAAGTTTAGAGCTGCAGGCAGTGATGCTGGTGTCTGGGGAGTGCAGTTAATTGGACTTTAGTTCTACCTGTTTAGACAAGTGGATGGAAAGATGCTTTTGGGATTCCCCAGTAGCCCACTGGGATCTAGAGAAGGCTATAAAAAATAAATAACCAAAATGACACAGTGAATATTTTGAGTCTTTTATCCAGGTTCTCAAGTAAGTTAAGTTTGGCAAAGAGTCAAGCATCTGTTTCACAGATGGGGAAACTGAGCCTCAGGTTGCATAAATTACTTGCCCAAGGTTACAGAGAAAGTGGCAAAGCCAGAATTAGAGCCTCAGTTTTCGGCCTTCCCTTCTCCTCCGTAACACGAGATGGATTCCTCTGTGAAAAAATGAATAGTGCTGCATACATCCTGAGAAATAAGCTTATTTTATTTATTATTACGAGTCTTTTAGGCCACTCGGTAATCACTCAAAGAGCAGGGTAGGACTGATACTGCTTGGAAAGGCGTAGTCCAAAAGGTCTTTTTTTCTGTTCATAATTTTTTCACCAAGAGTATTTAGAGAGGAAAGGAAGCGAAATTCCTTTGGGGGTGTGGGGAGAGGAAAGGCTGTGGGGGAAGAGAGACGGAGAGAAGGAAGGAAGCTGGTTTAAACCATTTTTATAGTCAAAGAGGTAACAAAATGATAAAAGAAAATGTGTACAACTTGGAAGACAAATCTCTCTGGGAAGATCACTGAAGCCCAAATGAACGCTGCTGACAGGCATCAGAGTGCTTAGATAAGATCCTATTATTCAGACTCATAACTTTGAGTAGAGGAAGATATCCGTAACGGCAATGTAGAAAAATAGAGATGGTAATATTCAGTTTGTCAGCTGAGCTGGTGATAGGAAGGTGTATCTCACAGCGATTATGGGATTAGAAGGTTTGCTGATACTGTTAGTAGAATGGGATTTATGGAATGACACCAATGTTAAAGGTTTGAGTGTACTGAATGCGGGATTTCATTATTTCCTAGGCACCTATCAAGTCTAACGTGTGGGATAATGGAGTTGCTGTTATTTAAACTTGAAATAATTTCCAGGCTTCTCATCATCAGAACCATTCCATTTTGCATCATCCATTTCTTCATCACTCAGTGATAATTCGTATTTCCCCAGGAGGATTTTCAAGAGATGAATAACACACTCACGGAGAATTCTGAACATGGAAATTTACGCTAATTCTGTATATGGGCTGTTGTATGAAATTTAAATTATGCCTATTGCAAGCTACCTCGCTACGTCTATTCTCTGTCAGACAATGCACTCTACTACGTAGTGGGTTTCTTCCTGAGATGATTACCTTCTAGATTATGAGTACATTTGATTTTATCAGTGAACAAAAGCATCAGAGGTGATTGTAGTAAATGATACATGTTTACAAAAATAACAGCAGCAATTGAATGTTGTTTTTCAATCCTTCTATGCATTGTTTGTACATTCTTTCCAGGAGTTAATGTAGCTTTTGTCTGTATAAAGAGAGTAAGTACATAGAGAGAAGATATGAACGGAAGTATAATACGATAGTATTTAACCTTGAGATTTTTAAAATGATAGCGATGATAATATGGATCTTCCCTTAGCGCTTTTGCTCAGAGATCCTTAAGTCCTTGCCAACATTGCAGTGAAATTCCTTGTCTATGGATGCTCAGTTTATTAGTGACATCCCATCCTTAATACTTTTGTGATACCCTGCTTTGCTCTGTTTGGGCAGATTTCACTCACCCGTGAATTTATACCCACAGCTCCTTATTACAAGAGAGTGTGAAGCTCTGAGGTTTTAAGCGATATGTGTTCAAAAATAGCCACCGATTATGAAAATATCATGTTTGGTGCTGAGATAACTTAAATCAGCTTGATACCCTTGTGATCCCTGTGATTATCCAATCACATAATAAAATATCTGCTTCCCTTCAGATCCCTGCGTAGGGCCCTCAGTGTTTGATCAGGGCGGGATTTCTGGGATATGAAGATAAAACATTGTCTGATATGAGGAGCGGGACGGGAACATCTGTGTACAACTGTTCAAGGCCGCTGACATCTCTGGAAGAAAAGAGAATCCTACACTATTTGTATATACTAAATTTACAGCCACTTCATCCCAGCTGACTGGGATATGACTGCAGCAAAAATATACGTGAAATACCTGTGTCAGGGTTTGTAGAACACGCACATGAAAGGAAACAGGAATAAACAGGGCTGTAAGTTATATCTAGGGTAGGATTTTTGTTTCTCCTAATGTCTGCATTTTTCAAATAACAGGTGAAGCTTCAGAATGAATAAAAATAATAATAATTTACAGCCATCTCATTGTTGGCAACATGCTGTTTGTACATCAGCTCAAACTAAGCTGCCAAATTAGGACTCGAACACAATAATGTGAGCACTTCATTTTTTACGTGCAATTTGTCATTTCCTTTTTATTTTGATATCTTAGCTACAGGAGCACAGAAGAATCTCGTTTGGTATGGAACAGTCTCACAGACTTGCTGCATTGCCACACTGCTGCTGTTGAAGTAGCATGATTCTGGCTTTCAACATGAAATTGCTGTAAATCTTATTTTGTAGTAGCATGAAATATGATTGGGTGAAGAAAGTAATTTGACAACATGTTTTCTCAACATTCCCCTTTTCACTGTTTGCTGGTTTTATTCCCAAATGTTCTGCAGTGTATTATTACCGCTGATAATGTAAGATGCAGCCTCCATTTATCAAAAGCAGCTTGTAAAAATACAAATAATTGGTGTGGAAGGATGGGAAACCAGGGATATGACCATAACAGTGCCATGTATTTGGGTTACCTACAACTTGCTGTGTGAAGACTAATAGCAAAATTCTTATTCTTTTTTTTTTTTCAGGTGTTCCCATTCCCACCCTGGTCTGGTATAAGGACTCCGTTCCCCTCAGCAAGCTGGAAAACCCCCGCTATAAAGTCCTGCTGAGTGGTGGGCTGCGGATCCAAGCGCTGCGTCCTCAGGACGCTGGGATCTTCCAGTGTTTCGCTAGTAATAAAGCCGGGGAGATCCAGACCTACACCTACCTGGATGTGACCAGTGAGTAAGGAGCTGCGATAGGAGATTGATACGTTGTCTTGTCGCTTCTCTACGTGACCCCGCGTCCATCAGATTTCTCCATTGCTCTGTGCTTGTTTAGTTTGACTCACAGAACCTCGATTTTCATCAAGTGTTTACATCCTAGCGGTCAGATACCCCAACATACCCTCTGTGGCCTCAACACAATCTGCTGAAGCCTGTAGAAAAACTTGCCATGACATGAGGGACTTGAGGTGAACTTTCCCATTTCACGCTACAAAAGGAGAACTTAATGAAAAGGAAAAAAATTTTTAAAAAGGATAATTGTGAAATACTTTTATCCTTCCTTTATACTTAAATAATTTAGCTCTATTCAAATGCAATTCTGTTCTGAGTTTGAGCTACTGCTTTATGATTGTGCATAGCATCATTTTATTTGTCTTTTGTTTACAGCTACGTTTAGCAGTGGGAAAGAAAGTTCAAGTTAAATGTCTTTTGTTTGGCCAAAAAGTCTGATGCAATGGTTTTGTTAATGAAGTACACTCTTCTCTATGGAAGAATTACAAACCCTAGTAGTCTCTTTTAAAAGCGGTTATTAACAGGCATTTCTGTAATACTGTAACTCCTCTTCAGGAATGTGATTTTTAGCCCAAAAGCAGTTTACACATACTGACCGGAATTCCTACTGACCTCAGAAAATAGATCAGCCCCAGTTCAATACATATCTAGGAAACTGCAGAAAAAAAATACAATAAAATGCAACTGGGGGAAAATAAGAGAAGAAAGAAACTTGGAAAATGTCTTGGATGAGACTCAGGTTCTAAATTCTTTTGGCTGACATTTAAGTTTCAAAGTTAATGCCTTTCTCAAGTTGCTTTTCATCTTAAAGAACTCTGTTATGAAGATGAAAGAAAATAGTTTTGTTTATCTAGATTTCTCAACTTCCCCCCAAACACTCATTTTGAGCTTTATCTCCCTTCTTCTGTGAGCCATCTTACTTTACATGTTCAAGTACTGATAGAGTTTTATTTTCCGTGGAGGTAATAAACTGAATTAGTTAATTCCTAGGAGATGAATAACGAAAGGTTACAGTCACTGCTGAAAGGTTTTCATGTATTATTGTCATGTCCTTCTCCATGATCAGCTCTATAAAAGTGGATGTAAAGTGGTCCATGATAATAGGTAAAGGCTCTTTCTGATAGCTGATGCATTGAGTTTCTTAAATTTTTGATTCTAGACATTAAACCAGCATTTATCCAACCTCCTGAGGATACCACTGTTACAGAGGGGATGACCGCAGTGCTGACCTGTGAAGTGTCAGGGGCCCCAAAACCTGCCATCTCATGGAAGAAAGGTAGCCAGTTACTAAGTTGTTGTGGAAGACCTCTAATCCATGTTTTTTGCCCGTTCCTGTTACTGACATTCTGTAGATCCATTTAGCGCGTATTTCATAATTTCTGTGGTTCTGCAAGCAGAGGATTTGTTGTGGGGCTGTAATGAGCCAGTGGCCTGGACGGGCTGTAATAGTCTTTTGGAAGAGCCAGAATTGCAGCGCTTAATCCGTGCTGTCTACGTGACACTAATCATGCTGTTTTCCCCTTCTGTGTTTCAGGAAACCAGATCTTAGCCAGCGGCTCGGTTCAGATTCCTCGCTTCATTCTTCTTGAATCTGGAGGGCTCCAGATAACACCGGTTTTCCTTCAGGATGCCGGCAATTATACTTGCTGTGCAGTCAACTCTGAAGGAGCCTTGAATGCTTTTGTGATGCTGACAGTGTGGAGTAAGGATAATGCCTTGTTTAAAGTCTAACTTTAATCAAGTATTAATCAGTTTTTGTTGTATGCTCAGGAAATTTTCATAAGTAATTATACTTTTCTAGTTAATAGAGATACTTGTATGATTTAATAGGAATAATGTATCTATTTTAGGAAAGCTATCACAAATACCCTTTTTGTTTGTAAAATTATGCATATAAATTTTTATATTTTGTGAAAGGAAGTGTATTTAAATAGAGCTTCAAGCACAATTACGCTTTTACTCAGGTTTTGCCTTGGCAAATCTCGTGTTGCAAGTCAGACCTGTTAACTTGTAGATGTGTCTGTTTGCAGTTGGTTTCTGCCTCCAGGATTCTGCAGGCAATATAGACCAGCCCATGCTGTCACTAAGGCTGTGGCCGCAGTTACAATGGATATGATTTTCCTCTACCTTTGTATTTCTTTGTGGTCCTGGGCACTGTTGGAAGCCAAACTAAAGTACAGCAGACTTCAGCGAGTCTCTCATCGACCAGATTGGCATGGCACAGGGCAACCCATGAAGTGATTCTGTCCTTCACCATTTGCTCTTGATCTCTATTTTTTTATTTCCTCTGTTGGGGAAGAGAGTCTGATCCAACAGGTTACTCCTAAGTGAGTTAAATTTAAGTATATTTTTTTGTTACTAAAGGTAGGAAATAGTGATCCTTGAGCTGAGACTAAAAATAGTTAAAAATAATGAAGATGATAAATACAGAAATGTTGTGTCCTTCTTTCCTATACTTTGGAGTACTGATTATGCTGCTGATGTGTGGTGCGTATTTGACATTGGATAATCCCCAAACCGTGCAAATTAAATCAGTAACATTTTGTCTTTTGAACTTGGGAATAGCTGAAAACAATGCTGGCAGTAAATGCAATGTGGCTCGTGTCATATGGCCATCATATTTGTATCTTGTTGACAATATAGACTTGGTATACATGCCAGGATGTTGTGAACGGAATGAGAACCAAGCATATGGATCAAGTAAAAGAGATCCTTCCTATTAATTCTCAAAGGCATGGTTCTTATATGTATTAAAGATAGTTCCTGTTCATTGTACTGCAGTGGAGGGGAGAAAGAAAAGTGAACATAACCTAATATTTGTGTAGCAACAGCACCATTATAAAGCTATAAGCATACATAGGTACATCAGGAATAATGCTAAAAATTCCATGCTGTTAAAGTTAGCTTTTGATTTTGCTGATGATTCCTTCTTGTGTGTATATGAGATCTCAGTAGACACTGATTATCTCTGTAGGGATTTGGGACTGATTAACATTATCCACGTATCTTCTATACTCATCTTAGTTGTGTACCTGCTGCAGCTGATGCTATCCGCTGCTGCTGCTGTGCGTTAAGAATAATAGAGATCTTTCACACCAGATCTGGTTGCTGTAGTTACAGCAATTATTGTGTTCTGGGTCTCCAGGAGGTGCTTGAATAAAGATGTTCTGAAACATTTGAGTAAACAGCATATATTGCTTACATGGAAAATTCAGACCACCAGAAGCTCCTCCTTCTTTAACCTTTTTCCTGGATTTGACGGGATTGTAGGGTGCCATTTAAGTTTTCCGATTGCTGGATATTTTTCTGGTGTATTCTTCTTTGCACAGATTTTCTTTGGTTTTGTTGTTGTTTTCCCTGCTCCAAACAGTGAGACTTGTTTCCTGACTCCATGTGTGTTTGGCTTCATTCATAACACATTACAAACACACTTTTACTGCCTTATTACTTTCGGGAGTTGCCACCGATGCTTACCACAAGCCAAGTGAAAGCTAGTCCAGTTTTAACAGTCTTGCTGCCCAGATCCCTGCTGACTCAGACTCGTGCTCTCTGCTGCTTTTTGCTTCTCTGCACCCCACCACGGACAACCTCTTCTCGACACAATGACATGAGAGGGAGGGGAGCCTTCACAGCAAAGACTTGAAGAGGAATGGCCTGCTTGCTTTGAATGACAAATGTTCGGTTGCCTGCTCTCTGAGTGAATATCCCAGTCAAAATGCTGTAATTTCACCTGAACTATGGCTTGTGTTCCTTTCAGATCGCACTTTCATTGTTCACCCTCCTGAGGACAGCACTGTGATCAAAGGAACCACAGCCACTCTGCGATGCGGAGCGACTCATGATCCCAGAATTTCAATCAGGTTGGTGGTGTCACTTCTTATTTGTGTGGTTTATCTGAGCTTAATTTTATAAGCTATATGAATAGCATTAGGTGAGAAGTTTCAGGACCCCAGATTTTAACGCCAGACCCCTGATTACTGCATTATAAGGTTGTACACTGTATCATTAATCATATAAATCCCATCTTCCATTTCAGCCTTATGTATTATTTACAATGAGCTATGTTCCACTTCATGACTTCAATACAGCCTTCCATGATTTTACTGTCAAGGTTAATACACTATCAATAAAACCAACTTGTCAGAAGCTGATACTTAATGAGAGTAAAAGCCAAAGAGAAGGAATAGGATTTCAGAAGTGTTTACATTGGGGTGCATGAAAGCTACATAAGATATGCCCATGTTCTTGGAAACAGCCCAATAACTAGGGGCTATATTCTGCTTTAACTGTGTAAAGAAAAACAGAATTAACTGAACGATTAACATTTGCGCTAGAGCGTTTAGAGGGACCTCACCATTTAAAAATATATTTACCACAAAAATTCACATAGTCTGAAAGCAACACGAAAGAAAATGGCAGGAACAGTTTGGAGGGTGCTAGAAGGGTCAACTGCAGAAAGAACTTCAGAAAGAGAAATACAGGCTTAAAAATGTCATGTGGAGCTATTTAACCGTAAGACCCTGGTCTATACACATCTGTGACTTATTGGTATGTGTGTATTTTAATGGATGAGCACTAGCAAACCTTGTCACAACAGTTTAAGATGTTACTGATTATGGCAGTCTAAGGTTATCACGGTCTTAGCAGAGATGGGCCAACACCTCAGCCGTTGACTTCGGAGTATGAGGTTCTCGTTTAAAATGCTGACAAGGGTGGACTTTAGAACTTGGACATGAGTACTTCACCTTTTTCGTGTAAAATACATAGTATTGTTTATAAAATATGTAGTAACTTGGATGCAATTACATTTCTCGTTCTGATCACTGATCTAAAGCCAAAATTTGTAAAAGGCACTGTTCCCAGAAGTAACTGTAGACGCCTCTCATTTTTAACGTGATTACAGAAGCTGATATCTTATTGCACGGTTCAAATCAATTTGTTTTGAAGTTTTTGTGAGTAATTATTAACGGAAGCACTGTAATACTCAGGTATGTCTGGAAGAAGGACAGTGTTGTCATAAATCCATCCAGCAGTTCCAGGATCACAGTGGAGAAAGATGGAACCCTCCTTATCAGCCAGACGTGGTCAGGTGACATCGGAGACTATACCTGTGAGGTCATTTCTTTTGGAGGAAATGACTCCAGAATGGCTCGACTAGAAGTGATGTGAGTATTCCATCTTAAATATACACTATGCTCGGTTTCAGATATCCTTGAGCCTTTTTCTAGCATTTCATTCTAGGAGGTCTGGGGAGTCTGTAAGTTTGATTTTCAGTGTGGAGTTTTTTAGGGAAAATTAAGCCTGGCTCATTCCTAATTAAATTATCTTGACATATGTTCTCCCTTTTACATGCTGCTGTGCTGCTTGGACTTCCAAGTAATTGCAGGCTTGGAAGTTACATCCAAGTAACTGTGTCTTTCTGAATCACCACGTGTATGTGTCCGTCTGGCTGGGTGACTGAGCTCAAGGGATAATTAATGATTACGAGGTTGTAGTCTGCCCGAAGCCACTAACAAGTGGACTGTTACAGGGGAATCTAATTGAACGTGTCCTGTTCAGCGTCGTTATCAGTGATCCGATGGAGGTGTTGGGGTGCGCGCTCATCAAGTGTGTAGGTAGCACAAAATGGGTGGGGGACCGTTGGGACGTACTGGAGGGCAGGACCACCGTTCAGAGGGACCTAGATAGACTGAGAAATGGGCCAACAGGAACCTTATGAAATTCAGCGAGGACAAATGCAGCGTCCTCATCTCGGGGAGGAATAACCTTTTGCAGTAACGCAGCCTGGGCACTGACTGGCTGGTGGTGGTTCCGCTGGAAAGAGCTTGGCCAGCTGGGTAGACGGCAGCTGAACGTGAGCCAGCTGTGTGCCCTGGCAGCAAAAGAGGCCAGCGGCATCCTGGGCTGCGTTAGCGTGGATGCAGTAGATTGATGGACACGATTACCTCCTTTTATTTGACGCTTATTAGTCTACATCTGGAATACTGTCTCCAGTGTTCAAGACCAGACTGAATAAACTGGTCTGATCTCATGGTTGACCCTGCTTTGAGCAGGAGGTTGGACCAGAGACCTCCTAAGGTGCCTTCCAACATGAATCCTTCTGTCATCCCATGCTGTAGGGCTTTTCCATAAAGCCCAGGTGCTGTGCTGTGATGCCAAAGTTATAAGAAAATGTTTTCCTCTTTTTACTATTTTTTCTCTGTTAAACATATATCAGAATAGCTGGTCCCTGGACAGGCATTGCATGCTCTTGCATTCTCTTTATACACAGTTTTTCAGGGGAAAAATAATTTTGTGTATACCTTTCTTTATTCCTAAGAATCTTTAAAACTAAAAACAATAAAATGTTTAAAGTGCAGTTCAGTTCTGAAAAAGGATTATAAAAGTGTCATTACGGGGTTCTGTATTTTCTGTTTCTGTCATTCCACTGGGGTGAAGTGCACTTCGGTTTTATTTTTATCACTAAAAGCAACAACTGTGGTTTTGGTGTATGTGTGGAGCAGATCAAACAAATAGGAAAGTAATGTTTTATGTAGGCTTTTTTTTTATTTATTTGAGTAATGCCGCATGCTTTAATTTAGCTGAAATTGCATCCGTTTCTGCTGGTCATGCCTGATCCCTTTCAGAAGATGGCAACTTCCACTGCTGGCAGTGTAATGAGTTCACCTCTGAGATTTGCTATGCAGAGGGCTGTTTGATACAGCGTTATTCTGACAGTGCCAAGGCTACATCAGATGCCCATTTTCAGCGAGCGGTCATACATTCTTTCTCTAATTAAGCACTCCTCAGCTCTCCTCCCGGAGTGCATTTTAGTGCTGGTTTGAATCCAAGAGCAGAAGACAATTCAAAATATATTGCTGCTATATAACCATACTTGCTTTTCTCTGAGGCGGTTTTTGAATGGAGGGCAGGAAATTATGGCGTAAAGATTGAAAAGAATGTAAAAATCTGGATTCCGAAGCAACGCTATAAATATGTGCTAAGCGTTTTATCGGTTTGGCCATTTCTTAATCCTAAATAGCAAGAGATGCCCTATGCAACCCAGTACAGCACAGCAGATGTATTTAATTGTGGTTCCCCGTTGACCAGTGAGGAACAGTTTTATACTCTGTAAAACTCAGGCTAGAAGTTAACTGGGAGGGGCACATCTCGTGTGTGTTGCTGAGGCTGCTTTTTGTGCAGCCCAGCACGTTCCACTGTTGGCTGCGTCCACATGCACTGGGACTGGCACTTAATCCTGTATCTCCACTTCTTCCGATGTTGTGTTGCTGATTGCCTATAAACTGTTTTTCCTGGAGGAATTAAAGAAATATATCAGCCCTACTCTTTTAGGGGACTTCAGTAACTGATAAGTCACTCAATCATACCTTGAATTGTGACATTTTATTTCAAAGTAGTGCTGCAGGTAGTGCAATAATGCCAAAAACCATTGCATTCCTTTGCAGCTTTCATCATTATCGTTTGGCTCAGCAGCACAAATCTATGAGAAATAGAGATACATGATACAACAGAAGTGAAATGAAGAAGAAAATCTGTGGAAAGAAAATGTCTGAAGTAAAGCTTAAATTAAATTCTAGCTCGTATACGAATGACAGATCTATAACATTCCCTATTCTCCCGGATAATTCTCTTGTGCAGAACATTAACAAACAGGGCATGTACATTCCCATCGATGAGCACTTACACTTCAGTGCCTTGAGTACCACTGATGTCAGACAAATGTTCAAAGGAGACCTCTCAACCAATTACAGACTGGAGCAGTCTACCAACAGATAATCTCCTAGCCTCCCCGGCTTTATCTGGCGACTCTGATTGTCTCAACACCTTTTTACCCCCGGGAACCAGCATGTCCCTCCTCTACCTCTAGGCACGTCAAGAGAAATTTCCAAAGGCACAAATAAGTTTGATACTGATTTCTATTCAAACTGATTCAATTCAAAACCATTGACCTTCAGGGTGACCTTTGGTTATTTAATTCCTAAGTGGTCTGGTTTTCTGATCTCTGAAAAGAAGGAAAGAAAACTTTTTCTTCCTTTTTTTTCCTGTGTAGGAAGACAGACTTGGGGAAAAAGGTACTGCTTCTGGCTAGAAGAACATCCGCTGGTAGCACTGTGTGGTATACATTGGTGGTACGAGCAGGATAGATCATTTTTCTCAGCATATCTTTGAAGGAATAAAATATTTGAAAAGGAAAGCCAAAAAACTAATGAAAAACTTGCTAAAGTGCAGCCAAAGGTTACCTTGCTCATCAATTTTGCACTGATGGTACTTGGGCACAGAAACTAATTGCTAGTCGAGATACTCTATTCATTCATTTGTCTTCCCTCTAAATGTGTTTATTCTTCATGTACATCACTTGATTTGATTTGCACAAGGTAAAGCATTTGCGAGTGATGTTTCTCTTCTGCAAGAGATAGATTTTAATTTTTTACTTACTTTTTTTTCCGTAGCAGAGCTTGTCGACTGCAAATACAGCAACATTTGCAGATCTTTTGATGATGAGCTTGTGCTTCTCTTGCATTCCTCCAAGTCATAGGGTTTGATCCTGAAAATAATTGCATGTTATGAAACATCCCAGCTTCATTTAGCTTACTTTTATAGTCCTGTAAATACCATACAGAATGAAATACGTATTAAGGAAAAAACGCTTGTTCCTGAAGCTGCATTAGCTGAGCTATCACAATGTATCACTCACCTGACAGGAAACTGCTTATTCCAGCTCAAAGTATCCTGAGGGTTCTCAGTGTATATAAAATATGCAAAATTACTACTATCTATGTCAGATGATACCTGCTGCTCAATATCAGCCTGTCTGCAGTCCATACGAAAGAACCTCTTTGTTGTATGAATGTGACTGGAAAGTATGGTAATGCTGCATTGTTGGAAAATCAAAGCCCTGTACAAGCCTCTGTTATGTCACAACATATAGTAAAATCTTTTAGGCTCTTTCTCTATGCAAAAATCTGGGGAGGACAATGTAATACAAAAATAGGCAATTTATTCCTGGCAGCAAGTTCATCTTCTTTCAGTTCTCTTTCACCAGAGAAAGAACTATTATTGTTCTTTCTTCTTGAAAAGCAGGAGAGGGGAGCTAACCACTTATAATAGAACCCAGTGGGTTGCCAAGACTGCACAGTATTGCTTTTGTCAATCATTTATACGTGAATTTTGATACCTTTTTTACTAGAGTGTTTGTAATTGCTAATTCTTCCAGTTTCTTCCCAATACATCCTATAAAAAAATTGCTCGATTACCAAAAATAAAATCAGGAAGACCAATACAGCGTAACAAATCAAAATGATGTCTCATTACAAACTTATCTTCATATGGATCCCATATCCCTCGGCTGAGTAGCCCATCTCTTTTCCTTTCTGTGGGGAGTGAAAACAGGAGGGATGTCAAACTTGAAAATATACTATTTCTTCCTCACTAGAAAGAAAGCTTCTATTTATTTTTCCAAGCTCTCTATTGAGATGTCATCCAAGAAGTAAGGTTCACCGCTGAGTCTAAATGCCCTTGATACTCAAAGGAAAAATAACACCTGGAAATGGACTTAGAAACACAATTGTGCCAGTTCATCGTTGAAGGCGTATCAGAAATGTAGGTGTTTTTAACAAAAATAAAGCATAAAAAGCAAAAGCCTTTCCCAAGTCTTCTGTAGATTTGAGCTTGTGGCATGCACCAAAATGGAATGGGAAATAAATCTGCATGTTCTGGGACTTAGCAAGCCTTTAATTTCAAAAAATCCACCTTGTTATAGGACTGCAATAGACAAAAAGCCTCAAAACGAATGGATGCCATGCAAGAATTCTTCCTGTGTTTAGAAACTGGAGAGGATTCTTTTGCAAGAGAAACTGGAAAGTCCTAAGCAACAGATGACACATTTCTTAATTTAAAACATAATGATCTTTTATGAGCAAAAGCCGTGAGGGCTGAGCGCTTTGTTAGGATTCCTGCCTCAAGTTCTTACCGCGTACCTGGTCTGGCAGATGAACCACCTGCTCCTGAGTAAAATTTGTGTGGTGGACCTGACTTAGGAAATAATTTCTGAAATAGGAGTGGGGCTTTTTATAAACTGACAAGAAAACTTGTTTAATCTCCCTTGCCTTTTTAGTAATCCCCTCTTCAGTCACAGTCTCTCTAATTACCTGCTGTTGGATGATTTTTCTCAGAAATCTCTCCACACCATGTCTGGTTCATTTCCCTCAGCAAATAGTCTGCTTTTAGCTAATTTTATAAAACACTCTATGTGTTTGCTGAGTGAATTTTTCAGCTGCCCTCTGGCACTGATGAGCTGACTCAAAACATTAGGGTTTCTGTTTTGAACATGTATCATCTGCATCTAGCTAATATTTCTCTCCTAGGTTGTCACAATGACTTCATGTTCTTTTCTTGCAAATCCGCTATTTTAATTGCTTTGTCAGAGTCCCCTCGGGTCACCTTGGTGGCTATGCCATTAACCCTGGGCTTATCTATCAATTACAGATTTTAAAGTGTCCCTATATGTATTTTGCTATCACACAAAGCAAGTTACGAAAACTTGCCTCCATGCAACTCTTCAGCATTAGAGGAATGAGGTCTTAAGATACCCTTTACTGAAAAACCTTCATATATTTCTTGTTTGGGGCTTCAGTGAACAAAAGAAAGATAATAATGCTGAAATTAAACTTCCAGTGTTCTGTGCCCTGTGTGTTATTTTCCTAAACTTCATCTTGGTGTATCAGAAGTTGAGCACTTCTAGTTTGAGGTCCTCACCCTGAAGAGGGTTGGAATGACCATCCCCTGCAATGATTTTGTGGATGTGAGCAGCAAGGAAAAGTAATTATCTTAAAGGAAAGAAAGCAGCAATGATCTCTTTTGAGAATGTGAATGTTCATTCTGGTGGTACAAGTCATATTTATCATCCCTTCCACACAGTAAGTGGTAGCAAATGAAGAGACAAAGTGTAAGTGCTTGCTGAAGTAGGAATTACTATTTATTAATCTCTGCTTTTGTATACTATAAAGAGAGGAGTATACACTTCTGTGCTGAAATGTCTTTGTAGTTTTAAATATTTTTTTCTGTCCAGGTGTGTTTCTTAGGCACTTGTTATGTCTGCCTTGAGGGATTTAAATCTGTAAGCACCATCTGTTGCTGTTCGGTGTGGACACATATGGCTAAACAATATGATATTAGTGGAGGTAGCGGCACTGTATGGCTGCTGCAGCTCATGCTACTCAATCTCTGTCTGAAC
The DNA here is from genome assembly GCF_036013445.1 of Caloenas nicobarica. NCBI lineage: Eukaryota > Metazoa > Chordata > Aves > Columbiformes > Columbidae > Caloenas > Caloenas nicobarica. The sequence continues at coordinate 4,307,953 of NC_088258.1, read as the reverse complement.
AGAAAGTGCCCGTTTCCTTCACGCTGCTGACTGGTTACCATTCTGTGTCAATCTAAGAATAATCAACTAAACCCAAATGCCAAGCAGAAAAACCCAACCCCACGTTTAAACTCTGTGCTTTGAAAACCATGAAAAAGGGAATTTCCCCTCTCCTCCAAAAGTCTTTTGAGACTTGTACCCTAAGAAAAAGAGACTGAGCTGTAAAGTCTTTCTTAGTCATGTAGCCTCTGTCCTTAAACAAGCTGTTAATTCAACTCTTCTAAATGTATGGGGAAACAAGATTAACTAGTAAATGTACACCCTGCAAATATCCTGAATGTATTCCAGGAGTGTTTATTTAGTTCCCAGAGAAGGAGTTACGTGGAGATAAGTTTGCCGTGAGCTCCCCCGCAACCATCCCTCCTACATCGGTCCCTGTGTGAGCATCGTCTTCGGGAAGTGGCTGAAGCCACAGCCCATCGCTGAGCTTTTCCCCACAGGGCCTGGGGATAAACGAAGTGGGCACTGGGGCTTCTGTGAGCCGTGTCACAACAAGACGTTTCACGCTCTTTCCTTCAGTAATTTCCTTTGCCAGCTTAATCACAAAAACACTTTTCTAACCAGCGTGCTTAGGACATAATGATAAATTGTAGTGGAGGTTTAATGTTTATTATAATTTAATGTTTCATTCAAAATTAAGTGCCACACTCCTGTAGTCCCTGGGTAAATGGCCGTATCGTGAACTCTGACGCCACACTTTTCAAACCACAGGCTTATTCTGCCATTTTCTCTTGCAGGCCGGCTGCCCTCCTTCTCAGTCTCCAGGTCCTCCTCTTCCCTAAACTTGTTTATCCAAAATTTTGCAGTGCTCTGTTCAAAGTCTGTTTTCGCCGGGCCCATGCGTGCTCCGTCCTGTGCCTGATGTTTTTTATAGCCTAAAAATGACAGTGGCGTGGCTGGCTGTGTGTCAGAAGTCTGGATCTTGGCTGCTGCATGGCCAGGCCCAATGAAAACACAGCCTAAACTCCTCATAATCAAGGCATCTTGAGCGAATGATTTAATGAAGATCTGAATCACACCCTGAGGTGTCATTCCATGTTTACTACAAAAAGAGCCTGGGGTGACCATGCTGCTAATTTGGTTAGACGTTTAAAGTCAAGTGAGATGAGAAGAGACTTTGAGTCTCAGGTTTAGCCTTAGGAAGCATCAACCATTCTGGCCTACAGGGTAGTGGGCAGGTGAGCATCTTCCACTTGTTTTGTCTCATGATCTGTGTGTTTTTCTGGCCACACCTTGGCTCTTCCAGCAACCTTGGCATTAACTCCACAGCAGGTAGCCATCATAAACACGCAAAGAAAAGCATACACGGTTTTAAAAGAAAAATAATGAAACTATTGTCTGATTCTCCATATGCTCCTGAATCTTGCAGTAGAAACCCAAATCCAGGACACATTTATTGTTCTGGCTTGAAGCCAGAGTCCGTATTTACTTTTGTGAGTGGCTAAGGAATTGTGGTTTTTAAATAACTGTAAGCCTTCACTAGCATAATACATTACAACCAGAAATTACTGCATTTTTAAGTTAAGCATGTAACCCTGAGGCTTTCTCCTCTGGTCAGAGCAGATTAGCAGTCGTCCTTGCTGAGGAAGGGTTGCCCTCCGCTTTCCTGGGAGGAGCAGTAGATGGAATGGGCGAAAACTGGTCCTCCTTGCTTTTTCTTCACTGTCTGAGGTCCTTGTCCTCCTTAGGAACCAGGGTGATAAGCGGCAGAACTCGGGCTCAAATGTATTATAATGGCCGAAGGGCTCTTATCACTTAATACGGATCAGCCTTTAAGGGATGTAGCAGAATTTAGTTTTGTCACTGCGCTGTGCAGCCTCCGACTTTCAGCCAATGAGCCTAAATGAAGTGTTTTTCCACAAATCGCCTTTATGTGGGGAAATTACACGTTTTAATTGAGCTGCTGTTTTATTTTTGTTTTTTAATGTTTCATTTTTTATTTCCATGGGGTTTCTGCAGGCATTTTCACTACGTTTTCTAGTTGGGTGCTTCCAAAAAAAATTCTTATTATAGGAAGGATTCTACCCATGGCAGGATAAGCCTGAATCTGCAAGTAAATCAAGCTGTTCTGCAGCCTAAGAATACATATGGTAATTTTGATTAGTAACTCTATATGGATAGTGTCAATGTCTTCTGCTTCCTTGAGTATGAAAAATTCCATGTTAAATCATATGTCCCATGTGTTTTGCTGTTTCTATGTATTACTGCTGTCACATTGCTAGGACATCATCATAAGAAGGGGAAAAAAGGGAGAGAGGAAATTTATTGACTAACTTGTCTCAGTCAAAAACAGTATGGAAATTGGCTTTTTCCCACATTTAGCAACATTTCTGTTAGCTGTTCTAAGCAGCAGCCTTGGGACTTCCAGCATAATTTTTTTTTTCCAAATAGGATAAAACTGTGAAGAATTCAGAAATGTCTTTAATTTATTTAATTGTGCAATAACTGCTGGTCATTTTATATCTATCATCATACAAGCCTGATGTCGTGTGCATTTAACTGCCTGTAAGACTGTAGCTGAATGAAATGTAGATTGATTTTTCTCTGCTGTTTTTTTCTCCTTTTTGCTTTTCCCTAACAGCGAGCTGCCTCATTCCCCTCAGAATCTTCTGGCCACTCTAAATTCCTCCTACAGCCGCAGTGTGATGCTCTCCTGGGTGCGTCCCTTTGATGGAAACAGCCCCGTTCTCTACTACATGGTCGAGCTCTCTGAGAACAGTGAGTAAAGTCAAATATGTTTCAACCTCATGTTCATCTTAATTATGCAGCCTTCTTTCAGACTCACCTTCTACCAGATCTACCAAAGATACTACAGTTGTTTGCTAAACAGTGTGCACGAAGGGGAAAACATGGGTTTTACACTCAAGTGTTTGCACGTTGAGAGAGTTAAACTGGAACTGTTGTACAGGAAAGCCTTAGTTCCACCCCTAGCATTGCCAGCCAGACTTGAGGCACAACAGCTTATTCCCTAGTGCTTTGATTTGACATCTGTAAACAGCAATTGTCATATTTTATTTCTTCCCAGTGTTGTCTTTTGCTCTGGTTTCATAGATATCTTGATGCATTCAAAGTCCCAATTTCACTTGAAAAATGCAAGCAGCATGATAATACGAGGAACAAACTTGGATGTCAATAGGAGCTACTGTCTTATCTGTTTATGGGTTCACGTATTTTCTTCGCTTTCCCTAGGCTATCATTTTACACCCTTCTTTTAGGTTGGTGGTTGAGGATGCTTAACTGTAAGACATCCAAATATGTCGCTTCATGGGTTACAAACCTGGTCGTTGTGAATTGCCACTCCTCACAGTTTTGTCATGCGGTATGTCTGGTCCTCTCTGGCTCTCAGTTTGCAAGGTTATTCAGGGACATCGCTAATGCCTTTTTAGGAGTTGATGGAAAGATGAGGTTATATGGTAATCGGTCACCTTGGCAATACTTTCTAATCTCTATTACCCTAGGAGCTGGAAATTCAAGCCTAACAATTGATTCTTGATGAAAAAATTAAGAGCATCACTTTTTCTGACACATGGAAATTAGCCACTGCATAACTGAATGTGAAACAGTCCTGATTTCTGATTGTCTAGAGAGCAGCATTTTGTTTTGCCACACAGAGAGCTTGAGGTGAAACTTTAGCTTCAGGTCACATACAACCTTTTTGCTTTGCAGGCTGGAGTGCGTAAGTTTTTGATGTGGAGGTCCCAGAACTGATGATCTTGACATCTGTTAAGTGCAGTTTTCTAATCCTTGCAGAAATCCCAAGTCACGCCCAGGACTGCTGTCCTTAAAACAGTTCTTCTTGAGCAAAGACTCCTGATCTTTTTATAATAAATGACTCAACATTCAGTGTTCTACACTCACACCTCCTCTCTACCTTTTTATCATCACCACCTTCTTCATTGTCACTCTTCTCTCCTTCCCCTCCTCTTGACTACAGGCCAGTAACTGCCTTTTTGCTTTCCCTTACTTGTTCTTTCACCCAAGGACATTACCCCTGTGTTCCGTGTTTCTCGGTGGCTTTGGCAATGACAAGCTAATAAACTCCCAACCTGGGAACATGATGGAAAGATACTAGATGTGTATTTACGGAGAGACAGCACAGAGCTGGCAGAACGTACACACCTGGGTCCTGCACTGGGCTGCATTGACTGGGAAGTCACCTTGGTGCCACATTTGAAAAGCCTTTAAGTACCTTTCTAGCAAGGATGCTTTGCAGTTTTTCTAGTATAGGAATGGGGTAAATGTGCCATGATTTTAAAAATGCTGTAATTCATTCACTGAAATTTGTAGAAGGCTCAGCAAAAATCAACAACAGTTCTCCAGAAATCATGCAGACAGTCCCTCAGAACTCCACGGGATCCTGTGAACCCTTGCTCACTCCATGATAGATCCAATAATTTTGGCTGATGGCATTGCAATCTACCACTGAGAGAGTCTCATTATCACAAATCATAGGTCTAGGTACTTCAGCAAGCTTGCAGCTGCAAAGCCAAACAGAGACTGGGTTTGTTGTGAATTGAGCATCTTAACTCCCAGAAATATTCTAGATCTTGCTGTTCTTTCAGTTTTCGTCTTCATCTTTGTTTACTTTGCTTTTATGTACAATGTCTGAATGGTGACTCATAGATGTAGGACAGAGAGGAATCTAAGCCCTTGAATATTTCACTGTTGCTGCGTTCTCTCATTTCATATATTATTGCTCAGCTTTACGGATGCCAACAGAATAGCAGAACAATGTCAACAGTGACTTTGGTTTGGAAAGCTGACTTTAATGTCTGCATATTTTCACTGTCTTGTTTTGTTTTGTTTTCTTGAAGTGTTTGTTTTTCAGAGTTATTTTGATCTCAGTGGTGTGTGGTTAATATTTAGTTTCTGCAGACCTCCTCCTCCTTTGGAAAATACCACCTTTCCTTTGTTCCCCACCCCGTCCCAAGTGACGTTTGTGAACAAAGCTGACATTTGATCTTGTGTAGGTACGCTTTTGTCTGATAAGACTGTGCAGAATCTCTCTTTGCTTCTCAAACAAAATTTCCTTTCAGGTTTTCTGTCGGTCCCGTTCGTGCTGCAGAAAGAGCGGCTGCCGGGGGGTTGGCAGGTGCCCTCCCCGAGCTCGGCTGCTGCTGTCCGAAGCTCTTTCACCATCACCAGCAGCGCAATACGCTTAACACCCCAGCCCCTGATTGCTTTCATACGCCTAAACGCTAGGGAGGGATATCAGAATTATGATGTATTTTCCAGTTAGCAAAGCTGCGCAGGAGACTTTGTTCTTATTTCTGTGGAGTTTTAATACACGAGTTTTGCTTTGCAGTTACAGGTGCCAAAACGTAACGTAGTTTTGTTCTTTTTTTTTTTTTTTTTTTTTAAGCTGTTTTGCTTTGAATAATTTTCTAATAGCTTTAGGATCCATTGTACTTTTTGAAGCACGTACCATAAATGAACACATAATAACAGTATTTGTTTCAGAGAAATGGCTGAAGAGCGTTCAAAATAATGAGTGTAAATTTCAGGGGACTAATTACCGGCTGCATTAGAGAGAGGCGTGTCGCTCCACCTGACATGGATTAGAACTCCTTTTCATTAATATCAATTCAGTAAAGAGGTGGAAAAACCTTATTTTAATTCAAGGGAAAAACAGTGACAGATCGTGCACTTAAATTGCGGGAAATGTGAACAACTCCAGTCACCAATTCACCTAATTTTAAAAATTAATGTCTTTGGCGCAATGCAATATTTCTCAAACTACAAGTATTCACAGTAGACTGTGTCTTTGGGTGACTCGAGACATATGGTCCTAAACATTTGAGGGCAAATTTATAACCTAATTTGAAAAACATAGTTCCAGGGAAACACAGTCATTAAGTTTCCCTGCCCACAAAGAGCCAGGAATGTGAACCTTCCTTTGAAATAGGATTTTCAAATAAATAGTACTATGCATTGCTGTCGTTTGCACTAATGTAATTTTTTGATGTTTCATGAGCTGTTTAGCCCCTGTTGCAATGTACCTAGGAATTCCAATGAAGTACCTTCATGGAGTTAGAAGGGGCTATCTGTATTTTATTCCAGAGAGGTTTAGATTTTAGGGATTGATAAAAAAATATTCTGTGTAGTCTTTCAACTGAAGAAGTGAATTAATACTTAAAGAATTCTGCTGAGTACCATTAAGATAAAAGCCCATTTTTGTTTTATTGTATGCTGGGATATCTGTGCTGTGTGATGTAATGATATAACTGGGATTCACCACGTTGTGCCAATGAGGAGATAATAAAAGCTCCTGCGAAAAGCATCTATACATGCTTGACTTAAAGCACGTGAATTGTCATCCTGAATTAGGTGGGAATATTCAAATGATAAAAACTGAACACATTAATAAATCTTTGCAAAAATCAAAGTAAAACTACATTGGTCGTTACAACTGTGGCTCAGACCTATACGTGATAGTGTTAAAAGATACTTTTTCTCAGGCCATTGATGGACCTTGTTGAAGCCCTACCAAACAAAGGATGAGCCGTTTCATTTTTATTTGAACTTTTTGCAGTATTGTATTGTCACGAAGATTTGAAAGATGAATTTGGGAAACTCCAGCAGTACAGCAAATTCCAACACGACTGTCTGTGCAAAGCCCCCTGGAGAAGAAAGGAGGTGGAAATGTACTCCAAAACTGCAAAAATCAGCTTTCTGCAATAGATCTTATCTGTAATATGAAATTAGAAATGATTTTTGAGGAATTTGCAATCAATGCTTGAATTGTAAGGTAGATAGGGAAATAGAGAAGCAATGCCTCTTGGTGAGTAACTAGTGTTATTAAACATATCAGAAGTGCATCCAAAAACTCTTGACAGAATAAAAGCCATTTCTAACCCCACTCCAAATCATATCGTAAACTAGAGAGTAGCCTGTGAGACTCTTTGTTTCCAATAAATTCACTTGGAGAGGCAATTATAGTTAATTCGAAATACCCCAAATCCTTAAGATGATAGATAGGTAAACATGGAAGTTTTTCAGACAGTAGCAATTGCAGTGGACGAGCAAGTAAGCAAAGCCCAGGGTACATTCTGGGCAGCTTAAGCTAAATGAAGGATTAGCACAGTCTGTTCAATCTAACAGAGGCTTATTTAATAGTTTGACCTGGCAAGTCTTTCATCACCATGGAGCTTCTCCAGGCTTCCTGGGACAGGCGAGTGTCAGTCATCCTTCCAGGAGAAGAGAGTCAGCGTTGAAAATTTTATGGCCTGTTTCCTATGTCAGAATTACTCTTCTCTACAGCAAAACATCCTTCTGTGTACAATTCTGGGGTTTGCTTTGTATTTAAGGAGGGAGAGCAGCCTTTCGAAATGTTTAGTTTATTGATTGTCAAAAAAAAGACTTGACATTTAAATTTTAAAGATACTCCGCATACTCAGTGTATCCACCACTCCATGAGCAAGCAAATCCTCCCCAAACCGCTTTCCTTTACGAATCAGGGTGCCCAGGAGATGAATAGCTTCGTTTATATTAGTTTTCGGTTTAATCTCTCTTCCTGCCAGATCTTTTATCTTGCACCAGGAGAGGAAAAAGAATAAATAAAGTATTCTACAGATGCAGCATATAAACAGAGCAAAGCCCCAAGGTGCTGAAGAGATTAATAGGCCCTGTTGTTGAATCAAACTGCTCACTACATTGAGCTGCTTGGGTTAAGCACTCTCAGGTGGTGTTTACACTTGCAGTAAACAAGTGAAACTGTGCTCTAGGAAATGGACCACTACCCAAGTAGCTCATACAAGGGTATTTCACTCTCTGTTTGGTGTTTGCTCTTCCATTTTCCTCAGGAAGCTGCTTCGGGCAATGTACTAAGTCAGCCAGACCTTCACTTTGGCTTACCTTGATTTGTTCTTGTGCACTCCGGCTGTAACGAGGTGAACAGTCGTTTGTGGAGTCTCAAGGGAAGCTTGACAAAACTCAGAAGGAACTAGGGTGCAAAAAACCTCCTAACCAGTGCGTTTCTAGATAGCATAAATGTGCTTCCTCTGAGGACTTTCTAAAAGAAGTTCCACTAGTATGAATTGCTATCAAGATCTTGCAGCTGAATTCACTGTTGGTAAATCAGCAACAACTGGCATGGATGGAACTTGACTGCTGTGCAAATGTCCCTCTCCAGCATTCCCACTATTCTGCTGTGTCATTTTTCCTGTTAAAAAAAGTCTTTGTTCTCAGAAAGCCTTTACTGGAATAAATATACTTTCAATAATTCAAAGACGCAGTGTTTGTAGCCCAACTGGCATCACGCCCCAGAGGACTTAAACTTGCTACGGAATCTGCCAAAAAAGCGCTGAATTAGTGGTTTACATCTTGGTGTGAAGTTTAGCAGCCTTCCACATTTGGGACGTCTAATCTTCATTTTCAGCCAGACGTCTCGGTGACCTGCCAGGAGCTGCGCTGCACTTCTGATGAGCAACGTGCACAGATACGCTGCCAAAATCTACTGCTAGCTCCTCAGTAATTTCCAGAAGTGTTAGTAATTTTGAGCAAGGAGCATGAAAACAGCTGGTATTATTTAAAAACTGAACAAACCTTTAAATTGGCTGATTCCATTGCTGTACTGTTGCAACACAGACCAAATGTCACCTCTCCCTGACGATTTCAGTCATGACTTCGGGGACAATATGTGACACCAGAGCAGGAAGAAAAGAAGTCAAGATATTTAATTTTCAACATGTTTCATTTCTGACCTCTTTGAAAACTTGAAAATGTAATTTGGGCATCAGACGAGCTCGGTATGTCAAGTGTGTGAACTGACAACGAGGGTTTTATGCTCCTGCCAGGGCTGTTTATACCAGAGAATCTTCCTGGGAAATTAGACCAAATGCTGTATATTATCTCTAGGAAAAAAAAAAAATGCAGACATGTAGAATTTGCAGCAGAAGCTTTCTCAGGTCTTACAGCAAAGGGGTGATTTGGCAGAGAGAGTCACGCTTCTACACCTGCTTGCAAGCTGGGTAGGAAGATATTCCAAACTGACTCTGAATTTCATTAGAGTCCTTCCAGCAGAGCCACTCATGGGTGTGGTGGTGTAATGGCCTGCCAAACAGATGGGTTGTGAAATACACAGCCCATCTGTCTTTATCATGCTTGTTTCCTCTTTTATTAAAATGTTAATGAATATAGTTTTTATTTATTACGCCATGACATGTGCAGCATCACTTTCCAGTAGACAAATGTGCAATCTGCATAACCGTGTGGGCTGACAGGAAGGTTTCTGCTGCTGAAAAGAAACTTCTTCCCAAAGTTGCTCTGAGGAAAAAAGGCACAAAGAGCTCTGAGCAGTCAAAGGCGTTTTTCTCACTTCTTCAGGGCTTTTAACAAGCACTTCCGTCTTTTTCACATGTCAATTACTCCCACAGATTCCCCCTGGAAGGTTCACCTCTCCAATCTTGACCCAAAGATGACCAGTGTCACTGTGAGCGGACTAACGCCAGCCCGAACCTACCAGTTCAGGGTGTGTGCAGTGAACCAGGTGGGGAAGGGCCAGTACAGCTCTGAAACCAGCAGGTACAGTAAAAATTAATTGCCTGTGTACTAAAGGTACAATAACCTAGAATTATTGTGAGAAAAAACTGCTGATTGTTTGGGAATGAACAAAATAAAATTATCTTTTGCACAGCGGTCGGAGGATAGAGAAGTTCACATTACCCAGGCCTCTGGAGAGTGCTCTGCAGCTGTCAGTAATTGGTGATAATGGCAATTAGGTGATGCAGGATATCAGCACGTGATGGGAGAGGTGCTCTCGTATTTCCAGAGTATCAGTTGAGCAGAATCTTGGAAACATATTTTTGCTCTTGCGCTAAGCTACAGCAGTTAGCCTGGGAAGGAGTACAGCATTCACCCCATCATTACAATGTCACTTCTGGAATACACCCAGATGCGATGTAGAAGGATGGCTTCATCAAATTTAGTTTCAAATGCATCCCCCTTCTTCTGTGAACCAAAGCTTGCTGTGAGCTTGAATTGCAGAACAGCTGAACTCTAAATGGCTTTTTCAAAATGTAGGAGTTTGATATGAAAAATATTGAAAGAGCTGAAAGAAACAATTTGGAAGGAGTCACAGACACTGGACCTGAGCTCTAACTCATTCAGGCTTGTAATCTTTTTAAAGAGTTGTAGCAGCCTGGGTGGTTCAGAGAGAATAAGGTTACCTCAGCTGTCTGTCTTGCTGCTTGCTTAACTGGTTTCCTATTATGTTGATTTGTTGTAACTATTTCATGCATGTCTTCAGCATTTTGATCACCTTTATATTTCTTTCTAGTTATCAGACTTTGATAAACGAAACTGGCTCACATGGAGTGGATACCTGAAATAGAAATGTTATCTATCATTTATTTCAACACCCACCTCCATCCCATTCTTTGTACTTAGGTTGATGCTACCTGAGGAGCCCCCCAGCGCCCCACCTAAAAACATAGTGGCCAGTGGGCGCACCAATCAGTCCATCATGGTCCAGTGGCAACCTCCTCCCGAGAGCGAACACAATGGGGTTCTTCATGGCTACATCCTAAGGTAAGTAATTTCCGAACCTGGAAGGTCTGGAGACAGATCCGTGTGTGCATGAGGGAATTCAGAATGATGTGACTCAGTGTGTCAGAGACTATTTCTAGTTCCATTAAGTATATTGGTTATTATTTGCAAATGCTGTGACTGCCCTGGTTTATTACAGATGTAGAAAATGTCTCTGTTCAAATGGCCACATTCTAGCCTGTCTATAGGAGAGAGTCAGTGAGCTGGGGTCTCTGTTAGCTACTCCGAATGCACTGCCTAAGTGGACTTGTTCCTTGTGGAGACTCTCAACATCTAGGTAGCTTTTTTTTTTTTCCATTTTCAAAGTGAAGTGAAGCACCAAGTACTAAAAGTGTTCACATGGGAAGTTGGTACAGTGCAGACTATGCATTGCAGATGTAGATTTGCCTATTACAATCTCAGCTTCCTGCTAGAAAGGTTAATTAAATTTATCATAGACACAACAGGGTTCCTGCAGTATGGAAGAGCAAGAATAGAATCAATAAACTTAAGGTTTGTGCCAAACAAAATGGAGAGGAGGAGTGACAGGTCAGATGCCTCATGGCAGACCTTGATTTGGTTTTGAAAATCAGTCATTTGAGTAAAATTCAGCCCCATCTGTATTTATTAATGAGAACCAGATTCAGGCAGGTAACCAGGAATCCTGAATTCACCCAGTCTTTCTGCTTACACGGGATTGATTGTGTTGGAAAGCATGTTGCCACACTGAGAGACTTTGCGGAGTGTTGCCCTTTTATAGTTTTTTGGGTGTCAGTTATTCGCTCCTACCCAATTCAGCTACAGCTTACTTGCTCATTTGGCGTCCTACGTATCCCGCAGTGCTACCAGCCAGCTACGGCCGCACCTTTTGGAAGGGATGCGTTATCTAAATTAGAGGTTTTGTGGGAAACTCCCAAGCACTGCACCACCGCTGACGTATTTCCAAGTGATGGTTACAGCCTATTGTAGGCAAGCTGCCGACATTTTTAATATAGTGTCCCCCAGACCTGCTAAAAGATAACTAAATGCTGCTGTTTAAATGCCAACATCCTGTTCGTGCTGTGCTCCTGCTTTTGCTGGCATGGATGGAAATGCTTTTGTGATGTTAGGAGTGTTGGTGAGCTCTCAAAATAGTGCTGGAAAGTTCCTCCTCTCTGCAGGCAGAGCTGGAGTCTGTTCATCTCCCTGTCACCTGCACAGAGCCCATTACAGTGCTCAGCCACTTGTGCAAGTGCCTGCGGTTTTAAGAGCTGGACTCAGTTTGAAAGCTGTGCCAGTCATCAGTGACAGATGGGAAAAGGTGCTTTAACTTCTGTCTCTAGCTAGAATCTTGTCATGATACTTGGGTACCTGTTTGCACAGGGTACAAGTGTTGTTTGCACAGTTCTTTCCTTCAAACTGGTCTACTCAACGACAAGATTAGTTCCTTAACTATTCCCAATGAGTCTTACCCAGTCTCAGCATTAAGTCCTTTGAGAAAGCAATCCTGTAGCTTCCTACTTCTCGCAATCTGTTCTGTTTTGTCCACGTAGCATTTTCAATAATGTTTCATTTAAGCATTTTCTACAACAGCTATCAGTATAATTGATCCCTGTCCTCATTGTAACGTCTCTTTCCATTTTAATAGAGAGTGATCATGTTCATTATGCTCAGTCTGTGAACATTTTTGATGTCTTCATGTTTTGTCTTGACTACAGAGCAGAGAAACAATTTATTCAACAGGAAATTAAGATTATCATATAAAAGCACAACTGTCCCAGGTAATAAACCAGGCTGTTCCTCCAAGTTAAATTGTGTGGTCACAGCAATGTGCACTGAAGAAAAGTCTTCCTGCGCTGATTTCTGTAGAACTAGGGTATAACAAAATGAAAACCACCATACATCCCAGAGACCCAGTGCTCAAGACATGCAAGATATTAAACTGATGGAACACCTGATCTTTAAAAGGGAAGGTGCACTGCACAAGTCATATGGAGTATACATCAAAGTCCATGGTGAGAAAAATCATGAAGACATGACATTTCTGAACTGGCCTCCTTCCTCTGCCCTTTTTCTCGCTGGCAGTATTGCATTTAGAGGGGTGCCATGCTAACAGCATAAGAGATTAAATCACAGGAGCACTCTGCACCTTGTCTGCTAGGTGTGAGACAAAATGCTGCTGCACAAAGAAATGGCTTTGCCAAGAAGAACACAACCTTCACAGAAGACAAAAGAAAGGAAAAAAGGTAGATATTACATAATTTAGAACAAGATCAAGACATTCAATACACTCAGCTGAGGGCTGATATTTCTTTATTTCCATTCGTAGTTCATAAATGGAATCACACCACTGTAGCATTACAAACAGTAAGTATGCCAAAATATGGTCAGGCAAGCAGCTCCGCAGCAGCAAATAGAGGGATTGTCAGTGATTAAGAACTGATCTCTTTATAAGAAGACTTTGGAACAAAATCTGTGGCTGAAATACATGAACAAGTTGTCTAGTTGTAGAAATCACTCCAGTTTAACTTAGATGAATTCAAAGTCAGACTGTAAGATGTCAATGAAATGGTTCTGTGTCAATAAGCTTTTGGTGATTACTGTGAAGCAAAAGATGAATAAGAGTGCGTAAAAGCTGTGTGGTGAATAAAAATATGAATGTTTCCATATTTGTCATTTTCATGGAATCGAAATGCCTTGTGCCCCTTGGTCTCTGTTTTTCTGGTTTTTTTGTGAATTAGCGTATTGTAAGCACCCATTGTGCCGTTTTCCTAAAGGAAGGAAAACAAACTATTATTCACATCCACCGATTTGCAAGGTTTGTTTTCTATAATTTAATTCTTCTCCATAGTTTCTTGGCCTAAAGAGGCACATCAAAGCGGCTGTGTTTTCTGCAAAACAGTTTTTACAGGGGAAAATAAATGCAGTGTTTCAGCTTCCCATGTCTCAGCAGAAAGTTTGTCAGGATGTTTACCACTCATCCACAGTTGGTACAGCCCTTCTGGAATTCCAATGCTTAAGCAATCCTTAATTCTCAAATATATCCCATCCTTATTTTAATCATGCTGTGAAGTAAATCCTGGGGGAAGCCAGAGATGGTAATTCCTGAGACTCTGGAAGGTCAGAGCCCTCTGAACTCTTCCTTTTCAGATTTCAGGGGAGAAGGAAAAAACCATTTCTCAAGCTGATTTACAGCAGCACCCTGATAAAAATCACATCTGGGCTATTTTTTCTACTAAATCACAGCTCTTACTAGACAAGCCACATTTAAAAAACCTGTAATTTTTCTGCAACCGTAAAACAGGATAAAATATCCGTTTTGTTTAGCCCTGAGCATGTAATCTTAGTGAGATCAGATTATAAATACTATAGCCGTCAAATGCGATATGGTCTTATCAGGAGTTAGTCTGTTGTTTCTTACTATTTTTCATTATTCTTTGTATAATTCTGCTGTGAAAGTTTGCATATTGGCTCTTCACAAAGGAAGCTTTTTTGCTAGTCAGGATATTTGCTATAATCGATACCATCTCATTAACTAGCCGATTTTTCTTCCCATATGGTAGGTATCGCCTGGCTGGCCTCCCTGGAGAATACCAGTATAAGAACATCACCAGTGCAGAAATTAACTACTGCTTAGTGAAAGACCTGATCATTTGGACCCAGTATGAAATCCAGGTGGCATCTTACAATGGAGCTGGGCTGGGAGCATTCAGCAGACCTGTGACAGAGTACACTTTGCAGGGAGGTGAGCAAATTGGACCAATATATCCTTTATAGTTACAGTTTATAGCACAGTTTCCTGAGAAAGACATGCACTCTCTGATAGTCCCACCTACCAACTTGTAAAATGAAGGGTCAATTCAGTCAAATTTGATAGCTTGGGGTAGGAAACACCTTCAAATTTCAAATTCCTAAGTAGAAACAAGACTCCACTGCTATCTCTATTGTAGAAAAAGCTGCGAGTAAATTCAAAAATTATCTATTTTTTTTGACCCTTACGTTTTGACATGTTACCATACTTGCAGATTGGAGTCAGCCATGGTAAGAGAAATAAAGAGAAATGCTGAAGAGATCTGGGGTCCTGTGGGATGAATTTATAGGACGTGTGACAGGCAAGGGCTGAGGTTACTCTGCCAGGAGAGTCAGAAAGAATATGGCAGGGAATTGGGTTTATTGTGGTCAAGATATGCAATAAGCCACATATGCAATACAGGAGACAAAAGCTGAGTAAACCAGCTGCATTAGTTCTGATAATCACAGAATACCTTGCTTTAGAAATATGGAATAAATTGAAAGGGAACTGTAGGAAGAGAAATACAGCCTGTGGAGAAAGTGTGTTTTGAGACATTTCAGGAATGGTGCAGACATTTGCAAAAAGGAAGATAAAATTATCTTTAAAGCCCTTGATTTTTATGCTACAGCTCCTCCACGCCTTTCTGGTAAGTGCTTTAAGAAGAGTATAAATTACATCAACAAAAGGATATGTAATTACTTTTTACAGCCAGTGTAAGGCATGTTTACACCTCTAGATTGGTATAGAAACCCGTAGGATAATTGAGTACCAGGCCCTTAAAGCTTTCATATATTCCCATAATTGCAGGGTTGTGCTGGATTCTGAGCACTGGACAGTACATGGTCTCTACTTTATTGGTTTATTGGTCATAAAACAATTAAACTATTTTTAAAACTTGCAGTTTTACAGTATATCAGTTAATTTACAATCAGTGAAGAATATGTAGTTGTTTGTTAATTGTTACTGGGAGTATGTTATAACATGATTAGATACAGTTTCAGGTGTAGGGAGGTCTTTAAGAAAAGATTATTCATATGCAGCACTAATTAACCACAACAATTAAAAAAGGAAGCTATCCATATTTTGTCTTAGGGCATATAAAGTCCCACAATTTAGACGAGTCTAGACACACTCAGCCTCTTTCTGGAAGTATTTATAGCAGACCTTGAAACGTTTTTCCTTAAAGTCTTCTCCTTGCAGCCAGGATTAATGTTTTGCGTCCCACTAAAGACCAGATCTCTGCTGAGAATTGGTTTGCACACAGAATTTTAATCTCTTTTGTGAATATGCTTGTAATTCATTACTTTGTTTATTTGCACGTTTTAAGCTATCATAGCACCTTAACCTTCCATCTATTAAGACACAGGTTTGGATTTCACACTCTTTTTCTGAAACCCTGCAATTGACTCTAATTTCCCTTGTTATTATGTGCTGTTATTATCATCCTTTATTGATTGGCTGTCTGTTGTCATTTATAAGGATATAAATCCTCTGTTAGAAATTAAGTGTAGTTAGCCCTTCATTCATATTACTCAGCAAGTATTTAGGCTGCAGGACAACCTGCATTGGCCCGTTTGTCTTCATGTAGTTCTTAAGTGTTGAATGGTGGATAGATAAAGAAGAGAACCTGGATGTTTCCTATTTATTTTTTATCTGTATTTAATAATAGCAGTAGATAACTGCTTCACGGATGCTGCCATCTCCTAATGAATGCCTTGCTGGGTTTCTGTGCAAATCACTAAAGGCAGTCCGTCTGGTCTAAAAAGAGTTTGAAGATTTTATATGTTTACAGTTGAAAAGGGAGGCTGGTTGGTACTGGTATCATTTGAAACTGAATTATTATCAGGTCTCCCTATGTAGCGCGCCACTGTCCGAAACTCTGCTCCTTTGTCTTCCTTGTGGTTGCGAAATGTCAGGAAAAGCCAGTGGCCGTTTCTTGCTCTGGAATGGAATGTCCTTCCTAAACCAAACCAGCAGGAGTAAGAAAAAGCCATGTGTAAAACTACCTTGTAAATCATATTCTGATTTTAATATGAGCAGAGATAAATGTCAAAGACACACACTCCCATCCATCCCCCTCTCCTACTACCACCGCCGCCGCCTCTGTTCTGACATGCTTTAAATGATGTGAGCTATGCTGGCAAGAACCTGTCTGTCTGCAGATGAAAAATACCTGAAATACCTCATATTAATCAAGTGTGCGATGCAGTCAGAACCTGGCAGGAGATGAACACTGGGAGCTGCTCAGCCCATTGGCAGGAGCAGATCAGCCCATTGGCACCTTTGTCACAGGGAATATCAACCCACCATGTAAGCTGTGGATTTATACCGGAACCTGGTCCATTAATCCCTTATTAGTCCTCTGGCATTGCCTTGGCCACTGATCACTAATCAGCTACTCAAAGCTCTTTGAAAATCATCAACTTGATTGTAGCCAAACTCACAAGATGCTGGAAGATCTAAACTTGTAGAGAAACCGGCACATAATGTCAGTCAGATGAAATGTCAGAAAGACTTACTGGCAAAGCACTGAACATCCTAGCACTGGGGTCAGACAGTTTGACTGTCTCTAAATCTTGAAAGTCTTTTCAGAGTGATATTCAGCCTAATCCTTTGATGCTCAGTATATATAGATCTTTCTTCATCAGAGTTTCTCCAGCTGTTCCTTACTTTGATGTTACTTTTCACAGGGATTTGTGCCAGCCTTCTGCATAGGGCAATTTTTACTTATTTAAACAGTGTCCTGCAGGTCTTTTCACTGCCATATGAGAAAATGAAGTTTCCCAATACCTTTTCATATGAGAGTAGCTTTGCGAGGTGTGTAAACATCCTTCTGGATGGTGGCGATGTTATCTCTGCTCTGTAGCACTGGACGTGTTTACCTTTTCCTGCAGGCTGATTTAAGAAAGCAGAAGCTTCCATCTTTTACCCTGGGTCTGTCCCTTTTATCTCACTAGCACGAATGCTTCTGAACTTCTCTCTCTGTGGAATACTCCCATCTCTCCTTAGATTTAGGCAAGGCAAGATTTATAAGAGATACAGCTTTCGTTAGGCTCCTTGTATTGACATTAACCGACTTCTGTGCCGACTTTAGGTGCTATTTCTTACTTTTGATGCCTATCCCAAAAGCCAGTCTTATGTCCCGAAGTTCATAGATCTCAACACATAGTTTGATATTGTTTTATTTTCCCTTCTGTGCTGTGCATGGACACCTTGAAAGGGCAAGAAAATCTGAGCAAAAGGCCTTTCCTGAATAAAAGAGTGGAAGAGTCACCAGACTAAATGAGTCGTGATGGTGTGGAGTGAAGGATACAAGCACAATGTGTCTGTTCAGCCAGGTCCAAAGTCTTTTCTTTCTCAGACAGTAGAAAGTGAATTGGGGAAATTTATAAGGACTGAGACAGAAGAGCTGCAGAAAACCCAGCTGGCTGCAAAGTTCCTGCTCTGTGTAGGAAATAGTCTTGCAAAAGGATTCTCTGACTAAGAAGTGTCCTCTGCAACCATTCAGTTTCATCTCAGTGAAAAGAGATTTCCCTTGGTTTTCCCCTCAGGCTTTCTTGGCAAAACGATCCTCAAGACGCCCATTCCCTTCCTTTGGGGAACGTACCAACAGCCTTGAAGCATCCATGGCCATGTTTGGCCCAGCTGCTCCTGGGCAGAAGCCGGTTGGAGTTATAGCGGCTGGATTTTGTATCTCTAGGTTCTATCTCTGTTAGGCGTCATTTGCCATCTACTGCCTTTTTTTTTTTTTTTTTTTTTTTTTTTAATGATTTCACGAAGGTTGAGAACTCAGCAGTCGCCTCAGTGAGGCCCCCACACCCCAGGTCTTAATAAAGACCTATGGGGGATGTGCAGCTCAGCACCTCCAGCCAGTGCATGAAAGGAACAACAACCAAATCATCATTTAGAAGAAAAACCTGCAGTTCCCCAAGCCTGACTTACATGGAAGCTGCCGCCTCAGAGGTCGGGAGCTCTGGAGGAGTAGGAGACTTTTCTACAAGAAGATCTGTATTTAAGATCAGTAGTCTGGCTGTCAGAATCTCTGTGGGGTTTACATGTTATTTGCGCATAGCTAAAGACAGAGTAATTACATGTACACATGCTTACCCTTAATGCCTTCTCTCAATTATCTCGTCAGCCAAACCCTTTTAATGGCTTTTATCTAGAGTGCTTCCATGACCTTTTCTGCTTAGAATGCTGTGCGTGAACTTGCAGTCCCGGGGGCCGAGCTCTTAACAGATTTCCAGCCACGTGAACTTTATTGGGAAGAAAGTAACAGTTGGTTTTGTCTGACCAATTTGATCTGTAATTCCGAGATGACTCCCAAATGGGTCTCCTCTGTGGGACGGTTTAGAGATACATGCAAACATGAGGAAGAACAGGCTTAAAAACTGAGCATGTAAATGCTTGGGGATTACTCTTGAAACACCTATTTGACATTGGTGGTTTTTTTACTGCTTGACAACAAAAAACTTATATGAAGAGGATAGATATCGACCACTAAACTAGAAAATTCTTTATGTGGACAGTCACAGTCTCAGTAAGTTACTATCCACGATCTTGGAAGAGTATTTGAGTTTCGAAGTGACCAGAAGGTCAATTCTGATTTAGCTTCTGTCAAACTTTTTTTTTTTTTTAATGCAAAACTGTTCAGGTATCCAAGGAAGCCTTTAATATCAGGACATAAAAGGAGAACTTTATACTGGCACTTTGAAGTAAATTTCAGATTCTAATGCTAATATTTGACTGATTAAAAATATAACAACGTATTGTATTATGTCTTCTGCAGTATAATTAAGCTTATGAATATCAGGTGGATCACGTTCTTTCCATCTTTTAAATGCATCCATTGAGATGCAGATGTTGATTTTTCAATAAAGATGTCCAAAGAGGAATTGTGATATAAATCATTATTTCTAACATTCTGAAAGATTTATGTTTTCTGTTCGTTATTTTTACCATTTTTCTTTTTGTAGCAGGTACTTTTTGTGCTGCGATGGTTTATTCGTCTTTTAGGAAATTATCTCCTAATGAAAGAAAACTATTTCTCTTTTTGAAAAGAAAGAACTAATGCTTTTGGTTATCCACATTTCTAAAACTGTAGCAAACCTATCCTCCAGTGTTTGCCTGAGCTTTTTTGAGGACCGTAAGTGCTGCAAAGGAAAACTTGAAGCTTCCCGATGCAGGCTTTTTCCCCTCTCAAAAAAATATTACAATATTTTGAATTGTATCTAAAAGACTAATCAGACCCTTAGAAAAAAATCCTCGTGATACTGAAATCACTGGAAATTTGCTATTCATTGTACAGCAACCGTAGGATCCTCCACTAAAGAAGATAATGCTCACAGAAACGCAGCAGCAACGTGCGCGCTGATGTGTGTTTCAGGAAAATGATAAAGGCAGTGGGAGTGTCCTGCTGGGACTGGTTTTACTGGTGACTCTCAGGTCACCTGTATGTGTTTCTTAGGCTCTGGGAAAAACAGCCTCTTCCTACCGCTGCCAAAATTCTGCATTTCTTCAAATTTGGCCGTCAGTGGGAAGCGTATGGGTTATGTGTAGATTTTCTGTACGATAACTTTGTTGTAAAATCAGGCTAGCACATATAAATAAGAGTTGTAATATAGCAGTTCAACAGAAGGAAGAGGAATGAGTGGAGAATCGTAGAATTATAGAATACCAGGCTGGACGGGACCACAAGGGTCATCTGGTCCAATGTTTCATGGCAAAAGCACAGTCTAGACAAGGTGGCCCAGCAACCCCATCCAGCTGAATCTTAGAAGTGTCCAATGTTGGGAAAAAGAGATTAATCTATCAATGATATCCAGGTGACTTTCTGGCAGCAAACTAACTTGAACACTTCTCATACAATTTTATTCTGCAAAAACAAACTTCTGGCAGTTACAATATTTGCTTATGAAAATATGGAAGAAAGTAAGAATTTTGATTTTTAAGAAAATCTTATTCATGTTAACCATTAATTATACAAAGTATTGCATACAAAAGCAAATTGAAATGTCTCGTGGCTCTCATAATAATCAATTTCATCAAAGAATATGAATAAGAAAAAGTACATTTAGTAGCGGAATGTAGCCAAAGCAACTCATTACGACTAGAGTGACTTGAATATATATGAACATGAGACTGTATATCAGGATGATTTGGTGAATCTCTTAACTACAAAAACTTTATGATGTCTACAGATCATTAAGATAATATTATAACCTTCCAAAAGAATATGGGGAATTATGATACATGGCAGGAAGTAGGGCCCAGATTCTAATGAAAATTTAGAGTAGTATCAGATAAATTCTGGTTTTAGAACTCAATGATTATGCATAGTTCATAAATTCTGACATCAGGTTTTAAATTAGGGCAAGAAAATTCTGAGTAATATGCAGTTTCTGAGGTTAAAAAAAAAAATGTGCAGAGCTAAATTTTCAAGCCATGGCAGACATCAGGGAGTTTTAGTGACACGGGGCGTGAAAGTGGATGTTCTTGTCGTTTCAAACCTGACTTCTCTGAGCATTTCTCCTTTTTTCTCTGTTGGTGTTTCCAGGTTGTGGATGTCTTTGATAATTGTACACTGTCCTAGCTCTCTTGGCTGCAGTCTCACTGTAACTTGTACACCAGTTGAGAATAATTCCTCTTTATATCTCTTCCAAACAAATATAGCTTTTGGTAGAAAAAGGTGCATTTTTACATTTCTGATCTTAATGTCTCCATTTCTTCTCCATACAAAGACTCGTCTTCCAAAACTACTTTGAAGCTTTAAAAGTTTGTGACCTGTTTTAGAAAAGTATGGAGCAAACCACCATTTCTCAGTGGGAATTGCAGATACTTTTTAGAAGCGTAGGTCATTGGCCTTTGGTAAAAATTTTCGCTTGGAAGCAGAAGGAACAAAGCTTTTCCTGCTTCAAAACCACTTGTGGATAGTTCTTCTTTCGTAGAATACAAATGCACATGGCTGTCAATAGTAATATTTTTGAAGCTTTATTAAACTTATAGGAATCAAAGGGTGTTAGTCCATTTTTTATACTCAAATATCACTCTTCTTCTTAAACATGTTATAAGCTTGGCAATTTCAGAAAAATAGACCTGTCTCTTAGTATCCTTTCCTCTGAGAACTATAGAAATGACATCTTAGAGCAATAAGTTGAAGAAATAGCCTGGAAGGTTCTTAAAGAGACTTTCTATTAAATGGCAAAATATTTAGGTGTGATTTTTTTGTTCTTTGAAGGCAGCATGCCTTTATGTTCCTGGCTTTCTTTTGTATTGAGAAAACGTCTGTCTAATTAAATACTTGGCAGAAAATGTTTATGCAACTTTCAGTAGATTAGAGGGTGTATTGCCTCAGAATATATATAAGCAATTCAATATACGTGAATGAATATCATATCAAGATAAAACGAGAACACCTCCAATTCCCAAGAAAAATCTTTATTGCATGTGATATGACTGGTCCTAATTCTTTAAGCAGCAGTAAATAATAAACAGATGCTGTTGCCGGATTATAATTCACAATTAGAACCTTAATTGTGTGGACTCCATGTTTGCTTGTCTGATCTAGGGAATTGTGTGGTATGAGAAGACTCAAGAAATTTCTCTCTGAAACTGCTCACTCTCTGTGCAGTCATGGGTAATTGAAAGAGATGTGTTCACCTGTCATTACCTAGCTTCTGTCTCAAGTCTTTATGAGGAACTCATCTGTGGAATAATAAGCTACAGAAATCATTTTATCCCCTCCCCTGGAAGAATTTCCAATACAGAATGAAAAATTAACCCAATTACCCTTCTTTCCAAATCATTGCTGGTTACTGTTTCACAAGAAGTGCATCCTTCTCTCAAGGTTGTTATTACTTTGAGACTCACAAGTGGCACTGAGTAGCTTCTGTATTAATCTTCCTCTTTTGTCCTCTCATCCATCCTCCGCTGTTTTATTTTGTTTCCCTCTCTGTTGTCTGGGAGCAGTTCCTACGGCTCCACCGCAGAACGTGCAAGTCGAAGCCGTGAACTCCACAACCATCCAGTTCCTCTGGAACCCTCCACCCCAGCAGTTCATCAATGGTATTAACCAGGGATACAAGGTAAATAGAAACAAAATTTCTGTAACTTCAAATAACGTTTGCCGTAACAGTCCTAGTATATAACAATTAGAAATTGAATCGTTGCTCCTAAAATAAGAAGAAATTTTTGACGCTGAGGGTGGTGAGAGCCTGGCCCAGGTTGCCCAGAGAGGTGGTGGATGAACCATCCCTGGAGACATCCCAGGCCAGGCTGGACGGGGCTCTGAGCAACCTGAGCTGGTGCAGATGCCCCTGCTCATGGCAGGGGTGGGACCGGGTAAGCTTGGAAGGTCCCTTCAACTCAAACTGTTCTAATTCTGTAACATTTGCTAATTTATCTAAGGTGCGAAAAGGGAATACGTAATGGGCTAGAAGCCCTACTACCTTTGTCATTTACCTGGAGAATTTCCAAAGCCAAAAAGCAGCTTAGTGTCAAACAGTTTGGAAAGTCAACACAAGATATATGTCACTGTGCCACTTGCAAATCAACCTTTAGATTTCTATTTACTCTAATGTAAAATTCCCATTAATTTCATTAGGAGCCAAGACATCACACAAAATATTTGTCTTAACTTTCCCACTGTGGTGATTTGGGAGATACAACAACGTAAATTTTATTAGTCATGCTTGATGACTTAACGTTGAAAGTCCCTGTTGATGGGGCAACTGGCAGTAACTATTACCGTAGGCAGAGCAGAGGATGCTTCACAGAGCACTTGTTGGTACTTTGACCGGTGGAGTGTGTGCTAAGCAGGTAGCTGGAGTGGTTTATTTCTGTCTCTCAGGAAGGACTGCTTAATAGAAACTCCTTCAATAGTTCGGCTGTATGGGCGTAATAAGTGAAGGGTTTAAAAAAAAAATTCGTGGAAAGAACAGAGAGAAATCTTGTAGGAGTCACAGAGCAGGCAAAGGGCAGACAGGTTTCTTTTCTGAGCAGGGAGGAAGAAGGTTGGTTTAGGTGTTGGGTGAACTCGGAAGGACATGGCATTCACAAGACAAACTGTGAATTGAGGTGGGTTTTAGAAGTTTTGGAAGACTTGCTCCTTCCCTAAGAATTTCTCAAAGTGATTGAGAAACTGAGACAGAGGTATGCATGAGAGTTTTAGTATTTTTCCCATCTATGTATCTCTCATAAAAAACAGCGATGGTTTCAGAATCCCGCTGCTGAAGTGCCGTATACATGTAGGTGGATATGTCTGTTTTTCCCAGAGATAGAATGAGCTCTCAAGACGAGTGACTGACAGGGCTGCAGGAGTATAGTCTGAAACCTTCAATGCAGAAGTAGCACTTGGCTTCTCTTCAGACTCTAGAGAATAAAAGCACTTTTTGGGCTCAGTGGACTGCAGTGCACTATAATTTTCTGGTTCAAGTCCAAGCATGGTGAGCTCAGTCAGATTTGCGAAAGTCATATTTCAAATTTTTATTCTTTGTTTTATTCAGAGTTTCAGTCTAAAGAGCCTTAGTCTCACCACACAGCTACTTATAATTTATGTTTCGGTTTATTTTGCAATGGTATAAAATAACTAAAATTGTAATTTTTATCTGTTGGTGGTCAGTCAAAACTTTTGAAATTATCAAAATTTCTCTTTCCTTGTATTTCTTTGATGGCAGTGGATCGCAAGAGCTTTACCATTCCTATTTCTCATAGGGATTTTGAATTTCAGTACAAAGACTGTGTGAGAACATTTATGTCAGTTACTTCTATAGCATAGTTTTTTGTATGATTTATAAATTACTAGTAGTCAAAGCTAGGCCGTTGCTTTTCTTAAGGATTAAACCCGTTTTTTCCTTTAACTGATGGAATTGTTCACTTTTATTTTCTGCACGTTTCCTGAAGACTGTGCAATGAAATGTACTCAAAAAAAGACTTTAGTCATCCGAAGTTATAAATGCCAATTGTAATCCACAAAGGTGATTTAGAAACAAAAATAAAAGTTACTATTCTATCAACCATTTTCCATTTTTATCTTTTCTTCGAAATTTATTTGCATTTGAAGAAGTTGCAAAGTGCACATTTTCAAATATTAAATATTCCTAACAAAACTACTCTTATACTCTTATAAAACTACCTTATAGTCCTTTAACTGTGCTTTTTGATTATCAGAAACGATAGACATTGGCTAAATGTGTCAAATATGGCTCATTAATTTCAGGCATCTATTCATGTTTATGAGCCTGAATTAGTACAAGTAGCACGATTTACACAGATACTGAGTAAGGCCTAGAATTTTAACATGCTTATATAAGCCACACGGAAGGATTTTTGGACAAAATAAAAATTTCATAAGCACTTTAAAGCTTTAGACTCTTAAGCCATTAAGGTGATTTCAAAAATTGTTTTAAAATTTCAAAGTCATTTTCCAAAAATGAATTTTTTAGGTACCTACACATAAGGTACTCCACTCTAAAAAATATTGATCAGCCAGAAGATCCACTGAGATGCATGAAACCTGGAAGAACTGAGCACATCTGACAAGCGCGCTGTTTTAGATGCATGGAAATGTCTTCAGGACTCTTAACTTTTGGGCCCCAGGTGTTGAAAATTGTAGTAATCATCTTTACAACCATTTTCCATTCTTTCTGCATTTCCAGAACCGCTTGAATCATTCAAAGTGTGGATATCCCCAAACCACCGTAATATCTCAGCCTGTTCAATGCGATGCTGGGGGGCCTGTGGGAGGAGAAGGAGGATTTACCTCCCCCCGCCCCGGCTTTTTCTCTCCCCCTTATCCCACTAACCTCCCCAGCCAGTGCCATCATTAAAGGAACCGTAAAATAAGATAAAGCATTTATCTCAAAGTAGCATTGAAAGTACTTTTCTTCCTTCAGCATCCTTTCAGCAGCAGAGACTGTCCAGGCTGGTCAGAGCAGCCCAGAGAGAGACAAAAGACTCGTGTACTACAAATAATCATTGGCAATAATTTTGGCAGTGTTCGGTAGCAGACGTTGCGAATTGCGGTACCTCCACGGTATCAGTGTATCCCCCATCACTAGTGAGTATTATACACATCCCTGCAGTTATCATAGTAACAGTGTCGTATCCATCTGTTCATTGTCAGAGCTGACAGTAGTTTAACAGCATTGCTTGGTTTTGGGGGTTTTTTACAATTAGATTAAGATGGTTTTGGCAGCCAAACATACTTTGATTCGAAATAGACACAACTTCTAATGAGAGCTCATCCGTGTTTAAATTTTCTAGCTTCTAGCATGGCCAGCGGATGCTCCAGAGACTGTGACTGTGGTCACCATCGCTCCAGATTTCCATGGTGTTCATAGTGGCTGCATCACCAACCTGAAGAAATACACTGCCTACTATACATCGGTTCTGTGTTTCACCACGCCGGGCGATGGGCCACGAAGCACACCGCAGCTCCTGCGCACCCTGGAAGACAGTGAGTAGTCAGCGCTGGTAGAGAATCTCAGTGCTTGGGTTTTGTTTGGTTGGATGTAAAAGCCAGGATTTTCAAAACTGGGTGCTTAAAATTGGACCTCAGGTTCACAATCCGTTTGCAATCTCTTGTCAAGTTACTTTGCGTCAGACAGTGACCTCAGCCAGTTGTCTGTGTGTTCTTTTGGCCTGTGGCAACTGAAAGACGTTTGGTATTTTTTTCATTATGGAATAAACCTGGATGAATTTGTTTACGTTGGTCAGAAGCGGAAAGCTTCATAGTCTGGTTCAGCTAACACGCAACACATTGCTTATATCTATGAACCCTTACGCTCTTAAATCCATGTCCAGACATCCAAATAAATATGAATTGATCTTAGGAGCTGAGCACTGGAACTTCCTGCAGAGGTCAATGATTAACTTATGATTGTTTCCTTCTGTTATTCGATATATTGAACATGTCTTTATCTATATTGTATTGCAAGTGTTTGTATAAAAGAACCAGGATCATAACAATGCAGTAACTTTTATTTTGCAAAACTGGAGTCACATTCATAGGACAAAATAAGACGGGCTGGATAGTTCAGTGTATAAATTATTTCCTGCATCAGAAAATGGTTTGGCCTGTGTGGCCCCTTGGAAGTCTTCACTCAAGACATACTTGGAACTTGCAAGTCTAGCATGTGTCTGATGCAGATAACAATTAAATTGCAGCAGACCTCGTAGCTGTGTGTCCACAGTGATCTTGGCTCTGCCCAGCACTTCAATATCTTCCTGTCACAGAGCATCATAAAGACTGCTGCACACTTTCAGATCCAAATCAGAATAAAAATATGCCTAGTGCATCCATTAAGGTATTGTTTTTAGAAATACTACTTTGCCTTAAGAGAGATCTTTTAGGTTAGTCAACCTTCCCGTAAAAAAAATCTGATTAACATTTACAGAAGCGAGGCTTAAAGTGCTAATCAAATTTTTCATGAGATACTCTTGAAAGAACATGAAGAAAATTAAGTACTTTCCCATAGATTTTCTTTTTGTGGTTTGTGTCCTCCATATGCTAGACCTGTGCCCCAAAAGCAGATGGTAGACTTAAACCTTTGCTTGTTAGATGATCACAGAGACAGCGATTTAACTACCAGAAATCTATGTGAGCCATTAATATGAACTCATACATGCCTATCTGGGCTTAAAGCAAAAGGCGTGGAGGAAAGAGAAACATGTTATGTTCTTGTGTGTGGTATTAACCTTTTTGCCTGTTTTTCTGAGGAAATGAATTTTTGACAATGATGATTTGTAAATGTATTTGGCTGTCTGTCTCAGGTCCATCTTTCTCCCTCCAACAACATTTGAACCCTGTGGTTAGAAACCAAATATATGAGACTCCTAAGATTTTGCGAAAATGGATCAGCTGGGAAGAGACAGTTAATGTTTCTGCTGAAGGAAAGGCTGCAGAAATGAGCCTTAGAAATTTTGCGTCATGTGGGAGAAGGGGCACAGTCAAGGCATTGGGAGTATGTCCGGGAAAGGCTGGGATCCCATCCCATTTTAAACACAAGAAAATTCCACCATGAAACATAAAATGAGATAAAGCCAAATGTCTGTTTTGTAAAACATTTAAAACATGTCTTGGTGTATGCAGCTGTATGATACAAGGAGCCTCAGCAGTAGAAATGAGCAGGTTTCTTTTTTTTGGTCCTTCAGAATTACTCTCCTTGGTTTTCATGGTGACTGAGAAGTGCAGGATGGCATAATGCATCTTTGCAGGGAACTCATTGAATCTAAGTTGCTTCAGGATTTATGTGGTGGGAAAAAAGGTTCAAAAGGACTGTCATTCATGTTCTCAGGTGATAATTTTTCTGTCTGTATAGCAAAGTTAGGCAATCCTTTAGAAAAAAGCAGTGCAAACAGATCTGTTTGCTGATGAACCGCAGGTCAAATAAAATCTGACATCCAGTCAGAAGCGATGTGTCCTGGCTTGGAGTAACCTGCACCTGTTTTTCGTTATGACATTAAAATTGGACTGCAACTGCAGGACCTAATTGGAGTAAAGCTTTGTGAGTACGGGGTTTGCATGTCTGCAAAACATGGTCCCAAATAGGGCATAATTGCTGTGCTCTTGTTGGGTATTCCTGAGGTTGCTACCAGATCAGCAGTTCTTTCTGTAACGCTTTGACTACCAGATATCACAGAATGGATTTGGAAATTTTCCTCACTAGGACTGCAGAATTGCAAATGTGCTAGTGGCCGACCTACTGGCAGGCTTTTTTTTTTTTTTTTTTTTTCTTTTTTAAGCGTAGCTGGAGGGGAATGAGAAACTGGACTAAAGTGAAGAGGAAACAAAATATGAAATTGCAGACGAGAAATTGCCAACTGATGTCAGTGGAGCTGGAGGATACTCAGGCAGGGATCCAATGACAGAAGCACAGTGAATATAAAGTGAACAAAACCTCCTTTTTCCAGTACATCGATTGAAGACAGAACAGCAGTTGGATCAAAAATCAGTCAGGATGTCTTCCTTGAAGATTAAAATTGAGGGAGGATGGCATATTCTTGACAGTCATTCCATTTTATGCTCTTTCATTGTACACTAGGGAGCTGAAATTTTTAAGAGCTCTTGAGCTACATCATAAAAATCCTTTAAAAGTTTCGCACACTTGTATTCATTTTACAGAAGACAGTTGCCATTATGTTGGATGTTTTTAGAGTTGTTTTGAGAGAATCCATCGAAGCGGTGGTTCGATGACTCTATCCTTGCTTTGACCTTGCATAAGCAAAAGGCTCTTTCCAGGTGAGGGAGGTGCTGGTGGTGTTACTACAGACATAAAGTGTTACTACAGATGTAAGGCCAGATAAGCTACACACAGCAGCACGAGTCAACACCGCACGCCGTCAGTGAGAGAACACAGCAAACGCGATTGCTTCCCGGATTGCCGGCTTGATTGTTCTAATTAGATTAGATCGAGAAGAGATGCAGAGAACAAGTTGCGTGCAAGTCTCCTGCTGCCACTCTCTTTAGTTCTCTGCATGGTTAGGATGATGACTGGATAAAATAATTTATGTGGTGATATCCAGAGTGCTTCTTGACACCTTGTGTTCTCCCCTGCAGCTCTCACTGATGTTTCCAAGAGGCTTCCCTTGGCCCCAGCTCAGTGTTTTATTTCTTCAGCCCTAACCTTGCCACATGTATCAGATCAACAGTACGTGGGTTTCTCCTGTTAACAGATTTCCCTTTCTGTTTGCCAGAGCCAGGAGCGGTGGGACACCTGAGTTTCACTGAGATTCTGGACACATCTCTCAAGGTCAGCTGGCAAGAACCTGTAGAGAAAAATGGCATTATTACAGGCAAGTATCAGCTGCTATCTCTTTTTTTTTTTTTTTTTTTTTTTTTTTTTTTAAGCATGCATGGGGTGTAATGTATCATTGCAGTGCAAAAATGTTTGTGTAATAGAGCATTTAGGGAGAACTGGCTGCTGTGAGTGCTGTTTTCCTGGTCCCTCTTTTGGGTAATTGAAGTGTCAGCGTGGGCACGTTATAGAAAGTCCGGGTCCAATTACTGGCAGCTCATGATTGTGGTCACCGAAAAGGCAGTCTCTATTAGAAATCAGCTCCCCATGGAGTTTCTGGTGTTGTTAAATCCTCCGTGACCTCCACCTGTGTTACTAAATTTCTGAAACTTTGGGAAACTTTGCCCCAAATGTGGGGGGTTCCTACGTGGATTTACAGCTGCAAAATCTGGATTGGCATTTGCTAAGATTTGCAATCAAGACCAAGCCTGAAATCAGCGCTATAGTTCATCTGTGATCCAGTGGTCTGGCTGTGGACTGTGTGACAGAATTTGCATGTCATTATTTAATTTTGTATAAACTATCACAAGGGTTCAGAACTCTCTTGTTTCTCTTTGATGAGCTTGCCATTCGACAAGCTATTTATCTATTTACTGTATGGCAGTGTAGATACAACATCAGCAACTTCATTATTTTTCATAAAGAAAGCTATAAATAGTTGAGAAAAACTCCAGTTCTTATCAACAGAGGCAATATTGTTTTCAGATAGGAAACAATTACAGCTGCACAGGGTGGACATTCCATTTAACAAAGGCTTTCAGGGTTTTGAAATGCAAGCAAGCTCTGAAATTTTAAATTACTGCAGCTAAAAATCATAGTTGGAAAGGGAGAAGCTCCATTTCACATGGATCAAAGTATTTTTTGGGGAGCATTGACATTGAAATGTTTAATTTTTTTTACTGTATTATAATTTGTAAAAACAAAATACATTTTAGGAGTTGAAAATCAGACTTTCTAGCCCCTGAACGTTGTCGTGTTACGTCAGTTTAATTTTCTGAGGTGTTTTAACTTTGGCAGATCTAATTGTTTTGATAGGAGTTGTCAGTGTTTTCTCTGTATATCTATAACGTGCACCATTTGTACGTGTCTTCCGTGCTGTCTATAGTATCTGAGGGGTCCTTACACAGATTGTCTTATGCCTTTATACCATAGTAACCTTCCTGAAATATGCATTGATTTAAGTGGATGGAGAACAGAAACTAATGACTTCTGAAAGCAGAGCAGTATTGATTCAGTGAGGATGGCCAAAGCCTTCAAGCCCGAGTGCTTAAATTTAGGTACCTTAATCCAAGTCTAGCTATCTAAGCAAGATGATGTAATACTCATCCTTGTTAAGCAAGACTTAGCAGCACTATGCTCAGTGCTGCAGAATTGCTTCGCTAGAAACAAGCTGCTGCTTCCCAGAATGGGCAGAAACGCAGTGGAGTAAGATGATGGACCGTGTTATATTTGGGGCAAATTGTTTCAGAAAGGATTAACTCAAGAAGCTCTATTGCTCATGAAGAAACACCAGTGTAAAAATGCCCAGCAAAGTTTATAAGGAAAAAGAAATGTCCGTAACGATGCAAATTGCCTTTGGGCTAGAAGAAGAGACTAGCAAAATTCTTCATGCCCTGAGTACCTCAAAGGTTTCTGGAGGGCTGCTTGGAGATCTGAGTGCTTGGGGAGGCAATTATTCATAATTTATGCTCATTGATATCTTTACAGGACGTTCTTGTTCCATGCACCAGAGCTGGGAGGGGGAAAGCGCGGCGGGGGCTGCCCGGAGCCAGCCTGCTCTGGGAAATTGCCCATTACTCTTGCTGCGAATTTCAGTATCTTCCTCGTTCTCTCTGTAAACATTGATTTATGAGGGCCTGGATGCAGACGGACAGTTTGTGATTGGGTATACCGCTCACTTGTAGAGAATTTACTCCAGATCAACAGAAAATTATTTCTGAAACTCCTCTGGTCATTAGTTTCCGTTAGGCAGCATTTTGCAGGGAGGATGCGGTGCCAAAGCACACGGGGAGGCTCTGTGGCACCTTTTCCTATTCTCACACCGAAGCCAAAGGAAACACTCAACCCAGGCCGGCTGGACTCTCCCCCCCGCACATTTCTGGCAGTGATCGCGTCTGTAAAACAGCACATTTTTACCAACCACATGTCCTAAAGTTCTGTCCATCTGTCAGTCATTGTGGCTTAAGTGCTACTCGGGGGTACGGTGGATGTTGTTGCTTTCCTTCGGCATTTTTTCATCTATTTTTGTTATGGATGATTACATTTGGCTTTGTGTCTGCTCAGTATGTATGGATGTGTTTTCTGTTTGCATTTCTTTATATGACTAGAATTTAACTATACTTTCGGGACTGAAATATCCAACAGTAAATGCTGCCTCTGTGCCTTTTCTCCAATTTGCATGTGAACCTGGGATATTTTTCCTGGGGAATAACTTTTTTGCAGTAAATAAATACGTATGGACTATGTGCCTAATGGGTGGGAAAGCTGCATCTCATCCCTGTAGTCACAAGGGAGAAAACATAAAATGTTCAAAAAATAATCACCAACATTTGATGTATATCCAAAGCTTATATAGATGGGAGAGAAGATACCTCAATTGCTTAAGATTGCCTATTGCATGGTGGATGAAACTTTCTATTATTTGTAAGCAACAAATGGATAGGGAGAACATTAAAAGTCCCCTGCTTATCTTTTGGTTATTTATTGCTTGGAGCAACCCTTTTTAAATTTTTTTTTTTTTTTTTTTTTTTATTCGGAGGCGATACTCCCTGATTCCCCCTGCCAGCCCATGTGGAGGGTTCAAAGCAGGCGTAGCGGGGTCAGTCGCAGCTCCTGGGCAGACAGATGAGCCACGACGTGGCCCTTGCGCAGCCCCTGCTCCATCCACGGCTGCACATGGACCTTCTGCTGGCTGGGGACATGGCCGCTGGGTTTGTGTCCTCTGTTGGGAAGTGGGGAGATGCACAATTGCACCTTCCTTGGACTCCTCATTCTTCCACGTTGCCCCATCTGCAACAAACAGCACCCGTGGATTTTGAAAGAAAAGGGTGTTTAAGATGGTTGTTCTAACTCCTTCGTGCTGCTTCGCTGAGCAGCAAACAGAGTGGACAGTCATCCTCCACTGTTCTATTCACCCTCTATATTAATAAAGGCAATAAAGTCCTTAAATTTTGTCCAAATCTTCATACAGATTATAGTCTTGCCTGTGCTACATAAACTCTCATCGCTGGTAAATGATTCTCAAACCTTTTCATAGAACATCAAAATGCACCACAGCGTCTCTGAGATATTGGTAAATTACTGTCTTAATTCCCATTCAGACACACGCTTAAAACGGGTTCCAGATGCTCATTCAGGAGTTTTTCCCCTTCCTAGTGCATGGTAAGTCAAGTGGTTACGGTGTACCTCCGGTTGTTGAAGTATCACCTCTCTCTATCGCTGCTCCATCACCTGAAACAGAATTAGTGGCTATGTGACTACTCCAAGCCCATTTCCCTGCAAAATTAGGTTAATATGAATTTCTCTCACTGCTGGCACCGGAGGAACGATAACATCTCACACCTCTCAAACTCTTGCAGAAATATTTTGCCTCACCATGCCTTTAGTTCATGACATGATGTTTCCTTGTTGATTAATGCCGTAAGGTACTTGCTAAATCAATTTGTATCTGTTAATCAGCTTAACATGTTATTTTTCTAAAAAAAAAAAAGAAAAAGAGAAAAAAACCTCAAGCCCTCCAAATGGTCTGAATTCCTCATCTTAGATGATGGGAACAGGAACCCAGTAGGGAGTTTCTCTAGCCAGCTTGCCGCTTGCATAGTTCACTCAGTGGGGTTTCTTTCTGTTAGTCCTTTTCATTCACTTCCATTTCACAGGCATTCAAGAGCTATGTGTATTTCCCCCCCCCGCCCCGAGTCAAATCACAAAGAAAGCTGCAATCAAGCAAACTTTTCAGACACGCTCTCTCGGGGACTGGCACAGTGAGGTTCAAATGGGTTCAAACGAGAATAAAGTGGGACTGGGCAGGAGGAGGACAAGCAGATTTGGAGGTAAAATTGAGCAAATCAGACAGTAGAAAGTTTCAAAAGTTCTTGGAAGGTAAACGGTTATGAAAGCCATAAAAAGGGAAGCCTGGTTATGATAGAAGAATAATCTGGAGGTCAGGGTGAGTGCAGATTTGGACAATGCATTGGCTACACTATGGGTCTGAAAGAAAGGATAATGATTCACCCTGCTAAAGGATTTGTGTGAGGAACGAGCAGTGGGGAGTAGAGGTTTTACAGTTCCTAGAAGGTTCCCACAATGTTCCTGCCTGATTGTTATCGTCAAATTTGTGAGTATTTCTAGATATACAGCAGTGAAGGTTACTTCAGCCTGGAAAGGGAATAGCCCTACTAAGCACATATAGATTTTTTTTTAATTAGATATTCCAGCTGGTGAGAAGATTTTCCAGTATTTCTTCCTGTTTGCTTTGTAGAGTTTACAGAATGGAAGTCCACCCTTCTATGAGATTATCCCCAGCTTTTCTAGTCATTTCACAGCAAGCACTTTGTCATCATATTAAAAAGAGACACACTGTTGAGACTCCATGTCCTCCCCCATCTGTAATCCGATGGGCAGATTATACCCCATGGGGTACTGACATCAGTTGCTTATCAGTAACAAAAATATTAGAAAAATACTTGGGGATTTTAGCCAGTGTTTACTTCAACTTTGTTTTTCGGCTTATAAAGGTGACGAGAATGGAGTAGAGTAAGAAACAAGTCAAACCACCATTGACCACAGGCAAATCTTGCAGATGCAGGAATTTCCCGGTCGCTGGGCTATTGTATAACCGTTCTTTACAAGAAAAAGTAGACCCCCAGCTCTGCTCTGGCCCCCTGACTTGTGTGCAATTGTTCCTCAGGGTACCAGATCTCCTGGGAGGTGTACGGCAGGAATGAGTCTCGTCTTGCCCGCGCGCTGCCCAACACGACGCTGGAGTACAAGATCACGGGGCTGTCGTCTCTCACCACCTACACCATCGAGGTGGCAGCTGTGACCGCCAAAGGGAGCGGGTGGGTCACGTCCTCCACCATCTCCTCTGGCGTGCCCCCAGGTTGGTGAAACTGCGTGAAACAAATTAAAATGCGCTGGTTCTTCGTGTTTCTGTGTCCCGACGATCACAAATTACTTTGGTTTGGTAATGATAAAACCTGTTGGACTTGTAAAGCCTTGGAATTCTTTAGCACGTAATTTGAATTTAATTTTTAGAACAGATTAAAACGTTAACATGAACACACTCGCAATTTGACCTTAGCAGAAAGTTGAGGCTGTTTGATACACATACAAAAGAACCTGTAGGGATGGCAGAAGGAATGGGCAAAGTAATAAAGTGGATACAATACACAATCTCTTGACATTTACGAAGTAACATAAGAATGAAGCCAGAATCAATTTAAAAAGTGTTGCTTTGGGGGAAAAAATAGAGTCTGGATACTGTTAAAAGGGAAAGGCTTTTCCATTTATAAGTAGCACAGCTTTTGTCGCCTATGAGAGGACACTTGTACAATGAAACTAAAATCTTACTTACAAGATTTGGGAGTTGTAGTCTGAGAAGGATGTGGGAGCAGCTGGTCCTGTGCTGCATTGTCAGAGTTAACATTTGGGCACCTATGAATTTCGCTTTTTCGCACTTTGTTTTTAAAATTCTGCGCTGTCCCTCATCCAGTATAGAAAGCAAACTAAAAAGCCAATTCTTACCTCAAACAAGCAGTTTCAGTTAATTTATATGTTACACAAGTAGAATTTTCAACACAAGTTGAGCTGTTAGTTTACATCACTGAGGATAATCCAGTTTTTCCCCTTTCCAGTATTTTTTAACTTTTCTGTATGTCTTGAAGTATGTTTGCTTTTCTTTTCCCTGATCATAGGTAACTGTGACACGCTGTAGACTAGATCAATGCCGTGCTCCCTGTTGTTAGCTAGATAACAGCATTACCCGACTTGGTCAGGGTTAGTTTATCGATCATAGTTCCCACAAATGTGAAGTAAGAATCAAGAAATATTGTGTATTTGTGCCTACTTGAAATATATGCCAAAAAGCCACCCATTTTTTGCCTATTGCATTTGCACATAGTACAACCTTAGGAATGATTACTGATTATAATAATAATTTACATTACTTACCAATGCAGGTACTATTGGGAATTTATTCCAAACAATCTATATTTAATGTCTTTCCTGGGCTTGATTTTGTTGATAATTCAGATAATATTAAAAATGTAAACGTGGCTGTAAGCTTGACTGATGTGAAGCAAAGATCTGATTGGGGCTGCCGATTTTTCCTCATAGAAGGTCACCTTTATCTGCAGTATAAATTTTTTAAAAATCATCTACTTTGTTCAAGCATCAGAAATGCCCTCTAAAACCCATTTTTTATAGGTCAATATAAGAATCACAAAATCTTCCCCATACACTACGGCAGAATTTGAGTCTTTTTCTGTTCTTAATATATTAAAGTTGTATGTAGTCTAAAACGTAAGTAAAAAATGTTGTCATTTAATTCTGGAGCAACAGAAGCGCAGTGGAAATAGGTGACCTGGCAAGTGACTGGCAGATCTGGCGCTGGGAGGTGCCTTCCCCATTGAGCTGCCGTCCTTTGTTGTGCAACTTCTCCGAAATAGTAGCTGCAATGCTTTAGATGAACTCTTTCTTTTCTCTTATGATCTTTAAAAACACGGTGCATGCTCAGAGCAGCAAAAATAGTAACGTTGTATGTAATACTCTACCAAAAAGGAAGAATAAACACGGCTATTTGCCCTAATTGTTACCAGGGTATTTTATATGCTGAAACATTGAATGTCAGCCTGTGTTACTGGATGCTGGGTGAAGAGCGTTTCCACCTCTCATTTATATTCTTATTTCTTCAGAACTTCCAGGTGCTCCATCCAACCTGGTGATTTCCAACATCAGTCCTCGCTCTGCCACGCTTCAGTTCCGCCCCGGCTACGACGGCAAAACCTCCATCTCCAAGTGGATAGTCGAAGGCCAGGTATGTCCCCGACAAAAAGCTCCTAGTGAGGTTTCTGAATGGTTAAAAAGGGTCTGAATAGTGAATTGCCATTTGGATTACAGTTTTTGTTTAACTTTGGATAGAAGCTCTTTGGTAAATGGCCTGGTGGTGGCCGTTCAGGGTGTCCTGGAAAGGTTGGAGTGCGAGGGAGCTCGAGAGGCTTAGCTGAGACGTGTCTGTGTGATAGCCAGTGAGAAGACGGTCATATGAATGCTATAACTTCTGTTCATAGGAACGATATATATATATATGTGTGTGTATGTGCGAGAATACTTTAAATAACTTGTGTGAATTTTTTAAAGCAGCTTTGCTTATGTTCAGAAGAACACCAGATGCATCATAAGCAAAATATACAGCAGAGCTTAGGTCCATCCGTTTATTTAAAAAAGGGTTTGAAACCCGCGTTTAGGTTCTGTCAGGTGTATTTTTGAACCAGATGCAAACCTGGAATTATGATCTCATAGAGTCAGAAGAATAAGAAGAATTGCACTGAGCAGTGAAGAAACCATTATTCATGAGACTAAGTGTATTTTTCTATCTTGTAATGGAATATACTGAAGTTTCCTATCCAGGCCTCTAGATGTGAATAGGATGAATTCTGCTCTTCATCAGCTTTAAACAATATCCCTCTTTCTGCTGTCATTGCGCCTTGGAGGAGTTATATATTCCCCATTTGTTTTCCTGACAGATGAGTTTTGCTTCTTCCTTTCCACCCACAGATCTTTATAAATAATATAATCTGTTTTTAAGACCAAACGTTGGACTTCTTAAATCACCGTCAGCACTTAGACGTGTTGATACAATCACTTCACTTGGTAATGTGAGCAAGTTGGTACATTTTGTATCGCTTACATACGCATTATTGTATATTATGGAATTAAACACTGAAATCTTATGGCTTGGCACGTTTTGAGAAGTGATTTTGTGCTGGAGACCCAAACTGATATAGCTAAGAATTTGTTAATTCTTTCATTCAATGAGTTACAGAGTGGCGCTGAAATGAAATAAATTTGAATGCTTTAGAAATGCAATAATAATTACCACAAAGTTCATCTGCATCCTCAAAGAGCCCTAGGTACAAATAGCAGCTGAAGCGTTCTTGGCGTGCAGGGAGGGAACAGAGGATCTCTCTTGTTCGCAAACCTTCCTCAACGTCTTATGCGTTGCTAGCAAAGTCAAGGGCTTGCTGGTTCTGATAGATCCTGGATCCAGGAATATTTGCTCCGTTTGGGGAAGGAGCTGAAAACAGCTAATAGCTTGGGGTAAAATATGTTGTGGTTTACAAAGACCTCGTACGGCATGATCTCTCCTGGAAGGAGAAATGGGTTGATTTCCCACACAGATCTGTTCCCTCTGCACTGAACTTCTGCTATCGCTGGGTTCTTGACAAAGCATGACCAACAAATACACGCTACTGCCGTGCACTTCCTCTACATCCCTCTCGCTACAGCTGGGTGATGGCTTTGCATTGAACATCCCTTATATATTGGATCTTCTCTTCCATTTCTACTGGAAATATACCCTTTAATCTAAATGCTTGGGTCCTTAGAGACAAACTTCAGCTATTTCATATTCACACTCACAAAAACAAACTGCCACCAACATGTTTTTCTTCTTTGTTCCTTTATGTGGCACAATGCTTCCTTGATAAGGGCAGGTGTAGGAAATGTTTCAAGTATTCCATTTTGGCTAAGTGCCATTTTTGAAGTCTGATACTTCATGAACAATTTGGATGAAAAACACAGCTGGGAATTCCAGTTGATGTGAAAATTTGTACATCTGGCCTTGGCTTCTGCTTTTTGTGCTGGGATGTAAATTCGTGGGAGCTACTGTGGAACTAACTCTCAATTATGTCAATGAACATGAGAGGAGAATCGGGTCTTTAAGATTTTAGTGTTGGTAGATACTGAAATATCAAGCGTTAAAAATCCCATTTTAGTGTTTTTTCCAGTGAAGCTACATTCTGTACTTCTGAAGGGATTTCTTAAAAATCACTAGGCTGTTTCTTTTCCATCTTGCCATCTAGACACAGAGGACTGGAGGAAACCAGATTTCCAAACAGAGAACTACAAATAAGTACCAGTGCCATTTAAGGAAAATGTTTCTAACATTGTTTTTCCATTACATAGAGTCTGATCTAAAGAGAAGAGGGTCTAGTGTAATGTAAAGGTTCTGCTGACCAGCAGTAACTGTCTTGTGGCATTGGCACACACAGGTAACACGTTCATCCGCAAAGAATTTCAGTAAATCCTTTCAATCATCCTTTATTCTCAGATGCAGTTAGAATGTATCTTGTAAACATTTTTCTAGTAGTTTGGAACCAAGAATGGCACTGAATCCCTGCCGTCGTTCGTTTGGTTTCATGTTTGCACTCTCCCCGTGCTGCAATCCAGTTTCAGCTTGTTTTTCTCGTGCTGAACTTTTCGTGGGGTTTTGTCGGGAGAAGTACGTAAATGGTGGCATCATGACTGTGCCTTGGTACGTGCTTGGTCCACAGCATCAAGATTGGCAGTAGCTCATTAGAAAAGCAGGGCCAAATTCTGCTGAGCTTGGTTTGGTTTTTCCCTTTAAGCCTTTGCTGGTTTTAGAGAGGTTTTGTATGAATGTCATGGTGAGCGGTAGCAGAATTCAAAAAGGGAGTTTCGAAGTAGTAAAACCTTTCAAGTGTTATCACTGTGTTCGCTTGTAAAGCTGGGAGTTGGGAAAGACGTAACTTTAACCACAAATTTATCTGGTTTTGTGGGCTAAGTCAGTGATCCAGATCGGATTCATCCATTGTACAAGGTGATTCTCTTGGTGTCGTTTTCACTTCAGGGCTGGTAAATAGTGTGTCTGAAACTCTGACAATTTTATGCCTTTACCAATCTTTAAATCAAAAATGGCTGAATCGATTTAAGGATTTTGTAAGAAAAAAAATTGCACCCAGGCTGACATCCTGTGAACCGAATTTCTCCCCAAGCGATTTCGAATGTGTGAGTTATGGACTTCTATAATGAAAACTCTGACATATCTTGAACTATAGCAGAACACAGGGCACCTCAGTAATGTACAGAAACGTGTTTTCCTTTTCTACTGTTAGTACTTCGTAACTGTTCACGATTTTGAAAGCGTTACTGTCTTATACAAAATGTCACAGCGCATGATTTTTCATTCAAAATTTTAATTATTTATGGTTAAAGTATCTTTTAAGTCAAAATTCTGCAACTTTGCTTGTATGGTGCCTTCCATCAGAAAATGTCAAGTCACTTTATAAAAAAATGTAATGTTTTCCTTTATAGAAATGGAAAAACTAACGCATAGAGAAGTAAGGGGTTCTGACATCACTTCCAATATTGTTTTATACTGTCTTATTTCTGTTATAATAAATGAATATGCCCTTTTATTGAATGTAATGCCTTGGGAACAGCTGCGAGATGGGAATGAATGTGTGCTAACCTGTGATGGCTGATCGTTATCAAGAATTATTTGAAGTGTCTCAGTGGACATAGGTGTTTTTATTGTGGCAGTCCTGGGGCCTCCCGGGGCTCACGGCCCTATTGCAGGGGGAACTGTTGTGATGCTGAGTGCGTTTCTTAAGGAGTTTTTATGCCGATGGTAACAGAAAAGCAGTTGGTGTTCTCATCTGCCTCCTAAACCAATGCACACATGAATATGTGTGCATCTGTCAACAAACATAATCCCTTTCTGAAGTTTGCGTACACTGTTATCCAAAAAACAGCTACAAGAAAGAAGCCTCCGAATTAATTTTATTTTATGCGGAGTGGCTCATAGTGGACTCCGTTGGCCCTCAAAGGGCTCTTTTATCCTTACTGCGCCCATAGTTCTTTTTGCCCCGTGGGAATCCCTTTGTACTCTGATTCTTGAAACCGATACGTTTCTTCTGATCTGACATCAGAGTGTTTCAGCAAAAATAATTTCCTTTTCCTTCAAGAGCCTGGAACTTGGAATCTACTATAGATCTTGCAGAAGTTAAAAATACAGAAGTCCATCACTGAAGATTCTCTTCCGAGACTCCTTTCTGAGATTATTGCTAAATAAATGAAACTTGTTTTGAGTAACTTTGACCTGGAATCACTTGGCCGCACAAATCAGAAGTGCCGGGCCGTTCACCGAGCTGCCCTACAGATGTTCATCCTTCAGTCCTCTTACTTTGGAAGAACTCCCCACAAGAAGCAACACTCTCTTAAAATACACTACTGATTTCAGTAGAAGATTTAACCTTTTGAGGTAGTTTCCCAAATGCTGGCACCAAATCCTGGGAGCATTACAAGGTATTATTATATCTAAAGCAAGTTCCCAATCCATTTTTCTTAAAATCTTTTGCCGAATCACAGAACTATGCTTGTGGTTGATTTTTTTTCCGCCTCTCTGTCACTACCTTTTGGCACAAAATTAGTCTAAAAGCGGTTAATTGGGACAGTCTGTGCTGCTGCATTGCACCTCCCAGTACAGGTAGTGACCACCTGTTTACCAGCTGGTTCCTGAGCTTGGGAACAACTGTAATTCCGGGCTTGGTTGGCATCTGCTGTTTCCTTGCAGGCTGCACCCATCGTTCCGAGCAGGGAGAGCACTCAAAACCAGAAGGCTGTCTCCTGGGGTAGCTTTCGAAGGACTTGCAGCAGCCCTGGGCACATAGCAGCTTTTGCTGCTTCTCAATCCCTAAAAGATCCTTAATATTGCCACCTTTGCAGCCAACCAGTAAACGTCGAGCTGCAAAACAGGCGGGGGGTTTTGGACACCTCTCAAGCTCGAGTCAGTGTCAATTGTTCACAGCCCTGTGGGCCTCTGGGTCTGAACCATGTGGTCCTTAATGCGTATTAACGTCCTGCCTGCTGCTGCATAATGACTGAAACCTGTGGTCTTTTTTTTTTTTTTTTTTTGCTATGCAAGTAGTAGTTTAAAAAGCTCTTACTGTTCTTAGAATACTAAAAGATGACTAACTCACCACTGGAGATTATTTGCAGCCTCCGAAGCACTGTGGATTGTTGCTATACAATTACTGCAGCACTTTGAGGTGACGCTGTTAAGAGCAAGGAGTTTTGCAAAAATAAGCATTTACTACAAACTTTCTACAGCATTAATCAAAAACTCTTTTAGTAAAAAGTGTTCTCTGTTTGCTTGACTGAATCAACCCTCATTTCCTTTCTTCGTTCATGTAGCTTTAAAAAAAAAAATCTCTTTGTCATGTCTTTGTTCTCTGGGTTCAGTTTGGCGCTGTTCTGTTTTACCATGCAGCCCTGTCTCAACTTGCTTCCTTTAAGCTTCTGCATCCATGGACTTCACTAAAATTTATGATGCTCAGTTGGGACTGGGAATTTTAAAAGGCCCATAATCTTCACTGACATCTATTTTATAGGTTGTTTGGTGTGTGGCAGTGTCCTTGATAACCAACAGGACTGAAAGGCCCATCGAGACCTGTGCAGCCACATCCCTCCATGGAAGCAGCTCTCTGCTAGGAAGATCACAGAGGCTTCTTTTCACAGTGCAATGCAGAACTTATATCTTTGGCCTAATTTTCCTTGTGTCATTGCTTCATGCACAAACATAAATATGCAGTGTTTCAACTCCTGGGTGAGCAAAGAACTAAAACATCTATAAATAAATCAGGCTGTTTCTCCTGAAGGAAAAAAAAAAAAGAGTGAATGAAACCTAATTTTCTGTTTGAAGTACTTGGGATATGCTACGTACTTTGGACTACATTGCTTGTCAAGTGCTTTGACAGTGTCTGTGGCTGTAACTAAGTATACAGAACTCGTAAGGGATCTGTTTAAAAAAGATTAAAAAAATAGCTCTTTACACAGTGGGTCGTGAGCCTCTGGAATTAGTTGCCACAGCAGTCTGCGGGAGTAGATAGTGTCAGTAGGGTAAAAAAGGATTAGGCATCTTCCTGGATATTAAGTCTGTAAATAGATACTAAAGGGAGTAGCTGCCTCTGTTCTCTCTAATATCCCTCAGCCCCTGATGCTGGGTACCAGGGCAGGGAATGGAACTGCAGGTGCTGCCTGTTGTGATAGGGTTGAAACACCAGAGTAAATGTGCGTGATGCTAGGGAATGACATCGGGAAGTCTTGTCTGAGATCTCCCGTGTTTCTGCACTTGTGAATCTCAAAAGTGAAGCCCAGCCATCTACCACCTCTCTTCTGTCTCCTCCTGTTCTCCTCCTCCAGCTCCTTGGCCCGCAACCCTGCCTGCCGATGCTGCCATCCTCTAGGTCCCAGGTCAGACTCTGGCCTGTCTCTCTTGTCTTGTTGACTTCCTTTTAAGTCCCAATTTATCTTCATTTTGTCTCCAGAAAGCTGTATGGAAAGTAATGCGCTCAGTTCTCATCACCGTTTTGGCCCTTCTAACTCTGCCGTAGCTGAGGGACTATGTTGGGCAACATGTTGTGATTAATTAATACAAAGCATTGCACGTGAAAAACCCTGGTCTGAGTGCAGACCAGCAGATGAGGTTAAAACACTCTTGTTCTTTGTTCTTGTTTCATTTTCTTCATTTCTGTGGCATTTTGCCTCCATTGAGACTTGTTTAGTATGCATCAGTTCCTGTAAGTTATTATCAAGGCTAGTTTTCATTTTGGTATATTACTACTCAATACTTTTGTATTGTGGCACTGAGATTGAACAGGGTATTAGCACTCTCATAGTGTTTTTCTGGAATAGATCTTATCAGAGGATCCCAGTGAAGTCGAACAGGTACAAGGAAACTTGGCTAACTTGGCTGTGTTGTCCCTTTACATGTAACCAGTGCCTTGCCGTGTAAAAATGAATATTAGCTGGATAATATCTATTTTAAAGCATTTGCCCTTCCACTTCTGAGATGAGACACATTGCAAAAGAGGTTATATGTATAATTATTTTTATATCTAGATAGTCTTCTTTATATTCCTTCTTGCCTCTCCCATGTACAGGTTGGTGTACTGGGTGATGAAGAAGAGTGGGTGAGTCTTCGTGAGGTGGAGAATGAACCTGATGCTCAGATGCTGGAGGTACCGAACCTTACTCCTTACACTCATTACAGGTAAGAACAGCAGGCAATTAGCTGTAGCATGCAAAAAAATGAGTAAATAGCAGCTTGGAACAGCTTTCCTAATCAGAAGCACCTGTCTGTGGTTTATAATCTGAACAAAAGGGAAAAGGTCCACTGTTTTTTCATAGTTTATACTTAAAATTCCTCATCTGATATTGTTAATTGTAATTTACATACAATACAGTTCATAACATTGGAAAGGAAATCCAAATGGAGAGCAAAATACTTTTTTGAGTGACTGCAATCCTGTGACTTCCCTCGTCTGAAGGGTGCAACAGGGTGACATCAGTCAGTGACAAATCGATTGTAGTTAAACTGCTGCAAACTTGTAATTACATATTTACATCAGTTTAAACATCGTTTTATTGATTTGCCTTAATTTGGTAGCATCGGTTAGATGAAACCTTTGTTTATAAGAATTTACCACATTAAGCTTAATAAATATATGCAATGCTTAAACTGATTGAAGTGAATCTACATTATGGGTAAACCCCAGTTAAATAGGATTGATTTTTTAAAATCAATTCAAGCAATGCGTTGCTTTAGTATAGACAACATATGAGAATTTGAAGTACTCAATCCTAATGAAAAATTCTTTCATGAAATAGCTTGCTAGTGTAAATCTGGTTGAAAGGAGATATTGTGGCAAGTGTTAAATCAGCTCATTAAAACTTGTCCATTTGCTCTCGCTGGAGGGCCTGTGAGCTCACCCAGGTGCTGTTGTGAGCAACCAAGTAAAGCTCCTAAAATTTACAAGTAATTCAGTGCTGGTATGATAATTTTGCTAATTTTCTTCCCTTAGTCAGGAGCCTAGGAACATACTGAATTTCTCACAAACCTTGTTCTTAAGAGCAAAACATTTTATTAAAAACTCTTCCAAAATGTTGGAGCTGAGACTTCTAGTGCAGAGATTTAGAGAAATTATCTTCAGATTGAGAAGATTTTGTTCTCCTCATAAGGTGCATCCTTAAAGCTGAGAAGGCAGAGGTGAATAATAAAGTGCAGGTCGTACCGCAGTCAACGTTCACCATCCATGCAAAATAAGAAACACTTGCACACCTAGCAGGTGTGTAGAGAAATGTCTTTAGGATAAAAAATAATGAGGAAGCGTATGAGGAATTCGGTGTGATTGTTTGGGGTTTTTTCTATTGTTAAACCTTCTTATTTATTTTCTGCAACATCTCATGTCTCTCTTGTACCCAGTAAATTCTGGACTGATCCCAGTTAGGCTGGGATCTTTCACACTTCCAGTTCTCTGATTTTTTTCATCATAGCTTGTACACTGAAGCAGCTCCTTGAGTTTTG
This sequence comes from Caloenas nicobarica, assembly GCF_036013445.1. Lineage (NCBI taxonomy): Eukaryota > Metazoa > Chordata > Aves > Columbiformes > Columbidae > Caloenas > Caloenas nicobarica. The sequence goes on along the minus strand of NC_088258.1, from coordinate 4,263,438 downwards.
CCGTGTTTATTTTTCTCTCATGCTTGCACAGATATGAGATTTTTTTGGTTTGTTTTGTTTCACTGTAGAGCAATTTTATATATTTTTTTGAAACCTAGAGAGTTGTTGCCAAATGGCTGCGTGGCCCTCTGGTCAGCCTTAGTCATTGCCCACTGAGGAAATGCATCATGAGAGCTAATTATCAGGCCGCATCTCTAGCAGCCAGCTTCTTTTCTGTACTTTATGCCAATGTTTGAGAGTGAAATCAAGGACAGTATTTGTTTAATATGTTTCCTTTAATGCGTTTTCTAGGGAGATCAGAGCAGATAAATAAACACTGCTATGTTGACTAGCTCACCCTTTTCCCAAGCTCAGTCATTACGTCCAAAAATTAGGTGTTTAGTATGAACAGGTCATGTATTGATATGGAAGTGCTGGATACCTCTTATTGCTTGTGATGGGTGAGAGTATTTGAAATGTACAGCACGTCTTAATTATTTTGTGATTTGTGAAAAAAATATTTCTGTAAATCTTTTGTGACCCAGTAGGGATTTCTATTGTAGAAGAGATGGTTTCAAGCAGACAGGGTATTTTTTAAAGATGCATATCCATATTAAATAACTTAATCTTTCTTGTGCAGGAAGGCTGAAATTGCAGCACAGGGATAAATCAGCTTCTTTCAAGCAGTAATTGAGGGGAAATGTTATCACTAGTATATTTTTTTATATTGACAGGGAATGAGACTATCTGAAGTTTGATATTTTAATACCTTTCTGAATGTATTGTACGAGCATCGCAAGAGAAAATCACTTACTGCTAGTATAAGCTCATCAGGCTTGGTATAATTAACATAAATTTCTCACACAAATACCTAAGTTTCTAATAGACCCTAAGCTAATCTCATTTTCATTTTTTTAATACCTGAGAGGATCTGAAAGCAGTTACCATAAAGCATTCAGCAGTGAATACAGAGGGGACCTGCACGCAACAACCTTTGTGGAACATTTAGAAAGGCATAATTTGTATTTTTCCATCTTTTTCCTGTTCTGAGAAGAGAGGTACCATTCGCTGAGCTGTTACCATGCGCACCGTGTCTTTCCTCCGTTCCAGGTTCCGGATGCGGCAGGTGAACGTGGTGGGTCCCAGCCCGCTGAGCCAGCCCTCCCGTGTCATCCAGACGCTCCAGGCTCCGCCAGATGTTGCCCCCGGGAGCGTCACCGTGCGCACGGCCAGTGAGACCAGCCTGTGGCTGCGATGGGTGGTGAGCGGGGGGCTCGGGATGCAGCTGCTTCCCTAAGGGGTCAGGCCAGCACTCAGGAAAGCCTTGCCCTTCCCTTCCCTTCCCTTCCCTTCCCTTCCCTTCCCTTCCCTTCCCTTCCCTTCCCTTCCCTTCCCTTCCCTTCCCTTCCCTTCCCTTCCCTTCCCTTCCCTTCCCTTCCCTTCCCTTCCCTTCCCTTCCCTTCCCTTCCCTTCCCTTCCCTTCCCTTCCCTTCCCTTCCCTTCCCTTCCCTTCCCTTCCCTTCCCTTCCCTTCCCTTCCCTTCCCTTCCCTTCCCTTCCCTTCCCTTCCCTTCCCTTCCCTTCCCTTCCCTTCCCTTCCCTTCCCTTCCCTTCCCTTCCCTTCCCTTCCCTTCCCTTCCCTTCCCTTCCCTTCCCTTCCCTTCCCTTCCCTTCCCTTCCCTTCCCTTCCCTTCCCTTCCCTTCCCTTCCCTTCCCTTCCCTTCCCTTCCCTTCCCTTCCCTTCCCTTCCCTTCCCTTCCCTTCCCTTCCCTTCCCTTCCCTTCCCTTCCCTTCCCTTCCCTTCCCTTCCCTTCCCTTCCCTTCCCTTCCCTTCCCTTCCCTTCCCTTCCCTTCCCTTCTTTTTTCCTTTCCCATAAGGAATAAGAACAAAATTATTTCCTTTTTCACAACAGTCGGAAATCTAAGACCTACCTTAAGTGCCTTATTAATCACTTAAATTGCCTACTGCCACTATTTCTGCCACTTCACCTGAGGAATATATGCGTATGTGTAAAACCTTGGCTTTTGAGACTCTCTGGTTCCACGGTCTGGGTCAACAATTGGGACAGGGATGTAATACTTGAGCCAATTTGCAGTTTCCTAGGGCTCAGTTGTTTGCTTTGTACAAAACCGTCCCCAGAAGGTGCGCACCGGCCATTTGCAATCATCCTACAGATACCGAACAGCTGCAGTTCTAAGGCAGCAAAGTTTGCACATCACACTGCTGTAGGAAGATTATATTTATGTGAAGATATGTGCTAAAATGTAGAAAGAAATTATTACTTGCAAAGATGCAGTGATTGATGACATTGTTGTACCCCTTTGACTGTCTCAGTTACCTGCAGAGTTGCTGCATTGGGATTTACTTGGCAATTAACCTGCTCCAGGATGGTTTTTCTTCTCCCCTGTTAGGCAGAATTTTCCATTGGGGTTACTGTGGTGTGAAGTTGATGAAGCACAGGTTTCCTTTTGCCCAAATGTTAGCTTTTCCATGCATAAACTCATTATGGCTGGAAGTGAAAGTCAGGCTAGAAACAAGCAGATTTTTCTCCCATCAGAAAGGAATAATTCCAGTTTCTCAATGGGAAGCTTTGCTTAATTCTGAGCCTTGGAAGACCAAAACATCAAACTTGAAGGTGTCACTTCATTCTCCATAGAAAAGCCATTGCAGTTCACTTGATAGGACCCACGTAACTCATTCATGGCTTTACCATGTGAAAAACTTGCCCATGTTGTTAAACCTTTGGTACTATATCCGGACCTAGGTGTCTTCCATCAATATTAACTCAGGGTTGTTTTAAGAGACTTTAAAACATTTTTTAGTTTGTATTTCCTTGCTGTGCTACCTGAGAGCCTGTTTTTCATGAGTCAAACTGCGCAGGGTTCAGGAGGAGCAACAGCCGCAGCGCAGAATGGTCCAATATACCTTTTTCAAGCTTAATAATGTCAGTTTTTGAAGGCGTTTAATCTCTTTTTCTCAAGACCTGCAGGTGAATCTGTGTCCCCCTGGGAGCTGGGAATTCCTTCCTTCCTACAGAACCAGGGTCACATTTCTAGCCCCGCTTGCCTGTGGGATACAGTCTTCTAAGCTGTGAAATGTTAATATATATCAAACTTTCCCAGTGATTCAGAACTGAATATCAGTGATCCGTGGCATCATGTAGTTAGTTTTATGGGGGAAAATTCTAAACTTCGTGAAGTAGGCTAATTATTTCATATTATAATATCTGAAATTGCTTGGGGAGTTAGAATACTAGAATAAATCTCTGCTGATAAATGAGTAGGCAGAGAGTCAGTAAAAATGTAAAAAATGTACGATAAATGAATTTGTCACATGCTTCACTAATTTATCATTCATTTCCATAATTAATCACAAAGCTCTGAAATACATTGTGTTCATATAATCTCTGTTGATACACCCACAGCAAATGGCATAGTTCTGTGAGCATATCTATTTGGTTCAAAATTAACATAAAAATGAAAAGAAAATTTCAAGCAACGCAGAAATACAGAGATTGCGAAACATGAACAAAACATAAAATCGAACTCTTGATCTATTTTGCCTTCCTGTGGCGTTGTATGAGTTCGGACAGCCGTGGTATATAGATTGTACGATGTGCTCTGTATAGGAATATTGTGCTTTTCTTTGTGTCGTTCACCAGCCCCTCCCCGACACGCAGTACAATGGCAATCCGGAGTCGGTGGGGTACAGGATAAAGTTCTGGCATGTGGATCTGCCGTCTGCCACCTTGATGAAGGTGATCAATGACCGGTTGGAAAGAGAGTACACGATCGAAGATCTGGAGGAGTGGACAGAGTATGAACTGCAGATCCAGGCTTTCAATGCCATCGGGGCAGGACCGTGGAGCGAAGTCGTGAGAGGTCGCACACGGGAGTCCGGTGAGTCAAAGCACCAAGTCTGCTGTGAAGGACACATCCAAGAACTTCAGCATTTTCTGCCCTTTATTCAGTTTTTTTGTTGTTGTTTGGTTCGTGTTGGTGGTTTTTTTTTTCTTTTTGCTTGTTGATCCATTAAATCTAAAATGAAAGAAAAAAAGAAACAATCTCTAGATGCACCGAAGGCAAAAAGACATATAGGCATTTGAAGGAGTTATTTATTTTATTCCTACCCTGTTTTCCTGCATATAAACCTGCAGGTTATATATTTAAAGCAAGCAAAACAACCTCTCCCTGTTCCTGCCCCTGTTTGGCAGCGGTACAGACAACACATGGAGAAAAGTGCGTACGGCTGCTCTGGCTGAGCAGGTCTCTCAGGGTTCTACTCCTTCCCTGGAACCCCATCGTGCCTCATTCTCCCCCTCTCCTTGTCACCTTCTAGGCTGGGGCAGATTTTCCAACAGTTGTGGTTATCTGAAATTTAATTTCAAGCACCAAATATTTCTAAAAGGGCACAAGTTTTTTTTAAACAGCTGATTACCCGTACAGAAATGATTATTGGAGATTTTGATGACACGTTTTCAGAACTGCCATCTAAAATTGTGTGTACAAAGCTATGTAGACATAACCTACATATAGACATAACCTGTGTATAGACCTAGAGCACAAGCACTGTACTGTCTGGCTGATTTGTCTGTACTAGCGTAGAGACTTCAAATATCAGAAGCAAACTCTCAATCTCAGGCAACAGTACATTATTGTTAGTGCAGCAGCAACGGGAAAGACAGATCTTGAAAACCTGCTCTCTAGCTGTTAAGTTCCACCAAACTCATTTCCAAACCTACCCTACATGCACCTGATAAATTAAAATTTATAATGCAAGTGAATAACAAAATGGATAACATAGATGGTTTAAAAATTTAATAATAGAAGCTCTTTGTGACCTGTAGTTGTGCAAGATTCAACACTAATATATTTTCTTACTATTTTTTCTGATTTTTTTTCATTAAAAATGTTTTGGAGTTTAATCCTATGCACACCCTATGCTCACAGACACATATATGCATGTCTGTGCACTCTGTACCACGCAGCGTTAGTTGGTGGGAAGCAGGAACGTGCTGGACGTGGCAGGGTTCGGTCTGCTGGTTCAGACATCCGTCCTTCAAACCAGCCGAGGAAAAAGCCAAACGAAGTCATCCCCCTCCATTAAAGTGTTGCTTTTTAGGAAGTAGTAATTGGTAAGCTCTTGCCAGCGGTATTTTAAACAAGGCGTGCTTTTGCTGGAGTTAGAGATAGCATGACCCAGACAAAATAGTTTTGAAATGTTTTGTATCATAATAAAAAGATACCACATTCTCCACTTTCTCCTTTCCGCTGCTCTTCAAACGCTCCTTTTGAAATGTAGTAAATACTAAGATTAAGCGATTTCATAAAACCTTAGGATTATAGTACTATGGCTCAGCATCTAAAGATCAGAGGTTACACGTGTATTTGGCATTTTCTCTTGCAGTATTAAAAGAAGGTTGACTTGAAACTGATTGTAGGAGGCACACAGGAACTGGGATCAAAATAACACAAAGCTATGATCTAGGCCATAAGGACTCATTTGTGGTTGGTTTTTTTTTTTTTAATGTGTTTTCTTTGATACTAACATCTGATTTCTTGAATAGAACAAGTCATGGCTCAGACTTCTGGCTGTATCTTCTTAAATGTAGAATATACAAGAGCAGCTGGCATAGCGGCAAGCTGCGTGAGAGAACTTCAGGGAATCTACACTTAACCAGTGTGCACAGTCGAATGGCATTAAAATGCAAATAAAAGATATCTAAAGCCAGAGAGAGAGGTCAAGGCATTTTTATGTCTGTCTTCCGAACTATGAGAGAAATTCTATTTATCACATGCGTTTTCAATGTACTTTAAAGACCAACATCCTAAATATTTCTTTTTGCATTTTGTAGATGCAGAAACTCAGGGAAGTGGGTTTTGCCTGGTGCTGCAGATTGCAAACATCCCTCACAGCTGGCCAGAGGTGGCTTGGCCAGGATCCCATGGTGGCTCCTTGGTTTTACACTGTCCAAGGAGCCTAAGAAGTCACTAAATCAGCTCGTGGTCTCTAATGACAGCACAGCCACTGGAGTCCAGAGTCTTCATTAAAAATAAAGCTGTACTTGAGGACTTCATTCTAGGATGTGTGATCATATCGCTAATAGCTGAGCACACATGCTGACAATAAAGGAACATGCCTTTATAGGTACTCTCCAGTTTCTGAAGCTCTTGAATGTAAAACATCTCGAAACCAAAGAAACGATGAGAGAATAAATAATGCTGTGGGGTTTGGTAGCCCAGACTTAGAACACATTTGGGAAACCCTAAAATGAAAATCTTGGATAAGGTTTCAAGCAGCTGAAGGTGGAGGAGGATGAATTAGGATTTTTAAACAGGACAGGTTTTACCAATCCAAAAAATGGTTTAATAATGTTAGAAATTAAATAACTCATTAAATTTAACTGTGTAAAATAACTGCAGAGTAACGAGCTCAGTTTCCACTCAATAAATTGAAAATGATAGTAGGTACAATATGGAGAAAGCAAGAAAACTCAGAGACCTCTGGTGTATTAGAACAACCTTGACAGGGCTGCTTCGTTTTAGATATAAACCCTCTTATTTTCAGACTATTCATCTCAAATACAGCTAACCTGGTGCCTTAATATTTTGGACTCTTAATATTCAGCTGCATGAATGTGTAGACTTGTCTTACAAAATCAGCCGCTGTACAAGCCTGGTCACATATCTATGGCAGGGATCAATCTCTTCGTGTTTCAGAGGCTGACCTTCATGAAGCAGTTACTGTGGTGTGATAAAGCATCGCTTGATAATTCAGATGTGGTCCAATGTCACTGCGGGATTTGTCAGTTTATACAAGCTGAGAATTTGGCCTGCGGTATCTAATTTTATAGGCAAAATGGTTGTGTGCTGCAGCTATGCTACTTTTGCCATGAACCTTGCTCTAAATTCGCACTTCTTAATTGACGGCAGATGTACAGTATGGCAGCTTAATTTTTACTTTCAAAAACCAGTGATGGATGTTCAGCTCAAATGAGCTGCAAAAGTGGAGAGAACCACTGCATCCCACTATCAAGCTTTCTTAGAAAGCCAGAATACAGGCTAGCTTATTAAAATCTGCTTGGGCCCAGTTAGAGACATAAACCAGCATCATTTGCTGCATATGGTTATAACAGATATAGAAAGAGGATGCATGATCTTAGATGCCAACACAGATAACCTTAAAAACCTGAGTTCCTACTGAAGTTTCAGTGCAGAGTGCCACTAACTCTCTAATTTCCTACGTTTGATCTTCTACAGTACACGTGCAGCTGGCATTTTGCTGGATTAGCTCATCATTTAGTTTCAGTCTTTCCGGTTCATTTCTTTAAAGCTCTGAGATTTTTTTTTTACACTGTCGTTTGGCTTCTGTACCGTTTTTGTGGGTTACTAATGAGAACTCGGCTTTGGAGCTTATAGCAGAGTCTTCAGTGCAATAGTTGAGGAAACCAGCATTAGAGAAAGGAAGTTGCAGAGGAAAGAGGGATCTTTATGCCTCGCTCAAGCCCCTAATTAGTCTTAGCAAACTATAATTTCTTTGACTCTCTGGATGTCCTGAGAGAGGAGAGGGGTCGTTGAAAAGAAGGTTACGCTTCATTTTTAAAAGGTCGATCAAAGTCTGTTAGTTGATAAAAGACTGGCAACAGCAAGATCCATAATACCACTTGCAGGTTGTGAATTCATAGATCCGTATTAGAATAAAATTCTCAACACTAACATGAGAACTGGAGAATTAAAGTGCACTCAATGAACGCAAGAATTTTTACGATTTAGGCATTTGGCTTAGAGTCCTTTCCAGTGAGAGGGGACATGCAGCTGCCCTGGCTGTCCCTGGGAATTAAGAGGAGTCTGGGCTAAGAAATCCTCAGGAAGCCCATTCTCTCCTTTGTGAGCCCGGGGTCCCCCCAGCAGCAGGACTGTACACACACCTCAAAGCAAGAAGCACGCGGGGCCAGACCTGGCACAGCCGCCACCTTTTCTGAATTCGGGAAATCTTGTGGCTGCTGATCAGAGAGGAAAATAAATACTTGTAAAATCAAGAAACTTCTTTTCTCTCTTGAAAGGTTTCAAACCAGAGAAAATAAAAAACAAACGTGGCTGGAAAGGGCTTCTTTCCTCTATGCGCTCTGGTTTCCTGCGACCCACCTCCACCCTTTCTCTCTCCAGAAGTGATTCATGTGGGAGTAGCTCTTTGTGAAGATCTACAGATAAAGTTATGGCAGCTATCCAAAGACATTCATGGCTCCTGGCAATCTATTTTCCTTTAACATAATTATATCCTTGTGGGGGATAAATCTAGGAGAAGATTTTTTTTTAAAAAAAAGCACTTCAACGTTGGAGGGGAAAAAAAATTAGATTTTAGTCTGCTGCAGTGTTGTGTGATGGTGCTCTGTTTCTCATGTCCCAAATAATTGGTAACGGCGAAATTGTTTCAGAAATTACTATCTGTGCGGTTAACCTTGAGTGCACAAGGGTGGGGGGCGGTGCATTTTTTTTTCAATTTATATTAATTCTGGTGTCATACTCATTATCTTGTTCATGTTGCTAGGAGCTTGGGGAGCTCGCCTTCAAAACAGCAGATCTGTTCTTTCATTTGGACAGTCAGGGGAGCATTACTTTTGGCAGAGACTTGTGCTCCTTTTTGTGATATATTCAGGACCTAATCAAGTTTTACCATCCATAAGTGCTCGTGTAACGTAACTTGGTGAAATGCTCTCTCGGGGCCTGACGGATGTATCGTGCTTTAGAAAAGATTGTACCCTTCAGATGTTGGAAATGCCACAGGAAAAAAAAAATGCAAAAGGGCAGCATAAAATGTGAACTCTTAAAAATAGCCTCAAATTCCGCTTGTGTAATGTGGCCTGCTATTAAGCTTGCCTACAAAAGCTTGCAGTTGTGTGGTTGTTCGGCAGCGGTTAATTTTAATGGCATGAGAAAAAAAATGCAAGTTTGCTTTTCTCTGGAGTCAGAGCAAATTACAATGTTCCTGTGCCATCAGTTCTAATGATGTTTCTAGTTTCGTAAGAGCCAATTTTGCAACATAAGTGAAATAGGCATATCTTTCACTCCCTGAAAATACACCTTGTGTTAATGTATCCGTCTATAATTGATGTATTGTGAATGTCGAGCACTATCACATAATCAAAAAGCTTAGAGGTTAAACAACTTCTTACAGAACCGCAGTCCAGTGGTTGGAATTATTGCTAACTCTAGACAAGATGCTATAATTTCCTTTCAGATAATATAGCAACCCAGGGTGGTGTAAAACCTCTTGTTAGAACAGGCTGTACCGTAAGATAAACTCCCATTCATAAAGATTTCTAGCTTTGGGCATAGGGAAATAAAATGTATGGGAAAGAAATACCAGGAGATAGACTTCTGTAGAAGTCCAGCAATTTAAACTTGATTCTAATTACTGCAAATATATAGAACCTGAAATGTATTCATAGCTATTTGCTCTCTAGCTGTAGACACTGCTTAGTATTAAATGTTTAGCTCTTTGCAAACACTGTGATTTCTGAGATGAACTGGCAAGAAATTGTGAAGCAGGCTGAAAGATAAAGAAGATGCAGAATGAACACAAAAGAAGAAGGGATCCTCTAGAACCTATTCCAGTCCTTTTGGATTTGGATGCTTTTCAATGGGACCCTGGAACAATCCCAAGCGGGTAGGGAGAATGGAGAAAAATAATGTAGTTTGTCTTACCTATTATATTTCTGCTTTTGGCTGTGGCGCGTGATTCCAGTTCCCTCTGCTCCTCCTGAGAACGTCTCTGCTGAAGCCGTGAGTTCAACCCAGATCCTTCTGACGTGGACCGCAGTCCCCGAGTCCGACCAGAATGGCCTCATCCTGGGCTACAAGGTACGCAACTGCAGCTTCATGTTTACTTCATTTTTAATGCATCACCTGGGTATCTTTTTGCATTTGTTATTTATTTATAAATCAGCTGGAGAAGATATAGGAAGTGAGCTGGTTTTTAAAGGGGTGACTGGTGAATATAATCTCATTTTATGTGAAAAAGAGGAATCTAAAAGAAGTACTCCTTTTTTCAGTCCTTATGTAACAATCTTTTCTTTTTGTATTTCGTGTACGTTATTTCCACAGATACTGTTCAAAGCAAGAGATTTAGACTCTGAACCAAAGAGCCAAATGGTACGAGGTAACCACACACAGTCTTGCCTGCTGTCTGGCTTGCGGAAATACGTGCTCTACGAGATCCAGATCTTGGCGTTCACTCGTATCGGAGATGGAGTCCCCAGCTCTCCTGCAGTTATAGAAAGAACCAAGGATGATAGTAAGTTCGGATTACCAAAATATGTGTCTTACTCGATCCAGCCTTTTAACACTGCTTTCTTTTAGTGATACAAGTGTAGACAACAGCCCAAACTTAAGGCTATTTGTGCTTTTTAGGGCTGGATCCCTACCAGGTATAACTCAGCACTGTTCCATTGGTCAGGGGCTGAGCATTTGGCAAAACCACGGAAAACCAGAGTCCCTCATTTCTTCTTTCTCTGCAGCTGATGAAGAGGAAAAAAACTTGTAAAATTGTGCTCTGAAGCTCGGTGCAGACAATTTCTATTGAAGACAATTTTGAGAGTGCAATTATAAATTCCTATTGAAGTTCAATCATGCTCTAAAAAAAGAGTAGAGTACTGCAATTGAAAGCAATAAACAAATCAGGTTAGGATTGGACTGAAAGAGAGGTACAGAATTTGCAACTTCAGTAATCCGTTCTCGGTTTTTTCCCGAAAGGATAAGGTATTGACCCTGAAAGGTGATCATACGAGCTTGTTTTTGCAGCTGCCTCCAGGGCTTGCCATGAGCTCAGGGACTCCCGGGTGCCGTTTGATGTGTTGAAGGACCCAACACATCAGTGTGGTGGGAACATTCCTGCTGCTGGGGTTTTACAGACATGAGGTTCAACTCTTAAAAAGTTTTTGGTTTTTGTTTTGGGTTTTTTTTGGATGTTAAAGTTACTTTTAGTTTCATTACCTTTTCTGTATTAAATGAAGGTTAATATCAGTGTGAGAGGCTTCTGTTTATTAATCCCAATGAAGACGATCAAAAAAGTGTCTCTCTTTTTTTTTTTCGTCAAAATCTTTTCAATAATAATGGCATAAACATTGCTTTCTACAAGCATATTCATTAAGGTAATTTTGTTGGGCTGAAAATACATTCAGACTTCTGGCTTAAATGAGATTTTTTGGAGTACGAGCATGCAGGGACGGGGACAGGAACACGGACAACAGCTCCCTGACATCTTTTTAGCCGTTTTCTCAGTTCGTTGCTTGTGTGGGGACTTGACTTTTCTTTGAAAGGAAACAAGGAGAAATTACTGTTAGCAGAACTTTGCAGGGAACAAAAAAGCCCTCACTGAAATGTGCATATCGGACTATAATGAGAAATATTTTTAAATGTTTGTTTTAGATAACCCCATTATAACAGTTCCCTCCTTAAGTGCATGTTGGCAAATGATAGAAATTGTTCTTCCATCTCCTTACCCCTGACGTAAATATGTTGTGTCTCCTCTGGGCTCAACTTAATCAAAAAGTATCATCAGGGGTAATGCAGGTGAAATTTGTGCTGAAGGGGAAATTTCGCGGATGCTAATTGTATGAATTAGCATCTCCTCACCTCGCGAACCTGCGCTGGTCAGTGCAGCCACCAGCCGTCTGTATTAGTGTGCATCTCACCTGCCTCAGGTTCTCCTGCTCAGACCTCAGTGTTTAAAATGCACATGTAAAATCAGGCAGTTCAAAGCTGATGCTGATGACACAGAGAGGAGAGATTATTCAGTTCCAACAGGTAGGAAGCAGATTAAGCTGACACATAACTCTCTGTAAAGGCAGCTCGGTGACTTGCTTGATAGTGTGTTAACAGTTACCTGGGGGTGTTGGGGACGGCTGGCGGGGCTCCCCGCAACGCTGCGGGGAGATAACTCTGGCAGAGGTCAGAGAATCCTGCTAAATGCATTTCGGAGGTGCAGTAAAACACTGTAGGGTGCATTGGTTCTGCGTCGTGTTTGGTGTCTGTGCGTGCTGGACGCATTTGGCCACGGTCAGAATTCCTCAGAATAAATTTATATTATTTATGTACGTAGGTGCTTCTAACAATCTATTTATTATTGGTGAGGTACAGCTCGAGCCGCCTCCTGTGTAAGGTGAGCGGGGAACTTGTAATTCCTCTGACATGCAGTGCTTGCTAGCGTGATGTCTGTTTGTCTTTCCAGCTCCCGGGCCGCCCGTGAGGCTGGTGTTCCCCGAGGTGAGGCTGACATCTGTACGGATTGTTTGGCAGCCGCCAGAGGAGCCCAATGGAATTATTCTGGGTAAGAGGGAGCAGCAAACCAAGGGCTGGGAGGAGAGGGTGGGAGACCAGAGTGAGCTCAAGCTGTTGGATTTTCCTTCCCCTTGCATTGCTGGATTAGAAACAACACATAGGCAAATCTGTGGCTAAAGAAAAGAAAATATGTTTGTGTCAGGTGAGAAACAGGGTACCCTGTGGTGAGGAGGAACATTCTTCCTGGCTCCATGGTGTGTGTTTTCCTAAGCCAGAATTCCATGTCATTCATGGCTCTGTGTTTGAATTGTCATCTCTCTTCCCATCTGTGGTTGGGATTGTAACCTCTTTGGCTGTTGGGCAACCTGCCTGTAGAGCTGCAGCGAGAGCTGGATTTTCCCCTCTTTCCCCCAGTTCACCTTTGCTGCGCACACCCAACATTTCGGTTTCATGTGCGCTTCCATTTTATTGCTTTCTTTGGAGAATATTGTCTGGCAGGTTGCAAGGAGTTAACTCATATTTGGCTTTTCATCAAGTGAAATAGAGGCAACAAGGCACGACAAGAATTCATGAAAAACCTTCTTACCTTCCTGCTCTCATAACTCTTGGTTGCCTTTGCAATATGTACACCAGCCACTACTTGTACTTAAAACGTGAAGACATTTACAATGTAAGAATCCATTCTTGCCTCCAAACTTAAAGCAACTAATAGTTACCCAGCAATTTTGTGTTTTCTGCTGATGTTAAACACATTTTACAGTGGTTCCAGCTGGTACATAAAGATTTGTCTCTCAGTTCTGAAAACAGGAGCAAAAGCTTTTGGTTTTCGTTTAGTTCTCAGTCTGCCGGGCCTTTCTGCTTCTAATTTCACTGCCATTGTTCAGGCTTGCCTGTAGTCTTTTAGCAATATTTCCTTAAGCTGTCACTGTTGGGTGGAGGGTGCCCACATCAAATGCTACTGTGTTGGGAGCATCCTGTTAAATAAAGGGCTGGTCTTGCATTGCATTTAAATCTTGAGTTAAGAACTCAAGTGTTTGCTCAGGTGTGTAGTTTCCTGAAGCGATCCCGATGCTTGAAGATGCAGAGAAATCCTAAAATGGTATCCAAAGGCAGGTGCTGCAGGGATTTTCTGAGCACGAGAATGCATCTGCGTGAAGCTTGGCAGCGGTTACCTGTCAGCGATGGATCCATGCAGGGTTTTGCTGCAGCTCAAAGAAGTTTGGCTTCCAGGTCATGTTGTGGGTTTGATTTGTTGCTTTTTTTTAAGGAACTATGTGTCCTAGAACTTGCTCTCAGTAGAGATTGGGATTTGAATCACAGGATGTGGTTAAGGAGGAGAAAAAATAAAAAACAACATTTGATAGAAATGATGAGAAAGTACAAAAGAGATTTTGCCCTCCCGACTGTGTTCCGATGTCTCACATTGCTGCACTTTGTCAGCCTTATTTGCTGAAGTTGCAAGCTTGGTGGAGTAGGAATTCTCTTTTATTTTGTCTTTGCACAATGTTTTGTGCAATACATCCCCTTCTCAGCTTGTTCTTACTCATTGCCGCTACATTGGTGATAAAATCAAACAAATGCAGGGCTGGAAGGGAAGGAGAAGGGTGTCCTGGAGAGAATGCTTGGCATGGTTAGCGCGTTGAATATTGTCTCTGATATCTTGCACATTCCAATTCCAGTAACACTTCCCAGGATACTTGATACTGTCCTGACATGGCTCTTTTTGTAACACTGATGTTGTAACTAAGTAGGTCTATGACCCACTATTAATTCCTACCCTTTTTCTGCAGTGCACTTCCAGGTCAATCAGTCCCTCTTTTAGATACATACATTAAGCTTTTTCTTTGTAAGCGTGATAATTTGCAGGTGCCTTTATTGAATTTCATCTTACTGATGCCAGACCATCTCTCCTCATTATCAAGATCACTTTAAATTACACTCTTGTCCTCTAAATGGCTCACAGCCACTCACAATTTGGTTTTATTTTTGAAGTTTGCAAGTAGATTGGCAATTCCATCAGCCGGGTCGTTAATGAAAATTTTGAGCAGAACCAGGCTCATGACTTATTCTCACGAGACCTTACTGAATATGTTCTCCCAATTTGTTAGCAACCTACTGATAACAACATCGTGACTTCTTTTTTTAAAGCATTCAAGTCAAAATGCGTAGTATTTTTCTTGGATTCTGTTTCTCTTGTTTGCTTTTAACTGGGCTGTGTGCCACCATATTAAAGCCTTACTTAAAGTCAATGTGGATCGTATCTACTCTTCCCACCTGGCCAATTACACTGTCAAAATGGAGAATAGATTATTTGATATTTATTATTTGCTCCAGACAAATACATATTGGCTGTTCCTGGCACTTTATTGTCCTCATGGATGCTTATATATTGACTCATATTTTTTTCCAGAATCTTTCTGGGTATTGAACTTTAGCTTGATTTGTCCATAATTCCTCTGTTTTTTCTTTCCCTGTTTTAAAATATAAGGGTACTCTGTTTGCCCTTCTGTAGTATTCTGGGATGTCACCTGTCCTCCACAAGTTCTTGAAGATAATCACTAATTATTTGGAGATGGCTCCAGCTAGTTATATGAGCACTGCAGGGCAAATTTCATCAGGCCTTTCTGACTTGATTACATCTCGCTTAACTAAATATTTGTTAACCTGTTCTCTATTCTAGCCTACATCCCTACTTATATTGTTGTCAGTTTTAATTTGTGTTAAGTATCTAGTCAGCATCAACTTTGTGTGTGAAAATCAAGCAAGAGAGGTATCAGCCTTCCGTGCTCTTCTATCTCGCCTGTCTTGTGCTCTTCATTCCTTCCCAGGAGTTGACCTGTCCTCCTTCTGTCTCTCAAATTTCTAATGTATTTATAACATTTTTCTCATTTCTTTTGATGCCCTTTAAGTTCTAACTCACTTTGCGCTTTGCCCATTCTGATTTTGTCCCTATGTGCTTGTGCTGTCTATTTATACCCTCCCTCGGACATGTGTCCTGTTTCAACTTTTATCCAACTCGGTTTTGATTTTCAGGTCATTAGTGGGCTCTGAATGCAAACATATTGGCCTCTTAACATCTTTTGTCTGCATTGGGATAGTTGAACCTTTTTTTTGTCTCTTTTAAATCTGTCAGCTAAGCTGAATTCTTTTTTTTTCCCTTAGAATTCCTTCCCGGGGGGTGTTACCTGCCAGTTCCCCCAGTCCACCTCTTTGAAGTCCATTGTCTTTATTCAACAGTTCTCACTCCTTTATATTTTTTTTGATAGTAGAAACATTGAGCTTTGTGGAGGAAGTAGTTAGCTGCCGATGTAAGAGAGAAAAAGTAAAAATTACTCATGCTGGGCACTTCTGTGATCTTTCCTAAGAAGTGAGGAGTGCTTCAAAAATAGATAAAAACCCATGCATAGCATTCTAAGTAAAGGTTGCGGGTTTATTTTTTTTCCCCTGTACACCTTTTAAATCTCGTAACTGTAATCAACTATCAAAACACCATTGTAACCACCACAGTCAAGTGCACTGAGGCAGAGTTGCTGGAAAAAAGGAGTTAAAATTTTGCACGGTGCCCTTCTATTCACTAGTGGGCTCGGAAAGAAAAAAATACTTGCTTTGCAAGAGCAACTTATATTCAGAGCCTTTGAACTAATGTTCCTGCTCTGCTAGCTTTGTCCTCTGAGTATACAAGCACCTTTGCAGCTAACATTTTTGTAATCTATATCAAAACATGTTCTAGCATTTCAGAGAGAGATTAGCAGGATGAAATACTGGCAGGCACCAAGAGGGAAAACCACTTGTTTGTTTGTTTAAATATTTTACTGTGGAATACTGCTAAATATTTCCATGTCTCCTTTTGGGAATGTTACACTAACCATGTGAGGCTTCGCTTTCTCTTCTTTCCCACACTTAGTTCAGCAAGCACCCAACCTAGTTCCTTAAATCCCATTAAAGAAAAATGACACAATAATGTGCATATGTGCTCTTGTAGCTATGAGCTTCCTTTGAACACCAGAGCTCAAGCAGCATCCTTCCAGGCCCTGGTTAGTATTCCTTGTGGTGTCCTTCTATTTGACGTTTACCTGAAGCTTATTGCAAAAGAGTGTAAGAACTCCACTGAGAATTAGAACCAAAATTGGATGTAATCCATGTTTGCAAATTCATATTTTGATCCTAGACTGCATTTGCACACCCACTGGCCCTTAAACAGATAAGCAGTAAAATCAACAAACTGGATTGCTGCTCCACTAGGCAGACCGTAACCTCCCAATATCATTTGGCTTTCCCTAAGTTCTGTGACAAATTAATAAGTGTTTGTATCTCTGCTGCACCATGGCCTGCATGAGCGGGTGCTGTCAGTTCTGAAGGGCTTTGTATGGTGATGAGCTTGAAAGCTTTTTTATATTCATGGTGTGTCGTCATCTTCCTGCCTGTTTGCTTTGGGGAATCTACTGGTTGTGCTGCAGTGACCTAACATTTAACAGGCAGTTCAGATTGTTGCCTTTTATTGAGTTCAGAAAGCGTAGCTCATGAAACTGCTTGCAGTTGTGCAAAAAATACTTTAAAAGATGCTAATGCAAAAATAAGCCTAGTTTCAATGAATAAATAAACTCGTGAAGAGTTGCTCTTTCAGGGATTTTTCTGTGCTCTTTTGGCCTGGTCAACAGCAGAACTCCCTATAGCAGAAGCTATTTGGGATCTAATGCTATATGGGGAAAAGTAAAATTAAGAAAGCAATATGGATTCTTCCTATTGACCACCCAGATACTTCATATTCGGTAAGTTATTCCTTTCCCAGAAAAGTTTACTCTGATCACCTTTTAAAAATTCCGCATTTATTTGTAACCTTTGATTTTATTTTTTTTCCTAAATGTAAGATATCTCCGGCATCTTATTGTCGTAATCTAGGAAGGAAAGGAAGTTTCCTTGTTCCTCCACTGCAGCAATTGCAGTTATTGCCTCTTACAGCCCTCGAGCATACATTAATTTCTCTTTGAACACTTTCCATTTACCTCTATTGATTTGCCTCGTTTGATTTCACTTAACATTTCCTGTCTTCTCCCGTCCCATGTTGCTGAAATTCATCAACTTAAGAATTTTATCTTTTTGATCTTGTGTTAGCCCTAATTATTATCCAAGCTGTGGTTTAAATACTGCGTGTTCTCTGTTGCTCGGAGAAAAAGAAAAGCGATGCTTGTTATGCCAGCAGGTATCCTGGCTGTCCCAATCTGTCTGATAGGAGAAGGTGATGTAGGGGCTCAAAATTAAGATACTGGGTATCTCTCAGGTGGGTTGTAGGTAGCAATACGAGTGAGCTGAGTTCAGGTGCAGAGGCTGGATACGTATCTTTGAATCAAACTAGAGGGAAGTGTTGAGTTTCTGAGGAAATATGTAGAGGTGACAGCTCTGGTTGTGTAAACTCTGCCTGAGATATCCAGGAAACTAGATATTTACCCGGACTGTCAGCTAACATGGCAGGTGGAGGAGAGGACAGTGAGAGCCGAGACTGTTTTTCACAGGGATGCATTGAAAGGGAGTTTGCAGAGCCTGTCAGAGAGGCAGGCTGCGACAAGTGATTTCTTCTTTTTCGTGGCTAAGTTGTTTTTTACACTAGCCGAGGATCCATTCTTGTGTAAGTTATTATAATGCCCTAGATACGTATGTGTCCCTTTGCCTGATCTGGGCCTGTTTGTAACTGGCTTTCCAGCATGAGCACCACCATTCAGCAGTAAATAGTTATCTTTCCGTTCCTCCTTACATTTTAACTACTCTTTATATTTTACAAAGGTTTAGAAAAGAGAGGAAATTGCTTGACAAGGATATGTCCCAGATATCATACTTATCTTTTAATAACTAGAGAAGTCAACTTTTCTGTTCTTTTAATATTCTCTGTTTCCCTCCAGGTCTTATTGTCTCTTATGTCCCTTTATCAAACTTCTTTGGCCATCTTAGTTGCTTCTTCATCTTTTCTACTGCTGTAAAAATTTCCTCTGTGCTTTTCTTTTACTATTTTTCCCCCTTGTTGAGATCTTGTACTGGAGTTTTCACTCCCACGTTCTTCACATCTGTATAAACAAAAAAGATCGTAGTGTATCTGTTTTTTCTCCCCGTTACTGTCTGCCTTCCTGTGGACTTTAAAAAAGATCAAAATACTGTAGTACTAAAGATACAGAAATACTTTGGTGAAAGATATTGGACCAGTAATGGGAGAGCTGGTGACATGGATGAAAGGAGGTAGTTTGAAGGTGGAAAAATGAAATGTTCAAAGTGTAAAAACCTAAAACTTCGCTGGGATCTAAGCATGCTCAGGAGCTCTGAAAAAATCAGGCTACTTTTTATCTAGCGGTCTAATGCTCTCCACCCAGCTGTGAAAACGTGGCTGTAGGAAGATGCCCGACAGAGCAGCTGCCGCGGGGTGTGGGGGGACCCCGGCAGCTCAAGCTGAGCCCCTCGGGCCCCAGGAGCCTTTTGCTGCTGATGCCCATTTTCAAACGTGGATGCCCGGGGTGCATTAAGGCACTGCAGGGAATCGGATCTGTACCCAAACCCATTCATAACCTGCAGGAGCTCGGGCCGAAGCCACAGGTGCTGGGAAAAGCCGAGTCGCTCGTCGAGGTGTCTGTGCAATCAAATTTGTTCCATGCGAGGCAGCTATGGCTCTTGCCCCACATCCCCTGGCAGCTGCCAAAGAAAAAAGGACAGGAAAATGCTGGTGCATTGTCGACAGCACTGTGGGAGTCAGCCCACCAAAATTAATACCATCTGTATCCCAATTAAATTGCACTTGTTCAGGACAGCGTGCACCACACGCAAGTGTGGCATTGAGTCAGGAGCACGCGGGAACTCTGTTTGTGCCTTTTCTGTGAGTGGGCATGTGGCAATTGTATGCTCACAGTGGGAAATAAATGTCATCGATTTTGTCTAATAGCCACAGGTAAGATAAAAATCTCGGTTTTCATGCACTGACCTTCACAAATGAAGCACACCAGGTTTGACTCCCCATGTTCTTGTTGCAGCCAAAATGTGGTGGGAGTTCAGACTCTAGCTGACTTAATTCCGAGAGAAAGAGATGGTCTCAGGTGCTGCAGACCCCTTTGTCATTCGGAAGATGGGCAGAGGGTTGGCAGAATCATGTCATGACTGTTTTGTTTTCAGCTGGTTTGATTTGGGTTTGTTGGCTGCCCTCTGCCCTGTGTATCTCCATGAAGCGTTTAATTGTACAACTGTATTCGGTTTGGGCAATAAAGCCCCACACCAGTTCTGGTATTAATTGATTTTGGAAGTCAGCAGCTGGACTGAAAGTTACCGTCGAGCTCCAGAAGTGGGAGCCTGATTCAGTTGCTGGGCTTACAGAATGAATTTGAACATTTGGCAGATCCTCTTTGGGGGACAGTTGTTGCTAGTGGTGCGTGAGAACGCTGGAAACCCTCCTTTGCACAGTTGGATCATTAATAATACAGGCTAAACCGTGAACTCCTAATTGTCAGGCAGGTTGGAATGGGGGTTATCACTTACAGGCATCAACAAAATTGATTATTAAGTGCCGCGTGGTTGAAGCAGGACCTCACAGCTTGCAGGCTTCTTCCTTGGGCTGTGGGCAAGGGCAGCGATGGTGAGTGACAGAAGAAGGAGGCTTTTATTGGCAGTTCTGGCATCTGCTGTACAGTTACAGGGGAGTGGGAGAGCTGAGAAAAAGGCGAGTGCAAAAAGCAGGAGCGAGCCTTTATTTGGGCAGCGTGAAGGCTGCACAGTTTGAGTAACCCAGCTGCTCTGCAGCTGAAAAAACTTCAGTTTAAGCCAATGCTGAAACTGTGAGAGGACAGGATAGCGTGTGAGCGTGTGTGCATACAGGTGTACATGTCTGCTGGGGGGGAAAGCTGAAACAGTGCATTGTCTTGAACTGGCTCAAGCGGGTGCTATTAATTGCACAGGCTCTGTTTGTTCCTTTGCCTTTTCAAAAAGGTACCGGTACGCTCAGGAAAGATTAAACCGTTTTTCTGTCTTGTTGGTATGAAGGATGGAAAGTGAAAGCAGTTTCATGGCAGATAATATTTGGTAGACCCTTGTGTGTGTCACCGTGCGTAATTTGCCTCGTAAGGTACAGCGCCTGGCTGGGTGAGGGCTGCCATATAGCAGTTTTATAGCACCGAAGGTAGTAAACTACTTTATTCTGGTCTCAGATAAGCAAGTAATTATATTAAACTAATAGTTTTGGTGCTCTTTTATCCCTGCTAGAAAAAAATCCTAACCCTTTCTCTCTCTCTTGTTGATGCTGTGATTTCAGGGTACCAGATTGCCTACCGCCTGGCCAGCAGCAGCCCTAACAAGTTCACGACGGTGGAGGTTGGCTCGACAGTCAGGCAGTTTACAGCTACAGATCTCACCCCTGAGTCAGCGTACATCTTTCGGACGTCTGCCAAGACCAGGCAAGGCTGGGGGGAGCCTCTGGAAGCCACCGTGATCACAACAGAAAAAAGAGGTAATGCTTGCAGCCACAGGTTGAGGTACTTTCTGTTGCATGCCTTGGAGCCTGTGCTGCACTTAGGGGAATTTTAATAACAGGCTACGGCCTGTACGCCATCTCCTCCTCACCCCATAAACCTGCCCCAAACCATAGCAACATCATGATTTGAGAAACCTGATGAGCAAGACAGACTTTTATGAGACACAGTTCTTCTAACCTGCCGGGCTCTTGGAGATTGATTTTTCCATCAGTTGCTATATTGGCCATATGCAGCCTCCTTCTGCAGTCAGATCTTTTTTTTCTGCTCTCTCGTTTTCTAGAAAGATTGCAATCTTAAGAAAGTAAGTGATGGATGAATTGTATTGATCAGAGAATGCAAAATGAGAGGCACCGATGTTGCAGGATTTCTCCACGGCTCCTCCATTGTACCTCAGTCCTGACCTAACGTGTTAGTAATTACTCTGGCCTTTCGCTGCCACACGCTTGAGCAGAGTGTTTGCATCTGGATTGCCCAGAATTTTTCTGCTTCTTGCATCAGCCGTAAAATGATTATTTGCATTCTGAATCTCCAATCAAATTATTTTCTGTAGGGAACCTACTTGAAGAAAACAGGAGTTACATGTGTATAAATAAAACCAAATGCTTAGATACCAAAGCTATCTAAATGTGAAAGACATATAAGGTGTTACAGAATCTGCTCTGCATTGTTGCTTGTTTGTAATGCTTTGGCTCAAGTAACTGCTCAATTCTCCAGCCTTAGAACAGATCTCTGGAGCTGCCAGTTAGAAAAATTGTATTTTCTACTTGTGCATGAAGTTGTTTTATTTTTTTTTTTTTATTCAGAGCTAAAAATAATATTTCGGTAGAGAACAGGAGTGTGGGTTTTCCTCTGGTCTTGTGCCATCTGCCATGTTCCACTGCAAAGCACATATCTGGTCTCTAGAGGTGGCAAAGTCAAAACTAGCCAGGGTAACTTTATCAGCATCACTCCTTTGCGCATCCCTGGATTTTGTGCCACATGTCGCTCTGACCCATTGTGCTGTCTGGATATTGATCTTTACCGAAACTTCTCTCTCAAAAGTTAGAGCCATGCAGCTTCTGTGACTTATAAAAATCACAGTTCAGGGAGAAGCACACTTCAGGTAATTAGGGCAGACCACCATAGACATCTTTCAACTGTTGTTTGCACTTCACTTTTGCCTGTGCTTGTGTGCCTGGTCTTGGCTCTTGTCCAAGTCTTGCACTATAATACAACCAATTATATTTACTTTTAGTTCTTAAAATGTGCCTGCTAAACAATCTTTTGGTTTAAGTCCTTTCTACACCTTGCGAATCATTTAGTGCAAGTTTAAGGATTTTCCATGCTATTTGCCTACAATGTCTTCCTTATTATTTTCCTGTGACACCTCTAAGAAGAGAGGACATTCGCCTGATGTTCAACCACCAGCAGCAAGGACCTGCGGGGCGCATTTCAGCTACTTCTGGCCTGTCTGGTTGATGTTGAAATTCCCCCTGGTGTAGCTCTCCAGGTCATGTGCAGCCTTCCCAGTGCACAACAGTCCTCAGAGAACAAACCTCTAGAGCTGTATTAGGAAACTTAAAGTGCCTCTGCTGAAGATACCATCCATCAAGGAGATTTATCAGCTCAAGGTTTCTTCCATCCCTGTCTGACTGCTGTCAAAGTGGAAGTTTGAAGTCCAACATGTGGAAGTTTTTAAAAAAACCCACCATGCCCAATAAAGTGAATACTCGGAAGCTCGGAGCCTCTGCTTTTCAATAAAATGTGCTCAGGCTTCCCAGACTGTGCACAAGCTGTTGTTGGATGCACAATAGCTCAAGGCAGAACTCCCAGCTCCACTGCAGGAACAGTGATCCATTGTTGCCATCAATGCTTTAGGGTTATCCTGAATAGACAAGTCAGAGTATAAAACGAACCCTTTCTCTTTTTGATGGATGGCTCTGCTGTGTCGCTATGCATGTTATGGAACCGAGCCCCAAGGCACTGAGAGTTAAATGAAGTGATCCCATATGTAAAGTGTAGAGAGAAGAATGTGTAATCTCACATCAGCAAGATTGATACGAGGAAATAATAAAGAAATTTATCCAGTGCAACTATTCTGCTAACAAGTAAATAAATAAAAAAACACAACAACATAGAAACTACAACCTTGTATACATGGCAATGAATATTCTAGAGTGAAAAGATATTTCACTCCATTACTAAAACATGCATTTAATATCCCTTTAGTCCTTGTTACTAAGGTAGGCAGGCACAAAAATTCCCATGAAAATTAACCAAATCAGTCACTCTTGTCCTTTTAAATTCCTTGGATAATCCTAATATACATCATGACATTTTACAGTGATACCTGTGATTTATAGATCCCAAGTTATATTGTAGCTATATTCTCCAGAGGTCCTTCTTTGAATCTACATGGTGGTATGATACCCTTCAGAATAGTCAACACCAGTGAACAGGGCAGAACTGAGTCAGAAAATGTAAATCTAGTGAGAAATTAGAAGTAGTCCATTGAGTCATATGGCCTGGCCTTACATTCCTGCACAGCTCACCTTAGCATTTGCTTTTGGCTAAACTCCCATAAATAAACTCTCTATACTAATGGTTTTATACAAACAGTCAGGAAGCATGTATTGCAATCCAGGAGATTTTAAGATCTCCCATTAGCAGCAGAAGGAAACCCAATCACAGGAGACTGAGTGCAAGATCTGACCTGCCCAAAACTGCAAGCTGGTGAAAGCTTATCAGCAGAGAGTATTAAATCTCTGCACGACACTCGTTTCCTCTGATAGAATAACCCTGAATACCTGTCTCAGCCTGTCAGTGTAAGGCATTGACCTTTTGCATTGTACTCCGGCTTGCAGGCTGCTGGCACCGAGGGCTTCCTCCAGCTAATAGCTTACAAATCTTTGGGCACTGATGTCAGCAAGAGCCTGCTGCAGAGAAATGCCAAAACATACAGGAAATGGTTTTAGGGAATGGCAAGGAAATGGAGTGTTCACCATACGGAGCTGTGAGGAATTGGGCAGGCGGAGGTGTGTTTATGGAAACAGGTGCTGATGAAGTTGAATTGAATTGCTTCTCAAAAGCAAGTCACTGCGGTGTCTCCAATCAATTTCTGCTTTATTACATGCCACACATTTTAATCAGAATCAATAATCTTCATGATAAACAATTAAACAATTATTCCTCACTCTATAGAGTTTCTCTATTGAAATCGATGGTGTGCAGAGATGTGGTGATGGGAAAGGAGATCTATATTGAAACGGTTGGGGACTGGCATGCTTACACCGGCATTACCATTCCCTGCCTCATCTAAAAGGTGTATGGTTAATTACTCTGGAGAGATCTCCCTCAGCATCAGCTCTGGCTGGTTTGACTTTGCAGGTTCAAGGTTATTGAGTATGAAGGGAAGAACTGGGAAGGTCTGGAAGTGAAGTGCAGCAGGAGCTCAAACCCCAGCTCCGCACTGTCTCTGGGCTGGGGTTTGGAAGCAGCAGCAGCAGGAGCTGCTGATGGTTCTTGGTTCCTTGCCAGAGAGAACTGGTGCTGGAATTCATCATTGACTGTAAGTTGTGCTCTTGGACTCTGCTACACACCAGCCTGTTCCAGCTTCATCCCTTCCTCTTCTTCATGCCTCAGCTGGGGAGCAGCTGGGGGAAGAGGATGCTACGTAGCATGGGGAGAACGTAGTCCTGTGGTACCAATAGTGTAAGCACGGGTTAAAAAGTGAACTAGACAAGAGCAATTTCAGCTGGAAGTACTGTTGAGTTTCTTTGAAGACTTCCTTGGTTTGCTTGGCTACTGGTCCTAATGATTCTTCCTTAACCTGCCAGGCTAAGACCCCCTGAAATCTGAGGCCTGTTGCTAAGAAAGTGTATATTCAATGGTGACCTTCTGCACCAGGGAGATCAGAACCAGTTTTACTGCTGCTGTAGGTTTGCAGTAGGTTAAGGAATTGGGTGGCTTGTGAACTTCATGGGGCAAGCCCAAGTGTTCAGTCTCCTGTGGCACCACCGCTATGAAAGTCCAATCGGGCTGTCACATTTTATGTTAGCTTGAATGTCCTCTGAAATTATGGTTTCATTGCAGAAAGACCGGCACCTCCCAGGCAGCTGATGACCCCCCAGAGTGATGTATCATCACGGAGTCTGCTGTTGAAGTGGGTCCCTGGAAGTGATGGATCTTCGCCAATACGATATTTCACAGTACAAGTGCGAGAACTGCCAAATGGAGGCTGGCAAACCTACTCCTCTTCCATCAGCCACGAGGCAACATCCTGCATTATTGAAAGGTACCATATGATCCCGGGCTAGCTTCGAAATTTCCACACTTTCCACTTCCAAAGTTAGGAAACCAAAGGAAGCATCTCAGTCTTTTTGGGGTAGAGAGGTTAAGTGAGGGTCACTGCACCCATTTTAGAGATGCTGTTTTGAACAGCACTTGAGAGATTTGCTGAAGGTCATGCAATGAATCTAATTAAAGTTGGATTGCAATGCATGTTTTTGAAGCCCTTCCTGAAAGCTCAGCACGGTAGATAATACTACGTGGGCTAAACCATATGCAGCTACATAATAGTCTGTAAAACACAACTAGTTAAAAATCCTTTCTGTGGTGACTGATGTTAAAATCCACTCTCAGTACTGCATTGCAATTATCTCTATATAAGCTTTTCCAGATGAAATGGGAACTATTTTTATCTGTGTTTTCCATACTGAAGTTTATAGATATCATCAGAATGTTTAAACTTCGTTCAGGCTTCATTATAACCTCAGCGATGCTGTTGTAATTAAAGTCCTTGTAACATCTGCAAAAGCAATTGAATGTCTATGAGAAGGTACTTGTTTTGCTGTCCATTTCCTCTATTGACCGACTAGTACAAATCAGATTATTTCTAAAAGGCTGTGAGCTTTTGGAGAATCAAGTGTCCAAAGCACTCAGACACGGATTTTTCAGGTCTGTTATAAAAACATCAGTGGCTATGGTATATGGCAGCTCACTGGTCATGTGCCAGAAGATACAGCTATATTGCTATCCTTTCATCTAACTCTGCATAAAAAAGAAAACTTGACAATTATAGATACAAATATAGGTCAAATTCATTGACTTTGGAGGTTTTATACCCACCCTGAATTATACCCGGTATCTTTCTAGTCAAAACCTGTAAAACCAAGGAAACCAACCATGTCATTTAGACTTGACATTGGCATTACTGAAAATAAAAGATCAAGAAAGATGATTGAAATTATTCAAGTTGCTGTGGGTGAGTAACGATGCCCTAATAGGGTGGCACTACTGAAAGATTTCTTCTCCCGCATGCTAAAAGCTTTTTCCTGTGGAAGTCCAGAGGAGCAGCACATGTGTGATGTGAGAGTGCTGCCCATCAGAATGCATTATCCCTTGATGTTTAATCATTCCTTACAAGTAACTTGGGTTT
Source organism: Caloenas nicobarica (assembly GCF_036013445.1). Taxonomy (NCBI): domain Eukaryota; kingdom Metazoa; phylum Chordata; class Aves; order Columbiformes; family Columbidae; genus Caloenas; species Caloenas nicobarica. Next base: position 4,237,270 of record NC_088258.1, on the reverse strand, counting down.
GTAGTCAGTGTTACATCTGCCAGCTGATGGCTAGACACTACCAATTAATTAGCTAAATCCCCTGTAACTTATAGCTCTGCATTTCTAGCCTCTGTCTGTGACTCACAATGCAGCCTCCCCCAGACCTTCCCCTGCCAAGCCAAGACAGAAGAATCTTTGTGAAGGTTATGTCAGCTGGAAATCACTCTTTGCATATCTTAAAGCTCTGCATAGATAAAAGAGCTGCAAGGAACCTGTCGTTACTGTCTTTATTAAATAATCCAGGTAATAGCATTAATTTAAAGTTCACTAGGAAGAAAACGCACTGATCAAACGGGATGGTCTAGAGGATTAGTCAGAAGGCTGGTGATGTGGATTCCAGTGCCTGCTGGGCACCGGCTGGCCCTGGACACGTCACCTGCCTCTTCTCTACCAATCATCCCCATCTGTGCACTGAGGATGAGCTGACCCATGGACCTGTTTGGAGGTTTTCTCAGGCAAAGCACCTGGAAAGCCAGGTTTTGCATAGCCTTACAAGTCTTGGCAGCACATCTTGTCCTCTCCAACAAGCTCCAGTCGTAGGCTGCTCCGTAAACTGCAACTTAAAGGCTGTTTTCTGGAGCCCTACTCAGCTGTGAATCCGTGCGTGTTTTCAGGAGCTCAGGCCAATGCAAATCTGAGAAGATGCTGATGGCAGCAATGGTGCAAACACCCCCATGCCATGAGGAAGCTGGGGGAGGCTGTGAAGAAAAGATGACGTGGAGAAGAGACAAACTGCTCCAGGACTTTGGTTGCCAAAGGGCAGGTTCTCTGTAGATACCTGTTCTGAGGCAAGATACGATGGTGTGGGGAGATTCCATCCCTCAGCCTTACTTCTTACATTCCACAGCTTGAACCCATTCACCTCTTACAAACTGCGAGTGAAAGCAACCAACGACATTGGGGACAGTGACTTCAGTGCGGAGACAGAGGCGGTGACAACTCTGCAGGACGGTAAGCAAGAAGCAGCACGGCGGGGGCATCGCCGTCAATGGGCGCTCCTCGGTGCTCCTGGGTTTGCTAGAGCTGCTGCAAGGTGTTCTCCACTGGGACTGTGGTGTGAAAAGTCTACAGCCAATGCAGTTTTGTTCACAGGAGATTGATACAGGTAGTAATGAGATGTGGCTGAATTAATAACAGGCAGCCTTAAGTGTCCTGCGGTGCCCTCTGATAATGAATCATACTTTCAGGAGTCTCAAAATGGAATTAAACTCTGTTTGATTGGCTTCCAAACTCTGCACTAACCATTATCTTTGCAGAAATTGAATAATTTACAAGAGATCATTAAAAATAAATGTAGAACCGTGCATACATTTGAAGAAGTTTCTTCAATTGTTTTCACTCACAATCCACATCTGCAATATGGCAAAATTGTTGAGGTGTAAGTAAGAAAGAGTATGAAGCTCCTGGATACATGAACATTTAATCCTGCAGATCAGGGCTAATAAACTGTGAATGACATTGACAAGGCTTTTATTTTTAGCCTTAGAGATCAGCTTCTAATTCCTTGATTGTATAAAGTCGATGCCTGAATGCAGAAGTAGCTCTGATGTCTTGAATGGAGAAAAGAACTCTGCAAAGTTTAAAAGAGCAGCAATATTTATCCTTAGCCTGGGAAACGTGGTAGTACTGAGATACATATATATATATATATATATGTATACATATATGATTCTATATATAGGGGACTAGGAATTAGCCAGTGTTTCATACAGCTCAAGGAATGGCTAGTTAAATACGACATTGAGATATAAAAGTGGGAAATTATTTTGCAAAGGAATATTTAAAGAACGTGATCTTGAAATCAGAAAAAGATAAGACAGAGCTCAGGAGTATCCTATGTTAAACAAGAACCCATATAATACTCGAATAATCTGCCTAGCAGCCTTTGGAAAACATCCTGACTCTCCATCTTCCTGAGCAGCGGCTGCCGTACCGGTGCAGGCTGTAACCGGTACTAATGAGGCAGCACTGACTTGCTGTTTCGGAATTTAAAATTTTATTTTCAGTTCTCTTTGAGTTTCGCGACAGTGAATCCAGACTTGTGCTTGGCCTCCTCACAGTACAACAGGGAAACACTGTAGAAGCTTCTCAACTCCTTAACAAACTGAACATTTATTCTGCTGAGCAAGCCTGGTGCTGCCACCAGAGCATTGCGCTGTGGAGGGCTGTGAGCTCCTGATAAGCCTTTGCTTCCTCGTATTTGAGCTGCTATAACCTGTGTGTGTATGTGCTGTAGGCCATGGGCACAGGAATGGGTTAACCCGTGGTAAATCAAGCTGTCCTAACTAAAATAATCTGTGACTGTGTGACACAGGCTCCTAAAAATAAGGTAAGCTTGCCCCAGCTGTGGCAAAAATACCGTGGAAAAGTTGGGAGAGGTTTGCACACATGCAGCTGGTTTAATGCTGGTTGAATTTCCTTTCAAACATATATCCAGTTGTTTATGAGGGGCTGGCGTGCTGCATCTTCCTCCACATTTATGCCCTCAGCTTTTCTCGTGCTCCTGTTCAAGTTGCCAAGGCCACAGGTAGAGCAAGGGATGTAGGAGAAGTGGCTGGCTTCTGCCTGGATTGCAATATTCATATCCACCGCATTGCATTTGAGACCCACCACATAGTAGCTGGGATAGAAGATGTTCTTCGGCAGTGAAGAAAGAGAACCCGATGAAGAGAACCTGCCGATTTTCCACCCTGTTGCTATAACTGCTTTGGTTATATTTTTTTTCTTGTTTAGTTCCAGGGGAACCACCCAGTTCTGTGTTGGTAACTCCCCACACCACTTCATCTGTCCTTGTGCAGTGGCAGGTAGGTAAAATGCAAGATGTTGATGTTTCTCAAACAAGTTTTTGTTTGCTTTGGCTTGTTGACATTGCAAGGGATGTTCTCCTGAGCTGGAAGTATTGCATAAAAGTTGAAGAACTGCAACTACTTTCTTGTTTTCCTGATCTAGGCATATACTGTGGTAATGGATGGAAATTTCTGGCAGTTGTTTTTACTTGGTGCCGCATAAGAGAAAATTTAGAAGGTAAAGGAGTTTCTGTAGCCATGCCCAAGATCATTACTTCTGCAGATTCTCCTGTTATTGATATCAACAGACATGCATCTTTACATTGAAAATATTCAACAGAGTGCAGACCTGGTAAAGTTCAGGTAATCAAAAGCTCACTTTCATTCGCATCGCACACTGCGTCCTTCAGCAGCTCAAACAATCAGAAGCTTATGCTGTGCCTGAGATCCTGCTCATACCTTTGAGGAACTCCACATGCCCTTTTGGCTCTGTGAGGGCTCAAAATTGAGATTTCTTCAGAGAACAGAAAGGAATTTTGAGCTCTCCGCAATGTCTCTGAGTTGGATGTGAAAGTATTTGTGCCAAGTCTGCATTTTATATAGGCATTCCTTTATCTTTCAGTATCGGCCTCCTGGGAGATGCTGGAACATTTTGTGACCCAGTGCCTGAGGCTTCTTTTTGCAGAGTGAGCATTAATAGAGGGAACCCAGTGGGGTACTGCACGTTATCCGTAACCTATCCTGGAAAGCCTCTGCCCACCCTGCTCCCGAGACAACGTCGCACACACATAATAAGGATAACTTTGGACAGATTGCATTACAGTGAAAAATGTACATATGCCTTTACAGTACAGATGGGGCTCCTTGCATTTTTGGAAAAAAATATATATGTATGAGGGTCTGTTTATTGCTCTGCAGCAGCATTTTAAAAAATATGTCTGGCTGTACTGCTGGGTTGCTGGCCCAAGTTCACGCAGCATAATGCTGAATAACATCATTGCTTACAGCATGTTGAACAAATAGAAGACATGTTGAACAGTTTTACCAAACGAATTATGGAAAGATGTAAATCTATCGCCCCACCTACAAATATAGCCCACAGTGAAGAAAAAAGGGTATACAAAGAGAGGACAAAGAAGATGTGAGGCATGATGTACCACAGAAATAAACATTCCCCAATTGACTGATTATTGGTGTGTAGTTAATGTGAAATAGGTGGTTGTTTAGGTAATTGGATGCTTTTTATTTCATGAAAATGAAATGGGGCTGTTGTGCCAAAGCCGTCTCAAGGGAGTTGTGGGCGATTATATGTCATTACTACATGTATATTAATAGGTCCTAGTAATTCAGCCGTACTATATTTTTCAAATAAACAAAAATCTTCAAGTCCCACAATAGCCTCCAATTAAGAGGAAGTTTCACGGCAGTGTCTAAGAAACAATGTAAACTGAAAACAGCAGTCAAGCTAAATGGGAGAGTAGATTTCCAAGCGAAGCTAAATTTTTAACTTTGAGTCGTGTTAATAATTCACAAAACAAACTCTAGATGCACTGTCTGTGCTTTCAGCTGCTTGGTCCAATCAGTCCATTATTTTTAAATTTAAAGTAGGAAGAAAATAAGTCATTTCCATCGAGGTCTGTTGTATCAATAATGCAAGGTTACTTCAAATGTTCTAGACGATGTTACAGTTAACATCGGGATCATGCACTGTTCTGCCTCTACCTTGGAGATAACAATTATTCAAACTTACATTCTAGTCTTTTTTTTTTTTTCATTTTTAAACAGCACAAAAATGTTTCTCTTGCTTCTGTACAACGTTACGGGCTGCCACTCATAATCATTTTACCTATTTCAGCATATCCCTCAGGCCTTCCTACAAAATTCTAAATAATCCATTACGTCAAAAGCAGAGTTTTGTCCATGAAAGACAGATAGGAAGGGGAAGACCTGACCTTTTAGCAGAGTACCCTTTTCAGGAAAGAATCATCATTTCCATGGCAAGGAGAAAGACAGTTTTCAAGCCATTTATTTTCTGAGCTTTCCTGTCCTAAATTTAAAGGAAAGAAAAAAATGGAGAATCACATGAAAGTGTAAGAACACAACATTTCCTATCAACAAATCAGTTTTGTACCACAATGAGGAATTAAGCTTTATCTTAATTAAATATTAGGCAGTTACATGTCAGAGCAGAGAGTAATACTCTCTTTCTTAGCTTCAACAGTGTTTTCCTTTCAAGATTCTGTAGGATATTCCATCTCAACTGGTTTTTTAGTTAAAAGTAAAATTATTAATAGTTAAAACAGGAAAAGACACTGACATCTTCCTTCTAGCTAGTAATTAACTGAAATACAAATCCATGTAATGTTCACAGTATTTTTTTTTTCCACTGCGTGAAGTTTATTTCCATGCTGGACAGGCTTTGTTTTCTTGCCGCCTCTCTCCTGCTTTGTGGTGATGCACTCAAGAATTATTAATATCTTGGTGCGGGACCCTGTTCTCATGCTTTGCCTTGTGATTCCTCCCTGCCAGGCCAGAGGGAGGCAAGGACACTGCCAGCGCTGGGCCCTTGCGGCCAAGAAGGCCAATGGCATCCTGGGGTGGATTAGAAGGGGGGTGGTTAGTAGGTCCAGAGAGGTTCTCCTTCCCCTCTACTCTGCCCTGGTGAGACCTCATCTGGAATATTGTGTCCAGTTCTGGGCCCCTCAGTTCCAGAAGGACAGGGAACTGCTGGAGAGAGTCCAGCGCAGGGCCACAAAGATGATGAAGGGAGTGGAGCATCTCCCTTATGAGGAAAGGCTGAGGAGCTGGGTCTCTTTAGCTTGGAGAAGAGGAGACTGAGGGGTGACCTCATCAATGTTTATAAATATATAAAGGGTGGGTGTCACGAGGATGGAGCCAGGCTCTTCTCGCTGACGACCAACAGTAAGACAAGGGGTAGTGGGTTCAAGCTGGAACACAAGAGGTTCCACTTAAATTTGAGAAGAAACTTCTTCTCAGTGAGGGTGACAGAACACTGGACCAGGCTGCCCAGGGAGGTTGTGGATTCTCCTTCTCTGGAGACATTCAAAACCCGCCTGGACGCCTTCCTGTGTAACCTCACCTAGGTGTTCCTGCCCTGGCAGGGGGATTGGACTAGATGATCTTTCGAGGTCCCTTCCAATCCCTAACATTCTGTGATTCTGTGATGATGTGGAGCCCTTCTCTGCTAGGGCACCATCACAGCTAAAGCAACTTCACTGTCACATAGAAAACAAAAAAGGACAGTCAGAAGATTGGAAAAGAAGTAAAAAGATCCTGATAGATGTGCCAGGAATTGCCAGTAAACCATATCTCATCCACATTGTGGAGGAGAACATTTCAGCTGGTCCACAAACAACCTTGTAAACAGGCGGCCCTGGGGAAGGCTGTCGCTTTGTTTAGTCTGTTTGCTGGGTCTCTTGAACGAGAGGCTCAGTCTGAGACCAGGAAAGACGATTGTACAAGAGGTTGATGTATTTGCCTTGTAAAACGGAGTCTGAGAAGGAACATGATTGCCCTTTTTAAAATACAACACGGGCGTAAGCACCCCGTAGGGAGAACAATTTAACCCAAAAGGCAATGTTAGCACAGGAGCAAATGGTTATAAGCTAGCTATGAATTATTTAGATTAGAAATTAAATGAAGGTTTCTAACTCTCCAGGTAGTAAGGTTTGAAGCAGCTTTCCAATAGGAATATTGGGAAGCAGAAAAATCAGCTTGTTGTCTGGTGGAGGTTGCTCTGTTTGTGAAAAGAACTCGAAGCAGCTGATTTTCTGCAGTCCTGAGGGCCTAGTCCTGGTGATTCCTGAGATCCCTCACAGGCCTGTGTTTCTAGATCATTCTGAAATGCAGATGCTAAATGAGAGTGAAAGGCGGTCAGAGCTTCTCCAAAGGATGGAGGACAATAATGAGCATGAAACAATGATGGATGAGGTTCTCCAGCCATGCAGAGCAAGTACAGCGATATCTTGGGACTATTTGGATCGTTTCCAGCAGACTCTGGGCAGGACAACTGCAGAAGGCAGTGGCTTCTTGCAGGAGCAGTTTCTGCTCCTTTTCCTGGTAGCTGTGTATCTTTCCTGTACTCTGGTTGATGTGATTTTCTGTTTTGGTTTCCATAAACTGCAATCTTTCTACTTCATTCCTCAGCCCTCACTCAGAGCGAAGCCCGTTGTACCGAGACAGGGCCGCCCTCTCTGTTCTCTTACCGTCATAATGAAATAATGGAAAATTCTTGTCATTTCTGGATGCAGAATGTTAGGTTATTAGCAAATATCTTTCTCCTTTCCTGTAAAAACATTCTTACTTCCTTCCTTCCTTTCTGGGACCAATACTGTTCAATATATTCATCAATGACTTGGATGAGGGAATTGAGTGTACTATCAGCAAGTTTGCTGATGACACCAAGCTGGGAGGAGTGGCTGACACGCCAGAGGGCTGTGCTGCCATCCAGCGAGACCTGGACAGGCTAGAGAGTTGGGCGGGGAAAAATTTAATGAAATATAACAAGGGGAAATGTAGAGTCTTGCATCTGGGCAGGAACAACCCCAGGTTCCAGTACAGGTTGGGGAATGACCTATTAGAGAGCAGTGTAGGGGAAAGGGACCTGGGGGTCCTGGTGGACAGCAGGATGACCATGAGCCAGCACTGTGCCCTTGTGGCCAAGAAGGCCAATGGCATCCTGGGGTGTATTAGAAGGGGGGTGGTTAGTAGGTCGAGAGAGGTTCTCCTTCCCCTCTACTCTGCCCTGGTGAGACCTCATCTGGAATATTGTGTCCAGTTCTGGGCCCCTCAGTTCAAGAAGGACAGGGAACTGCTGGAGAGAGTCCAGCGCAGGGCCACAAAGATGATTAAGGGAGTGGAGCATCTCCCTTATGAGGAAAGGCTGAGGGAGCTGGGTCTCTTTAGCTTGGAGAAGAGGAGACTGAGGGGTGACCTCATTAATGTTTATAAATATATAAAGGGTGGGTGTCACGAGGATGGAGCCAGGCTCTTCTCGGTGACAACCAACAGTAAGACAAGGGGTAATGGGTCCAAGCTGGAACACAAGAGGTTCCACTTAAATGTGAGAAGAAACTTCTTCTCAGTGAGGGTGACGGAACACTGGAACAGGCTGCCCAGGGGGGTTGTGGATTCTCCTTCTCTGGAGACATTCAAAACCCGCCTGGACGCCTTCCTGTGTAACCTCACCTAAGTTTTCCTGCTCTGGCAGGGGGATTGGACTAGATGATCTTTTGAGGTCCCTTCCAATCCCTAACATTCTGTGATTCTGTGATTCTGTGATTCTGTTAAAATTACATGTGGTATTATTACCTTCTATTGTGACAGCGTTTCACACCAGCGGTTAATTTTTCCACAATGGACAGAAGGTTTTCCTTAGTAAAGTTCTCAAGACTGCTAGGGATCTTTCTGGATTAAAGGCAAGATCATCGTTAAAATCCTTTTCATTTATACTTTCAGCCCCTTAAATTTCAGTCCAAGAATCTTTAGAAGATAAGTGGCTCAGGGCATCTTTTCTTCTCTGCAGTTCTTAGCCTGTATTAGACTCATGAAAGCAATTTTTTTCCTAAACATGAAGAATCCATTTGCTTGTCTTTATTTAAGCAAGCCATTCAGACAAAAATCTCCTTTTCATTTGGCTACTGGCTGTATATCTGTATCTGAAGGAAGTTGTGAGGGGCTGCGGAAGAATCCTTGCTGAGGTATTATGTCTTTGAGCATCTTCCAGCATGTTGGAGAAGGAAAAAACCTTGTATTTGAGCCAGCCCAATGGCCATACATACCACAGAGGCCTGGGTTTGCCTGTGGGACTGGACATACGCGACACACCAGAATCCGTCATACAATGACTTTTCTCCAAATGCCTCTGTGAGCTGCTAGACCTATTTTCATCTTTCTAATTAAAGCCAGAATACACCATTGCTATTTTCTCATCAGTCTTTCAATAAAATAATGCCAAATGAAGAATGTTCTATGAACAATCCCCAAGGGAAACAGCTGCTAAAGAAATTCTGTCTTTGACAAAATTATTTCTTTCTCTTCATCTCAGAAGCGAAATACTGGTTTGCTGTTCCACTGTTGGTAGCCAGCAACATGCATTTTCAGGGACATGTTTGTTTAGAATGATTATCACACAGAAGTTTTTGTGGACCAAGAAGGAAAGGAGCTTAGTTCTTAGTAGTGCACCAGGTGTTAATTTTTAAATAAAGAGCCTTTTGTAATTGCCACAGTGAAGTCATCAAAGTTGCCTTTAACTTGTGTTTTTTTCAAATCACACAGCCTTTGACCCTGTATATTATCAATGGCAATTTTCACCAGAGAGCACTGCGTCCCCTCGCACAGGACCGATGTCACCTACTGCCTGTGGTGGCGGATATTTGTCACAATGCCCATCTTAACAAGCCTGTTCTTCATGTGAATGTTTTTCAGCCACCCAAAACTGAGAGTCTAAACGGCTTGCTGTTGGGATACCGCATCTACTATAGGGAGCTGGATTACGACACTGGATCTGGAAAAGAATCCAAAACCATCCAGAACCCTTCGGCTTTAAGAGCAGAGCTCACACGTAAGCCTATGTTTTGGAGCCTATAATATCCCAGAATAGAAATCTGTCATTATACCAGACACTGTGTGCCCTCTTGCCCCGTGGAAATAACGCACAATTGTGTCTAAGAGTGCTGGAGATAATTTAGCTTTTACACAATCAGGGTGAAGATGCTGAAAAATGCTAATAACTCTGATCAGCATCACTTGTAATGGTGCACTCTAATCTGTGCTTGAATTGATGTTCCGTCCCCCATGTACCCTCTGATTTCCTGCTTTCTGCTACCTCCATTTCATGATTACCCTGATATACTTTGTTCTGCCATCAGGAAAAAAAAAAAAAAAAAGACAGGGACTTCATTTTCCTCAGCTGGGAACCTTTTTCTTTCTTGCTAATTTTTAGTAGTTGTTATAATTGACATTTTGTTTTTCTTTTTGCAGTATAAGAAAACAGCTGAGGGGAAATTTGAAATAGAGTTTTTAAAGTTTCAAAGGGCTTGTTCCTATTTTGGAAGAAAATAGCAAAAATGAGCAAGAATTTTAAGGTGCATGCTTGCCATGTTAGTCACCGGGGGTTTTGGTTCACATAGAAAGAAGGCGAGGGGGGAGAGGAATAATAGAAAAATTAAAAGGATTTTTAGACAAAGGCTAGAAAGGAAATCAGAGGGAATAACAGGCAGAATAAGATGATGAGAAGCAAAGATGTGAGCACTCTCTAGCCTGACAGATATGGTCCAGCAATGAGAGATGCTCGTGGAGGGACCAGCTTTTGTCCTGTTTGATGTCAGTGGAATATTCAGAATAAGATAATACTCTAAGAGCAGCAGAATAGAGTTGAGTGAGACTATTTTAATACCTCACGTTATCTTCCCTGTTTCCCTGAACCCATAAAAGTGGTTTCTACACAAGTAAGAGTGATTTTTGCAGGGCTGTATAAAAAGTGAATGATTTAAATATAATGTAAGCACCTAATTCTGACCTTACTTCTGTGGTCAGTGCTGAATGAGACTTCTCAAACCATACAGAGTTTTAACCAGGACAGAGTAGAGATGTAAAGCTCCTGTAGGTGTAGGTATGCATAAGCAGGTTTTTTCCAGACGAAAGATGAATGACTATGTATATTATCATGAAATAATGGCTTTGGATGCTTTCTGGTCTCACAAGCCAGGGAGCCTCTAAAACCTACTGGTTTCTCCTCTTCCCTTTCTTGGCTAGCCCTGCAGCTATGTCCCCAATAGCTGTAGAGTAGAAAAAAATGTGCTGTACCTCTCTAGGGAGTCAAGATAGATAGAAAGGGGTGGAGACAAGTGTATTTTAAGAGAAATTTTCCTCTTTCTCCTCATAATATGACAATTCTCACCTTAGCACACCTCTGTTCCTCACTGACCTGTGGTTTTGCGCAGCTTTGCATATTATTACAATTCGCTCACAGCACGAATATTGAATTCTATAAGTGAAACTGTGGGAAATCTAACACACATTTAAAGAAACGGGTCCTGTCCTATTGTAAGTGTTCACTCTTTGTGGCCCGTGTTCCAGATCTTTACCCTGCAGCTTTTCAGGTTTTGGATTTTGCATGTTGAGAAATAAGGATGTAATACAGTGTTGAGAGTTTCCCCCCTAGAAATTGTTTCGGTTTTACTGATTTGTTCTATTTAATCTAAGAGTCAGAACATTTCTGTGTTGTATATTTGTGAGATTCTCTGTTTGAGGAGGAAATGAAACAGCCCCATGTGGGTGAGATGCTTTTGATGTGTTACAAGAGAGTGATGTGATTTTATTGCCCTTCAAGGTATAGTCCTAAAGCTCAAACTGTGTATGTGTGTGCTGCATCATTTGCCTCTGTCTCTGCTGTACATCATTTGCAATAACTATTTCCTTGCACTGTAACAAGCTTTCTGCTTTGCTTACCCTGAATAGCCCAAAGCAGCTTCAAGACAGTGAACAGCAGCTCTGCATTAACGACGTATGAATTAACACGTAAGTGCACATTGCCTTTAGATGCGACTCTTTGTAATGGTTCAAAATACACTATAGGCAAACTCCTATGGTTCTCCTCAGTGGATCTAGCAGAGATCAACATAGATTAATGATTCTGCTTTCTTGAGTTTCTTTTTCTTTAAGCCTTTGCTTTCCCTACATCAAGAGACATTGATGATGCAAGTAGGTAGCTGTCGTAAAAATGTGGCTGCTGGGAAGGTAAAACATTATTGACTATAACAACCTGGTATCGCTGATGCTAAATGAATTTTGATTTGCTTGCTACATATTTTGCAGTCCATCTGAGTTTAGCTGTATCACATCATTAGTCCTATGATTCAAGCACTGTGATGCTCAGGCATTCCATGGAGTAGGAGGCCAGTCTAGAGAGGGCCCAATGAATTTATGTGCATCTCCAGAGGTGTTTTCAATTGGAAATGAATAAAATAGCATTCGACAGAGTTAAAAGGCAAGTTGCTTTGTGGTGATGATGGTTCACTAGATAGGTTTTGCCCAAGGCTTTTGAGTCACAGATTGTGATGGGCTAAAAAAAAAAAATGAAGCCCTATCCCCACTGAAACTTGCATGCATGAACTCTCATGTGTTCCATTTTCTTCCACATCCAGTTAACACTAAAATCTCCCTTGTGGCTTTTCATGGCAGTGGTTAGAGCTTCCCTGTACGAGCTGCCCAGTGCTGTAGCCTATATATCTTACTGTATTTGTTTGTTTACAAACTTAGCATCATTATTGCTCATTTGCTTGCTGCATCTTTTGCAGTCCATCTGAATTTAGTGGTATCACATCAAAAAGTTAGTGATGTATCAGATATCGTTTACAGAATGCCTGAGAGCGGAGAATGATACTGGAGTCTGAGTCAGGTACAGGAGCACAGCTCTTGTAAACACTTCGGTGAAACTGAAATTAGATGAACCTGTATGATTAGGTTTATTGAACCTTACCAAACTGATGACATACTGTCAGCCACAGAATTAAGGGTACCATGTGATTCATAGATAGCAAAGAAAATTATTGGCAGTAGGAGAAATTTAGACCCCTGGCCATGCATGTCTTAATCAATTCAATGCTCATTTAAATAGGGCAATTTATATTATTGATTGCTCTCTTACTCTAATTTCAACGTTAAATATTTTAGATGATAAATATTTCTGTTAGGATTGATTCTTTCATCTGAAAATGCAAAAACTGAAACCGCTCAGGCGCTACCTCCCCTAATGACGTTGACATGATTCTACTCAACCTCGTTTGCATCTTCTACTGATTACCCTCGTACCACTGGGGTTTCTAGTTTTCATTCATACTGCTCTCGCTCTCCTACCTCATCTGTCAGAGCAGTTACTATATGTCAGCAAAGAAATTGGTTGCCTAGTGGCCAAATGGAGTCCAGACTTCAAATTCTCCTTTGTCTTTGTGATTTATGTTCAGGCTGTGGTCACTTTGAAGGAGAAAGACATCCTTGAGTTTACTCCCAGTGGGACTCCAGATTCCCCACTGCAGATCTTCTGCAGTGATGTTCTTGAGCAGTGCAGCTGCTAAATGACTCCCCAGATGAAAATCCCTAGGATTAGGCAAAGGCTTGAAGCTGTGTTCTTTCCTACCAGTAGAGATCAAAAGGAGCCCATATGTTGAACATTCAAAGCAAAGTCCTGCCTTTTTCTGTCGTTAAGAATGACCTAGAGATGTTTGTCTAGCTAGTTACCCATCAGGAGTGATTCCTCTTACTGGAGCAACACCATAGGAAAACACTGGAAAGTCCTACCTTTTCATGGCAAAGATCTTTCATGATTCTGCAAATTGTGATGTGTGAATTAAGGAAGGATGGAAGTAGACATTGCACTATTGTACTGTTCTAATGCTGTGTTTCATGAGAGAGAATTCCGGTGATAATGAGGTGATGGACTCTAAAAAATACCTGTAATATAGTATAAATAATTATATATATAATATGGTATTTTACTTTTTCAGAGTTGAAGAAATACAAGAGATATGAGGTGCTAATGACAGCGTATAATGTAATTGGTGAGAGCCCTACCAGCACACCAGTGGAAGTCTTTGTGGGTGAAGCAGGTAGGTTAAAGGAAAACTAGTTGATGTTTTTTAAAAGTACCAGCATGTTTTAGTATTCTCCAGATAATGTATAATATTTGTCCGGGAAAGGGATGGTTTGGAAAATTCGCCACTCATGATCACAAACAGTTTTTTGTAGCATCCTCTCCTGGAATACGTTTGCACTGACAGTTTCTTGCCACTGGAAAGCCAGTTGGTCTATGTGAGTAAGGGGAAAAAGGGCATTTGAAAGAAAGAAAATCTTTTTGGAGTTGCAGGAGGATGACTGTTCATACCAAATTAGCTTGAGGGAAAAATTGACTCAAGTTAAAGAAGTGAAAAGTGGAGCACAGGAAAGCCACGAGGGAAAAGAAACAAAACTACAAAACAAGGGAGACTTGGAAAGCTGGTTCTTTTATTTTATAGCTCTCTGTGTAGAGACATTGCCTGAGCACCACACCTTGCTGTATTTTTATGCTTTTGAAGTCAAGAAGATAGCGTGCCCAGTGTAATGCTGGCTGTGGAGGCACAGCTGATGGTGACTCTCAGGAACATGCAGACTCTGTACCTGCATCCAGCCCCTACAGAAGCTGAGGGTCAGTGGCACTATTCATACCTTTGCTTATGGATCTAGTGTGTGAATCCAGGCTGTATTTATGAAATGTAACTTGCTGATCATTTTAAGATCCTTCCATTGGAAGGCCGGAGGCAGAAATCAGGACACAACATTTAACTAGACACTTCTTTGAATGCCTTGTGAAACAGGTGACTTGCAGAGCCCAGATAACCTGCAGCTGAGTCTGTTCTTCTCCAGCTGAGAAAGACAGGACTGGAATAGCTGATGTCTTCCTCACAGCCATGACGGCGGTGCCGTGTTTATGGTGACCCCAGCCAGAGAGAGGCTGGCGCCGAAATAGTTGTTAGTTATGGTATCAATTCCCGCAGCAGCATCTTTTGAAGCTTAGAACAAGAACAGGCGACGTGCACCCTCCTGTCGTTCAGTCTGCCACTGTGAAGAAATCTGATTACGCTTTTGTTCTTCTGTCTCAAGGCTAGGATGTAGAAGCTATCAAACCCACCACTGATTCATTTTATTATTATTATTCACTAAATATTCCATTGCTCAAAACTAAGCAAAGCACATTATTTTTTAAACTCTGCTGCACAATTTTTAAACTCTACTTAACCTTTTCATTTCAAACATGGTGTAACATTTACTATCTTTCTCTGAAAACATCATAAATTAATCAGAGCAGCTTGGTTCTGGAGAGACAGCTGGCAATATTTACTTTTTTTTTTTCTAGTTTGCTGCTGCTCCAACTTACTTCTGCAACTGCAGCAAAGAAAGCCCCAAGTGGAGCCAACTGTATCTGGCTTCAAAATACATTTTTGTTTCAGAGTTAATATCTCACTGCTGCAAATGGAGCCAGCACATGGCTTTGTACACATGTACACAGCACAGAAAATCAGCTGGGAAACAAGGAAACGCTGTTATGTCGTGTCTTTTAATCTCACGGTCCAGGTCTTCCTTATTATAACTCAGGGAACAGGGAAGTGGAAGGAGCCAAACTTGGGAGGAAACTGAGATATCCAGGAGAACTTCTTCCACAGGCAGGGCTGGTGTAGCTGAAGTTGTAGCGTGACTCAGGTGGTTTTTTAGAGATACTGGTTTGCCTCTGGTTAGGGACAGTCCGTGTTCATGCGGTAGAAATGATGAATGTGGGATCTTCCTGCCGATTTTCACTCTTGTTGTGTGAAGTTATTACACTTTGTTATATAACTCCCTCTTCCACCTCCAGAACTGACTGTGATTTATGCTGTGAGTAAAGTAATTGGAGCTGGTATTGCAATTTAAGTTTTAAATTGATTTGTGACACCTTTGAGTTAAAGTGTGCTGTGGAAATACACGTTTTTGTTGTTATTGTCTGCTTGATGTTCTTACCCATGGTAAAGGCAGTTAAGCAGGAAGCTGGAAAAAAAATGGGTCTGTTTAGCTTCAGCAATGGGGCATCCATGTTAAAAATAGAGAAAACCTTCCCAATAAACAATAAATGCTGACAACACAGGCACAGCACTGAACACAAAACGACTGAAGGGGCCCAGTCCCCAGTCAGAAGGCCCCAGATAACTCACGTCTCAGTGCTGTTAAACGGTGCTTCGTTCCGCCGTAAGGGTTGCAGTAATTCTGGTAGGGGTGAGAACATTCCTCTGTCGGTTGTAAAAAGGAATATACAGCACATGCCTTTGGGGAAATGTGCTGGGTTTAGGCCAGCTCAGTCAAAATACCCAGTTCTGTGTAGTTCTGGTGGGTGTTTCATACAGCGTGGGGCACCTGGAAATAATACTGATGGTTGATGTTCTGTTCAGCTTCTACATCTGGTGCAGCCAGACGAGCGATGCAGAAGGAGGAATGTCTGTTATTCCTCCCCTCTTGTGCTCTCCCCTGTTAGATGTGAAGATTTTTCTATCATGTATCTGGGTTTTTACAGTAAAAGCTCTGGTAGGCAATGGAGCCCCCTGACAAACTTGAAAAAGAAAGCGCCATTAAAACCAACCTTCTGGCAGTTTTGCCAGTCAAACAAGTGAAAAGTACCTGAATAAGGACTTTCTGTCAAGCCCTGGAGTGCCGTTGAGCTGTTCCCCAGCCAACAGCCTCCTTGGGAGCTCAGGTCTCCCTTGGCTCTGACTGATGGGCAGTGAGAAATTTTGGAGGAAAACAACCTGCTGGTAGGCAAAGGGCCAGACACGAGCAGCAGACCTCTGTATCCTGACCTGCCTGGTGAATAACGGAGCTGGGTGCGTTTTGGGTTTTTTTGTTACAGTAGCCCGTAAGATCAAAGCAAAGGCTCCGTTTTGAGTTCTGCTTGGATGTTTGCAAAACTCACTGGTGGAGTAATTTTTCCCATGCCAGGAGAACAGGCTGGGAGTCCTTGTGCTCCGAGCAGCCGGGAACAATGCGCTCCCTGTTCGGTCTGAACAGAGCCGGTGTCCTTCCCCCGCCTGCCTCAAGCATCTGGATCCTCCTCCTCCGTGGACCAGAAGATCCTCATAACATTGCGTTTTTAGAGCTGGCTGCAGCTCTGCCCTGCTCGTTAGAGAACTACGTGCCTCTCCTGACAAATGACAGAAAAATCAAAGGCCACCACTTGCAGAAATTCGGAAGGGAGACGCAGCCCCGTTGGCAGGCCCCCTTCTCGCCTTGTTAATTCATTTAACAGTTCAGCTGTCAGGGATGCCGGCTTTGATTGGGAAGGCAGTGAGTGTTTGGTGAGAGGCTGGGTAACAATATCCATCCCAGCCCTAAATGCAGCTGCTACCAGAGGTGCTGCTCTGCTCAACTGAAATTAAGACTCTGTTAGAGCAGCCACTCTATCAAGAGCATTATTCTACCAGGTCGTTGTCACTGTCTGATTGTGTGGTGGGCTCTGGAGTTCAGGAGACTCCACTACCTGCATTTTAATTAAACAGAAATCACAGGTTTGGGGCAGGCGTGCTTCACCTAATTTGGGAAGGTGGATAAAGTGGAAGGCGGCATTACAAATCCTGTGCTAACGAGCCTGCAGCCTCCAGTACTTCTCCCATATACTGCAAAGCTGTTCTGCTGTTCTGGATGAAAAATAATGGAATTCATAATTTCTTCCAGCAGCTGCTGCTGGAGGAGAGCGCGCGTGTGTGGAGAGAAAGTAGCAGAAGAGGTGAAGTGCACCTGGAGACACTAGCCTTTAAACAGGTTGTAAATCCATTTGTGTGAAGAGGGGAGTGATGTATGCCATTTTAACGGATGGTGACATTGGTGACCTTCAGAATTCACAAGAACTGATGAGGCTGTTGTTGTTGCTGTTCTTTTTAATAATGGTCTCTGAGAGCTAGTTCTGCAATGGGAAAGGCAAATAGTAAAAGGAACTGGGAAACAGAGATCCCCTTAGCAGTCCTCTCTTAAAATGCCACCTTGATTGTACCATCATCTTACAGAAAAGGTTTCCTGGCCATCTCACTTTCTTCCAAGTGAAACTGTAGCATGGAAAGGAACAGAAGTGGGACAGAGGGATGACTGCTCCTTAGCTTTCTTTTCTTACCATCTTCAAAAACCTGAATCTGCCTCTTGGTGCAAATCTAGCAGACACTAAAGCAAATTTCCTATTGTTATCTGCAATTATTTCCATCTGCCCTCTTGC
This sequence comes from Caloenas nicobarica, assembly GCF_036013445.1. Lineage (NCBI taxonomy): Eukaryota > Metazoa > Chordata > Aves > Columbiformes > Columbidae > Caloenas > Caloenas nicobarica. Next base: position 4,219,681 of record NC_088258.1, on the reverse strand, counting down.
CTGCAGCCCCACAGGTGTTCCTGGAGTTGACAGACTTTATTTTGTCCACCCATAGCTGACACATGGAGGGAAGCTCAGCTCTGCCAGTAACTCAGAGCTGCCTGGCAAGAAATACAAACCATCTGGAAAGCTCCAAGACCAAAAATAGTGGGTTAGGTTTTGGAAAGAGAAGGCAAAATAGAGAAAAGAAGCCTCTCAAGGAAGAAAAGACTTGACTCAGGCACCTGGCTCCCCTTTATAAACTACTTCATAACTGCTTTATAAACTATTTTCATCTCTTTCTGCAGGCCTCACTCTTTTCACATGTTCATACGAAATACCCTACATGGTGTCACCTCCCCATCATAAGTCGCTTTCTGGAGAAGAAGATCTCTCAGCACTACTTTGGGCCCCCCCCCTTTCTCTTACAGCACAGAAGCTGTATCTCCTTCCCTGCCCCAAATGTAGCTGAGAAGATGCTGTGCAGGAAGTCCCCTGTGCCTCCTTGTTAACAGCCTACAAGAGGAATGACAACATTTCAGCGCGTTAGAGCTGGCAGCTTCCATCAGTCTGCTGTGGCCCCCTTGGCTGTTTTCTCCTATCTGCTGGGGACACGTGGCCGTGTCTCTCGGTGCCTGGCTGCGTGTATGCAGATAGGGAACGCGTTGCTGCTGGCACAGCTGGAAGAACCGGGTGGGCATTTCCATCCCAGCCTGGAAGAGGGGAGAGGAGGATTATCGTGGCCGTTTCACATCGCAGCAGCCTAAAACCTGTCAGCCTAGGGACAAACAAAAGGGGATGGAGGGAAGCTATCGGAAAGTACTGTAATACATAAATTATTGGTTTCACTTGCTCAAACTTTAAACAAAAGGCACTGACCTTTGTTGGCACTTTAAAATCACCAAGCTTTTGAAATGCCAAGGTATTTGCCTTTTAATCGACACTTCTGAACATCAGCAAAAGGCTACTTTTGGGAGGTGGCAGGGTGTTTGAAACATTGATTTTCCTTTCCCCTGCTCTTTAAATTTGAAGAATCTTCAGAGCTGTTCCAACATCATGCTCAATTGTGAATGAGCTTTATGCAGCCATCCTGGGAACACCCTGCTCCAGGAGTGACTCTGGGTTTCATCCTGTCCCCAGTGTCTTTCTCCCTAAGGAAGGAGAAGTTCTCTGAGCTCAGAGTTAAAGATCTGAGCCATGTTCTCCAACAACGCACTAAAAGAGCAGAGCAAGAAAGCGAAACTATAGGAAGACGGGGAAAAAAAAGTGGTGAGACATTTCCAGTTTGGACTGGGACAGAAACCTTTTTTCAGTTTCTCTTACATTACTGGAAACCATCATGCATGTATCCTAACAGCATTCTGTTTCTGAAAGTAGGATCAGCTGCTGGGTACATCCCATCTTGGTGGATTTTAAACTCCTCCAGACTCTGTCTATATGTGGTTTCCACTTGGAGCTTGCCTGCAGTAAGTCTAATTTGGATTTGTTGTTCCCATCAATGCAGCTCCACTGGTGGTAATAGCAGTATAGATAGCACTCGCCTGCGTTATCTAATCCTGCAGGGCTGTGACAGGATAGTAAAAAATAACAAACTAAAGTGTGCTTACATTAGAGCATTAGTCATTCCTTGTGTGTTACTGGTATTGCTGCACTGCTGGGGAATTACAGATATGAATTTTCTGTGTAAACCTTGGCTCCCTTTTCCTATTCAGGCTGGCTGGTTTTTTAAGTGTAGTTTTACATTCTTAATCTATTTACACATGAGCACAAAGGTTTCATAATTAAACTTCCAAATTTGGTAGCTGAGCTCAGTAGCTGCTCGTATAATGGTGAGACAGAAAGTAACCGCGCCAGCATGAGTCTATGAAAGAAGTGTCCTTAATGTCAACATGTCAAAAAGACATCCCTGCAGCTCTCTGGAGACTGAAATCTAATGTCAAGGCAGAAGGAAGCAAAGTCTAAGTGAGAGTCGTACTGCTGTCAAAGCAAGTTATTCTACCATATAGGAAAAGGAATTTTAAGAGAATGCACTGGAAAGCAATGTCCAGATTGAGACATAGATTTGATGGGCTTATTTGACATCTTTAATTCTCTGTTGACAATCCAGAAGCTCCCTAAAATGATTTGCAATGTTTTCATGCTGCAAGTAAAAGCTGAATGTGCGCCTCATTAACAGCTCATTAAGTTGTTAATATTGGTCATAAGCAGCCTTTGGTACAGCACAATGCTTTATACGGTGCTGCAGCTCCTGCTTAGCTCTGGTTTAATTGCCTCTTTTTATGACATCTCAATGTAGGAAAGATGTTTCTGTCCAAGCAAAAATATCATCGGGTTTTGATCAACTGAGCTCGCTTATCTCTGCCACTGCTGCTGGTGGTGTGGGTGGCGTTGGGCTGCATTTGCCATGCGGCATTTTGCTCAGATGATGAACTTCCATCTCACAAACCCAACAATTTGATGTCGATTTTCGGTACTGACTGCAGCCCAAGACAGAGAGGCTCTCCGTACTCAGATTCATCACCAGGACTCTTTTCTTTGTTCTGCAGTTGGTGCAAGCGGCAGTGGGAGGGGTAGGACAAATTAGCTGTTCTGCTGCTGTGTTCTATGGCCTGTGAAGAACCGAGTGCAGGGACATCCCTGCACAGTACACGGAGGGCGGAGGGATGAGAAGCCTGATCGTGTATGCAAGGCCTTACTGAACTAACAGCACAGCTACTCTATTAAAAGCAGAGGAATTAACCTTCCTTTCAAAAACATGAGCAATCAGTAGTAAAGTAAAACGGACCATAAATTGCACTGGTAAAGAAGTAGGGAAGCCCCTGGCTGATAACTCATATTCAAGCAGACACAGGCTGGAGTTTGAGTATTTTTTGACTAAAGGGTTATATTTGCAGCCAAATTTCTGTTTCCTCTAATTGCGCAGTCCTGCCCTGCTTGTTTTCAGTCATCCTGGGATATGTGAGCAAAATGCAGTAAGTATTTTCATATGGGTCTCAACTCCCGTGGTTTTTCCTCCTCTGCACGGCTTTGCTGTGAAGCCAGCTGTAGAGAAACACAGTTGGTTTTCTTTTCTGACATCTGTTTGCTGTATCCATCGTCAATCATGGAGCTGGAGGCATTTCAGGTTGCCTGTTGTAGACTGAAAACAAGAAAGTTGCAACTTTTTCCTATGAAAGTAAGAATTAGCCATAATCGGAAACATTTTGGCCACAGCAGCCCGGACACTGAGGTGATATGGGGGTGTAGGACCACAGGCATGAACTCAGGGATGCTATGACGAGAGAGAAAACTCTCACTCAGAGCCGGGAAAATTTAAATTTAATCTTTCTCTCCCCAGGAGCACAAGATCACAGTCCTCCCTGGGCTTCCCTGACCATTGCAATCTGTAAATCCTAAATTAATCTCTTGTGGGGTTCAGCTCCCCAAACTTGCGTTAAAGCCAAGTGAAAGGTTATCGCAGTGGCAGATCTGACCTGCTCAGTTTGACTTTTTTCCAATATGGCTTTTAACATTTGATGTATGGCAAACGCAGTGGAGATTCACCCTCATTATTTGATATGTTATCTTGGCCTTAGCGGAGCGCAAGGAGTTGTCGGTGCTTATTGGGCGTTAGTAGGTGCTGCCGTTACTGTTAGTGAACATTAAGTGGGTGCTTTTGTTGGCTGCTGTGAACTTGTGGTATTATGATGTTAGAATGTGGGATTAACAAAATGTAATGAGTGGAATATGACTATAAATGGAGGAGGAGTAGTCTTGGGAACCAGAGAGCCTGGGGAAATAGTCTGAAGTAGATAATTTTGCCTCTGTCTAATGGGTAGACTTTTTCAAGAAAGTTGAGAGCGGTACTTTCCAACCCGGTGCTTCTCCCAGGATTGGGCTGGAGTATCAAACACTCGGCAGATCTTCCCCCACCCCTTGTACCCTTGAACAACCTTCAGTACCTCCCTGGGGGTGAATCCCGCTCTCATCAGAGCTGGCTTTGCTCTCGGTTACATGACGTTCACACTGGCTGAGCTATACCCGCATTTGCATTGATGTAAGTGAGAGGGGATTTTAGCTTGTAGGTTTGTGCCTGGCTGTTTGTTTGCGCATACCTAATGCTTGTCAGACTCGTGCTGTTCCTGCTCACGGGTCCGTCTCTGCTGACTGATGGGCTGCTTGCCTGTGTGCGATCATATCCTTGTTGACACAAAAGAAATAGAGGAAAAAGCTCTTTTTTTATTATTTTCCCCCTTCCTCTTTTAACCACCTGTATGCCCTTGCCAGAGGCAGCCTGACAGTTCTATAAGGGCTTTTCTTTTGGGCCAGGAGCTCTCAGTCCCTTGATGGATAATCTCAGTATGCAATGTGATAGCCTATTTTAGGTTTGTATTAGCTAAGTAGAACTGTGGGCTTCAGCAAAAGAAAAGTGTTTAGTTTTTGTTCGCAAGCTCTATTTCGCAGTACTGCTCCGTGAGATTTGCTTCGCTTGTAGGCATTGTAATGCGATCACAGTAACTTTTTCTGCATCACTCAGATTGTGCCCTGTCCCATGAAAATCCTGGATTGCACATGGCTCTTTGGGAAATCTCAACCCCAGATTAAAAGATTAGTAATCACAGCAATAGTGTTTTCGCCACTGCTGGAAGAAACGGTGAGGGGCAGGGTGAGAATTACTTCTGCTCAAGTCACTTGCCAGTTTATGAAGGTTCTTTGTGAATAAGTTATGTCCGTGGAGGTTTCCTCAGAACATGATTGCCTCCTCAGTTCAAAATATGGCATTGGCAGATAACCTCCTAAAGTCTGCATTGGTGGAAAGGATACTCCATTTCTAGTCCTTGTTTCATTTCAATGTTTTTCCGATTCGTGAATGTCATCTCTCCCTCTTTCCTCCCTCCACCCACACCTCCCTCTCGTATCTCTGCAGATGCTGAAGACATGCATAGTCAATGTTGGGAAGCTTCCCAGTGCTAAGCAAAGAAGCTGGGGATGTTACATTTGGGTATCATTTGCAGCTGTTTTAATTCATGCTTTTTCCTGACTTTAATACCCTTAAAAATTTGATGGGGCAAAACATAGCTACTGTACTAAGTGTAGTATACAGGGAGGGGGCCAAGTGTTTGCCTACCCAGATAAAATGACAGCTATTCTCTTTCTCCTGTTCACCCCTTCTTCTCCACCAAGGTAGGTTTGCCTGTTTATCTTTCTATTTTTGCATTGATTAGACTCTACTCCCTCTTCATCAGTGTTCTTGAGGGTGAGGGAGGTGTTGTTCAAGTTCTTCAATTATTGACTTCCACTGGTGTCTTGTACACTAGGAAGTGTTTCAATTTCTCTTACACTGATCTATGCAACCATGTAAATTAACACATATATCACATAAATCAACATCCCTGAATAAAGGGTCATTTCCTATTAAAAGCTGGTTATTTCTACTTGCTATACACACACACTGCCCCCCCCGCCAAGCAGGAGGCTGGGCTTCTCAAAGATGGGGGTGACCAGATTACTCCTTTTGTGAGACTTATTTCAAGTTGCAGGGTGACACAAGGCTGCTGAAGTCAAAAACTGGCAGAGCACTGGGCTTTAGTCCCAAATTGCCATGCCTGAATAAGAAGGCAGGAGCACCCAGGTCCAGTGTTAGCAAATGAGCTTGTGTTGGAGGGGTTAAGACCCACAGCTTTCGTCATGTGTCTGTTTGTCCCACTGCATCTGAAATACACCAGAGCAACCCCAGAAAGTGCAGTCCTTGGAAAAAGTGTGTACTCCCACCACAAAACGTAGCCTAGCTTAAACCAGCCAGAAATTGGTGGGAAACATCTTTTACATTCTAAAAATAGTTTGTGCTGCATTGTCACAGCAGAAAGCAGCTTCGCAGTGGCTGTTTTTGAAGCACAATTAACTAATTGTTATTGAACTAATCAGCATCATTCACGCAGCATTCCTGATGGCACAGAGGTACTGCTGCACAGAGGAAGCATTCCTCGCTCCCCCCTGTTTTTCCCAGACTCTGTAAGAAAATGGCCAATAAACACTGAACATTTTTCTCTCAAGCTGCTTTGCCTTCATGGAAGAAGTGACTGCAAACATCTGCAGATGCACTTCTTGGTTCTTTCTTGGGAGGTATCATCCTTCCCTCCCTTCTTTAAGCCCATACTGCAAGAAAACCCCTTGTGTTTCGCTTTGCCCGTTCTGCAGATTGGTCTGGCTGTTTTATCTTGTGACCTTCTGTTTGTTGTGTTGTATTTGGCTTTTATAATCCACTTAACTGTTGCTTATCTACGCCATAACTTGAGGGCAGTAGCTGCAACGGGAGAAGAAACAATCTGTTTTCCGTGCCACTGCAGGGAGAGAACTTCTATTTGGTAAGGATGGTTTAGGCTAGACATTTAAAAAAAAAAAAAAAAAAAAAAAAAAAAAAAAAAGAGTTACTCTAAGAGTTATTAAAATAAGGATGTGCTTGCAGAGTTTGTGTGAGGATGGCAGGGGAATCCGGAAAGAGGTCAGTGATCGAGATTACACAAACATCTGAGCGGCCGAGCTGATCTCAGTGTGATGCAGGAGGATGGATCTCTGAGCCCTCTCCAAATCCTTTCCAGCTCTATTTTCCGTGACTGTGTGTGTCAGGAACCGGTGTGTAAACTTTGGAGCTTCTGCGTGTGCAGCATTTGTCAGTACATGCTACGCTGAATATTGCTGTGTCTTCTCTCTTGTTGTTACTCGCTAGGTAGATAAGATTACAGCTGATATGTCAGAACATGCTGCAACCACCCCTCCATTATAATGTGTAGACATCCAGATTAGAGGCTTTTTAGGCCTGGAGCTGTCTCTTTGTTCTGTGTTTATGCAACACATTGTGCAATGAGATTTTGGCCTCTAGGTGCTAACACCAAAATGCAAATATATTGATTACTAGGGAATAAAAGCAGGCATGTTCACAAAAGCATGCTTTGATGAACTGGGGGGAAAATGCTTGCTAGATACAAAAGGATCAGAGGTCTTTACAAAACAGAAATTTGCTTGGGATTGTTTGGAACTGTGGGATCAAGCTGATACACAGAAAATCTTCAATCTCTTTCACTGCATTTTTCTCTTCACTTTTGTCTGCATGTTTATGTAAATGGCATGAGTATCGGGGAATCTTGTCCCAGACTTGTCTATGAATTTCCTGACATAATACTGGCGTTGTAGAAACAATTAGAAAATCAGTAGAGGATAAATCCTTTGCTACCAAGAAACTGGAGCAGAAGGAAGAGAGCACCAAGGAATGCTTCATTAAAAGTTATTACATTTACCCAATGAATCACGAGGATTTGTAGGCTACCTGTGCTACAGAGCACCGTGGCAACTGTCACAAAGAAAAGGAATAGTAGTTTCATATTGATGAAAAACTCTCAGTGCCACACAGCCCAGAGAGCAAATATCCCAAGCAAGCAGCGAGAAAAACTGAGGCGAACCTTCTGCACTGCGCGGAGCTGCGGTGCAGGCAAGCCACTGGGGATTTAAGCACCTTCTCTTTAAAGGTTATAAGCATTTGCAAGCTCAAATTGACTGCAGTGTGAGCAGAGGCTGTTCAGTACGACTGGAAATTGAGGGCAGTGCTTTGTTTAAATGTGGATTTAGATGTGTAACTTTATTCGTGGGTTCATTTTGACTCTCTCTTGCATTTCCAGGTAGATTTATTGTCTTTACGTGATCCTGCCAACATCATCCCGGTCTCAGGATGTCATTATTTTTTTACTAATTACTATACAACCTGCTCAGCCTTTCTCCTTATTTTTTGTCTGAGAGTGAGTTTGAAGGAGACAATCTCAAAGGTGAATTGAAATCAGATAAGGAAATAAATGTTTATAAATATCTGCATGAGATTCCAAGGCAAGATACGTGCACAGAATTAGACTTCATGAATACATACAGCTTTTTTTCAGGGAAAGTGAAATGCTTTCCACCTGCCAAGAGCTGAGTTTGGACCCTCAGGGATCTGTACCGCTCCTGCTATGGTTGATAATGTCACTAACACCTAAAGCAGTGTGAGGTATGCAGCTTTAACCTTGCTTTTTATGTATTCGTGATTTCAACAGCCATGAAAAAAATCAGAGCTCGGTAATCTTGAACTGCATTCCTAGAAGGTAAAAGGCTTTTGAATTCACCTTTAAAATGCACTTGTTTTTATTGGCACGGGCTGTCTACACATTCAGGGAATGATTTGGGCTTTCGAACAGGTAGAGTCTTTAGGGATGCGTTTCTTTCTTTTTAAAGTATTTCATTTCACCCTTAATGTAACGTGCTGTCTGCACGGAGCCACGTCAAGCGTCAGCAGCGCTTTTCTGCTGTCCCTTGCTGTCAACAAGAAATCTGTGCTTAGAAGAGGAGGGACACATCAACCTTTGAAAGTTGAACAGAGGGACAGACTCACAGGGCACAAAACCAAACAATTTGCATCTCGTCGAAGCTCTGGGGTAGCGAAGAGAAACGTCTTTTTCTGCAACGTCTTTTTTTGTTTTTCCTCCCATCAAATTTTCCGCCACCGTGCCAGCAAAAGTGCAGCTCCAGCAGTGAGCGTGTCAGTGGAGAATGATCACTGGCAGTTTTTAACCATTGTGTTTCTTAGACGTGCCACAAACAGGGTTTGAGGAAAAGCGGTGTTTTTCTGGCAGCAGACCGCGCACGCTGGCTCTTCTGATGGTCGCGTCTTGGAAGTGGCAATTGTTGCAGGCTGGCACATGGGATCCAAAGACAAATGTTGTTGTAGGTGCTGCTTCAGACCTGGGTATTGAGAGCACTTCGAAGCTGTCAGCTCAGGACAGGCAGTAGTGTCACTACCTTGAAAGAAAATACATAGCTAAAGTGATCCATTTTCTTCTGTGATTGTACGTATTCCCACTTCCCTGAGCATGTCGTCATCTGCAAATCTCCAAGATGTATTTTCAGGTTTATACTGTGTGATCAGTTTGGCCTCACGCTCTTATGTGTGATGTGAAACACTCAAAATCTTGAGACTTTTGGTCGTTGGCAGAACAGCAGCACGTTACACTGAAGGCAGCCGGCGGCTGCTCCCGTCGCTCCTCCGGCAAAGGGGAGAAGACGGGGCAGCAATTAGACGAGTGCATCCCTGTGAACAAGCTGTATTCCACTGGTGGCCGTTGTCACCTCCTGCATTCACTACATCCAGCTGAAAAGGAAACAAAAAACTCTAATAAATAGTTTTAACTGAGCACTGGGATAAAGGCTATTTTCAATTTTGCCTTTCACGTTTTAATTGTACAGCAATAATTTTGCAATAGAGTTGCCGATGGCAAACAAGCAAAAGACATTAACTTTATTTATGTTTTGGATTATTAATGTGGCTGTTAAAATTCCTCCAGTTAGTTTTGATTGAATTGTTTTTTTGTGCGATTCTGTCGTTTAATGGAGCGGTAAATAAGAATTTCTGATAATGAGCCCAAGCATCTGTCACAACAACCTGGCGCTGGTTATTAACATTTCCATTAACGGCAGGGTGGGCAGTGATAATATGGAAACCACACAGTTAGAACAAAATAAATAGTTGGTGTCAGGCTGAGTGGGTGTTAATTACTATTTTATTTTATAACTCTTTGGGGAGGGAGTATTGGTAGAAAAGTGTGACTTATGAAGGTCATTCTCTCTAAAGAAAGAAATCTCCAGAGGAACAGATAACCGGGGCTATCTGACTCGGGTAGTGAATGTTTTATCACTTCTATTTATGGCCCATAAAGGGGCAGGGAGAAGAGATGCAGCTTTCTCGGGTGGTCTGGGTGAAGGCTATGGCACCGTGAACACGGAGAAAGGAGAAGCATACCCTTTGCCCTGCCTCTCTCTCCCTACTTCTGGAGTTCGAACAGGACACGCTTCGGCACCTTTTCTGTAAACAGAACATGTGCTGTTTTGTTAAGACCTGCTGGAGGCAGAGACAGCAGGTCTGGAACACAGACCGTCCTTGCTAGCCACTGGGGAAGAAAATCCACCTGCACCGAGTTGGATCCTGACAAAGGGAATGATGGCGTGACCCAGGTGCACTCAAAGATTAGTTTTCTAGCACAGCACAATGCAAAGAAGAAACGCTGTCAGGATCCAAAGAGGGCCGGCGTGTGTACGTGAAGGTATAATCAAAGCAGAGCTAACAAGCAGCAAGCTAGAAGTCATTTTGTCATACATAAAATATTAGTTGAATTGATTAGCATCTGACTGGTTTTGGAGGTAATTTAGACAGTATTGTGGTCCTAAGTCTTGGAGCGTTGCAAACGGGCTGTTATAAAGGTTTGCTGCGGAGTGGGAGGCCAGGCTGGCGGTGACAAGGGGCTGCCAGGGACTTCAGGAGTGGTGGGTCAGACACAGTGTCACTGCCAAAGGCAAGCCCCAAACGTTACCGTTGAATGGAGACAAAATCCTCCTTTCTTTTCCAAAGCCGCTGGCAAGATTGAGTTGATTCGTTGTCTAACCCAGTTTGCGTGGGAACACAACCGTGTCCGGAGGCTCGTCTGCTCCTCAGTCCACGTGTGCCGAGACTTCCCGGTGATACAGGCACCCCAGGGCTGACGCTGGTAGCTGACTTGTGGCGTAAACAGAGTCTGTCCTGGGTCCTTCCACAAATGGAAAATTGCAACCTGGATACGAACTAGTTCTGCTTGTCGCTCTTAATTCTTCTGTCCTCCTTTGTCTCTAGCACCGGCACTGGCCCCACAGAACATCCAAGTGAACTCCCTTTCTGCAAGCCAGCTGGAGCTCACCTGGGACCCCCCTCCCGCCGACAGCCAGAATGGGAACATCCAAGGCTACAAGGCAATCCTCCTGTTTCTACTGGTTGCATTTATCTTGCTTGGCGTTGCTGTTATTTGCGAGATAGCTCTACAAACTGCAGCTGCTCTCACTGCATAAGGCAAATTAAAATAGCCTTCAGACTGCAGTATGGAAATGGCACTAAGTCCTAAAATCAAAAGAGTGAGATTGGGGGGAAGAAAAGGCAAAGTATGTTGCTGTTTGTGGAGAAGGAGAGCATGGGGAAACAGGGCATGCAGATAAGGAGGCAACTCCACTTATGCAGGCAACATATCTGCTCCAAAAAGCAACAGACACACAAGAGCTAGGGGCAAGAAATGTATTGAAGAAAATTAACTGAGCTTTCTGTCTATAAAATATTACAAACCAGTAGGAAAAGCAGAATTTTCTCCAAGCTATTGTTTCATTTCCTTAACTTTAACAAAATTAAATCATAGTATTAATTGCATTTGGTTCATAGGAGATGAGCACGTTGCAGAGGCATGTTGTTTAGCTTTTCCAGCATGAGAATGGACCCTCAGAGAGTGGAAATGGGCAAGTCTACAAACACTGGCACTTGGCTGGGGTTCAGCGTCTGGCTCTGCCTCTCCATGAATTTAGGTCCATAAGCGAAGAAAAGCCAATCCAATGTGAATAATCTGGCATCCCTTCTTGGCAGTAACAAGCATCCTTATATATCAATTCATGTTCTTTTCCTTTTGTACGTATATAGATGGCTCTAACAGCTTGGCTTGTAGAGCCAAGGTGGAGTCTTGCCTTGGCTCGTTCCCTCAACTTTCTGGCTTGCTTTGGCCTGTTGTAATGCTCTTGCTGCCAGGCCTGTAAAATAAGTAGGGCTGGCACCACTTTTCCTCTTGGAAAGGACTTGTCCAAAGCCTAATTTAATGGCAACAGGATAAAAATTACGTAAGGGAAGAATAAGGAAAAGTACCTCAAGGAACTTTAAGGAAAGGCTTTATTACCCTTTTCAGGAGGCCATTTGTGTGGCTGTCCAGTGAACACCAAGGGTGAAACCATTGTGTGCATGTAGAGGTGAATTATGGAGCATCATATCAGTGCTGACAGGCAGCTAGCATTTCAGGGAGAATTTAAAAACTGACCTCTCATCGCTGAACTCTGGCAGCTCTTATCTGCTGTCATTAGGCCATATTCTTCAGCCTATGCTCTGTTTTTGAGTGATGTACTCAGCTCCACAGTCTCTGGACTCGAGGGAATTTGCCAAAGGAAGATAAAAAATGGGGCACGGGGTGAAAAGCATTAGTATCCCATTTAATGTAGGAGTCCAGAGCAAGACTGCACCATCTTCCTGATCTTATGTACCTGTGATGCCCAGATGTTTCCTAGGCGTAGGATATACTAAAACATCTCACTGTCTCAACAGATTTATTACTGGGAGAGCGACACCCAAAATGACACGGAGAAGGTGAAGGTCCTTTTCCTCCCAGAGACAACAGTCCGGCTCAAAAACCTGACCAGCCACACGCGGTACATGGTCTGCATCTCCGCGTTCAACGCAGCTGGGGACGGCCCCAGGAGCAGCCCCTCGCAGGGCAGGACACACCAGGCGGGTACGGGACCCTCGTCTTGTGTCAAAGCACAGACTTGGTGATGACCGACACGTAACCGGGCAGTCGGTGAAAGGGAAACGGGTGCAGGAGGGCACTGGTGTTTAGATTTAATTTTTGGGTGGGTCGTTACGTTGCAATGGTCTTGGGAGGGTGGGGGGGAAGGGATCAAATAAGTGGACCATCCGGGAAAGGGAGGGATACAGCAGAAATGAGGACAGGCAGAAGGACCGATTCCTTTACAAGCTGGTCCAGAAGGAAGCTGCCTGTGGGTCTGTTTCTGGCCTCTGCTGTCACACCTGAAAATCTGAAAGAACTTGTCTCCCGTGGAAATTCCCCAAACAGTCCTGTGAGGGAAATACTGTGCTTTTTATCATAGAATCATAGAAATGTTTGGGTTGGAAGAGACCTTCAAAGGTCATCTGGTCCAAGCCTCCTGCAATGAGCAGGGATGTCTTCATCTAGATCATGTTACTTAGAGCCCTGTCCAGCCTGGCCTTATAATTACTCCTTGTTTGGTTGGTCTTTTTAATTATTATTCTGAAGCAACCAGTCAGACTGAGCTGTCCCTGTGTTGGACACGACCACAGTGGGCGAGCTCCAGCACAGGGTGAAAGCGATGCCCTCGGTGGTGGCTATGAAGAGAAGCGTTCACTCGGACTGTGCGCTCACGTAGCACACTTCTGTCCCTGAGCCCTGCGTTTTAGCTGCTTTTCTGAGAAACTCTCAGCATCTGCAGCACATTTTCACCAAAGATAATGGGGAATAACAAACGTTAAAATCCTACAACCATTCTGACAATCAGCAGCTAGAGAACTTCGCAAACTTAGTGTCCCTGTGAGAGTCTTTCCCTTCTGTGTCCGATCCCTTCACTTGTTCCTGAGGTTCAGCTTTGGAGCTGAGCAGCTGCTTTTCTTAAGGCAGGCTGAATTTCTGATTGATTACAGGACATTTGGATACAATAGACAAATCCCATTCTCAGCTTGTTTCCTTTAGATTTAGGCTGGGCAAATAAAGCAATGTTTTATAATATATATGTATATCGGATTGACTACTCCTCCTGCAATTCGATCTCTTTGTAATCCTTTCAGCACCCAGTGCTCCCAGCTTCTTGGCGTTCTCTGAAATCACTTGCACTACGCTCAATGTGTCTTGGGGCGAGCCGACAGCAGCAAATGGAGTCCTGCAGGGTTATCGAGTAGTCTATGAGCCTTTGGCTCCCGTCCAGGGTAAGAAAGACCTCCGATCATACATATTCATGGGGAAATGACAGAAAAGCACTCTAGTATCCTTTATCTCTGCCCAATTTCCTACTTGTTCCCTGCCATTTTCCAAGAGAAGCCAGGTGGCAGAGGGTAAGTAAAACAATTCTGCTTTTGCCAAAACCATTCAGCAAACTATAATATTGTGGAATATAGCTTTTGTCTGTCCTCTCTCATTTTCTTGCACAAACTGTATTCTGTGTGATTTGAAAAGTCATTTTACTGCCATCGTTACCTGGTACGGGTGAAGAGGAAACTCAGCCTGAAAGTGCCTGATTGTCTCCCCACGTTGTGCTTTGAAATTGCTGACTAGGCTCCATCCCAGAATAGTTGTCAGACACATTTGTGTTGCTTATCACATCAAGTGTCACTTCTGCTATCACAAAGCTTGCCCGGGCATCAAATGTGCTAGTCATCACTGTTACCACTGCCGCTTTTGACAGGGGAGAATAACTGTGATTGAGATTTAGTTGTATCTGTTTACACAGAGTTTTCCAGCAGCATTTTTAACCCAGCACTAGATTTAAGCTAGACCACAACAATGTGGTGGCCACAAATGTTTCATTAATTTGCCAGAACAGCAACAGAGAAGGATTTGGCAATTTCTCTGAAAACAAATGTAAATTTGTTCCAAAAGTAAATTAGAAAAGGTTACAAAGTTTGTGATGGTCTTATTAATATTTTTGTATTCCTGGTAGATCGCCAATAGTTCAATAGGATGTCCAGCTATGGCAGTGTGACAACAGGGAGAGTAATTTCAGGCATTGCCAATCCATTTTAAACTCTTTTCCAAAGAAATAAGAATATCAATCACTTGGATTTGCTTCTTCTGTAAGGAATAAAGATCCATATTGTCTCAATATCCATGTCTCACACACTGATAAAGTTATATTCAGGAATGAAAACATGAGAATAAAAGCACTTGCAGCCTTTACAGCTGGCAGGTCTGAGCACAAAAAGCTAATGCAGAAAGCATTTCTAATTCTGACCAAGAAATGTGCAGAGAGTGTGCAGGAGATTTGGGCTGTTTGGGCATTTCCTGCCTTTTGTTCATTCCTACACAATGTTTAAGAATACATTTTTTCCCCTGAAAATATAGAAGTGTCAGATCATGTTTCCTCTGCATGCATTTGACTTAACATCCTCAGAATCTTTGTTTTCTTTCCTTCTCTTCCCCACCTCTGCCTGCGCTATCTCTGACTCCAGTTCATCTCTCCTTCCTCCCCCTGTAGGAGATTTCTGATGCGAGCAGGGAGGTTATGGAGGGCTTTTCCTCAGATTCTAAATTTTTCCCTAAATTTATTTTCCAGTTTCTACCTATTTGCTCTTGCGCAAACATTTTTCTTTCAGGAAACTTATCTATTTTCCCACCATTGTAAGTAAGCCTTCCCTCGATGCCATAATTTCCCTCCGATAGAAAAGCCATGTTCCTTTATTTAGAGAGCAAGGTGAAGCCAAACTCATTCAAAGACGGAACACATAACGGTGCAGAATGTTGGGGGCTTGCGGGGCTGACAGCTTTTTCACTGCATATTTACACCCATTTGTGGTCTTTGGCTGAGCATCCTCACCGTTACGACACCTCCTGCCTTCCCACTGACAAACCACCACTTAAAACCTGCAGATTTTGCAAAACTTTCTAGCAGCGATCTGTCCTTTAGCACAGTCTTCTCCCTGCTTGACCTTTTATTGTTTAAGCTTTACAGTGTTATGTTTTACACAACCATAGACAACAAAATTGCCCTGGAGGCTTTTTTAACAGTTCCTTTTTTTATGGAACGTAACTTCAAAATGACAAATGCTTCCTGATTTGTCTCAGAAAAATGAAATAGTACACCTAGGGAAGGAGGAAGCACTTTTACTGCTTCCTCATTAACCAAGGAAAGATTCCCTGAGTTATAAATTGTGTCTGGGAGAAAACTTTGAACAGAAATCACTTGGACATTACTCTTTATTTAACTGACAAAAACTGAAAGACACAGCTTGATTTGCATAAAATAAGCATCTGGATTGAAAACTGTATTCCTTCTGCATTTTTCTGGAAAGATAAACTAGCAAACAGCCATCTCGACTGGGAAGAACATTCTCCCATTTCCTAGTTTCTTGGTTTGAGATGTGTTATGTACATCTACAGAACCAGAAAAAATGCCAAAAGGACTCTGTAAATTCAAACTTTCTGTTCTGTAAAATTTTTTATAGATCAAATTCTTTCCATTGGCTTACTTTTAGAAGATTTAAGTGAAAACTAGGGGTTTTATGTTTTGTTTTGAAGTATTCATTGTCACTCTACCCTTTATGCAGCATTGAGAACCTAAACATAAAACTGGGAACCTTGTTGGAGGAAACAGCACTGATTTTAATTCACCCATGTAAGAAAAATTCTTAAGAGAGTGAGTAAAGCGAAACACAAGTCATGACTTCAGCCTTGTTCAAGCTAATTGTGCTTTGATTGCATCCCTGGCGGCAGTGGCATTTATACCCACAAGTTACATGTGAGATATATTAATGTGTCCTTCGTTCTGCATTCACTTGCTAATGGTGGAAATGACAGGACAAGATGAAAGGGAAGAACCTGGCCCTTGTTTCCTCCTGCAGGCAACGTCGCAGGTGACTTGGCAAAGCAGCAGTGGAGAAGCGCTTGCTTAGGAAGCAGTCTGCAACATGCAGTCCTCTTCGTTTACCTCCTCCTTGCTTCCCAGAATAATTAGTGAAGTTGCATGTAGTCTCTTGGTGATTTCCCAGTTGTGTTGTAAGGTTTTTTTCTTGTCAGTACCCACTTATCAAGCTTAAACTCTAATTATACTTATCAGTGCTGAAAATTGGCTATTATCACTACTTAAACTCCAGCTAATTGTAAGAAATACTTTCTTAGCAAACTGTTAGATAATTTTACTTCCCATCTAGATGTAATAAGCTCCACTTGATTTCTTTTTTTGCATTGCAACCTTCTCTTACATTTTTTAATCCCTGTGTGGCTATTCCAGGGGTGAGTAAGGTGGTGACTGTGGATATTAAAGGGAACTGGCAACGCTGGTTGAAGGTCCGGGATCTCACCAAGGGCATGACCTATTTATTCAGAGTGCAAGCCCGAACGATCGCCTATGGACCTGAACTGCAAGCCAATGTCACAGCTGGGCCAGCAGAAGGTAAGTGGAGCCATAAAACCGTATCACAAGCCAGATCAGTTATACAAACGTGGTCCAACAGCGGGGAATAGTGCACTCAGGGCTTAACATGAATTTCTAAGCCAAGGAGAAGTTGAGACACAAGAACTCGGGACATGATTCAGTGCATTTTGCAGCTGCCCATGAAAAACATGTTTCCTTTTTTTCCTGAAATCTAGAAATTTGATATGAATAAACAAAGCAGTGTGAATAAACCACAACACAAATGGGCTAGCCAGGGATTTCAAAGCTGCAGCCTGACAGCGCGGTGCATAATTCTGACTGTACTGCTCTGTGATGGAGTCAGAACTGGAATAACTGGCGAAACCAGCAGAGATTCCTGGGTGTAAAACCAGGAAGAATTTACAATTACTCTCTCCAGACACTTTGGCTTATGCAGAGGGAGAGGTCTGCAAATTTCCTGATATGTCAAGAGGGGCAACAGGCTAAACATCAGCGTTCCCCACTTGGCTCAATATCTGTACCGAAAGAGCTGGTTTTCTTATTTGATTGGTGATTTTGATAAACAGATATGCCCCGCCATAGACAGTGTAAATCAGGAATCCTCTCTAAACGTGGCTGTGGCATCTTCCCAAGCGAATGGGCAGGTGACTGTCCCCACGAACCTCTCCCTGAAACTTGGAGGCTGGTTTCACCTCTGAAGTCAGAAATAGCAGCAGCGATGTGCAAACGCTGCAGATGTGCTAATGGTTAAAATGAGAGTGTTTTATTAACATAGGCACCTGTAAAACCCAGCCATTGATATGTAACTGCTGGTACTAGAACTAGTGAAAAATCAATAGGCTGTTGAGCTGGTTTATGTTGTGTATATGTTGACCAATACTTCTAGATAGTGTTTTCCCCTATATCAGCAGAAGAAATTAATACTGCAGCCTGTGATACCACCACCATTTGCTATTCTCATGTCATCCTTCAGGGTCTCCCGGCTCCCCTCAGGAAATTCTGGTGACAAAATCTGCTTCTGGGGTGACGCTACAATGGACTGAGGGAGATTCAGGAGAAAAACCCACAACTGGGTACATTATAGAGGCACGACCCTCAGGTAAGCCATGGGAAATACGGAGAGCTTGGTGTCATGAGTTCCTTTTCTTCAGTCCATCCTGAAACCTGTCCTGTGGCGGGGAGGTTGTTTGGCATCCCAGTAACATCATGGGATTTTGTTAGAGAATGCTGTCACCAGCCAGTATTAAACCGTTGCTGCTTTATTATGTGGTTTAGCAGATTTTCTTCTCTTTAGCAGTAGTCACAGAAAATTACCCTCAGTGCTCTGGCTTTCACTGTACTACTACACTTGTAAATCATGCAGCTGATGAGCTAATATAGTTAATAATTAAAACTCACTTAAATGCTTACAGTATCTTTCATGTGCAAGGACCAGTAAGTACTTGCAAACTGTATTTTGAGGACCGCAGATAGAAATCTCTCCTCTTCTGCAGCAGAGTACAGCAGCTAATTACTGTTTTACTGTTAATAACGCAGCAAGCACTTTAGCACCACGTACACATCACCTTCCCTATTTGTTCTGCAAGGAGGCTGTTGGAGGAGGAAAGGAATCTCCTCATCACCACAGTTTTTCTTGGAGCTTCCTCAAAGCCCCTTTGCTTCTGAGATTTGCTTCTTACGGAAGCTGCTCTCTGCTTTTTACAGAATGTTCCTAGTTGGACAAGGTCATTTTCAATGTAGACGTATGCTCAAGCCTGTTTGCAGCCTCTCCCAACTTGGTACCCCTTGCAAATTCAATAAACACACACTTTCTGGTAACCAAGTCATTAAGAGAAACCAGTAAATGCTGCCAGACCCCTGTGTAATCTCACGTGATAATTTCCCTCCACGCTGACAGTGAATGTTGATAACCATTCTCCGAGCTCAGTTTTGCAGTTGGTGATGCATCTACCAGATACTTGTTTCACACAGGCTGTGTTTGAATGTCATGGTGTCAAAAGCTTTGCTGAAGTCAGGATAGATGATGTCTGCTCTTTCTCCTCTGTTGACAAGGTCTACTACCCTGTCACAGAAGGAAATTAGACATGATTTATACTTGACATATCCATGTTGGCTGCTTGTTCTTTTTTACCTTCTAGGTGCTTGCACATTGCTTGATTATGTGTTGATTAAATGAATGCTTATCTGTTTGAATATAAAAGATCCTAACTGTTTCTTGTATGTTTCTTGAACGTAAGGTCGCATTTAAAACCAATTATTTTAATTCTGTTCAGCCAGACCAGTAACAAAAGTGTTACCTGCGTTTCTATGGCCGTCACTTGAAGATGCAGCTTTCCATATTTGCATCTGATAGAATTTGCTCTGTAGTGAGGCTCTGCTGTGACCCTAAAATTTCTTTGTAATTTCTGCCATTTAATTTGACAATTATTTTCAAAACAAAGTGAAGGAAAACGTGTACCTTCTCAAAGCACTGGAGTTTCTCATAGCAATCGAGGGGGTTTTTTTAATGACACTGCCGTGCTTCTATTTCCCTTACATCAGCTTATCGATTTCTGCCCCTAGTTCTTCATAGGTAAAAAAATAACCTGTCGTATTTGGAACGGCTTTGTTTAGATAACATGTTAAACCAAAACTGTTAATTGAGGATCACTTACCAGCTAACATTTCCCCAAATGGGGTTTTTTGAGTAAGAATATTTTATAACAGAGGGAAACCTGCAGCCCACGTACAGATTGTCTGCAAGCTGGAAATTCAGCTTGTGTGAATGGTGACGTTGCAAACTCATCCAGTGTTCCTGGATTTGGCTCCCCGTTGGATGTGAACGAACATTTTACAGTTTGTGGCTAAGGCTGTAGGATTTGTGGTCCACTCTTTTTGAGCAGGAAGAAAACAGGCCCTCCAGGGCAGGTCTGAGCTGCATTAACCCTGGGTCACTCCTACTGGCCCCACTCCACTGATCCAGGGACCACACAGAAAAGGTCTTATTCTCCCGCTCTTGCAACCTGACTGTTGAGGCATTTAATTCCTCTTCAGATTATTTTAATCCTATTCATGCTGCTGTAGCAAATGAACTAGGCATTTGTATGCTGGATTCTCATCCTTCATTCTGGTTGCAGCTGTAGGAAGCGTGAAATGTGATCCGGGAGAGGAGACGGACTAATTGGAACGTTTGCTTATGTCACTCAAGCATCAGCTTCCTTTCTGTGCCGCTTTTCCTCCTCATCTCTGCACGGAGGAGTTTGAAATCTGAATTACGAGCTTAACAAAAGCAGGGAACTAATTCCTCCTGTCAGGGCTGGTCATTCAGAGCAGCTTCTGTTTTAATATAATTCTAAGAAATTTCTTCTGCATGTTGATTTATATGGGTAGTAGAGCATGGATTGGAGCAAGTTTTGTTTTTAAGGAGTTGTTGTCCATGAGAGGAGCAGTTGACTTGTGCCCTTCACATAAAATCAAGGAAGCAAAAGATATTCATCCTTCTGAGATCAAAAAAGGGGCATTGAACAGACAGATGAAAAGCTTTAGCTTGTTGCCAATATTTAAATGCAGTACCACTACCTTAGTGTTTCACATCTCAAGTGTCATCTATTATAGGCCTCATTACCCCAAAAGTTAAATGCTGTATCATCTCATTTGCCCTACTGTAGCTCCCTGCCAAGACTCTTCCGTCAGAGTACGAGGGTGGCTTTCTGTCAGAAATGGCAAACCCTACCCCCTGTGCTCACTTCCCGTTGAATTTTTCGTTGCCCTGCTGTGTCTCCCAGGGCTCCGGCTGCCCTGCTGGGTTTAGCAATGGCGGCAGCAGGCAGCTGAGATTGTTCATTTGATCTCCCCGGTTCTCTCCTGGATTTACGGAAGGTGACCGGGCTGACTACCTCCTCTGCATTTTCAATATACTCAGGCATGGGGATGGAGCAGGCGAGCCAATATTTTTTCCAGAGTGATCTGTGCTAGAGGAAGACATTACAGAAACAGAAGAGTTTTTCTTTTCCTTCAACTTCTCTGCCCCCAGAGCAATGGATTCCAGTTTTTGTGCATTACAAGAAACGCAATTAAGCAGCCTCTGTCGCTGCCGCCATGAACACTCCCTGGACATCAACTAGGCTGGATAAGGAGCGGGTATTAGATCGTGTCCTCAGTTTTTACATACAGGGGAAAAGTCAGAAACGGCACGGTGATGTTAAGGTTCCCAGTGCTGCCGGAGGGAGTGGAGAAGCTGGTTTTGCCCCTCTTTTCTTACCCCCATGCCACATCCAAGGCTCGTCTCTCCGGACTGTGCTTTATTGGTGGGCACGTGGCCTGTAAAGTACTAAGCAGTCACACAGACATTCCTTCCCAGTTATCTCCCATCTAAAAAAGCCTCTGACCCAGGACAAGCTGATATAGATTTCTTCTTCCACTTCCTCTTCCCATGGTGTGCTTTGGGATTTTTTAGTTTGCTTTTCCCAAGCAGGGGATGACTTAAGCCCAGTGGGAGGGAATTGCATCTTAACATCCTTCAAATAATAGTGTTTCTAGCAGTCTGGCTGGCATGAACAGGCCCATTAAACCTCACATCAGCCACAAATTGTGAGCTTAGGACATAGACAAGTTAGGAAAGTGTTTGCTTTTTCTCCCTGAGATGGTCAGTTCTGTGAAGGCAGTAGATGTCTGGAGAAAAACCATCTGGTTGGAGTGGGGATTGTCATCCCCAGAAATGCTGGTTCTCGCTTCCCACACCCCGAGGGCAGATCTCACTTTAGTTTCCTTTCTGGTGTCTTGAGTATTGTTTTTATGTTTTCTTCCTTTTCTGTTTACTTTTAAATAAATGAGGGAGTGCAGTGTCAAACATGGACACAAACCAGCAAAAGTCAGTAAATTCAAAGTGAAGGGTGCAGCTGCATTGCTGGCATCTGCCATGGGGCCTTTGGTTCACTTCTGCTCGTGAACGACTTGTCGAGGCTGACAGTTTGTCAGCCTTCACTTCCCATTCTTGTCCTTTCGCTAGTTTGCATGATAATCCAGCCCTTTGCCTCTGACAAATACAACCACATTTTAATTTTGTCCTGTGTAGGAGGGACACTACCCGCATTCAGCCAGTCCTTAACTCTCAGCAGCTTCTCCCCTCATAAACCTCCTAATGTGTAATTAGGAGGTTTTATAGCATGGCTCTCCACTTATTCCAAGAGGGGCAGGCTCAAATAACTGACAGCTTTCCATCTTCCCAGCCGCAGCACAGCGGCTGTTTGTTAGTGGCCTGAGCTAGCAGAGCCGGGAGCCTTCGTTACTGACTGTCAGTTTTATTCAGCATGGAGACCTCGATTAATTGTCCATGAAGCCAGGCTGGCCTGGGGGTGCCGTGCGTGGCCAGAGCCCGTGGGGCTGGTGCTGGGCCCGGAGGGTGGTTGGCGCAGCCTGGACATCGTCTTTAGTCGGAGGTGGTTTCACCTTCCCCTGTCATTCAGATCTTCTCGCCACGCACGTGCCTCGCTCCAAAATTGGATGGGCAAGTCAGGGCTGGGGGATGAAGATCAAATCTCACGTCAGCAGGAAATAAGGTTGGGACAGGGTCTGGTGAAGTGTTTAAAGGAACAGGAAGCAATGCCTCCGAGTGCCCAGTGAAAGGCCATACGAAATGAAGAAAGAGATGCATTTGCAGCAGCACCCCCGCATCCCTGCTGCCAGCTGTGCCGCCTCTCTCAGGCATTAGCCGGGGTGGGCTGGGACTGGCTGAGCCTTGTGCCTCTTTGCAGGAGTCCGGTGTTGCAAACTTTTGCTTTTCCTGATGGTTTCTTTGAGTTAATACCCAGTTGATATCCCACCCACGGCATGTGCATCTTTCTTCCTTAAACTGGGTGGAAAATACTGTGTACAGTGTACTAATGATTTTCTACTGAACTTAAAGGCAAATCTTTGCTATCATAGGTGACCTTCTAATGAATTCTCTTTCAGCTGAACTTCTAACATTTAGACCAAACCTAGTTTTGAGGGATAGGGGAAGAGATGCAGGGAATGAATTCACAAGCTTGTGTTTAATATTTAATCCCGAAGTTCACCACTGAACTAAAACGCTTTTTTAGTTTGGAAATACATGATCGTGATCTCTGTCTACTAAAAGAGGCCTGAATATTCCAGATGGAGAGAAGATGAATTAATTGGGGCTCTGGAATTCCTGTGAGACAGGAATCCCTCCAAAGAAACGTCCAGCCTTTGCTGCCCCACGCCATCGCCACCATAGTCAAAGGGACAGACATGTGGAAGTGCAATATTTTCCCAACTTATTGCAAGCTTTACAGAGTGATTAAATTAGCACTTCTTGGTCTGTTGGATATTCTGCACTATGCACCCTGATAGGTTTGAGAAAATGAGTAAGAAAGTGCATGTGTGAACAGTTGCGTTTGTTGCAATGAGTGTCGAACATTCATTTTTATTGTTGCTTTTTCTTCCACCATTTAAGTGGCTTTCAAAGCAAACAAATTGCTTTTCAGACAATTCACAATGGGCTCAAATTCTCTTATTGCTGTTTACAAATGTGTTTATGAAAGCTCAGGCAATTCTAGCAATTAGGGCAATATTTTATGGTCTGAGATGCATCTTCCTCATGTCGTTGGTTGCAACAATCTAACTTTGAAAATGCATCCCTCACTCCACCCTCTTCAGAGAAACTAAATCCCAAGCTGCCTTTTTATTACCTTGTAAGTTGATGTGGTAGAAATAATCTCGCCTTCTATTGCCTGCTAAAAGGGAAGTCAATATTTTATCTCTTGTTTTATAGCCATTGTAATATCCAACTAATACATAACAATGGAACATTATGATAACTTCATTATACTCTGATCATGCTGGTGAATAATATATTGGTCTGAATTTTAAGCATGACAGAAAAATTACCTATTTTTATTGTTCTTCAGTATTTCTCAAATGTAGCTGAAACAATACATTTCAGCCTGCTTTTTGCATCCGCTGAGACTGCCAATCCTCATGATCAGCAACGATGTAGTTTGGGGGTTGTTAGTCATTGTGTGTGTCGCTAGATGTGCAGCACGGTACAAATTACTGAGCCAATATTTACTGATGCCAAAGTTAAAACATTCACATGGAAATGCACCTGCAGTGTTAATCAATCCATCTTTGCTGCTATTCCCCGTTGCACAGAAATAGGCTAAGGGCCAAATTTTGCTCTATTACACCAGCACAATTCTGGAGTCGCTGTTGTGACTTCAATTAGTCTACAGTCAGGTAAATGCAAAGTAAATGAGAACAGATTCCGGCCTTTCATTGCAGCAGCAGAACAAGTCGCCGAGGGTAGTGCTGCTGGCTCCTGCTTTGTTGTTACCTTGATAACACCTCAAGCTACAGAAGACATGCTGGTGCTCGAATCTCACAGTGCAGAGGGCTCTTCCTTCAAAGCAGGCAGCTCCTGCGCTCGAGTCAAATCTATCCAGAGGTTATCATCGTGTTCCTATTGCTGTGGGACATGCAGAGAAAAATAGGCCTTGCTCGAACAGCTTTGATAACTATAAGTAGAAGCCCAATGGGATACCTGTGAGGTCAGATCTGTAAAAGCTACGTGGACTTAGGCTAGCTGAGAGTCTGGCCCCATGCGTAGCCAGTAGCTCCAGTTTGTCAGCGAAAGCGCTGCGCACCAGTTTGTACTAAAAAGCAGTCCCTTCAGATTAAAGTGTGATTCCTGCACTGAAAATTATTGACTGGCATTTTTGATTATAGTTGGGTTTGTTCTTACTGGTAACAGCATCCATCTTGTTGAAAGTTCTTTCCATTGTAGTGAAGTCAGTATAAGATTATGGGTTGGATCAGGGACCAGAATGGTGCTTGGTGAGGATCAATGTCAGTAGGGCTGTTGAGAACTGAGATTACCCTACTGAAACACTCTCATCAGGATTTAATCTATAAACTTTGAGAAGTTTATAGAATCACAGAGTCATTTTGGTTGGAAGAGACCCTCAAGGTCATCACGTCCAACCATTAACCCACCCCTGGCACTGCCCCACGTCCCTGAGAACCTCATCTCCGTCTGTTCAACCCCTCCAGGGATGGCGACTCCACCACTGCCCTGGGCAGCCTGTTCCAATGCCTGACAACCCTTTCTGGGAAGAAATTTTTCCTAATATCCAATCATAATACAAACAAAACCTCATTCCTGTTTAAAGAAGCGTGGCACAGAAGTGCAGTGCCTGCGGTCTCGCTCTGCGGGCTGTGTCACGCTGCGGGCCAGCACGTGGGAAGGACATATCACCACTGATATTCCGAAGCAAGTAGCGCTCCAGTGACACGAGTCCACCAGGCACCAGTTCACATAAGGCCACAGTACTTCCCGCCAAGACCCAAATTTTACATTAGTTTGCAAAGCCTAGCCTACACACCAGGATAGATTTGCAACGTAAAACCCAGCCAGAACCTGTGCAATCAGGACTCGTTAATGTAGCAGGCTGCTTTGGGTTTACTTATCCTGTCAAAGAACAGGCTGCGGTGACATTACCTGATGAGGAGGGACCCAGATGGCTGGCAGCTGCTCCAGCCAGCTCAGGTCACTGTGGGTGCTGCTGCAGATTTTAGAGGAGACCTCTTCCATCTGGGCTATTACAAGCCCCCCATCCGGAATAAATGCCTTTACAGATGGGGTCTTGCAGGGCATTCTGACATTTTTGTGTATCACTGAGCAGCCTTCAGGTAAGTGTGTCCATGGCCTCTGATTGAAATGCACAATTAGGGACAATTTTTTTTCAATGGGCAAAAGGAAATGTCAACTCGCACGGCTCATGCCATTTCTCTCCTTGCTGCTCTTCTAGACGAAGGACTGTGGGACATGTTTGTGAAGGACATCCCACGCAGTGCCACCTCCTACACGGTCGGCCTGGACAAACTCAAGCAGGGTGTGACCTATGAATTTCGGGTGGTGGCTGTCAATGAATTTGGCTATGGAGAACCAAGCGTTCCCTCTGTGGCAGTATCAGGTAAGCATGGATTTTTTTTTTTAAGATCCTTTCCAATGGAATTTCTTGGGGTTGGGAGGGAGAAAGAAGAAAAAAATACACTAACCCAAATGCCCTAGTTGCAACAAATAATCATGGGCAGCTTGTTTTCACTTGTTTTAGGATAAAACCAAAGTACTATAGCGGTGAATCAAGGCTTGTTACTACAGTGTGCTTTACTCTCAGGAGGAAAAAATGCATGTGTGTCATTTTTAAGTTAGACAAAGAAGCTTCTCAGGAATTTCAAGAGTGTTTTAATGGAAGTTCTTTTGCCTAAGACTAATTTGCACAATCTACAATTCATTTGCTTTTTCTCCTTTCCTCTCCTAGTCTGTTGTTTTGTTTACTTTGCTTCCTTCTTTTTATTCCCAGGGTTCTCTGATGAACATTTTCAGTGCTATTTTGTATTTAGCTCTCAAAAATGTAGAAGTGTAGTTTCACAAAATTATTCCTGATATCCTCTATGCTGGCAGTTCCAGTATGGTGTGATGCCTCCAGTCCCCCTTCCTCAGAGCAGCTTGTTGGTGATGCTCCCGGCCTCTTCCCACCCTCCTCGCTATCTTGTGCTTCTTCCCTGTAAACAGGGCCTGTGGCCTAAACGTGCTTCCAAAATCCCTTTGAGCAGCCCAGCACTCCGGTTTTCTGAAGGAACTTCAAGACCTCACAAAGCAAATTCCGCTCAGCTTTGCCGTGTCTGGGCAGCTCAAGTTCAAAGCCCTGTCGTGAAGTGGGAGATCTTGCCTCATGAAAGCTTTGCTCAGGTCTCCTCTTACCCTTTGCAGAGACAACTGTACTCCAGGTTGCTTTTGAGCAATAGGTTTCATCCTTGGTGTGTCAGCAAATACAGAAGAGAGGAATGAAAGAACCCGATAAAGTGGCTTTGTGATTCAAAATTCTGGAGAGTCCTGAGAACCTGGCAATGCTCCAGCTTCTGGAGTGGCTTTTATCTCTTTGCTTCTCCAGTGAAAAGCATAAACACCATTCAACAGCTACCCAGCAGGCAAGAGTAGTAAATGCTGCTGTCGCCATCACGGCTGCGTTTGTCCTTGCACAATTAACCACTTAGCCTGTGAGAGCTGTCTATGGATCGCGGTGTGAGTGCTACCCTTGCTTTTCTCCTTCAGGACAAGGGCAGACACAACTCACTTCAAACACCAAGACTCAGTGTTTTTCCTATCTGTGATTTCACAGAGGCTCTAACACAATGTAAAGGGTCAGTAATCATGTCAGTCTTCCTTTTCCTGGATGACATTATTCCTCTGAAGCTCAGCATGCAGCGCCTTGTGATGCTTTTTATAAATAAACTGCTTGTTTGTAAGTTCTCCACTTGAACAGAACTATTTAATTCACCTCCTTTTGATGCTTCAGTGTTCATCTCAAATTGCTGCATGAAAGTAAGAGGTTTCCATTGAGATTCACAGTCATAAAAGTATAAGGCGTTTTAGGCTGGCCACTTCAGCTAGCACAGGGAGGTATAAATTGCGCTGAATCTGCTCAGCCCAGCATGGCTTGTGCAGTTTGCCTTTAGGACTTTATTGGCCTGGACTGGCCTCCTAGCACAGACAGATCGTCGGTACTTTTTGCTGCTGCAGAATACCCAGTGATCTGAAACAAATTTGAGCTCATATCATCAAGCTTTCAACAGACTTGTGTTTAGATTTAGGGCTCAGGGCAGTTGGGGAAAGAGAGTGTTCAGTGATAGTCAGGGGTTTGGTTGAAGTTGATCTCCTGGCATCGCCCATTCCTACCAGGTGTTCTTCTGCCTTATGGACTGCAGGGAAATTCTATACAACGGCTGGCAGTAGCATTTTTTCACAAAGCTGAAGGATGCTGACAATAAGAGTAACACCACTAGAAAATAGCATTACCTATTACTTTAAACTAAGGCTGGCAAGATAACTCTAGAAAGGGCAAATTAGTATCATTTTGTGTCTCCAGTTGAGGTCAAATGGGGTGAAATTACTTGAGATCGCACAAAATCTAGGGAACCAAATTGATATCCATGTACTGCACATCAGGCTTGGCTAAGCTGATGGGGAAACAGGACAGACTAGCAGTGCATGTTGGAAGCTGAAGTTAATGGAGATACTGAAAGACACTGAACCAAGTGTACTTTGTTCCCTGGCACTAGCTGTATTTTTCAAAGAGCCACTGAGCAGCATTTTGGCGAGGCAAGCCTCTTAAAAAGTGGAATAGTCATGGGTCATGACAAATATATTAGCGGTTCCTTTGGCCCAGGCAGTATTAAGCACACTGCAGTAGTCCAGGAAAGCAGATGTGCAGATCTGTGGGAACAAACCTCCCTCTCTTCCCTTGGTGATAACTTCTTCTTAGCTAAGGGATTCTGGAGCGCTGCTCTGGGTGTGTGAAAGCTGCTTGTGGAGGTGTTGGAGCTGTGATATGCTCCTGTTCTTTTTGCCTTCTGAAGTGTCAGCAAGCCTCTGCAAAGTCTGATTGCCCAGTACAGTGTGTTACCTCCTTTGAACACCTCTGTC
The DNA here is from genome assembly GCF_036013445.1 of Caloenas nicobarica. Classification (NCBI taxonomy): domain Eukaryota; kingdom Metazoa; phylum Chordata; class Aves; order Columbiformes; family Columbidae; genus Caloenas; species Caloenas nicobarica. The sequence goes on along the minus strand of NC_088258.1, from coordinate 4,191,504 downwards.
TCCTGAACAGTATTATGGATGCTGTGGGGCAGAAGGGGAGATTCTGAGGGAGCACGAAGAAGGATTCTTATTTGGGTTTTTTTGCTCTTTCAGCACAAACAGAAACCCCTTTCTACGAGGAGTGGTGGTTTCTGCTGGTGATGGCTCTCTCAAGCGTGATCCTCATCCTCCTGGTGGTGTTTGCATTGGTTCTGCATGGCCAGAGCAAGAAGTACAAGAACTGCAGCACAGGTAAGACATTGGCTCCATGCTGTGCACACGCTCTCAAGAGCTGTGAGAATGATAAATGTCTTCACTTTGAACCCCTGATTTCAGCAGAGTGGGCACGGTAGGTATTTTGTTTGGCAGAAGACTCAGATCTTTTTACTGTCTGGCTTGGTAGAAATGGCTTTTGCCCGCAGCCATACTGGGCAAAGGGTGCTTGATCTTACCAGGTTTTGGATGCTAACCAGCCGTGGGCTTGGACAGGACAGCGTCTGGAAGTCCCAGAGACGGCAGCAAAAGCCAAGGAGTCTGGGTCAAATGCTTGGCAGAAGACCACAAAAAATGAATGAGCTGAGACTTCATTTAGCTTTGTCATCATTCTCTGATAGATGGGGAGAAGGGGAAAGATTCTGCTCTTCCACGGCTGTACCCAAATATTCTAGGTCTGTATGTGCAAGGACTAGATCACAAATACTTAAATAGTGCCCTGCGTCTGGCATTCATTCCCTAAGCCAAGCTGCACTTGCTGGGCTGGGGCCCAAGCAGGCAGGAGGTGTCTTGATTTTCTGGACCTGGTAGACTTTAAGCTTTGAATTTTCCATTAGTCACAATTTTTACTAGTCTCCATTCTGAAGGGAAGCAGGAACAACCCACTCTACAACTAGGAATGTTAAAATAGTCCCTTTCAAAACGCCCAGTTCTTGAGCTCTGAATATTGTTTTTACCTTTTCTTCTCCTGATATAATAAAGTCATGGAAGGGTTGTTCACATGTATGTTTCTCTGATAGCCTACTCCACCTCCAGCAAGAAATTGCTCTGATGCCAGGAGGTGCCAAAAAAGACACATTAATGAGCAGGATCAGGTGGATGGGTCTTTGCGCTACCCATTCTTAGGGATTAATGTAATGAAGGAGACTTCCAGGCAGTATTTAGTAATTCAGTCCCAAAGCGAAGATCTTTTCTTTCTTTATAATTGACTTCTAACAAGTGTTAGAAAATCAGATTTCGGTCCTGTGAGATACAAGATGTATGAATACCGTGGCATTTTACCAGGTTAATACTATTACAAATTTGTATGCATAGCTCATAGGAAATCTCTCATTTGCTTAGTTTTTCTCTGTGTTGGGGGACAGACAGGAAAAGACAAGTCTGACCTGTAGTGTCAGGTATCAGTGTTCACACTAAGTTTTTATGTAGCACTGAAATTGAAACTGAGGATAAAGTACCTGTCTGCTGCGAAGCGGCAATACGCAACCAGTCCTTCTCCCTGCGACATGAGCTAAGCTCACACCTTTGGGATTAAAAGAATGAGTGTGGGAGAGAATAAGCCCTTGTTGTATTTGATCACAAGAAATAATATACTTTGCTGTATTTTCCCTTCTTCTCCCAGTCCCCTGTCCTTTTCCCTGCCTTACATCGTCCAGTGATTTTTCGCATCTATATCTTATCCTCATTACAGCTCTGACATCTCTTTCCCATTTGCTGTTCACTTACCCTACCTGTCTCTTGCTTTCTTTCCTGTCTTTTTTTTTTTCTCTTTTCCTCTTTTTTTGCCTTTCCTAGTTTTACTTTCTCTTGCTTTACTTCAGTCAGCACGAATGACATTCGTGGCACCTGATGTAGGACATCTTCACTGGCCACCTGAATTAGTCACCCGGTTTCTATTTATAGTCAAAAGACAAGAATAAGCACTTTTGGAGCACAGTTTATCTGCACTACTTTAGATACCTCTGAGTGAAATGCATCCATCCGTGATTCCTTCTTTCCCCTCTTTGGGCTCCCTCTGCCTATTCACCCTCCTGATAAGCTCCTCTCCTTCACTCTGATCGTACTCATTTGCCAGAAGAAAGGTAAATAGATTTTCAAATAATTAATGATGTCGTAAAACACAAAGAAGAAGTTAACTCTTACAGTTGTATTTGGGGGAGAAGTGCCTTTGTTTCAGCTGAATCTTTCATTGCCTGGCTCAAGGTAAAACTATCTCCAATGTAGAAGAGTCGGTCACCCTGGATAACGGAGGCTTCACTGCTCTGGAGCTCAACAGCAGACACCTGAACATCAAGAGCACCTTCTCAAAGAAGAATGGAACCAGGTAAGAAGCTGGGAGCACCATGCTCTTGGAAATGGCTTTTTATCTGGCTTCAAGCAACTGTTAAATAAATGAAGGGGAGAGACCATTGTCTGGAGGATCTAAGGACAAGATTCTGGCTTCTGTTGTGTCTTTAATTATGTCATTTCAGAGACATTACAATATCCCAAACACTCTTTACGTTTCCTAGGTCTCCTCCTCGCCCAAGCCCCGGGGGGCTGCACTACTCAGATGAGGATATCTGCAACAAGTACAACGGAGCCGTGCTGACCGAGGGCCTGGGCCTGAACGAGAAGCCCTTAGAGGTGTCAGAGTCGGAGGTAAGAGTTCCCCTTGCCTTGCCAGATGTTGCCCAGTCACTGCGGACATTCGTTTTCCCGATGAACACTGGCAAATTTTGAAGTCCCAATCCCATACCTGCATTGTACTGTGGTGTCATTGTTTTTCTGTCTTGGGGACTTTTAAATGTCCAATTTACCAGGCTATTTGCATTGCATCTTACAATTAAAACGTCAAAGGAAAAAAATCACAAGCAAGACCCAAGCAGGGCAGATTCCAGACCCGGCCTTGACAGATACTCACAGTTTTCCAGTGTTAGGTAGAAGTGCAATCGGCCAGGCAGCGTGTGCTGACCTCTCTGGAAGCGGCTGCACATCACCCTCTGCCTGGGGGCTGCAAACTTGGAGCACTTCTGGGAAAACATGTATATATATATGCTGCAAAATAACCAGCTGGCTGGAGCCAATGTCTGGATGAGGTCGCAGGTGGGACACACTTTGGATTGTTGCGTTGACTGCAGTATGGGATGTGGCTTGAGGTTTTCACAGTGCCATTTGTAGACAGCTGCAGCAAAAACCAAGATTCAGAAGAGTGGTCTTGCGTGGTGATAACTGCTGCCTCTGTTACAGAGGGAGTAAGTGGGCCATGAGTAACCTGCCAAGGAGCACATGGCAGTGAGAGCCCAGCATCTGAGTTTTTGAACACCCCAGCCCACAGCCTTAATCTAACTCAAGAGGAGCCTTCTGGGTTGCCTTTAGACTCTGTTCTCCAAGGAAGGTGGGTGTGTGCTGGCATTATCCATCTGGCAATGCTCCATCTGGTGTCTTGTATGCTCTTTAAGAAAAAAGGAAGTACTTGTGGTCTGTAAAAGGCCAACAGTGGCCAGAGGTGAATATTCAGACTTCCAGGAATATCCAGAAAGGTAAATCTGTCTCTAAAATCATATGTTGTCAGCCGAGATCCTGACGAATCTGAACTGACAGCGCAAGAAGCGAGCAGTGGGCCAAACCACTCCAAACCTGACCCTTCTAGCAAGAATAAATCAAGAGCAGCAAGCAGTGAAAGAAGATGACAGTTTTCATCTGTAGCTTTTCTGCACCTGCAGCTACAGCTGCTTTTCCTGGCTACCTTGCTCTCACCTCCTGCTAATTACCACGGACAGCCTGCTGCTTCTTGCTGCCCCGTGGCCGACCCGGCGCGCCGGCAGCTTCCCTTGGTGTAGCTCAAGCTGCTGCCTATGCAATGCACAAGCGTTACCCTCCAGATTAAACCCATAGTGCTTTGGTCATGTCACTGTAACAACTCAGCATTAAACCTGTCATTAAAACAGTTTGCTGAGCATGATCATGAATTTAGCACTGGCACCTTTTGACATTAATTTCAATGCCCCGTGTGGTATTTCCTGGTAATGCGCAAAAGTCTACTTGGAGGGTGTCATTACTGCCTTCTCTATGCACTGTTTGTACAGCATAGAAGAAAGTGATTTTTGTTTCTTTTTCTCGGGCTATTATTAATATTATTTATTTACTGTGCATTGCAGTCGAGCCTTAAGGTCTCAGTTGAGATTCTAGTGTTTTTGTGAATCTGTGTGTGTATGTGAGTATGTGAACAAAATGTGCCTCCTGTTTTTCCTTGGAGTTTAGATATGCAGCCCTTCTGTGTTATGTCTTTGATGCTGCCTTTTTTTTTTTTTCTGGTGGGGCGTGCTTTTAGGCATGAAATGTTAATGTGCTCCCAGTAGAGGTAGCAATAGGAGACGCTGCCTTTTGATCAGCCTGAAAATGCTGTTTGCGTTGGCTGATGCAGACAGGAGTTAGGGGTGGGATTGAGCAGAGGTGAGTATAGATGTTTGACCACCCTCTTTTCAAGTACTCCTGTACCTATTAGTTCTTATTTGTCTTCTCTGTTCTTTTTGTTTCTATTCTCAAAAGAGATCTTAACAGACAAGCTCTGTTTGCCGAGTATTTCGGAATTTCCATCTCTCAGAAATGTTTCCCATTATATGAAGAGTTAAAGATATCTTTTTATTTAAGAGCTCTGCACAGGTTTGGTCCTCTGCAGCAAAGGGGGTCTTAGCGCTCTTTTCCTGTAATACATCTTTGCATGGATCTCAAATTCCACTCAATACAATGCACGTGAGGGCAGGCAGGGCCAAAACCCGTGCTTGTGCTTTCAATCCGCATGTCATCTTGTTGCTGCTTAGTCTTACCCCTCTTGCCTGAGGTGTCAAGATTTTATATGGAAAAGGCGGAAGCTCACTAGCTTCAGTTCTCATGGGGTTCACTGAACATGAAGAAGTGTGCGAGAAACTCTTGGGCTGACTGACTGCGCTTAGAACACAGCTGCCTGGGAGCCTTCCTCTGAGCTCCCTCCTGATGGGGAGAGCACGACAGAAACAAAGAAAATCAAGCAGACCCAGGCAGAACCTTTAATATTCATAAATCAAGTGGTTAACGTACTCCATGTCATGAAAGCCAAGCACCAGTACTGTTAATGAGGTTAAAGTAGTTTAATTGGCAGGTATGGAGCAAGAGAGTGCTAAGAGTGTAATTTGGAAATGATTAATAATAATAGGCTTTTAGATAATGAGTCAAGTGGATGAGACTCTGGACAGATAATCTGAAGAAACTTGGTGTTCACCATGTACAGAAATTTGATGATATATCTGCAATGTCACCCAGCCATGGAAAAGCAGGGGAAGGGAGGGTGGTGGTGTGTGTTTGTTCATTCTCAGATGTCCTGATGGTCTCCTAAAAGTGGTTTTCAGGAGATCATATTCTCACAGTTTGCACATACTGTCAGTCAGTGCTGAATGCTGCCCATGCGCTGTTCTGCAGTCTGACTGCCTTTTGCTTTCTCAGCTCTGTGGGGAGATATTATAAATTTCCACTTAACGCTTAATAGGGAATATGATTTAACTTGTTTCCGATAAAGCTCTCCAATGACTTTAACAAGTTAGGCACCATGTGGAAACCATCTGCAGGTGACACATTAAATAAGCAAGGGTTCCCGTGTCCGGTGAAATCTATTTGCCTACTAGGTTACGTTGTCTCTTTTACAGTACATTCATTTCATGTCAACCAAAAGAAACTGCTGCCATCTACATTTTTAGAAGTAATCTCTTAAGGTTGTTTCTTAGGCAGTCACTTAAAAAAAAAAAAAAAAAAAAAGATAATTGAAACTATTTTCAAATTTCCCATTGACTGACCTAGCCAACTCTGGTCACTCTGAACAGCATTTGTGCAATTTGTGCTAAATAAAACACTTAAATAGCATCTCGTTTTGTGTATTTGTCGTTTCGTAGGCATCATGCACCTTTGGTTGACAACCTGTAATGTCACTGCACACCCAATCACGCCCCAGCCTATGGAGGTTTCCAAGGTAACAAAGCCACAGTCGCAGGGAAAACAAAGCAAAAAGCCCTGCAGCATTTCTATTTACTCAATAGTTTAAAAATCACTAAAAAGTAATCCTTTAATATAAGCTGTCCGTATTCTCATGCAAAACAGGTTTATCTTGCTACTCTTTGATTGTCATCAGGGCGGAGAGGGATGTGGGATGGCAATTTAGAGAATTCTGTGCTGGGAAGAGTGATTATTAGCTCGTTGCTCAGAGCAGACCTTAGAAGATACTTCAGAAACATGGAGGAATAGTCAGTTCCTGCCTGTTCTGAAGGAAACAAAAAACCCCACGTTGTATCAACACTAACAAGTAGGTTATCTTTGCCAGCATCAGTGCTAATGATGGTGAAAGGCTGATGTTAGTGCAGCTGGATATGTTTCATGAAAGTCGCTTCTGAAAGGCACTGGCCTTATTTATACCGAATCAGTGTTCTCTTTCATTTGGTGTAATGGACTAATTAGTGGACAGATTATCAGCAGGTGGTATTGTTTTAAATTCCCTCTTTGTGTTCATGGCAAGTCCAACTGACACAGTATTTCAAATGGCAGCAGCCCACCTAAAAGTCTTCCCAGTATTTCTCCTCTTTATTATGTTGACTTCTGGCAATCTCAAAAGAACTTGGCTTAGGTACAGAAATTATATTAGTTTTGTGGGTGAGTGTTTTTCTGCTAGCGGTGGACAGAAATCAAGAGGCTGCATCAGTGTTATTATACCTATCAACTAATGTGTCAGTCTTCTGGATACAGCTGCTTCTCAGCATTTCTTCTCAGAGCTTCCAAGCTTTTAGTTGTCTTTGTGTTTCTGTGTGTTTCTGGGGACATCAGGAAGACCAGAAAGGAGCCACTAGAAGTTTGTGGGTAGTTCTCTGCTTATGTTTGTGACAACACGACTCAGCTGTGATCCATCTTTTCAGCAGGGGCTTGTTTCTTCGTGGGCTGAGGGGAGATTAACGTGGCTGAGTCAGTAAGAGTGGTGGTGGATCAGGGAAGGACTCAGAAGACATGGCAAAGGCAGAGGTAGCGTTGTGCCTTCGATGGAGGGAGCACATCATAGAATGACAGAATCATAGAACAGTTTGGGTTGAAGGGACCTTCCCAGCTCCCCCAGTGCCCCCCCTGCCATGAGCAGGGACATCTGCACCAGCTCAGGTTGCTCAGAGCCCCGTCCAGCCTGGCCTGGGGTGTCTCCAGGGATGGGGCATCCACCACCTCTCTGGGCAACCCAGGCCAGTGTTTTACCACCCTCATTGCAAAAAATAAGGTTTAAAACCATTACTCCTTGTCCTATTGTAACAGGCCCTGCTAAAAAAGTCTGCCCCCCATCTTCCTTATATCAGGATAGCTAGAGGAGTTCACACCTTCAGGTGCTGCCTCTGGTGAGTGATCTGTAACCACCTGCCTCTGCTCAGGATGCAGAGACTTTTCTTCTGGATGTCCACATCATCCCCCAGTGTCCGAGGCACTTTTTACCATATGGAGCTGCAGCATAATGTTGGCAGATGGAGGCTGGTCCGAAGTGTTACAACCTGTTTCTTGATAAGAATGGAGGAAACCAGGGTTTGGGGATCTTCTGGTGTGCAAGTAAAGTTGGTTGTGTCTGCAGCCAAGGACCAGCCTGCTTGAGCTATTGCTGCCACGTTCTGCTGTGTGGCCATGTTTGCACTCATCAGAGGGACTTTATTGGAGCCCCTTACAAAACCAGGCAGGGCAGTGCTGGCAGGATGTTCCCTGCGGCGGTGCCAGAGCTCTGGAGCTGCGCTCTGCACCCACCAGCTGCGAAAGGGTCCAAATCTGGGGATATCCCAGGCAAAAACCACCTGTTTGGGAAAGTCTTTGGAGGGAGCTGGGTGTTGGCTTCCCAAGGCTGGCAGCTGGTGCAAAGGAGCGTTTATCTAGGAGACAGACTTGCTGAATTCCTCCTGGAATAATTATTAAATGCTGGTAGGGTTTTGTTGTAATATTAATTATGTGTCAAGGCACCTGAAGCTTTGCATTCTTAAAACAGTCAAACAGTGCGTAATTCTGAAAGAGCCAAAAGCATGGATGGTAGTGGAAGGGAAATTTTGCAGAGCTGTAAAGAGCTGCTTTGCTCAGACTTTTGGAAAACTCTGAGAAAAATTTCTCAGGCCTGTCCATCACCCTCTGTGCTGGAAAATGGGCACGAAATAGTATCGAAGAAGCTATCTGAGCAAAGAAGTGGGATGATGGATGCGGTGCCCTTTTCAAACGATGGTTCACAAGGCATTTGAGGATTGTTCTTCAGAGGCCATTAAAAAGGAGCTTTAGAGGAGGAGAGGCTAGTTGTGTGGCAGGCAGGATCAAGAAGGATGTGTGTTTGCTGTGTGGTGGCATAGATCAGAATGATACCAACCTTTTGAAACTAATTGCAGCAACAGTTACGAGCTGCACTTACCCATCTCTCTCTCTCGTATGTCTTAGGCAGCTACTCCTTTGATATTTAATTGCCTTTAGAATCGGCTATGCAGATTATCAGGGGGGAAGAAAAAAGGAATAAAAACTTTTGCATGCTCAAACCAGAGGTTTTGAGAGAAGGCATGAGATATGGAAATGACTGGGTAAATGTTTGTGTGCTGTGTGGGATGTGGCTGTTACTGGTGGCAACATCAGTGGAAACAGAAGGAAAATGTGCGCTTAGATACCGTGGCCAAGGCTTTGCCGTGGTCTCTGTGCTCGGAGGAGACGTACGAGCCCTCTGTGATTCCTCCAGCTGTATCACCGCAGCAGCACTTCAGAGGAGGGGCAGATGCTCAAAGCTTATCTGGTTGTATTTCAATAGAGCTCCCGCTTGATACTGATATGAGCTTTGAAGCCATCCAGCCGCCGCGCATAAATGTTTCAGGGGTAAGATCCGCTCTGAATGTGGGGCCGTGCCTGAGCCATCCCAAGAAAGCAACCCCTCCCGCCTGGCAGTTCTTCTTTCCCAGATTTTGCATTCTCTTCTTCTGTCGCCGTTGGTCATGCACCTTGTTGTACCACCAACAATCAGCTGGAACAAACAGATAAAGTTGTTCGCCAAAAAAAAGCCCTGTGATTTCGCTTAATTCCCTTTCAGTGATATAACTAATTTTCAATACTTAACAGGGCTTGCAAGCCAAATCCAGAGTACTATGCAGGTGGCCTGATGTGACCACCTCAAACAGCAGCACATCTGGTGAACAGGAGCACGTTTGGTCTGTCCTCACATCAGAAGAGAGGTTCTCAGTTGTAATTGCAATCTTTTTGATTATGTGATGGAAAGCTGTTGGTTTCCCTGTGATGTCTGTACACTTCCCTGCATCTTGTGTCAAAACAGGTATTCCCAGCTCCAGCCGCAGCGTTCTGCAGTGAATTAGAAGGGATTTCTCTGCACCTCTTATCACCAGCGTTTGTCAGGTGACTCTCTCTAGCAGCAAAGCCTGGCTAAACCAGAACATGGTGCTTTTCTACAGTCCGGCATGTCTTACACTTGGACTACAAACCATCCTACCCTAAAATTACAGCTTTTGTCAGCTGGCAACATTAAACTTGTCTCTACTTTCTTTTAAAGTGGAACAGGCTAAATCATAGGATGCTAATGGCTAATTTTTTTTTTTTCCTGGTGCTCCAGGCCACTGACTCGGATTACGAAGACGAGTTGCCCAAGCACTCCTTTGTGAACCATTACATGAGCGACCCCACGTACTACAACTCATGGAAGCGGCAGCAGAAAGGGGTGAAGCACCCGGCATCCTACAGATACGAGGAATGTGCCGCCAGCGAGACAGAACCCTATTTCCAGACTGTCATCACGACACAGAGCTCAGGAGGGGTGTACACCCCAACGGGACAGCCCGCGCCCGGCTCCCGGACTCCAGTGACAGGGTTTTCCTCCTTCGTTTGAGACGGGGCTGGGGGACGGAGCCGAACCACCGGCGGCACTCGGAGGGACCCGTCGCAGTGACTGTGTGTGCGTGGCCGGTGCGATGAACTGTGGGTAACTTCTCTATCAGGGTAGGCACGGATGGCAACACAAATGAGGCTGGGTTTTGGTTTGGTTGGGGGTTTTTTTCGGGTTTTTTTGTTGTTTTTTGTTTTTTTTCTGAAGACAATCAACTCTAAAATATGGAGCTGAACTAGCTGAACCTTTGTTTAAAAAAAAAAAAAAGAATTCTGAAAAGTGATGATTTTAACCACTTGTGAATAGTAGGGGTTTTTTAACTGCTTTTTGTAACACTGCTTCAGGAAGCAGCTCCCATGCCCTTCTCTGCCCTCTTTCTTTCTCTCCCTTCCTCCTGTCCCCCCATTCCCAAACAAGGAGGTGAATTCCCTAGATGCAATGAGTGACTTTGTGATGTGATTTGAAGAGAAAACATAAAACCTCCCAGGCTCCTTTTTCTTCCTTTTTCTCTAGTCTTTGTTTGTTTTTAATTTTCCCCTGTCATCAAGATCAAGTAGGAAAATACAGAAAAGGGACAAATTCTCACGTGAAAAGCAGACACCTCCTCTCTCCTCATTGCTGCTCCCCAGATTAGGAGCACTGGCTGATCAACTTAGGCTCAGATGTGTCACTGTGCCTGCTCTAGGCTCACTACTGGTGTATTTATACTGAATTACTGACCTGCTTTTCTTTCTTGTACAAATGGGACCTGCTGCATTCTTTAAATATTCCAACTCCAGGGCCTTTAGAAGAAGAGATGGCTCAAAAGAGCACCGTAGGCAGCAGTGGGTGAAGCAAGTGGGAAGAATTCAGATGCAAGGTCACTTTATTTTTGGTGTGGCTCTGTTCCTCCCTTGTGGACCGCATGTGCCATTTGAATTAGTCATTTTTTAAAAGTCAAAGGACGCAACCCAGCAACCCAGAGGAATCTTTCAATTAAGATTGCGATGACAAGCTAGAGAGTCTACTAATTGACAAGGTTTTTGATCATCAAAGTTATCTTGCCCTGTCAATAGGAGTCGAGCATCCTTTCTCGCCCAGACTCTGCAGTGCTGCTTATTGGTCTGTAAAGAAGTACACGGTCACTGGGTTTCTTTGATTTTATTTTTTTAGTACAAAGACACGTCACACAGACTGGGTGAGTTTTGGTGTCCATAGGTGCCTTTTATTGATTCTTCAGCTTCATATCTGGGAGAAGCAATGAGTGTCTCCAGATAAAGCTAACCAGGTTTTTCAAGCATTGGGGTCATGAATTACATTGTGCACGTTTACAGGCTGCTTTGTGCACTGGAAGCCCTATCCTTTGGAAAGAAGAGAGGAGATTTTCAGTTTATTTTTCATCCTTTTGTATAGCTCCCTTTTTGTTTTCTTCTTTGCTATCCTTTTCCTGAGTCTGTCACGTTTAGCAGCGATTTGTTTACTCGCGAGGAAGTTGTCAGGGGTTTAAAGAATCCAAGTCCAGCCCTTGGACCTATGAACAGTCCTGGGTCACCAGACTTTTTACTGCGAGAGTTTGAAAGGTGAATTTGGAAGTAGGCAAGTTCTTGCCACTCCAGCATTTGGCATTTCCCCCCAGGTAGGTGCAGGTTAGCCAGGAAAATTGGTGTCCTGCTGCTTGTGAACATCTCGTCAGGGCACGTGTGGGCACTGTTGCTATTGCAGATTGTCCCTGTCCTCTCTGGAGGGATGTGGGACATCTGTGGCCCTGGGTGACGGTGTCTTCACGGCAGGTTGTTGAAACCTGGTGTTGATTACAGTGGCTGCCTGTTCCTACTCGTGGGGGCTGGTCAGAAGTAGCTTGGTGGCACCTCACCTGAAGAGGGTGAGGTCCAAGGGCAAGCTCAGCCTTGCTGTCACCTTTCAGTGCCTCTTGGACAGGGCACACGGTCTCAGAACTGCTTTTACTCTTCGGCACAGCCTCTGAGCGCTGCTACTCTTGGTGCATGCAGATTCTGGATAGCTTTGGCGCTGGATTGCTGTTCCTCTCCAAAGGCTCCAGAAAGAAAAAAAAAAAAATTCAAAACCAAATACTCCAGTGGGTGTGTTTAAGGGCTTTTGAGTTTGGGATAATGATCCACAGCTCATTAGATGGCAAGGGAAATGCAAAGATGCGGGCTTGAGCCAAAACCCTGTGAGCCATCCCCATCTCTGCACCTGGGTAGGATGTGTGTGGGATGGAGAAAGGGGCTCCAAAGAGGATGACGTGGAGTTTACTACAAAGCAAACAAAAACCCCACTGCCTTCTGTGCACTTTGACTGTTCACTTAAGCCATATGGACTTTGCTTTAATCACTGAACTGACAAAAATTTGTTTGCAGTCTGAGGGGTTTTTTTGTTTCTTAAACAAAATCATCTACGTGACTTTCTGATCTGTTTTCTTTCTCCTTTGTTATTTCCTGCATCAGATTACATATTTTTAAACACCTTGTTTTATATACATGTGACATAGCAATGCAAATGCTGTTGGAATTTTAATGGCGCTTATCCAACGTGAGAGGTAGTGCTACAGGAGGAGCCTTTAAAGGACCACTAAGGATTTGGGGACATAAACCAGTAGAAAGTAGAACAAACACCAAAGAGTTTGCTCCAAAGGAAAGCATAGTGTGAGTAGCTCCGTATCTCCTGAATAATGCCAGATCTGAATTAGTGTAAGGTGCAGTTACTCCCTGGGGCTGATCTGATACCACATTGAGCAAAAAAAGCAAAGAAACCATAGGGAACAAAGGAAATGGGCTCTGTGGCCACTGCTCCACTGAAGGACAACACGGGGAGCAGCACGATCTGTACAAAGCAGGGACAAGAGACTATTCCTTTTTTTCTCAGAGCCATCTGCAACTAAAAAGCCTGAGCTTGCTGAGGACCTGCTGAGTTGGCTGCATGGCCCTTTTCTTCTGACTGCTGCTGAAATAAAAGCTCAGGTGTGATTCCTTTAGGACCTGTTGTTCTGAACAAAGGTATTTCTGTTCCATTGTAGTCCACACTGTTGTTACTCTCGGTTTAGTTTTGTTCAGGTGTTGGCTTTGCTTACACGTTGGTTTATTTTACTTAGGCAATTGCAGAGCATGGAAGCTCACTGTCTTGCTCATCCCTAAGATGAGCACAGAACGTGTGTTCTGCTGCCCAGGATCCTGTAGAACTACATGCATGATGCCTGCACCGCCTTGTTACCATGCTGGACTTGTAAAATATGATTAATGGGTAGGTTTTATTTACCTCAGATATCAGGTAAATTGTTCTATCTGGAAGGAAACGCTCCATCAGTTAGCAAGGAAGGTCTCGTTCACAGCTGTAATCTTTGGGAATCACAGCCTTGCAATATGACTTTTAAACATTAGTTGTCATGTTACAAGAACTTCACCCATCAAATCCACTTCTGTTTCCATCTTCCTGTTTAGAACAGTCTTGAAAAACGAAGGCTTATATTTTAAATGCCTACTTAGGGTATTTTTCTGTATTTATTTATTTACATTTCCCATGTTTCTCCGGTCTCTTGGTGGCTGTTACTAAAAAATAAAAACAACTTCATGAAATGACCAAGGGAGACATTTCAGGGAATGGTTTAATAGGAGCTCGTTTTTCATGCAATAGCCACAGAGATATCCTATTTCCTGCAGGAGAAAAAAGGGCCCATGTCTTCACCCTGCTCCCAGGGCTGAGATGCCACCAGCCATCGCCGTCAGCGATGCTCCCAGCACTCCCAACAGCACCGAGCACCAGGTTGTCCCTGTCACAAATCACATGAGGGAAGGAGCTGTACTGGTCCAACCCACCCTACGTGGAGCAGTTTATTCCCCAAAAGTCTATACCACACATTGGGTGTCCCCCACCATAACCCACACCCTTGGGTGGAGTATTTTCCATTCCCATCTTTTAATGCTCTGATGTTGGTGCACAATCGGTGCTGCTGGGTGTGCGCGGCAGCAGTGAGAAGGGACAAGAGAGGGCACTGTTTTCCTTTCAACAGTGATAATCTCTTTCACCCCTTCTTGGGAAGGGCAACAAGAAGCCACAGCACAGAGAGCAAAGGGTTTCATCAGCATTTACTAAAGGAATCACACTGCGGCCAGTGATCCCACTTTTGGAAGCAGTTGGCATTACTGAAGAAAAAAACCCCACAAACACAAAACATACGACACAGAGAAAAAGAAACTAATCCTTCGCCCAAAAGGATCTTTTTTTTCCTCTTCACTTTGAATGTTAGAGCCAGGGATGCTTTGCAGATGGGTCAAGATCTCATTTTTCCTGCTTATACCCAGGTCTCTGCCAGAAGCTGCTGTAGCAATTGTTTAGAATAAATATCCAAGTCTGTCTTGACACGCGGATACTTTTATTATCCTTGTCATTGCTTCCCTCAAGAAATCCATTGGGTCATCCAAAGATTATCCAGTCTGCTCTCCAAAAAGGGAGGAGAGGTGGCTGTTTATTCATACTGAGCACTAGTGTCTTCTCCCACTTGCTGTTTTCAGACTAAACAGAGCAACTTATTTCAGAAAAATCCTTTTATAAAAATAATTTATTAGGAGACTTAAAAAATAAAACAAAACAAAACAAAACAAAGCCCACAAAAAACAACACAAAGCACACACACACGCCAAAAAAAAAAAGATAACCTCTGGCAGGGTCATTAGAAATCTTGAAGTCCTAGAAACCTGAGACTTGTAAGACTGAATACGATCCCCAAAGCTCCTATCTTTAGTGATCTGCTTTATCAATAGCAGCCAAAAGGGCACGTGCAATGAGGGGTTCTATTTGGAGAGGAAAAGCCATCACGGAATAGTCGCTAGATGAGCAGGTTATACTGCAAGCAGCTTCATTCAACCTGGAGTTCCTGCTAGTTCAATCACATTTATTAGGTTGGTTTTTTCAGTGTGTGCGGAGTCCATACATCATCATGGCATTACTAGAGGTTAAATGGGAGAGGTATAGAATCATAGTATCCTTTAGGTTGGAAAAGACCCTTAAGATCATCGAGTCCAACCATAAACGGTCAAACCATATGTTGCTGTGGTGTTTACACAAAGCCACATGCACGACAGTGTGGTTGTACAGTATCCATTGAAACCTCCTCATGGAAAACCACCCTTGAATTAGGAGCACACTCACCCCAAGACTGAACATTTTGGGCTGGGCATGGGCCTTAAATGGCTCTACCTGATAAGTCAGGTCTTCAGTTCTTTGTATTTCTGTGTTCTGTTTCTTCTCCCCCACATCTCCACCCCCAGCCGTCCCAGATAAATAAAGTTTGTTGCACTTTGTGAAGGGATAAATTTGCCGCTTCTGGTGATAGAGAGCCACAACAGATAAGCACACACGTGACACACGGGACAGGTGAGATATGTTTGAACAAGGGGTGAAATACTCTTGTGAGTCGAGATCCAGGCTCTGACTCAGAATTTTATCTTCTCAAAATTGCCACCTGCCTATTTTTAGACAACCTCTGGGCTGTGCAGGAAATTCATTATTTTGATGCTGTTTGATCACTGTGCACTTTCTTGGGCCTTGACTCGCTGGATATAGAGACTGGAATGAGATTACAGAGCTTTATCTTGAAGCGTTTCCCATTTATGTCCGGTTCTCCAGACCTGGGAACGAAACCTTTCTGCTAACGCGCTGTGGTGGTGTTTATGCAGCTGGGACACCTGGGTGGTGCCACCAGTGCTCCCCCCTTGATGTCGTTAAGCTCTTGGGCAGTGCTGGGATCAGTGGGAGCTCTTGGGTAGCAGAGAGATGCAAGGACATGGTATTATGGTGAGTTTGTAGCTGGTCACTTTGCCACTCTTCAGATGGAGTCCATCCTCTGATTTGGTATCTGCTGTCAGTTTAGGGGTAGGACAACCTCACACAGTTGTGTTTGAGTTCCCCTTTGGTGTACTACGGTTATCGGATCATTGCTTTTACTTCCATGTCTCCTTGGGGATTTGCCCTGGATTTTTGTTCCACACCTCTTGTTAGCCTCACCTTCACCACTCCACTATTTTATATGAGAAAGTTACTTCTTCTTTTGCAAACTTGCTTCTAATTAAAAGAACCCTTTTTGAAATGTGTGTGTCCCTGGTACATTTATTCTGGGGGAGGGGAAAAAAATATTTTCCAGGCTCGTCTGTTATTTTTGGCTTGAAGAAGTTTCTGGGTGCGTTGCCAGCGTGCTCACGAGTTAACAGCTCAGGACAGTGAAAACGGGCTGAAATTCCTCACTGTTAGTTCTGGACTGTAAAATCTTATAACCCCCGCTGCTTTCCAGCATAACTGACAGTCTCAAATAGTTTCCACCCAAAATCTGATCAGCCTTAAATGTTTTGTTATTTTGCGGGGATAAATTTCCTCCAGATCCTTAGTATGAGGGAGTCAAAACACATTCGGAAATGGAAACCCATGGGGCTGCCGTTTTGTACACCATCGTCCCCTCACAAATAATATTTCTCCTCCCCGCAGCGTTAATCGATTCCGAGACACGTGCGGATGTTGGGGAGGTCAGACCAGATCCCAGCTGGTGGGATCTGATGTTCCAGGGTGGTTGTTGGGGCTTTTCACCAGGTGAGCATCTGGCCTAGAGAAGGAAACTAAACACAGTCAGGTCAGCTGCAGCTTCGGTGGCAGAAATAAGGGTGAGAAATCAATGTTTTCCATGTTGGAGGGGGAAAGTCAAGCTGCTAACTCATATTTTCCTGCTCCTGGAAGGGGTATTATAAATAATGCAGTGTTGTATAAATACAGACAGCCCTCTGTGGCTGGTAGCTTGTAATAACCCAGAGCTACCAATGTGTCCATTTTGAAGATGAAAATCCTCACGCCATAGCGTTTTGTGAATGAGGCATTATTCTGCAAAATTGCTGTAAGATGCAGAAGTGCTTTTTTGAGGTCATTTGGCTCCGAAGCGTGTCATCCTCCTGCTTCCAGCCCTTACTCTTCTCAGGACACATTTCCTCAGCGCATATTTTTGTGGTTAAGAGTGGAGCATGGACATAAACGCGGGAGTGGGTGGGAAATCTGCCATGGCATTTGTAGTCCAAACAATACCAGAGAAAACAGATTGGCTTCCCGCCCTGCCCTGAACAGCACAAGCAATGGTTTGACTGAATCGAGTAATCTGGGCTTTCATTACTGACCCTTTTCCTGCTATTTGTCTCATTTATTTTCTCCTCTTCGTCCCTGCCTTTTTGCTCCAGAGTTATTTCTTTTTCTCCTTGCTCCTTTTATTTTCTTTGATTTTTTTAAGCCTGCCATTTGTTTTTATTTTTTTTCTTCTCCTCCTCTTGCCTCGCTGATTATTTTCATTTCAAACCTGAGTTTCCCACAAAATCAAAAGGAACTTTATCTGAACACACGTTTTTTATTGGGGTTTTGTTCACTTCCACTGTGCCCCAAGAACAAGAGTCCTTCTGCTTTGTTGTCTTGTTTCCTCGGACATGCAGGGCACGTCCCTCTAAGCCAGGGAAATGTGGCCGCTGACTTCTCAGGCCAGTAGAGACCTTCATTAGGTAGGCAATTGACACGTTCATCCCTGTTTGTTAACGAGTCAGGGTGATGCTAAGTCAGATGAGTCTCACGTGGGAAGTCACTCCGCAAAGTTTTACAAGGCAAATTTCTCAGCAGAGCTGAAAGCTGCAACGAGGGAAATCACTTGCACAATCCGAGAATCTGCACCTATATATGGAGAAACGAGCAAACTACGAACTATTATTAGTGCCTGACGGTGACAATAATGTGTCAGAGGAGGAAGTGACCGGAGCCCACAACGTCATTCAAAGGTACCTCTCTGCGTTGTGCAACTTCAAGGCAGTTTATCGCACCGTGCATGGGATCCGGTTGGGATGCGCACCCTAGCAAAGCCATGGGCTTGTTGTTTTTCACCCTGATCCTTGATAATCTGAGTTCATACAAGTGCTTGAACTTTGTGCACTGAACAAATGGTGCAGATAAGGCTGAAAGGCAAGTCTGGCTAAACAAAGTATGTGTAATATAACCTGGGGCCTCGTGCCAAGGGTGATAAAATGCCTTATGAACACAGGTGACCCCACTGCAGCCCTGTCAAATTGGAACGGATCGATATCCCTGTGTTGGTAGGAGGAAGTCGAGGCACAGGCCAGCTTTGGGACCAAGCCACGGTTTGTGTGACTGCTGTCAATGTGCCCGAGTGGCCTCGACTGCGAATATCCTCAGCGCAGGGTGAAGAAAACACATCTTTCCCACAAAACAGCAGGATGAGT
Source organism: Caloenas nicobarica (assembly GCF_036013445.1). Taxonomy (NCBI): domain Eukaryota; kingdom Metazoa; phylum Chordata; class Aves; order Columbiformes; family Columbidae; genus Caloenas; species Caloenas nicobarica. The sequence goes on along the minus strand of NC_088258.1, from coordinate 4,173,408 downwards.
TATTTTTGGGTCTCAATACATTCTCTGTTTTTCAGCACTATCATTCATACCCTACCAGGGGAACATGACTGACCTAATTAGAGCCTAATTCCAACAGTACAAGGCTCAACTTGTAAATACAAACTTTTTTTTTTTTTTAATTTGGGGTTATTTTTTATGTGTGTACAAGTGCATCTGATTGGTATAAACACCCTAGAGATGGGGGGCAGGGGAGGAACAGGGCAATTGGAGTCATCAGAGAAGCTGAAATATGGAATATTTGGGATGAAGCAGGGCAAATTTCCAGATTTATTTACGAGACTGTGACTTAATCTGCTGGGAGACTGTATCCTCTGGGATTAAGCCTCACGTAACCTGATGGAAATGAGGAAATATTTTATCCCCCACCATGGAAAGGACTGGCAGAGGAAGGGTTCAGCATTTCAATCCTGCATCCAGCAAAAGCCATCCAGGTGATCGATAAAGACACTTTCATCGATCCATAGCTGTCTCCGCACCACAGAAGAAATTAAAGAGGTGAGAAAAATATGCCCGTTTTTCACAAAGCCCATTTTATGAAGCAAGCAGGGGTTGATCCAACCAGCCAAAGGCTTGGCTTTTGTTGCTATGGAAAAAGCCTCCCGGTGAGGTTGAGTGAGGAGCCTCCAGCCATACCTGCTGGGTTTCTCGGGAGGGACTGTGCCCAGACACGCTCCTGGGGATGGCTGGTGTCCAGCACCCGCTGCCGAACCAATCACCGGCCAAACAGCTTCATCTCTGCCCTTAGTCCACGCACAGGATGTGCCCAGAAAAATCAACTGCAGCCCAGGCACCGGAGGCAGAAGTGATGAGCCAAACCGTGCCAAAGCGATGCCGCTCTGAGCACCGGCTCTGGCCCAGCACAGATCCCGGCTTTAAAATGGATTTACACCCCCTGGGCTGTTTTTACCATGTGTCCTCATGAGATAGGATGGGTTTAGAGGCAAAGGGATTACGGTAGGAAGGGCTGTACGTCCCGTGTTTAAAGCTGATGTCTTCAGGGCCGTGTCATGGTTTTTTGGTGGTGGTGGTTGTTTTCTGGCTTGACTTCCGATTTGTAAGTGGCTCAGCAGAAGTCGAGGTCATTGCAGACATGGCAATGCCACTTCACTTTCTGGAAAGCGCTGGCTGCTTCATCGAGTGAGGCCAAGCTACCAGCTGGGAGGTCTGAAAAGGCAGAGAAGTTCTCCTCTGGTACCAAATGAGATGGGCAAAGGAGGGGCTGTCCTTGGAGGAGCTGGTGTCCGAGAGTCCACGCGGCACTGTCCCCTCTGTGTTTTCTGTGACTGGTTTTATGCTGTAACACCGGCTGCCGCTTATAATTTTCTGTTCTTGCTCAGAAATTATAGAGGAGTGAAAGGGAGATGGGTTTCAGCTGTTAGCGCTTCGGGAGCATTCAGCAGCGTTACTGGATGAAGGGAGCAACGTGGCGGTTTTGCCCTGCAGAGGTCCCAGAAATACGCAGGCATGAAGCGCTGCGGGGCTTTGGGCTCGCTGAGAAGGAAGCAGAAACCGGCGCCAGCCCTGGGTCATTCCCCGACTGCTGGAGCCCTTCGAGGAAGACATACATCTGGTGCTTTCCCATTTAGTCCTTTCAAGAGGCTCGTTTGAGAGCAAGGCTTGTACGGGAGAGCCAGAAATAAGCAGCTCGTGATCCCATTTTGTGGATAAGGGGAACATAAGAAGAGCATCGTTAAAGATGGGGCAATCAGTGAATAAACGCCTGGTTTTTAACAAGGCTGACACTTTGCCATGTCCATTAGAAGGCTATTGTGTGTTACAACATGATTTTTGCCACGGTGTGTGGAGGAAAGGAGAACCTTTGGCTCTACATACAGCAGCTAAAGAAAAGGCCTGAGATGCAGCAGAGCAAGTGTCTCCTGGGGATGGTCTTCTACCCGGTGGTGGGTGGCCACGCAGGACCACTCTCCCCTTGGCCTTGTTCAGTCCTGTCAACCAGACAGTGGTAAAATCACCTCTCCTCCGGGGAGGACTCTGTAGTTTAATAGTTTTTGTACCTCTGTCTCTCCGGGTGTTTTTACAAACGGAAGGTGGTTTTGTTTGTCAATGCAGTTCCTCTGAAGTTCTGCATGAGGTTTAGTATCATCTTCTCTGCCCCATCAATTCAGTCGTTGTTCCCCTGGTTGCTCTAAGTTGTGTTGTCCCATTTTCACAGCTGTGACAATACCAGCGGCTATGGCCAGATATCATGGCTCAGATGCCCTTCTGTTTGTATTAACCATGCTGACCATCAGCTTTCGAATCCCCACGTATATACTTTGCTTGGCCACCTGTTCTCTCTCAGCATAGAGGAGCGGAAGGGCGATGTGCTCTGGGATGACAGTAATACAAACACAGGGACAGCGTCCAATGCAGCAAGCCAAGCACTCTGCGACTGCTGTGATAAGAAGCGATAGGCAGTGTGCAAATTAATATTCAACCAGGATTGTTGCCAGGGTGGTGTGGCAAGAGCAAACACACCAGGAGCCGCTGCAGTGCCACGGACCACGTGGTGACCAGCGGGAGACGTGGGGTCACAGCTTCGGCAGTGTCCAGGACCGCCACCGGACACCCTGCTGTGGGGGAAGCAGGGGTCGCATTGAGTCGCTCCTTCTCTCAGGTATAAGAATATATAGTCTTTTTAGAGCACTGTGCACACCACCAGGGCTCCCACAGGCCTCTTTAGGGCCCTTGGGTCTTCTCATTAATGGGGAAAGCAACAGCGCTGTGCTGGTGTCAGCACGAAGGGCGACATCTGAGGGGATGAGGCCATGTCTGCTCATGACCTGGAGGAGGAGGTTCCCTTTGGACCACTTTGAGTCCTCCACAGGTACAGATAATTAACCCTGGAAATGTCACTAGGGCTGTAAACCATCTCCATCTTCTCATATACGCGGTGCCTGTAGCCCGGTGCACAGAAGAGGCCATTGGCCGTTGATGCGGCTCTTACCAATGGGGTTAACAGCTCTCTCAGAGACACTTCCTATCAAATAATTCTTATCTGAAATGGGAGAGGGGGGGAAAAAGTGACAAATTTGTGAAACAGTTGAAATTAGGAGCAGCATTGATGTCAACTTGCAGTCTACTGCCGCTGCTGTTAATTTTCATTTGTTTTAGCACATCTACAGCACGAGCGCATTGAGGAGCACCCATCGCTCCCCCTTGCAGTATTGCAGGACATTTTTCCTGGATCACCAGCCTTGGGCAGACAAGAGCTCTGCAGGAATACCAGCCCAAACTTGGGCAACTTCCTTCCTTTCTCTTAGACGAAGTGCTGGGGCGCCGCGGCGGCCTCACCTGCAGCACTGTTGTGTGGTTTGCTTGCCCACAATGCTAAAACCCTTTAAATGTTGCCAGGAAACATGTTCTGGAGAGGCTTCTCCTCTCATTTATCCCTCCTGGGTGCCATTTCAGTGATTTTCACATTAAAAAACCAGCCTCAGTAAGTACACATTCTGCCATCGCGTTAGATTCAAAAGGCTGTCTAAGTATAAAAGTACCGCTTTAATACCTTCATTTTGTACGAAATTATGCTATGATGAGTGTTCGTAGTCACCCTACCTGCATCTCTGACCTGTGGTGGCAGTTTTGGTTGGGAGGTGGAATTTTTATCAGCTATGATTTTCTCAAACCTGCGGAGCCAGGCAGACAACGGTGCTACGAGACACGTGCAAAACCAAACCGAAACAAAAATTGCGTAAATAAGGAGTTTGCAGAAGTTCACCAGCCACACACATACCCTGTGGATGTGGCTGTTGTTGGGGACGATGCAGAGCCCAGCTGTGGGAGCCCTGCACAGTGACATCCCCACCACCAGCCGTACAGGTTTCCCCCCGTGGCTGCTCGTGCCCATAGGGTCACAGCGAGGTTGGCGGAGCACGTCACTGCAGGACGAGAAGTGCTCCTGATGTGAAACGGGTCAGGGAACGGGGCCACTGTCGCCCTCCCCCAGCTGGGTGACAGAGCACCGTGGGTTTGACGAGGTTCTGCATCTTGTCTGCTCCTTGGAGCGTTACCTCTAGGTCAGCTAATTGCTCCCACTCAAACCTCTTTTGAACAAACAAGCATTTCCTTGCATGTGAAGTCGATGCACCGTTTATTTATTTTTGAGGGGGGGGTAGCTAACACCCTTGTTCTCCTCTGAAGCCTGGCTTTGCCTCAGTTCGTGTGAGAGGAAAAAATACTGATCCACAAACCTGCTTCCTGCTGAGAAATCACAACAGCTGTTAGCAGAGGTTATTGGAAAATCAAAGGGTTTGTGCGAGGGAAGAAATGCCGTTAATCCCGGCTGGGAAGTTGCTGCCTTGACACCTGGTTTCTCCTCCCACCTCTCATCACAATTCTTGATGTCCTTCTGGTATGGGACCCCATGAAGGGGAGAACCGGCCTTTGGATGCAAGGATAAAGGATATCTCCCAGGGTATGTTTGCTTCAAGGTGTCTTATAAGGGGGAGACCCCATAAAATGGAAATAATGTTCCTGCTGCAGCACACTGCTGGGGTTCGGCTCTTCAGCGCAGCGTGGGGAAGCAGGAATCAAGGCACGCACCTCCATAAACCAGCTAATTGAGTTCCGTCAGCCACTGATTACATGAATCATTGAGCAAATCACAGCCGTGCAAAGCCGGGGGTGTCTGAGATGTCGTCCTACCAAAACTGGCAGCCCTGCTGCTTGGCTATTCTGCGTGGGTGTGGAGGTGACCCCTGGACCTGCCAGTGGCTTGGCACACACTGTATGTGTTTATGAGGCAAAATAAATATTTGGGCAGAGACAAAAAAATGCTGCTGGCCTCTGGGCACGGCCACACAGGATCTGCCTGCTCTGACTGGCAGATAATTGCAGAAGCACTTGGGTTTCTTCAAGGCTGAGTGTGCCCATGGCAGAAGCGCGATGCCTGATGCAGGGGAACGTGATGCACGTGGGTTCCTCGGCTGGGGCTCATCTCCCCTTGGCCACATGGGTCAGCCGGTGGGCTCAGGGGACACGGGGAAGGGGACCGGGCTGGACTGGGCAGAAAAGGAGACTCATGCTCCTTCCCAGTGTGATGGGGACAAAGGAGACCATGTACTGACCCATCCCCACAGCCACCCACCAGCACGGGGAGTTTGCACACCTGCAGCCGAACCGGCCAGAGGCTCCACTGCACGGTTCGTCTGTGTGCGTAATGCGTTTTCACTGTTTCTCTGGTAGAAAGCGGCTGGTTCCGTGTGTGTGTCTGGAGGAGACGCTGAGCTGCCTAAAGCCAAACAACAAAAGCCATCTTGTGCAACCCTACTCCTGAGAGCAAACAGAAAGTCAGGAGCAGAAGTGAAATGGAAACAAATCCCAAAATGTCATGGCTGGGGAGCGTTGACGCTGGCTGACCTCCTTGTGAGCGCAGTGCTCACCGTGCCAGCAGATCGCTTGGTCCTCACCTGCCTCCCGCATGGATACCTTGACCTGGTGGCTTCCTGGAGCTTGAGGCATGTGCAGGCAAGTCAGCAAAGCCACCAAGCTGTGCGGTGGGACGTCAAGAGAAAGTCCCATCAGCTCGAGTTGTGTTCCACACCAAGTCTGAGGTCCAGAGAGCTCTGCCTGAGGGTGATGGATGCCTTTCAGACCTGGACAAGTGCCTCCGAGCAGGTCTGTCTCCTCCAGCCCCTTCCCTCCTGGACCCAAAATAAGAGGTATAGGAAGATAAGATAAATGGGGATGAGGGGGGAGGCACAAGTGAAGGTATATGGTGATCTTCGCAGCCAGAACCCCCCCTGGGAGCTGGGCTGGGGGACAGGAGCAGTTCCTGGGCCCTCCCGATTATACCCCTCAATAAAAGCGATGAAGCCAACAAAAGCAAGACCGGACAGGGCAAGGCGAGCAAGTCTGGTTCAGCATCACTGGCTGTAGGAACAGCCAGGGCCTCAGCCCCACATGAACCTCACGGCTTTTGGGTGAGGGGCAGGAGAAAGGAGTTAGGGAAGTTCATGCCCTTTGCTATTAACATCTTTTCCCCTTGCGAGACTTGTCCTTTCAGCATTTTCAGATCTCAAGAGGCGTGTGTGGGGCTGGGCATTTTATTGACATCCGAATTCAGGGAGGAACCTGCCCAAGGGTTAAAGTTTGAGCAACCAACCAACCAAGACAACTCTTCCTTCTGCATCATGTGAGTGTGGCTGTGGCTAAAGGCCCGGGGAGCGGGGGGAAATAAAAACAAGCGAACGCTGCAGTTTTGCAGGAGACTGGTCCTCTCAGAGCAGGCTGGGGGACACAATGGATCTCCCACCGAACTTTTCTTTTGTCACTTGGCTGCTCCTCATCATTTCCTTTAGTCTCCTGATGCTTTAAGTAAAGGCTGGTCCCCAGGGGTGACCAGGGAGGAGGAAAATCCTTTTCCTGTGGCTGGGGAGGGGCTGGGGCCATCACCCTCGGTATGACGTGCCCAAGTGCATGAATTAGCGTTAAAAAACTCATCCTCGGTCTTCCTGTGCTGCTTCCAAGGCAGAGGCGAGGGCTGATAAAGCGGGGCTGTACGGCTCCCCGTGCCAGCTGGAAGGGAAGGAGGAAGCTGGGCTGGGCTGGGAGAGAAATAAAAAGGAACTTTTTGATTTTTTTTTTTTTCTTTTCTCAGCACATCCAAAGGAGAAGTGACTCCCGTGTTTTGAACCGCAGTGAGCTCTGGTTGGCTGCAAAGGGACGGGGTGTCCCTGGCGGGGCTGGGCTCTGCGAGCAGGGCAGTGGGTGATGTCTAGGTTTGCCTGTGTACTTGTGCCAGCAGAAGCCCCTGTTTAAATAGTTATGCTGGCAAAATTGCCCTTTTGGTTATGTTGCTCAGGGGAGCTGTAGAGAGCTGTACAGGCAAAAAACTTAATTTTGCTGCTATAATTTATGTCCCTGCTCAGCTGCTGTGCTACTGTGGCTCTACCACCTGAGCATCACAGTAGGTCTTTGCAAAGACAAACACAAGGGCAGGTCTCACCTTGCGAACTTAATCTCTCTGAGACCTCCCTTCAGTCACCTGAGTCGCAAATCCCTGATCTGGAGAACTAAATGAGGCCCCTTAATAAAGACCTGAGGTGCCCATGTGCACCGTGTTTGCCTGGGATGCACTACAGCTCCTTTCAGCCCTTATCTTGTATCAAAACGTACCCCAGATTGTCTTGTACCCCAAGTGATCCTGCATTTATTGCAGGAAGAGACTATCCTCAGCAGCTCTGCTGCTGGTGGTCCATAATTCCAGCTTTCTCTGCGTGGCAGGACCCATCTGTTTAAGCTGTTCACTGTGCTCAGGCTGAAGAACCTTCTCATTTCATTGTACAAATGCACCTCACATGCTCTTTGCTTGGCAGCTATGGGATATGGCCCTTCCAGACCTTCAAGAAGCTGAGCATTCCCAGGCATCTGCCATTTTTGGGAACTTCTCTGGAGCATCGGCACATGAGTACTGGCAGCTGCCGCTCTGTACCTACCTTAGATGCCTACCTGTAGCTCGTGCTGGTTTTCCCATCCTTTGGATATCTCTTTTCTCTGCCCTTGATTTGGTTGGATGGAAATGACTCTATCAGGTAGGAAGCTCTTTGGAAACACAGAGAACACAAAAATTACTTTTAGGGTCTGGTTGACCTGAATAAGGTGTGCTGTGTTTTTCAGCTACTTTATAACTGAAGTTATTAGTTTCTCCCTGGATTTCTACCTGCTCCCCAGCAGCTGAAGTTCTATTTGAAACAAAGAAGAAAATACTGGAGACGTGTCCAAGACTGCTAATTTCTGAGAACTGCATGTTTTTTGTGTCATCCCCATGAAGAGCCTGAATTAGCCCCAGCAACGCCTCATCCAGCCATTTGCTGTTGGACCAGCCTGAGACTAAGCCAGGTGAATAGATTTCTAAATAAAAACCAAATATGATCAAGTTACCAAACCTTACCAAATAGCTAGGCAGTAGGTGGTTCCAGGTAACTGGAAACGCAGAACGAAATGTATTAGCTTCAATGAAAGAGGTGTTTTAGCTTGGTTTTGCTGGGCTTACAGCATGCATGTGGTCTCTTACTAATGGTTTAGTTGATGCATGGTGAGTGTTATGTGTCCCATAAGTTTCATCCTTGCACATAACATCAGTTCAAACCTTAACGGAAAGAAAGCAAAACAAAAAAGCCATCATCACTCTGGTTCAGTGACTGCAGTGGAAAATCTCATGAGGACAAGGCAGTAGCAGCTCTAACTTGTTGAGCTGAAGATGAAAGGACACCCTGACATCTAGTTCTGCCACTAACTCTGCTCACGCTTAAACTGTGTACCCTGTCATAACTTGTTTTCATTACATTTTTAGCACAAGTTGGTTAGTGGAAGTTGAAAGTGCTGCTTTATTTTTTTTTCTTTCTCTGCTCTCTTTTTTTCCTCCAGTGCGAACGTCCCTTAAGTGTCTAGATGACTGAAGAGCTACCATGCGCCCCCAACCTCTGCCACTTACAATGGGGCTGTGGGACACACCGCGCTGCCAGCTGTGACCTGCTTTGATCACTCTTCGCTGGCAAACTCTTCATTTCTCCTTTCTTCTTTTGCAGGGAATCCTGCATTTTGATCAGATGTGCTTTGAAAAATATGGTAAAATCTGGGCGTGAGTTTCTTTCTGCAGAACAAAACTGCCTGTTTGGGGTGCTCCGCGGCCCCAAAATAGAGTGGAAAAAGCTATGTCGCCACCATGTCTCAGCACTGTCATTCCAGTGGTGACAGCTTGGAAAAATCTGGAGTCACCACTGGGAAAGTCCCCAGCCATCTCTCCAAGGCTTCTCTCTTGCTGGGATTTCAATGCAGTGCGGGGCTGGGATGATGGTGGCCACTTGGGGGGTGTCATTTTTTTTGCGTATAAGCTTTGAAAATAACCTTTTTTTCTCTTCCCCTTTGGGAATACTAAAAAACTAAACAGCAGCATTAGTGACCTCGGGGCCGGGAAAGTTTTCACCACAGAGAGCCCAGGGAGCTCCCCTCGTCCTCCAACACCCCCCAAATCAGCCCAGGCGTTCCTTTATCTCTTCGCTCCAGATGCTTTAGTGAGAAAAGGCACCAATCACTTCCCAGCCACAAAGCCTGCCCAGAAAACTCCACTGCTTGGTGTCAAACTGAGCCTCATGCCTTTGAAGCTGCTCTTCTGTCTGTCCGGAGCAGAAAGCAAGCTGCAGGCTGCCGTCGTGTTTTTCATCTCGCTCCCTGCATCTCCCAGAGCTGGGGCATGAGGTACCTTTCAATCTGCCTCCCCGCTCCCTGCACAGCGCTGGTTTTGTGCAGGGGCCTCTTATCATCCTTCTCTTGGGAATCTCTCAAAAACGAAGCAAAATTGTTGCACATCAAAAAAAAAAAATCCCAAATCCCAGGAGGCTTCATGAAACCCCAGCGCAATTTTTTTTTTCAAGATTAAATGTTCTCAAGCCTCTTGAAGATGGCAGTTTCCCCTGGCTGTGGCCTAAGGCTCCCTACCCTTTAGCCCATACCATGGCTTTTAAGTTTTTCTGTCTCCGTTGATTGGAAAATGGAGGAGACAGAGGAGTTTTTTCCCCTCTCATTCCCTCACAGACCATGCAGAGAAATCTCTTTACCCCACAGGCAGGCTATTCAGTGTGGATTTATTGACTCCAGCAACCAGTTGTGGAAACACAGCTCAGACAGCCCAAGTGCAGGGCATTGCTGTGGTGGCAAAAAACACCTTTTATCTAAACCCACACTGCTTTGGCAACTCTCTAATACCACAGACTATTGCTAGAGATGCTCATGCTGTCTATGTCGGGCACTTTGTTTCCCTTTCTCCTGTTTTACTGCATAATAAAACAGTTTCAGCCTCATCCCTTCGGCTGTTTTGTCAGAGGGGACTCAGCTGGCCCAAGCCCCCTGGGCTCCAGCAGTCGATGTGCATCGCTCTGACCACAGACCAAGCTGCTTCTGCTCCAACTGACCGTGAGCGACGGACCGAATGTGGTTTTCTCTTGATTTAGGATTTTTGATGGCAGGCAGCCTGTGCTTGCCATTTTGGACCCCATCCTCGTCAAAAACATCCTGGTGAAAGAGTGCTATACTGTTTTTACCAATCTCCGGGTAAGGTATCTAGCCCTGAGCTTTCCTCTCCAGTACAGAGGGCATGGAGCAATCTTCTTGGGTTTTGTTCTCCTTCTTTGAGCCCTTCAGCAAGCAGTTTTTCTCTGTTGTGCCCCAGTTTATTGATGGTACCAACAATGAAACTAGGGAGGAGTAGAGGCCACGCTGGCTGGGACATTGGGACTTCAGCCTGCACGTACCCTAGGGCTGATTTCATTTATGACTCTTATGCTTCTGTTTCCAGTTCTGTCGTTTGCTGGTTAAGGTAGAGCTGATACGACTTCAGGGCCCAAGTCAATACTCCGTGGTGGTGGTGGTTGGGGTTTTTTTGCCTTGCTGTCGTGCAGAAAGAGGCTGGAAACCTCCACCCATCTCCCTGTATAGCCGTGCGCCTTTTGCTGTAACATTCTCCCTATGCAGGTCTTTGGTCTGAGCGGGATCCTGGAGTCAGCCCTCCTCACGGCTCAAGATGAGAAGTGGAAAAGGATTCGTACTGTGCTGTCTCCAACCTTCACCAGTGGGAAGCTGAAGGAGGTAAAACGGAGTCCACTGATACTTTGCGTCAATAGCTGGAGGAAGGCTGGGCCATTTCTGAATACAAACCTTCCCCCCAAATGGGGAAGTTTGCCAGGACCACATCCATTAGCACCTGCGTTGTTGGGTGCAGCTCAGCAATACGGTGGCTGTCTACCCTCACAGAGAGGGAGTCAGGAGAAGGGTGTGGAGGGTGAAACGGCACACAAGGCATTGAAAACTGAGGCTGTTTGCCCTATGACCTGTATTTGCTTCTTGCTAAGTGCATGGGTGCCCATTTTCCATGTGCTCAGGAGCCACGTTCCCTCCCAGCTGCAGTGGATGCTTAGCTGGAATGGGAGCCGCAGGTGGATTTTGCAAGGAGAACCTTGCTTGATCGTAGTCAGATGAGCTCTGTGGAGCAGTTATTAAGATGAGATAAAGCAACGTCTGAGGCCTGGAAATGGTACCTTCCCCTCGCCTGCCCTTCCTCCACAAGCCAAAGCCTTGGCAAGTCACAGATGGCGGTAGAGAATTGCCCAGCCTTGTTTGGTGGAGGTCAAAGAGTCAGCAGTGCCTTCAGCTTCCGTTTGCATTTCAGATGTTCTCTACCATTAATCACTACGGCGAAAAATCAGTGAAAAACATGGAGAAGAAAGTGGCTACTGATGAGTTCGTGACCATGAAGGAGTGAGTAACTGCGTGTGGCTGACGGGAAAGAGCTTGCGTACAGTGTGGGGAAGGGGCTGTTTTGGAGAGCCTTCTCCGCGCTGCAGCGTAGATCCCTTGTCAACTATGGAGGCAAAGTCCATCGTGGTCATGGGCATGGGATGTTCCCTGCAGTGGGCTTGCTGTGCTCTGCTCTGCTCAGACTGGGTAGCCGTGCTCTGATCCCCATTTCGTTTTACTGGGCTTGCATTTTGAGGAAGGTGTAGGACCCATTCCAGAAGCCCCACAACTCACAGATGTGGTATTTTTTGATGTCATTTTTACAATCTCTTTTACAGATGGAAATCAGAATACAGTCTTTGTTACCCCAAACTGCAGTTTAGTGCTTTCCAACCACAACCTGGGTTTTTGACAATGAAAAAAAAAAAAAAAGCAGGGGTCAGGGGATGAATGCAGCTGGCAAAACTTGGGAAAAGATAATGCCAGTTACTGCCAAATCAGGACATCACCTACTATGTTAGGACTCTGCACTGAGACCTTGATTAAAAGAAATTCCCATCCAAGGGATTCCCTGTCAAGGGTTGTTCCTAGATGTTCTCTCATTCACTAGTCTGGTTATGTTCATCCCATTTGCTCTCTCCTCTTCTCTACCTAGCATTTCTGGAGCCTACAGCATGGATATGGTAACCAGTACTTCTTTCAGTGTGAATATTGACTCCATGAACAACCCCAGTGACCCCTTTGTCACCAGCATGAAGAAATGTCTCAAATTCAGTTTCCTAAGCCCCCTGCTCTTATTCACAGGTATGACACATCTCATCTCATCCAGCTCTGAATCCATGTCAGAGCTGGTCACCACTTGCATTTCCTGATAGCTCCCTTAGAAGCTTTAAGTCCTCTTTGCCAAACAGGAGGTACTCAGCACTTTGCAGGATTAGATTCACCCTAGCATATCTATAGAAATATTTCCCCAGGGAAACCACAGTTAAGACGTGTATAGCCCATGTGGGTCTTCGCAGCACCCTCCTACAAGCAGAGACCCTGTTGGCAGAGACATGATGGAGAGCTGCTCTGTCACAGAGAGCTGCACTTAGTGTGCTGCACTTAGTGTGCACTATAGCAATAGATAGAGAATATTCTCAAGGGCTATTGTGTGCTATCAATGGTTAGGTAGAAAGAGAGCTGAAGGCAACAAAAAGCAATTTTTTGCTTCAGACTCCAGATTTATCCCTCTCCTTTCTATGCTTTGTGCCACTTTTTAGTTTCTTGGGGCCCTTTGAGCTAAAATATATTGTTCTTTTCCCTCCTTTTAGTGTTGTTCCCCTTTGTCACCCCAGTGCTGGAAAAGATGAATGTGACTCTGTTTCCCTCAAAGGCCTTGGACTTCTTCAAGGGTGTCTTCGTAAAAATGAAGAACGAACGAGAAAAGGGCAGTGACATGGTGAGTTCAGCCCAGGAGGCCTCTTCTCTTCCCTGTGCTGTCCTTCTGAGTGCAGGAGAGACCTGGTGGCTTCTTCAGAAGCTGTGCTGTGTCACCTGCTCTCAATAACAGCTCCCAGCTCATCAGACCTGGGGAGGGCCAGAAGCATGCCCTGCCTGGGCTGTCATGTGGGGGAAGTATCTGTGTTCATAGGGGGTCTCCAGTTTTCGAACCTCAACGTTCACTGAGGCTGTGAGCCTGCTACTGGGGCTGTGAATGGTGCAGGTGACCCAACAAGAACCTTGTGCTGGACGAGGTTTGCCTCCTCCCCACCCGCATCTTCCCTGCCAACCTGTGTTTCTTCCCAGAACTGGGTGGATTTCTTGCAACTCGTGGTTGACTCAAAGAGCTCACACGACAGCTCCAAGTTTGCTGAGACCAGCTCATGCAAAGGTATGTCTTGAGATCTGTTCTCTCAGCAGAGGGCATGGTAGTTCCTCACGAGGTTAAAGGAAGGAAGTAGGAGAGGATTTTGGTCATTAATCCTATGAGAGATTCGTCTCAATAGTAGTGCCATAATGATGCTTATCACATATCAACCATGTTTTATTATATCCCATTTCCTGTGATAAATCCCAAGGCCCGTTTGTGCAACAAAGAGCAAACGGAGTATCTCCTTTCTCCCATTTCTTAGTTTATCTTCTCTGAAGGCCAGCGATGTTGGCTGTATTTCATGAGGCACACAAAGCATATATGCTGTATGCACCTTGCTTATCTGTGAGCTCACTTCTGTTCCTCATCCTAGGTAAACTCCTAGATTTAGAAAATAATGACTCAGCCAAGGCATAGTCCCAGTCCATCAGCCTCAATCAAGGCAGGATGCTTGTAAACTTTTGAGGTGACAGGATGGGGCACCCTGCATCCTGGCAATGCCTGGACATTACTGCAGTACCACTGTTAAATCCTGTATTGTCCTTATTACCACTGCCACATTATGCTCAGGGCTACTAATCCCTCAGCAGCGCAAGGCTCACCTCATGGCTTAGAAGAGCTACTGGACATCTCTTCATCTCTAACTTTTCCTGGCTTGCGCCCCTCTTTTCTCTTTTTTTTGGCCCAGGAGCATGGTCCCAGAAGACAACAGGGACTTTCTGAATCAGACGCAGGCTGCACGTACCTTGATTCTGCTCTTAACGACAGCACCATAACACTGCTGATCGTGGCAGCAGTTTTCTGGCTGTACAACAGTTCCTGACCCACCCCTTTATGTACCAGAGGCTGCCAGTCGGGATTAGCTGGATGTGTCCTTTACCAGCCGTTAAGTGGTTATGGATAGCGTTACCTAGATTGACAAGTGGGATCCTGAATTCCCAAGGGTTAATCACTGTAGGTTTCAACTTCTTGCATGTGCTTTTATGCCTCTTTTCAGCATTAAGTGATGAGGAGATTCTGGCCCAGGCTTTTGTCTTTGTCTTCGCTGGTTATGAGACCACCAGCTCCACCCTCAGCTACATAGCACATTAACCTGGCCACCCACCCCGATGTGCAGCAGCAGCTCCAGGATGAGATTGCTGCCAGTCTGCCCAACAACGTAAAGGAGGGTGGGAAGATGCTGGGGTTGTCCCCACCTGTGCCTTGTAGGCCCTGAACCAAAAGCCAGATGGGAAACAAAACAGAGTGGAGGAGGTGCCGGAACTGAGATTTCCCCTGCCCTGGTCTCTGATGGCCAAAGGAGAAGCATTGGGAGGGTTTTGGGCTTCAAGTCCCATGTTTGTAACCATCCTGATTCCTCTCCCCAGGCTACTCCCACGTATGATGCCATCATGCAGATGGAATATCTCGACATGGTGGTGAACGAATCCCTCCGTCTCTTCCCCGCCGGGGGGCAGATTGAGAGGGTCTGCAAGAAGACGGTGGAGATCAACGGTGTGACTATGCCAAAGGGCATGGTGGTCATGATCCCAGCCTACGTGCTGCATCGTGACCCGGCGTACCGGACGGAGCCGAAGGAGTTCAGGCCTGAGAGGTGAGGGCCAGGCGAGGGGAATAGATGCATGTTCAACTTCAGCCCTGGGAGTAGAAATGACAGCAAAAGTGGGGAATGCATGATTATAACATTTAAATTAGGCATTTATCATCGTCTGACATCTAGTCCCAGCATTACCATGAGGGGAGTTTTATGATCTACATCCATAAACTGTGCATGGAATTTAATTAACTGCATTGAAGGAAGCGACAGTGAGAGCAGCTCCCAGCAGCTGTAACACTGAGGGGTTTATGGCCAGATATTAAAACCAGAGCCGTTGGGTGATTGGCACGATGCCGTGCAAATCAGCAGTGGAAGGGCAAAGACAGGTAGGAAATAAAAGTTAATTTTTAACTCAAGTTATGAAACAATCCTTGCTTAGCAGTCTCTGTCTGACCCTGAGAAATGAGGCAATAACCCAAGGCAGACCTGGGAGACCCTTGGCCTACTACTAGTCTCCAGGTGGCCATGAAGATGTTGAGGGCTGGTCCGGAGAGAGCAGGACCAGATCTGTGCCCTTGCAGCAGAAGATGAAATGCCCCTGGAAACTAACCCCAGTATGGCGATGTGGTGGCTTTTGGGACAAAATGTGGCAGCAGTATCCTGCGGAAGTTAGGGAGGGAGACGTGTGCTGCTGAAATCACCTATGGACCCATATGGTCATCTTGTGTTGAATGCAAAAGGAACCACCCAAGTGGGAGTGCTCTGGCAACAGGCATGTTAAACCAGTTATTCCAGTAGCTTCGACCTTACTCCAGTTGACAAACCAGACATGGGTAGCTGGCTAGGAGCTCTTTAGGGATCACTTGCCTTGCTTGGGAGTTCATCAGAGGGATGTGCTGGGCTCAGTGGCGAGATACTTCACTGCTGACTTAGCATGGCTGGGGTTTGTACCTGGACCTCATGCACCATGAATGAAAAGCTTTCTGACATGAAAACTAACTGATCACTAAGAAGTATTACTGAAAATGCCCAGTGGCAAATTTCTCTGTGAAGCTGATTTTTCTTCCCTGTTTTTCATGATGAGGCTAGGAATGGCTGGTGTGTCTCTAAAGCAACCCTGCCTTTAGTCACGCAGGGGGAGAACATCTTTGTGTTCGCTCAGTCCTTTGATCTAAAGGGAAGACATGAAGCTGCAGACCTGTATGGTTTCGGGTTTGAAATCTGGGTTCAGTTTTTGAGCTGAGAGAGAGTTCTGAGAAAAGAGTAGTTATGAAATCCATTAGCATATTTCAGGTGTTCCCTGTTCACCTGATGCACTTGGAGATGCACAGCCAACTCCAAGCAGCAGGATGAAAGCAAAGGCATAAGGTAGTTATTGAGACAGAAATAAGGGACTCAGCTGGGTTCTTGTAATATGCACAGAAAGACAAAAAGCTTTTGCCTTCCCAGACCCCTCATCACTTCAGATCTGAAAGCTGACACATTCGGGAAAAGGAGCTCTTTCTAACTTCTTGTTGTTGTAATCAGGTTCAGTAAAGAGAACAAAGAGTCTATGGACCCCTACATCTTCTTGCCGTTTGGGGCTGGCCCCGGGAATTGCATAGGAAAGAGGTTTGCTCTCCTCACTGTGAAAGTGGCTGTGGTCATCCTGCTGCAAAACTTCTCGTTCAGAACCTGCAAAGGGACTCCGGTGAGGATATGGGCTGATGTCTTTTATTACCTGTCCTTTAGTCCCATGGAGGTGGCCCTGTGCGCTCTCTTTCGCCAGCATCTCAGGATAAACAGGGAACTGGTTTCTCATGCACGTTAAATCCCTCTCTTCCCCAAGGATTTCCGAGACCACTAGCTTCAGGACCGCTGAACCTTGCCTGCAGACCTGGGTTTTACTGCTTCACACAGAGATCAGGGAGGAACCTCGCACTGTGAATGAGAGATGCATA
The DNA here is from genome assembly GCF_036013445.1 of Caloenas nicobarica. Taxonomy (NCBI): domain Eukaryota; kingdom Metazoa; phylum Chordata; class Aves; order Columbiformes; family Columbidae; genus Caloenas; species Caloenas nicobarica. The sequence continues at coordinate 4,156,823 of NC_088258.1, read as the reverse complement.
TGGGAATAACCGTATTTAAATCTTCTCAGTTAATTTAAATGGCTCACCACAAGTTACTGATACATTTTTTTTAAGCCTTTACAGGAGCAAATTTAAAGTTGGTGGAATATGTCAGGCTGAAATCCCTGAAGTCCTCTGGCTCTATTTGGGCGCACCGAAGTTGTGGGGTGCTCCCCTCCCCACAGTTCCTTGCCGGTCTGCCTTGACCTGGCGTAGGAAGAAGAGACCAGACAGGGAATATCCCCACAGCCCGCTCTGAGGCTGTGCTTGCAACACAAACATGGCTATTTGCTGTGAGAAACTCCAAGACAACAAAATCCATCTTCTATGGGCCGCCAGGAGGTCTTTAAATGGTAGCAATTTCCAAGCAAGTGCAATCTGAGCTAAAGTTGAATTGGCAACCCCCTCCCACTTCGAGGCTATGTGGGATCCCACCAGGTTTTGGTTTTGCCCGGGATCTACGTGAACACCACACGCAGTGCTGATGGGTCAGGCCCTGCAAGTCGGGGCTGTTTGACATGAAGTAAATGCGATAGCTGATGGAAATTATATATCAAGCAAGCCCTCCTGAAAACATGGCAACTCCCTGTGACTCAGAACAGGTAGCACTATGTTTGGTGTCAGGTTCCAACCCTGACCCTGCTTTCTGCATCAACTTCCACCAAAGGCATTGCCATTAATACATTTTGTTCACAAAGCAAGCTTGGGAAATCAGAGCAGAGGGGACAGCAAGTGTATTCAAAGGACATTTGTTGTAAGAAACAGAAAAATCCTTATTAAATTATTACTTGGCAGGGGCGCTCAGCCAGAATCTCTGCAGATTCAGATTGCAACTCAACTAGTAACCTGGAGGTGAAAGACTGTAATAGTCCATTAACAATGCAGTGACCTATCCACCCTCCCCCAAGTCTAATGACATTTTTCTAGTCCTCTGCAATCCATAAAATTGATTCTTTTTATAACTGCCTTTAATTAAAAGGAGACAAGTTAAATATGTATTGTATTATTAGTGCCCATAGGTTTATGGGGCTCTTTCAGCCCTTTTTTCTGTAGAAGATGTCATGTATATCAGATCAGAGCAGGAGGGAAAAATTCATGCTGGAACACCCCTTTGGAATATGTATATGGAAGCTACAGCCTCCTCCCACTTCTCAGCTGATGGCACATTGGGCTCTGAGCCACATTGCTTAAATTTCCTGAAACAAAGCTTACTGGGATATGGGGATTTTAATGCAGCTTGTCAGGCTGGGGGTGTATTACCCCTGTCCTGATGGGTACAAGGAAAGCCAGAGTAGACTTGGTAAAACACTCTTCCCTTCCCTGCAAGATGACTCCATCCAACACCAGTTTGTTCTTTTTATTGAGATTTCCAGCCCACCCCAAGGGAACCCATCACTTTTCTGTGTGAGGGTGCTTTTTCTTTGGTACTCAGTCTGTGCAGCAATTGTAGTTTTGCTTTTCCTGGAGAGCTTATAGCTCCACCGGCTCCCGTTGCGATCTGGCTCCCCCAGCACAGACACACTTCAGCATTAAACAAGTGGCGCTGCATGCCCCTCCTTAGCTGGGGCTCCCTGGATGGATTTTGGCTGTTTTTTCCTCCATGTGCAGCCTGTTGATCAGTGGACCAAGCTCGTCCTCCCATGCCATGTGAAAACCAGAGTTCACTAACCAGTTTATGCAAGGCCCGAAGGCTATTAAAGCTCAACTTGTAGCTGATTTGCACGAGTAGTAGTGATAGTCGTGCTATAAGTACAGGGCGTTTCAAACAGACGGACCCAATTTTGTATAAATACTGCTGTGAAATTGGGTCCATCTTTTTGAAACACCCTGTACATCTGTAAGTTAGGAAAAGCATTGAAAACAAGGGGCGGCTGAGGTGTATGTGGGCTGTAGGGATCCTGTCGGTGTTGTGACTGCCCTTTTTCCCAGCTTACATGGCTATTTTGTTTTGTTTATTTCCTCCTGCTCAAGATCCCACTGGTTCCGGACACAAAAGATGTGGGGAAACCGAAGAAGCCTGTTGTCCTGAAGATGGTCCCCAGAACCCATGCTGATCCGGAGAAGTGAAGGAAGCAGGAACAGATCAGAGACTCTTGTTTGATGGGGCTTCCTCTAACTCTCGAGAGGAGACCCGAGCTGATGTGTACGGTCTAGAAATATCAGGGGTGCAACCCCCCATTTCACAACAGGGCATTACCGGTTTGGCCCAGCATAATTACATGGGCATTATCCTAATGAACTTGAGCCCCAGATCCCGCTGTCCCTGATCACAATAGACATTTTGCAAGACCATTTTCACTCAAGTTATTTGGGCACTTTTTTTTTTTCTCCCTCTGAAGAGGCACTTTTCTAAGCAGTTTGATTCCAGACACCGTCAGTCTTTTCTGGCAGTGCAATTTAAATCAAGATAGGGAGAGCAAATTGCACATAGTTAAGTAATGCTACCCTTGCTCCTGTTCCTACTGCCTGCTGGGTGACTCCGTATGTCTTCTGGTTTTATTCTCCTGGGAATGCAGAGTTGTCCAGGACTATTTCCTCAGCTGTGTGCTGTGACCCTGACAAGTGTTAAAGTGGTCACATCCTCGCAGGAATGAACGCCTGCAGCGAATTTTCTGATGCTGATTTATTTAGATTTTCTTACGATTTTAGATGGCTTTTTGTGTGATTCAGATTGCAGATGAATTAACTGGAGGAGCCCAGGGCAGAGACAAGCAGTTACCCCTAATGACTGGAGATTTGCAGAGCTGCAGAGAAGTGCCCCCTATGTGTTTCCCGATTGTTTGCTTATTTTACCGCAGGCCTGCAGCCGTCTCCCATAGAAGGGATTGTCAACTTAGGCACCATCTATACTGCTATCATGACACTTTTTAGTCTCTGATTTACATTAGGCCATTGTAAGACCAGCTCAACTGAAATAATAAAGATGCAGAGTGCAGCACCGAGACCCTTCAGATGTCCTGGAGAACCCTAGTCCAGAAGAGAGGTGTTGCCTTTGGCTATTGAGAGCTGGAAGGTCTTGCCACACTTGGTCATTTTTGTAGATTCTAGAAGACCTGTATGCTCACATTTCATCTTATTCCTCCAGAAACTGCTACTGGGGGGCTAACTGCAATAAAGATCTCACTTACCTCCTCTGTAACCAACTGATGCCAGTCTCTGAATCCGTTCTTTCCTCTATACACAAGTGAATCCAACTGCAGGTCTCATAAGCCGTTGGCCAGACAACGATGTGGTCCCATCACCTTTCCCAGCTGGGCTTCCTCACTTCTTTGGCGGGATTCTCAAAAGAAATCTCTCTGCCTCAAAAATCCGCGCCACAGAGTGGAGATAGAAGTCCTCTTTTGCAGTTCATTCTTCCTCTGTCGCCCTGTAGCACCTCAAATGACTGAGGGTGCAGTCTGGCTCGTCTCAGCCAATGTTTGTCTTTCTGTGAAAGCAGAGGGCTTTGATTCCAGCATCTGCTCCACGCTGCAACCCGCTGACCTCATGCAGGTTCAAAGTGCTCTCCATGCTCTCTCCTAAACACTTCATGCACCTGCTTCAGTTGACCGTTCCACAGGAGGATGTCTTCTGCTTCCAAGCTGTCAAATTCCAGCACTGGGTGAAATACTTGCATGTGCATATATGTACATATAAGCCAGTCACTACCATGTATAATGCTGCTTGCATTCCTGGAGGATGAAAACTCATTATATCCTGGCTGAATCCAAGGCATTACCCCATGTGTATTGTCAGTAGTAAGAACTCCTTCTGGAGATGCGGAGCTTAAGGTATCCCAGTGCAAAATAAATGGCTGAGCAGAGCCATTGATGGTATGAGATGTTCTCCATTGCAAAACAGGGCTGAGGAACTTTATTCACTAGACAGCAGGTTTTGTATTTCTTTTATATTCTTAGGTAGATATGTTTATTATTATTATGGTATATTCTTTTTAAAATTTTCTTTATATATTTTTGAAGAATTGAGTAGAAAACCCCTAAAGAGACATTAAAAGCTTTCTGCAGCAGATTAAATTCCCTGATGAAAGACACCCTTGAGTGGAAGTGTAAGATGAAGAGTAAAGTTGCTTCTCTGGAGAGCCATGGATGAGATGGGTGAGAGGGTCAAAAAATTCCCAGCAGTTTGGCCAGCCACAACTTTCCCTTCTGCCTTCCCAACCTGCAGCAGTGCAGCTGCTTCTGCCACCAATGTACAAAAGAGACAGTTTGTTTTCAGCTGTTACTGTCCCCTTTTTTAAAGCCATGGCACTGTGTTTGGCTGTGATGGCACGTCTCAGGGGAGAATGACAAAATATAGAAGCAGTCAGAGCCCTGGAGAATAAATAGCCAAAAAGTGACTGCACTGTCACAGCAGTTCACAAAAAAGGGGCATGGAAAATCCTCAGGTCTCTGCCTTGAGAGGTGACCGAGAAGATGAGGGTGACAAAGTCACACAGAGTGTCACAGGTCAGGGATGAATTCATAACCTTGCTGGAGCAAAGGCCATAGCTTGCCCGGTGGCAGCAAGGGAAGGGTTTTGCCTCCTCTCTCCTCGCCTCTGTTGGAATTAATCACTCACATACAAATGTCAACACTACGGAAAACATCCTTCAGGATAATCTCTCTCACAAAGCTGCTTAACATTTTGGTAATATACAGTTCACTTGCAGGTGTCAAAGGATTTCAGCCTCTCTCATCTCTGTTCAGAGGCGTTTTCATCTGCCGGCACCCCGTGCCGATGGAGCGGGCGAGCGCGCTGCTGCGACCGGCAGCACCGACATACCCGCAGAGGTCGGACAAACGCTCGGCTCTGCTTTGTCTCCCGGCACCTGCGTGGGATTTTGGCAAGGGACAAAACAATGCCGAGGCGTGCCCAATCTCAGCTTCATCTCGCTGAATTTGGTCGTGCCTAAGAGCAGAATGCACACACCTTCATTGATTCCCGCGTGTCTTAGAGGGAGGTTTGGTACTGAATTTTTGGCTTTGTGCAGTGTCTGGGAGGGACCTTGCAGTGGGGAATTGCTCAGACACTGTGAGTTTTCCAGTAGGCACAGCACATGGGACACTGTTTCTTGGCCTCATTCCAGACTGGGCAGCTATTTGGGGGTTGTTCTGTGTCAACCTTTTCTGGTCCAATTTCCAGAGGTAATGAGCTTGCACCACTCCCCTGTAGCTGGAGGGAAATAGAGCTGTGCTCTTCAACAGCTGCGTGCCTCAGTTTACCTGCATGTTTGTTTTTAAATTATTTACAGCTAGGAAATAGTGAACTTTGGCGTGCGTCCACCTTATGCCATGCTTTGATTCAGATCACAGCAAGGTCACAGAGTAAGTGAGTGGGTTTCCTTTTGGATGACACTAAAGCCGAAGTGCTTCAGGAGCTGGTCCAACATGCTCCAGCTGCTGACAGCTTGAAGTGAGTCCTCTACTCCCCCTAAAAATCATATGGGATGAATGTAGTGTCCTCAGCACCTACTCCTTTGCTCTGCATATCCCCCACCTATAGCACAGCACCACTCCCTACTGCAAACATAGCTTCAGCTTGGCAACAGCTCCTTCTGCAAGGACAGTCCACCATCAAGTTGCATCATTCAAATCTGGCCCCATTCACTCGTGTTTCAATTATTTTGGCTTGTTTCAAGTGTGAGCACCCACTTGCACCTAACATGGTGCTCGCTCATCAAAGTGGTATCACTGCTGGGTTTAATGTGCTTGAGTACTTTGCTGGCTCTTGGTCCTGTACCCTGGCTGTGCAAGCTGCAGATCCCTGGGCCGATCCCTGGTAGAGTGGTCTTGTTTACCACAATTTGCAAGACACTTGGAGCTCTCCTGACCCCGACCCAGGCTTGCATAGGGGTTGTCCGTATTATTGCTGCTGATATTGCACTGGACCTACTGCTGAAGAAAGACAAGCCTCCAGACACCCTTACTGAATGCTCAATTCAGTTAAAATCGATTGAATAATCAGCCCACAGAGTCTGCCCAAAGGTCAGGAAGCAGTGATTTTCTCCTGCAGCAGCTTTGGTCCTGAGTTCTTGTTTTAGTGTGAGGATTGCAAGCAAAAGCACTTCGGCTGGTAGGTTATAAAAGTGTTATGACTGCTGGTATTAAGCTGACAGGCTAATGTAACAAGGGCATAACAAGGTCTCCTAAAATAGAGAGGTAAATTCTTTGCAGTGCTCATTCCCTGGACAACTGAAAAACAAGCTGGTGATGGACACGGCGCAGGCTGGGCTGGCGTCCTGCAAGGCAAAATACAGAAGAGATTCAAAGAGGAGCCCATCAGCATGGAGGAGGATGCCAGGAGAAGAGAGTGCCAGACCACGGGACAAGACCAGGTGAGGACAACGCCTTTTTCTCACCTCATTCCATCCCATGGCCCCAAATTTCATGCCCTCCCAGCCTCTCCCTGTCTGTCTGAGACACCTCTGTGGCTCCTCAGTCCTGCGTGTGCCATCAGCAGTCATCTACGGTGTCACAACAACGGCGCCTGAACGGGAGGACCTATCTCTACCTCTCTAACCACTCAGGTACACGAACGCTGTCAGCCGGACACATGATATACTGTGGACTGAAACTGCAGAAACACTTTGATCTTTCACTTTTAAGCCCAGCGATTTAATCCCCCACAGAGTGAAGGTAAATGGCTGCGATGCTGCTTCAGTGGATTCAAGGTTTCCAGTCGAACAGCAGTCATTTAACCACTCTTTCAAAGTTCATATCATTTGAATGTCATATGTCAAACCAATGCTACTTCTGTGGAAGGCAAATAGATGTTTATTCCCCTCACAGCTGGCCAGCAGTCTGACATTCATTATTGAAGCCTTGCAGCTGCCAGGGATTGAAGATACCTGTAGGAGTGCGTCTATCAAAGCCTTCCACCTCCTAAGGGTTATTCCCTGTAATATGTTTTAGCTCAGGCTCATTTTACAGCTGCCGTACGTTTACAGTTGTTTTTTTCCTATGTCTGGGCAAGGTCAGGCACTGGGTTTTGCCCATTCCCTCCAAAATGATGTCGTTACCTCATTTTTCATGGTTTTTCCTGGGTTCAGACTCACCATCCCTGTGCACCAGATCCCAGTATGAATGTTCCTCTGCTTGGTGTTATGGTTGTGGGGAGCAGCCAGCTCACAGGACCTTGGCATCTTGATGCAGCTCCAGCCCTCCCTGGGAACACTACAAATTCTATTTCTGGGGAGTAAGTTTATGCATGAAATATCCAATATTTTCCAGCTCATTGGGCATTAAAATATTTGATTGGCTGCAGAGGATTTTGCAGGGAAAAAAAAAAAAAAGACAACAGACATGATCATATTAGTTTGCGTTTAGATATTGCCCTGAATGTCACAGAGCAATTTACACCTGTACAAAGAGTCTGTGGAGTTATATTGAATCAGACCTGGAGCATTTTACAGCTACTCTGAAAGAGCATAAATGATCACATAAGGTGCAAAGGAAACAGCCAGCCGGACAATTACAGCACGTCTTCACACGCCTTATTAATTCTCATTACAGCCCTCTGCGCTGAGACTCGGCATCTTCCCTTCCCCAGCAAGGGCCGGTGAGGCTGTGGAGCCAATTTAGCCACCTGCCAAATTTGTAGTGTCTGACTGCTGGTATCGATGTGTTCTTGGTGCTGGAGAGCTGGATGCTCCTTGCCAGTGCCTGAGATGCATCTTGCTAAATCACAGTGATGGAGATCACAGCTGCCTCCTGTCCTACCAGGCTTCTGATCAATGTGTGATGTTTTGTTCAACTGCATGTATTTCTTTTTCTCTGTTTTATTTTTATTAAGCTTACCTCCATATGTATGTCAGGAAGGAGGGGTGACGTTCATCTGAAAGGTTATTGTGGCCTTTCCACACTTAAAAGGTGCCTATAAGTAAGATGGGGACAGACTTTTTAGCAGGGCCTGTTGTGACAGGACAAGAGGTGGTGGTTTTAAACTAAAGGAGGAGAGATTCAGGCCAGACATGAGGAAGAAATTTTTTACGATGAGGGTGATAAAATACTGGCCCAGGTTTCCCAGAGAGGTGGTGGATGAGCCATCCCTGGAGACATCCCAGGCCAGGCTGGACGGGGCTCTGAGCAACCTGAGCTGGTGCAGATGTCCCTGCTCATGGCAGGGGGGGCACTGGGGGAGCTGGGAAGGGCCCTTCAACCCAAACTGTTCTGTGATTCTATGATTCAAAGACCACAAGCCCAATTCCATGCTTGCGTTGGAGCCCCCATGAGACAGGTCGGTGTGTGCATGCAGGGTTGTGACTCTCAGGACATGAGGAAATCGGCTAAAAGAGGATTATTCAGCTGCTCTCAGAGTGAGAGGCTGGAAGCACCGCCAGCAAGTGTCTGAGCCGTGCTTGTGCACTCAGGTTAATGACCCAATATACAGCTGCCAGCATCGCTCTGTATCTACAGTAACATTTCACGAGCAGTACGATTGTTTGCCGTAGCTCTCACATTTATGTCTGATACTCAAACTCCTTAAAAGAGAGCAGCTACCCGGTGTTTCTCAGCACTCTTGCCCCATTTCCCACTCGGAGCCTCCTGCTTAAAAGCTGGTAGACCTGAACTTTTCCCACTGAAGATGACAAGAAAGACCTGGCAAGTGTGGCGCTATACAGGCAGAAGACAGCCTGAATAGTTAGACCAGTTGTACGCGGTTGGGAGATTGGCTGTCTAATGTTCTTTCTGGGAATCTTATTAATGTTATCTTATTATTTCATAATAGATATAACCCATGTGCTAGTGCTAGCAGGCTGTAATTGGGCTTTGCCAGGGAATTACTCATATTTTTCATTCTTGAAGGAATGAAGAGCGCATTCGGTTATGCTAATGACCTCATTTGTGTGGATTCCATTCACTTGGTATGTCTCACTTGTGAAGTATTGCAGCTAGAGCCATGATTTCTCACTCAAAGTAAACGTCGGGGTGTCTCGAAGCAGATGCTCTCCTCTCCAGATGCTGAACGGATGCCTACACCGTGTTTGCCTCTCCTTTGACAGCTGCAGACTCACTCAAAGGTGGATTTTTTGGCAGAGCAGGTTTTGCTGATGGTGATGCGCATCTTTTCTCCCCTCTCAGTGTCTCAGGGTGCTGCGGGAGACGTGGGGCCCTTTGACAGGGGGAGAAAAAATATTTGTTATCTATTGCTGCTTTATCAATCCTTTCTGCCTGTCTAGTAACCCTTATTTGCACCTCAAGCCTTTTGGGGTGTCTTGTTAGAATGCTACGAGAGGTAGAGTGTCACCCCAAGTCCTCAGCTGAGGGTTTTCTTAACTCTCTAGGGGGTACAAATGACAATTTCAGCCATGGAGCTCCTTCCTCCTCATACTTACAATTACGCTCCTTTGTGCATGTATCAAAGCACAAGCAACATATCCTTGTCAATAAAAGCCGTTTCTAATTCTTTTTTATCCTCCCCAGGGGAGTCCTTAGAGCCCTGTGGAACCTCGAGCAGCCCTTTAATTCCTCCCGCTTTTCGTCCTCGCCGCTGCTTGGGGCCGGTTGTTGTAGCAGCCGCTCCGGCTGTGAAAAATGCTGCTCCTTAATCGAGCAGAGCGGTGGCTGCTGAATGACACAAAGCATTACCTGCCCACGGGGACCCAGCGCCGGGGCTGTTTCTGCAGCGTTATCAAAAATGTTTCCATGCATTTGTTTGTAAAATGTCTTTATCCAGCCAGGAGAAATGTCCCTTGAAGTCAACTAAGCAAGTAAATAAATAACAGTCAAAGACAATGCAGCAAAAAAAAAAAAAAGTTTCTAGAGGGAAATAAGTGATGGATTGAAAGAGATTTGAGGCTGTTGTGTCGTACAACTCGGTGCATGATGTGACAGGAGAGAGTCCTCACTGTGCTGCTTCCTAGTCTTCCATTTTAAATGAAGTCCCAAAAATGCTGATTTTAAAAAGTTGAAGAAACAAAATAAAATAGCCTGATGTACACTGTGGACATTTTTAGACCTTCTGAACTTTTTTCTTAATACATGTGCTGATAGCTGTGTCAAAACAAAGCTCTTCGACCAAGGCGCAGGAGGGATGCTGGAGCTATCACAAGCTTTCCAGTGTGTTCATGCACAAATTGAACAGAGGGATGAATTATTTCACTTTTCACAGGTCATAATAGCAAACAACAGGAATCCTGACATGGAATTTGTCTTTGCTTTCCAAGACCAGTCTGTGGAGACCAGAAGAAAATGTTGATTAATAACCACCGTTAATGAAAATAAACATGAGCTAAAATTCCAAGTACTGTGATTGCTTCTCAAAGCATCTAGGGATAGAAATAGATGCAATAAAGCAGAAATCCACTTTGGCTGCCAAGGGATAATGTCTCCTACTTCAGACCCAAGCCTAGCGGGGAGAACATACAGAACCACAGCAGAACAGCCCATGACCTGGAAGCTTTCGTGTGTTTGAAAAGCCATCTCAGAAATGCAGCAGAGCTGAGTGTTCCCGAGAGTGGCTTCCCAGCCCCTGCAAAGGACCTAATATCCCCTGACCCGCCAGGGACCTGGATGCTGTTCATGTGTATGTTCATTGGCTTTTTCCATCTGCGTATTTATCTTATTGATTTGACAAGAGGAATTACAGGTTTGAAAGAAAACGAATAGTTCCCTGCTCAGCCAGCTTCTTGTTTTGATTCATTCCATTCTTGTCACTTTGAGTGAACTAAATAATTAATCATGTTACCGAAAATAATTAGGACTAATATCACAAAAATTACACTAGCCAGTTCTAACAATAATGTTGGTAAGGACATCTAAATAACCTGATATTTAATTATAGTCTGGCTTGTTTAGTGATGTACAGGTTTGGGGCTTTTGCTCCAAATTCTGGCCAGCTACATTGATTAAATGAAAACTTTTTATAGCTAGTGTTCAAATTATCAAATACTTGCCTAGAGCCATCCTATTGATCAAATACATCATTTGTAATACAAATGTTTTTATTAGGAGGTTTTGTTCGAGATAAATGAAGGATCAAATTAACTGGAGATTGGATTGAGTAGAAAATGCTGCAGCTAGATAATTTCAAGCACTGACGCTGAACATTCCTTTCAAATGACGAGAAGTCATCAACTAAGTCTTAATATAAAACATACACACACAGAGGCATCTCCATATTGATTCCTCTCATTGCTACGGCACTTTTTATACAAAACACATTCGAGTTTTGTAGGATAGGCTACAAACCCATCACCTCGCTGCAACTAAAGCAGTCTGGGTTTTTATTCCGGCCAAAATTAGGTGCGCTATCAAAATGCCAACATGCAGCAAAATCCTCTTCCCACTCCCTCATTTTTCATCCATGTTCTGCTGCCTCGGTTACCACACAGTAAAATGTCTTGTGCAACTCTGCTCTTAACCCAAACACGTCCTTTGCATCCGGAACGGGGCGATCATCTTCCTCTTTTTAGGAAAGAAGACCACTAGAAGAGAGCCAGCATGAATATTTAACTATTTAACTACTCCAGCATTCCTGGTAGCACAGCAGGGGTGGGATGTGATTGAGAGTTTACCCATGACCAGCCAGTGGAAAATGACTGTGTGAGTGAAAGGCAGTTACTTTATGTATATATGTATATATATATATACACATTTTAATACAGACTATATTAGGAAAGTTATTTGGGATTACATTTTTTGGGCTGTCTTGTGGAGCTGCAGGTATTAAGTAGTTGCTTTCCGAAATAACTCTCCCTTCTCTACCTCCGGCTCCCCGAGCAACGTGTAAAGTGTTTGCTGATACAGGAATTACAGATGTTGGAGGAGCTGCTATAAAACCTCCCAAGATTTACATTTCCTCCGTGAGGTTTCTCCACGGGCTGACTTCACAGGGAGAGGTTTTACAGGCACTCAGGATCCTTTTGAATGTATCTCCAGAGGCGTTTGCAGTAATCGGAGGAAATCCCTTGAAGCCCATCAGACAAAATACACAGAGTTAGGAAGGGAGCACAGAGGTCAGTTAGTCCCCATGGACAAACTATTTTCGGCTTATTCAGGGACACGAGGCCAAGTTTCCAGCTCGTACTGAGCTTCATGTCTTCATGAAGACATCCAGATGCTCGCAGCCTCCCCCCAGCTCCAGTTTGCTCTGGCTTACAGCACGAAAATAAATGTAAATCTCTTAAAACTGCTGCGTTTCTTCTTAATTTGGGGTAGAGAGGAAAGTTCAGCTCTTATACCTGGGTCTAACCACTCCTAATGCCTGTCCCAGTGCTCCACCGATGTGCCAGGCTGGGGCTCGAGCAGTGAAATATGCAGCACAGCTTTTAGGGAGAATTATTACTTTATTCATTGCTTCAGCGAAAGAAGTAATAAGCCCAGGTGGAATTACAGGTGGTAATGAAAAATAGAGACTTGTTTTTCTCAGGTATCATTTGTGGCCACTTTAACTATATGTATATGTGTGTATGTATGCATATTTATATGTATGCAGGTACCATATGTGTATAATGTATGTATGACAGAGAGAGAAAGGATTACATATACGTATGTTTGTCATGTTACATCTGTATTTTGGAGCTGCAGGCTCTGGGTTGTGAGGGCTTGTATTTTGCCTTTATGTTGTAGCAAATAACAGCTTATTGCCCTCATTGTAAGCTTTAAAACCTGTGACCATTACGTTTGCTGAAGGAGGCTTAATCTTCACTTTGGAAAACTGCAGTGTTTTGGTGCAAGGTGTATTTTCTCCAGAAGAGCTACAGCTATTGTAATAAAAACAAGCAAACAATGAAATTTATGAGTTATATTTAAAGAGATGGGGAGCAAGGGCAAATTAACCCTTTCACACCATAGCCAAGGCTGCAGCACAAGGTCATTTCTGTCTCCTGCCCAGGGAAGCGAGGAATGAAAGCAACGGCATGTATTGATAATGGGTAACCTGATATGAGTCAAGCAATTTAATTTCTATAGGGAACCCAGTGATTGAAAGCACCACTAATACTGATTCATCTCTCTCCCTCTTTTCTGTCTCCTAGTTTCTCACCACTCTGTGCTCTTTCTTCCTTTCAGCTGATTTCCACTGCACGTGTATGTCACGACACCTCATGCTACATGCACTGAATACGTGTAAAATCCTGCAGATTACGCTGTTGTCTTTATCAGCCTGTACTGCAGTATATACTGCTGTGTTTATCTCTGCTAATTCTGAAACAATTTATATAATTCATTTCATTTCTGTTTTAGTAATTTTCCGCAAGAAAATATCAATTTTTCATCAGACTTTCAGGTGGTTTTTTTTTCCGGGTGAGATTTTGCAGCACTGCATCCCTGTTTGGTTCCCAGGACCAGTCTCGGCGGTCAGGATCTGACGGGATATTTGCTCTCTCCTGCCTCTTTTTGCAGTCTGGTCCCAGATATGGGGACAGACAAACTCGAAGGGGAGGTGATAAGTTCATGCTCCTCATAACTGTTCTCATTTCAGGAGAGCTGACCCGGCTTGTTTTTGCCAGGAATACTTGGTTTGGTTTGGTTTGGTAGATGATCTAATTTCAGAGGGAGAAAAGCATGACTGAGGTTTAGAAATGATTCATGTTTGGCCACCCAAACAACATAACAGCTCTCTGACTGTTTCCTGTGTTGGGAAATCTCAGTTAAGTTCAATGTCCCACCTCCGCCTCCAGCATCTCCTGGAAAAGCCAGGGAAGTGAGCCATGGATTGCTTCATCCGCCAAGGCCTTTACTGACTGCTGCTGTTGCAAAAAGACATTTCCCCATGTGGGGCAGCAGCTGGACTGTTGTGTGTTGTTGAAACAGCCTGTGAAAGCAGAGGATGTCTGGGAGACCGGCTGATAGAACACAGTTTCAGGCAGGAATGCATCCAAGGATGGATTCTGGCAGGGAAAGTTAAAAAGGGGAAAGGGTGCAGAAGTCGCAGGAGAAAAATCCTGGTTTTTCTCCTATTGTTTTCAGAAGGAGGGTGACATTACTAGGGGAAGCACCGGGATTTTCAGTACATGGTTTTCTTTCCTAGTGTCAGACAAGCCCGCTCAGTGGGCGTAGTGGTGAGGTTTAACTGGTTTTGAGAAAAAGTGTTCCCAGTTGCCAAGGAGGCCAGGCTGAATATGCTGGTTAAAAGCGTTCACATGCATAGAGAAGAAGAACAAGAAGAACAAGAAGAAGAAGAAGAAGAAGAAGAAGAAGAAGAAGAAGAAAGGAGAAATAATAAGAAGAAAGAAGCAAGAAGCAAGAAGAAGAACCAAGAAGCAAGAAGAAGAAATTAATAATAATAATAATAATAATAATAATAGAACGAACAGAGTTACTTCTTAGGATCGAATGATTTTTAATAATATAGTTTGGGGAAAAATGGTTCTGACTTCTGCCGGAGCTTATGGACATGAACTCTGGTCAAAGAAAGGCAAGGACAGTCAACCCACAGGTCAGGCAAGCAAGAACAGAGCTGGTGGCTTCATATCCCTAAGCAAAACCATTTTTATTACCCTATACTCAGTATGCATTGCTGTATACACGTACACCAGCGAGGAGAGATCATTCCCTCTCACGCTATCCAGACAAAGAGACATAGGGCATAGAGGCTGTGATGAGATAAATGGTTATTATGAGGTATAGGCATTTTTAATTAGCTCCTGCAGACTGCACCACACTGCTAATGAGCTCTTGCCAAGTTTCCTCTGATTCCTCTTTACTTTTTGTAACTCTGTAATAGTAACAATATAATCATTTTCCATAATAACCGTGATAAAATCCAGATAATCCTTCTGTAACTCCTGCATAAGCTTCAGTAATTAAATCAGTTGGTGAAACATTCTTGGTCTAAAGGGTGGATGAACACAACACAGCTCTGTTACCTGGGGAAGAGGATGATGTGGAAAGCACATTCCCCATCTCCTACCCCCAAAGCACTACAAATCCAGCGCAAGACTGTAATAGGGTTAAAAAGGCAAACAGTTTTGTTTGGATCTCAAATTAGCCCATTGTTGCCAAATCAGAGGGCAGAACATTACCAATCAGTACATTTGGTCCCGAGGGAAGAGCCTGGTTTGTGTTCGGTGGGTTGGTGACCAGGCAGCTGCAGGGCTCCCAAAGCAGACAGTAGTCCCCAGATGGGTGGGGAGGTGTGAGGAGGGATGAGGGGAAGAGACATCACAGGAGTCCTGCTTTCATCTGTGCTTTGAAAGAAGGGGGCGTGTTTCTCAACAGTGCTGAGAAATGCAATTTAGATATGTAGCTGGCAGCTCCTACGAAGAGTTTATCCAGCCTGTTATCTTTCACTGGTCTGCTCCAATTGATGTACCCCAGGTGGTGTCACACATGCTTATTCTTTTCTTTCCTTTAACTTAGGAGACACGTTTTTTTCTATAATTACTCCTCATAAGAATTTATCATGCAAAAGTATATACACGTTGCAAAGGAACAGTCTGTCTGCACTTAAGTTAGGTGAACAATTCTAGATCTGCTGCCCCCCCCTCCAGGAGCCTGGTGATGATGAAGCCTTTTGTGATGCTGCCTTCAGATAAGAACCCAGCTTCTTGCTTTCCCAACTCGTGTTTAAGCCCATAGAATTCATTGTCAACTGCGAGAAACTCATCCCTGGGCAGAGAAAAGCAGCACGGACCCACCAGTGCTGTGGACTGATTCCTGCAAGGATTTCTGACCATAGCTGTTGGAGAGTCAAGCCAACCTGGACAGTCCTGCCATGTATCCCCAGCCCACAATTTCACATCCAACAGAGCTGGGCAGACCAACAGAGATGACTGACTTTCCAAAATCCCCATCATACGTTTCCTGGGTAGCTATTAACACTACAGTATGGCCCAGCTAACATGGCCAATTTCAGCTCGAGGTAGTGCAGAAAGGAAGGTAACTTGTAAAAAAAAAAATCTGCTTTCACTCATCAATAGCACCACATGCTCCCAAGCGCCAGGATGTGTCTAGGTGGGTCAGGGTTACTTGAGGTGACGTGGAGGACAAGGTGTGCTGGCTGCTGGCTCCTCCTTGTGCTCTCCTGGGGCCAGTGACCTTCTGCTGGGTTTGGGATGAATATTTTGTACCCATTAGGAGCTGACAGTGAGTGGGATGTTTGTCTCTGCATCTTTGCCTACACCCCCACACGAGTCATTAAGCAACACTTCAACTCCTCTGCTTCGCGTCTCTGTCCCCCGTCACCTGTAATGGCTTCATTCATCAGCCCGCCCTTTGTTTTGGCTGGTTTTTTAGTGTGTACGGTGGAAGTTTTGGTCTGGGTGCCATGCACTGTGATCTCCAGGACTTGCTGCTCCATGGACCATCAGCACAAGGCAGTATTTTGCCCCTTCTTCTTCCAGTTGTTCTCTGCTGAGTGTTTCCACACTCAGACTTTCCTTGCTCTGCTGTGATCTCCTCACCTCTGAGCATCTTTCTTGTGCCTAAGCTTTAAGAACTGACCAGGAGAAGAGCCTCAGAGTTTTTGAGGAGGACGATCACATTCAGACTTTTGAGGGAAGGACTAAGGAAAGGATGTTCATCTAGAAGGCAATGAAATACGTTATGAAATGGATACGATGCCTTGAGAACAAAAGTGTATTTCATTAAGAGACAGGAAAATCCTAAACTCAACAGTAAACTCTGACAGCGCTTGGACATGTTGTGACTGGCAGATCATCCAGATTTTACTGTTTGCAAATCGGGCTCTTAACTGAACCAGGTGCTGAAGAAGTACTTTCCACAGGTCACTGAGTCCAGCTTTATTCTAAATAGCACCAGCCCCAGGCCAAATTCACTCCTGAAATGAATGGACTCATCTCTCACTTACAAAGCCACGTGCCCTGGCATGGTGCATCTTCTGTGGCAGCCTGCGGCATCAGGAGCCGCACAGCAGGCTGATTTCTTCTTCAGCTCTCCTGCGGGCAATGCAGCTTCGTGCTGGCCCTCATACGGGTTACTACCTTTCTGCTCCAGTTATTGCTGCAGTTCCTGAAAGCCCGCGGTGAAAATGTTGTACTTGTGTTAAGGGGAGGTGAAAGGACAGAGGAAGATCAGCACGAAAATACTCGGAGTGTTGGATGGTCTTCTTCCCTTTGTTTGACCATCTTGAATTTTCCTGCGTCTCTACATCCCATGTCGTAGGAGCTGCTACCAAAGCGCTGCTCTGTTGCTGTCTTTTCTACCTGTTAGATATTAGAGGGACCCAATTTTGATCTTATGTGCACTGACTCCCCTCTGCTGACTGCAGAAGCTGATCTTTCCCCTAGCTAAATGCAAGCAGCCAGAGAAGCCTGGGTATGGATGATCACAGAATCTGATCATCAAAAGTCCATCCTAGTCACCTGAAAGCTGAAGTATTGCTTTAATTTTCTTTTCCTCTTGCTGCTAAGAGGAAAAAGGGAAAAAAATACCTTCAGTATTAACTAGTTACTCCTTGCCCTGACAAGAGAGTTGCTGGGGTTGCTCATTTTCTCAGTGCCCATTCTGAAGTACTAGTGCCACATCCAGGCTGTCAGATCCAGACACAATGGGGGAAAAAAGGGTAGAAAAGATAACAAAGATTTAGTGTTTAAGGCCTGAAACGGGCTTTTATAATCTTCTGCTTCCTACCCATGCACCAGATTTGGAGACACCCAAACCTCCACTAGACAGGCTCTAAAGCGTCAGGCAGAGGTTTCCTCGTGCTGCGGGTGGAAGAGCATCTCCCCAGGGTGGGTGAGGGCAGGTACAACTTCAGAGCCTTCTGCACAGCGTGACCCTGCCCAGGCACTGACAGATCTTAACAATCCTGACCAGCCTCACCTGGGCTCTCCACCCCCACCCACGGGCCCAGAGCCTATTTAAGCTCAGCCTAGAACCAGCAGCCCCTTCTCTGAGCTCAGCTGAGGGAATGCAGGTCTCCAGTGCAGGCACAACCGTGCACCTGCCTGACCATGGACCTCCATCATTCTTCTGAAGAAGGTGGCTTTTTCCACCTAATGCCGTGGTAAGGTTTTTCTTTGCTTATGATGTGAAATTGGTGGGTTTGTGCCCTGTTCTCTGCTCTCTGTGCTGCGAAAGCATTTAGTATGTGCTTGCTGCAGGTGTTGCAGAAGGGGAGCAGGATGTTCACGGTGGTGCCCAGGGAAGGATGGGGACAGCTCTGTCCCAGCCATCTGTGTCCCTTCCCCAGCACACAGCCGTGTGCCTGAGCGCTGCAGCTGCCAGCCTGCAGTTCAGATAAGCTTTCCTCTGCCTGCTGCACTGCGTGAGTTTTACCCAGGCTTTGCACAGAGCTGTGACTATGTCAGAAACCAAATTCCTTTAGGATCTGATGTTTATGGACAGTGAACAAGCTCAGGACCCTAGTTCCCCCAGGCAGGGGCATGGGAAGCGGAGTAATTTCCTTCTTACACACAGAGGTTTGTCCTTTCCTATTTACTTCCGAACATTTTTTCATTATGATGTTCTTATGATGCTTTAGGGCTGGAAACACCAGGGATATGAATTGGAGCTTGTCGTTCACAGGGATCACATTATTATACATGAATATATTCTTTCTGTGTAAAAATACCACACATTTAGTTGTGAATCTTGGTTATTATCAGAAGCTTGTTATTGTGATTGTATTCTTTCCTTTTTATCGACACATATGAAATACTGTGTATAATGATGGATTGGTTTCTGACTGAAGAGATCAGGTCATTTAGAAAGTCACAGCCTGCACGGTCTCTGTGCTCTGACTTAGCAATTTAGTTGCCTCTGTTCCCCTGGGTTTTACCTCTTTTCTTGCTGGTGAAGGTAGCAGGGAAAACCTCTTCTCTACTTCTTTTTCAAGGCTAATGTGAGAGCAGAGTCCAGTATCTCTCCTAGACTAAAAATCTGGGGAGAAAATAAAAACATGTTAAAAGGAATCTGCAATTCTGGAAGGATTTGAGGATTTCTCTGGGGATGCTGAGAGCAGCACGTCCTCCCTTGCTCTCCTACCCTGTCACCATCACTCAGCTGTAAAATGCTTCTTGAGAAACCAAGGCATAGAGAAGGGCAGGTCTCGTTATCCTGGGCTGTCTGGTAGGAATCAGAAGGGAGGTATATAACCAAATCATATTTTTGGGCTGTGAGCCTCCAGCTGCACATTTCCAATTATCCGAGCACATATATATGGATGCACAGACCCCTGTAGCGTGCTTCGTGTTTCCGCAGTGGTGCAGGTCCCAGCTGAGCCCGAGCCCAGCTCTGCTGCTGTCCTGCTCCCATGGATGGAAGCAAAACTTCGTCCTTGAGATCTCTGTACACCTTCAGCACGTGTGATGTTCAGCAGTTTTTTGAAGTGTAGTCCAAAGCCTTCTCTGAGGGCAAAGATACTTCTTTCCTACAGAGCTTTTCCTCCCTCTGATGCTGTAGCTCAGGACAGTGAGCAATGAACTGAATCCCAGGCAAACAAGTTCAGGCATCCTGTAGGACCGTGCATGGATTTCCTGAGGGGCATGAACAAGGATGCTATTGTTCCTTCGGAAGGGTTATTAATGGCTGGAAACTTATCCATCCACTGAGGTAAAAGCTGTTACACCCACACAACTTCAATGAGTCAGATCCCAAATAGCCAACGCAGGCTGCAATCAGAGAGCATGGGGGCAGCGGGGTGAAGGAGCCCATTATACTGATCAACCCTCGTTGGCGAGAGAAAGTAGCGGGGGGAGAGGCTTAAAGGATGCTCTTCTCCCAAATTTTCAGGAATAACTGCAGGATCTGGCCTTTATAAACTTTACAGTAAGGTCTGCTGATCAGATATATAAAATAGATTAGGTATTTTTTTTCTACAAGCTTCATTTATACTCATCAGAGTGCTACAAGTAATAATACCAGGAAATAGATTTGCAGGCAGAAGTATGATTTTTAAGTTAACGATGTTCATTTAATTTCAGCTCTTGTCTCCTAGATGTGCCTCCTCCTAATGCTCTAAATAGCTCCTCTGCCTCTTTGATGTTTACACCCTTCAAATGCATAAAGACAGTTCTCTACAATTCCTCATTTTGCCAAGCAATACATACTTAGTGCTTTTCATCTCTCTCCATAAATCAATCCCTTTCCTCTAACAGGAGCTAGAATAGAATTTTTTTTTTCCTTATTAGATTTGTACTGAGAATTTCTTTTCAGAAACAGATAAATGATACAAGGTTTTTTCATGACAAAGCATCCTATCATACATTATTAGCAAACACTTCCACAGTAGAACAGGAATAAAAATAGAAAGTGGGCTGTAAAAAAGAACGTATAGCAGTATGGCATCTAATCTCGCAGCATGGTACTGAAAGTGGAGCAGTTCCTTCACATTTCTTTGCAGATCTTCAAGGAAAGATCCAGGAGGCCTAAGAAACGCTTAGCATCTTTTACTTAAGGATTTTGTTAAATTCTGTGCGATCTTTGACATCAAGTTAATGATTTTTCTCCTTATTCAAAAAGCCCACCTAGTGCTGGTGATGTGTTTGAAGCTGCAGATGTGTTTGAAGCTGCTGCTCCCTGCCTCGCTGTCCCCTTCCCTGTGTCCCAGCGCAGTGTTGGCGGTGCACACCCTCTTCCACAAAACTTTAACAGAGAAACCACCTGAGTTAGAAATGCTTTCAGATCCCACTTATCTCAAAACCAGATTTCTTTTCTTTGCTGATTTCCAGTGGAAGCCATCAAACGTGAACTAGCTGGCGTTCTCATCTGGCAGGCCCAGGTTAAGAAGTATATAATGTGCTTTTAAGATTGGTTCTTCTGATGGACCCTTCTCAGGGATCGCACCTTCTGACTGAGGGGCTTGACTGTGCTTTAGAGGCTGCGGTGAGACAAGGCTTGTCTGGGAAAAATAGTCACCCTCGGATCTCCCATATTTCTGAAAGCAATTTTGGTTGAAGTCCAGCAAACCCTGCAAAAATGGTTTTAAAACGAAATTACAAATGAAAGATGAATACTCAAATGGACAACAATTTCAGCAGCTATTTGTCAGGAAAAGCTTAGGACTTGGGAAATTAGTCTGCCTGGGCAATTACTGCCCTGGGACAGAGGCACGTGTGGGTTTCATTCAGACACGTGTTCAGCCGAGCGCTGTTTGGCCTGATGTTCTTTCCTGCATTGCTTTTTCAGCTATGAATATGAGGACTGAGGAAAGGGCAGACTGATCGATAGGTTTATTTTCCTCGCTTGTGGCTTCAGGAGTGAATTTAGAGGATGGGAACGTTCCCCTGGGGCCAACCAGCCCAGCCGGGCTGGCTGCTGGGTCTCAAAGTCTGCTTGGGAGCGACCACAGAGATGAACAGAGGCAGCAAGGTTTAAACCCCAAGCATTTTGGTGATTATTTAAGTAAATGTGGCAAATAACAAGCTGTGCAGCTGCAGCATATATTCAGGGAGGGAGCCTGGAGGTAGCTTCTGTCATCTTGCAAAGGAAACCAATATCTGAAACTTTTAGCAAAATGCTGAAGATCTTCTCTAGAGGTGCTACCAACAAGCAGAGAGAAGGCAAAAAACCCAGCACAGAGCTGACATGGCTTGATAATAAGCCAAACCAGTGCCAAAGTTGTTGTGTGCGGGGTTTTGTGACCGTGCATTTTAATTTCTTATTGTTCTTGCTGTCCTTAGCACCGGGTTAACACAGCGGTGGGTCCAGCCACTTCCCTTTGATGGCTTCTTGCAGGACATCATTGGCACCATTGCAGATTTCTGTCTTTTGAAGCACTGTGTGTGTGAACTTCATTTCCTTCACCTTGGGGCCTGCTGGGTCCCTATGAAGATTTACGCTCTGGCGTTTTGAAATTTGCCTTTTGCTAGTTTAAAAGAGCTTTTGAAAATGTTTGACATGGTGTGGTGATTACTAACTCCCAGGGCCAGGTCTTTGTCGCACATCATCACTTGAGATCAAGATCTTTGTTAAAGAAGTGATGGCAAAAGACACTAAAGAGGACGGTGGACTTGTATCAGGGTTGGTTTTACTTAAACCTAACTGCTGAAAAATGCTGAGACCTATGGCCATTTATGGCCCTGGGACAGTGATGGCTGAGGACAGCGCTGGTCCCATCTCTGCCTGGATGTGTTGAGAGTCATCTCTTCGGGATTTGAGGCACAGGTTAGGGACACGTATGTGTAAGGGTGGAACTTCCAACAACCGAGATCCAAGGACTGAACAGACTTCACCTGGATGTGAGGTTTTGAACTGTTAACACTTTGGTTCTCATTATTGTTGACAGCTTAAATCTCTGCTTTCTATTCTTAGAAAAACAGTACTTTTATATTTAAGTTATAAAACTATCTCAAACATCAATAACCAAATATGGTTCCCTCAGTCAACCACAACTTGAAAGTTAGACATTTTAATCTCAAAGGTTACTCTTTTTTTGATCTATTTTAATTCTCTTTCCTGATAATGTGCTCGAATATCACTGCCCCTCTATGGGGGTGCTGACTGCTGCTTGGTTTTGCTATTCCTTCAGAAAACAGATTTCTGTAACTGCTTATGCTGATGTTGCACAAAGGTTTGGCACCAGGAAGAAAACAACAGCTAGGAAGAGGTGGTAATAAGGTTTCTTTAATTCAGGTTGTGGGTTAGTGAAGAGCCCAAACTGACCAGTTCTATTTAAATCACATTAAAAAACCGCTAAGACAGCAGTGGGTTTGGTGTTTACATGTTGCTGGTAAAGAGCAGCCATATACCTTAGTGGTGCAGACCAGGCAGGTGCACTATGACATGGCCCAGGCACTAAGCTCCTCACCCAGACCCTCCCCAGGTAGATATCACACCTGGCATTGGAGAGCCTTGCAAAGACAAAATAGATACCCCTCTGCCCTTCGTGTGTGTATATATGCCCACGCGTGTGTGTATATGTATCTGTACATACTTTCTAAGTCTGTAATAGCACGAGCTGTCTGTGCTTGCTGCACGTTCTGTTTCTTAGGGCAACATTTAGACTGTGAACTCCCTGAAGAAAAGACTATCTTGCTAAGTGTTTCCAACTGGCCTAACCCTCCTGGGCTTTCATTTCCTGACGGGCATTTAATGTAATGTAAAGAACAGAAATAATATCTTCCATTAAAACTTTATTATGTAGCTCTTCCACTTAAGAGCTATTTCACTTACTCCCAGCCAAATGAATCCCAGTTGTTGAAAGCTAAACATGGAAATTCAGGAGGGGGGAAGCAGAAATCCACCTGCAGTCTTGAGAAGATGAGGTAAAACAAGAGTGGAGGGTTTAGTGACTCGTCTGAGAAGATGTGTGTAGCTCAGTGAGGAGCCCTGGGCCGGCGCCATATGTGACAGAACATGAGAGTACAGCCACCAGCATGGGAAACGTTCGTTTCTTTGCAAGGGGAATCTGCAAACGCGTGTCCCCCAACTCTACCTCCTGCTGATTTCCACTGGAGTATGTTATAATTATTGGGAGCATCAGACATTCGCTCGCTTCCGTGGATGTTGCTAAGGCTGCTGGTGGGTTGATTGATGTGTGGTTACCACTGGAGAGCAGCCTGAGTGGCAGCTGCTGACCTTCTTAGGAGCATCTGTATTGCTCCTCACCTTCCCTCTGGCTTTTGCTGTGACCTTTGGATACAGATCGATCCCAGATTAGTGTTTGTTAACAATAAATGCCCTAAATTCTAAAATTGGGATACAAGTAGACAAGTTCTGAAAAGGTTAAACAAGCTCAGGGCAAGTTAGTACAAGGCTCTGCTCACCGTGCTGGCGCTTGGTCCGTGTGGTTTGTTTTCCAAAAGTGTTTTCCTGTCCTGTTACCTACGATTCCAGGGCTAAACCAGCTGGACAGCCCTAGGATGGGGAAGCTGTGATGTGACACCTGTGCCTTCTTAGCTGGGCTGCACAAAGCCCTGATATAGTCCAGAGGATGGACTGTAACTTATTTTTCTGGGCACTCTATGGCGTATTGATGGAACGGCTATTTTGCCAAGCAAAGATGGGTAAACGCATCCAGCTGTACTGGACTGGCTTCAGTTCATAAGAGGCAGGCAAGGTTTTTCACTTTTCCTTGAACAGTTATATTGTCCTCCCCACTCCAGTTACAAACTTCTGGCTGCACAGATTTATCAAAGTACACTTATACATTTTTATATATATATATATATACACACGCACACGATATGGAAGCTGTAGGTCAAAACAAACTTGTATCTAGACACTGTTCCCAGCCGTGTAGGAAAGCTAATAAGGAACATCACTGATCATCAACTATGAACTGGCTAAATAAAAATTTTGACCCATATCATTAAAGGTATTTTGTGCATCTTTGCAACATCTTCAAGTGTTCGGTAACAAAAAAAAAAGTCTGAGGTGTTAATTAATCGTGTCATGGGTGATATAAAGCTGCATCAGTACCTATAAAGTGCCCTAGCGATTCAAGAGAATTGAAGTAATGAACAGAAATGCTCAGTTAGAGCTTTTTCCATATTTTATGTTAATCATTAGGGTAGAGCTGAAATTAGCTTTAATTGATATTAAGGGCTGAAAAAATTAATCTTCTGGAGAATGAGTCTCTTTAACCTTTAATGATGCAGTAAATAAAATATCCTGTCAACATTTGTGCAATAGTAAGGGTTTTCAAAATTCCATATCTGCATGGTGAGAGATTCAATCTGCCCAGTTCTCTCTGTTACAGCAGGTAAAGGTGATGTCAGGGCATGCATCCAGCTACAAGTTTTCCATGTTTCCAAGCTATCTGTCATACCTGGGTGTAATTCCCCATGCTGGCTTGTTACTTCTAACAGGGAAATGGAGAGAGGAAGGAGGGACTGTGAGAACTAGACAAATTCTGCGTTCTGCCTTTCTCACTTGTGCACTTTCTGACTCGTAGGCTTCTGATGCCAGAGGATGAGTGGAGAAACTGTGTCTCAGTAGAGGGTAACGTAAAAGGAACAACACTGCCTGTTCTTCCTTTTAGATGAAATATGCCTGAAAATGTCTCATTTTTCAATTTAAAGGCAAAGTGCGATTGCAAAGGACTTCAATACTTTGGGGACACTTAATTTAGTAATAGTCAGGCCATTCTTCTATCTGTCAGGGCTCAGCCTGGGACTGGAACACCTAATATCTGACTTGGTGAAGCGTATGAAATGTTCCCCTGCTGTAAGCAGGAAACCTGTTTTTCATAAAATCCATTTGATCATTGCAATCAACTGGAAGTATTACATCATTTAGGCAAGTTACTGTAACATCGATGGTTACTCCGCTGTTGTTAACTGAGAAACAGGAAACAAATCTCTTCACTCACAACCATTTTTGTCTTTTGTCAGGATTGATACAATAACAGTTCTCATATTGTGGGTTATATATCTCCTTTGGCAAGTTCCCATCAAACCTTTCTGTATTGAGGGGAATATACTTCTGCATATTTACAGTAGGTATCCTGAGTGATTGGCCAATGCTAGTGTTTTACTGGGGTGCACAGTGCTGAAGGCTGGCCCTTCAGAAATAGTCTCTGAGACGGTTGAAAAATCTTTAAGAAAAGCATACTTTTAAAAGTGTTGATGTAACATTAATTTTCTGCATTCTTTTATTTTTCCTTCTTTCTCAAGATTTGGGAGGATTTAGAGAGGGAAGTGAAACAGAAGTGTCCTCAAAATTAATTTCTACCCATACTGTGTTTGGAAGCTCTTTCTTTTGACAAAGACCCAGCTATCTTGGAACAAGTTGTCCCGGGCCTGCCAAAGATGTGTCGAAACAGTTAAAGGAATCAGCAAGGTCTAGATAAAGTAAATATGTTTTAGCAGTGAAAACATTTGAAAGTTAAACAGTGGTAAGTCTGTTTTAAAAAGAAAATGAGCAAATCAGTGAAAACCATCCTGCTGCATGCACAACGACCAGGACCAGCGGACTGGTGGCCAAGTCGCATCCAGTTCTGCGGGACGGTCGGCGAAGCCATCGGAATGATGGGGGCAGCCCTTATAAACAAAGTAATTTTATGGAGTTAAGACACAGAGGATCTAATTTTCTCCTAGAAGACTCATTACCATGATTTTGTTACACGTTATTTATGGGCTGTTATGACAGTCCTGGCAGGTCATAATTGGCTGAAGCTGGAGAATTAGTCACATTTTTCACGTTCGGAAGAATGATCTGTACAGTTACACTAATGACTTCATTCCTGGAGATGCCATGTGCTGGGCAGGGATTGTCTATCCTGGGGTACAGCTGGCTTAACCCTTTTTGGTTCTGATCACCATGCAGAGGTGTTTGACTTCGTTCCTGATGTAACGAAATTACGTTGAAGCAGTTCTTTGGCATATAAGTGACTTGCTGCTTTCGTGCGGGTTTCTCCTTTCTTTCATTTTCCTTGAATCTGGCTTTAATTTTGTCTAGCCCTATTTTTCTAAAGGGAAAATATGTTTTTTAACTAGTCTGACCATGCTGGAGCATTGCACTCTCCCCCCCAAGAGCTGCTGCAGCATTACAGCATTAATGCCCAGCTCTTGCACTGGAGGTTTTTAACCCCTGGTAAGAGATGAACAACAGTTTAAATTGTGGAAGGGCCTTATTGGCAACACTTCTAACTGTGCCTTGCTGTGTACATAGCAAAACCCAAACAATTTTTCACAGATGATGATTCAGAAGGGAGCACTATAATTGTTTTATCTGCCTTTTGGGACAGCACAAGCTGCTAACTCTTGAATTAGAGCCTGGTGAATGTTGCTGTATCTTCCTGAAAAATGGACAGCTTTAATCTGGGAATTTCTGGTGATGAGGAATCCACTGCACTGTTTGTTGACCACTCCCAAACTCCTTAATTGCCATTGTTAAAGAAAGGATGTGAATTTTGAATAAATTTGTACTGTGTTGGATTGTAGCATTTGGATCCTTTTGCAGTTTTGTCTGCAATCATGCGGGCACAGGAGAAAATTATAGACCATGATCTGGAAAGTGTTGGAGTGAAGGATGCCAGGAGAAAGTTAAGGGGTGACTTGATTTGTTTGGCAGGTCTTGTGAAAACCTTTCCCGTTTGGCAGCATCATTCTTGGTTTAAAGGTGTCAGGACCAGCACAATATACTGGGGTTATCTGGTGTGAAATTCAGATCCAGGAGAACCTCTCACCTGCTTTTTGATATTCTGTTTATGTGGTCAGAGATGGCATTAAGTCCTTTGGTCAAAGCATCGTGCTGATGGCAGGACCAGCCCATAGGGCACAAGCCGTAGACGGGTCCAGAGCCGTTCAAGAGCAAAGCAGCTCGCGCCAGGCTGACATCCCACCACGAGCAATGCAGACACCCCATCCCGGCTCTGGGAGGATGCCACAAGCTCAGCTACAAGCCACATCCAGACAATTTCTCCAGGAGCAATGTTCCTCCTGCTGTCACCACCTCCCACAAGCTGCTCCTGCTGCCCTCTGTGATCCGTCCTCTGTCACTCCAGCACGGAAAAGGCTTCGCCAGCGCTGAACTGAAGGCAACCTCTTAATCAAACTAAGAGATGGGAGTTATAGTGTTTGTAAAATACTGTACAAATGGGAGGGTTTGATCACATTAAATGAAGGATCAGATTCATTAAATTAAGTGGAAAGCAATGTACATGGATAATTTTGAGGGTTGAGGCTGAATACGGTTTTTAAATAGGAAGTGATCAGCTGCTATACACAACACAGAGCAGCTCTCAAACATTTTTAATGACAGTATTTGTATACACTTTAGTTTAATTAACACATGGCACAAGAGAGGTTTGGTAACTAGGATATAGTCTCACACCAGTAGGCTCAATTATAACACCTGAAATTTCAAGCATCAATACACAAAAAAGAACGTCACCCATCCCTGCCCAGCAAGGTCTGGCTGTTTGAATTTCCATCACATGTTATTTCTCTTGGATGCGACAGTAATTCCTTCTCTCCAGATGGAGAAGTCCCCCTAGAAGTCGATGATCAGCTTCTCATTTGGATTTATTTCTTGTTTTCTGCAATCAAAATTAAGTGGGCTGTATATTGTCACTGCCCAGTGATTCACATTACATTTCTGACAGCTATGTTTATTAGTAAATATGTAGTAATTGCTTCCAGGATTGACTAGAACAGATCTTCTGGGTATGTGGGAGAGATTTCCCACGATGCGTGATCCCTTCGTTAGCACAGCACTCATCAGACACCAGAGAATTGTTGCAGCCGCGGTTGGGTTTTACGCCTCTGCACGTGCAGTGTTGGTCCGGGGGACAAACTTCAGAACAATTGGCTTTTCTGGTTTTAAGAATCCCTTTGAATTCAGCTTGAGAGGGATCTGCAACAATAACAGGGAAATATACTTGGAGATAGGCAAATTAAATAAGTAGAGGTTAAAGGAAAGAAATCTGGCCACAGTTTGGACACAACTTGATCTGTAGTGCCTGAAAGTGCAAAGTAGCTGGTGTTGGCACCCACCGTGAGAAAACTGGCACCTGGGTCTTCACGTGTGAGTTTCAAAACATAATGTGCTCCTCACCTGAGTTTCTTTGCAGGTCTGGAAGGTGAAATGTTGCAATAGGGCGATGATGGCAACTTTCAGAGTCAGGAGAGCAAACCGCATCCCAATGCAGTTCCGGGGACCAGCTCCAAAGGGCAGGTACGTATATGGATCTATGGCGTCCTTGTTTTCCTTACTGAACCTGGATTATGACATGGTTGGGGAAAATAAATTAAGGCAGCCCAAACCCAGAAAGCTACATATCTGTATTACTTATCCAGAGATCTATTGCTGGTGCCCTGCAGAGACTTTTGTTCTTTTGCTAAGGTATCTCTGCACACCCCAGCAGCTGGGTGCTGTGTCAGAGCCCTTGTCCAGGATGGCGTGGGATCCCCCTTCAGCATTTGAGTTCAATTCTGTCCATCCAGCATAGAAGTCAGGAGCAATGGGAAAATCTACACGCTCTCCCAAAATTACTCATTTTTCTATTTGTTTCACTTAGTGAGAGGCAAAGCAGGAGTTGTCTTGGTTAGGAGCAGCCTATGGCTTCGGTCTTGCTGGGAATGAGGTAGATACCAATTTTTAAAATAACCAACTAGGGAGAAGTTGTCCCTTCCTTGAAAACAAAGAGGGAAGGCAACTCTGGAAGGATCAACTCCAGTATATTTTGTAGCAAAGCCTGTGTGAAGAAAACAGGTTCAGCAATTAAGATTCTACAGAAAGATGGCTAGCAGTTACAAAAAACCTCACCACCTATCGACTCTTGTAAGTGAGACTCAAAACTGTGTACAAGATGTTGGGAGGTATCAGTGTTATTCCCCCAATAGAATTATGTTGTTTGAAACCTCATTTTAAGTGCAAATCTCATTTTTTTTTCCTAAAATGACATTCTCATCAGCCTGCAATTTCTTATTGGTATTGTTTGAAAAAAGATGGGAAGAATACCACTAGGAAGCTAATCAGAGATTAATACTTAATTACTATGTGAGGAAAAAGCAGCATGATATTTCTTCCCTTTCATTATGCTGTTTGTACCTTTCTGGTCTGAACTCTTCTGGGTTTGGCCAATACTCGGGGTCATGTTGCAGGATATAGGCTGGGATCATAACAATAGTTCCTTTGGGAATGGTCACTCCATTTATTTCTACGTCTTTCTTGCAGGTTCTCTCAATCCGTCCTCCAAGGGGGAAGAGCCGAAGGGTTTCACTCACTGCCATGTCAAGATATTCCAGTTGCATCACCGCTTCGTACGTGAGAGGAGCCTGTAGGACAACAAGAGAAAGGTGACCAAGTATGTTGGCACGAGGACTGGATTGTCCCAAAGTGACTGCTGAGGCCAGAGCATTCCCAGCCCCTGCTGCCCCAGCTGTGACTCGGACTTGCTGAAGAACAAAAATGCAAGGTAGAAATTGAATAATTGGTTTCATCTTCCATGGAAATGGAAATGCCTGGAAATCCACATCCACTTGTGCATGGGTGCAGAGTGTGGCAAATAGGTTTGTGCAGTGGAGTGGCCTGGAAGGTTTCAGCTACCAAAATCACTACAGGGCTGAGTTGTCTCTGAGTGTGTGTGTGTCCTGGAGATGTTGGAACATCACAGGATGAGGGTGTTTAGGAGCTAAAGATTTCTCCTTGTCTTGACTGAACAAGGAGGACAACAAGGTCAGAAGGTTTTCACCATCACTCAAGGTCCCCTTACCTTGTTGGGTAGAACAGTGTCGATTTCCTCCAGCAGTTTTTGCTGCACATCGGGATGCGTGGCGAGTTCATACGCCAGGTAAGCAAGTGTGTTGCTGGTGGGCTCATAGCCAGCAAAAATAAAGATGATTGCTTGTGCCAGGACCTCTGTGTCAGTCAGGGCTGTGAGGAGAGAGGACATGGGGAGATGAACAAAACTGGTGTTGGCTGATGGTCTCAGCAAGGAACCAGTGGCCATGAGTGGGGTTGAGGCAGGTTTGTTGTGGTTATTTTCTGATAACACATTCATAGCCACTCCGCTATCTGTCTGGAAAAAGTCATTTAATAGAGGAGGCAGGTGATTTCCTGGGTGTAAATGACTGCAGCAGTCCTACACCCTGGCAAAGGACCTGGGGGATTCCCCTTGGTCCTGGTGCTGGGGTGGTGACCCCATTGAGCCTTCCTCTGGGAAAGATCTCCCCATCTTCCCCTTGCTTCCAAAGCCCTTCTTCCTGTGGTGAATATTTGGATGTTGTTACCTTTATTTGAGTGATTTGCTTCGTTGCTGGAGTGACTGGTTGAGTTCTGGGATTCAATCATCAGCTGCAGAAAATCTACTCTGCCCTGAAATGAAAAGCAGGAAAGTTTCTTTGGTGACAGGTCTCTCAAGGGGGAGCTCAGATAAGCAAATTTCATAGCCTAAGCACAATTTTTAAACCGAAAGAGTCCCCAAAATGCACATGACTTCCTTGTTGTAAAATATGACGCTTTCATTTTATTTTGGAAACTTCTCTGTCTTTTCCATGAAGCCATTGGGTGTGAGAGCAGTGTCTCGAATGAATTTCAGGAAAGGGATCCGAACTCTAAAAGGGAGAATTTTGTCACGAAGTAGCTTCAATTTTTGAAAAGCGAGAGGGGAAGGCGCAACCACAAAAGGTGATATTGCTGCCCTTGTGCTGCTTACTCAGCTCTTATTCTCTGCCTAATCTTCTTCAGGGAGTGACTTACTACAAGTTTTGCAAACCCAAGCTTAATGCAGTTCTGCCAAACCTTTATCTGGATTCAGCTTCAGATCATGGATGTACAGCAGCCACTTGCTTCTCTGCTAGGACCGGTGAGGTGAGGCTTTTCTGACAGTATTAAAATCAAGTGTTTACACTTAAGTAGATTCAAGGGTTTGTGTCATTGTGCCTTGGTTTCACCTTTGATACTATCACTCTAATTGTTTCATTTAAGTGTATTTTCTGCCACAATTGCTAGCAGGTACATGCTTGCTTACTTTGTGAGCATCCTTTTCACGATCCTTCTTAATTTTGGTGACAGATCTTGCAAAGAAATCTACAGTAGCTTTGGGGAAGAAGCTTACATTCATCTTGCCCAAAACAGGAATAAGGAATGGAAATGCAACTGAAAAACAAATTGAGAATAAAATCAGACACTATAAACAAACTCCACCTCATATAAGATAGCTATGGATGTTACTGAGGAAGTAACTATGCTACTGAGAAATTATTTCCTCTCTTGATTTCTTTATCTTGGCAAAGCCTGAGCTTTGCATTTTTTCCTCTTTCTGTTTCTTATGATAGTTTGTCTTGACGCAACCATCTCCCGGGTTCCTCTGGGCATAACTGAGCTGGGCATAATCTTTGCTTTGAGATAACCAAAGCCGATGCCACCCTCTTTTTGAAGGCACTACTTTCTAAGGACAGGTTACTTCTGTGCATTGTGCAGCACTATGACAGGAATGGGGCTCAGAAGAGAAATAGTACAACTTCTGAATTCTTTTTTTCAGGCTGAGCCATTCACTGCCATGCTCTACTCATGCAAACATTTTCAAGCCTCCTTCAGAGCATTTCCTTCATCATAGAGAATGGATCTTGAGCTCATATTCCTAAAATCTACTTTACCAGAACCTCCTCTATGTGCAGATCGCAACTTTCCTCATGTTTTAGCAAGATATCTAATCATGATTTAAGGTCCATCTCCATCATCATCACTGCAAGCTATTGCACTGCTAGGAAATTGCGTGTAATTACAGTCCCTGCTCAGCATTCTCTTCCAGAAAATGCATTTCAGATAGCACCATTCTCCTCAAGCCTCACAGCTGAACTTGCTTTTCAACCTCGAATCATTTTCCAGCATTTATTTGGATATTGGCTAGGATGTTCGTGTGGTTCTTGCATTGTGGATGTCAAAAGTGGAAGAAGTTTTTACCCACCTCCTTTGAAGAGTTTTAGCATGAAGCTAACAATGAGGAAACGATGAGACAAGAGCCATTAGGACTTCCATTCTAGCTAATGAAGTTATTTAAGAGATACTGTTAATGTACAGGATGCACCAGTCTGATAAACTCGCTAAAGTCACCCTTCAGTCGTACTCTGACACCTGAATGAAATTTTCAACAAAAAATGTCATTTACATGCCAAGATGAAGAGTGGATTAAAGAAGTCAAACTTAACAAAATTCTGCATCTCTCTGACAAAGGGGTCATTGGGGTTGTTCATGGAGTCGATGTTCACACCGAATGAAGTGCTGGTGACGACATCCATGCTGTAGGCTCCAAAGATGCTGAGAAAAGATGGAAAAGGGAGACTGTGGTTAAATATTTGGACCAAGTGAATATATTTTTTTTTCCTAATGCCTACGTGACATTCAAATATAAATTCTCATAAGACCTCCTGCCCTGATTTTGAAAAGGAAATTGGATATATAGTAACTGAAAAGCACTTATAGTGAAAGGGACAGATTTTTAGAGAGCTTTGGTTTCAAGCCTGCATGGGTTTTGAAATTGGACAGCTTTTCGGAGGATTTTTAAAACAGCATGTAGCTACATGAGCAGGTTAGTGCAAGGACAGCATGAAGCTCTCGAGCATTTTAGTTTTTTGGGGAGGGGTGGTAACGCATCCTGCTTCAAACACACCATAAAAATGGCCTTGCTCAACCCAGCACAGCTACCCATAATGGTACCAACCATCCAAACCCTCTCCTTATGGGGTTTTTGGTAGGGAAGAGCGTTGCTGGTGTGTGACTACTGGTGTGCAGCTGCTCTTTCTGCATCTCTGCTTTGAAGTTTGGGGTGAAATCCATAGGTTTCAGAGCCCATGTGAGGGCACAGGTGAGGATGATGCACCCAGGGCCACAGTATGGCCTCCGCCCAACTCCACCCAGCAATGGGGCAAGCGATGGATGAGCCAGGCTCTCAGCTAGCCCTGTTCCTCGTTTCAGAGGTCTGGTTTACTCAGCGACCGATCTGCATTGCCAGTAACGAATGAAGTGCAGCACTTGCTAACAAGGTTTGCTGCTTAGCCTGCTGCTCCTACCAGCTACTTACTCCTTTACAAGTAGAGCGGTGTCCTTTTCCACTCGCTTATGAACATTTTTCACCAAAGATTCCCCATAGTGCTTCATTATAGGGAACATCTGTAACAAACCAGAGATGCTCACTTAAGTACAGTACATTTTACTTCTTTAAGACAGGCTTACAAAGACTGCAGGGAGTTTCATGAATAGTTACAAATAAGATCTTTCTGCTAAGATTTTTATTTTAAGCCTTTTTAAAAAAATTTAAATTGGGCATAAATTAAACAGGCCAGCCTAGTTGCCAGGCTCTGACTAAAGAAATCAGACCCCTGTGACCATCTCAGCCTGGAAATACTGTCTACTGACTTTCTAATTCAGTTTGTACTGCTCCTCTGCATTTTACCTCCTTTAGTTTCCCACTGGTGAAGGTTGGCGAGAGCACGGTACGAAGCCTCTTCCACTGTTCATCTTCAGCTATTGAGACAGCGTCTCTCAGCATCCCTACTAGATCTAGATTCTGAAGGGGAAAGAGACAAGGTATTAACCCCAGGAAAGACAGTGATTTCCTTGCAAGGGTGGGAATGCAGCATGCAAGCCCCTGCCCAGGCTATTTCAGGGTCATTACTACTGGCAGCAGGCTAAGACCTTACAGACTCTCTCAAGACACACGTACATAAATAACGCCCTTTCCTGCAGTAAAAATCAACTGTGATATG
The DNA here is from genome assembly GCF_036013445.1 of Caloenas nicobarica. Lineage (NCBI taxonomy): Eukaryota > Metazoa > Chordata > Aves > Columbiformes > Columbidae > Caloenas > Caloenas nicobarica. The sequence goes on along the minus strand of NC_088258.1, from coordinate 4,122,844 downwards.
CCGCTTCCGTATCCAGAACAAGTAACCCAGCAAGTCCCACACCCATGTGTATGTGTGCACCCACACCCAACGGTGTCACCCAGTCTCTGTACCTCAGCTGGAAGCTGCAGGGTGGCACATGGGCCAGCTGGACCCTTACAGATTCCTGTGTGCTCACACAGATTCTCAAATTTATCCCTAGATATGTATATATAGGTGTGAGAGCAGAATTTGCCTGATATGCAGGCAAATAGCTTCCTCTGCCAGGCCAGGTACGCAGTCCCCAGGCTGTAAGGCAGGGGAACAGTGACATACAGTGGCCATTTACAGAAGTCCCTATAGCATAGTCACTCTTTCCCAATGGGAAACCCTGCTACATGCTTGTCTCCTCCTGTACTTTGTTTTTTGGACTCTGCGGTACATCATGATGCTTCTGCTCTTACCCTCCGGTTGGTAAAGGTGGAGTAAAACTCTTTAACCAGCACAGCTTTAATGATCTGGGGGTCTGTGACAGCCAGCACGGGTTGCCTGCCATCGTAAATCCTGGTGGGGGGAGAGGAGGAGACAAATAAGCAACCGCAGGTAGCTGAAATGCAAGGCTTAGCTGATGCCCAAGAAACAAAATACGTTAAACCAATGCTCCTCCATCACCAGCCTGGCTGTTCTGCAGATGCCTAAGTGCAGAAATGTAGAAATTAGAGATGGAAAAGGACTCCCAGGTCTTCTTCCATCTGGTTTTGTAAATGATAAAGGGGGGCTAAACACCTTCCAAATTCACTGGGAAATGAGCAGGGCTCAGTCCCTCACAGGACCAGACACTAAATGAAGCAAGTGTCTTCACTTTCTCCCCTGACTCTCCATGTTTTTCCAGGCACTTAAACACATTACAGTATTAGAAGGAAACTTGTTTGACCCCTTTCAGGCTCTTGAGTGGGGTGCCTGGAGACTCAGGCTGACAGCACTGAAATATCCTTGGAGATGAAACGTGATCCTTGTTTTTGTCTTTCTAAGCTGCCAGTTCTGAACACTTTCCTGGAACAGATGTAGATGAAGCAGATTTACGTGCTTTCCCCATTTGTGTAAAGACGTCTTTTCCAGACTCCTTTTTTTTTTTTTTTTGAAGTTGCTGTAGGGACTAATGGATACATTGTAGAGGATATGCACAAGTTTGTAGCCCAAGTTATAACAGCAGCAATAAAAGCCACAGGAGATGCCCAGAGCAGAGCAGCGGTAGCTGCACCGGCTCCCCCAGCAGCAGGTAAGGATCAGCAGCACAAGGAAGTCGCAGGCTTTGGATCTGCTGCTTCACTTGGTGTTGGGACTCGCATTCCTCTGCTGTTGATAAACCAGGAGAACTCGAACTCCCAGCTCCAGATTCTTCCTTAAGTAAATAGTAGCTTTGCTGCCGATTTTGTTAGGAGTGGGTGAGGGCCTTTTGTTCTCAGCTTTAAAATGGCTAAATGGCTTTCATAGCACAGATCAGTGATTTCCATATAGCACAACAGCTGCACAGCCCTGCAATCATCGGGCTTTAATGTAAACCACCACAAGCACCCTATCGTTATTGTACTGATAGTGCTGGGACCATCAGGGCTGCAGGTAGAGAAAAGGGACCTTTCCTAGTGACTTTTTTCTCCCTTTTGTATGGATTCTCTTTTTACCTTAAGAAGAGGTCAGTGGTTCGTACTTACCCCCAGATTTTCCCGTATTTCTGGAAGCATTCGGTGTCATATTCCAATAAACCCTGTGGAAAGAAATTTAAAAATGAACTCAGAAGATGCAGTGGAGGGGATGAAGTTGGAGATGGTGGCTTGGGAAGGGCATCTGTGAACTCATGTTTAGAGCTGCGTTCTGAGTTCTACTCTCCAAAAACATGCTGAAGGACAGCATAAATGTATAGTGTGTTGTGAAAGAGCTGTTTGCCAGGACCCTGGCAAAGGGCAGTGGTAAATCAGCCACCCATGCGTGCTGGTTGGGTGATGCTGTAAAAGCAGAGCCCCATTGTCTGTGTTACTGAGCCCTTATTCTGCGCTGGCCTCTGCACAACCTGTGTGTCAGAGCAGAGCTTGGCATTTGGAGATAACTTATCATCACCATGTATTTATTTAGCTAGAGCTGTATGAGCAAAGGCTGATAATTCTGGGGCCAGGAAAGCTTCAGTCACTTACTTTGCGATATTCCATGCTTGTCCCAATGAAAGGCAGAGGCCTTGGTCCGGGAATACCCAACTTCTTGAACAAATTAAATGGCCAGGTCCCATACCTGTGGGATAGAGAAGACAAGTGCTACATCACCATGGCATCAGGACTGTGAGCTCTCCTAAACCCAGACACTGCCGCAACGTCCCCTTGGCTTTAAGTAGTAGAGGATGTTGGTCTGGGAGTTTGAAAAAGGTGATCCAAAAGAAAATTGCCCTGTAAAAAGTACTTGATAAGCACGGCGAGGTTCAGTGCTGCCACACAGAGCTTCAGAGAGATCACTGAGACGTCAAAGCAGCTGTCACCTAAAGGCATGGGTGCTCCGGTGGGTACAGGACCTTGAAGCCTTTACTAGAAGTCAGAAGAGCTTGCTGCCAGCCAAAGGAGAGACAGAAAAAGGAGCTGGAAGGAGGAACACCAAGCTTACATGTTTTTACTGAAGAGAAATCAAAGCAGTGCCAGAAGTGACGTCCCAAACAGGGCTTTTGTCAAGCTGCACTTTAATTTCATGTATTGCGCTCCCTCCCCTTGCGTTCGCTCAATGGTGTGTCAGGAAGTCTTGCCTTGATGGTTTTCTCTTTAGATTTTATTGACAGCTTTGCAGATTTCTTTCCTCTGAAGCACCCTTTTTGGCAGCTCTAAAGTTATTACTTCTACCTCAGGGGCCTTCTGTTTCTCGACAAGGGCCTGGGCTGCAGCCCTTTGAAGCTTGTCTTTGGCTGTGTTGAAAGAGCTCCTCAAAATATTTGGGTTTGGTTGGTAGCTGCAGCTTCCCAAGTGACCAGTTCATTGCAGAAGGGATGTGAAACTGCAAAGGTTTGGCAGAGGGATGTTATCAGAGATCCTCTTTGGGCTATGTAGCAGCAGCTTATCAGCCAGCATCTTGGGAATGCTGTCCTGAAAAGCTGGAGTCTAGGCTGAGACTTAGCGGGGGGGTTCCCTTGCAATTAGTAAGATTTTTCTAAATCTGGGGAACCCCAAATGAGATCAATTTCCCCCAGCACAGGTTCTGCCAGACCACAAAAGTGGATCTCATTTTATAGTCCAAACACAGCAGGCAAAAAAACCCAGGGAATCGGTTGTTTGCAGGTGCAGAAAGGTTTCAGAGAGCTCGGTTTGTCAATGTTTAACCTTTTCTGTCAGAAGATAATTCAGTACTAGGTATAAAATGTTTGTGGATTTGTAATGTTTATGGGCAGCTGGGGCTGCAGGAGGACCAGGAGATGCCAGGCTGGGCTGGTTACAAAGCCCAGAAACGCTATGGGAAGGTAGGCTAGGCTTAATCCATTTGAAACATGGCCAGAAAAGCAGAGTCTGATGCTCTTACGACCAAAACATGACACAGTTTTCTGCAGGCTGAGAAGGGCCATTCAGCAGAAAGCTAGAGAATAGTCATTATGTATTCTCACCATGGATGTGAACCAGAAATGCCCGATACTCCTTCGTGTGTAAACTGGAACAGCATTGCCCCAGATGGGCAAGAAGCATCTGAACAACCTCCCTGTCCTAAGAGGCAGGGAATTCTCTATTTAACTCAGATATCAGAGCATGAAGATCTGGGCTTAGTCCCTTTCGCCACAACAAAATTGCAAGAGGCTGCAGAAGGTGGGAGTGTGGTAACCAGCAACCCTAGATGGCTACGGAGACATTGAAATATGAGTGTTTAGGTCATTAATGAGGATGGAGTTTGGTTTTTGGTTTGGTTTCGATTTTTATTGGTTGGGGCTTTTTTGGAAGTATCTGCCCCAAACAGGCTTTTGAGTTATCCAAATTACAGGGAAAAGTTCAAGAAGAAAAGAAAAAAAAAAAAAACACAAACCGGCTAAAAGTTTCAGAGTTTACTGAACCACTGCGCTTGGAGCATTGCCAGAGCAGACAAATGGATTGTGCTCGTGCACACCACATTAATCATTAAGGTTTATGGCTAGCAACATGCTGTCTCTGCCTAAGGGCTTGTCAACACTACAAAGTTTGTCAGTCCAGCGTTGTTGGAAGAGGCTGCTGGTGGACATGCTGTCTGTCCCAGCAGAAGGGGGTTTTCCACCCACCTTGCTATGTCGCAGCGCTGAACAGCATCAGCAAAGCGGACGAAAGCTTTTTCTCACTAGCATGGCTCCTTGGAAGCAGCAGGGTACGCTTCTGCTCGATAGACTTTGTCTGAAAAGCCAGGAGCAGAGAGCTGACCTTGCTCGGGGCTTCATTTCTTCTCCTAGCAAGGGTGAGCTGTGGGCATGGGCACGGGGATGCTGTCCCTGCAGGCACGTGGCAAATCAAACTTCTGCAAAGGATCCCTCCTGGTTCAGATGCCCGTGTGTGGAGCATCTTACCCGGGCAATACGGAGGGAGTCAGACTAGGAACTGATCCTAGGAATGCTCTTTTTCTGGTGCCTTTCTGCTGCTCTCCACTTTTGTGGGTCAGGCAGTGTGGTCACTTACTGCCTGCTCCCCTCCACAGGGCACAGCCTTCCTTAGACTGTATTTTAGTGGAAAATCACCCGACAGATTGCGATCCTCACTGAAGCCAGCACCCTGCTAGTAACGAATGCTTGGCACCATTACTATTTGATTATTGCCTTGATGCTTAGCAGCAAGATCATAACAGTGCACGGGAACGCTCCAAACCTTGGAGAAACATCACGTGTCTGTAAGGTCTTTAAACTTCTCTGCTACTTCCCAGAGCCTCGTTAGAGGCTGGAAATCCAGAAATCACACCTACCTGCTTGCTCTTCAGCAGACTAGCTGCATGAAAATAAACAATGGTAAGAACAAGAAAACAGCATAAGCAAAGAACCAGTGAAGAATATTTTACTCACGTGAACAGGAGGGCTACGAAAATAACTAAAATGGCCCATGTCTCCGTAGAGAAGAAGGGAAGGTCCATTTGGGTTCTTCTCCGGTTGGCTTTGAGGTCTGCCTTGGTGCGTTTGTCCCAGGTCTGTGGGAAATAAGAGTGTTTTGCAATGTGCACTTTTTATGTGTCCAGTCATATGATTTAGGGGCTGTCCTTCTGTTGTGAAGGAGGAGGAGTGGAAGGCAAAGGCAGCAAAATATGCTAATCTGAAAAACGTGATTCATATGATAGACAAATGCTTGGCTGAACTGGCTAAGGTTCAAATAATATAATACATACATTGCCAGGCATTTCGGTTAGTTTCTCTGTTATAATAGTAAGTAATAACTGGCTTTGTATTGAGTAATGCTCCTGGGCTCCTACACCAAAATAAATAAAAGCAAGTTACAATGAAAAGGTAAATCCCAAAGCAAGTGTCAGAGTTGGTTTACAAAAGGAAAAGAGAAGTGAAAAGGTTATTCGTATATTGTATGACAAGATCTTTTCTGGCAGCTGAATTAACTTGGGCAGAATTTAAGATTTTCTTTCTGTGTGTGTTGTGAAGAGCAAGTACTGCCTGTGGTGGGTCAGAAGCAGCTTCTGACAAAGGCAGGAATTTGTCCCCTACGCAGGCTTTAGAAGTCCACCTTGTTTGCTGGATTGTGACCGGGTGCTTTGTAAAAGAAATGTTGTCATTCCACAACAGTAAGCAGTTAAAGTACTACCATTTCGAAACCACTAGCTCGTGACTAATGAATAAAAAGAAACAGCATCCACCCTTCTGCAGCAGCTGGCAAAAAGACACAAGCAGAGGGAAAGCACAAATTTTGTAATGGTTCTCCTGTAAGGACGGCGCAGAAAATGTATGGGCGTGCTAAGAGAAGGTTGTGATGGTGGAGAAAACTGGGCATTTGGATGGTGTTTGTTAGTGGCCATAATGTTAAGGCAGGAGGCTTTATGGTTTGCATAGATGTGTACTACAGTATATTTAGGGCTTTGTTCAGAATTTTAAAATGCGCAATTCCCTTCCCACTGGCAGAGGTGCTGTTTTCAAAAGGAAGTTTACGGACAGCACTGGGTACAAATAACTGGGTGTTACAAATCTATAGCACTTCTAGTACCTTGTGTCTTCAAGGATGTTGCTGTGATTGATGCTGGTTGACTGATAAGTGGACATAGTCCACATGGTGATACGAGCCATGTTCTGAGAGTCATCATCCAACTTACTTCAGCAGCATTTGTATCTCATTTCACCTTTGCCTGGCCTTTGCTCTGACCTTCAGAGACAACTCAGCTGCAGATTATTTTGTGATAAACACAGTCTACTTTAGTTTGACACGAACAGGCAAGTTCACAATATAGTTATTATATAAGTCTGCATCCGGTCCTGCCTTGCTTGATTCAGAGATGTCGAAAGAACACGGAATTAAATAGATGCTTTCCCATTCAGGAAACTGTCACAATAGTGGTTGGTTTTCCCCTTTGCACATTTTGACGTAGCCTTGAATTCTGAGTTTACTGGGCACCAAATGTCTCTGAGTCACCATGTTGGGTAACACAAGTCAATACAGTTTATTCAATAAATAAGATTGCTGTAGGGAGTCTCCCTCCTCAGTAAAAATAGGCCTCAATCCTTGTCCTGTTTGGGTCATTTCTGAGGGTAAAAATAGTCTCTTGAAAAACTTGTGAAAAAAACAGGCGCAAAATCTTGTTGCTGGTTTTGCATTGGAGTCTTATGATCTCTGCCAAATGGACTGTGCCTATTGATTTCGAATCAACAGAAACCTACCATCCCTTTGAGAAAGCGGATAGACAAACATTCTGTGCCAGGGGAAAGTCAATGACACAGGAACAAATGATTGATTTTCAGGTCACACGTAAGTCCAGCTCAGAGTTGGGTTTGTGCCCTCACGTGCCCTGTGTTAAAGCTGTAAACCTCCAGCTCTAGGCCGTGGTGTCCCCAAAACTACAAAGCAACAGGAGGTCATGTTTGCGAAGCAGCGTGGGCACCTTCAGATTGGGGAGCCTGGGGAAGACTTCTCTTCCTGCCCTCCGTCTCTGGGAGGTAGGAGAAACATGAGCTGTTTGGCATCATTTTCAGGCAAGACTGAAGCCCACCTTACAGGAATGGTGAGAAGGAGGAGAACTGCATGATCGAGCCCCAGCCTACACTCTCCCTTCCAAGCCAAGGTCTCTGGATACAGCTGCACTGGTGCATCACAGTTGTACCTTTACCCGACTTAAGTCTTTTAGATACATCTTATTCCTGACCACCATGGGCTTTTAGGTCCCTGCTCTGTTTCTCGTGGATGTTTTTGAAGTGCACTACATCCCATCACAGGTTTTGGTGAGCACGTCACCCCAGGTGTCTGCTGGCAGAGACACGCTGCTCAGGGATGCAAGAAGGTGCAATTCCACCCATGGGAACAGCCTGCTAGTGACACAGCTAGTCTCCTTCACGGGTGACGATGTCACACGCCATGTGCAGTGCACGGTGGGTATGCAACGCTCACCCTCATCATTTAGGCTGCTGCACCATACGGTAATTCCCATGTTGCCACTGTGCTTCCAGAACAGCCACAGGCTGAGAGGTTTAAAAAGCCAAAGTTTGCAGCAAATTCAGAAGACACCTGAGGTGCTTTTCCATTTTTAATGCCCTTAAGTAGCTCAGATTAATGGATTAATGGCTTTCAGAAAAGCAAAATAACACAGTGTTGTTGTTTGCAGTGTAATGAAAGGAGTGCTCCTAATCCAGGTTGTGAACGAGGTGTGATGAGCAGAGGGAATTTCTTGTATAATAATGACTGAGGTCTAGGCAGTAAAATAGAAGAACATGTATTTCTTCTGCAAGCTGTGAAACCAAATGATGTAGGGTAAGAAAAACGCTGTGGAATAGCAATTATGACTGGGCACAGGTGTGGAGAAGAAAGAGCAGTTCAGAAGAGAAAGAGCTATTGGGGAAAAAAAGAGTCACAGTGGGCAACATTTGGTGTTTGTGACGAAAAGGACTATGTGGGCATACGGAGGGCCAGGCTGCGTAAGCCTGAATCTTCAGGTCTAACGCACCTTTAAGCATGATCATGAAAGAGATTCTCCTGAGATACTTTGGGAAATGTGTTTTAGATTCCCAGGGTTGGACCCGTTGCAGCAGAGACTCTGCAGTTCTACTTGGGATACAAATACTGCTGGGGAGTTGTATCATTATGGAATACTTTCAACTCTATGGACGTGGACTGTAAAAAATGCTACTAATCATGCAGAACTCAGATAATTTCTGTTTGGGAGATGGCAGATTTCTGCAGTGGAGAAACACTGACAAGCAGTAGAACTGGTTTAACTTTGGTTTTGGTAAGTAATTCAAAATATTCTGGAACAGTTAGGAGCAAAATTACCTTAGGCTGAATTAAGTGCAGTCTTTTAGTTTAACGTAAGTATGAACAAAAATAAGCTTGTAACTAAGGCTCTCTTTTTCAAGAGGATGAATTAATGAAACAAACCAGTGGAAGATCTCAGAACTTTAATGGAGACCGTGCCCAGCTTCCTTTTCAAGCCAACGGTGCTAATATTATCACCCGTTTTTATGCCAAGAGATTTGCAGGAACAGATTTACAGCCAACTGGCTGAACAGCTACATTAAAAAGGATGCTCAGAATAAACCAACCAGATAGGAGGTGGAGCAAAAAAAAAACGACTTTGTAGTTCAGGGTATGATATTATATGTTCTGCTCATAAGATCTTCTGGGATGGGAGCTCATTTCTGTGCCCAATTTGGAGCAGCCCAGTATTTGAACACACCAGCTCACTGGGGTCCAATTAGGGGGGCATCCAGTGTGACAGTGGCAATTCTTGCCCCCTTGGAGACATGTCTCCCAAAACCTTTGTTTGTTTAGTCTAGCAAAACGATAGCTGGGCTGGAAGGTGGTTGCTGTAAGATAAATGCCAGGTAGAAGAGCCATTTAATCACATTATGATGTTGGCGCAGAGACAAATGGGTATAACCCAGCCACAAATAAATGCTCGGCTGGAAATGAGCACAGCCCTGGTCTGGAAAGCTCAGGAGTCTTCCCATCATGGAGTTTAAGGAAAGAAAAAAAAGCTCAGATAATGTAAAATGGGGCTAGATAAGACAGCTGCTGGTGGGAGAAGGGAGCAATACATTACATTTCTTACCAGTGCTCTTCTGCCAGAGCTATGTGAGGAGTTCATCTTCTGTATAGCGAGGAGATGTGGGGAGGCAACTATTTGTTTTCCCTGATACACAGTGGCTCAGTTACCCACAGGAAAATACTTCCTAATGAAGGCTACTTTTTGTTGTCAGTGGTTAAAATATTGACACACTGCTGCTGGATAAAAAATCAATATATTTGGAGGGGTCTCTAATGATATTTATGTAGTTCAGTATATAGATGACTGATGCCCTCCTGCACATAGATTTCCTTGGGATTTAAAAAGCTTACAAGAAACCTCAACAAAAAAGTAATTAATTCCCCTGGATGTTTTGTTCCATATACTGAGCTTTGGAACTACACAGAAACTAGGACATTTTTCAGATTTTTTTTTTCAGTTAAAGTAATATCCCTGATACATACCAATCTTCCTTCGTAGTCTTTACAAGATATCCTTATATTCCTTTTCATCCTAAGAAATCACAGCTACAAAAGCTGTATGATATGTGGATAGGTAATCAACTCTGTGCACTCCATTCTTTTGCCCATTCGAATACAAATGTCTGTTTGAGGTTCTCTCACTTTAACCTTACAAAATGAGTTAAGAAAAAATAAAGTATCCTGCTAGAATAGCTCCACACATGACTTCTTACCTATGATGCAATGAAAGACAAGGTTGCGTCCCACAAGGGAGCAGCAACAACAGTCCTGGACAAATGCAAGCCAGGAGAGAGATATTTCCAATGCAAGGTGTAAGATCATGTTCTTTCCTGCTTATTGCAGGGAGGATGCCTTGATGGGGCAGCTGCGTGCGAGTGCTGCTGTGTTAAACCATAATTTTGGCAAAGTCATTCCAAGAAGTGTCTGCGCGCATCATTGCCCGAGCAGACTTCTGCATCGGTATGTCCCAGCCTGGTGAAGTCAGCGCACTTGACTCATTCAGGGTGATGAATCTTTTAAAGGGTGACAAATCAAACTGTTCATCCGGAGTACAGGGATTTTGAGATGCAAAGAACTGCATGAAATTGTGCCTAAAGCAGGAATAACGTCATGTCTTCAGTCATTGTCCCGGCCACCGCCGCAGCTTTCCACAGGGTGACCCGCTCCGACTTTATCTCACCAGGTTCAGCTCCACCATGGTTGTAGTAACGCAAGTTTGAAAGGATCATGAGACTCCAGCATTTGTAATAAAGTAAACTGGAATCCTTTCTCAGCGTGCTTTTAGATCACAGATCACTTGCCTTTCCATCATCGAACCAGAGGGGTTTGCTTTCTTCATTGCTTGTTGGTGGACTAGGGGAGATGAAGCTGTGCAAAAGTGGTCCATGTCAGGGCTGTCACGTATGGAGGTTCATGGAAAGGGCTGTACATGATAACAAAGATATTTCTTTCTTAATGCATTTCATCTAAATATGAGTGTTTCCAAACTGCAGCTCCCTCATCCCTGGTCTCTCTGGTCAGCTACCTGATCTGCTCCCAGCTACATGTAATGCTGGAAAAGGATTATCTCAAGGTTATCTTCATATCACATGTCAGCGTATCCTGTTATACTCTTTTTTTCCTTCTGTTTTCTAAATAGCATTTCCTCGGGGTCTAGAGTTTCAGCTTTGAGTCAGACCTTTTTATTGTTAAAAGTAAATGAGATTATTTTGAGAATCAGTTGCTAAAATTATCTTACGTGAGCAAAATACTCGGACCGTCTGAGCTATACAGGATGTTGTCTGAATCATTCTGTTATAAGTCCTTTTTAGTATGCATATGCATTTGTGTTAAGATAGTTACACTGTCAAAAAAAAAAAAAAAAGTTGTGTCTGGAAATGAGTCTGAGAGGCCAAATGAACATTAAGTACCCAGTAGCATGGACCCGGGTCAAAGAGTCTCTGGAACTGGCTTATCTGAACTCAGGAGCTCATGCGAAGAAGTCATTTGGGATGTCACAAGTTCTGATCTCAGGTCTGCATGTGAAAACATATCTCACTGCCCAATTTGGCCATGCAGTTTACTTTGTTGGATGTTTAACCACTTACTAGGCTCTGTGCCAGTATTCAAATGGCTGAGCCTGGAAATCCCTGACAGAGATGTGCGAGAGGATGGGTCCCACCAGGAAAATCTCCACCAGTCCCAAGAAAGTAGGCGTCTAGTTTCTCCAAACCAGGCGACTTCTATTTGAGCTTTCTATGCTTTTATGCAATTTTGTGCCTCTCTAGCTTTTGACCTATCCACCCCAGCTCCCCCTCCCTGGCAGGAGGCACCATGGCTGTGTGCAGAAATGCTTGGCTTGGCTGACGAGGGCATCTCCAGCCCCAAAACCTCGAATCTTTTGGGCACTTTGAGAAGCGGAGAGCTTATCTTTACAGCAAAGAAGCTTGTCCTGCCCCCGGTTCTGTAGGCTGTTCCTGCTGCCCTATTAATTTAGAGAGAAGTGTATTTTGGAAAATAGCTCGGCGTGCTCTCACCGGAGAGCTCCGGCTGCAGTTCCACGCTGGCTGCTACGGGTGCCTGGGAGGTGAATTCAGGTGCAAATCTGACAAGACACATATAAATGGCAAGGACAGAAATAGTAGCTTTAAAATACAATTATTCCCTTAGGTTGATGCTCCTGCCCAGCAGCGCAGTGGGTTCTCAAGGAAAAAGCAGCAGTAGGGAAAGCGGTTTCAAAACCTTTTTCTGAAGTTTCATGGCCTCATCTTTTAATCCTTATACACTTGAGAAATCCCTACATCTGTGATCCGAGTTACTGGTGCTGAGTGAAGAGTGAGAATCAGACCCTCATTAAGAGATATTGACCATCACAAAAAGTTTGTCCTGTGGCCCTTGTCCACCTCTGTGCTGATTTATGCTTTTCAAGAAGAATTTCAGAAATAACATGAAGTTCAGCAGCTCTCAGAGCTGATGCTGAACCTCCTGTCATTTCATCCCTTCATCAGGATGGTTTCTGGAGGCCACCATGCCATTAATTTTCCATGTTAACTGAGGGAAGGGCCCTTTGGAGCCCCTACCATATGCTTTCCTCTTTCTCATTCCAGCACCGGCAGCAATTCCCACTCTTCCCAATAACCTTCAGCTTCCACACGCCTAAATGTATGACAAAGACAGACCTTTAAAATGTTGGACAGAGACCCAAATTGAAGGGCACTGTGATAAATTCTGGCAACGATTTGACATGATGGGAAATTCATTCCTCCCACATAAATTATTTTCTGCACTTTTCAGGCTTTAGCCTTTTACTGTGCATTTTCAGCCATAAACAGTGAAATATGACATTATTTACTTGTGAAGCACTAATAATGCGTACACGCCATAAAACCTGATGATGCTCTGGAGAGCTCGCAGTCACCAGCATAAACACAGGGAAGACAGAACGTGCCGGAGACCCCGCGCAGGGACAGTCGCGTGTGCCCTGGCTGCCTCCCTGGTTTATGTCTCCCTGAAGCAACACTTACTGCAGGCAGCCCAATTTATTCCCTGCTGATTTAGCTCCCCAAACACACGGGATGCTCTCTCCTTTCGGGTTCATCTCCCCTGGTTTTATAAACATCCCTGAGCTATTCTATTGCTACCTGACCCAGCTTGTTTAGTGACACATCCCCAGCGGAGCTGAGCTCAGCAGGCACTGTGAGATGGGGTAAAAACCTGAGCCTTGCTAAACCCCACCTCTGGGGCTGTGGTGCTTGGGTACAGCTTACTTGGCTGCAGGGCCAAAGTGTCGGAAGAGATTTTCAGCACGTGTGCATGGATAATGCCCTAATGAAGTCCAGATACTTTAACTTTCCCGTATGAGGGTTTTTTTTCTCTTGAGGCCTCTCACGTTGATGTGGCTTGACTTGATGTTACTGAGCTTTGGGTTAGCTTAGCCTGGCTTTGCGTGTTCAGACGTAGCCATGCCCACACCACGTCCTTGTACACACACCGCGTCCTTGGCACTTCTGTCCTTGGCTCTGGGGGCTGGTATGCCCCTGGATCTGCAGCAGCCTTCTCCTGGAGGAGACGTTTGTGGGACGCATTTGTGACATCCCCATGGTACCGTTTCTTTTGTTATGCCAAGCCAGGGAAGTTTCGGGTGAAATTAAAGGTGAAGCCTGGGATGCCACTGGGTGTTAACGAGGCTCTGAACCCAAAGGGATTCCTGCAAAAACCCTGATAAGGGCCTGGGTTAAGTGTGCAGGGTAGCTCGGTCATCCTTTGTCATCCCTTTGGGGTTTGGCAACGTGAGGAGCGTGTTTCACTTACTGGACCCTTAAAATGCCTGAGAGATGAGAGCTGGCAGCGCGGTTAGCGTGTCTGTGAGCAGGGAGGGGGAACCTGGTTTCCTCCAAAGAAAATACAACACAGCTTTTGGCCATATCTATTATCATTATTGGAGCTGTCAGCTGAGATTCAATACAGAGCTTTAGATAGATGTATCGAGGCCAGCTTCCACACTGACTTACCACAGCAGCGAAGGAGCCAGCTCCCCTCTCGTTTGTGCTCATTTAATCCCATTGATTTCAGCGGGGCTGAGGGTGAGGAGGGTGAGGAGGAAGGCAGCCGCGGGCTCTGCAGGCCGCAGCTCCCGGCACCGGTTTGGCTCAACCTCCTCGTCCTCCCTGCGCCAACCCCAGGAGACAACGGGGGAAATTTGGGGTCCCAGTATCTTGCGCAAACCCCAGGACCAATGCACAGGGATGAGCTCTTCCAGAATTAAAGATTTTTGCCCTAAATCAGGTCACTAGGAAGCTGGAGCCTAACCCTCTCATTTTCTGATTTCTATTATTCTCCCTCTGCAATACATTCTTCTAGCTTAACTGTTTTGCTCCATCTTAAGGTTGTACTGAGAAAGGGAGACCGTTTGCTATTTTAGCAGAAGTTAAGCCAACATTTCTCTGTTTTCCAGCTCATTCCACAGAGCTGTATAGCAGTTGGTCTCAAAGAAGCAGGGCCATGTCAATTCTCCTGTCTGTTATAAAAAATATTGTGTCAGGAGTTAGATCCCTGTGGGGTGCTGATCTATCTCGAGTATCTATACATTTCTGTAGAAAATGAGAATATTCAGGAGAGGTAGTCAGTCTGGTCTAGGACTACAGCTAGAGTTTGCTGCCCGGATTAATTAAAGGGCTGCAGAGGCTGCAAATGTGATCACTTCTTCTTATCTTGTTCAAAAGTCCGTGCAATATCTACAGTGTTTGAAAGTTATATATGTTTTTTCAAAAAAAATCAATAGCAGTAGCATTCTCATTATCACCAATCTATAAATAAAGTTATAAAGCAGAGAAGGGAAAACATTGGTGTGGAAACAGGCTTCACCTTTCTATTTGCAAGTGGCATTTCCTTGTTAAGAAAAACTATCAAAAATCTCAAAAATTACTAATGCAAAACAAATCAAACCTGTAAGCCGCCATCATCACCTCCTGTAGGTGAGGTTTTAAAAAGTAGTTGTCTGAGTACTCGGGATCAGGGACTTGAGGTGAGAGGGGTGTTGGATTTTGGCTTGGCCACCAAATTCCAGCCTGGGAATTCTGTATCTTTTTCTCCACAGACAAGGACAGTTTAATAGTAGGTCCCCCAGAGGACCTGGTAGGTCCTCAAGAGATAGAGATGAGCTTTATTTTACCCGAGGGCTGTGCCGATTTGGGGCATCTGTCGGTGGCTGAGGACCAGACTGGCGGGCTGGTCTGGGACCTTCCAGCCGCAGAGGGGTTCACGCGTTGCCTCTGTCACTGAGTCTCTTCCAAAAGCCACTGCCACAGCCTGGCTGGCTCCAGGGCTGTCACACGCTGCCATCTGCAAGCAGCAAACTCAGCAAAGTTGTTAGTGCCCTTTTAGCCCGCTGTGATAAACACAAAGTCACAAAGGTTTTATAACACAGCTCAGAACAGGATCTGCCCTTCGCTATCAAAATGAGACTGAATTTGTGCCAGCACACAGCTATGAGTCACGGCAGGTTTCGACTGGGGTTTCTGATTCCTAAACAAGGACTGATGAGGCTCCCTGGTACCTCCCATTAATCTCCTTCCCCGTGCACTCTGCACGGCCGCAGTTGAAGAGGTTTCGTCTTTGCTCTCACTCGTTTGCACAGAAGGTGACGGCGCAATGGGTCTGACAGCCAGGACACGGACAGGAAGGATCTTGTCTGGGTTTCAGGCCACAGATTCTACAGCAGTCCTTTGTCACGTCTCAGCAGTGGCTTAGAGAAACGCAGCTGCAGGGAGAGGTCTCGGTCCACGCTTGTGAGACGCGGTGGCTTGAAACATCTTCTCCAGGGATGAAGGGAGCTGCTGCTCACCGGTGGGGCCAGAGCATCCCATCCCTGCAGAATTTCTTAGCACAACAGGGTGCAAACGACTACCTGCCACGCCAATGTCGGTGTCCTTAAGCAGCAAAGCCACTCAGGCTTTACAGCTTGGGAGGTTTCCTGCTCAAAGCTGTGTGGTTTAGGTCTCTCCTTAGTATTTCAGGAAGCGTTCAGACCAATTAAATCTTTAATGATCGCCTCTCAGCTCTTTGCGCAGTGGCTTCACTTCTGCCTTTGTTGCAGACTAGCTGTGTGTATAAACCGCCTTAAACATACCCAGAATAAGACAAAAATTCATCTCCCAGCTCCCCCACTCTCCTCCCCAGACCACACTCTGCAGAGAAGAGGAGAAACCAGCAGCCCTGGATTCACAGTCCCAAGAAGCCCAGGGAATTAGTTTTCTATTGAACCTTTCATTCTCCAGATATCAAAACACTTTGTGAAGTCGGGGCCTGTAGGGAAACAGTGCTGCTATTTATGTGATCAATAAAAAGTTTTACACGGAGCCTTGGATGCTCACAAAAGATAGGAAAGAATGTAGCTGAAACAGCTCTTCACATGAAAACAAGATGTTTATTGGCATTGAAACACCCTGCTAGGCTGAAATCAGATGCCAAGCGATGTGAGCTCAAGCCAGGATGGTTCTCATTGGGGAGGGGAAAGGAGCAGGTTGGCTTTTTGCATAGGACTAGCTAAAATTTCCCTGTCATTATGTGTAATAATAGAAGGATAAATGCACAGCATGGTGAGACGATTGAGGCTGGAGCCAAGGGGTACCGAACCAATAACATTTTATGTATTTTCCTGCCATATGAATTCTTCACACCTTGAAATATTTTTCCCTGATTATCTTCTTTTTTTTTCTTTCCTTTTTTTTTTTATTGAGGCAACAGCCAATAAAAGAAACTAATGGGTTAGAAACCACGTAAGCAATCTCCTACCGAGCTTTATTCCCCACAGGCTCATTGCATCAAAGGGAAGGCAGCAAAATAGGGCGACTAAATGCTACGAAAGAATGAAAACGAGTTGGCTGCTGCCTGCTCTGCCCTGGGCTTGGGGCAGGTCACGTTCAATGCAGGGGCTGTTGGACTCATGGGGACAGGGACAGCTGCCTGGGCCGGGGTGAGGAGGACATTTAGGGGCATCACACAAGGTAGCCCAGCTCGTGCCTTTGCTCTGCATTCCTGCTTCCCCGCTCCTTTGACTGCAAATACATTTCCACTGCACTTGCTTCTTCCCTGCTTGCTCCCGTGCCACCTCCACGCTTGGAGCAGAGGTCTCTTGCTTGCTGTGATTCCTCTCTCACTGTGTTCAAATCCTATTTTATGACTGGGAGGTGCAGAGAGACTATTTATCCCATATATCTCCTGCTTGCCCCTTCAGCAGGAAGGGTAATTTCATCCCATTCGCCATGTCTTCCTTTCCTCACTCCACTTTACTGACTTCAGCAATGTCCAATTAGCAAATCTGGGCCTCCCATACGCAGCAGATATTACTTCCACCTCATTTCAAGTTTACCACTCCGCCGGCTTTTGTTGTGCTCTTTCCAGCACTTGGTAATTTTGCTCCATAATAATGGGATCAGTGTCTCACAATCAGTGCGAACCACGGTGCTGCGTCCTGGGAAATGAAAGACGGTGGGAAAAAACTGGCTGTCCCTAGTGCTTCCTGGCAAACATCAACCCTGAAGTTTCAAAGCAGGGGGAGGGGGCAAATGGTGGTTATTGCACGTGAATGTTGCAATAGTGGAAAGTGAAAAATGCAGTGCTAGACCTTATGGTCTGGGTACAAAGACTTGCAGTCAGCACAGAGCAATAGCAGCAATACGATACGCAGCTTTATTAGGGGCTCTGAAACTTGGAATAAGGACTTTATGCAGAATAAATTCAAGGCTTTTTGTAAAGGCTCATCCTTACTCTAAATCCTGCTCTCGGCTGGTGTGTTTGCTCGGCTCAGGGTGTCCTGCACCCCCTGCCCCGGGCACCACGTCTTACCTGTGCTTCTCTCCAGAAATCTCTTCTCTCACACCGTGCAAGCCACAGTCACAGAGCTGCTCCTAATTTCCTGCATTACCTAGATACAAGCAGTGCTGCTGGTTACCAGCTCTGAAAAGATACAGAGAAAGAGCATCAGGAGATGATAAGTCTTATGTACAGCTTGGAGAATCTGCATTTTAGAGTGAGACACCATACTTAAAAATCAGGAGAGGCAAAGGGGCACCTTGCAAAAGTGAGTGTTGCCTGGGCAACACCGGCATCTGCATCCCCGCGTCTCCCCAGACCCGCGCTTAGCAAATATCCTCACTGTGGTACTTGATGCAGGCTCAGATTTACACCTTGCTTCCTCTCACTCCCGTCCGCATCTGCTTCTCCAAGGTGAGCGCACAGGGATTGGTACAAGAAGTTTACATGTGCCACTGGCAAGATATGAATCTTCCTTCGGTCTTTCGGTTTGTCTCGCCTGCTGTGCTCCGCAAAGTCCCAGGTCTGTGTTTGCACGCACGTGCCTTCAGATGGAGCTGGGTTCAGTCATGCCCTCCCTGTTTGGAGTTGAACCATAGATCCTGTGTATCTGGCTGTACCTTATCTCAAAGTTACATTTATGTAGTAGTTAGGTTTGAGGACAGATGCTTTTTTCATCCCCTCCTTGCTTTTTTTTTTTTTTGAACACCGTAAAAGAAAAACACACTTGTCTTCCAGAGTTGGGAGTTCTCTTGACAGCAGAACAGTGTGATGGATGTGCCAGGGCATCGTTTCATCAGAATATCAAGCCATGAGGTTGGCTACTGCCATTCATTCTTGTCATTTGAATCCTCTGGATACATAAGATCACATTAAAATCCTGTAAGAGAAAAGTGCTGCATATCTCCTTGTCAGAGAGGACTACGCTGCTTCATCCAGCCAGCCCCAGGACAGCGCGGGTAGAGGGGAGCTCTTCATCGGACCGTTCGTTGAAGGTGAAACAAAAAAGTCTGCATGTGCCTAATCCCATCCCAGCTCCATTTTCCAACTGAAGAGAAGGACAACTGTCATGGTATTTATTGTTTGCAGTTTTCTCCACCCTAATCATTAAAAAAGTTGGGGTTTTCCTTTCATTTTGCCAATGACAAACGAAATTTGTCTTTCTTATGCCTTCTACTCTTCCCTGATTTCTTTTTTTTTTTTAAACATCTTGAGCAGTGGGCTGGCGGCCAGATTTCTGAAGGTGTTTAAGCATCAACAGATGCAGCTGAGTACCTGGAGGGATTTTTCAAAACCATCTTGCTATAATTGTTTGTGATATTCTCCACTTCCCATCGTGATCTCCTTGGTAGCATCCCTATTCCTGCCAGCATTGCACCTCATATTGCAGAACTGAGTTGGGTTTTGCGTCTTTTCTTACTTTTAGTCGCAGAACTCCAGGAAACAGTACAAAGGGAGAACAAAATTGATAAAATTTGCTGCAGATGGTTACATTTGGGTTGTTTTTAGTGTCCTTACAAATATCAATGGGACGCTGAGAAGGTGCACTCTTCCATTTACAGCAGAACTCCAGTATGACCCAAATCTTTTCATAGATGTGATCTTGCACTAAGAAATGTACGGAGAAATGAATTGCCTGCTCCTGATGAAACGCAGAATATTCCTGTGTTGCGACATCATGGTCAAATTTGCCAGTGGATTTTTAGCATTTGTGTGTTTTCTTAGAAGCAGCAGTTAATTTGCAGAAAGCCTCCTTGTCACTTTTGCCCACTGTAAATTCTGGGGGTCACATTTGTGTTGTTATTAATAACTAGGTAAAAATCCGAGTGATATATTCAGACAGATCTGCAGAAAGTAGTGATGTGAGGTTGGCCTCGTGTGCCAGGACAAGCTGCAGGAGCCACCGCAGCCCAGGGATGTTATTAAAGAGCAAAAGCATCTGCAATTTCCATCCTGCACTGCCATCTATAGCGCAGTCCTGTGCACAGCAAACAGCACTGCAAAAATCCAAGCAGAAGCCAAAAAAACCCCTAACTGAGGCAGCAGGCTGCAGGAAACCTTAGTGCAATGAATTAAATTGGCAATTAAGGGACCATGATCCATGTTGTGTTGGATGGATAGGAGTGGAGGAGCTTAGGGTGTGAGTCCCACCTGCCCTCCTGTCTGTCTGTCCCTAATTTTGAGGGATTTGTAACACAATTTCATCCCCTCCAAATCAATACAGAAATGACCAGCTCTCACCAGGGGACAACTCAAGATATACTAAATCAGAGGCACGAAACCAAAACCCATTTTGACTCTGATGAGCAAAGGGAATTTCTCTTTATTCTTGATTTTTAAACCAGATGTTGTTTTCATGCTCTGAAACCTCTGAAACAGCTGAATGGATTTTCTTCAAACTCCTCATATGCACAAAATTCACCTTTGGGCTGCAAACGAGCTTAAGAAATTGCTCTGTGATGGAGATTCTTTTTTTTTCCCCCTTCCCCTATTCCTTTTTTTTGATTTGGAAAGTTAAAAGGCTCCTAAAATAGAAGCTGAGAATTGGATTAAACGTCCCTCTGTTAACTCTTAGCACTGCTCCAGTTCTGCAATTATAATTTCTTAAGGTGCCTGGCTCCCATCCTTCTTACGCATCCAGCACCCACGTTTTTTATTAAAATAACTGCTAAAATAATGCTAAGAACCAGCTCATCTCTGGCACGGTCTGAAGTGGGAGCTTTGCTGAGAAAACTAAGAGAAAGCCCAAGTTTGGCCCAATTTCATGTGCCTCCAAAATTGCCCTGTGAAGTTGGGGAAGGAGGTGGAGGTGGCAGGAGCTGGGGACCCCTAAATCAGGAGAAACCCCCCTGTACTCACCAGCATCCTCCGGCAAGAGGGGCAGAGAAACAGCATGGCAGCGTCAAGTGCTTCGTCCTGGGCCATTTGGTATTGAAATATGTATCATGAGACCTGTGATGCTAACAGAGCAGAAAAATAGCACAGCCGGTTCCCCACCAGGAATGGATAAATACCTCTCAAGCAGCTTTCCTGACCTAAATTTAGCTAGAAAGGGATGTGAGAAATAAAAGGTGTAGTTACATCATATACATACCATATCTTGTACCCTTACTGTACCTAAGAAACTCTGTAATACTGTGGAAATTTGAGGTTTGTTCCCATAATTTCTCTGTTTTTCCAGACAAAGCTCATGAACAGCTTCCGACAAAAAGGTCATGCAGTATGCCCCATCCCAACAACAGCCTCCTGGTAATATTAATTAATGGTCTTGGGAAATGCATATCTAGCTTATTACAGTCCCTTTCTGTATCGTATGGGAATATCTAGGAGCATGGGAGGCTTGGGATATGCTTTCACTGACAAAGGATGGGTCAAAATCATCAGCTCCTGCTCCCACCATTCATTTCCAGTGTCCCCCATTTGCACTGATGGAATGTTTTGCATGAGTAAGTACTCCCAGTCTGAACACGGAGTAGATGAAGCCTGTGTGGGTACAGAAGGAAAGCGGGATGGGCTTTCCTGAATAGGGGATTTCAAACACCCGAGAGTGCTGGAGATTGAGGGGGAGCCATCCATGACCTCTGGAAAGGACCTGGCGAGAGCAGCCCTTCATGCGGAGGAGCCCAACGGGCTCTGTGCAGATGGATGTGTTTGTCAGTCAGCTTGGTCACTGGCTGTTGAAACACAAAATTACATGCTAAATCAAGCACTGGGAAACAAATCGCACCCTCAGCTTGGCTGGAAGGCCAGCGCCTGGCAAGCAGCGTTTCTCAGCAGAGGTTCGTCCGCCTCCCATGGGACCTGCTGCCAGATTTGCCTTTAGCAGCGCTGGACCCATAGAAAGAAAGCCCGAGTCTCAAGGGCAGCTTCAGCATGTGGGTGCTGGTTTTGCTGCCAAAGTGTGGGTATTTTTGCAGGTTTTCCACTAAGGAAAGCATAAGACATGGGGCTGCCTGCTAGAGGCTTGGGGGGGAAGCAAAACAAGGCAGGACTTTGCCCAGGGAAGGGCTGGAGCTGCTTGGCTTGAGCCCTTTGGGCAAGACGAGATGTTCCTGGAGGGACGAGGTGCAGACTCATGTGTCCTTGTGAAGGGGCAGCATCTCCTGCGCTTGAGCTGGAAGGAAGGCAGGGGTAAACGAGAAACTCACTTTAGCATCTTAGCTAATGAAATCCACAGTAAAACACCCCTGTTTACACCTACAGTAATTTCTCCTCTTGTTCTTGCAATCCCAGTTCAATTTTCTTTTTATTCTTTGGCATGTATCTGCAAATAGCTGATTACTCGTGTTAGGTCCCGCCAATAAATTCTAAGTTTTTTATTTGTTTCTCTTCCTTCCAGAGTCAGTATGCATTAAGTGCTAGTGCAGGGTGCAGAAGGGGCTGATGTAATGCCTTGGTGACCATATAAAACAAGTTATTATTGAACATGGCCCCACTTTCTCGCAAAAGGAGCACTTGGAAGACAGAAGCAGCAGGAATATGGGTATTTTTATGATGGTCAAAACTTCATTTTACTTTTATTGCTATTGAAAGGCTCTGGATAGGTGCATTTTCTCATCCAGCTGATTAACCTGAGGTTAGAGGCCACTACACCAACAATTACACAGATATGTACCTTTGTGCACGTGGAAGTGGTGTATCTCAACCTCTTTCCAAAAGAAAATCAAAGACAAAGTGTTGCCAGCACAGAGACACAAAGAATACCCTCTCTTTTTCTTCTGAGACTCCAGTGCAGGCTCGCTACGCCCACTTAGGCTCCTTTCAGCTCCCAACATGCCTCCAGGTTGCCTAGCAATCCTAACAATATTTTATGAGGCCTTGTTCCAGGGGCACATTTTGCTAATGCCAAATTTTAGCTAGAAGCTCCGGGCGAAGCACAGACGAAGCCTGAGATAGCATCATTCCAATTTATTACAGCCAGGATACAGGGCAAAAAATAAAATACCGAGTTATCACGATGGGCGTTTAGCAATAAGGTCTTGCATCGTACCCTATCAGCCAGCATGCTGCCAGGGGTGGTCTCCATGCCATCAGCTGTAGCAACACAATCGTGTATCTCCGAATGTGCTGAGGCTCCAAAAAGGCACCTCCGAAAGGAACTGACTGCCAGTGGTCAGCATGTCAACTGCAGGCTTCTGAGCAAACATCTCATGGGAAGAAATGATGAGGGAAAGCAGCTTCTGGATGAATAAGACAGGAAGGACTTGGTACCCAGCACTTTTGCCATCCTAATGTCGGGCACCTCCACGGAAACCTGCCTCCATCACGCAGAGTTGCGCCCCAGGGTGACTGATGCTGGGTATTAAATTGGCTGAAGGGACCATGGGCTCCAGCACGGCTTGGGGAGTCTGGGGGGACCTGCGACCCCTGGTCTCCCACTGTCTGGGCTTGTCACATACCCTAGCAAGGCGTGTGTGCAGCTCCCCAAAATCAATGGGTTCAGGGTTGGGGGCTTCCATGTTCCTGGGGTCTGCACCTGGCCGGGTGATGCACTAAACCAGCATGACCTGGATGGGACACGGGTGGGAAAAACCATCCTGGCTGGGCCACGGCACTGCTGGCTGCAGGGTCCCGTCTGGGGGCTGGTTCCATCGCTGCACACCAGCAAAGTTCAGATGCTGAGTGGGGACGGGATAGACTCAGAGAATCATTTTGGAAAAGACCCTCAAGATCATCAAGTCCAACCATTAACCCAGCCCTGGCACTACCCCATGTCCCTGAGAACCTCATCTCCGTGTCTGTCCAACCCCTCCAGGGATGGTGACTCCACCACTGTCCTGGGCAGCCTGTTCCAATGCCCAACAGCCCTTTCTGGGAATAACTTGTTCCTGGGGACAGGTTTGCTGGTGGAGCAGCAGGCAGGTGGCAGGAGGCTGATGACATTCACCAAATTACTTTCCACTCCAGGCCACATGGAAAATAAAGGTAACGATGTGCATAAATCTCTTTCAAATCACATTCCCTTGGTTTTTCTCTCTGTAGCCCCCCAAAAACACGTAACCCAGGAACAAATGAGCCTGTGGGGTTAGAGTCAGCATTTCTGAAGGCTACAGAGTTCCTATTTTTATCTTTTAGTTTGACTTACACAAACTTTGTCTAAGACCCAAATTTTCTATAAGTTACTTCTAATAGTTAGGGGGTTTAAATCCTACCTTTAAAAAAGAAAAATAACACCCTTAATTTCATCAAAGGTTATTCCATAACAGTAATCTCCTGCTAACATAAACCGAATTCGACTCAACCATTAAACTCTCACATGATTATTATTTTGTTGGTGAAGAAAAACCTTTGGTTAAATTCAGTAAATGTTTCATTTCTGTAAAACATGTATTTATTAAAAAAAAATCAATAGACATGTTTTCATGCCTTCTTATTTCTCTCTCTCCCTAGTTTTGGAGGGCTTTTCCCTTTTTTTTTCAATTTCCAGGTTGCACAGGTTTTTTTCTATACAGGTCAACACATCTCTTCCTGCCCATAATGCAAGAACAGTAGCATGAGGGAACTGGTAAGTGAAAATTCCTCTAAACAAAACTGAGACCCATTTCATTGATTTTTTTCCACTGGCCAAGATGAAGTACAAGTAAATTGGATTTTTTAAATCCTTTAACTTTTAATACTGTATGGTATTATTAGTAATGTATGTAAGTAAAACTGTTTATAGCAGATGTTTTTCTAAAGTTGACGCTGTGCCCTTAAAGCGAGGCATGATGATTGTAAATCCAGGGTTTTCCAGCACTTACAGCAAATGCCCTTATGGCACCAACATATCTAACACAAACAATTGGAAAGGGGAGCACAGAATGGGAAAAGGAGAGCGTTGCACACTTAATCCAGGATTTTACTGGGAAGCAGCATTAGTGCTGGAAACATAATCAAAGGTTGGGTTTGCTCAGTGCTTTAGAGGAGTCTGCAAAAGAACAGGACATTTATCAGCACCTGCTCCCCTCTGGGAGGCTCAAGTAATCCAAAAGGATGCTCAGGACCCACTGAAAGCACATACAGTTTACAAGTACCTCTGCTAGTCCCTTCTTCATGGATAACCCATTGATGGCCAAACCTACAAATCATAGAATTGTAGAACAGCTTGGGTTGAAGGGCCCTTCCCAGCTTCCCAGTGCCCCCCCTGCCATGAGCAGGGACATCTGCACCAGCTCAGGTTGCTCAGAGCCCCGTCCAGCCTGGCCTGGGATGTCTCCAGGGGTGGGGCATCCACCACCTTTCCGGGAAACCTGGAACAGTATTTTACCACCCTCATTGCAAAAAATTTTTTCCTCATGCCTAGCGACTTAAAATTTCCTCTACTGAGATACTACTCAGCAGCTGAAGTCCAGGGCTGTACCCACATGGGTCTCTGGACTCTGTGCTTGGGTCCATGTCAGGGCACTGTACTTTCCACCTCTGCCCTTGGTCCCCTGTCTCTTATTTGACCAAAAAAAAGAAAAAGCACCACATGAAGACCGGCCACCATGTCCTTCCTCTAGGTCTAACCTGGCCAGGAGGGTGTCCAGCGTGTACATGCATCCCCGGGATGCTCTGAAGCAGGAGCCCTGA
Organism: Caloenas nicobarica; assembly: GCF_036013445.1. Taxonomy (NCBI): domain Eukaryota; kingdom Metazoa; phylum Chordata; class Aves; order Columbiformes; family Columbidae; genus Caloenas; species Caloenas nicobarica. The sequence goes on along the minus strand of NC_088258.1, from coordinate 4,097,888 downwards.
GCAGGGCGAGAAAGGCTGAATCCAGACTTTTTCTTTTTTCCTGGCATGGCTTGGCCTAGTGGGATTTTTTCTTTCCCATTCAGAAGAAAAGCTTTTGGTATCCAGCAGGTTGACAGGTGATAGCTAATTAAAAGAGAAAAGGAGGCTGTCCATTTCTGGAGGGGGAATTGGTTAAAGAAGCACTGGAACACAGACATCCCTGGTGCCCGCGATAACGCGGGGTCCAGGCTGGTGGGTCATAACATAGAGGTGACACGGCAAGGAAACTGTTTATACACATACCCTGCTGGGTCTGGATCTGATTCCAAATTGCCCTGACCTTCCCTGTGTTGTTTCTGCCCATGAAAATATAGGAATCTGGGATCAGGTGTGACCACTGTGGTTTCGGCGGCGTGTTACACTGGCTGTATATCAGATAGATATATCATCACAGGTGGGAATCAGGATATAAGGTTTGGGACACTAAACATACAGGTCCTGTGGGTTTTGTTCAAATGGGCAAATGGGCAAATTCCGTAGCTTTACTGGCTCCTCTAGCTCCTCAGGCAGGTTGTAAAGCAAGATATTTAAGACCAGCTGCTCCCAACCCTCCAGACAATGCATGGAGCTTGTTTTCAGCAGCGACAGGCAGTATATGCTATGGTTGCTCATAAAAGTCCAAAACCATATTCCTTTTGGGCTGAAATGCTTCGTGTTTGATATCAGATTTTGTATTTATTGGTTCGGTTGGTTTTAGCTGTTGAAAAGTCTGTGGGCTTTTTTTTTTTCCTCTGTTTGCATCGGTGGAAAGTGAGAAAATGAGATCATTCAAAAAGGACTAAAGCAAATAATTCAGACCTGGCTTGCGTTATGTATTTCACTGAGGTCTAAGTTTCAAGCCAAATTGAAAGTAAGTTAGCTGAGTGGTTTTAAAGCTGGAAGGACACACACCAGTGTATATTTTATGAATTATTTTAACCGCAACCCATGAAATGGTCCTGCTTTTGTAAAGTTATCTTGACAACAAATGGTTTTGTTCAAAGCTTTCTGAAATGGGCTATCATACATCAGATGGTCTCTGGCATGGATTCTAGAAAAGTGACAGCATTTCTGCATGGGGAATGAGCAGATCATATAATATCTTAGGGAACGGCAAACTCTGGGCATCAGATGTTCCTAGGTCTTCATTGTATTTCAGAGAACTTGCTGTGAAAATATATTCTTGATAAGTGTGATTTGAAAAAAAAAATCCCTGTGAAACCTAAATAAACTGTGACAGAAACATTTCCAGAATACTGGAGTTTACAGTAAACAGGATCACAGCTGATTTTAAAAAATGAAAAAATTTATCGCTATAGAAAGAACAATCTTCCCAGGCTCCGCTGCTCCTGGGAAGGAGGTAACAGATGCCGCATCTCATTTAGCCCCATCTCGCCAGGCACTGAGGCCGCTGCTCAGCACCCAGCACGAACCGCTCAGCACCTTGCAGGAGGCAGCCCTGGCCAAGTTTAAGCCGTGCCCACCTTGCGCTAGGTCCTGCTGTCTGCAAAGCTTTTTCTGTCCCCAATACTGCGTCCTTCGGCACAGCAGCCTAATGGCATTAGGAAAAAAACGGTGGGTTTGTATCCTTTGTGAGCTTTCCAGATCATAACTGCTCCACCACATCTCTTACTCGCTGGTGTTGTTTTGTTCAACCTTCTGCTGATTAAAAGCTGTGCAGGAAAAGAAAGAGTTTCTCTATCACCTCTTCCACAGGCAAACCGTTTCTTATCAGGCCATCTCGATTAAAACCTGGCTCAGAGCTGCCGTGACACATTTGCAAAGCTGTTCTGACCGAGGAGGGGTATTTACAGGTCTCCCGGCTCCGCCGGGCTCCCCAGAGCCTCACAGACAGGTCACGTCCTCGATGCCACTGCGAGCATCGCAGGTGCTCTCCTGGTGAGAGATCTGTATTGTGGATGCAGCCTCTGCAGGAAATGAGATTTATATGGGCTGCCCCAGGTCAGGACTGAGGGAGGTCACTGGAGAGACATGAGGGTCAGGGATAAAAGCACAGATCTTGCAAAGGAATTGAGAAAACAGGTAGAAATCCCACCGGAGGCTGGGTTAGACACCATGCAAGCATGTGTGCTTGTGTGAGACAGACACTATCATGCACCTGATTATGTTTCAAAACAATTAATTTTATTTAACTTCTTGCAGCTGCTTGGTTAAAAAGAAAATCTTACCAGATATATCTAAGTGCAAACTCCTTTTTGCTCCTATGTCACAGCACTGTGATGTCCCTGAGACAGGAAGCAGAATTAAAACCCACCCAGCTGGAGAAAGAAGTGAAGCTGCTCCTGAGCACAGGTGCTTTGGGGAAAGTAGCTCCACAGATACAGGGCACATTGTGCATCACTTACATTGCTTCAAATCGGTTTGGACAAAAACCACAACAGCGTTTAAAACCTACTTGATGGCTGAGGGAAGGGAAAGGGACAAGTGTTGCAAGGAGCTGGGCAGGAATTTGAGGGAACACTGCCCTCTTCTTTTGTATTTTATTGAAGTATTTGTGTGATGCGGGTGCTGAAGCCTCTGCTCGCTTGCTAGCGACGCACACTTTACATCAGTGGAAGCCCTATCGCCCTTCACCCTGTCAGACTGGCACTGCGCTCAGGAGAAATGTTGGATGGGGCTAGCGTGGAGCCAGTCGTCTCTTTTCCTTAGAATAATTGCTTTCCTTCTCTCCTCTCCTCCTCCTTCCCCAGGTCAGGGCTGTGTGCATTAGCCTGGCTTTCATTGTGAGCATCAACGTGTTGTCTAGCTGCTGGGTAAATACATCAAGCAGCTCACGCCCAGCGTGCAGCTCACATCGTTCCTTTCTGCCGAAGCTGCTTTTCAATTATGCTTCGGTCTGGGGGCAGAACAGATTTCCTGCGGTGTCGAAGCCGGGCAGCTTCTTTGCTGAATTGGGGCTTGATAAATATGTATTCAGTCTTGTTCACCAGAATAGCGAGCAAGAGCTGAATGAAGTGCTATAGAAATGCCGCATTTCAGTTAGAGAAACTGTTTTCAAGCAGATGCTAATCAGCAGATAAATGCTGAAATTTACCTTTATCACTGTTTTTGCAAGATTTGTGTTTGCCCAACAAAGTGGTACCTGGGTGACCATAACAAGCCATTACATTCATTTGCCGACAACTGATAGCACCAGATCCCTGCTGTGTGTATCACTGTATTGAGACAGTCAGAGATGACACACTGTCAAACAAATATTTGACAAAGGACAGTCAGGTTTTGTAACGCTCTCTGAGTAACACCGACTCTATCCCAGCTCCTTTCTGCTCTCACCGTCCCCTTCCCAGCTGCTTTGTTTGAATTTTTTATTTCTCCTCCTGGTTCACATCGCTCTATTGCACATACATGGCAGAGCAGGGTGGCATCTCGAAATGGCCCAAGGTGTCTCTACAAAGTGCCAGGAGGGATTATTTCTGCATGTGCACAAGCAGTCACACTTGTACAGGGTCTCGGCATCGCATCATGCTAGTGCCCGAGCACAGTCACGGCTGGAGCAAGCACACAGCCGGCCAGTTTGGATGGCTGGGGATGGCCAAGGTGCCATTCCACATCCGAGTATTGCCTCAGTGCCTGGTCACCTTGCAGGGATGACACAAGGACTGTGCTGTCCCCCCACCAGACCCATTTCCTGCTAGGGCTGCTCCCACCCCTTGGCTCGTGGTACCTGGCTGGCAGCTCCCGGCCATATGAATATTTTGGTAGGCGACTTGTAGAGTCAGGAAGTTTGGCCACACCTGCAGACATATCTGTCTAAAACTCTGCTGAGGAAAATTAACCACTTTAAAGTCAATCCAGCCATACAGGATGAGATTAATTCAAACAATTTTGTGTGCATTTACATCAGGCGTTCACATTGGGGCAGCCAGCTTGACTTTAAGCAGGATTAGTTGACTGGAGGAGCGCAAAGCGTTTCCTTGTCTGAAGAGCCCTTGGTTTGATGCTGTCGCTGGGTGGATTAGAGCCAAGCAGAGCGTTGGAGGCTGCTGAGCAGAGCGCTCTGTTCCTCACAGCACAAGGAGCTTAGGGAACGGATGCCGCAGGCGGACGCGCTGGTGAGACACGATGTTAAGCACAACCCATCAGGCAGCTCAGAGGAATCCTGTTTCCATACACCGCTTGATTGCATTTTGCATGAAGCTGGGATTTATCTCGGCAGCAGCACTGGCTTAAGCAGCAAATTCCACTCAAGAAATTTCCAGGCAGAAATAAAGGGACTTGTTAGAAGAAGAATCTCACCGATTCGTGAAGCGGGAGTGTCTCGGTGGCTGCAGAGTGGCCGTGACACATGTGGATGTACCCATCGTCATCCCCAGCTCCACAGCCCATCTGCCCTAGGCGCTCGGGAAGCCTCAGAGCAGCACGAGGATCTTCACAGCCGGCCTCACGTGCCAGCCCTCGGGTTATTCCCGGAGCAGAGCTGCAGAAATCCGTAGCCTGTATCTGATGTGGGAGAGGTAACAGGGCCCAGCCCTGGCAGGACACACCTCTTGGCCCCACATCAGATGGGTCCGCGGGGCTGTTTGCACCTCCTGGATTTGGAACCACCGCCTGGCTCCTGGCCATGCCAGGCTTGGCTCCTGCCTCGCCTGCCCACAATGCATTTTACCGTGCAGCCGTGGAAACATTTACTGACAACATCTGATAACAGCCTCACCCTATTTCTGATCCTTTCAGGCTCCTTCTGGTCAAATGACATGATTTTGGGCTTGAGAAAAGTCTTAGACATGAATTAAAATCTCTCTGGAGCTTCTTTCTTTTTTTTTTTTTTTTTTGTTAGGTCAGACGCTGCTGTGATAGGAGGTCCCACCTCACCTGCTCCCGCACACCTGCCTGCCAGCTCGGGCCCCTTTTTAAGCACACTTATCAGCACCCTCACCCCGGTGTGAAAGTGCAAAAGGCCTGAGCCAGCTCTCCTGTCACACAGCGTGCGACTCCGGCTCTCACCTGGCCACATTTTATTTCTGGCCACGAGCATTTGCTGATCCTGAGCAATTTGAAGCTGGAGAGGAGCTCAGGCAGACAAGTGCAAGCGGAGCAGCCCCCCACCGGGGCCCAGGTTACGCCACTGCTGCGTGCCCTGACCCCGCTTATTTATTCCTCACCCTCTGAGAGCACTATTTTGGCTGTAATTTAATTCCAGGCCTCCAGGATGGCCACTTCATGTGTCCACCTCCCTGTGCCCCCTCCAGGGATGCCTTTCCTCCCTCTCCTGCCCTGGGGACTGCAGCCTTTTGCTGTTCCTGGCTCGGCCGAGACCTGCTGGAGAGCAGATGCCGAGGCGTAGGAAGCGGTATTGGTGTTTTGTTAGACAGTGCTTTTCTTTCTTCCTCTCGGCTGATATTGAACTGTAGTGGCAAAGAGCACACTTACTGAAGATGGTGTCTCGGGTGAGATGTCTAATTCAGGTCCCGACTGCTCAGCAGTCATTAAACATCTCAGGGAAGATGTTCCAGGAACGGGGATGTTAACCTTGTGGTCCTGGACTGATTCCAGCTCATTTAATTACAGTCTTCGCAGTTGAAATTTGCTCTGCACTTTTGACCGGTTACGGGATTTTTTTTTCCCCGTCTCCTCTAAGCTGTCGAGCAGCCTTACTACGAGCTGCTGCGTTCCCCACACGAGCCGAAGCAATAAGCAATTACAGCTGCTCGCCCTCCCAGGATTCTCAAATTTATTGTATTTTCTGGTTACTTAACAATTTGAAATTCTGCAAAGTACCACTGGCTCACCTATATAGAAAAGTTTTTCCTGTTTCATCTTGATAATCTAAACAGTACAGTATGTACATGATCCAAATACATGCCATTGTATCCAAGAACGTCGCCTTTATGATTCATATAACTCATATAAAAAAATTATATAAAAAGTGATTTGAAGAAATCATGTAATACAAGCTAAACAATCTACGCACGCTACCTTATTAAAAAAACCGATACGAGTATAAAGCTAAGAGTATAAAAACACTATGCGAGTATATACATGAGTGTATATAGTAATATATATATAAAAGCTCTATAAAAGTGTATGAAGGTGTTTTAAATTCACACCTTTGTGTATTTGGGATGAATCTGCCTCTCTCAGCAAGCCTTTGCAAACCGTCCAGGGATACTAAAATCGTGTTGGAATTTAATCCCCGTCTGAAAGTGCGGTTGGGTTTTGGTGTCGTGACACGAAGAGGCGACAAATCGCCACTTCACCCGGCCTAGGTCGGTTTGAAAACACCGTACCGGCCGTGGGGTGGATGTGCCCCTGCCCCACAGAAAGCAGGGAGGGCTTTGGGGTGGGGGCACTTCTCCAGCGCAGGGGAACGGGGCAGTTTAGGGGGTGATTCAACTCCCGGACCCGGCAGAAAGCTTTTTTTCTGCCAGGTTCAGGGCCAAGGTGGTGGGAGGCCCCTCAGAAGGGGTCGCTCCCTCAGCACCTGCCCGAGGGCCGGCACCGGCGCCCAGCGCAGCCGGCCCGCCCGGGCCTGCAGGAGGCGCCGCGCCCCCGCCGAGCCCGGCGCTGCGTCCCCGCCCCGCGCCATAAACCGCGGCGGGGCGGCCGGGCCCGGCGGTGCTGCCGGGGAGGCAGGGGAAGGCGGTGGCGGCGGCGGCGGGCTGGCCTCCCGCTCCGCCCCGCTTCCCCGCCCCGCCGGCTCCGCCCCGGAGGCCGGCACGCTGGCTCGCTCCCTGCCTGGGAACATGGCCGAAGTCGGGGAGGACAGCAGCGGGGCGCGGGCTCTGCTGGCGCTGCGCTCGGCGCCCTGCAGCCCCGCCGCGGCGCCCCCTCCCGGGCCGCCGCCCCCGGCCGGGCCGCCCGCCGCCGCCTCCGCCGGCCCGGTGCTGGCGCGGCTGCAGGGCCGCGAGTTCGAGTTCCTCATGCGGCAGCCGGCCGTCACCATAGGCCGCAACTCCTCGCAGGGCTCGGTGGACGTCAACATGGGGCACTCCAGCTTCATCTCCCGGCGGCACCTGCAGCTCAGCTTCCAGGAGCCGCACTTCTACCTGCGCTGCCTCGGCAAGAACGGCGTCTTCGTGGACGGCGCCTTCCAGCGCCGCGGCGGCCCGGCCCTACAGCTCCCGCCGCAGTGAGTGCCGGGCCGGGGGCGCGGGGGCGGCGGCCCCGCGGGGAGGTGGTGGGAGCCCGCGGGGCTGGGCCCGCTCCGCAGGGAGAGGGGGAGCCCGAGGCCTGCGGGGAGAGACCCGGGGAAGGGCCTGAGGGGGCAGAGAGGGACCCCGGGTCTGGGTGGAGAGGAAGGGGACGGTGAGGGGTCCCTTGGCCCGGCCGAGGAGATAGTGAGGTGCCTCCACCCCACGGAGGGGACGCAGGTCTGACAGGAGAAGCGCTTGAGGAGTTGGTGAGGGGCCACCGTGGATGAGAGAGACACGGAGGGATCCCCCTGCCCACAGCGGGCCTGAGGGGACGGTGAGGGACTGCCTGTGAAGAAAATGGCCTTGAGGGCTTCCCCAGACCACAAAGAGCTTGAGGGGATGGTGAGGGACCCGTCACTTGAAGTTGGTCGTGGTGGGTGAGGGACAGTCTGCAATGAATGGCAGAGTGACCCTCACCTGGTGGAGGGCTGGAGGTGGTGGTGAGGAATGTCCGCCTGGTGACCTACCAGTGGATCTGCCTCAATGTCAGCAGGAGATGTCCTCACCTTCCTGACCTTGCTGCCGACCACAACTGAGAAAGGGGATGATGTTCGTCAGGGCTGGGGCTGCTCCCTCTGAGGGAACCACATTTGGGGAATAAGCGTGGGTCCCTTTCCGCAGGGTGCTTCTCCAGAGGGCTGACCCCATGGTCGTCGTCCTCCATGCCTGCCTGCCAACAGACTCATGTTCAACTGCCGGCCCTTAAGGGATTTCCAAAAGATAAATGGGAGAAGAAGCACGCTTGTCAGCGAGCTAAAACTTGCTACACCCAGGGCTTGTCTTCCCTGGAAAAGACCCAGTGGAAAAAGTTGGAAAATCACTTTGCCAGAGTGCTTATTCTGGGGTTGGCAAGTTGGATGTTGTTCCTGGTGTCTCTCTGGGATAACAGACAAAAGAGGGAGTTGGCCAGGCCAGGGGTGATGTTGCTCACCAGGAGCCCTGGTGAGCAGGTGCCCAAGGTGTCTTTTCTTCATTGAGGAAGGGGCCTGCAGAAGGGTTTTCTGTGCTAGCAGGGAGGTGGTTGTGCTGTGTTTTAGATAAACTCTCTTGCAGAGAGAAGAATGAGGTTGATGTAAATCTATTTCTTCCTCTGAAAACCTTGTTTATGGTTCCTGAGCACTGTCCAGCACTGCAGAGCTTCACCCCTGGGCTGGCAGCGTGGTGATGGTGGGTGATGTAATTCCTGTATCTCTTCAGGTTGTACCACACAGGCTGTGCCTAGTGCCGTCTCTTGAGTGAAAGCACCCTGTAAAGGCCGGAGTTTGGGTTTTCATGATGTTCCACTCGGCTTTCCTTGTTTGTGTAAAACATCTGTTTTCATCTGACGGGTTTTGGCTTCGATGCTGTTTACCTCCAGCACAAGGGTCCTGGAGTTATCCCTCTCTCGCTAGCCTGTTGCTCAGGGGAGGGTTTTTTAATTACTCATTTCCTCTGCAGGCTGCTTCATTTTGTACTTAGTAATTTAGTTATAACTCCCCAGCTGCTTTCTCTCTGAGGCATTTTGCTTTGTAACGTGTTTCATTTTTTAAAAGAGATGTCCTTTAGTGTCTGTTTAATTAATCGTGCTTTGTAAAACAAGACCACCTGAAGCCCAGGGCATTTCTGTTGTTGCTCCCTCTGGCTCTGAGTTTATCTGTGTGAGCTCCCTCCTCCCAGTCATTCTGTTTCTTCATTTGGTTAATCATAAGCATTGTGCTTGAAAACTCTCTCAAGCAGGGACTTGGCTGCTTATTTCTCTCCCCTTCCATTTGCTCGTGACTCCTGGAGTGGGAACGGCAATTTTCATTCTTCATTGCTTTAAAGGGAGGAGTTTAGTGTACAGTTATGAACTCTGCACAATAAGGCATCCTCTTTGCTTGGCCGCTGTTTGAGCTACATAAATAAACTTGTTGCTCCTCCCTTTCTGACTGCCAGAGTAGGAAAATGTTTTGTATCAATCTAAAGGAATTTGCCCCCTTGCTTCTAACAGGTAAACAACTCCTTGCCTCTGCTGGCCAGTCAAGGGTTTGTAACCCAGACCAGGAGAAAAAAATGCTGTTGTAGCTTGGTATGCACAGTCTTGATTGAGGATGTAAACAGTTGTTCTGTCCCTGTTATCTCCACTCTTTAAAAATCAGACAATTCCCTCCCAGTCACCCACGCACACACATACATAGACATATTATTCCCCTCAGTAAAAAAAAAGGTTGGTGCCATTTCTTTTCTGTGAAGTAGTCTATATACCCACTGCTAGCCAACTAATGTTGTCAAAAAGAGGACAAAGACAAGTCTTAGTACACAGACTTTACAGTACAAACTCTATTTTTTTTTTCTATTATTTTATGGTGACACTACTGTCCTGTTTGATACAGCCACACCTTCTACATCTATCAGCAGAATGTGCAGTTTATATTAAATTTCAGGAATTAATGGCTATTCCATTCAGTAATTTATATGGGAGGTCCTTGTGATGTGGGGAGCTCTTGCTGGTAATCTTCTATGAACCAGTTGTTTGAATAGTTGTCTCCCCTTTGGTTTTGGTGGTGGTGGTTGTTTGGTTTGGCTTTTTGTTTGGTTGGTTTTTAATTCCCACCTGTAAAGTACAGCAGAAATACACAAAGTCCTGTTTGGTTTGGGCCAATGCAGTCACTGCTGCTGTTTATTACAAGCAAAGGAGGTGCTTGTGCATCATGAGATCATGAATGGAAGCAGATGGTTCCAGGGAAGAAAGTGTCTTTCAGATGGTATTCATACTATCTGTTAAAAAAATAAATCCTAGACTCCTAGATTATATTTCTGAGGTTTCTTCTCACTTCACTTTTTCTGTATGAAGCTTCTCTGTTGTAAGGCCTCTAAGTTTAGAAGAGGTTATTCCTAAAATCGACGGAAGGTTTTGTCAGGAGGGGTGGGGAAGGGAGGAAAGAGGAAGAGTTTGAGACCTTTCTTGAAGACTGTTCGTACCTCCGAACACAATAGACCTGTTCAAAGTTTCCTATCGCTTCCTCCATCGACATCATGTGTCTGTATAATCTGCCGTAACCAGAATTCCACTGCTGGGCCAGAGTATCATATTTCACAGCTGTGTTGTTAAGGAAGATTATATTTCACAGATGTGATGACATAACTATGAAGTATAATTAAACAATAATGACCAACAAGGAGGGCAATTCCTAGAGGTTAATGGTAGTTAGAAACAAAGTGGGTGGAAGAAGTACAGCTGAAGACCCCTTAATCTATTTAATTAACCTGAGTGCCACACTACAGCAGGCATTACAAATATAAATCAAGGTGAAATTATGGAAGTAATTAGATCAAAAATAAGTGCTTTAAATCAAATTAAGGCTTGCTAGAAACATTTTTAGCTGTGCTAGTGGAAGCTGGAAATCTGTGGATAAATATGTAAGTATTTTTCTGTTACAAAGCAACTCAAGACTCTCAGTAGGGTATCTGCTAGATTTTAAAAACTGTTGATACAAGTGAAAATATAAGATACAGCAGGATCCATTAGCTGGAGTACTTTTTTCCTGCTGAAGACAGTATTTTTTTCAAATTTACAATCTAATTAGGTGTTTACAGGATCAGGTTAATGCTGAATTATTATCTTTTTCTCTGATACCTTCAAAATTTACTCAATATTTGAAAGCAGTGACAATGACAAGTTGGAAACTTGCAGTAACTAAAATAAGCTTTTTTTATTTATTTTTCTTTCTCCTCAGAACCAAGGAACTGAAAGACTTGAAAGTTAAGCTTGCTAACCCAAATTTTAAGCAGCTATGGGTCAAGTTTTCAAATACTCTTAAGTACAAAAGTTCTATTGACTGAAAACTGCAAATGTTGATTGAGCATAGCCTGGTAATAACACTTGAGCTTTCTGAACTGGGAGCTCAATAGATTGGAAAATGGTGCTTGTCTGTGAATATTTCATGGGATATTTGGTTATTGCTTCTGTGACCGTTTTGTATGTTTGCAGTAGCGCTATTAATGGAGCCTGAAGTTTGTGTTCTTCAGTGTAAATGGATACTTTCAGTACGAGATTTCTAAGCATAAAAATAAGTTTTAAAATCTGTAGTTCTTTTAGCTTATAGGAAATGGAAGAAATAAATGGAGAAGTTTTGTAGTTTGAGTGTAAAATGTAAGTGTAGTAAATATATGGATGTATGAAATTAAATTAAAGCATGGAGTTAAAATAAATTTATTATGTATATAAGCCCCATTATAAATCGAAAACTTACTGTGCACATGAGGTTTTATTAAGAGCATGCTGCTTTATGTGTAATGGGATTTTCTTATGTACTTAATAAACTTGACAAAAATAAATAGTCCAGTCCTCTGAGCACATATCGAGGTGCTGCTCTCACAAAATTTGATGTGTGCCTTAATCTTTCTGTATTGCCAATACACAAGTTGGCTTCAGCGTTTGGGTAGCGGGGGCGTCTCTGCAACTGGGGTTTAGTAACCAAGCGGAAAATTGAGACCTACATCCAACAGTCTTTTCATTTCCCTTTCAAAGTGAGATTGTGCAGTCTGTTAGCCAGTAACCGGAGGCACAAATTGAAGTAAAAAATGGATATAATGCAGAAAAACAGAGAGATACCCAATGTATAGCAGTGTTTTGAGGACCTCACTAACCACTGGGCCTCCATTCTTGTGGTTAGAATGATGCCATCGTGGGGTGTGTGAGCGCGGGTGTCCTGACATCTCGGGGGCTGTACATACAAACACTAAAGAAACGTTTTGACCGCATAACCATGACTACAGAACCAGTTGTTTCTGAAATGCTGCATATGACTGTGATAACTCCTCGTGTAGTTTTACTTCTTAAGTATTGCGTAATCTGCATTTGCAACCACTTTTTTGTTCTTTGTTTGAAATGCATCATTTGCTTTGCTGCAACTTGTGGATGGTGGTTTTACTCTCACTAGAAACTCTGTAAAGATTTGCTGTCTTAGTGCTTCATCTTATATTTTTCATGCTGTTGTTTGATTTCAAAGACTGTCTTTGAGAACAGGGTTTTTTTGGTGCACAGCAAGATGGTGATAAAAGATCACTTGGTTTTAATTATGGACTTTATGTCAAGTAATTTTTGGCTAAGCAGCTCGATTTGTCATGAGTTATATTAAACGTTTAAGGAAAGCTTCTCTCGTGTGGAAGTACTGCTCAATTTGTTGATTCAAAAATAGCTGTGCTGTAGGTCAGGTTGTGAATATAAACTAACGCTATGCAAAACTCAGTGTATGTTCGCTTATATATCCTTTTAAACCAAGCTTGGTTCAGTTTAGCTGAAGTGTTGATTATTAAAAGATTAATCTAACCAGAACATGCCACACTTGTCTTGTACATTCTTGTGCAGAGTCTCAGCTGTAAAGGCTTAGACGTAGATTCGAGTTTCGCTCGTGGAACATCTTTGTATTAGCGAACTCTCAGTCATTACATGGATGCTCAGCTGACTGTGGGATTCTTCCAGTTAGTACTGTTGTGTTTTTATATAAATCTAGGGGATGAATGAGTGTGAGAGTTTTTGCTTGTACGAAAACAGAAATAAAAATGATGAAACCTGCAGTAATTCATATCTTGGTTATTTTGGAGCCGGCTGTGTGAGCAACCTCACTGCACAGTGTCTGTTTTGAATTCGAGTAACAAATCAAAACAATGCTTTTTTCGCCCTTTTTCTTTTTTCCCCCTTCCAGAAAATGGGGGACACACTCTCGCACCGAATAACTGAAAGCGTAAATGACAACCAGATTAATGTGATTGTCTTCTTTGTAAGCAAGCTCCTAGTAACTGTGCTCTGATAGCCATTTGGCGTCAGAGCTGTTCTGTGGGATGCCAAATTCTCTCGCTCGGTGCTGCAGTTTCCTGGAGGAGTAGATGTGGCAACAGGATGTTGGTAAAGAACAGGAAACTACTTGAATTTACTACTTATACCATGCAAATAAAGTCTTATTACTGGCCTATGTGTAGTAATTAGCGTCTGCTGTTAACAGAAGAGTTTTTGCAGCAATTGCAGAGTGTGGAGTTTGGCAAGTGCGTTCAACTCTGTGCTTGGGGGGCTTGCACTCAATACTAGGGGGTAACAAAGAGCTATAGGCTGGTTACGTGCTTGTTAAGCCACTTGTAGAGATTTGACAGTTCTCTCCAGTTGACTTTCTTGTTCAGGGTGGATCTCTGCTAGCACTCAGCTCCATATCAATTCTTCTGACATGTACTAATTTGCTTTGAGCTCCTTGTAGCTCTCAGAAGTGGCCGTGCAGGCAGCGTTTGGGTGTTCAGCACTCGGAGCCAAGGGACATTGTCACCAGAAATGCTGAACGAACCGAGCATCACCTTACTGCTGGTTAGATGTGCAGGAGCCAGATTTCCCTTCCAAATCCAAGTGGAAATGTGGCTTGAAAAAGAAAAAAAAAAAAAAAAAATCACATGGTTCTAGAGCTGGCAATGTTAATGAAAAAGGAGAGGAATTATCTCGTTTGCTTTTAGTACAGATTCTTTGCTCTCCTTTTTCTTAGTCTGGAGCACAGAAGCCTATGTAGCCATACCTAATACTGGCTTTGTTTTATTTTCTTTGGTTTAGTCCTCACGCATCTAGCAGTTTTCTGAGGGTTTCCTAAGGTTGCAGACTCGTGGCTCGGATATCCACTTCAGGATTACTACTTCAAAACGACTTAAAAAAAGTAATGTGAAAGCGAAATATGCTGCAGAGCTTAGTCCACAGTGTATTGGATGGTTATGGTCTTTGTTGTCTTACAATTGCCTACATGAAGGACAGGCAGTGAGTACCATAAGAACACTGCTGAGCTTGTGCGTTGCGTTCTGGCTGGTGAGTTTAGGGAGCTTTTAAATGTTGTTTTATGTATCTGAAGTGGCTGGTGGGCCCTGATGTACCAGGTGACACCAACAAACACAGGGGGCCGGAGGTTTTGCCGTGATGGTTTGAACCAATCTATAAGATGAAGAAGTTGAAGCAATTGTTTTGTCTTCTGAATGTGGGCTATGAAGAGACATCTAAATGTACTTCTAGATTTGGTTAATCGACTAATTGTGAGTACAAATTATTGTGTGGTCTTAATGCATTCCCTTCAGTTAATAATTCAGTCTTAATCACTAAACAGTTTTTTCAAGTGTTTATAAGTCTCCCTATTTCAATTGACATCAAACCCCTTATAAAACCAGACTGATGAGATGCTTATAGAGCAGAATAATCTCTCACTTAGGTAAATGAGAGTGAAAATTTCTATCCAATAGTATATTCTTTGTTTTCATAGTACAGATACATCTTTTTTTTTCCCTAATGTCTATTCACTCTTGTCCACAAATGTTTTTTGCTAGTAATTCATGTCTTCAGTTTCTTCAGAACAGCTCAGTAAAATGCATGTGTGCCTTCCTTCTGCATGGCGCTTAATTTTTATGAAATACATATTTTATTGGACAGTAAAACATTAAAGGATCTTAATGGCCTAATTAATACTCTGTATCCACTTCTGTCTTGTGTATTTTGCTCTTCATTATCCTACTGCTCCTTTTTTCATGTTCTCTTGCATTTTTTATCATAAAAATTTCAAGCAGTCTTGAGAGAGCACTCTATTAGAAGCCTTTTCTTTGAATATTCAGCAACTCTAAGATTTGATTGATAGCCCCCCCGCTACCTGTTCTATTTTTAGTAATTTAAAAGCGAGTTTAATTTCTTGGGTTGTCATTTGTTGTGTATGCGTGATTTACTCTGGTGGTTTTCCTCCCTCCTTTAAATGTGCCAGATATGTAATTTTCGTGTTGTTTGAGGACATCTTGACAGTTTGGGAGAAATAAACGTAGAAATTAAGTGGTAGTTCTGCCTTACTGAGGGAGCAAAGATGGACTTTGTCTGCCTCTGTTAATATCGACTGTGATGAGGATAGGAGGATAAGTGGAATAGAACTTTAAGCATATTGTTACCACTTATTATCCCATTTCAAGAATCACCTAGCATTAAGAGACTATTTTAACAATGTACAAATATAATCCACTCTGTCTTTTGGAACAGAATGAGGAGACAAAAACTCTTGCAGAGGTGGTCTAAGCACTGTGAAAAGGACATCCCCCCCTTCTCTCTGAAATATAACATTATAGCTGTACCCCTTTTTTCTGCTTTGTGCAACTTTAAATTAAAGAGAGCATTGAGAAGTCATCCCACACAAACTGTTTTAATCTTCTGTCTTCCTTAAGGCCACATATGGAAGCCACCAACATTTTGACTAAGCAGGACTGGACTCCCTGCAGAGCCAGTTTGTGCACTTGCTAAAGGAATTGTTCTTGAGCAACTTAAGGCCTTTCCTCTCTCGAGGGCATAAGAACTATGGACTTTTAAACACTCAAAATCCTGATTGTGTGGGAGGAGAAAAGGATTAGGCAGAGAAAGCAAATTTTGTTTCCACCTGACGGGTAGACCAAAAATGGTTTTGCTTCTTGTATTCAGTTTGAGGTGTAGCCCAAACTAGTCAGGGTAGAGTCTTGGTGTGGGAGATGTGCCAACCGCTCTTTATTTATTGATCTTTTTTCTTATTTTAATTGTTTCATGGCTTGCGTAAGGTGGTGTACCTTGGATTGTCTGCCCGCCCACCGTGCGTAAAGGGGTGTTGACTGTCAACAAGCCTGGCAATTGGGTGGCTCTGCCTCCTTCTGTCTTGGCCATTCAGCTGTTTAATTGCGAACTCTCTTGTACTATGTCTCCCTCAGACACCATCCAACGAGACCAGCCGTAGCGAAATTGGTTTAGCACTGCGAAGTCCTGCAAAGGAAGTCAAAGGCTGGCATGTGCTTTGCTGCTGATGTCTGTCTTTATGGAATATTAAGGCAAGCGCCGAAGGCTTCAGCTTCCTGAAGCTTCAGCTTCCTGCGCCTCCAGGCATCAGGAATTCTTAGGAGAAAATTCCTAATGTGTGGTGGTTCAATAAAAGTGTTGCTAACGTTTTTGGTGTTTTGTGTAAACATGGCATATGCAAACTGGCTGTTAGAAACATGCGCAATCAAGTAGTTCGGATTTGCACGTGATCTGTTCACAATTGAATCTCCTGGATCAGCGCTTCACAGCAAAGAGCCACAGAATGAACCTGGGAAATAAATTTTGAGGGACAGTGATTCCAAATCTGAGGTCTCTTGGTGACAAGAGGGTGCATCCTCTTCCCCAAGTGGTTCACAGTTACTTCTCAATTTCATCCTGCTTTGTGCTTCACCAGATAGTATTACAAGTAGGAGAATTCTTATTAAAAAAAGCTGTAGCAGAGGAGGGCTAGAATCCTGTTCCCCAAAAAGCTGATACTGCAAACTATGAAGTTTGCATGAAGTTACCAGGTAAGATACATCTATTAAGGTAAAATGTTTCTCTAATTCTGTATACTATACTGAAGCAAAGGAAGGGGAGCATTAGAATATGCCAGTAATATGACAAGTTAACTCTCCAAAAATTTCCTGATTTAAAAATAATGAAACTACTGTGGCAGCAACTTGTATATGCGCTGTTGTTTTGCAAGAGTCATTGTCACTTTAGTGACTTAAACTCCTTTCAAGGAAGAAGCTCCTCAGCACAGTCATATGTGCTGGCAGGATTTAAAATACCTTAATAATTTGGGGATTTTTTTACATAGTGTGCAATCTTAGCCATGTCCTGCTAGGTGGTCTTTTACAAGCCAGTCCAGTACATCATCTACTTCTCCTGAGTCACAGGAAAATTATTTTCTTTTCCTCTTCTTTAGTAGGAAGGAAGGTTGTGCATGCATTTCTCTTCTTTGTTTAACATCAGTATTTTGGAGACTGCAGGTAGATGCCACTTTGTAGACGTGTGTGAGAGATGTTCTGTGTTGCCCCAAACGTTTGTTTGGCTGCAAGTCCAGAAGATGTCAGCTTTTAAAACATTTAAATTACCCTCAGAGCCTGTAATCCTGGCTTCCTCTACTGGGTATTGAATGGATTGTGAAATGTCTTCAGAGGGAGCGAAGCAGACTTGAGTGAATGCTTTGCAAAGTCTGACTCCATATGGATCGTTTTTTATAATGTACATAAATAGTACATTAGCTCTTTCAAATCACTTTCTAAATGAACTGAACCAGCCTCAAAGGAAAATACATCACAGTCATGCTCTGTGTGTTAGAGCCCTCTTAGAGAGTCTGCTTGAATTCAAAGTTCAGTAACATCCCACATGCAAGATTCTTCTGGCAAATGTATGTGGAAATTAAGATCTTTTTTAGAGAGGTTATTTAGTTTTGCTGAGCCTTTGCTAAGGTGTTTATAGGTAGTTCCTTAGATTTGGAAGAGAAAATCTTCTAGATGTTTTGTGAGACTGCTCAAGGAGGTGAGTTGACTCCTTGAAAGCAAACCCTACGATGATTAGTGGCCCATTAGAAGAAAGTTAATGGCATTGCAAATGAGATTTACGTGAGAATTAAACTGCTGTAGTGTATCCAACAAAGATGCTGAAGCCAGTCTCTCTCTCTGATGGTTATTAGGAGATTTTATGAACTGATCTTTTCGAACAGTTAGTTTCATAGAAGCATAGAATGGTTTGTGTTGGAAGGGACCTTAAAGATCATCTCATTCCACCCCCCTGCCATGGGCAGGGACATTTTCCAGCAGACCAGGTCACTCAAAGCCCCGTCCAACCTGGCCCTGAACCCTTTCAGGGATGGGGCATCCCCAGCTGCTCTGGGCAGCCTGTTCCGGGGCCTCACCGCCCTCGTGGGGAAGAATTTCTTCCTTATATCTCATCTAAATCCCCCCTCTTTCTGTTTAAAGCCATTACCCCTTGTTCTGTCACTACATGCCATTGTAAAAAGTCCCTCTCCAGTTTTCTTGTAGGTCTCTTTTAGGTACTGGAAAAGCTGCTGCAAGGTCTCCCTGGCACCTTCTCTTCTCCAGGCTGAACAACTGCAACTCAGCCTGTCCTCACAGCAGAGATGCTCCAGCCCTCTCATCATCTTTGTGGCCGCCCCTGGATTCGGTGCAACAGGTCCATGTCCCTCTTGTGTTGGGGGCCCCCGAGCTGGACACAGCACTGCAGGTGGGGTCTCACCAGAGCGGAGTAGAGGGGGAGAATCCCCTCCCTTGATCTGCTGCTCACGCTGCCTTGGATGCAGCCCAGGATGGTGGTTTTTGCCTGACTTCCTCTTGGTTGGGATGCATTGCTCCTGAGCTTGGAGGAGGTGATCCTTGAACAATAACCAGCTCTCTTGTGCCCCTCGTCACCCCAGGGTTTTTACCCCATGGTAGTCTACCAAGCAGATCCTGAAGAGCCCGAAGTCTGCTCTCCCAAGGTCCGGGGTAGGGTGCTTGCTGTGCACCCTCCTCACTGCCCTAAGGATCTTGAACTCCACCATGTCATGGTCACTACAGCTACACATTCCTTGAGCTTCACGTTCCACACCAGCCTTGTTGGTGAGAACTAGATGCAGCAGAGTACCTCTCCTCGTTGGCTTCTCTTATCACTTGGAGAAGGAAGTTATCATCAATGCATGATGATAACACATCAATGATGATAACTCCTTCTTCAGGGGATAAAAATTCTCCAGTAATCTGGATACTTGGAGTAATAAAGGAAGAGTCTTCCCAAGAAGATGGAAGGTAGGCTGAAAATAGGGGTAGAATCAAAGTTGCATGTTGCCTGTGGCAGACGGGGCCAGATTTCTGTGGTGAAAGGGGCAGGATCTGCGGCAAGCTGGAAATTCCCCAGCAGCTGAGCAAAGCTTTGAAATGCTTGGTGTTGAGTGAGGTATGGAAATGAATAACCGGTGGTACTTGTAGAGGCCAACTGTGGCACTGCACTTAGTTCCATGCTGCCACTATGTATTTAATTCTCAGTGCGCTGCTTAATTTCTTATTGAAAACAGAACTCTTTGTAGAAGCTGTTACAGGGAAGTTCCCCAGAGCGTGGGTGCAGGTGGGGCTTTTTTTGGCACTGAGGTAGGTGTTAATTGTGGTTTATGATTGAGGGAGAAACATACTTAGCTGAGTGTTTCTGCCAAGATGAGCAAAGAAGAAAAATAGTTAATATTGACCTTTTTCATTTTAACCAAGATCAGTGTGAGCAGCAGAGGCTTGGAAAGCCTCTCAGAAGGGCGCTCGAATTTCGTAGCGGCAGGGAAGGAGTGAGAGATGCTGGTGGTGGCCACGCTCTGCTGAATCACTTCTTGTGGTCTCTGCTGTGGTAGAATGGAAGCCAGACTTAGGCTCTTATCTTAAGGTTTGTCTTGTGGGGGGAAAAAACTCAGCACGTCATGGGGGCTAGGCGGCCTTTTCTGGCACAGAAACGCTGTAGGCAAATGTGTGTCTTACAGTATTTGCCATTCCTGTGACATCTCTGGAAAACAAACGGAGTGTCAGACTGACTGCTCGCTGCCTGGGGCTGCCAGAATAACCACCCTACTTTGTTTCATACAAGTTGCCTTTCATTGTGCACCTGAAGTAACTTAGTGGGACAGCAAGTTAGTATGGGGGTGGACGGGATAACCTTGTTTGTCACTGTAGTGTGTATTGTATGTTTTTAATGGCGTAAAACTTTGCTGCTGTCAGGCACACACACTCAAAGGATATTTATCTCCACAGAGTGCTTTTTTCTTGTAAATGTCTGTTCCACTCCATAGTCCTGCCAATTTGACCTATGCTTTAGCTTTGTTTAGTGGGTATTATCTGGTAGGATTGGGATTTGGTTTTGATTTGGCTTTTTTCCTTTGCAACATCACGTTGGGATCTAAAATGAAGCTGCTTTAAAACTGAACACTAGGGTATGGTATGTATATATCTTTTTGCCGATGTTGTAAGAGTGGCAATCATATAAAATGAATTTTTGGGTCCTCTGAATGTGCCTCAGACATAACTAAGTGCCATCCTGAGAAAAAAGTCCTCCAGGGCTTTGTGGAAATGCTGGCTCAAGACACATCTTTGCTCTCTGTCAATGCAGGAGTGACAAGTATGATGTTGATTTTTCCTAAGGTGGACACTGGCTTAACAGGACCAAAATCCACACTTTCAGTCCATTTTTTTGAGATCAGTAGAAGCCAATAATGACTAGAAGGTGTTCAGAAGTATTTGAACTGGGTTCATTAGAGCTACTGATTCTGTCGCCCAGTCTAAACAGCTCTCCGGGCCCAAAATGAATGTGGTTAAAATCCCACGGGAGGGTCCCATAGATCCTAAATCTACAGGCAAGGTGGGCAGCACTTTGTGAAGAGAGACAATTCATCCTGCCCCGTGTTGATTTTTGTGGTGCTAGCATGTGGTGGAAGCAGGAGGAACCAGTTAATTTTAGCTTGATTAGCAACACAGAAGGGAAACAAGATGAGTGCATTGTAAATGGCAATGGGATGAGGTCAATGAGGGTAGTTTATTTCCATGCAGCTAAGTGGGTGTTCTCAGCAATTTTTCGTTTTTGTTGTTTGTTTTTAAGAGAACCAAGAATGTTAATGCATTTAGTCCTTGAAGTCCTTCTGTGGTCAGAATTCTGGATACTTTAATGTTGTTGCATGGTGGTTGTTTCAAATTAACACCAGGTGCTTGTATTCTGTTCCTTAGCAGTTCCTTGTTCCTCTGCTCCCTGTTACCTGGTTCAGCAGCAAGTAGCGAGTGATTCTTGGTACGGGACTCTCAGATTTTTTCCTACTCACCTTTATTTATATTCTGGAGCACGTTCAAAACTGTTTATGATTAAACATTGCACAAACAGCCAGATTAAGATCTATTGACATAAAGGAGGCTGGGAGGAGGGAGCGGCTGGTCATCTGTGTCTCCATCCAGCTGTTGTTATTGGAGTTGTACACGTGTCTGTGCGATGGCTGTGGGGTGTCGGGCAGGCTGCTGGTCAAAAACACGGCGGCAAGGGACTGATACCTGTCAGCACAGTGGTTTTGTTCCTTTGTACAGTACGTTAAAACTCAAACAAGGGAGTGTATGTAGGTGATGCACTCCTTTCTCTTGACCTCGGGGCTCAGAAAGCCTTCCATGGTGTTATATGGAAGGCAAGGAGGTTCAAAATGGAAGATTGGAAGGCGAGCACTATTTAGGAAAATAAATTCAGATGCAAATACAGAAATATCAGAAAGCGAGTAAGTTCATTTAAAAAAAAAAAGCGAAACAAAACCAAACCAAAAAAACCCCACAAACAAAGACAAAAACCAACACCACATACCACGTCTTTTCTGAAGCTAAGCCAATTTGGTTCGTGGCCCCTCTTAGCTACATAAAACCAGAAGTGTTAAATAGCTATTTAGCTTTTGAAGGAGATAGCAGGTAGGATGCAAGTAGCATGTTGGATTTTGTTTATTTTAAAATCACAGATACTTATGATTTTTCAGGCTTTGGAAGAAAAAATTTCAATACAATGCTGGCAATATACTGAAAAAATTAACAGATTGATCATCCTAACATTTTGCAGTTATAAGACTTGATGATAAAAGTGAGAGACACAAATGTTGCACATAATTTGCATTTTCTCTGAAGATAAAATATTTGTTGGCTGGTGAAGAAATGGTTAAGATAGGATCTAGACATCTACAGGCTAGCATACCTGATTAGAGCAGCAGTGATACACAGGCTGTTGAGTGTTACATAGTCTCTTAACTATCGTTATTTTTATGTATACAACCACACACACAACAAAATAACATAATAGGCTTGCTGTGTGTTGCAGATGATATCAGTCATCTGCAGTGCTGATAGCGAAATGTTCTGGTGCTGCCAGCCAACCTCATTTAAATAAAAGCATCGCCTGCTCTCTGTGCCAGCCCACTTCTTTGGTGGCAAACTTTCATATCAAGTTTTTGATGTCAGGCCGCTCATTCTGGCACATAGAACACGTCCCTATTCTCAAGATTCAAACAGCAGCCTTATGGTTAATTTTAGACTTTAAAGACAGCTTACTAAGTGTTCTCCACAGGTAGCTGTTGACATCCCTGGGAATGCAACTGCAAACTTTTTCTCTACTGTCGTTATACTGAGAGGCAGGATAAATTAGACAGACTTTAACTGACTGGCAGAGTGATGTTAGAGTAAGATGTGGCTTATGACACGCAGAAAAAAGTTTACTGTGTCTTAACTGTTTGCTCAGAGGCATGAAGTTGTGTACAGTGAGGACCGCGCAAGGGAACTGAGCAGCTTCTGTAACGGTGCAGAAGCCAGAATTCACCCTTGGGGGACTTTATTAAAAAAAAATCAGGCAAAGAAAACCCCCAACCAATATTGATTAAAATATAGATGTCACTGATGCTGCAGATGAATTTATATTGATGTAAAATTCCATCTGATTTTTGTGGGGTAGGTAAGACCTTCCAGGCTTAGATGTTTTGCGTGTTGACAGACTCAAGTTGGATCTTGTGATGCCTCAGACTGGCTGGACTCCATGGATCTGCCCCACGTGCTGCCGAATTGCTTGTTTTTAGAGGAACAGGAGCGCTCCGGAGGGGAAGGGGAATTTGTCTTCTGATGGTGAGCCCTGTGCCCAGCACTCCTGGGTTGGAGTGAATGGCATATTTTGAAGCTGACTCCAGTGTTTTGAAATGTGAAACTGAAGTGAGGTACAACTATAGCACCACCTCTTTGTTTCTCTGTGTCTGGTGGATGGGCACCAAGTGACTCCCATGTCATCTCAGCATACGTATTTAACAAGGTGGGCTTTCTGGTTGGCTTTCACAGGGTCCCCGACCCAAGTACTGAAAATCTGCCTTAATGGTATTTGTTATAAAAGCCAGTTAATGATAGTCTTTTGATTATACCAAGGCTTGGTTTCTGAGATCATCTTATATATCTGTCTGGAAAGAACTGTCAGGATTATTCTGGATTAATTTTAACAGAAGCATTTATAGTTGTTTGGGGTTTTTTTTAATGTTTTAAATATATAAGTGAATTCATCCCTAGTCAGGTGTGGATTGACTGGTGTTGCACTTACTTTTTAAGTAGCTAATGATGATGATGGTATTTCAAGAATATCCTTCACCTTTTTTTGCAGGCATTAAAGTGAAGAGACACTGCTAGCTGGCTTACAGTGCTCTCTGCTGCAAAAGTTCCAGAAAGGTCCATTTTGAAACTGCACACTCCTGGCCCTTTGCGCTCTGGTAGCTTTCTGTAGGAGACTAGAGCAGCTTCTGGTAGGTTTTTCTGGTATTGAACTGAGCAGGATTACTCAAAGACCCATCCTGCAAAGCTGAGGGTAGTAGAATCTGGAAAAAAACATCCATAAAGTGAATTTCCCAGGCAGGGTGGTGACTCCAGAGGAAACCTCCTGCCATTCCTGCTGTCTCTTCATTAGCTGATCGAAACACCCATCACAGTGGTTTTGGTGATATTCTTTCCTGCTCCTCTATGAGATGTTAATTTGACACTGCGTGAATTTATCCCCTGACCTTGTTGTGGTATTTCATTACTGAAAAAAATGGCAACTACAATATCTTATGTGTGTTTTTCCCTTTCCTGCACTGTTTTGCTCCTCAAAGGGGAGAATCTGTAAGTGAAGCTGCGCTTGATGTCTCAAATAATTTTTGAAGAGTAAAATCAGAACATTATTAAAGACACGTAAAAATAAAAATACAGCTCTTGATTCTTCACTACTAATTCTCCAGTGTGATACAGCCTCGAATGTTCTCACTTGAATGAAAAAATTAACTGCCACTGTTTGTGTTCTTGGTGTTGCCGTCACAGAGCAAACTGATAAATCGAGCAAGTAAAAGGCTTGCAAGATAAGAAATTGTAGGGAAGATGTGTAGAATAAAATGACTGAAGTTTTACAGCCTGGTATCATAGTGCAATCTCTCCAGAAGGTTTTGCTTTCAACATCCAGTTGTTGAAGCCTCAAGAAAAAGAAAAATGCTCATCTTCTCCTGTGCACTTTTAAAAAGATATACACGAACCAAACCAGCATTTTGATGTTCTTTGGCTTGGGCTTCAGGTATCTCTTTTTAGCCTTCCTGATGAGCCCAGGGGGTGTTTATACTCTTCCCCCTCCACCACCTGCTTGGCTCCGTTTCACTCACTGCCGTTTCCCAGGATGGGCAGTGGGCTCAGCGAGGTGGGATGTCTGCAGAGACTGCAGGGACAGAGGAAATAAAAATAAAAACAAATGTCTGCCTGTGTGTGCATGGTGCTGGCAGGCAGAGGAATCCCAGAGTTTGCCCAAACTTTCCTGTGAACGCTGCTGTCTTCAAAGGACTTCGCAAAAAATACCTGTTAGAAAATCTGCCAGCATGTGGAAGCGTTTCTCAGTGTGTTTGAACCTTGATGAAATGGCATAAAGGGAAGCCCTGTGCAACTGAGCTCGATAGAAACATTCATTACAGCTAATTTACTTGGTACTTTTAAGAGACATAGCTATTCATAATTTGTGGGTTTGCCTGATGCTGCTGGTAGTATTTGTTTTAAATAGATACACTTGCCTGCACATGCTCTTTGCCCATCTGAAATCTCGTCTGGCCGTGTTGGAAATCTTGTTTTAAATATAGTAGTATGCAGTGTTCGTCCAATCCCAATGTAACCTGTGGTGCCTTTGCTGTGTGCAGTTTCAGCTAAGCAGTAGCAAGGAGCATAAGGAAAAGGTCTTGTCTCTGACAAAGAGAAATGGCAATTTTAATTTTTTTCTGAAGAATTGTCCTTGTTCAGCCGTCTCGCTGCACTTGCCTTTCTCAAGGACAATCAGTTAATAAACTCTGGGAGGAAGAAGGTACTAAAAAGCACTTGTTTTGCGGTGTGTAGAGCCTGCGTAGCCCACCTGAGATGACCACAATCCCACTCCTGCTCCTGCAGATGCGACCTGCCGGTTGCCATGGGAGAATTGCCATGGGTACGGGGCCGGGGAAGCACTTGTTGGGATGCAGAAAACCTTTTCGTTCTTTGGTCCTCTTGCACACAGCTGAGTGACTTTGGATTTGAAATAATTAGACTGAATAAAAAAGAAAAGGTGACTTCTCTGTTTCAGGAACTTTTGAAAATTTCCAGCCTTAGAGCATCAGCCTGGTGGCTGATGTGATTTACCTGAGAAAAAGCAGAGCTTTTCTCAAAATGAATGAATGGCATTTCGTTTTCTGAAAGGAGAAGGCAGCGTTTGGATCATGTGATGCTTAAATGTGAGTCTGTGGTTACATACTCTGGTGGGGTTTTTTAATGATCTGTCATAAGTCTGCACCATTTCTGCTGGTACCTGCTCCTTCCTTCCTTCCCTTGATACTTGTCCCCTCCATCACCTCTGTGGGGGCGGTGGGGCTTGTGTTGCCATGTGGAAGGCAAGAAAAGGAACTGATTTGCCTGAGAACTTAATCCAATTTAAAAAAAAAAAAGGTATTATTATTTCAGCTACCTGGTTTGCCTTGCTGTGCAGTTGTTTGGATTGGTACTATTGGTGTGAGGGTGACATTGAAAGGAAATGGCTGAGGGGAGGGGATGGTGTTGGGGTGTGGGAAATGCAGAGAAACAGAGTTGGATTGTGTTAAAATAAATCTGCATGAGATTGAGTGGCATCATTGATATCTCTTTGGGGAGAAGATTCTTTTTGAAAGCAGAAGAAATCAGTGGGCCATCCAACGCAACCCACAGAATTTTACCTGGTTGTCCAGTTACTCATCCCAGCGAGTCCAGGGTGATGATGAAAAGAGAAGGA
Source organism: Caloenas nicobarica (assembly GCF_036013445.1). Classification (NCBI taxonomy): domain Eukaryota; kingdom Metazoa; phylum Chordata; class Aves; order Columbiformes; family Columbidae; genus Caloenas; species Caloenas nicobarica. The sequence continues at coordinate 4,072,139 of NC_088258.1, read as the reverse complement.
TTTCCAGCTAACTCGGATGTATTCAGGGGAGGGACAGAAAATCCTCCGGTAATCTGGAGTAGCTAGCCAATACTAATTCCACCGGATTGGGTGTGAGGGATTCTCAATTACTCCGGTGTGAGATTGTCTTTACTAAAACCAGGTTTACAATTTTTCTAGTACAGGAACAATATGTGAGACATGGTTAATGCCAGGGACCCCAGTACACTGAAGCTGAGCTACTTGTGCATCTGGTGTAACAGGGCAATGGAAATAGTTGCTGCTACTTTTTCTAGAAAATGTTCCCAACACAAGAAAATTAAAATTCATGAAGAGCAGTAAGACTACTCTGTCTTTAATTCAACTAATTATTTAAAACCTGAGCTCACTCACAGATGCACTCAGACAATTTTAGCTCAGTCTCAGCTGATATATGTATGATACATGAGTATAGATCTGTATATCTGCAATGTTAAGCATGACAGTGTATATTAAATGAAGTGAGCATGTACAAAGCATGCAAGGCAAGTGGCTTGTGAGGTTAGAAACCAGTCCTCCTGATCCAAGCTCATGTTGTGGCTTACAGAATAATTATGACCAAACATTTCAATGGGTTGCTCTGTCTTTTCAGCAGTGATGGAGATCGCCATCCTCCTTTATTTGCAGATAATCTCTGTAGGTTCTAAATCTCGTTTTCCTTCAGTTGTGTTAAAAACACGCACAGTGACTTTTATAGCTTTTCCTCTAATGAAACAATAGTGGATGACACCAGAGGTGTTTTTGCAGGGAGCTCTGCAGTTTATTTCCATCTCCTGTTGCTGTCTGCCAATGCTTGTCTTGCTTGTCTTCAGCTTGAGTTGATTGATTCTAGGAAGAAAAAAACGTGGATTCTGGGCTGCACCATTTACTTGCAGACCCTTTGCTTTTCTCTCGAATGCAACAAATGACTTAACCAACCATCATGTTACAGATATTTCTCTGATGTGTGTTTGATAAAGGACTTCATGGGTAGGCCTTCAGTAGGATTTCTGTGTTAAGTCTGGTCAGATCAGCACAGCGATCAAAGGGAAACAGCAAATGCTGAAAACTCATTAAGGCACCGGCAACCTCCAAAACTAACCAAGCGCTCTTAAAAACCTGGCAGTTATGTTGCCTGTGTCCTCTACCCTAAAGAGACATGTAAAGAAAAGAATTACAATGCCTTTTAAATTGCCATGGTGATAGGTACATGCTTGTTTTGTAATGTGTGTTCAGACTTAAGAGAATAAAATGTGTTTGTCTTCTTTCCTCCAGAACTCTTTTCTTGGTCTCAGCGCAATTAACTTTTTCATTTGGAATGCAGATAGCACTAGCCAAGTGGATGATATAACTGGTTTCTTATTGGTATTGCTTACAAAGTGTTATTTAGAGAAAAAAATTCTAAGGCGGGGAGTGGAACAGGAAATGTTGGATGATTTTATTATAAAGGAGGGGTGAATAGTACCTAATCTCCTGTGACAGCTCAGGCGGCTTTCAGAGCTTGTTATATGGTTTTACAACATTCATTCAAACTAATAATCATTTTAATTCACTTGTGATTGAAAGGTGGTTTTGTTACTCATGTTTTTGCCCACCTTGCTGCTTCAGACAGCTGTACCTCCAGGAAAATAATAATTTTGAGCACAGTACTTCTGACGATTATTCCCATTGGGGAGTAAGGCTTGTGAAGCTGGAGAAAATCGATTTGGTTATTTAGTTACTGAAATGGGGTGAAACCCTTCTAAATATTTTTGCAGTTGAAGTGTTTTGTTCTGTGCTGAAGTTTCCATGAGCATTGCTCTCCCTGGGCAGAGCCCAGCATCACAAAGCAACAAATCCTAGTCAATAGATGATCCCAGCTCAGCTGTTTTGCAGTGGTCACAGCAATTATCAGAGGCTTGTTTCTGAAGAAATCTGAATCTGAGGTAGTTGTTCTTGTCTCAGTTTGCTTATCTCTCCACGGGCAGACCTTCAGGGCTGAGACACATGTTTAGGTAAGGGAAGCAAATTCTTATCTCTTTGTAACCAAATTTGGGTTGATATTGGGTGCACTAGTGCCTAAACTTTCCCAGTGAGTCTTTTACGTTGTCCAAGACACCTCCTTTCAGACTGCTTCAAAGTGGTGTGGGAATGGGGAGTGGATTTATGACTTAATGGGAACTTGATTTTCATAGACGCAGGCATGTGGTTCTTCCCTTAGCTGATTACAGAAGACAAAGAAAATGAGTTACAGGAGGTAACTGGGGCACTTCTCTGTAACTTCTGCTACATATGGTACCTGCACATTGATTGTGGCCTGAAACTTTGGTATCTATCCTCCACATTGACTGGAAGGGTGAGAAGTATCCACCTTGCCCTCCAGTAACATCAGGCAAAATGCCTTGAAATAACCGGTAATGGTAACAGCCTGCCAAAGATGACTGTTGGCAAATTCTCACTTGAGCTGAGAAACCCAACACATTTTTAGAACTTTGTGCATGAGAATAATACTGTATTCTTCTGGGGCAATTATACGTAATTGACACAAAGACTTTTTTTTTTAAAAAAGTGTTTTCAGAGATGTTAGAGGGGACGGGATAACAGCTGTTGTGCTGGGTTTGGGGATATTTTCCTCTTTTATGAGGGTTATTGTGGGCATTCTTGGTCAAACTTTAGCTCGTAATGACATAGTTCTGTTTCATCATGACATGTGCTGCTGTAATTAAAGCTCTGGCTGTCCATGTTTGCTGAATCCAAGGAATTTACTGATTTCAGATATAACTGTCTCAAGAGCTGGGCTGCTGTCCCCTTGCATCATGTGGCAGAGGGAAAGATTTAGATACTGAGTCAGTGGTGTGGAAACAGTATCTGCAGGTTTAAAAAGAAAAAAGTTACAGTTGCAGCAAAGGGACACAATCGTACTTAAGTTTTCTGGATGAGACCGCAGGACTGTTGCTCTTCAGATTCAAATTGTGAAATATTATTTTTATCAACGCATTTTATGAAAAGTTCCTTACTCAGCCTGCATCTCAGCACTGTTAGTAACACCGATGCTACTGGTGCATTTGTACCCACAACATTCAGGAATAACAGGATTTCATAAATTGTGGCAAGATAAAAGTAGACAGAGACGGTACCGACTTGCCGATGACAATGCATGTGTAACAGTCTTCCAACTTAATTTTCTGGTTATTCCCTTTTGCATAATAAACTGGAGTGATGTTTATACATAACATGATATTATATATTACATTTATATATATATTACACAACATATATAAATACCATCCCAGACTTTATCTATACATTTTGGTCTATACGTATTTTTATATATATGTTTCACCTTGGCTTTTTCATGATTTGTCTTCTCCATTTTGTCACCGTGCTTTTCTACAGTATACATGTGAAAACATAAATCCTGCACGGTTTCCTGTCTCCTTTTAAAACCTCTTTAAATAGTCTTGTCTTGCTCTTATGCAGCAGATCTTAGAAGCCATTTGTTGTTGAACAATACTCAAGGTGCTCTAACAAAGGAATTGGTGACTGTAATAGCTTCCATAGAACCTGGTACTATGTTTTCTGTAAATGCATCTCTGTTTCCTTTACATCTGTGAGTAAAAGGTGCCTTGAGAAGGGGGAGAATATGTCTGTTTTACTCCATACCCTGCATGATTCTATGAAGTTTTGTTGTTGGTTCTTTTCCCCTCACCATTTTCTCTGAAGTCTGCTTTAGGGGTGACTGTTTATGTAAAGTCTAGTGTTTCCTAGCACTTTATTTTCAAACCTTGCATAGATGAAATGCTTGTGGTCACTGTCACTGGTTCACCACATGCCAGATGCCGAATAGCATGGGTGCTGTGTTGTCCGTGCGAGACGCTCATCCAGGAAACTTTTGGAAAATCTGTCTTTTTTTTAAAAACAAATAAAATTCTAGCAACGTCTTTTATAGTGCTGTAACCACGTGTGGCATGTGCACTCCTCCTCCCCCTGGTTTCCAATGTATATATAGCGTGCATTCAGCACATGCTATGGAGTCTGGGAACTGAAGCATGCAGCAGGGAGCCAGCAATCCATTTTCTTTTGACTTTCTCCTGCCTGTAATCTTGTAAAGCAAGAATTATCTCTATGCAGTTTATGTAGGCTGGTCTGTGTTTGTGTTTTTTCATCTCTAACACAAACTAAAAAAGCTTTCTATTCTCACTGCCATGCAAGGCGTCCTAGGGAAATAGGAATCCTTTCCCACAAGGAATTGAAATGTCTGCAACATACTATAACTGCGTGAGTACAATATATATCGTTTATATGCCCAGGGATTGCAGGATGTACCTGTCTATAGCAGATTATCAAGTAAAACTCAAGAGTTCTGGAACTGAAGCAGGTTGCTTCCTGCCTGTAACAGGACCGAGAGATTTTGCAGACCATTAATTTATTCCCTGTAATCAGCTGGAAATTTCAGAGGTGCTTAAGAGTTGCCTCTTGGGCATCCTTGGAAATACCAGTTAACTTTGTTATGCTTTTTATGTTGAGCCTAATCTATGCTTTCAGATTGATCTTTTTCTTGTGATGGAAATATTAAGGAGTAGTAGTAATTGCATCTTTGATAGGAATCATGCAACATGGATCAAATAGTATAACTCAGTTTAAATAACTTAAAATATATACAGTGATCTTAAAGAATGCATGCCCAGTTCTGCTTGGGCTGTCTGCTTTGCCCCGCTTATCTTCTGTAGAAGTATAATTCTCACAGGCTTAAACCCTACACTAAATGTGCCTCACTCCTAAATAGGGCTACCCGACATAATTTGAGTTTATTCTCTTTTGATCAGAAATAGGTTAATTAAGGGAACAGTTAGAAAAGCTCATTAAAACTGCATTCTGGTTCCGTGTAACGAAAAGTGAGCTTTCTGCGACAAGGCGATGCAGAAATAATACTTTTCTGATTTCTCATTGACACAGTTCCCCAGTATTAGTGCACATACGCTGATTTGAAGCAGCATCTTGGGCTGTGCTGTTATCCCCGTTCACATGACTGTGGCAGTTGTGATAGAGACTGGACCGATCATGTTAATCCCAGGCACCTTCTCACCCCTGAGGGAGGGGAGGAGTTCGGCAGGAATTTACACTGTATTTTGCATTGCATTTCCATTCCTTGGGTCCCAGGTTTTTATAGCAGTAAAAGCATAAATTTGGATAAATTCCGCCCCCCATCTTGGCTTTGCAGGCGGTGTCAGGAGTGGAAACCGGCACCAACTGGGCTGCAGAAGCCTTCAAAAGCTCTGAGCACCCCTTGCATATATCCACACTCTGATTTTTCCGGGATTGATTCCTTACAAAATGGCCACGTACGTGCTAGTTAGCATAATGTGTGAAAGCTAGTTGTATGTCCTAGGTTCTGCTTCAGTGCCTTGGGAAGCCTGCCTTTCTAAAAACAAAATCGCAGCCACCAACAAATGGTTTGCTTGTGCAGCCAGCCCAGCTCAGCCTCTCTTGTTTCTCTTCCCTCGTTCCAGTCTGAGATTGCGGGTGAGTCATGTGGCTGTACCGGAGAGCTTTGGGGAGGCTCTCAAGGAAAAGCAATGTTAGACGGGCCTCTCCAGCACACGTTTATTGTGTTAGTTTAGCCTTCGTATTTCAGGCTGACTCATGATTTTGGAGAAGTAACAGATTTTGTTAAGATTGGTCCGTGCTCGCAGACTAATGGAACTGCCTCGCGGTGGTTTAGGTGCAGGTATCAACTTATCTAATGTTGTTACGGCGTTGGCAAGTATACTAGAGTTGAGGAGTTAGTTGCTCCATCACCTGGAAGCAGTAATGTGTAGGAGATGTGGATCTCGCTTTACTGGGTCCTTCTGAAAAGGAAGATTTAAGTGGCAGTGGGATATTGCTCCTCACTGATACGAAGTGGGGATCTTCTGTCCTCACAGTGCGGCAAACCTGCCTCAGGGCTCTGCGGCCGGGCCTGTTGAGATCAGCAGCAGGTTGGGATTGCGCTGAACACACTGTTAAACAAGGACTGATTTGTCCTTGGCTCGTATGTTAAAAAATGCTGAGCACCTGGCATTACAGCAGAGAATTCCATCGCTCTGTGAAAGGAAGCTCAGCGCTTCCCTGGTAAGGGCTTGAGAAATGAAGAAGCTTTGCTCATACTGGTATCAAGCCTTAGTCCATGTGATGCTCATTGCAAATTTATGTATTCTCTGTTTCGGTTTTGTTTTTGGTTTTTTCTATAAGTAAATCCATGTAGCAGTGCAAAAGCTTGAAATGCAGAGTAGTGGTTCCCCAGCCTTGTTTCAGGTTCATCTCAGTGAGCTGTGTGCGTGCCGCTGGCCGACACTGCAACGCACAGACACTCTGTTCTGAATTGTGGGTTTGTATCGAGTCTGCTGGGAACCATGTTTGGAAGGGTTAGATAAACACAACGAGGCTGCATTGCCAGCGATGATGTTCTTATTTAATGCGTGCAGGTGGCAGGACCTCTGAAGTGAATTAAATGCAATGCAAGCTCCTGTACGTAGCAGAGCCCTTGTGAGTCCAGGCTGCTGGATGCTGAGCCAGCTCAGCTCAGAGGTGAGGTGGGAAATGGCCATGAGCCTCCCATGCCTGCATGGTAATTTTGTACTCCTCAAGGCATGTTTCTGGACATTACCTTACAGCAGAACTAGCTTGTGCAGAAGAACTAAGAGCAGGAGAGGATGTTTTTAGAGCTGTAATAGGGTGATTTTTCTGCCTTTCTATCAATAGCAGCATTAAGATAAGGTGGTCACAAGTATGGATTTACTTGCTTGCCACCTTATTCTGTTACCTGGCAGGATTCAATAATGCATTGGTTAAAAGAATTACGTTTAGCCTACACCAGCGCTTACAGTGCTAGAACAACATTGCCCGAGTCCCTTCCTTTCCCTCTATAGGCAAGATGCTAGAAGCCAGCACAATTACTGTGTTCTGTTGGCCTCTCCCACGGTGAAACCTGGTTTTTATTTCCTGCTTCTTTAACCTTAGTATCACTGAAATGATACCTGGAAACCTTGTATTGATTGCACATTATTGTCTAATTAGAGCACAATGAGAAGAAATGCAGAATGCTCACTCATTCAGCCCTGTGCCTGTTGTAGACACTATAAATCAGAAAGCTTTCTGTTCAAATATGGAAAAAGCCAGTGCTTATTTCCTTTTGAATTTCCCAGCATCTCCTGAAGGCTACACTTGTAGATGTGTGATAAATTTTTTTCCCCTAAGTAACAATTGGAAAGAAGTGTTACTTGGAGGAGAAATGGGGCCCTACAGGCTTGCGGGGCCCTGTTCTAACCGTGTTAGCAATAACCCACACTGTCTAAAGGGAGGCGCTTTTGAATGAATGTATTTTAATCTGAAACCTGCTGGATGATCCTTTAGCATCATGTGCAGAGATATGAGTGGGTAGCAGTTACACTATATGTAGAGGCCACAGTGCTGACTGGTCTTAACTGGAGGCAGTTTTTTGCTGTATCTGGACTTTATCACTCTTTTGCTCAAGTTGCTGGTGGTTGATACTTTCTAGTAACTCGTATCTTCCCGCGTTATGTGCAAGGAGCTAATAAAAGATAAATCCTAGTCCTTGATAAAGCAGGAGCTGTAGAGTTTGTCATTATAGTTCTGCATCTTGCTTAGTTATTGGTTAAATACAAGGCCTTGGGGAAATCACCTAACTTACCCAAACCTTCAGCTTCCATCTAATCACTAGGTAATACATGATGATATGCTATGATACATACACAGAGATTTACAAATGATCAGTAATTCTGCCAAAGACTCTGGGTCGAAAGATGCTATAGAGAATGGTGGACTTTTATGCTATGAATGATTCATTAACTGTTTACAAAAACACTTAACTATGTTTAGTATCATGTCTGAAAGTGACTTTTCTTTCCCTTACAGATGTACTTTCCGATTCCCTAGCACGGTTATAAAGATCCAGTTCACATCTTTATACCATAAAGAGGAAGCAAAAGAGGAAGCCTCATCACCTCCCCTTCGGCCACTTTACCCTCAAATATCGCCTCTGAAGATCCACATCCCGGAGCCGGATCTCCGGAGTGTGGTCAGTCCCCTCCCGTCTCCCACCGGCACTATCAGGTAAGATTTTAACTATCCCAAGTGTGCCTTCTGGAGACTCCATCTGTGTTCTCTACACCAGTCTGTCAGCCCTGGTTTTTTGTATACTTGGTGCATTAAATGCCCCATTAAAAATAGCTAGTTAAATATCTGATGTTCAAAATATAGGAAGACTGCTAAAACCTACGTCATGGTGGCTGGAAGCGGGCACAAGGGTTTTGTTTAAGAGCGCAAAGGGTTGGGGGCAACTCAAGTGCTAGTTTCACACTATAGAGTTACTGGTCTATCTTTGGCTGTGGAATTAGAAATATCTATCAAGAGCTACCTATATGCATGGAGAAAAGAAAGCAGGCAAATATTTTCTATGTTAGGACTGCCTGTTTTATTTTTATCTCTATAATATTCTGTTGTTGCTGGGTGGTGCCGATGTTATCTGGAGTTGGGAACACGGGTGGCCATTGGCACGTGGTTTCCTGGGAATAGAAGGAAATGGGGGTAGGATGCTGACCACGTACGGAGGGGCTGTAGCAATCTGAATGCACATCTGTGTGAGTATCCTGTTTTGTAAACTACTAGATTCAGGAATGTGCAATTGAAATAACCTGAACGTCAAGTTACTGTCTTGAATACTTTCTTTCTTTCCTGGCAATGACTTGGTGTTATGGAGTGATCTCTTTTTCACATTAAAGCTCTTACCTGAAGTATAAATTATAAGTAAACACATGGTATAGGGTGGTGTATCAGGCTTTAAAATGTGCAGGCCTCGGAAAAGCAAGAGAGTACCTGGTAACGGTAATAGCTTTTAGTTTTTCTTGTCTGTACATCTGTAAAAAGGTATAATATACAAACATCATCTGACAGTTAGCACTCATTCAGCGAGTAGTATTCAAATTTACGAGGCTGAGAACAACTTCAGTGTCACAATGAAGCCAGTTTGGTTTTGCATAGATCTGGAGGCGCTTGCTTGTTTGGGTTTTTCCCCCAGCCTTGCAGAGCTGCACAGATGTGCAGATACTCTAGAAAGAGGGGGCTGGAGGTAGCTGTGGTTTTAGTCCTCTGCTCAGGCACTGCTTTTAGTTTATATTTAACCTTCTCTTTTTAGATGAAGCTTGTTGCTGGGAGGGGAGGGGGATGGTTTCTTTGCCAACATATGGTAGTTAGTTTCCATTCAGTCATCTTGCGCAAAGCAGCACAGTGTGGTTTCTGTTACTAACAGAGCCTGTATCTTTGACTCTGGCATATGCCTGCAACTGATATTTGACTCCCCAAGAATGTTGCTTTTGCATAAGGAGAAAGTGGAAGTAGTAGTGTTGAATTGTGCTCAGCCCCTAACGGAGTGTTTACTGAGGATGATTAACGATTGCATCCGTTTGTCTTGAGCAGAAGCTAATCCAGCCAAGTCTTCAGAAAACCTCAAAAGACATCTGAGGTTTCACTTGCCAAACCTCTTTCGTTTCCGAGTTCCTCTTACAGAGGAGGGACTGACGCGTTTGTAAACATCCCTGCAAGCTTCCTCTCTGCTCCGGCAGGGTCTTGCAGCTCTCGTACCCTCTGGGCCAGGCTTTGGGAGGTGATTTGGGTGTTTCTGCCCAGGAAAGGGAATGCTCTTGGGGGTTTGTGTACCTGTGCGTTCTGCCCATCTGGCTTCCAGGACAGCTCTCTGCTATCCTGGTGGCTTTGCAGTGGCGGGTGAGGCTGGCACAGTGTCCCCTCCCTGTCCCCAAGGGGAGGGCTGGTGGGGGCTCAGTATGGGACCCATACCCCTGTCCCATCAACGGCTGTGGGAGGTGGTTGCATGAGCTGGACTCTCTCTTCTCCTCCTCCCTCTCCCCCTTCCAGTATTTACTTTCCTAATTTGGTGCGTTTGCCTTGCTCCTCCCTGATTGGCCCATGGAAAATTATTGCAGTTTGGAAATCCTGGGCAGGGTGAAATTTCCTTTTTGGAAAGCGGCTCCTGGCCCCTTCTCCTGCCTCCGCCCCAGTGCAGGGCAGAGGCTCGTACCTGCGCTCCCACCACCGAACCCAGCGCTGCCCTCCTGACCCCCGGCCCTGCTTTGCTGCCCTGTTTACACTGCAATTTGCTTCCCTGCAGGTTCCCCCCTGCAAGCTTCTGGGGTTTTTCCAGCCTGTTTATTTTCCCTCTGCCAAGTGCACCGCCTAGAGAGGGAACGAGCTTTAGTTAAACAAAACCAAACCTGCCACCCTCAGCAGCTTTGCAAAGCAAGATTCCAGCTTACTCTTAGGGAGCAATGTGTCCACTGTTTTCTTAGCTAGGTGTTTTATCTCTAGGAGGGGCCGTTTGTAGATGTTTTGAATGCTGTTGTACAGCTTTAAGGGGAAATGTTGGTTGGCAGCATGCTGCGAGGCTTACACACAGGCATGGCTTATTTCTTCCTGCTTTGAGTTCAAAATTCCTTTTAAAAAAAGTCAGACTTGCATGTTCCATAAATGAAAAGGTCACTCTGGTGGTAAGAAATTGGTAGAAGCAGCCTGTCTGTTTTACATGAGAAAGGGCAGAGCAGCACCAAACATCATCTTGGTAGATTCAAGGCATTGAAAAGCTGTGTGAAAACCATATATAGTTTGGATAAATTCAGCTCTGCCTGTTGGGAGGTAGAACAGATGCACAATTCCAGGAGTTAAGGGATGATTTTTTGGCGTGTGGCTTTAAGGTTCTGCAGTTTGCACTTGGAGGATCCTTTTTGGGTGGCATCATTATTGGTGACACGAAGTTCCTCACCTCTGCTACAAACACTTAGTTTTGCCTGGTTTTACTGTAAATCCATGATATCTACCTGAATGTGAGCCCATATGTATTGTAATCTAGTCCCCACAGGGGTTTGTGCTTGGATTATAAACAGATCCACACACAAGTTGTGATGCCTATTTCTAGTCTCAAAGTCATGCTGAGTTGGACTTTAGATTTATAGTGTTTGGTTTTCCTTTTATTGTCTTCCAGTTGGTGTGAATGACCCTTTAGTACTAACTTAACTCTGTTTTCCAAATAGCATCTCTCTCCAGCACTGCCCTTCAGGGTTGGCTTTTTTTTAGTATTTACGAAAATGAAGTTATTTCTCTGTACATGTTTCCCTATTCTAAACAGCAGTTATGTTCTTATTGATATATATTTTTTAAAAAGCTACAATAAAGAAATACTAAATTTATACTATGGAGGTCAGTATCATTATTGATATTTTACAGCTGCTACTTCTGGCCTTTCTCTGCACCAGAATGACTGTGGGCTTGAACACTTTGTCTTGTACTTGTTTGTTTTTTCACTGAAAGGGCATGGATAGTTACCTCACATACAGTCTTTATCAGTAAAAAAAAAAAAAAAAAATTCTTAGACATGTAGGAGGAAGAGCCCTTAGAGCCCTGTGAGAACCACTGCTTGAAAAGTGTCTGGGGAGGTTCTGTGCTAATAGCTAAACTGGTATATACTTGCGTGGGGATCCAAATTTGTATTTTAGAGAATTGTTAGTACTTAATGACTCTGTCCATGTCTGGCTGTTGTTAGAAGGGTTAATACCTAGTTTACAATGAATTTAATGGTATAAATAATGAAAGATCGGCTGGTATCCTTCTGCATCTTTTTCGTAAGCTTGATTAGCTGAATTGCTGTGGTTTCAGAAGCTATAGGGTTTTTTTAAACCTTATTTCCTTTTTTCCTTATTTCAGTAGGCAAAATTGGTTCAGTAACATGTTGCACGCTCTGATAGTAGATTACTCAGAGGTCTGTACTCCAGGAGCTGCACTTATCTTGGTTTAGCCACCGACTTGTTTTGTGGCCTTTAACAGGTCATATCAATTCATTGCCTGATTTTTATGCATGTGTATTGTAATTATTACTTTCCAAGAGTATACTTTGATTCAGACTCAGCTTGGAAAAAGGGACTATGTTTTAATAGGCTCTAGGACAACTGTACAACACTGTTCCAGAACACTTGGGATTTAATCTGAGCTTGCACATTTCCTCTAAAGGTATGTAGTGGGATGCTGGATGAACCCTGACTTCAGTGGATGCATTCACTCCCTGGAACAGGATGCATAAATATTGCCTGCTCCATTTCATTCAGGCTTTCCTCCTTCCTATAGCACTGTTAGCCACTTAACTGAAAAGCTGGTGCAGAGCTCCAAGGCAGGTTTTTTGCAGGCTCTTTTGCATTGTCTCGGTCATCCATCGCTTCCTGCGTTCAGGCAGAATATACAGCTCGGGTAACTCCCACAATTGGACAGACCGGTGATTATTTTTAATCACCCTTGTCTCCAAACCACAAGCCAACTCGTGTGATGTGTATACGTCGCATAAGAAAAGCAACAATCTATACCGGCTTTGGGAGTTCCTACGCATGTTTATCTCAGATAGTGGACCATGTGCTAGAGGAGATGGGCCAAGCCACGTGCTGGAGGGAAAGCTGCAGATGTCACCAGCTACACAAGCACTTCCCTTTCCCCCGATGGGTGTAAAATGTTCACTGAATCCACGGTCGGAGTGAGCTCACTTCCTTTTGAAGGGGGGAACCACTGGAGCAGAGACCGATAATAAGAATTTCAACGTTTGCGGACGGCTAACTTTCACTGTGGCTTGTTCGGCAGCTTTGTTTTTCTTGAGTAGGCAGGGTAGCTCTCAGATTTCTCCTTTCACATCAAAATCCAGCTTGGTTTGGCAGTCTCACTGCTTGTGATTGTTTCTGAAACCTGTTTGAAACAGGCAACGTGCAAGGACTTGCCTTTGAGTTACGTTTTTGGGGCTAGGCCGGGGAAGGAGAGAGCGGCAGAGGATTCTCAGCCATGATTGCTGTATCGTGGAAATGCTCGTTTTGCAAGCCAAAGTGCTGTACTTTGACCTGATTCTTGCTTATTGCCTGAAGAAAGCATCTCTGTCTTTTGGTGTCCCTTTTTTGCAGGCTCATGAAATGAAATATAGGGGTAGTCTGAGGCTGGTGGCATTTCTCTAACCATAGCTCTTGTGTGCAAGGCAACACACCTCCAATTTGCATTTGAGGAGGAGACTGGAGGAGATTTTGTAAAGACACAGGAATTCTCCCTTTGTACTCAGTAGGGGTTTAAAAAATTGCCTATTCAGACAGAAATCTATATATTGGTGGTGTTGCCAAGGTTGTAGCTCTTATCACTGCTCTGGCTTTTGTACCTGCTTCACAAATATGCATTTAGGCATTTTTTTCAAAGGCACTGCCTATGTGCACACTGTGTCTTAAACCACGAAATTGAAGAGATGGATTTTTTTCTTCTTTAGCAATGCAGATTCCAAATCAGGTGAACCATTTTGTGTGGGATCCCAGATAATCTTTTATCTTCATCATTGAGGGAATAGGTGCTTTATCCGTATACATGGCTTAAATTAAGCCGCTTACAGCCTGATCCCTACAGATACCTTTCTTGCAGAAAAGAATGAAATTAATTAATAGGGCGCCTTTCTTGAATCCTCATACTGCCGCTCCTTCTGGAGAAGTCGGCCCTGGAGTTTTGGAGTGTTTCTGTTCCCAGCTTGTTCATAGACTTGTAATATGACCATAAATAAATCCTTTAACCGCTTGTTGCTTCATTTTTATGTTGTCGTTTGTTTTGGTTTTTTCCTAGTCTATAAAATGTGGCTAGTATTGAGAGAGTCTGTAGATTTTTTTTTTTTCTTTACATACGAATCGCTATATGTGCTCAGGCCACAGCTCCCTCTTAGCCCAGTGTTCTGCCTCAGAAGGGTATCTTTGGGGTAAGAGAAGAACACAGAAAATAGAGCAGTGCTAACCTACGTGCAGTCTGCCTCCATCGTTTATTGGATCAGGGACTTCCTGACCATCTGTCTAATAAAGCCCCTGATGATTCCCTGATTCCTCCTTTCCTCAAGAACTTGTGTAATGGCCTTTTGCATTTTCATAATCAGTCCTGTCTTACAGCATATGGTTCCACAGTGTAACTACAAACATAGAAGCACTTTCTCTTGTTTTGGGTGTGCTGAGACACACCACACAGTGTCCTGGGTGTGGATGCATCATGCACACAGTGGTACATCCTATTTTTGCACTCTGTTTAGCGAAAGCGAACTGATTTTGGACATTCCAGCAGCAATGCTGTAAGTTGTGCATTTTCTCCGATGGCTGGTGTTTAAAGACTTAATTGTTACTAGAAAGCGCTGTGAACTTAAGAGGCTGGGTTCTTGTTGGCAGGGGTTGAAAGTGAATCATGATGCTACAAGACCTGTTATATTTAAATGCCTGTGTTTAAAAGGCATTTTGCCCGTTACATGGATGAACGTATTGCAGACACTGCATTCGGTCCTCAACTTTCCAGCCTTCCAGCTGGAGAAGGGTTAAATATTAAATGGAAAACATGCTGCAAAGGACCAAAGTGGTTTAGCACGTGGTTGCAGTCTGATTCTAAAGCTGAGTCTAAAGCTGAGTCTCAGCGTGGTGTTTGGGGAGCTGTGGCTCAGTGGCTGCCTGCAGTCAGTGTTTTGAGTTGAGATGCTGAATCCTCCCCAGATGTCACAGATCTCTGGAGCTTGGGGCATTAACCGTGGTGCCACAGGATTGACTGTGGGTAACTGCAGCTGGTTTGCATATGTGCTCTGTGTGTCTTTCAATGGTGTAAAACACTTGCTTCCTCTCCAAATTGCTCTCTTCTATAACAAGTTTAGCCCAAATTAGCTTGGATTGCTGGTAAACTAAGATTGGCTGCACAGACAGTGAGTATGGATCACAGCAGTAAGTTTGGATGTCTGAGAGCTGGGTGAAATAGCAGATCTAGCTATGCTTTTCTCAGTAAAAGATTATAGTATTGAAATGGGTAAAGTTATCGCCAAGTATCGATGCAATATGAGTATCCAACAAATCCTAATCACTGCCCCCACACCTGCTTTTTGTTTTATAGCACAAACAGGTGTTCATAGGGAAAAGTCTTTGTTCCATAATATTTTTAAAGGGGGTGTGAGCACATGCAAGCATCCCCGGCTCTGGGTGGCGAGGAGAATTCCAGGAACTCCAGGAAACTGATGTCACTGCATTGTGTTTGCTTGTGTTCTTTTGACTGCACTAATGTTTAATTTTAACTTAACCCTAAGAAGGGGTATTTTTAGTAAAACTGTTTCTTCACTCCTTCTGTCTCATGTTGTGGGGGGAACAGATTGTGTCTCCTTGTTTTTTCCAGTAGTCAGCTCTTTCTCCCTTCCCTCAGAAGAGCTCTCTGATTGACTGAGAGCTTGAACTCCTGGTACTGTGTGTTACCCCATTGCTTTGCGTGGAGCAGCTAAATGTTCCTGTGGTTTTTTTCTGTACCCATGTCTCTTGATTTGATCACTTATCCAGGGTGGAAGGAGGCAGGTCTACCTGGACAGGAGTGCTTCATTCTGGTAAAAGAATAATACCCCTTCCAAATCTTCTGCTACCGTTGTGGATGTCCCAAGTGACAGCTGCTTCTTCAGGGGACTATCATGTTCTTCAGCGACCATCTACTGGAAAAGGCTGGCTTTTCTAAAAGTTAACAATGCTTTAGGTTGGAGGGGCTTTGTCAGCATTCAAGGCACTCATAGCCCTGCAGAGTAAGGGGTTTTCCCCCACTTTAAAAATAAAAAAAGGCAAGAGGTATGAGATCATACTTAAAACACATTATCAGCCTCAGAAGCTAAAAATTGAACAGCAAAAACTGGACTACTCGCTCTGCTGACCGTGAATAAATGAATCAATTCTTGTATCTGAACTGCATGGGGCAATCCTTGAAGCCACACTAGTTTTATTTGTTTATTTACAAAAGTGGGGAGAGGAAGAATTAGAGCTCTGTGCAGTTCATGGATTTACTGGAGAACTTTTCTCGCTTCTGTGTCTTTGACCTGAGTTTTGGCTGTTGTCTCTCTGATTTGCTGTTCATGTATTTCTGCAGACAAAGAAAAAAGATCAGAAAACTCTGTTTCATCCTATTGCATTCCTAGTCCATGTGTTACAATTATTGCTTGGGTGCCAAACACCAAGATAAAAAGAATTGCTGTGTTTTTGGTTCGTCATTGTTTCATGTATGAAAATGACTTCCATTTGTAATTATCCACACATTATAAGGAGCGTGTATGTGGAGAAGCTATTGAAAAATGACAGCGGAATAATTAAATTCACACTGTGTCCTCATGTGAATACTAAGACATCAGGAGTGTCTTCTGTGGTTTAGCATTATCCACTTCCAAAGCGTGGAGTAGTGAGCTTTGATTCATTTTCCTGCACAAACAGGTCTCTGCTTCTTGAAAGACTAGGTAAGAAATGCCTTTATCTCTAGCAAAGGGAGATTTATACGTATGGGCTCATCGACATTATATACCTTGCACCTCCTGAAAGCTTCACCTCCTGCCGCGCTGCTGAAGAGCGTCACCCGTTAACACCAAGGCCTATGGGTGGGCGCTGAAAGGGTTGGCAGGTGCTGTGATATGGGAGATGGGTGAGCCTGGGGTTCCTATTGCAAGGGTTTGTCGTGCCTGAATATTTCTGTTGCTTTTTCCCTCTCCCCTGGCCGCCTAGTCCTGTAATTCACTTTTAAAAGAAACCAGTCTTGGTTGTGCTGAGCTCAACGCTGCACCCATTTGCAAAGACACCACAAGGAGAAGCAGAACTTCTCGGTTTACAGGCTGGACTGCGGTAGGAAGCGGTCATTCCTTACTGTCACATTGCTCATGCACCCAAGGTATTGCCCATTGGGCAAACAGGGGTTGTCTCAGTGTTTCCTCTCTATCCACATGTGTATGTTCGTGCAGGGGAAGCTATTTAGACAGTCACCTTTTTGAGGAAGGGACCATGTTCTGTGTGTTTTCATTCAGTGTTTAGCACAGTGCTGTGATGGAGTGCACGTTACTGCATTTATTTGTGTTGGGCTTGGCGCTGCTGCTGGGCATTTGACTGGTAAGAGGGTTGTTTATGCCAGTTCTACTGAATTCTAGTACCTAGCTGTGGGCTTCAACTTCCATCTTTTCATACAATTTGAACTGCTTGTTTTGCTACGTAAATCTTCTGTGTGTTGTTTGCTTTCTTGTTCACAGTTTCTCTGCTCTTACGTAGAAGACGTGTGTAATCCTGGGATTTGACTATGCGTCATGCTGCTCTGGCGCTGCACCCTCAATCCCAGACAACACGGAGCAGAGGAGATGAAAAAAGGGAACATCAGATTCCCGGACTCATCCTCTCCTCCTGCCCTTCCAACCCCACGAATCAAGGATGTGTGATCCCTAGACAAGCCTCTCTGATTACTTCTCGTCTTGTAGCACTCACTTCTACGTGCCTGAGTGGTGCTGCAAATGATAGCGACCTTTTATTTGTTTGTAGCGTTTTGTCAGCTCTAGCGTGGCTTTCCTGCTCAGCGGTTGTTCCTGTAACGCCATCTTGTGGT
This sequence comes from Caloenas nicobarica, assembly GCF_036013445.1. Classification (NCBI taxonomy): domain Eukaryota; kingdom Metazoa; phylum Chordata; class Aves; order Columbiformes; family Columbidae; genus Caloenas; species Caloenas nicobarica. The sequence goes on along the minus strand of NC_088258.1, from coordinate 4,054,694 downwards.
GGCCTTCTAAATGTCTTTTCTCCATGCCAGCCAAAACTGAGTGAGCTACTGTCTGTGGTGTATTAATATTAGTGCCTGCAGCTCCCTTTGTTAGCTGCCTTTGTGTGCTGCTGAGTCAAGGACGTCCCTGTCCCTAGCTGGGTGGCACTGGCCAGGGCATCATCTTCTGAAGCTTTTGTGGTGGTGTTAGACGGGGACTGGGCGCTTTAACTATGATACTGTGAAAGAACATATCCCATATCTGTTAAAATCATTGATTAAATATTGCCTGTGTTATAAGGAGAGTGGTGTGTTGTCCATTCGCAAATTATAATAGCAAGCTACTTATTTATCTAAGTATTCATCCCTGATAAAGCGTATGTCGTTCTAAGTCCCACATTGGTTTAAGTGCTTGTCTAAACACAGAGGAGTTGTTTAATACTTTGAGACTCTGCTGTCTTGTGGTTGCGGAAAGCGCGTGTGTGTGTGGGTGTGTCAGGGTTTTGCAGAAATTCCAGTTTTATCTCTGACATTTTTTTTCCCTCTGTCTGTCTGGTCTTTGGATAAACCACAAGGGCAAAAATAAGTCCAGCGCATATCTGCTTCTCAGTGACCTGGGAGCTTTACTGTACCTTAGAGAGTAAGAAATATGTGTCTTGTTAGTAAACGAAGTAGCAAATAACTATATTTTCTTTTTTCCCTCTCCAGTGTTCCCAACTCTTGCCCGGCCAGTCCACGTGGTGCTGGATCCTCAGGATATCGTTTTGTTCACAACATTACCTCGGATCTGCAGCTGGCAGCAGAGTTTGCCGCAAAAGCAGCATCAGAACAGCAGGCAGATGCATCTGGCGGGGACAGCCCAAAGGTTCAGAGAAACATTACTTACCCAGCAGTGCTCTTTGGGAGGCTTATTAGGACCTGGCAGTTTATTGCCAGTGCTGGATATAGTTTAAAAGGTTCTAATAACACCCTGGCCGTAAGGGCGCTGTATACAGTATCCTCCAGGGTTTTGAGACCATGGCTCCAAACCAGCGTCTCATTAGTGGTAGATGATTAATCTGCTTGCTTAGCTGCCCAAAATGTATTTAAGTTGTTCATTGAAAGGGTTAAGTGAGAAGAATTTTGCTGCTTGTTTGATAAAGCAAGAATCCATAAAGAAGCAGCACATTAAAATTCAGAATCCTTTTTTCTCCTTTTAATTAATGGTATTTTGCAAAACACAGTTGGAGAAAGGGAAAGCAGGGCAAGAAACCAAATCCTTGCCATGAGAAATCTGCAGTCTGACTTTAAAACAAACACGAAGGCCTGTCAAGCAAGCATTAAATGAGGAGAGTAGTAAGTGGAGTTTAGATTAAAAAATAACATAGTTATAATGATCAAATTTAATTTTGGTGAGTTGATCTTCAGATCAAAGTTAAAGGTCTAGATCCAAAACCACCTGATTTGGGATTGGGTGGAGAAGCACAATACTAGGTGGCTTGTTTTTTGTAAATTGAATTCTCCCTTGAGACATGAAGGGCTCATCTTGATGAAGTAATACGAAGAGCTGGGAATATGAGATCTGGCAAACAAATCAAAGTTCCTAGAATGAAACAAATCCTGCTGGAGAGGGAAGGGACAAGATCACGTTTCATATTGGGCTTGTTGCTGGGGGGAAAGCTGGTAGCATACATGCATGAAGCCTGTCTAACAAAATGCGGTTGTAGCTGGACAGAGTTGAAGGCTTTAGTTTCATGAATCCTGAAAGCAGCGAACGTACCCTACACCCTCAAACCATTTGTTTCCAATTGCTTGGACTGAATCTTTTTCCTGTGCTGGTATAAGCACGTGTGGTAAATTCAGCGGCGAATGGAACCAGATTAAAGTTAGCTTTTTTGTGTGTGTTTGTGGGGAGAGGGAAGGAGATACATCAGTCTGGTTCAGTCCTATAGTCCTGATTGTCACAAATGCTTGTACTAAATTGGGATGTGATGGTCTAAAACAGGAGTGAAAAGGAGGAGGGTGATGCTACTCTTCATTGCCCCTGATGCATCTCTCTACAGCTCAGTGTGCACTTTTAGTTTGGGTTGTTAGTACACTCTAGAGTAGGAATTCTTTGTTAGTAACTAAATTCCTGGGTTTTTTTCCTCCTTAGGATGAGTCCAAGCCGCCCTATTCTTATGCTCAGCTAATTGTGCAGGCTATATCTTCAGCACAGGACAGGCAATTAACACTAAGTGGGATCTATGCCCACATTACCAAGCATTATCCATATTACAGGACTGCTGACAAAGGCTGGCAGGTGAGTTCTTGACACTGACAAGCCTTTAAACTACTTTGACAGGGCTTATCTGCTTTGAAATGCATTTATTAAAGGTTTGAGGTGCTGGGAATACAGCTCCTTATTCCCAGAGTGAATTTGTTGAACATAAGCTAAGTAGTTTGTCTGTGGGTGACTAGTTTTTTGGGGTTTTTTTTTCAATACGTTCTAGGGCAATGTCGTGTGTTACCGTTGGTCTGGTTTCTGAAAACCTTTTATGTCTGTAGTCATGTGTCTGTCATTTTTGTTCATCTTTATTGATCTACATGTTTTTAATCATATTAATACCTTAAACCATCACAGATGTTTTGTTTTCCGCATGTGTCAACTGCATTGCCTAAGTCACAGTTTGCAAGTTCTGAATCTCAGAATGGGAACTTGGGGAACTTTGAGTCTGTGCCTTCCTTGTGATATTAAAGGAAATCTGACCAGCTTCGTAGGGGAGTTTGAATGTAGTTAACATTAACAGATGCTAAATCAGGCTTAAATGTTCACTTGAGGGCTGATTTCAAACTTCCAGAAACCTCAGCTCCACCTGCTTTCAGACTTTTTCTTGGCATAGCACCTCTGAAATGGGTGTTGTCATTTGAATATAATACACTAATACAGCTGGAAAAACTCTTGCAGCTGCTGATTTCATTGTGTTCAACTGGCAGGAGCAGTACTGCTTGGTGCACTTTGAGTACAGTTGGAATAAATACATTTCTGCCTCCCTGGCTTTTCCCTGCAGTTCTAATTAATTGTGGAATTCACTTCCTGCCTTAACCTGCTCAGCCGAGTTGTGCTTTGCGAACCAGTTGCTGCATCCTGCTTCAAAGAGAGCTGCTTTTCAGTGGAGGGTGAAGTTGCCTTTTCCCCTCCCATACCAGTGGCATCGTAAGGCTTTGCTTTTGAAGAGCTCATCTAAAGCTGCTACAAAAGCTCTTGTTTTGTGTTGAGAGTGGAAAAGGAATGAGCTTTTGCACACCTGGGCTTATTGAGCCCTTCTCCTAGCCCAAAAGACAGTGCTACGCTCAGAGTTGAGCTTTCGCAGTGAAAAGGATAATTAGTCTTGTCAACATCTAGAGAGCCATACCGTGCTAGACCGGTGCCACATAAATAATGGATCCCTCTCGGAGACACCCGTCTGAGGGCATGTTGGCTGGCTTGCTTTACGATTGCCATGAGATGCAGTGCCCTTTAGGGCATGTTTGGGCACCCCGGTGATCGTTTGGCAGGTAAGCAGTTAGCACAGGCTCAGGCAATTCTTTCCGCTTGCCTAGAATAAAGTCTGTCTTTTGCGAGAGTTCTGATGTGGTTTTATACCCATTTCCCCCTGACTCAGCAAAAGCTCTGCTTTTATTGCTTTCCACAAAAAAGTCACTGCAGTGCCTGGCTCCAGATGTATTTAAGTGATGGTGCACTACCAAGCAAACCCATCTTTCAGCGTGGTTAGCAGAACCTCTGACACATTTCCCCAGGTTTTCTCTTGCAGTTCTCCTGTGGCTTTGGAGCTGTGTGAGTTCAGTGCCTTGTTTCTCTCTCCAACACTGTGTGAATTTTATTTTTTCCAAGCTGTGGGGTGAAACCCATTCATCTTTGTTATACGCTTCCTCATGGCAAAATAATCATCTCATTCCTCTGCTTCCTGCAGAATTCCATTCGGCACAACCTCTCCTTGAACCGCTACTTTATTAAAGTCCCACGCTCCCAGGAGGAGCCTGGAAAGGGCTCCTTCTGGCGAATTGACCCTGCCTCTGAAGCCAAACTAGTAGAGCAAGCATTTAGAAAACGAAGGCAAAGAGGAGTGTCCTGCTTCCGAACACCTTTTGGGCCTCTGTCCTCCAGGTAACTTCAACTTCCTCTGTTCTCTGTGCCAAACTCATTACAAAGAAAACAAGCAAAAGCTTCTCCTGAAGTACAGTGAGCAAACTTAACTTCTGTTCATAGTTTGAGAGGTAATACAGTTAGATAGTCCTGAGGCATAATCTGAAAATGGTTCTGACTTCTTAAGTGTTTACAAAAAAAAAAAAAAATCCAGAACCAAACTACAAAAATGCGTCAAATAACATATCTGTTTTGGCATGATTTCAAAGAAATTCAAAGCAGCTATCACAGGAGTAAGTGTTTTCAGATGCCAATCTCTCATTTCAGGAAAGCTGTGTTTAGATGCGGCTTAGATCATAGTGAGGATAATTTTTGTGGTATTTAAAACACTTTCCTATAGGGAAGATCAGGTTAATCATGGTTGTCAGCAGCGAAGCGATGGGAGGGGTGTTCTTTGTAACTGCAGAAGGGGACCTGTGTGCGGTGACAGCTTTTCTGAGTCCTGTAGCTGTGACGATAAGACTTGCAGTTCAACACGAGCTAGAACAATTTAATGTAACATTCCTCCCACACCTCATTTCTTTTCTTCATGTTAAAATAGGGGTAAACAGGAGAAGAGGCTTTCAGCTGATCAACTGCTCTATCTTGTTTGTCATTAAGGAAACGTTTTATTTGTCAATTTTGGTGGCCACATGGGACCAGAGGTGGGGGAGCCAAGTGGTTGGGACAGGGAGGCGTCAGGGAAAAGAGGGAGCAGCTGCTCTATAAGCATATGTGGGGCCAGACACTTGCATCTACATTGCATCTTTCTTCCTCTCCCTGTCACTCGCAAACACTGACAAAGATCCTTTGAGAATGGCCTGAAATTATAAAACTGATGTGAACATGAGGCACTTCCAGCTTCTCTGTCAGCAATGGATCTTAAAATGAAATGTGAAGCATACTCTCAAGGGTCCAGTTGCCTTCAGCAAGGAATAATATGACAGCATTTGGTGCTAGAGCATTTGTGAGGTTACTGTGTACCTTTCAAGTCTTTCTAGCAAGACTATAGTGGGTAGTGTGGAAGAAAGGCCGTACTTCTCCTGGAGAATCCTTTGTGGAGATAACTCCTGTTCTCTGCTGCTGTCTTGTGGTTGAAATGCATCTACATTTACCAACACTGTTGTGGTTTTCCAGGAGTGCTCCTGCCTCCCCGACTCACCCTGGCCTGCTGTCCCCTCACTCTAGTGGCCTACAGACTCCAGAGTGCCTGTCACGGGAGGGCTCACCCATTCCACATGATCATGATTTTGGCTCAAAGTTAGCCTCGGTTCCAGAGTATCGGTATTCACAGAGCGCACCTGGTGAGTAGCTCTTGTTTCATACAGGGTGACTGTTCAATTGCACCAAGTTCACCGCAGGAATGTTTCTGCCAGTGCGTTACAGGAGGATCTAGGTCTCTCTTTCCACTTCGTTTTCAGAGACTGGTGATGCATATGCAACATCAGACCATTTTTCTTACTGGTCTTTGGATGAGGGGACAGGAGATAATGTGTAGAAACACATGAGCTAACCTTGAATTAGGTGGCTCTAAAGAACTGACAGCAGTGTAGCCATGGCAGTGCATGACTCGCTCACGCTAATTTACCAGCCTTCTGGATACGATCACCTTGGCTACACAGAGCTCTGTGGTGCTGTGGCCAGGGCCTTGGTAATTTGTTAAGCCCTGGTAAGGATCTGCTTGGCAGCTGTGCTGGAACTGGCCCGATGTATGGGGTGTTCCTGGTGAAACTGGAACACAAAGCTCATTAAGTAAAGCTTCAGGGATTTTTTTTTTTGTGCTTATTGTGGGTTTTGTTCACAGAAATGTGCTCAGGTGGCAAGAAACATTTTTGTAAGGTAGGAAAGAGAAGATTGAAGGTGGTAGTTTTGAAGCCCTATTTTTTGCTCTGTACCACCGCTCCTGCCAATGCTAAAGGACTGAGTATGGCCAACTAGAAGTGCATAGGTGAAATGAAAGGAGGCCTTTTTACCTCTCCTGTTGATGTATGCTTCTCTCTTCCGCTTAGGATCTCCAGTCAGTGCCCAGCCAGTGATTATGGCTGTTCCTCCCCGACCATCTACACTGGTGGCAAAACCAGTTGCGTACATGCCAGCATCAATAGTGACTTCTCAACAGCCCTCGTGTCATGCAATTCACGTCGTTCAACAAGCTCCCACTGTTACAATGGTCCGAGTTGTGACCTCCTCTGCAAACTCTGCAAACGGATACATCCTCACAAATCAGGGCACGGCAGGGGGAGCTCATGAAGCTGCAGGAGCAGTGTTGGACTTAGCTGGTGACCATCGAGGTAGCTTTTCATTCCTCTAATAAGCTTGGGGGGTGGGTGGTCAAATACCGTTTCACTCACTGCATGCTTAGCCCTTAATAGAAGATGCTTCTCCAGGTAAAACTTCAGCCAAGTAAGAGCTCGTCTGTTTGATGTCTCCACCAGAGAGCAGGACAACTGTGTTCGCTTGCCTCCTGTGAGGAACAAATCTAACAGACTTTGGAGACTTAGAAAACATGCAGTGCTTTAAACATTTATATTATCTCAAATATCAATATTACACCTGCGTAGTGGTCAGCTGGATGTGCTGTGGAAGTGTGCACTTCTTCTAGCTGAAAGAGATGGCCTGGGAAAGGCTGCAACTCTGCTTCAGGATGGTCTTGTAAATGAATGCTTGAGCCCTTCTCTTCCACAGGCCTGGGTTTCTAGAGAAAAGCATGTGCTTCTGGAAGTGCAGGCAGGGCTCCATTAAAGCAATCTTCCAAAACCAGTCACAACAAAGGCCTCTCTCTTTTTTTTTTTTTTTTTTTTTCTTTTCTCTAAGCTGGAAATTCCAGCCTTGGAGAATTTAGTGAGTTAAATGTTTTCTTGCTGTGATCTCGACACCACCTTGTCTGCTCACCATTTCAGAAGGGCTTAGTGCTACAGAATAGGTGTGCGACTAGTTGCTCTGATTGCTTTTATATGGGCAGAGGGGCAATGATGCTTCTCTAAGGGAAAGAAGAAAATCACAAAGACCTTCTCCTACTGCAGTAGCAGGACCACTGGCATATTTTTCAGCACTGGTTATCTTGCTTGAGTTTCACTTGCATTCTCCAGAAATTCCTGTCAGAATCCCATACATATTCCTGAAACACCAACAGTTGCAGCTGCCTGTCTGTCACCTGCTGCCTTCTTTCATTCACTAGTTCTTGCTGTCATATATTCTTTCCCTACTTGTCCCTCTCTTATTCCTTGTCCCTCTCTTATTCCCACTCATACCCTTTTCTAGTCTCTACCTTTGTTTTTCCTGGTTGCTCCATTTTTCCCTCCTAGCCTCCCAGCTTTCCTGCCTTTCCTCTTCCCATCAACCTGCCTCTGCAAGGCCTCATCTCAGTGCTTATGTCTCACTCCTTTTTTTTTTTATGTTAAAATGGGAGAAGTCTTTTCTTCCTACAGAACTACTGAGTTTTTCCTGCCTTCCTTCTCTGCTTTGAGACCCAAAGAGCTCCTGAAAGAGCAGAGTGACTTTCCTCTCCCATGTGTCCAGAGGAAGCCTGTCCTGTAGCTGTTACCAACCTGCTTAATTGACCCTTATTTATCATGGGAAGTGAGATTACTGTTTGAGAGCCCTCAACCACCTATTTCTATTGAGGAATTCAGCCCTCTTTTTAATTTTTTCTTTAATTTTTTTCCTCCCTCACGGTTTCTCCCTGTATTTCCATAGCTGGCAGAAGCTTGCAATTGTGGGAGGACCTCCTTTTAAATCAACCTACGTGTGGGCCTGACAGCAAGCTGTTGCAGACTTTTGGCTTCAGGCATTGTTTAAGATGCGAATGCCTTCTCCTGCTGTGTGGTATTCAGAGTCAGGCCAATTTGCCTGTAATTAGAAAGTAAGCTATGAGATTTGCAGTGACTGCTGTCCATATCACAGCTAGAACGTGCCACTGAGGGAGATGGGCTTTTTTTAGGACAAAGGGTCAAGTTTATAATCTTTTTTTTTTTTCCTGAGTAGTTTGTGGTGTAAGAAAAATGTTCTTAGTATTGATAGAGTTTATGTGCAATAGAGAATATTTTAGTGTTTTCCAATATTCATCCTGTACCTTCTGATGTGCTTCAAAATAAGCATTTCGGAGGGACTGATTTTCCCTATTCTTACATCCCTGACGGCAGTGTTCTTCCCCTAATGAGCAGGATGAGTGAACCATTAAACCATTACCTACTAAGAGCTGACTCCACTGTATGAATCAGCCTGCAGAAACTGTGTGTGTGTGTGGAGTCTGATCCTGCCTAAAAAGTTCCAGGCACTTCATACAGTATTAGGCCTCTGAGAATATTCACAGCTCCGTGGAGCCCAAATATATTACTTTTGTGATTAAGCTGCCTCAGCTTGAGAAGCCATGATTTCTGTTCCCACTCTGTAAACCTTGTAGGACATGTCAAAGGCAAGTGACTTTGTGGTGCTGAGGTATTTTCACACTTGTAAGCCTGGGGTGTTTATCACGTTAATGAGAATAAAGCCTGCTCCTAAGCCAGGATGGTAAACCGTTGTCGTCTGTTCTACTCTTAAGCAGGCATGGATGAAAAGCCAACGATTGCGTTTGCCACGATACCTACAGCCAGCCGTGTCATTCAGACAGTCGCCAGTCAAATGGCGCAGGGTGTTCCAGGACAGACAGTCACCATCCTGCAGCAGGCAGCTCCGGTGGCCATCGGGCAGCACCAGCTCCCCGTGCGAGCAGTCACCCAGAACGGGAAACACGCTGTCCCCACCAACAGCATCGCCGGCAGTGCTTATGGTACGCTCCGTTTCCATCCCTCTCTGGTGCTTGATCGCTCTCTGAACTTAGCAGTTAGATTGTAAAGCTGTAAGGGTTTTCTCTTCTTAGCTATACAAGTTATTCCCTGTGTCTGATTCCAACGGTTGTCACTTCTTCAGCATCTGTAGCTGTAAATGTCAGTGCTAGATATCTTTCTGTCTACCTGTGCTCCAGTGGAATAGTTTTGCCATCTACCATTGCCTCTGAAAAGTCCAGTGTCTTTCCTTTGTCCTTGGCTATGCATTTATTACTACTTACACTCTCTACCTTTTGAGGTTTAGTTGTTGAAAGTGTTAGTGATTCTTGTGTAGAGCCTGTTTTCATCTGTTTTCTTCTGACAAACAGCCTTTGCTTTCAGCATGCCAAACAATATTTCCGTGGTGCTCTTTACATCTTCTAAAATATGACTCCACAGAGGATTAAGAAAATAACTTACTTTCCCATCTTAAAGTTTTAGAGCCTGAGAGAAATAAGATCTATTTCATCAGGTGAATGGATGCAGGATGTTTTATATACAGGATGTGTTGTAATCATTTGTCAAGCCTGATTTTTAAAATCCCATACTAGCTACATCTTGGCAGCCTCCTCTTGTTGCTTGGTCAGCACCGCTGGTTTTGTCCAGTTAAGGACGATGACTGGGGATGGTAAATGCAGGTTTCTTACTGCCCTTTTCAATGAGATGCTAAGCACCTCTGCTGTCCCAGGGTGCTGCTTACAGGGACTTTGAAATGAAGGGCACTGGTAGGATTTTGTTGGCTTTCATGAAGCAAAGCAGGAATTTTCTACAAAATTTTCTACCATGTCTATGTGCAGTGTCACCTGATTTGCAAGAATCTTGATAGTGATAAGGTTTTTATGCAAGTGGGATGTTCAGATATTAAATAGATCAGATAGATGGAGTTGCTGCTGCCCAGCAGCAGTGTTTGTCTAACGTAGAATCAGACAGTTTTTTATTTAACATTTTTATGTTCAGGTATTCTAATCTCACCAAAATTTTTCTAGCTCTCTTATCAAACTGGAAAATATTCCAGTTGCATCTGGGTTTTTTTGTAAGTGGTAGTGAATTTTCTGGTTCACAAAACAAAGTCTGAGTCTCTTGACTCTTGGCTGAACGAAGTTAACTTCTCTTCAACTGCATGGTTGAGGTTCTCTAGGTCTCTGAACTGTAACTGGTGACTGCCCTTGTCCTTGCCTTGTTTTATACCTTTATCCTTTTTGATACTCTACAGGCTCCTTCCCATGCCTTGGTGGAAGTTGCTGGGCTTTGAGGGCCTTTGTTCTGCTTTCTTTGTTTATTTATCCTAAGGCTTCTTTTTTGATGCGTTTAGCAGTGAACACACCACTAATGTTCTGTCGTTCCATCCCTTGCAAATCAGTCTGGAGGGCAGAGGATGTCCTGTCTCCTGAGTCCCCTTCGGCTGCCTCTCCGATTGATGCAGAGTCCAAAAACTGAATGTGTTTTGTTTTCCAGGCAGTGTTGTGTGCCAAAGCCAGTGTGTAAGCACATTCTCTGTCTGGAACTAGGAATTGTAGACATTTTTACGGAGGGTTGCTACTTAAATTGTCTTTTATCTCGCCACTTTTATTAATGGGAGGGAGAGAGCTTTTGTCAGTACTAGAATACAAGATTGGGAGCCAGAAATTCCTACATTCTGATCCAGGTTCTGATGGGAATGCATTTGGTTGTCTGGGGTAAGCTTTTTTCCCTGCCCCTTTTTACAAATGAGATGTCAGTACACTCAATATTTGGATTGTAATCTGGTTTCCCAACAGACTGGCTGTTCTCACTGTGCAGGCAGGGCTAAAGAGAGCTCTCTAAACTGAAGGCACAGCACACGGATGTTGTTGCTTGCAAGAAGTTCTGATTGTAGGTGGCCAGAGAATTACCTCTCAAAGAGGAGGTGTGCTGTAATATTAACAGGGGATGTAATTTGAACATCTGGAGATGAACACTTAGCTGGCAATGCCTTGTTTGACAATGGGTAGGAAGAAAAAAGTTCTTCTGTGAAAGGGGTTATTACCAGTTTGATAAACTTGCACAAGGCTGAAATTGAGGGGAGAGAGACAAGGCTAGCAAACCTTACAAAATCAACTTGAAAACAGCACTTGAATATGTGCCAGCTGTCGCATTTGTCTGTGGTGTTTTGTTTTCTTGTCTTCTGGAATAGCAAACACTTGTGGTGCTTCATCACATTAATTCTCATTCTTTCTCTCGTCCTTTTCCCAGCTCTTGCAAATCCATTGCAGCTTCTTGCAGCCCAGGCCAGCTCGTCCACTCCTGTCGTAGTCAGCCGGGTGTGTGAGACCGGGACCGAAGAACCAGCAACAGCCTCTTCCAGCGAACCCGAAGTCAAAAGACCCCGGATAGAAGAGTCCAGCGGAGCAGTCCCAGCCCAAACTGGAGTCATCACATCTACGGTGCCACAAGGACAGGCCACCAGTGAATGAAGAACCGGTGGGAGGAGCTGAAGTGATATGGGGTGGGCATGGGATGGCAGCAGCCCCTGAAGCAGCTTTCAAAGAAAACAAACCACAACTGTAACAGTTCAAAACATAGCGAATAATGAGCCCTTTTTAAAGTCAGATTTTTAACTGGGAGGTCGACAGCTGTTAGAATCACAAGGTGCCAAAAAGAATGGAAAACCCCTCCCAAGAACCCATACCTGGAACTCTGTTCTGTCTTTACCTATGGGATACATTTTCCTTTTTTTTTTTTTTTTAATAAGATTCAAAAAACATACAGACAACCGATTGTATGACTGCTGGGATATATTTTTTAACTGTCTTTTCCCCTTTTGGCTCCAAGGGGATGGGATTTGCAGTTCAGCATCTAAAGGAATGTAACACAAATACAATCTGCTCCCTGGAAAGAAAACTCCTCGTTTTCTATGCCTTAATACTGTACTTCTCAGAGCTTTGAACCATAGGACCGTTTTAAAAAGGCCACCTAAGGCAATCAAATGCTGAAAGACGGGTGCAGTATCTCACAAAAACAGCATTAAAGAAACATGGTACCAAGCTTAAAGAAAAAGGCAAATGATTTTTTAAAAAAAAAAAAAAAAACCAAAACAGAAAAATTCTGGATATGAACGAATGTTTATTTATGTGGGGATTCAGGAGGAAGAGTTACAGGGCTCAACCACCTGGATTTCCAGATGCAATTTCTCTCCATTCCCTCTGAGGGAGAATAAGATGACAGAGGAACTGTATTAATTTGGTTCCTGTAAAGATATTAAAAACAAAGGGTTTTGTACCTTGAATGATTTCTTACAATTATTCATCACTTGCTCTGGACAACAGCCGAAGTATCTGAGGATCACATTGGGATGGGTGTCTCCAAAAGGTTCTGTGTGCGTTCAATTGATTGCATCCTGTGCTGGAGCAACAGGTTTTGTTCAAAATAGCACTGTAGGTGAAGACATTGCCACTGTCTCTTGTCAACTCAAGAAAATATTGGTTGGTCTTCTGCACTAAAGCGATCTGCCGTCGCCTCCCGTTGGGATTGGGGTCCTTGACTAGATGGATGGTGGTCAGGAGGCCAGGGCTGGGTGGGAGTTGTCACTGACCCTGCGCCGCGGCTCGCAGCACAGCTCCTGAGAGCTGGAGTGAGAGGCAGCAGAGTTCATACGGTGTTTAATACAAATTCTGTACGTGTGGAGAGACCAAGGCAAAAGAGCACATGTGGTGAAAGTCACTGGGGGTCTTAAACAGGTTTTACAAAAGGAATGTGGAGGTTTCTTCTCATTGCCTGGCTCCCTCTCCCATCTCTTCTCCCTTGGGGACCACTGGGGTTGGCCAGTAGGAGGAGGCTTTTATTTGATCTAAATTCCAGGCTCTTCCGGTACTACAAGTACATCTTACGAGTGAAGTGGATTTGAGTCACTTCAGCCTCGTGGAGCAGTAGGTGTGTGTGACACCTTGTGACTGGCAAAAAAATAAAATCGACCCCTGTGTAGCCTCCAGCTAACCCTTTTGGTTTTATGCCTGTTTGTGATCCCCTTGGCTAACATCTTCTGGCAGCACAGCAGAGAGCTTTTAATTTAGAAAATGTTACGGCTTTGGTAATGGCAAAAGACTTAACAGGAATGGACTATGTCTCTGGTAGGTTATCCCCCAACCTCTACTGATTTATTGTCTGGTTACAGTTGTACAGTTTGACAATGCTTTTGCAGAGCAGAGAGGCAAGCCCACTGCATAAATATGTTGCAAAAAGATTTCCCCAATGTGCAGTGAATGATACTGTCGTTATGTCTGTGGAGTTTAGGGGTCAGGCACAACTGTTCAACATCTGCTGGAATTTGGGGTGGGGGAGGAAATCCGCAAGGTAACAGCTGGCATCACTCCTTCCCTTCTAGGTTTCCTTTCTCTTTGCCAAACCCTGTTCAACAGCCAAGTCTCACCGCTTGAATAAAACTCAGCCGTGTTTTATTCTCAAGCCGATCGTTTCGCGAGAAATACTTCTGAGAGAAGAATTTCTTGGTCTCGTGATTTGCAGTTAGACTCTGCAGCGAGAGGCACACAAAGTGTTCAGGACAGTTCATTTATCTACAGCTAGGCTTTCATCGTTGAGGTGTGTGCCTTTAGTGACAAGTTATTAGGTTGGATTTTAGTATTTTTGAACTGATTTTGTGAAGGAGGATTGTTACAAACCACAAATTGAAGCAGGCCAGCCTCCCACTGTCACTTTTCCTGCTAGGAAGGCTGAAGAGCACCTGGATTAGCTCTGTTTTCTGTAGCCTTTTCAGAGCCAGAATTCAATAAAACGGACTTCAAGGAAGAACGCACAAGTGATAGTGCAGCATAGTTTGTGATGAATCATTACTGTTGGGTGAGTGCTGGTTTAGATAGAGGCACAGCCCTCAAACAGCCCTGAGGCCGGGAGCTCTCCTGGAGCAGAGTCGTCTTTGGGTTTCCAGTACGTCGAGTGAGTCAGCGCAAGATGGGCAACCAACAGAGTACTGTTCAGAACATCAAGCTGCTAAAGTTCTGTCGATTTTTTTTCTTTACGGTTGCTTTTTCTCTCGGAAAGTCTAAATAACTAGGCCCTAAACTTCTGTTAACTGGTCCAGCACCATAGAGTGACATCACCTGAATCGCGGTGTTTTCATACACCAGCTGCTGCTTTATTGATACCTCTTGAAAGTCTGTCCTCAGATTGCGTGTATAGATCTGCCTCCTCAGTATTTAGAACAGAATAATACTTTCTCACTCTTCCTTTTGTGGCTCACAATGCCTGCTGGTTGAGGGATAAGCAAGTATCTTTGATCTGTTGACCCCTTCTGCTTGAGGTGTCTGGAACTTCTCAGCTCATCCTATCGGAGGATTTTTGCTTTATGAGTCTGCTGCATCCCCCTGCTACTGGAGGAAGCAGCCGTGCCACTTGACAATATATTTTTAATAGGTTTGCCTAAACGTTGCCTATATCGTTGCCTGATACTAGGCAAAATAACTTCTTACTAAATCCTGTAGAGAGCTGTGGAAAAATGTAGCCCTTATCTGGAACACATGAGTTAGGGACATCTTGTTTCAGGCCTCCAGATTAATTCTTTTGACATGCTCTCAGTCTGGAAGACAGTATCGCTCTTTTTACATATCAGTCCTGCCTCCCCAGACTTTGTTTTGAGCACTGCAGAGGAATGAAAATTAATGTGATGGTAGAATTAAGCCTTCAACTAGAAAGAAAACATTACTTTGCTGGTTACATGCAGTGCTTGGATTCTTTTAAAATGGATCACCTAACTTGTTTTTGTCTAAAAAGTTGCATCTCGTCCTCAATTTTATTAACTGAGGGAGGTTTGAGGGGGAGAGGAGTAGGGGGCTTCACTGCATCTTCTGCTGTCTGTAACGAAAGTCTAGCTGTGTTTCATATTTAACCTGATAGAAGTTAGACCTGGGAAAACTTTAAAACTGACTTATCTGTGAATTCACTGTTCACCACCCCCTATTGATTTTTTTTTTTTTTTCCTCTCTCTCCTCCCCGCCCTGCTCTCCATCTTAGTCAAATTAGTTTTTGTCATTGCCTTTGATAGTGGTCAGTTTATAGCAACTCTTGTTGTCTCAGGTTGCAAAAGCTGAATGCAGTTCTTGTTGGGTCCGTTGGTTGGTTTTTTTTTCCACTGGAATTCCATAGTTATTGTTTTGTCTTGACCTTGACTCTTGTGATACAGGAAGCTTTTTACAGTGAGATCAGTTTAATCTGATTTAGTGATAGCACGGTGCTGAGCACAGAATTAAAGTTTGTGATTAGCTCATATATTCTTTTCAACTCCTTTTTTTCCCCATATTCCTCCCTCCCCCAGACCATTAACACTGTCCCCTGTAGCATATCCAGTCATTTTTATCCACTGACAGGAACAGCATCTTGCATGAAGTTTTGCCCAAGGACTCGAGGACGACGATACCTGTGGGATACTTGGGGCTCCAGAGCAGATTGAGAAAGGTCAATTTTGTCGCCCTGTATTTAATTTTCATGCTGTCTTGTAGGCATGTTACTGTTGGGCGCAACGTATTCAGTAAAGTGTTTTCAGAGACACGTTAAAGCTTTGGAAGAGGAAAGAACTAGTTAAATAACAGCTGAAGCCTTTACAGTGCTTCTGCAGTCAGTGTTCTGGTCTAGTGTCAGGTTTGGGAGGGGAGGAAACTGGATTTTGTGTATTGTAGGCATCTGTCTTGTGTACTGACTTAGAACTGTCATTCAGAGTTAACTTCCACATTTTTTCCCCCTTTTTCAGTAGGGAAATGCCAACAGTAGAATAAAACTTGAAGCACAGAAAGCGAGGGACCTGTATCTAAGCAAGTGAGAGCATCTGACCTGAGCTTTCATACCGCGTGGTGTGGAATGCCTTGCACTGACCACTGGGGATGTTGAATTGAACCTTTCGTCTGTGTTAGCAAGGAGGTTTCCCAGTGAGGTATCTGGTATCATTCTGATGTGCACTAGCATATAGGTGAATGTCAAAACACAGAGTAAAAGGAGAAACTGAGGTTTGGGGATCTTGGATGACAAGGATTTAATTTAGCAATAGTTCTGTATCTTTCTATAGAGGATCAAAAGCTGCGTCTTCAAGCCGATTGTATTGAAGGATTAAATTCCAACTGGTTGGTTGTTCCATCTTTGTTTCTCAGGTTTAAACTATGAGTTATAAGTCATAGTTTATCACTGATAAACATAGATCACATAAAACTGCAGTATTAGGGAAGGTCAAATCTGTCTGTCTCTGCCATTAGCCAGTTGTAGCTGTGTAGAGATGTAGAATAATTTGGGTTGAAAGAACCCAGGCTTTTGGAGGTCTCTGCTACCACCTCTTCCTCAGAGCAGGTCCAAAGGGATCATGTTGCCATGTCCTTGCCCAGCTGCGTTTTTAATGTCTCCAAAGGTGGAGGCTCCACAAAACTCTGGTCCCTGTTCCACTCTGACCACCCACAAGGTGAAAACTTTTCTCTCCTATCTGAGAAGTATTTCCCACACAGCTGCATGTGTTCATTGTCTTTTGTGGTGTCATGTCACACCTGTGAGAAGAGCCTCGCTCTGCCTCCTCTGCATCTTTCGAACATGTAGTTGAAGACACCACTAAGAGGTTTTTTTCCTCCTTTGCCTTTTTTTTTTTTTTTCCCCTTAAGGCTGAACCAACCTGGTTGTCTTGATCTCTTCTTGTACATCATGTGCTCAAGCCCTCAGGGTATCAGGTGGAATTGCCACAGGTCTCTGTCTGTCTTATACTGGGGAGCCCAAAACCAGAGACAGTGCTCTAGATGCAGGCTAACAAATGCTGGACGGAGTGGAAGAAGAATCGCTTTCCTATGACCTTTTGCAAGTACAGCCCAGTACTTGTTTGGCCTGCTTTGCTGTGAGATGCACGGCTGGCTCACCCTCAGCTGCTGAGTATAGTGTGAGAACCAAGAGTCACGAAAGGAACTAGAAACGCTCTGGATTGCATTTGTACGCATGCAACAGTCTCATCCCTCTCTTCCAAGGAAGCGTGCCAGATTGGGCTTGTAGCTTTTTGAACAGGAGGCACTGCTGAAGGATCCTGATCACTTTTAAAAACACCTGTGCTTTACCTTCTTGAATGATAGTTTTGATCCAATGTGGAGCTTAGCTTGAATTTCCTCCTTGATGCAAAATCTTTCAGGTTTTTAAGTGCTGCTGCTAGTTAAGTTGGGCATTAGAAACAAACCTCCAAAGGACCATGACTAGCTTCATCATTTTGCTTTTTCTGCACACTGAGCTTTTGAGTTTGCAGATGCTGCCAGCCAGTCTCTTGGGCAGCTCCTGTTTCTGCTCCCCATCACAGCTTTTCCCCTCGGTTTGTAGTTGTTTCTGTCAGCTCCAGAGTCCTTTAATCCAGCTCCTAATTGAATGCCATTGCTTGAAGGTCTGCATCTGGTGAGAATCTGTGCGTTTGGTTGCAGTTATCCAACAGATTGGTCAGTCATGTAACTTCTTGTTTCCTTCTGGGTGAAAAATTATGCCAAAGCTGCTACTACTACTACTATAGCAAACACTACTGTTGGGAAGTGTAGCTGACAGTGGAGCCAGCTGTGCTGCAGAAAACAGTTACACTACAAGGTCATCGGGGTTGCTGGAACTGATGGGAGTGGGAAGTGATGCCGCCTTGCATTTCGATCTGGACCTGACCAAACCGTAGCTGTGACTTTGGCTGGACCAACCTCCCTCTGATTAGTTATAATAGCTCAGCAAACTCTCTCTCTCTCTCTCTCTCTGCTAGGTGGGTTATTTGCAGGACAGCACGCATGTGTTTGCGCATGTAGGTGTGGATATATGCATCTATAATAATCAGTGCAAAATGCCTAGCTGTGATGGTGGGCTTTCTCTCTTAGGTTGTCTTTCACAGGGCAGTAATAACCACAGTGAGCGTTTTACTTTGGCCTGAGCAAGACATTTTGAAAAATACTCGCTTTTCTTGGAGCACTGTGTTTAAATTCCAAATTTTTAATCGACTTTTAACCTTTGTATTTATATGTTCGGAAAATTCTTTTGATACCTTTTCAATTTATCAACACTGAATTAAAACCCTTCGGAATGTATGGCTGGTCCTCTCCTTACGTGTCACTTTAAGTTTCAGAGCCTGAGGGTAGTTGTGCCAAGTCTACCCCTTCGCTCTCAAGGCAGAAGAAACAATTGACAATTCACGAGTGGCAGCTAAGGAAGAAAAACTCTTTAAATATGTTTTTTTTCAGAGAATATTAAATTAGATCTGTGTAAACATAAATTTTATATTTATTAATGTGTGTGTGAGTGCGTGTGTAAATATAGATATATAAATGGTCCATGACTATTTCCTTCTCTTAAAAGGTACTTTACACAGACTTTTATACAGTGTGTTGGTAAATTCCTGCACCAGGCACTGATTCTAAAGAGCGATGTACCCGTATTTTTAACAAATATGGGCAGCTGGTAGAAGCAGCTTTATTTTGATTGTTTTCCTTCCTCTCGCAGAGCAGAAGAGGTGACTTGGTACTTTCCTTGCTTCTGCCTTGGTCGTGCTTTCCACAACCCTGGTCCGTGCTGCTTTTCTGGCAAGAAAAATCCCCCAAATGGCACTAAAGAAAGCTGGAAACCTTTCTCGGCTCAAATTAACTCTAGATGCGGTATCAGGGAGTTCTGGTCTGTAAGTAATAGGACCTTATTTCTAACAGAGGAAATGAATGGAGAGCCCATGAGGTTGAGGAATTCCTCCTTGTCCATCTGTCAGGTGGCTGAGCTAACACAGGGGCAATATAAAATAGTTTCTTTTCCTCTGTGGTGGGATTATTCTCCTTTTAAGATACTTCTGTGTCTTCATGAGGTGTGAGGTGTGTATATCCCCTTAAACGCATAAGAGTTTTTCTAATGTTCCCGCTCACAGGGAGTCAGTTTTACCAAACTGGCCACATTTCAGTCAAGGTTCAACTCCACAAGGATCACTGAATTCGCAGAAGTGTGTGTTTTGACCCGCTTGGGCCTTTTGAGAATGAATCTTAAAAGCAGGTGACACTTGGCTTCCTAACCCTAACTGCTCTTTTGGGATAGAAATTCCTTTTTCTGTAGGACCTGGGTGAATGCTTCACCACGGTTTCTGCTCACTGTCCGGTGGTTGGGCTTTGATACTTAAGGGAGGAGAGGATTAGTGGTAAGAAGCGTAACCAGAATAGGAGCAGTGGAAGAAAAGAGCTTTCCTCCTCAGCAGAAAACAGCCCTTGTGAAAACCAGCCTTCCCCTAGTATTTAGTTATTTCTTCATGTCTGCTGCCAAGTTGGGTGATGCACCTTTGCCGTGATCTAGGCCTTTCTGTCCTCGTCCTACCCCACCTCAGTTTCACCTAAAGCAGTCTGAAACAGCCTTCGTTAAAGCTAAGGGCAATGTTGAGGAATAATGTCTGTTCGCGGAAGAAAAATGAGATTTAAATGGAGCAAAAAAAAAAAAAAAGTGAATTTTCGTTCTGTTTCACTGCTTTGCTGCTAAAAGTCTGGTGCAGAACGTCCTCACGTTCTGCTGATTTATGTGCCGTTCCTTGGGGTGGACAGGCTGCTATGTAGGCAAGTTGGCTCTGTAGCAAATGAATTGCTGTAAACCTAAACTCACTTTCCTTTTTTTTTTTTCCTTCTCACCCAAATGGACTCGAGGTGGAGGGAAGGAACCAGAGTATTGTCGTTTGTAAGATCTTTTTGTTTTAATGGAAAAGAAAGCAGAGAATGTTTAAAAAAAAAAAACTCATTCAAATATGCTGATATGGAAAACAGAATGGCTTTAAAATACACAAATCTTATGACGCCGTATATTGTCCTGGGTTCTGAGTTCATGCTGCGATGAGACTGGCCTTGTCCAGCCTGGCAGCCAAACTCTGCAGAGCCAAATAAGAGCATTTTAGGATTCTGTAGCTATCTAAAGGACTGTTAGCCAAAGGACTGTTAAAAGGTGTTTAGGGATAAATCAGAAGCTGTGTATGAGCAATTGATGGTAAAGCTGGAAATTCAGATCCAACTCTGAATATTTGCTTTAAAAAAAAAAAAAAGAAAGAAATCTGAGGCTCCCCCCGTTCCGCCTGTTTGAATCCCCGCTGCGTCCTTGGGGAAGGCTGTGGTGAGATGAGGACCTGGAATACCTCAGTGGCTCGACAAAAGTGTTTTTTTCTGCAGAGATCTGGGGGAGCTTTACCCCTTTCACCTAAATTCGGCACTTATTGTAAATGGGGATGGATGGGGGAACTAAAGCCATGCTTGCATTTCGGTTCCTGGTGTTTCCTGTACAAGGCACCTCCAGCCAGGTGTTTTCAGTTTTTGTGGTTCTTTTACAGCTGACATCAAAAGTATTTTACTTTTTTTTTTTGTGACTTGTTTTCGTGATCAGTGCTTTCTAAAAAGCAGGCGTGTATCCCAAGGGGGAAACGCTCCATCTGGGGCAGTGGATGTGAAGCTCATCTTCTCTACCTGGTCACGGTGCAGCGCTGCTTCGCTTCCTGGCCTGGAGCTCGCCAGAGGAGACGGCAAATCCAAGCGTCTGAGGAGCAGGACTTGCATTTCCACATCAAATGAGATACAGTGGTTTTGTGGTTTTTGGTTTTGTTTTTTTGTTGTTGTTTTGGGTTTTTTTAATATGGAGCCATACATATTTTTTAAGTGATTTGAGGTCTGAATGTGATTCTAATGTATCGAGAACGTTAATATTTTAAAGCTATAACAAAGTTTTAAATTTCTACTATTTTTTTTCATTTATTTTAACTGTTCTGTTACCTTAATTTGATGTATGTGGCTGGGGAATGTTGCTTCTCCTCTTAGCATTTGTTTCTATAACCAGAAATAAAATTATATATGAAAGAGAAAATACCCTGCAATTGCTTGGCTGCTTTTGAGTGACAGATTTTTAACCTTCCAGCAGGATAAAATTATTAACAATAATTATTAATAGTATTATTAATAGTGATTATTAATAAATATTAGTACTTATTAATATTACTTAACTATTAATAATCATTTATTTAATAATAGAATTCATGACTTAATAATTAATACTTTTTATCCTGTCGGGGGGGTTGTTGTACAGTCTACCCTGCTCACAATGTGAACGAACAGAGTGGTTTAGGTTTTGGGGGTTTTTTCCTTTTATTCTTTTCATTAAATGCTGTAGGAGGGAGGTAAATGTCTGGACACCTTGCACTGTTTCAGAGTTCACAGATACCCTGTTTTTTGATCCCTTGTCAGTTATTTGGGCAGATGTTCACTCACAGAGTGAACATCTGTATGTGTGTGTGTTTGAGATGCATCACGCTTCCCTTGGGGATTTTAAACTATTCCTCCAGTTCTAGCTTTCATTTTGTCATGATGTGAAACATTGTTATTTTGAAAGATAAATTATTTCAGTGCATTTCACTGTAAATTATAATTGTTTCATTTAAGCATATGAGGTCAGAAAATAGTTCTTTATCCACCTGCCTTACAGTAAGAGTTTTCCTCCTGACAGAGCTACAATTTAAGTTCAGGGTTTATTTTCACTAAACAAAGTCATTCTGAGCTCCAAAATTGAATAGGAATATCTTGTAAAACCTCAGTTGATGTAAATTAGCTGTATTTCACTAACTAATGTTTAAAAAGAAATAATTAAATTGTACGCAGTATAGGAAAGATAGGCAGCCAGAACCTCTTTTTTTTTTTTTTTTTCCATTTTTTTTCCCCCATCTTTTAAAATTCTCGTATCTTTGGCTCCCCGTGTCTTGTGCCGCAGCCAAAGGAGAAGGTTGCACAGGGAGGAACCTGAATGCTGGTGTTTGCTCCTGCAGCAGCTCCGGCTGTCAGTAACTGGGCTGATGGATGGCAAAGGGGAGCTGTTGCTCTGCTGGCTAATTGCCCAGGCACACTGTTAATGAACTTCAATGCTGGGGGGCACAGGGCAGAGAAGTACCAGAGGGCAGAGTGCCGAGCCTCATGACATCGCTTCCTGCCCATGGGGTGATGCTCAGTGCGGCAGCGAGAACTTTTGGGCTTATGAGCAGTCGGGAGGGATGTTTCTCATGGGGAGATGTTAATTAATGCCTTTCTAACCTTTTAGAAGCTCTGAAGACCACCTTCTGGGCAACTGTTTTTAACACCTCTTGCCCTTTTTGGAAAGCATCATTTTTTTGGACAGGTTGCAGGAAAGACTAATACGGCATTTTTTTTTTATCATCACGCTCTTAAAAACCCAAAGTCTTGCCATGATGTCTGAGTCCCCAGAGCTGTTCTCCTTCATGCCAAGCTTCACCTCGGACTCCCGAGGTGGAGAACAATAGCAGCAGCATCTCGAAATAATTCATGAGAGAGGATTTTTGCCATTTCCCCTTCTTGCCTCCTCCCGGCCTGGTTTCACCACAACCAGCCCCGGCCGGAACCTTCGTGCAGCAGCAGCCGCGTCCCCCCGGAGCCACCCCGGCCGGACCGCCCGCCCCTGGGGGGCCGCTTTGGCCGCGCACCGAGGCGCAACGGGGAGAGTCGTGGAGCGTCCGGCATGTTCACGGCGGCGGCCGAGAGTTTCCTCAAGCAGGCGAGGTACCGGGGGGCTGGGGCGCTGAGCGGGGAGCCGGGCCCGGGGTGGCGAGTGCAGCCCCGGGGCTTCCGGAGGAGAACCGGCGGTTAACCCGCTGCCCCCGCAGGGAGGTCCGGGACGAGGAGCTGCGCGGATTCGCCGCCCGCGTCGCCGCCGCCCTGCAGGGCCCGGAGCGGAGCCCCGAGGCGGCGAGCGGGCTCCAGAGGCTGCACCTCACCCTGGCCGCCAGCAGGTACCCCCGCGGGTGAGTGCCCTGGGGAGAGCGGTTTAGTGCTTTTCGAAAAACACTCTGTTTTGGAAACACTGAGCTCGATAGGACAAGGGCCGATGGCTTTAAACTGAAGGAGAGGAGACTTAGATGAGATATAAAGATGAAATTCTTCCCCACGGGGGCGGTGAGGCCCTGGAACAGGCTGCCCAGGGCAGCTGGGGATGCCCCATCCCTGAAAGGGTTCAGGGCCAGGTTGGACGGGGCTTTGAGTGACCTGGTCTGGTGGAAAATGTCCCTGTCCATGGCAGGGGGGTGGAACGAGATGATCTTTAAGGTCCCTTCCAACCCAAACCATTCTATGATACAAATGTAAAGCACCTCTTTGCTTTTTTCCCCCCATTGCTAAGCGGAAGGTGCCTGTCTCCTTTTGCAGTGAGACTAACGAGCATTTGCATCACTGAACCCACTTCTGAGCTGTGCTAAGGAGCGAAATTCAGAAGTGGAGACGATAAGATGGCATTAGTCAGGGTCATTGTCAAGGGAGATCATCCCAAGATACAGAATATGCAGTAAATCTCTGAATCTGTCCTTGCCTTGCAGTGATGCTTTACTGTGACTCTTGCAGGCTAGGTGGCAAGTTTGTGGAACTGTTGCAGAAAGTGCTCTGTTCATCCAAGAGCCCTGAGCAGATTCAGCTGTTATGTGCTGCCATCCTGAGAGAGATGTCGCCTTGCAATGACCTGATCCTCTCCTGTGATGAGATTCAAGATACAAAGCTCTTGAGCCTGGTATCCTCTGTCCTTTTGGCTCAGGTAAGTGACCCGTCAAGTCAGAAATCTTCCCTTGTCGAGATGGATTTGCTCTCTGATTGTTCCCTGTTTGCTGAGCTCAAGGAAAGTGAAAATCAATTGAAAGTATCTCCGAAAAAGCAACATTTCCATGTTCGTTTAAGGAACTTAATTATTCTGCTCTGTGTAGGAAAAAATGGCAACATTTTAATGCTTAGTTTATGTTTTGAGTTATGTTTATTCTTCCCCTCCTGGCATCTGTGAATTCACGTTACAGAAAATCTCTCTAAGATGCGTTAAAATAGCCTGTGCTGTGAGGCTTTTTATGTTTTACATTGGTGTTATGCCTGATGGAATAGTTTGTATGGTATTGGTCTCTAGCACTAGTAGATGATTTTCCTAACTTTACCTCTGCTTTATTTTTAAGGGAAATAAGAAGGCTGAACTATCTGCCGTGGGGCAGCGTATTGTGAAAGTGCTCGAAAGAAGACTGCCTGAGGGTCAGAGTGCTCGGTACCTTCTTCCTGTCCTCTCAAATGTCATCAGTCTTTCACCAGAATCACTAACTGAAGGTAAATATATAGGAAGGCCTGAGGTTACTATCTGGCTGGGATCTGTGTAGTGATGAGAAGGTTCTCTGAAGGCTTTGGCTCAGAGCAGGACTTGGAAACTGTTGTTAAAAGAACGTGAACTTGTTGGATGAGAGAACATTCCACCACTCAAAAATGGGACTGGGCCTTCAGCTGCTTTGGCCCCTTTTGGAGGCCAGGGTCTCTGTTCTGTGTGGATTTGTATCATGGTAACATGTGCCTTAGCTAAGGTCTCCTGTTGCAGCAGGAGTGTGGAATTGCTTCATAAGAGAGGCAGAACTGTATGGGCAGCAGTGAGTAAAACCTAGGAGAGCATTCCAGGCTTAAAATGGGGAGGAGCTGTGTTGTGAGCAAGAGTCTGTTTCTGGGAGTTTCCTGCAACGTTTGTCGTGCAGTCTGCAGAAGCTCTGGGGAGGACCCTGGGCCAGGGTATACAGGCTGGCTGCGCAGGCAGGATCACCTGCCTTGGCTTCTGCCTGTTCTCTGTGAGGGATTTATGTCTGTCGAGCTGCAGCCAGTCACTGCCTGAATAGATATGACACTGTTTTTGCACCTTCCTCCTAACAGCAGCTGTGGATGGAGACAAAGGAACAAGGACCTCTGGACTGAGCTGGTACCAGAAGTCCTTGGTCTTAGCACTCGCTCCCTGACTTTTTGTCTGAGAAAAGAGGCAAAACAATAATGAGACGGACCCAGTGGCCTAGGAATGAGAAAAGGACAGGGAGCTCTGAAATGGGTGTGAGCGATCCTGGACTTTGAAGTGATATGAGGAGGAGTTGAGGGCATCCACCTTGGGGAAACCATTTCTTTGCTGACTGCTGTGTCAGACAGACAGTGATCTAGGCTAGAGGAAAAGCACAGCAGCTGAGGGGCAGCAGGGCTGTGTTGCAGAGAATTGTAGAATCATAGAATAGTTTGAGTTGAAGGGACATTCCAAGCTCATCTAGTCCCACCCCCGCCATGAGCAGGGACATCTTCACCAGCTCAGGTTGCTCAGAGCCCCGTCCAGCCTGGCCTGGGATGTCTCCAGGGATGGGGCATCCACCACCTCTCTGGGGCAACCTGTGCCAATGGTCTCACCACCTTCAGTGTAAATAATTTCTTCCTCATGACTATCCTGAATCTCTCCTCCTTTAGTTTGAAACCATCACCTCAGAGTTTGTTTCTCTGCCTGGTCTAGCACTGACCTGTGACTTCCCTCGTACAGAGCAGACCAATGTCGTCAGTAAAAAGATGGCTGACTGGCTGAGGTACGCGAGTATTCAGCAGGGAGTCACTCAACCTTCTGGAGGCTTCTTCTCCTATCCCAGGACCAGACAGGTGCGTGCTGAGTTGCTGTGATCATCTCACAGGGGCATTTTTTAATCAGTTACCTGTCATTTTGGGTTCACAAAATCAGCTTCTTTTGGGAAATTGTGACCTAAAAGGGCTGCTGTTCTTTGGCACTTTTTGTGGGGTAAGTGGCCAAGACATGTAGGAGATCAAAGCAGGGGGATTTATAGCTCCAAGACGTAGAAGTTCTGCTCTAGAGCCAGAACTTTGATCCATGAAGTAGTTTGAGAGGAAAGTCTTTAGGTGACCATGGACCTCAAAGTAAAAGCTGATTTCAAATGAGAGGGAAGGGAAACATTTGGGGTGTTTCAGCTGGGCAAAAGAATCCCACACAGTTGTCTTTTCTCGCTCTGGATAACTGCCTCCCTGCAGGCCCCATAGTACATGTAAACGAGGGCTGCTTGTCTTCATGGGCTGAGTGGAGTTTTTCTTGCCTTCTCACTTAGCCTCTCCCTGGGGATCTGACCTGCTGCATCTTTTCTCCCAGCCTGGCCCTGTCACAGAGGTGGATGGCGCCATTGCCACAGACTTCTTCACAGTGCTCTCAGTGGGTCAGTACCACACACAGGACCAGTGGCTCAATGTTCAAGCCTTCTCCATGCTGCGAAATTGGCTGCTCTGCTATGGGGGCAAGGGTTTGAAGACCTCTAATTCAGGTACAAACTGAAGGACTTCACACCCAAGAGGGGTGTGTGCTCTGAGATGATTAGGTGGCAGGAATATGGGCAAGAGTTCAGAGCTCTTGGACTAGGAGCAGGGGAACTTTGGGAAGAAATTTCACGCAACCTCCTGACCGATCCTTACTGACCCTTCCATGATGAATTATTCATTTGATGGGTCCCTGAGAAAAAAAAGGCCTGGTGGTAGGAAACAGCAACTCCTTAGTGTTCTTGTAACACTCCCTTATTCCCCAGCCTCCTTTTCTTCGCAGTGCGCCTGGGTTACGCTGCCCACGATGTGAGCTGATACGTGGTAACCTTTATTCTGTAGGTGACAATTCGGGAACGGACAAGTCTATTATGTCCGTGGTCTCAACTGCATCCACGTCTAGTCGCCTGCTTTCCTCAAAGGACCATCTGCGGGAGAAAGCCTTCGAGTACTGCCAGCGGCTTATTGAGCAGAGCAACCGGCGTGAGTCTTGCCATGAACCCTCCTTGGAGCCCTCTTGGTGGTGGTCTTGAACATGTTTCTGGTTCACTGTGGCTTTGGACTGGGATCTCAGTCTCTAGAGTGCAGTCAGGCTCTAGACATGGGACCAGTTGCAGCTACTGGTGCAAATCATTGGCCAGCCCTGAGCTGGGGTGTTGGGAAGGATTTGGAGGCAATGGCCATGCTCTGGCTCCTATCCTTGATTTTCGGGGCGGGAACTGTGGAACTTGGTTCTCATTAGCCTGAAATCAGGATCAGTGCGTTCCCATCTGTCCTAAAATCTGGGTTAGTGCTCAAACTGACGGCCTAATGTTCCTGTTTGGACTTAGAGTTTAACTTGGACTCCTTTCTGTGGCAGGACCCCTGAAGAAGGATGATGGAGATCTGCAGAAAGCTGTAAGTACGCAGAGGTGGAGTTGAAGCTCTGGGAGTTGTGGCTTCCCTGGCTCTGATCTGGCTTTCTGCTCTCCTGCAGTGTCTCGTTGAGGCAGTGACAATCATGGACATCATCTGCAAACAGGACTGCTCCTACGTGTACCGCACAGTCTCCTTCCTGAAAATCCTACACAGCAGAATCTGTGGGGATGCCACTTATGCCAGGGCATTGCTACCCATTGCCCAGTTCTTCCTGAACCACAGTAAGTCATCAGCTCTCGCCTCCTTCTCCATGATCTTGTCTTGCTTACTCTCTCAGCACAGCCTTTTGTCCTGGCAGTCTTCTCACTGCCGGAGTTGGTAATTCAGCCTTGGCTGTACTCTGGAATGGGTGATCCCACTCCAGGAGACCCAGGAGCTGGACTGTCCTGTGCTCTTTAGAAAAACATAACCCAAATTTAGCTTAGCTCCTGGAGCCCGTGTTAGCAGGGCTGCTGGGTGGGCTGTGCTCAGCTACGTGCTGTGTTCTTCCAGGCAAAACAGCAGCTGTGGACTCCGAAGCAATCTACAAACACTTATTCACTGATATCCCAGCTCAGCTTTTCCACAAACCATCACTGGCCTTCGAATTTGTCCAGTTCTGCAAAGAAAACAGCCAGCTCTTCACTGAGACCTCCAGCATATTCAGGCAGAGCTTCCCAAATCTCTTCAAGGTACAGCTTGCTGGAGCAGCAGAGGACAGAGCCTGCTGCACGTTCCTTTCTGAGCCCCAGAACCTTGTGTTTGCCTTCCAGTGCACCCTAGAGCCCTTCGTGTACCTCCATGGCAGTGCTAGGGAGAGCATAGGCAAGAAGGACTGTTAGAAAAGCAGGTATTTGAAGAGGGAAGAGGATTCTGCATGTGATTAGCACTGCTGGTAGAGAAGAGTCTGCATTAGTGTTACTGCCAGTGGCTTGGGAAGTGCATTGAACACAGCGCTTTGTTTCTGGAAAACTTTAAGTTGCAGCTTTCCAGCCACTGAACCAGCTGCCAGCTGCCTGTGTTGAGCTTCCAGCAGCATCCCAGGTTTTGAACTAACTCTCAGACTTGTCTGGTTTTGCTTTTCAGAAGTGACTTTCCCTTTTCCATCCCTTTTGGTCACAGTGTGAGAGTCGTCTGGGTGCATGGTGGAGTAGCAGGGATAGTGCAGCAGTTTGTGCTTGTTCCTTGCAGTTCCTGGCGTGGAACAGCCCACCCCTGATCTCTGAGTTTGTGGACCTTCTCCCATTTCTGCTGGATGCAGGCACAGCCATTGAGATCTTCCATTTGTTGCTCGACCTACCCTGTTTAACTGCAGCTCTGGACATCCAGCTGAGGTAACGCTCCCTACTCTTCCTCTTGCTTGCTAATCAGGGTCATGACATTGACCATAGCCTAGTACATGCTTCTCTGAGCCTCAGCTGCCCTCTGGTTGCTGCTGTCACAGAGCAAGAGGTATCTGCTACAGTCAGGTTAGCACAAAGCTGCGCAGATGTCAGCCTGATTTTCTTAGTGATGTGCTGTGCATGGGAAGAGAAGGTGACCAGCTCTTGTACTTTAGTACCAGACTCTATTTGGGCCTCAGAGAGCTGTTGTCCTTCCCTTCTCCATATCCAGCTCCAAACTGTTGCCACATGCTGGAGTGTCTGCCATCTCAGCACGGTGTGGGCTACCTGGTCTTCCCTCCCTGCTCTTACCCCTCTTTTCTGGCTTCGTTCTCCCAGAGGCATGCAGAGGTTCCTTCCTGAGGCCATTAGGAACTGTGAGTCTCCAGAAAGATAGAGTAGGACAGGGACTGGCTCTTTATGCCGTACCTCTGCTCTTCCTTGTCTTCCCTGACATTAGCAGCTCTTTCTGGAGTTCTCAGGAAAGGGAGTCACCTTAGAGGCAAGATGTTGGTGGGTTTCAGTCACTGAGGGATACAGAGCTCCATTTTCCCCTTTCCCAGCAATGATACAGAAGCAATTCTGCAACTACTGCCTGAGACCAGGAGGTCTGAGCTCATAATTACTGTCATCCTGGTTCTCTGGCTTCCAGAGGGACTGGGTTAGACCAACCTGCGGTCCCTGTTTCAGTGGAAAGAGAGTTATTCCGTTGTTCAGGATTCCAGCTATGCCCTGGCCCATGCCCATCACGCAGCACATTCTGTGTGTGCCTCCTGCTAGGTCAGCTGCTCTTCCTACCTCCGAGAGGGCTGCCTGCGACCCAGCTGTGATGCCAGCCACTTGTCTGGAAGCTTTTCACCATCCTCTCTACACGAGCGTGTTCCGGTATCTTCTCCGCACCAACTCTGTTCCCGAGGATGCCCCGGAAAGGTAGGAGGCTGCTGGAAGAGACTGCTGTAAGGGTTTGGTTCAGCCATCCAGCACTGGGAGGCAGCACTGGGGTTACTGGGAAAGGCACAGCTGCTCTCAGCTGGGGTGAGGTGGTTTCATCTCCCCTGTAGTAGCTCTGCCAAGCACTTGAAGGACTTTTGGGGGGTAGGGGAGGGCAGGCAGGGAACAAGCCTTCCACAGTAACTTTTCTGTTGCGCACAGGCTGATTCTGCTTCGGCAGCTGCTGGGATCCCTGGCCAGCAGCCCAAGGGTCGTGCAGTGTGCGGAGACTGTTCCTGTCCTACTGGAGCTCTTTTTCAGGGGCGTGGCAGAGGTAGGCTCTCTTGGGGGAGTTTGGCTCCCAGTCATGCTGCGGGGGTCTCCTGTTATGTGAAGAACAGTCATAGAAGCAAAAGTTTTAAGACACCGTATCTTCAACAGGGGGGTGCATGAGGGGAGCATGGGGTAGCCTAATACTGGCATGAAGCAGCACTGAGCTGGCTGCTAAATCGGGAGAAGCAGAAAAGCTCCATGGTGGAGTGTCAGGCTGCACACTGCTCTAAGCCAGCTGTGGGTGAGAGCTGAATGAGCACCTGATACCTGCTCTGTGCACTGCTGCCTGCTCGGTCAGGCTGTTTCTGTGCCAGCCGTCTCACCCGGCTGGTTAGTTTGAGTTTTGGCTGCTGGAAGTCCCTGGTGTTGCTGAAGCAAGGGCTTGTTTCTCAGTTTGCAGATGAACAGCTGATAAACCAGCTGGTGGTGCTGCTGCTGCAGAGGAGTGACCAGCTCTATGAGATCCCAGCGTTTAGAGATGAGGTGTACAGGTGAGCATTTTTGGAGAGTGCAAAATGGGAGCTGCACCTTCAGCCCTTCTAGAAACATCGCGAGTGTACGGCCACTGTGCCAGCGGCTGGGTGCTGCCAGCACCTTCTTGGTTTGGTCATGACCACCTTGCACCTGCTCTGAGCTCTGCCCGTCTCTCTCTTCCAGGGTGCTGAGCTCACAGCTGGTGATGCTCTGTAAGCTGCGCCCTGCACTCATCCTGGAAGTGTCTAAGGAGATTCTGGAGTTCACAGCAACAGTCAGCAACATCCAGAACAAGGAGCCCATCTTCACCCACATGGTAAGCAGGGCCTGCCTGCTTCTGCCACACATTGCTCCAACTGCAGTGCAACCTGTTGGTCACCTTCCCTTTCCTCCTCTCCTCTGTCCTCGCATTGGCTAATCTGATTTGTCATTCCCTAAAAAATATTCCATCCCCTTTCCTTCTGTTTACCCTGAGCACATCTGCCTTTGCTTCAGGTCTGGGCTATTGGAGAGTACACGTCTCTGTCCTATGACAAGCGCTGCACTGTGGAGCAGATCAACCGATTCTTTGAGACTCTAGAGGCCACACTGTTCGAAATCACCCGGCTCCAACCGCTGGCCAGCACGCCCAGCTATGCACCCCGCGCCATCAGTGTCCTTATGGCCACCCTGGCCAAGCTGGCAGCTCGCAGCCAGGACCTGATCCCCAGGTGAGGAGGGATGGCAGGGAAGGGCAAAAGGCTGAAACATGCAGATCTCATGGGTCCGAACACAGATGTTTGCTGGTGTTAAATAATCAAGCATGCCAACTGATGGAACCTGAAACTGAAACAGGCTGGAGGAAGCAAGCTGTGGAAGAGCACATTTCGGGGAAGTGGGATTCATCTGCTGACTGACGCTCTGTGCATCAGCAGGAGGGGGTGGGTGGCCTCTGGTGTTCACCAGCAACAGAGAGTACACAGGCTGAAGTGGGGTCCTGCCAGCTGATGTCCGTGTTCTTCTCTCCTGCAGAGTGTCCGTGTTGCTGTCCAAGATGAGGACATTTGTGCAGAGCCCTGCTGTCACCTCTGTTTACTGCAAGGAGGACCTTGATGACATCCTTACTGGGGCAACTGAGCTCATGAACTTACTGAAAATGCCAAGCGTGGCTCAGTTTGTGTTCACACTGCCTGTAGACGTGGCCAGTACGCGGTTTCAGAGGGAGGTGAATGACTCCCTCCCTTTTGCCCTGAGGATTGTCACCCGTCTCCTAGAGCCAGCTCCTGGCTTTGTGCCGGGCTGAGGACACAGGGTTTCTAGGGGCTCCAGCCTCTCTGGTAATTCTTGGACACTGCTGACACTGAAGGCTGAGGGCCTGCTCTGAACTGGAAATGAGGAACAAATTGTTGTGAATGAAACAGAAAAGAGGAATAAGTAGAGCTGAGGCTGCTCTTTTGGTCTGGCGCTGTTTGTATTTCTGTCTCGTAGTGCCTGTTGCTTTTCTGCCTCCTAAGCTTATCTCTCCCTGGCCAGTATGGATTGAAAATCCCAGTGGATTTCTGTGAATGTGGCAGGAGGGTGAGTGCGTGCTTTAATACCCAGCACGCCATGCCCCTTTGGAGACATACTTCTTCCCTCCCCTCCTGTGATGTGTTTCTCCATCCCCTTTGCCCTCACTACGCCCTGGATATGCATGTCCTTCTTTTATTGCATCCCTGCTTGCGGCAGATGAGCCCGTGTGAGGTGCAGAAAGCAGAAGCGACTCCATTAAGTCTCCTGTGAGCCCTCACTGGTCTTCTGTCTTACCATCAGAGTGAACATGTCGAAATCCAAGAGACAGCTACCAGAGAGGAGCTTAGAGAGATTTATTGATCCAGTTTAGTGTTGACACCAAGAGTATTTCTTAACATACATCAGCCCGGTGTCAAACAGGCGCCATGCTGTGTTCTGTATCGGCGTGAGAAGTTTATACACACTCGAGCTGTACAGTATTAACAAATGGAGGAAGCAAATCCCTCCCGCTGCTCCTCCCAGAAGCAGCAAGCCCTCATGCACACTGGTAAATAGCTGGGTTTATTTACAGTCTGTTGCAATACCTGACTGCACTGTGAGCAAGATACAGCTCTGGGGCTGTTTCCCACCTTCAGGGGAGCCTGCAGAGGGTTGCGTTGGTTACCCCGGTTCTGTCTAATGCAAACCAAGCCTCCCCTGAGCCCTGGCTCCTGGGCAGGGGGGAGTAAGGAGTGCATGCAGCCTGCCCAGGGGCTCCAGACAGCCCATTTCCAGCCCTACAAACCTGCTGAGCTCTGTGGGGGATGATCAGACCAACACACCTACTTGATTCAAAGCCAAGTGAATCACCACCAGCCCTATGGGGCCCTGAGCCTTTGCTCACCTGCCTGGTACAGCCGAGTCGGTGGCAGGAGGGCTGCATCGCTCCCAGTCCCTGCTGGAACCGCACCCTGCGCCGCTTGGCACGAGCATGGCCGAGCAGAGAAGCAAAAGGCACAAGTGTCTCGGCGAAGGTCTGTCTTACCCTAGAAAAGGCAGGCCAGGCTGCGTTGAAATCCACTAGTGGAGTGTTTCCCCTGCATGGATTATTTCGACATCTCTCTCCTTCTGCAAAGTGTAAGACTAAGCACAGAAACCAAAACTACAGCGATGAAGTAGCTGCGGTTTAATTAAGGCCAACCTTGTTAAGCATCCCTTTTTTTAGCATCACAATCCTCGGAGCACTATTGCTTGGAGATGCCATGTGAACATCTGATCTGCTGCCAGAGCCCGGTCCGTGCTGGTTTAAGCGCAGGGTGTGATGTAGGGCTTTGTGGCAGGCTGTCTTCATAGGATTCAGCTGAACTAGGTCTCGGTACCTGTCTATATGTGGAAATCAGGTCGGGTTTATCCCATTAATGTTGCTAAAAGCACAGTGAGGATGTGGCAGGCAGGAGGCCGGGTGTGCAGGGTCGGGCCAGCCGCACGGTGGAGCTGCCACCTCGGCTCTGGTGACACCGTTGCTGTTGGCAGCAGATAGCAGAGCTGTTTCTGGGACATTCAGGACTGACCTTCCACAGGGAGCCTTTTGCTGCTCGTCATCACCCGTCGGCACGTCAGCAAGCACAGACTTCTGAGATGCTTTGAGCTGGGCAGAACACAGGGCGGCCGCACAACGGCCTGGCAAAGCGGGAGGGAGAGGACCAGGACACAGTGCCAAGATCTTGTTTGTCTGAGTCAGTGTCAGCTTGTTCAGGTCCCAGGTGGCACAAACCCACCATTCCCAGCTCGCAGGGACCAGGGGCAGAAGCACTAACCTGGCCATAGCCCCTTGGAGACGGCAACAGCTCCTGCCTGGGGAGATTCTCCACTTG
This sequence comes from Caloenas nicobarica, assembly GCF_036013445.1. Classification (NCBI taxonomy): domain Eukaryota; kingdom Metazoa; phylum Chordata; class Aves; order Columbiformes; family Columbidae; genus Caloenas; species Caloenas nicobarica. Next base: position 4,021,334 of record NC_088258.1, on the reverse strand, counting down.
TGAATGCCCCGCGCTGCTGGGTCAGCCCCCAGGACCTTCTGCCAGGATCGTGGTGCCAGAGCCAGGCAATAAATCTGCTGCATGAGCAAGGCTGAGCGAGCCCTTTTCTTCCGGGGGCTCCCCCCAGGATTCGGGGAACTGCTGGTGGTGTCAGCCCTTTGCTGCAGCTGCTTCACATCCCCAAGCAGGTCTGGGGGCAGCATGAGTGTAGCCCAGCAGCAAAGCACTTGATTTTGGGCATGATACCAGGGAACTTAACTCCTAGCAAGCTGTCCTGCTTTGCATTCTGCTCCTGGGTACTTGTGCTGCTTTTACCACCCCCAGAGCTGAGCACCCTTCTCCAGCCTGATGTGCCAGCACCTCAGGTGGCCACTGCCACAGCAAAGCCCAGGCCTGTCCCACATGCTGATCTTTAAATCCAAAAGGTGTTTCAAGCCTTTTGCCTGCCAGCATGGGAGACCGTGCAGGGCTGTCAGCCCAGAGGAAAGGAGGAGCCTGCCCACAGCCCCCATGGGGGGAGCACCCCGTGTCTGCCCCCTGCCAGAGGGGACCAAGGAACAGCAAAGCTCCTGGGAAGGATGATGCCGTACAAGATGAGGCCAGGCGATCAGGAAGGATGCTCCCAGCCCGTGCAGTGGGAGAAGCGTGCACCACCCTTTGTGTCCTTTCATCCACTGCAGCACAGGGGGAACGCGTCAAAAAGCAAATTGAGGGCAGCTGTGGAGTCCTGGTCCCTCTGTCTTGCCCTCCGGGCTCCCCGAGGTCAGCCTTAACCAGAGCTGCACCTTCAAGCTGCTGCAGAAGGACCCTCGTACCACAAGGACTAGGAGGAAGAGGAGCTGGAAGTGATTTTTTTGGCTATTTCCATGTCCGACTTGGCAACCAGAAACCGCAGCTTCTTCCCTCCGGAGCGGATGAGATCCACCGCGCTGCAGAGAACAGCAGCAGGGAGAGAGGTGAGTCCTGGCTCCCCGCAGGCCAGCAGCCCCCCGGGAGCCTGCCAGGTCACAGACATTTGCAAAACACCCCCCATTTGCAGAACACCTGCCCCCTCTGCTCTGTGCCTGCTCGGTGTTACAGGCAGGGCCCGTTTCTCTTCTGCGTGTAGCTTTACGGGCTGCTTGGCCTTCAAGCAAGCGCTGCCAGGACGAGGGCAAATGAGCCCTGAGCTGCCCTGTGGACACCTGGACTCTGCCAAATGTTTTCTTCAGCTTCTGCTCCCTCTTCCAAACCCCTCCGCCCAGCTGCCTTCCCCTTTTCCCGGTGTGCCGGTAGTACCTTTGGTAGTCAGCCCCGATGAGACTGGTGCCGTTGACAGCCAGGATGCGGTCCCCGATGGAGAGCCTGCCGTCGGCAGCCGCGGGGCCGTCCTCGATCAGGGTGCGGATGTAGATCCCCGGGGAGCAGAGAGGAGTGTGCTGTCGGCAGGGAAAGGCGGTGAGTGACCAGCAAGGACAGAGGGGACGCGAAAGTTTTGCCGTCCCAAAGGGCTGGCCTCCCAGGAAGGGTGACTCTCCCCCCCCGATGCCAGGTGAGACCCTGGAGGCACTGGGGACCATGTCACTGACTATATCAAGAAGGAAAAACGAGCATTCAGTTTTATATCGATTTATACACAGAAAGGAGCGGAGGGGTGGGGGGCAATCTTTTCTTCTTCAATTTAATTAAGAGTAAAGCATCATCAGCCTGCAGCCGTCTTGGGATGGGAGCCCTTAGTTCACGGCTGTCCCCAGGGCTTGGTGATGCCCTGTTTCCCACTGACTCATGCGCTGCTGTGAAAGGCCACTTCGTAAGATGATCCATGGCACTAAACCAGATTGACACATCGCCTTATGCAAGAGCAGTGAGTGCCGTCACTGGCGGGGCTGTTCTGGCACCCCACAAGTCTCCCTGTTCCCCTCTGCATCCCTTGCCACCCGCTGAAGGGTGGAGAAAAGACCTCAGCTGAGTCATTTTCCTTCCACAAGAGTGTTGAGCCTCTTTGCTCTCTTCAGCTGCAGGACAGCTGTGCTGGATTTTGCATGTCTCTTTTGCCCAGAGAGGTGGTGGATGCCCCATCCCTGGAGACACCCCAGGCCAGGCTGGACGGGGCTCTGAGCAACCTGAGCTGGTGCAGATGTCCCCGCTCATGGTGGGGTGGCACTGGGGGAGGTTTAAAGATCCTTTCCAACCCAAACTGTTCTCTGATTCTATGTGCAGCACGGTAATCCAGGAGCAGAGATCTGCTCCTCCCCAGTGACTGCTCTGTGCCTTACTTTCCCCAATAAAAGCAGCCTAGCTCCCATATGAAGCTATCTGATTCTTTGTTGGCTTTTCTTGGGGTATAAAACATGTTCCACATGTCCCACTTCAGCTACCTGGAGGGGCATCAGCCCTGTCCCCACCATCAGTGCAAACTCACCAAGCCATCGATCAGCCCCATCCCCAGCCCGATGGGTCCTCTCTCCAGCTCCACCACGAAGACGTAGCAGAAGTCATCGGTGGCAGAGCTGCGGCTGGAAGACTCTGGCGTGGGGTAGTCGTAGGGGCTCGGTGAGCATCCTGGCAGCAGAGAGACTGGCTTTACCACTCTGGCATCACCCAAACCCAGCCTTACACCCTCCCACAGAAAACTGCCCCCCCCAAAAGCCCATCGAAGCTGACCTCAGGCTGGTTTTCTGCCCGGGCAGGAGCTGAGTGAGATGCTTCATTTGCTCTCACCTGTCCTGTCCAAGCACTGACAGGTCCATGCAGCAAACACCCTCCTGCCCAAGTCCTGCACCCCGCAAAGCAGGGCAGCATCCGTTTTCGGTACCTTCGGGGGTGCCGCCTTTGGTGCCGTTCATCCCGTTCCTCCGGGGCTCCTGCAGCCCCTTCCCGGTGCCCTGTGGGGACTCCGGGCTCCCGCAGTCAAAGTTCAGGGGGGTGGTGGGTGGCGTCAGCAGGCAGGAGGGGTCTGTGGGTGATGTGCCAGCTTTGGGGGCCAGACCCCTGCCCAGCTGCAGCTGCTGGAGCTTCTCCTGGAGCTGCGGCTCGCCGGTGGGCTGCTCGCAGGGGCAGCCGTTGGTGGCCAGGCAAAGCGGGGGGGCCCATTCTGCCTCCGGCTCGGCGCAGCCCCCCAGGGAGCCGTGGTCCTCCTGGGTGATGATCCCCAGGGCAGCAGGTGGGCTCTCGCTCACCTCCAGGACTTCAGGCGTTGCACGTGCCTCTTTCTATAGAAGGAAAAAAATACCCTGTGTGACCCCCCCGACAGGTGCTTTTCACACCCTACCTGCACCCCACCACCCTGTCTGCTTTGCTGGTGGCTCCAGCTGAAACCTTGGCAATTCGGACACCGTCAGGGCTGGTCCTGGCTTCCCAGCACAAATCCCAGACCACAGTTTTCTGGCCAGGACCGTGCTGGGAACGCTCACAGCCAGCCAAGGAGGGCACTCCTGGTCATGTCACTGCTGGGGGATCTCTTTGGAGGGGGACACTGGGGGAGCACAGCTCCTTCCGTGGCTCCAGAGCCGGGTGATGCGGCGACAGGAGGAGACAGCGATGCCTGTGGGTGCTGCAATGGATGGGGAGAGGAGAGGGGGTCCTGCTGGCGGGACATTCTCCCCCAGGAGCTGGAGATGAATGGCAGTTTAGCTCAGCACCTCTAGCACATCTTGCCCTTCCTGTGCTTTATAGGCATTAGCTAATTAGTGCTTTTGCTCAAGCCTGCCTGGCTACGTGGGGACAGGCAGAGCAGGGGAACATGCAGGGAGAAGGGGAGCTCTGCCTGCAGACACCCCCCCTTCATCCCTCCTTCCCACTAACAAGATTGCTGGGACCAGCCCGTCCTTCCTGCTCCCTGGGCTGGGATTAGCAGCACTAATCCTGCCGGCAGCTCTGCAGGAGGGCATCGCCACGGCTGCAGGCAAGGGCACTGGGCTTGGAGGGGACCCGAGACCCTCCTGCCCACCCAGGAGAGGAACAGCCGCCCCCGTGGGGTACCTTTGGGGGTGCTGAGCCCGGCCCCATGCCGGTGTGGGGGCTCTTGCTCTGCAGGCTCCAGAGGAAGTGGCGGATGTAGAGGAGGTGCCGGTAGATGTTGTCATCCAACGTCTCCACCTCCAGGTCCACTTTGAAGCCCCCGCTGGGCAGGATGATGGGTGGGTGGTTGTCAAAGGACTCCAGCATCTCATCTGGAAGATGGAGGGAGGGAGGCTAGTGCTGGTCCTGGCTGCACCCTGCTCCTGCCTCCCGACTTTCAGCCACTCTCCCAGGGGGATCAGGGACATGTTGAGCTTCCGAGAGCAGCAACCCTCACTTGGGAACGCAGAGAAAGCCCCAAGCCCTTCTGAGCATCCTTTGCAACAACCAAATTGCCATGGTTATTCCTGATCGCTGCAGTTACTACAGGAGCCTCAGGGAGGAGAAGGGAATTGCCTGTTTGGGTTGCACATAAAAACCTTGGAGGGGACCCGCAGGTGATCACAGCAGCGCTGAGTGCGAAGCCAAGGGGCTCACCGGGTTGGGAGGCGGGCGGGTTCTCGTCCTCGCCAGGCTGCCATGCTGTGATACAGCCCACGTCCATCACCGCCTGGCACTGGCTCAGCACCCGGTGCAGCTGCGCGGGGCTCAGCGCCGGGAACTCGGCTCGCAGGGTCGGCCAGGTCATCTGGGTGAGGAGACAGAGCGCGGGGTGAGCGGCAGAGCCGAGGAGCCGCTTTCTCTGGGGAGCAGGAGCTCACGAGGGAAAAGCTGAGCAAGACGCAGCGAGCCTGAGCATCCCCTCCGCGTTACTGCCCACCCACGGACCTGCCACCCCGGGAAGGGGCAGCTGGTGACAGCAGGAGAAAACACCTTGTTGTGGGGGATGATCCCCTAGTATGGGGCGTTTCTTTCTGCAGATACTGCAATAAAGGCAAAAAAGTCATATTGCAGTATAAGCACAAGATTTTCACAGTCCATTCTGAATCATTACTAAGCTGGCACTGCTACACTCAGGAAAACTTACAGAAGAGTGAGAAAGGCAATCTGAGGATAATTTAGGAAGAATGATTAAAATAGCTGAGTTTGTACTTGAAATTCAGCTTGGGATGTCTGTTTTCAACCATGTTCAACTCTGTAAAATCAGAGAATGGTCAGATATTTGGTGGCTCTGTCAGAGTCAACACACACTTTTCAAATACTTGCTGACATTTTATGATCAACATTTTCGTGTTTAGTAAAAACGAAAGAAGGGACATATCCCTGCAGGGACACCCAAGCACTGAGCGGGGTCTCTCCTGCCCGTGCCCATCCTGATGCCACGAGCCCCCGGCCAAGCACCCCTCACCTGGACCAGCTGGGAGCCGGGCATGGCCAGCAGGTTGGCCACGCTGGCAAGTTTGGCGAAGAACTGCTGAGCGAGCTGCTCGAAGCCGGCGCCGCGCAGCCAGTCCAGGAGCAGCCGCACGCTGGCCCGGAGCTTCACCCCCTGCGACCAGTGGAAGCAGCTGAGAGAGGAGCCTGAGGAAGCACAGAATCACGGAACGGTTGGGGTTGGAAGGGGCCTCTGGAGATCATCCAGTCCAACCCACCTACTAAAGCAGGTTCGCCTACAGTAGATTTCACAGGAATGTGTCCAGGTGGGTTTTGAAAGTGCTCAGGGAAGGAGACACCACAACCTCTCTAGGCAGCCTGTTCCAAGGCTCTGGCACCTCAAAGCAGAGAAGTTTCTCCTCACGTTTGGATGGAACCTCCTATGCCCCTGTCATTGGGCACCACTGAAAAGAGTCTGGCCCCATCCTCTTGACACCCACCCTTGGGATATTTCTAAATATTGATAAGATCCCCTCTCAGCTTCTCTTCTCCAGGCTGAACAGCCCCAGCTCTCTCAGCCTTTCCTCCTGAGAAAGATGCTCCAGACCCCTCCACATCTTCGTAACTCACCACTGGACTCCCTCCAGTAATTCCTTGTCCTTCTTAAACTGGGGAGCCCAGATGGCAAAGCATCCATTAGCGCATGTGTGGGGAAACAGCCCCATAGCTAGAGCCCAGCCCCTGCCCCAAAGCAGCAAAATAAATGGAGGTTAATGTCCCCAGCATCCTATAGCTGTAACTCCTGGTGGTGGCTGGACCTCACCTGGCACTTACAGGGGCTGCCGTGTTAACGAGGGCTAATGAGCACCCCTTTTACAAAGCTGCAGGAGTTTATTAATGAGCTGCCCCTCTAAATGCTCTCGGCGTCCTCTGCTCAGGCTCAAAAGGGCAGCGCTCTGGTGGGGGTGAGGATGGGGTGTGTGTGGGGTTAAATCCCTCCTGGGAATGGGGACAGCAGCTGAGTCTGTGCTTGTACCCCCCCCAAAACGGTGCTGAGACCGGCCCATCTCCAGCCCGCTCTCTCTGTATCCCAAGGTGGCACTGGGATGGACTGGAGGCTCTCTCAAAGGGCTTGTTCCCTACAGGTAGGTGTCTGAGGAGGACCAACCCTTGTCCAGGAGCTGGTTGAAGAGCAGCGTGTTGGAGAAGAAGAAGAGGTAGGCGAACATCTGGGAGGTGATCTCGGGGTGCACTTCATACTGGCGGAGCAGATCCAGCGCCGCCTGGTAGATGAGCACGACCCTGCGGAGCTCCTCGGGCAGCGGGGACGCCCGCCAGCTCTCCCGGCACTCGCTCTGGAAGGGGTTGCACTCCAGCAGCGCCGGGAGCGACACGTACAGACACTGCAGGGAGAGCGGCAACTTCACAGCAGACTGATTTTTTGGGTTGTTTTCTTTTTGCATGAGCCAAACCCTTCTGACCCCATCATCTCCACAAGCCAAACAAACCCCGTTGGTGCTGCTCTGGCGAGGGGCTGATCCTGCTTACCCCCCCGCCTCAACGCGCTCTGGTGTTGCGCAAGTGTTTAAAAAATATATGTATATAAATATGTTTGTTGCTTTTAGCAGTTGGAGGTGGCAGCATGGGACGGCTCAGCTGAATGGATCTGAAAACTGCTCTGAACCAGGGCAGTGGTCGACCAGCTGGGCTTGGGGATGAAAAAATAGTCAGGACCAATGGGGATGACCTTTCATAGAATCACAGAATGTCCTGAGTCAGAAGGGACCCACAAGGATCATCGAGTCCAACTCCTGTCCCTGCATAGGACACCCCCAAAATTCACACCATGTGTCTGAGGGCACTGTCCAATTGCTTCTTGAACACTGTCAGGCTTGGGGCTGTGACACCTCCCTGGGGAGCCTGTTCCAGTGCTCCAGCACTCTCTGGGACCTTTCCCCATTGCCTTAATGGGAGAGCAGCACCCAGCACCCACCTCTGCTGAGGCTCAGGGGGAGGTGAGGGTGCTGGGGAGCTGGGTGCTGCTCTGGCGGAACGGTGCAGGAGCAACCCCTATGTCCCCGTGTGCTGATGCCAGCGCACAGGCAGCTTTTTCTCCTGCCTCACACTGCCCGCTCTGTTCCCTGCTCCCGATGTTGCTCGGCTCTCACCGTCCAACGGCGACGGTCCAGGGGCCCCTTTCCATCGCGCCCTGAATCGCACCATTATGCTGCGCTGGCCAGAGCCAAGCAGCTCTCCCCAAACGCCTCCCTCGAGCCGCTGCACTGCAGGCAGGGAAACACACCGCAGTAAGTCAATACTTTTCCTGGGCTGCGACCAAAACATCGGGGCACTTCAGCCCAAAGGAAAACACCTCGGCGTGATGCAACTGCCAAAAAGTAAAAGCTTAAAAAAAATAAAAATAAGGCTTCTGCACAGCCTAAGAGCTGCTGGGGATGCTCGTGCTGGCCCTGTGGGTTGTTGCGACCTCCCTGTGGAGCACATACCTTGGAGATGTAGTAGACGCACTGCTGGAAGGTGTACATGATCACCTCCTCCAGCACCGTCATCGCCTCCTCGCTGGCAGTGATGGTCGAGGAGAACAGAGATTCCTTGGAGCCTGCAGGGCGGAGAGGAGGATGGGGGAGCAAACCCACAGAGTAAGGTGTGCTGAATTCCCCGCTCCCCAAATCCCTGGAGTGGGGGTTATTAGTGCTCCCTGGCTGACATCACCACCATAGCATTCCTCAATGGGGACAGACGCTCTTCTTGTCCCCAAGCGCCCGCCTGCCGTCCCCCACAGCTCACAGCGCTGCAGCACAGTGGGCTCTGCCCCGCCAGCAGCCCAGGGCTGCAGCCTCGTTCCAACAGCCTGGCCTATGGACATTTTAACTTGCTGCCTAGATCAGAGATTTCTGAAGCTGATTTAATCCTTTTTTTTTTTCTTTTTTTTTTTTTTTTTTTTCCTGGTATTAATGCTGGCAAGCCATTCTGCAAGGCTGCCTGCAAATCCAGGTGCCCCCACAGCATCCTCGGGGACACAAAGCCACCCTGCCATGGTGGAAAGGGGGTGGTCGGCTGCCAACATGACACAACCCGGCCCCGAAGCCCAGCAGCGCCATGGCACGATGCAAGGCTGCTCCTCCCGTACAGATTAATGACCCCAGCCTGCACCACAGAGACACCCCTGCCGATGAGGATTACGGGAGGTTAAAGGAGCATCTCGGGGCACTGACCACCACTTGCAACAAGGGATTAGCGGAGAAAAGTCACTTTGGCTGGAGAAACAAGCAGGGCGCTGGGTCCAGCCTTACCTTTGACATCCAGCTGCTCCTCCATGCTCTGGATGTAGGTGGGTGATTTCTGCTGGATGAAGTACAGGACCTCGATGGCATTGGCCATCCAGAAGAGGATGTGCTGCAGGTCTGGGAGAAGGTCTGCGATGGTGAAGCGGGACAAGGTGGCGGGGTCCTGGCTGGGGACACACAGCAGGCATTATGGTTGCTGCTCCTTGGCATCCCCATTCAAGTTTTTGGGGAGAAAACAGCCAGCCTGGGGCAATGCCAGAGAGTTTCTGCATCCCCTCACTCTCAATCCCAGCACCCCGCTTAGGAAGACCCTTTACAAGCAAAAATCTGGTGGTTCCTGCTCTGTGGGATGGCAAAGGGGACCCTGTCCGAGACTGGGCTGGCCAAGTGCCACCTGGCCTTTGTGGGGTGCCACTTTTGGGGGAGACTGCCCCTAATACAGCTGAACTGCAGTAGTCATGGCAGAAGAGCAGTTCTCCCCAAGAAGTACGTGCTGCTCCTGCCAGCTCTGGACGACTAAACCCAGCCCGCCTGCCCTGGGCTGTTCAAAAATAAAGCAAAATAAATAAAGAGCATCTGGGAAGTTTCTCAACTGCTGAACTGCTTTCTCCTGCTACAGAAAAAGCCTGGGAAGCATCCTCAGAGCTTGGCCTCAAGGAGAGCTCACAGCAAGCACAAACAGTTTCTCCAGATGCTGCTTTGGAGCCTGGATTTTGGAAATGACTGGGAAGCCAGACTCACACCTCACCAGGAGCCAGCCCCCCGCATGCTGTGATGGCCCCAAAGTGGTCCTCCCCACCCCAGAACACCACGTGCCACCGTCCCTGGATGCACACATGCAATGCCAGCCCCATCCTTGCTCCATGGGGGGTCTTCCACATGAACGGGGTGAGACCCTGCACCGAGGCCATCCCTGCTACGAAGCAACAGGTGCAAAGTCTTGGCCAGGTCTTGGATCAGAGAGGACCCCAGAGCTGCTGCAGGTCTTATTCCCTTATGAGCTCGCCCACTTTTCCAGCCCCACACATTCCCAAGCAAGGCCCTTGCAGGCACCGTGGTGAAAGGACCAGGGAGCTGAATGCATGGGATTGAGCAGGAAAATTCAGTTTATATTGGTGCCACCAGGCTGGGTGGGTGGTTTTAGCCAGCCATGGACTCCCCTCACTCACAGAGAAGAACTGGGTTGAAATCTCTCTGTTTTGGGGCAAAACAAGGAAGGGCAGCAGGTCGCACTTACTGCTGGGACTGCTTCTCAGCCAGCTCCCGCGTCCGCTCCTGGGCAGGGAGAGAAGGGAAAAGCAACATGAAAACCAGCGGGACAGGGTGGCACGAGCATCACCCCGACCAGCACTCACTGCCGCTGGGGGCCAGACTGGGAGAAGCCTCTGGGGGGGGGTCCATCAACACCCCCACCCCACCAACACCCCCATCCCACCGCCAACTGACCCACACTGTCCTCTGGATCATTTTGGCCACTTTGAGCAGCAGCTGCCCGAAGTCACCCGGCTCGAAGCTGGTGGCCGAGTGCTGGATGCAGAGGCAGAGCAAGAAGGCGGGTGTCAGCTTGTGGTCGTCCCCCCCTGGCTCAATCAGGGTCATGATCCGCCGCAGGAGCACGTCCTCAGCCGCCGGCTCGAACTCCAGCTGCAGCTTTCTGCGGGGAGCCCTGGGGCCGCTGGCGGGTGAGGGGTCCCGCTTTTTGGTGGCAGAGTCCCTCTCCTTCATCAGGCTGCCGCACGCCCCGCAGACAGGGGCACCGTCCGGGACAGCGGGGTGCAGGGCGCGCAGCCTCAGCAGGGTCTGCGCTGGCAGCGGCTGAGCCTTCATGGGGTCCTTGTAGAGGAGCAGGTAGTAGAGACCGAGGGAGAGGAGGTCCCCGTGCTGCAGCACGACCGTCCAGGTCACCTCGGTGAAGTTGACGGAGACGCTGGCACCGGTGATGGGCTCCAGCACCAGTTTCTCCTCCAAGCGATGTCGGGAAGGTCGGAGCTTCCTGATGGTGCAGTGCAGGGGCAAGATGTCGGGGGCCGACAAGCTGATGCTGGGTTTGCTCGCCTGCGTTCGCTGGCCCACCGTGTGCTGCTCGCGGTTCAGCAGGTAAACCAAGCTGTCCTGCCAAGGGGGGAGACACGGCATGAATAGGGGATGGGGGGGAAGGAGCCCTCCTCCCTGCCATGCAGTGGGTGCTGCAGCCTCCCGCTGTCCCCGGCTGTCCCCTCGCCCGCTGCACCTTTGCACGGCAGAAAGACGTTTCTCTGTTTTCCTCGCTGCCGAGCAGGACAGCAGCCATCCTCGCTTTGGGCACGCTAATTAACGGGCACAGTAACTTTGGCCATGCAGTCAATAGGGCTGCTTTGGGCAGAGGAATCTCTCCCTCCACCTCTCACACCCCTGCCCCTTCCCACAGCTGCTTTTCCTTCTCACTTTTTCCCCCCAGACTGCAGTGCTGCCTGCATCCCCCTGCCCGGGGGAGGATGGTGGGACCCCAGGCAGAGAAGCCATTCCCTGCCCTGCCTCTCCCCCAGCCTGCCCGCATGCCCTGAAGCGTCTCATGTAACCACCCGTGCCTCAGTTTCCCCAACTGGACTAACAGGATGGCTGCAGGGGGATGAGGGCTGCAGTGGCAATGTCACCCTGCCGGTAAGCCTGGAACAGCCAGATCCTCAACGAGGATAAAGTAGCCATTAAGTACAAAAGCCATCCCAGTCCTTTCCATTTCTTCAAGTGCCTCCAGCACTGGGGAGCATGGGCTCCCACACACGCTGTCTCCTTGCTGCCTCATTACATTTGCCACTAATGAAGCAGCCAGACGGGGAATGGGGCAGCCCAGCCATCGCCCGCAAAACTGAATCTCCCTGATGCCAGGGCAGGGATGCTGTTGCGGGGCTTTCTCTGGGGCACCGCCCGGGGGTGGTGGGTCCTGGGTCCACGCGCCCCCTCTTGAGGACAGGCTTGGGGACAAGCTTGGGGATACGGCTGCAAGTCCCAAGCTGGCACCGCTCCGTCTTCTAAAAGATGCTCTTCCGCGCCACCCACCCCCCCTTACCCCAGCAGCTCCGGCCATGCCAGCGGGCCCCCTTTCCCCGGGCTTTGGGGGGGTGGGAGGAAAGCGAGGGGGTGCCGGGGGGTGCAGGGGGTGAGCGCGGTGCTTACATGCTGCTGGCTGTAGCCCTGCAGGAGCAGGAGGTGCGGGGACTGGTAGAGGGAGTACCGCATGCTGCTGCCGCCGCTCCGCGCCGCCGCCGGGCTCCCGGGCAGGGTGGAGCAGTGCCGGGGGAGCCGCTCCCCGGTCCCGGCCCCGGTCCCAGTCCCGGTCCCGGTCCGCCGAACCGGGCAGCCCAGGCTGGTCTCGCTGAGGCTGCGCCGCAGGGCCGGGGGGGGCCCGCGCCGTTCAGCCCCCGCCGGCGGCCGCCGGGCCCCCCGCGCCCGGTGCCGCTGCAGCTTCCGCGCTTGAGCGTTGATGCCTGCGAGATGGGGCGGGGGGAGAGGGCAGCGTTCAGCACCCCCCGCTACCGCCGCCACCTCCTGGCACCCCCGCAGCCGCAGCACCCCACAGCTGGGGGGATGCTGCAGCGTGGGAGTGGGGATGGAGCAGCTAAAAGGCCTCCCCGGGACCACACACTCTCCCCGGTCCCCTGCCCTCCCCAAAGGGTGACGCCAGGACACCAAAGTGGGGAATTTTGTGCCCTAATGCCATCATCAAAAAGGGGTCGCCCCAGCCCACCCCAGCCCCCAAACCCCGCTGACCGGGGGGCAGCAGGGCTGGGTTCAGAGTCTGCAGCATCCCGCACGCACCCCGGCCAGGGCTGGGGAGGTGGAGACAAAATCTGTGCTAAAAAGAAATTTAGCTCAATGCTTGCCAAAAAAAAAAAAAGAACCTGGATGCTGCTTTCAGGCCTTCAGCACTCAGTGGCCGGCAGCAAGCAGGAGCTGCAGGGAGCCCCCCTGGTCCCCCCCAGGCATCAGCCAGGCATGAGAGCTGTGAGCTGCAGTGGAGCCTGCCTGCCCGCCTGTCTGCCTGCTGCAGGAGCAAGCTGTAATTAACTTTTCCCAAGCATCAATTCAAGCAAAGCCGTCTGCAAGACTAATGGGAGCTGGAGTGAAAGAACAGGCCTGGCCGAGCTGCAAAGCAGCCCCTTGCGTGATATCCCCATCCCCTCCTGCTACAAGCATGGCTTGAGCTCTGCACGAAAAAATAAGAAATTGCAGGTCCGATGGGCGATGCTCGTACCTTGAGTGGGCAGCCTTCTGCGAGAAGGTCGCTGGCATTCAGGCACGATGAAGAAAAGGGAAAAAAATCAAAAGGATTTTCTTGTGGTAGCAGCACTGCAGCTGCATCGGTGCAACACGGAGCCAGAGCTCCGCTCACAGCTCGGCCGACTGGCGAGCAGGCTTCGGCCAGCAAGATTTGGGGACAGCCAGCGGGATTTGGGGACAGCAGAGCAGAGAGCCTAGTGCCCAGGCTGCTTAAAGGGACATTCGCAAGCTCAGACCTAAAAAAAACACAATGTCATCTGCCTTATTTGGTGAGGAATGGGCTGTCAGTTCTGAAATACATTTTTGTGTTTGTTTGTTTTAAATCGAGCACTCCTTTGCTGGGAAAACGAAAGAGATAGGGATGAGGATGGGGGGGGAGAGAAGGAGAAAATAGCCCCTGCTGTTTACATGCCTTGGGATTAGGGCAAGGCACGGCCAAACCGCCCCAAGCGGTCCAGTGCCCCGCATCCTTCTTAAAAAGGCAATTGGCCCTGCTCACGTCCCCATCACGGCCAGCAGCACGGCATGGGACGCTTGTGTCCTGCAGATGTGAAATCCAGGGGGGTGCAACAAGCCTGTCCAGGCAGGAGCGCAGCCCAAGCCACTGGGGATTCCAAAGGCCACCCCAAAATGTGTCTGCAGGCTCCCTCCAGGAGCCCCATCCCCAACCCACAGCATGGAAATGGGCCAAAGAAATGAAGGATGGCGATGCAGGTCCCAGCCCAGCTGGGGAGAATGGAGGTGGAGAGGGGCCGGATCCTGGGGAGCAGCTGTTGCTGGAGCTCATTGCACTGGGAGGGAGCAGGGGCTCCCAGAACTGGGGTCCCACTGCCCAGAAAACACGCCATCACCGGTTCCTTATCTAGGGGAAAGGAAGCTTCTGTATTTATTTTGTGCAGGAAAAAGGAGCTTTTTTACTGCTGATAGAGCCCCTGTCACAGGCTCCCCACTAACCCCGGAGCTGCGCTGGAAAGATAAACACGGCTCTTTTCCTGAGCAAAACAAAGTCCCTCCATAAAACAGGTTATTTTTTTTTCAGTCCTCTGGAACGGTTTTCTCCTCCTGAGCGTGTGCAGGTTATTCAACCCAAAACGCTTTGTGAGCATCCCTGACACAGCGCAGCCGGGGCAGAGCTGGCAGCTGCTGAAGCCGCATGGTGATGGGGATGGGAAGGGGGCTGGATCGTACCCTGTCCCTTAGGGAGAGCTGGGCACCCCGGGCAGGGACGCCGCGCACACCCAGGCCAGCATCCACTGGTCCCCACCACGCTGCTGCCTCTAAACCCATCCTGCATCCCAGGGGAAAACCTGCCGGTTGTGGTACCCGGGATCTTGGCTGGGATCCGCCTCTTTTTCAGCCTAGGAAAGAGGTTCCCTTTTCCTGGCTGAGAAATAAATCAGTCAATAAATAATTCCATGGGCCCCAGGGGAAAAAAAAAAAAAACACCACAACAAAAAAACCCCAACACACTTTGAATTTACCCAGAAGGGGCCAACACTGCGTGAGTCCTTCCTCATGTTATTGCTAAGCAGACCCTGCAGGGAATCCTCCCTGGAGACAGTTGTGCTAAGGTATATCAAAGCCAGATCCTCAGAAGTACCTGGCAGAGTATCTTTTAATATAACAGCCTTAACTCCTAAGTTTCTCAAGGTATGCAAGTCATTTAGCCTCCTGTCTCCCAGAAAAAACTCCAGGAAGCTCAGGACATGGTGCAAAATAGGGCTGCTTAGGAAGATGAATGCCATAAAGATGTCAAGTGCTGCACCTTGTCCCAGCACCCTCCTGTTTATGGGTGTTTTCCCTGGATGTTCCCTCATCTCTCCCCAGAAAGAACAGTGCTGGGGTGGCAGTGAGGGAGGGTATCAGCCTTGTTTATTGCGGAGATGCTCCACCTGTGCAGCTAAGTAGTGAGGAGTGAGTGGCTTCCTCTCCAGTGGAAAGCAGCTAATAAACTAATTAGGATAATGAGTAACCGAGCAGATAAAACTCTCAAGCTATTTGGTAAGAGGTCACGGATGGGGAGCCTTTTCCCCAGCTCAGCAGCAGGGCAGGCAGCGATGCTCCAGCCAGTGTGACACCAGTGGTCCCAGTGATGCCCTGAGTAGGGAAGGGCCCTGCAGGTATTTATTTCCCTGGGGATCTTGCTTTGCAACATCCCTCCCTTTTTTTTTTTTTTTTTTTTTTTTTTTTTTTTTTTTTTTTTTTTAACCTCAGGGAGCCACAAGCCTGAAGTCCCTTTATTTTTGCACAGATGTTGCACTTCCCACACCAGCACCCCACCACCCTGGGCAGGGGACCTCTGCCAGCTGGAGGTTGGTGACAAGGGTGACCCTAGTGGAGTCAGTCCCTATCACACCAGGAGTTTTGTGTCTTTTTTTTTTTAGACTGCTGGGTGTGGGGAAAGCAGATGCCTTCCCCCAGACATGCTGCATCACTCCCATCCATCCCTGGCAGCTTGTGGATGGGGTGGGACAGTGTGGTCCCAGCCCCGCAGCATCGCTTTGGGCAGTGCCACTGGCACAAGGTGAGACAGGTGACAGAGCCCCTGGTGCCATCAAAAGAAAGGGCTGCAGGAGTGAGATTTTAACGGATGAGACAAAAAAAGGCCTGTGTAGTCTGCAGAGCAGACAGCCTAAATAAACGCGGGTGTGGGTTTTCTGTCTCGGAAGAGCTTGGTCAGCTATGGAAAATGCCTAAAGGTTAAAAAATGGAGAATTTCCACCACCCCACCCAGGAGTGCTGAAACAAATGATGCGATATCTATGCTGAAAGCATAATGGGCTTATTTCCAGATGCAGGGCACGTGATTCAGTCGGGAACTGCTCCTCCATCAGAAATCACCAAAGGATGCCAAGCCCAGACCAGCTCGGTGCTGCCCACTCCCCTGGCCTGTGTGGGAGCCTCCCCCTCCCCGCGGCTGCCAGCCCACCCAGGTCACGGGTGGGAATGCCGCTTCCTGCAGCCGAGGGGGAGAATTTGAGGCCAATGTGACCTTGGGTTCAGGCAGGGAGCTGCCATGTGGCCCTCCACGCCACATGCTATAGCCATCGCGCTTGGATCTTGCCCTTTTCTCTATTCAGAAGAAGCTGGTTTTAGAGTCACTGCTTTCCCAAAGTGCTTAATGGTTCTCTGATCCTGGCTGGAAAAAGAGCTGGAGAGAAGAACATCCACCTCTGCAGCTCCCTCCGTGGCCCGAGCCTGTTTCTTTCCATTGACATCACACGTGCAGCGAGCTGGGACCGATCCCGCAGTGTCCCCTCCCTGAGCAAGGGACAAGGACTGGACACAGGGAGGGGTTTGCCCAGTAGTTCTGTGTGATCTTTAGGTTATTTCTGACAATCACAATCTCTCCCTACAGGTGTGAGGAACCGCTCAGTGCCCATCCCAGCAAAACCCCTCGGTCGACACCTCCTGAGTCTGATCCAGACCCCTCCGTCAGCAGGTCAGACCCATCAAGGGCATCATGCAATTTAAAAACCTGATTTAAAACCTTTCTGCCCTTGTCCTCGTGGGGTTTTTATCTGAGGGCAGAAGGAAAACTTCATTACTGTGTGCTGGGGTCCCTTATTAACCTGCTGGTTCCTAATGATGCACTTATCTCCTGCCAGCCCTGGACTCGAACAGGCACCTTGAGGGGGCTCTCCTACCCTACGCTGTTCTCTCTTCATCAGCTTTTCATTTTGCTTAGTTGCTCCTGCAGATTTTCCCAGGGTGTCTGGCCTGGGGGATGCCCATGGGGAGATCGGGGTACAGGGGAGCGGGGCAGTGCTGTGCCAAGGATGCCACGATGCCGGTTCAGTGATGGGAAGAGCAGGCAACACTGATAGTCTCACCTGTCCTGCTCAGCCACAAGGTGGGGTTTGGTATGAACCCCTAGACTGGCTGGGGTAAATATCTGAGGTTGCCAGTACCAAATTTGTGCAGGAGAGCACTGGGTAGCAGCTCTACCCAGGAGCCTTGCAGCTAAAATGTAGTTACCCTCCCACTTGCACCATGCCCCCCTGTGCCCAAAACACCTGCAAAAGCTGCTGGTGGGGGGTGCATCTCCCGCAGGCAGCTCAGGGGGGTCGCAACTCCCCAAACCCTCTCCCTGCCCTGCGCCCAGCTCTGACCTGCAGTGGTGGTGTCCACATCCCTGGCCGCCAGCTCCTCCACCTCCGCTCTCTTGCGCAGCTCCAGCCGCCGCGAGAAACCTTCCCTGGGCTTCCAGAGATCCTGGATGAGCAGCGGCTTCTCATGGTCACCCAGGACCCTCAGTCCCTCCGTCTGCCACCGTTTCTCAGGACCCTCGAACTTCCCGATGACGTCGCACAAGGCGTACTGCCCGGCGCTGAGCTGGCTCAGCCCGTAGCGCTCCAGGGCTTCCTTCACCAGCTCCCGCGCGCCCGAGCTGCCCGTCGCCAAAACGCTCTTGTAGTTGGTGCCTGCACAGATGTTGCCCCCGAAAATCTTCAGGATGCCGGGGGCCGAGAGCTGGGTGGAGAGCTCGGCTGGATCATCCTCACCAGCTGCCGGGGAAGCAGAGGCTGAGCTCCGATCCTTGTAGCTCAGCGTTCGGTACAAGACTTGGGAGAAAATCCGGCTCTGGCGCTTCAACCGGTTCTTGGATGGTGGAGCCATGGTGGAGGAGGACCCATAAAACATCATGCATGAGGTTGTCATGGGGCGCAGCTGGGCAGGGAAGAGGAAAAAAGGGAAAAATCAGCAGTTCGGAGGCCAGATGTGCAGCACGGAAGAGCAAGCAGGAACTGGCTGGTGGCCACAGAGGAGCCACTGTCACCTCCAAGGTGGAAAGGGACAGCAGCGAGGGACATTCCCCTTGTGCAACCCAGAACACCAGCGGCCAAGCTCAGCCGGGCTCCTTGGCATCAGCACAGTTACCTCAGGATGGATTTGTCCCTGAATACATAGCCTGGAGTGATCCCAAATTTCTACATCATGTGTATTAATAGGTCCCTCTTGCCCAAGCAAAATGCAGGAGGAGAGCAGAGCTCAGCGGGACTTGGTGGGGCCCATCCTGCTCGGGAGCCAAGGCGTCAGCAGTTACTTACACTAACGAGTTTATGGAGCAATCCCATTTTTTTTTTTTTTAGAGGTGAAACAGAAAGCTCAAGTGCAAATTCAATCACTCTGAGGTCACCGCTAAATGCTTTTGCTCACGGAGAGGCACAGGGTGAAAATGGGCTTTAATTAGCCTTTCTAAAAATGTCCTGACTCTGGCAAATCTCTTGGCTGTCGCTAGTTTGCGGAGGATGTTAAAGCACGCTGTGGCATTGCTGACAACGCTGCCCTTGTCACATTAGCCAGGGCAGGGCTGCTCGGGGCAGCAACTGGAGGAGATGTGGCCATGGCCAAGCAACCGCTCCTGCTGCACCTCGGTCCCCAGGAACGGGCTGGAAACCACGACGCTGTGCTGGCTACCGGCAGACAATGGTCCTGCCCAATGTCACTGCCGACATCTGGGGCCAGCTCTGAAATTGCATCCTGGATGCACAAATACCTGACGCTTGCACGGTGCTAACGCTGCCGACTGCACCACACACCGCTGATGGGAAAGGTCCGGAAGGAGAATTTGAGTGTTTCTGCTTGGGACAGGACAGGGATTTCCCTCACTTCCAGATTTATAATGTGCAGGGAACAGGCACAGTCAGGGACTTGGTGCATACACAGGGGACCCCCAAAATTTCCCACCCGCTATCAGAGCGCTTTGATGCAGCCGTCGGCTCAATCCAGCTGTGCACGGCCGGGGAGATGTGGGTGCTGGCAGCTTTCTGCATCTGCAGGCCTGTCTCACTTGGGCAGGATCTCACAGCCTGAGCAAACCCAGCGCTATCAGGCAGAATGATGTCGGCCCTGGAAAGTCTCCAAACCACCATCTAATTCAGGAAGAAAAAGCGTCCCTGCTGCTAATGGAAGAGGTCACCTTCTAACCCAGAAACAACTTCCCTGCTGTGCACCAAGGATGTCTGCAGGGCATGCACCCTCCCAGCCCAGGACGAGAGGCCCATTGAATGCTGCCGATGAGGAAACTGAGGCACCAGCAAGAACTCAGGCTGCAGGACGTGTCTGGGAGCTGTGCCACCCTGCGATGCTGCTGCACCTCAAGTCACCATTTTCCCACTAGGACTGTAAAAATGCCAGGGTTTGTTCTTTTTCCCAACCCACCAGCTCCAAAAGCGAGGATGCAGCCGTTGTCTGGGTGCTGCAGGGCAGTTGCCCCAGCCCCGGCGCATCACTGCTGTCTGGCTCACTGAAACTGGGCTTTGCCATCAGCCTGAAAAGCAGAGCTTAGTGTCTTGTGTTTGGTACCTCTCCAGCTGAGCATTTGCCCCAACAGCTTCACCACAACTCGCTGGATTTGGGGAAGGCTGTTCCTGCTCCCACCTTGCAACTGGGGAAACTGAGGCAGGGATGGGCTTAAAGCTACAACTCTCCCCACACTGCTGCTGCTGCTCCTCCAGCTGAGCCTGGAGCTGCTTCTCCCACTGGGGACATCACCTGGTGTCTGCTGTGTGACACCTCCTGGGAGTGACCCAACCTGGGGAGCAGGTCAGGGCACTGGCAGACAGTTGGGTTCAAGAACAGCTTCCCCAGGCTATTAGCACGGCCCCGCCAGCCCTCATTAACATCGGGCAGAGGAAAAACTACACCAGTGTCCCTAGGAGACCTTGCCATCAAGGATGCAAAAGACAAAATTTGTCATCAAATCACTGTTTTCAGTTCTTGGATTTAATTTCCTCCACCTCCAGCACAAAGGGAAACCTTTTAACATCTGCTGCTGGTAAAATCATTCCTCCAAGTCCACCTCACAGACAGAGATACCATCCTCACTTCTCGCAGGTCCCTGCCTGGTTTTGAATATGTTATTTATAGCTCAGCTATTTTCCTGCTCTTTCCATTGAATGCAGCTCCTACAGAGTGCAGCAGCAAAGACATTTCACAGGGAAAAAATATGAAGCCTGGACTGCGAGAAGCTTCTAGCCTGGTCCCCCTGTTATTCAACATCTGGAGCAACACAAGCGTGATTTCACCAGGCACCAGCCTCAGCCACCTGAGAAATCACAGCCCTATCCTGAAGACAGAGTAATACATGATCTTAATCCCTTGAAGGACTTGAATGGACATGATAAGATGATACTGAGATGGGCTCTTCCTGCATCTGAATGTTCAGGCATGATAGTCACAGGCGTCTCCTAGGAGGGTAAAGAGAAAGCCATGCCTGCACCTATGGAGGTATGACCCAGACTTTCCAAAAAGTTCCTTTCTTCAGCATTCAGTGACATCTTCTCTGCTAACGACTACACAGGAATTAGCCAAAACTCTGTGATTGCCTCCCCGCGGAATCTCTGTCAGGTATCCTCCACCTCCTCGCACGCGTGCCTGGCCACGCCAAAACCTGCTGTTTTCCTTGGCTAGCACCGTCTGAATTTATTCTGCAGAGCTATGACAAACGCTTTTGGTATTCGCGTGGCCACCACATGTCCTTCCATCACCACAACCGACTCTGCAACCGCCGGGGACTTTCCTGTGGGCTCCAAAGTTCCTGCTCCCACCGTGGGTGAGCAGCTCCTTCCCTCTGCCCCCACCCAGCGCACATGCAAACCTCCCCTTACCTTGCCATCCTTCTCACATGCCTTTTCTCCTTCCATTCATCCTCTTCCTCAAAACGGTCCTTCCCCCGTGTCACACATTGTCCCAGGCGGGTGTCTGTCACGTCTCTGCAAGAGGAAGAGGAGGAGCAGTCCGGGGCTGCTCACAGTGCGGTGGCTTTGGAGGGCTCAGCGATGCTGCGATTCTGCTCCTGACACGCATCACGTTTGCACGCAGGCTACTGAGCCACATATATATCCCCTATAGCTCAGCACCGCACTATATTCCCACGCCTCAAACTAAACAGTCCAATCGCTTGCTGCAGTTGAGGGCTGCTGGCTCCTGGGGACCCACAGAGGACACACGGCTGGTGATGAGCACGTTTGCACATGTTCATCCAGCCACAGCAGGAACACAGAAGCCCTGGGACGGGGGAGATGGAGGAAGAGCAAACCCCACCATGGTGATGTCCACCAGCAGCATCTACCCCATCGCGAAGAGCCTGGGAGAGAACAGCTATAGGAGAAGAAACTCTGCTGTAGAAGAAAGGTGAAGGGGAGGAGGTGGGACCAGCAACAACCTCATGACCTTTATCTCCTCCTCCCAAGCACACATGTCCCTGAGGACACCAGGCTGGAGACCCTCTCGCCCGCAGCTGGATAATGAGTCCTGGACCAGCTCCTTCCCTCAGTGGCCACAGCACGCTGGGATTCTCACCGAGATCTGTTTTTCCTGAATTTCAGTCTGTTTTGCTGGACATCAAGGACAGCCACCACGCGCTGTCCCCTCGCCCACCCAGCACCGATCTGCAAGAACCTGATCAGTGATAACCCAAAAAGAAAGGAGGAAAAAAAAAAAAAAGCACCTGCAAAGTGCCTGCAGTGATTTCATGGGTGTTTCTCAGAAAGAGCTGGCAGGGCACAAGAAATACTCTTTTCCATGGCTCCGCCGTGATTAAAAACAAAAGCGCCAACTAATTAAATCACCTAATCAGGGCCTCAGTGTGGGTTCGATCCAGTCCCTCTTGCTGGGGCGATAGGAGAAACCTTCCACAAGGTGACGGGTCGTGACGCGAAATGCAAAGAGATGCTGAACCCACCTCTGCTGCTCACCGTTTCTTCCGATAATTAATCGCTCTCACCAGTTAAATATTTATGCCTTATTTCCACTGTGTCTGCCTTCAGTTGCCAGACATTGATTCTTGTCGTGCTTTTCTCTGCTCAATTAACAAGCTCTTGGCCACCATGTATTTTCTCGTCTATGAGAGTATTTAGATGCTTTAATCAAGCCCCCCTCGTTCTTCTTTGATTTATGAGTAGACTGACTGGATGGCCACCTCATCTCTCACTGTAGGACATTTTCTGTGGCCACTTGGTCCCTCCCCTTTGGTTCCCACATCTCCTCTGCTGAGATGGAGAGACTGGGTTTGGCTGCCATAACCCCAAATTCAGTTCTGGTAGTGCCCTGACTGAAAATACAAATAAGTGCCATTTTTTCCAGAGCAGAATTTCCCATTAGCCTGAAAATGTTCAATTCTCCAGCACAGAAATGGAGATAGACACACAGCTGCCTCCCAGGCAGCTTCTGCTGGAGGTGGGAGCTGGTGAGCCCCCGCGTGAGCATCTCCTGCTGGAAATGGTGCATAGTGTATTTATCATCCAGATCAGGGACAGGAAAACATGTACCACTCCGGTTATTATTTTTGGGTGCAAGAAGATTTCCATTTTCCACTCAGATCCAGTTAGGATGCCTTTCGCTTGCCCAGTTTGTCTCCCGGATTTGTGCAAACTATTAACGCTGTGCTGCTCTGGGTCAGCCCCAGGTTTTTCCAGAAATAATTTCTATCTCCTTTCAGATTAGTGATAAAAGCACTGAAACACTGAGGGCATGCTAGTAGCCAGCAGTGCCCAGCAGTGATAATCTTCTCTGATAACTGCCTTTGAAATGGATCAGGTTTATTTAATGCCGGCTTTCTTGACACTGTATAATGTCAGCTCGAAATATTGGACTGGATTGACTTTTTTAATATGGGAGAGTGCAGATTTTTACAAGAATATCACCTCGCATAACTCAAATGCTTCGCAAAAGCGTATTACAGCCAGAGAGACACCTCTCGTGTCAGAGACTGAAATAATTTCTACTTGCCAGGAGTTAATTTCCATATAGCCACGTTGGATGGCAGGAATTTATTCCTGGTGCTGAAGTCTTTAATCAATTAAAGCCTCAGCCAGGTTTCTCCCTCTTCTCCCTGAGGGAATGCTATCAAGCCAATCAACCTGTAGCTACCAGGTCATCTCGCTCCCTTTTGGGAAGAGCAGCAACACTATTAAAACACTTTTCAATCTTCTGGAATTTCCCTGGGGTTTGTCCCCACACAGACGCAGCTTTGCATGGATGGGCAGTGAGATTTCAGCTATAACCATCCCAGAATGGCAACCAGAAAAGCAATTTCCACAGATCTCTATTTGAAAAATTTTCCAATTTTTTTTTCCTTTTTCTTTTTTTGGATGGAAACTACTCCAGTCGCAGCCTCGGTCTGATGGCAACAACCACAGCCTGGATGCTGCGAGCAGAGGGAGAGGCCACTCCGGCACTGCAATGTGGAACAAATTATAACTCGGAGAGCAAAGGAAATGAGAACACCCTGGACACGGCGGCTTTGACGTGCGCTCCTCGGCTCCAAATCCTGCCCCTCTGCAGATCCCGTCCCTGCAGCCCGGGCAGAGCCCAAACCTCCGTTCCGAATCGGAGCCCCCACTCCCCTCCATTGTGGATCAGGTCCCCCCTTCAGAGCCCGGCCTTTTCTTGAGTGAGTTTTATCCATCTAATCTAGGGACAGATCGGAGGCTGATAATGTCGATGCCAGCCTCGGTGCCGTCTTCAGCCGGATCAGAGCGAGTAAACTCCTTACCGCGTTATTATTAGCAGCAGGCGCTCTGCGGTAGCACCCTGGACCCCGTAGCACAGGGACCAGTTAAACAATATAAAGGCAGTCCCAGTCCTGCAAAGATGAACTAACAGTTTCTCCTAAAGGCAGCTATAGCTCCATGAATAGATTATAATAATTTGGGACCCCATTCTGCAAGGACAACAGGAGTCCTTTTAGCAGGTTTTCTTTTCTTGCCTTTTCTTTTTAATTTTTTCATTATTTTTGCAGGATCTTTTGAGCCGCCAACATGCATCGGCTCTCTGGTAATGCACAAGTACAAATGCCAGCCCTCTGCCTGGGCAGCTCTATTCACACACACGGCAAGAAACATTTCACAAAGAGCGTTTCCTTTCCACTGCCTTCTGAGCAGCAGAGTCTCGGTAGGCTGCCTAATTATAAGACCCTAGCAATAATTTTTTTTCCAGCGATAATTAACTGGTCCTGGAAAGCGCTGAAAATAAGCACTTCCCAAGCAAGTAGCAAACTCCCCTGAGTTTTCTCTGCTAAAGTTGCAACTCAGCATGAAGCTGCTCCAGCCTCACAGGGACACACACCGTCCCAGCACCTCCCCACCAAGGCCTGAGATGCCACAACAGTCACAAGCTGCTGGACACAGGTGAAATAGTGTGTGTGGAGTAGCGGCGGGATCCCAAGGGGTGTGCAGTGGGGATAAGGGTCCCAAGGGGTGACCAATTAGGAGAGGGATCCCAAGGAGTGTACAATGGGTCAAAGATCCCAAGGAGCATGCAATGGGATAGGGATCCCAAGGGGCGTGAAATGGGATAGGGATCCCAAGGAGCATGCAATGGGACAAGGATCCCAAGGGGTATGCAATGGGACAGGGATCCCAAGGAGCGTGCAACGGGACAAGGACCCCAAGGTGCTGCGTCCCCCCAGCACAGCCCTCCCTGCCCGCTCGCTTCCCCGTCTGTTTTGCAGGCAGCAGGGCAGGTTGGGTCTCCAACGGCAACCGGGCAAGCCTCAACCCTCACCGCCGCTTTCCTCCTGCCCCCACTTTCCAAGGGGACAAGAAACAAACACTCCCGTTCGAGCAGGCGAGGAAGGGGACGAGATCAGCTGGCCCCATCCCGGGGAGAGGCTCCCGTTGGCGGGGGTGTCCCGGGGGATGTCACAGGCGAAATCCTCCCCGCCACCCCATCCCCCCAGGGAAAAAAAAAAAAAAAAAAAAAAAGGGTGATACCCCGGGCAGGGTCCGTCCGCGCCACCCCCCGCGGTGCGCGCCCCCCGCCCCCGGTACTCACCCCGCCAGCCTCGGCGCGGCCCCGGCGGCTGCAGCGCCCGGAGCCGCCGGGGCTGCGCGGCCGCGTCCCGGGGCGGAGCGGAGCGGAGCGGCACCGCGGCACCCCCCAGCGGCCGCCCGCCGCGCAGCGCCCCGCACCGCGGGTGGGAGGACCGGGAGGGATGAACGGGGGCACCGCGGCGTGGCGGTGGCCGGTTCTCCACGCTGGGCACGGTGCCCGGTTAAAATTCTCGGCGGGGAGCGAGCCGGGCAGGGCTGCGCGGGCGGCGGCGCCTTGGCTGCGTGGGCAGCTGGCGGCTTGGGCTGAACGGGTTTTATCAAACGAGCTCCGAAGTCGACCTGGAGATTCCTGTGGCTGGTGGTTGGAATCGGGAAGGGGTGGATTGTGAGTGCGCTGGGGAGTTGTTCGAGACAAGGTGGTCGCTGATGCTCTGCCTCTCGCAGTTAAAAATTCTCCTTTTGGTTAAATGTGTGTTTTCCGTCCGATGGTGCAGAGGTTACTCTTTGGGTAGGAAGGTGCGTTTGCCACCCAGACCACCCTCTGAGAATGACAGCACAAAGGCAAAGTGAAGTCAGGAGGCCTCCGGTCCAGCCCCATTGCCAGCAGCAAAGAAATTATGAGTGAGGTGGAAGTTGTGGGTCAGGTTTCGGGTTGAGTTCAGTTGCCTCTGGAAGCAGGGAACCCTCCCCAGCTCTCCAGGAAAGCTGCCGAGCATTGCAGCATGTGAGGAATCCGGCCCTGTTGTAATTACGATGGGGAGGTGCAAGTGAGAGGGCAGCCAGTGGATGTGCAGAGCTGACAGTGCAGCCAGCAAGCTCCCTGGATGGGGCAAAATGTCCCTCTCCAAGAGGAGCCAGTGCCCATGGGAGAGGCTGGTGGGAGTCAGTGGGTGATGGTGGGGGGCGGGGGTTTCCCCTCTGGCGTGCACAGCGAGCAGTGCTTACCCTCTGCCCACTCTACCACAGGTTTTCCTCCTCCCTAGACCTGGCATCCTTGCTCCCCTGCGGCAGCAGCTCCAGGCATCGACACACGTCAACCACAGACTCGGCCACCGCAGGAGGGGAAATTACAAGACCAGAGTGGGCGTGCAGGGCTTTGCACTGAAACCGCTTTGGTGAAGTGCTGGCAAACCCTTCAGCCAATGCTGCCGAGCGCAGGGCTGCCATAAGCAATCTCACTGATTTATTTTGTTTTAAAGGAAATTCTGTAGCTTGGGCCCTGACCTCCCGAATTTCCCTGTGCAGCTGGTGTGAAGGGCAAAGTGGCACTGCCCCCCCCCCGGCAAGCCAAGCCAGCAGATGGCAATGCCATCCATGCACCGACGTGAGTCGGTTCTGAGCTCTCCATCGCCGTGAGCGGGGCCTCGCTGCAGCTAGTTGAGCGGTTCTTCTCCTCACCGGGGCAGTGATGCCATGTGGGGCAAGTCAGATAGAAAATTAGCTCATTTCCAGATGCTGCAGGGAAACTGATTTTGATTTAACAAGCAGCCAATAGTGAGGTATCTTGAGTTTTTATTTCAATCCTACTCCGCAGGAAACAATATTTGCTAGCGTTATTTTTCTTACATTTCTTTTTAATTTGACTCAATACTGTGTTAAATATAAAATACTGATTGAACACAAACGGACAGTGAAAAACATGAGATGCTAGAAAATCCCTCAAACCCTCCTCCAGACATCCTGAATGTTATGAGTCATTTAAAATTAGCATAAAATAGGAGGACAATCCAATAACCTGTTCTGTGCCCCCCACCCTGCTTTGCAAGGGAAGGACTTAGGAAGCAAGCGAAGAGGGGGACTTCCCAAATACGGAGAAGCCTACTCGGCATATCTGGGCTCAAGGCAGGGTGGTGATGTCCCCAATGGAGCCTGGCCACCCATCCCCACCCAGGCATCTGCCCTGCCCTTGGTTTTCAGCAGAGGGCTGAGAACGAGTGGCCTTGGAATGGTCCTTCTGGCACATCCCTGTGCCTTGAGAGCCCCTGGGTTGGATTTAGGGCCAAAAGCCCCCAGTGGTGAAATGGCTTCTGAGATAAAGCCCTTGGGGATGAAGCCTGCGGACCAAATGCGACCGTGGTCCCTGGGCTTCCTCAGCCCCTGCCAGGTGACATTTCCCTGGGGGCTGGGACGGCTGTGTGCACGGTCTGTCCCCAGGGTGATTACCCTGCGGGATTTAGTGACAGAGAGGGAGGAGACCTGGGCTGAGCTGCAGTTGTCACCGTCCCCTGTGGTGGCTCTGGGAATCCAGTGCCTCAGACTCGGTGGAAGTTGCAGTGTGTCTGTAAAGCACCAGTCAGCTTCCAAGTGCTTCATGGGGTCCTCACATGAGCCCTGTGAGGTAGGTTGGTGTCTTCACCCTCATTTTACAGATGAGGAAACTGAGGCACGGAGAAGGGTAATGACTTGCCAGACAGAAAAAATTGCAGGTCCCGGTCTGGGACCCCGTATCTTGCTATTCCAACCCCAAACCTGCTCTACCAACTGCTGGTTACTCTCAGCTCATCCTTCTCCTCCCCTCTGGCTGTGGTAGGTGATGGAGCAAGGGCTGGGACCTGGGGGCCTGGAAGAGGCAGCAGCAGAGAACGGGCTCACTCCGAGTCATTCCCCCCGTCCCTAAAACCACCCGTCACCCCAAGAGGCGTCGCAACCCAAAGGCTGCTTTGGGGTGCCTGCGGCAGAGACCCCCCGGCAACTCTATGCTGGGCACAGCACCTAGGGATCCTTATAGGAACCCTCTGCCTATGGAAGTGAAAACTCACAGGGTTTTTTTTTCTGCTAACCTGGCGACCACAGCCACCACGTCACGAGGGGAAGAGTATCTGGATACATTCTCTTTGGTGATTTTCTGCCAGGGTGCTGCAGGCTGGGGGACACCCTAAGCTCTGTGGAAGATGGGGCAGAACCGGGAGTTCGGCCCCTCAGCACGCTGCCAGAGAAACAGGAGATGCAGGACGGTGGCCATAAATCTCCTTCCCTTGCCACGTCGCACTGAGACTGCTGCGATTGTGATTAATCAAGAGGCCAAAGAGATGATGGAGAATCGATGCCTTCAGGGGCTCCCAGGGAAGGTGCAGGCAGGGCTGAGAGCAGCACTGCTCTGCCAGCTCCTGGCACAGACCCCAGCACAGACCAGACCCTTCTGGCTGCAGCAGCTCTGCCAGCGTGTTTGGGGAGCAGGACCAGGTGTGGTTTTCCCATTCCATCAGCATCAGGGCTGTTCCTAGACACCAAGCCTGACAGTATTCACGAAGCAATCAGACAATGCGCTCAGACACACGGTGTGAATTTTGGGGTTGTCCTATGCAGGGACAAGAGTTGGACTTGATGATCCTTGTGCGTCTCTTCCAACTCAGGACATTCTATAATTCTGCAATTCTGTGATGGCTGGGCAGGCACTCCATGTCCAGTTATCCTGCCTTGGAGGGCACTGTGTAGCTGTGATTAGGGTTGTTTAAAACCCAAGCATCACTAGGACCACCCCATCACAGCTCACCTCTGAGCATCACATAGATGTGTCTCTTCTCGGGAATGTCAGAATTCCTCCCATAAGTGGATTTAAATCTGATGCTGAGCTCATCATCAAAATGAGAGCAGAGAAGGAAGGCAGCCCTATGATCCCAGTCCAAGGAGGTTCACTTCCCTCCCTCAAAGACGAAGAAAATTCCCTGATGCGGATGGGCCGACCCCAGCCAGGTGGATGCCAGACCAGGATCCCCCCTGGTCCCCGTGAGATGAAGGCATGGGCATGGCAGAGCCTGGGAGCGGGGCTGCCACTCCAGGGAGAAAATGTCCAGGAGGAAGCCCCAAGGGCCCATCTAGTGGGGATGTACCGAGTTGTGCACTTGATACTGACTTAGAGAAAGTGTTTTCCAATGCTCAGGGACTCCGGGGAGCCCTGGAAGACATTCAAGTTTCAATCTCAGGTAAGGCTTTGTTGAATCAGACCTTCCCAACAAGAACTTGGGAGGGGGTGATTGATGCTGACATGACTTGTGGCTGTTTAGGACCCAAGCCCGGGTGGTGCGGGGGTGCCAACCTGGCCCCCTGCCCAGCTGGAGCAGCCACATGCTCAGGCATCCTGGGGGAAAAGGGTCGGGTCTCTCCCCCTGCCCTGACACCTCTGGTCCCCTGATTGGCTCCAGTAGCCAAACCCAGGGTGTCACTGGCCAGGGGTGTGTGGGGCCAAGGTCCCCACTCCCAGGGGATGCTCAGGTCCAGGTGGGTGAGTGAGACCCTCCCCAAGGTCTCGGTGAGCGGTCGCTCCCTGTCAGCCAGTCACCATGTTACAAAACCTTTGCCTAAAAAAATAAGCAGTTCCCGAGGTTAAAAAAGAAAAAAAAAGAAAAATCTGTTTCAAATCAACCTCCAGGCTCTCCTGTCCCAGCGGGAAGGGCACTGGTGGCTGCTGCCCATGGGGTGAGCGGGTGGTTTGGGGTGAGGCCCTGGGCAGGCTGCCTCCCCGCTCCCCTCTGTGCCCCACGTGCCGGTTTGGTGCAAACGATGTCTTTAAAGCATCTACCGGGATGTTTTAGCCTCCAGCGTGCTGGGCCGGTAGAGGTACCTCCAGATGGCGTAGTAGTGGATGCCAGCTCCGATGGCCACAAAGAGGTGCCAGATGGCGTGAGCAAAGGGGATGCGGCCATCGCTTTTGAAGAAGACCATGCCCAGGCAGTAGAAGAATCCACCGGCCACCAGCTCTGGGAGACCATCCCTGTTGGGCTGCGGACAAACAGGGAGGCAGGACTCAGCGGTGGCTGTGACTTCCGTGCCCTGTCCTCACCACTCCATCAAGACCAGGAGCATGGCAAGGTGCAGGTAGGACCCTTGCTCTCCCTTCTGCTACACCATCCTCTCCAGCAAGGCAATGGGGAACCCGGAGCTCAGCTTTGCTGGGAGGCTTTCAATGCTGGGGTTGCACATGGTACCTACTGGGCACCCAAATCATTTGCAAAACTGAGCTGGTGCACGTCATGTTTGGGGATGGTTTTATCCATCACCAACCTGCTGGAGACAAACTGGCCCTGCTGAGACTTGTCCCTCACACTGAGCCCATGCACTCCCAGTGGTGGCTTACCATGGAGAGGATGACCAAGGCGGGGAAGAAGCCCATGATAATGTAGCACACTAGCTCCACCAGCTTGTACCTGGAACCAACAGAGAAGCTGTTTGGAGGCAGGTGCAGAGGGAAAGTTGAGTTTCATGCCTGTAACGTCTGCTGCTCTACTATAGGAAAAGGGGTGGTGGTGCCACCACAGCAGGTTCCATGTCCTTGTGCTTGCGCCACACCACTGCAGTGAAGCTGGCACCCTGCTCTGAGGGTGATGGACCCACACCCTGGTTTGGGAGCTGCCAGCTCAGGGCCAGGTGCTTGAGGCTTTGGAGGAGACATCTGGAGCCTTTTGCTTTTTATTTGGTGCCACCGTGTGGAAGAAGGAACTCATGGCAGCAGATCTCTGCTCTCACGTCCCTGCTCCCGTGTCCCTGCTCCCACCCTGTCACCAAAGCTCCTAAAACCAGGGTGCAGATGGGGAAGGATGTGGTCCAAGGAAGCCCTTTACCAGCTGGCCAGGAGGCTACCCAAGAACCCTGTACCTGTCTGTCTATCTCCGTCCTTCTTGCTCTTTTCTGCAGCTTGACTACCTCAGGGTGTTATGATGGACGGGCAGAGCTGAGCTGGGCTCCGTGACATCCACCAGCGTGGGGCCAGGTATAGGCACTCACCGCTCATGGAAGAAGAAAACGTAGATGGTCCCAATAGACGCCATGATCCAGATGATCCAGCGCATGTGGGAGGCCCAGGGACCCAACTCCCGCAGGTTCAGCCTGCAAGACCCAGGTCTGTAGTGAGGGGGGGTCCAGGGCAGCACCCCAGTTGGGGCTGCAGGCAGCGAGAGGGGAAATGCTGCCCTCAGCCCCATGGCTGACCCACCAAAGGGTCCTCCCAACTTGTAACTTCAACTTAAAGGGGTTAAAATCTACAGGATAGGAAGGTTTTGTGGAAAGGGGTAGAGCCGCAAGCAGAGCCAAAGCTGGAGAAGGAAACCCTATTTGTTGGTGCCAGGCTGATTTTTTCCTCTCCAGTGGGACCAAGTAATGCGCCGCCCCCCACCCCGCCAACAACTCACCAGGGGGCATACGATGCCGCAATGAAGAAGTAGATCACCATCCTATCGAACATGTGCAAGCAGTGCTCCACAGTCCTGCGGGACGGACAGACAGATGGGTCACAGCCTGCAGCAACGTGGGCCTTCAGACTTTCTCCCCCCATCCCAAGCGATCAGGGCTGGTACCTGAGATGCCTCTTCTTCCAGGAGATGGTGTGGAAGACGGTGGAGACAATGAAGAGGCTGGACAAGCCAAAGCCATAGATCCAGGCTGAGATAGTCTCCCACCGGTCATCAGAGAGGATGTAGAGAATGGAGCTGCCGAGGATGCTGGGCAGGATCCAGAACTGGAAGGGAGAAGCAAATCTGTTGTTGACTCTGCATTTCCATTGATGCCTCATCGCTGGAGATATCCCAGGTCAGGCTGGACGGGGTTCTGAGCAACCTGAGCTGGGTGAAGATGTCCGTGCTCATGGCAGGGGGTTGGACAAGGTGGGACCTTTGAACGTCCCTTCCAACCCAAACTATTCTGTGATTCTGTGATTTTATGATTGAGCAGCTACAATATAGTCTCTGCTTTTCCTTTTAGGTGGTTTTTTTTTTGCTTCTTGAAGACATCACCCGTAAGGGCCAGGCTGGCTGCCCAGGCTGCCCAGCCAGGGTCTCTCCCTGGGTGGTGCAGCTCCAGGGTAGGTTGTCCAGGTGGAGGTAGGCAGGAGGAGGATGGACACCTCTGAGTCATCTCCAGGGCTGGGAGCAGGAGCTGCCAGTTCCCCAGGGAAACCCTGATGCGGGGAGCGCCTGCTCCGTGGCTCTGTGGGCAGCCCCATGGGGTGCCTGTCACCATCCGTGCTGTGAAAAACACTCCATTTTCAGGGAGCTTTGCAAAATACCCCCTCTACACTAATCCCACAGCCAGCTTCCCTTTGGACACGGGGCCATGGTGGGTGAGAGCAAGGAAGATGCACACCAGATTCCCAGGGCAGAAGGAAGGAGTGCATCCTCGCTCCACGGGAACATCTGGGGCACATCTGCCTCATCACAGCCCCGAGACCCTCAGGAACTGCTCCAGGGTTGAACAAAGACATTTTTAATCATAGAGGCATAGAATCATTTAGGTTGGAAAATACCTTTAAGTTCATGGAGTCCAACCATAAAGACTGGTGTCCTTTGAGGTTCCTCAGGGGACCCACAGAGAGCTGAGCACCGTCCTCCCTCACCCTGGGACGGGGACAGGGACTCACCGCATGGGTGGCACAATTCGCCGCGTGCTCGTACTCCGTCGGCTGGTACCTGCAGTTGGACGGGACGCGGTGATTCATGAACCTGCAGCGAGAAGCGGGGAGAGAAACACACTCAGGGGATGGGTTTTGGGGGAAAGACCTTTTGGAGGGGTCTGCAAGTGATCCTGGCTTGTCCATCTGTCTGTCCCCAAATGCCAGGACCCCAGGTCTTGCTCAGCTCCAGTGCAAACTGAAGCGTTTCCCGGTAGCTGCCATTGCTGGGAGAAAAGAAGGCAGGAGGTGGCTCTGCCTGCTGCTGTGGGCAGGAGAATAGACAGGGCAGCGGTGAGAAGAGCCCCAGCAGTGAAGAGGACACATGATGCAGCAGGAGGACCTGCTGCAAGTCCCCAACCCAGCCAGCGGTGACACCCTCATGTCACAGCAGTGTGCCTAGCCCCAAGCGGGGTATCTCCCATGATACTTTCAGTTTCTGGGTACCACCTGCATCTGCTTCCTGCCCATGGGGGCTGTGTGTCCCAGCACAGATTGCTGCAGGGGGAAGCCCCACCACACTTCCTTGGAAACCTGGGTCTTTATTTCCGTTTCCCTTAGTCCAAGGTATCAGCTCGCTCTTGGCGTTCAGAGGAACGTATTGATTTCCCCTGTCAGATGAACACACAGTGATAAAAAATTGCGTTGGGCTTGGCTAGTCCACTGCTAGGTACGTAATGCTGTATTAAGAGGCAAGTTAAATGTGCGTCCACGATAACAGGTCGGAGCAAAGCGCTGCCTTGCTCGGCATCCTTTTCTGGCAGAAGCCAGCAGTGGAGTCTTGGCAAAAGGGAAAAAGAAATGGGCAAATAGAGAGTGATCCTCCCCGGGCTGCTGCTGGTAATCAGGGGTTTAAAGACCTTTTCTGCTGCGGTTCAGGTCAGGACGGCCGCGCTGAGCGGGGCTGCGCTGCGGGACCTGGCTTAATTTGCTTTCTGACCCTGTTAGCTCCCAGCTCCGGCACCATCTGCAGCGCATTTTACAGCTGAGCTGTGCCTGGCAAGGGGGTGAGGGGGCTGGCAGGACCTTGCTGCTGGGCACAGGGTGACCCCTCAGTCTGGGGCACGGGGAAAGGCAGTAGATGTCCCCTCTCCCTGTCCCTGAGCCACCCACACCCATGCAGGCTCCTTTGTCATCTCCCGCCTGCTCAGCCCCACTGCAAGAGCCTCTATCTGTTAAACATGAGGCAGGATGGATTAAATACTTCAAATAATGAGGATTTGAGTGTGGGGGGAGTGTGGCCACAGCAGGTCTGGGCGTGCGAGGAGCTCCCCAGAAAGCAGCAGTGACAGCCCACATGGGGACCGTGTCCCCAGCCCTGCACTGCCTGCTGCCAGACCCCGGCACTGTGAGAAGTGTGGTCGTTGTCACCAAAAAGTGGCTTGAATTAAGAGGGGGAAAAAGATGGGATTAAGCTCCCACCACTCTTCAAGTCAAGGACCCACGCTGCGTAAATCCAGGCTTAGCAAGGCTGATGTGGCTGGGAAGCAGACGGGCATCCCTGTGGTGGTGGCTGTGCCTGGCATGCCATCGCCTCCATCCCAGGGGACACCGGGGACACCTTCTCCATCCCACTGCTCCGGCCACGAAGGCTGGCCAAGTTCCCCACACTGGAGCCGTGTCCCCCTGGCAGGAGGACATTACTGTCCCCAGCGTTGCCAGGAGACTGTCCCCAGCTCCTCTTCGCTCTCTGCTTCCCTTTCTTTTCCCTTTTAATAATAAGAAGTGGGGGGGAGGGAAGCCCAGACATCCCGCCTGACGTTGCGGTTGCTGAGGAAACGTGTACGAGGCTTTTCCTTTAATTTGTTTTAACAAAGCCCCGCGCGGTCTCCCCTCTGCTCTGGCAGTTGCTGTTCAGAGCAGTAACAGGGAATGGTGGAGGGGCTGGTTCCCACAGCCCCTGCCCGCCAGGGCTGAAGGATGCCCGGACCCTTTGGGAAGGGATCCCTGGGGTGCAAATATCCTCCCCAGCTCTGATACAGGGATGGAGAGGCTGGCAACTGCCACCCCATGGGATGAGGTCAAGCAGAACATGCATCCCTGAAGTCCAAAGTCATGTTGGTGCAGCTGCTGCAAGCACCCACTTGTCCCGGAGGGAGGAATAGACTCCAGGAGGATCTTTATTTTGACCTGGGGAGAGATTGCTCGTTTTCCTGCCCTGCTTTCTAATAAGCATCATCCTGTGAAGGATGGGAAATGGAGCATCACGGATGCAGGACCTGGCTGCAAATTTCTGGATCGGCCTGGGTACAGCGGGGCCCTCCCAGAGCAGCCAGCGTTGCATTTTGGGGCTAGCTGTGCACATTTTTGTTGTCCTCTGTGCTCAGGAGCAGAGCTGTGCAAACAAGCACAGGAGCAGCCGGTGTTTGCACATCTCCTGGCAGGGCAGGATGAGTGCAGGGTTGTTTCCTCACCTTCTCTCCTGGGACTTTATCTCCCAGACCATTCCAGGATGCCAAGTGTCCATCCAGCTCATGTCACCATGGGTGCAGGCCAGGGCACAGGGAGCCCTGTGCCACTCCCAGCCTGCAGAAAGTTGCCACGCTGGTGTGCAAAACCAGCCTCAAACCCGAGCTTCAGCCTGGACAGACGGATGGACGCATTCGGGGAATGCACCTGTTACTCTCATTAGAACTGATGAAAGCCCAGAGCAGCCGAGAGCCACGGGGGTGGCTGCTGTGTGTTTCCCAGCCCCAGCTCTGTGCAACTGGGGCTGGTAGAAGGGGAATTGCTGGCAACCAGGCAGAGCTCTGGGGTTTTTCAATGCAAGAAAATAAGGAGAAGAAGGGAAACACCAACCCAAACTGAGATCTGGTCCCCTGCAGCAAGTCTCCTGCCCGACTGGCTGAATCCACAGTCATCACCAGCTCCATGTCATTGCACACATAGGCTTGGGGACACCCTGGCACCGTTTCTAGGGTGGGAGGAGACGAGAGCGGTTTGTCCCCAACGGCCTCCAGCCTATGCTGCTGCGTACCCGGGGACCCAGCAAAGCCGCGATGAGGTGGCTCGCTTGGCGCGATGGGTCCGGGAAGCCGCGGAAAGGTGATTACACACCAGCTGGGCGCTTCAGTGCATTTTAGCAAGTGTTTTAGGACTTCAAAGTTCAAAAGACGCAGAAATGTTTAAAAACTCATGGACATCAGGAACACGAGCATGTTCATCCTCAGGGATAACGCATGGGAAGCTGAGACCCAAGGGGCTCCGGGCAGCTTTTTCTCCCAGTGCCAGTTCTGGCAGACACTATATGGTCCAGCTATATGAAGATGGGGAGGCTGGTGGGGGTCCAAGCAAAGGTTATTCAGTGCAGCCCCAGGGGTTTTGCCTGCCCTGCTTGTGCCTGCTTCCCCCTGGCCCCTTTCCCAGCGAGGGAGCCTGAAAAGGGCCGGTACAGCAGGCTCCGGCCAGGGAAACAAAGAGCCCCTTGTCCCAGGCAGCCAGGGCAAAGTGCAGAGCCGGCTTCCCAGGCTTGTTCCTTTCTCCTTCTCTTTCTCCCACTCCGTTGTTTTGTGGCTTTGGGGTTTCTTTTTTAAAGACTTTTATCCAAGAACAAAGTCTTGACCTTAAAAATCAGGCAGATCTGCTTGGCTCTTGCTTTGCTGGGGTGGGAGGGAAGAAGGTAAAAAGGAGATTAAATTAAATCATTCCTTGGGGTGGCTCGTGTGTGAGGATTTGAACATCTGAGCTCTTCTGGAGGCACCAAGACAACCTGCATCAACCACTGCATGGGCACCTGCTATAAATCAGACTAGACATGACACGTGGCTGTGTATCTACATATTTAGGAGCTGGGCTCCCCCCGCACATTGCTGAGACTGTGACCATGGCTGTGACACTTGAAAACCACCACATCCTCTTCAGAACTTGTGAAGCACTAAATGCCGGAGCCATGTGTTGCACGGTGGGCTGGGGGTATGAAGGAGCAGCCGGCATGTCCAAGTTTGTTCCCAGGTGATGTGAATCTCCCCAGACTATCTAATCTCTACAAGTTTCACCTGAGAATGGCTTATAAAAGGGCTGGGCTTGCTCAAGCCCTAGTCTAATGTTTTTGGAGGTGGGATGCTGGTTTGCTGTGTGTTTACCCCTCTGCCTAGGGAGCTGGGGTCTTTCCAGACTATGTTCCCTGCTGGGGCGCTCCTGGAGATTTGACTGTAAATCAAGGGGATTTCTCCTTGTGACTGGATGTCACAACTGGGTTTTTTTAAGTGATAGATGAGCTGTTGAAGGATTGTATCATCATGGTGGCTTCTCATCAGAGAGGAAGGATGGAGAAAGCCTTTGCTGGGTGCTGACCAGCAGTGGTGGTAAGTCCTGCTAGGGTCCTTTATCTTGTCCCTTAGTAGAGCAAGTGGTGTGATGCCCGAAGTGACAGTGAGGGAGCAGATGTGTCCCTGCAGGGCAGACTGGCCTCAGGCCCCTCTTCAGTGCATGGTCTGGATTTGCTCTAATGAGCCCAGAAGCTGCACACCCAATGCAGATGCCAGGACTTGGTCCTCGGGCTTGTGCTCATGTGCGAGCTGCTGCAGTGACATTTCTGTGATATGGGGCTTGTTGTGTGCTCTGCTTCTGACCTGTAATCTGGTAATTCTCCAGCTGTGGTCCCTGCTAAAAGGCTTCATCCCCCTGAGCTCTTCTGTGGATCATAATTAGCTCGGTCCTGGGGAGCTGCGTGTGATGATGTGGTGCAGGGCCCCGAGTGCCGCTCATTAATGGGGTGTGATCCCAGAGTGCAGGAGATAGAGCAGGACCACGGGGAGGTGCTCAGGGCCTCGCCTCAAGTCCAGGACATCAATTCTGCAACTCAGTGACACGGGAAAGTCTCAGCAGCCCTCCTCTCTCTCCCTATGGTTGTACCTCCTGGGGCAGAGCCTCCAGACTCCGCAGTACCACAAAGATACTTTATCCAGCCTGGGAGCACTTGAGAAATCCTGCATTCCTTTTCTATCCATTGACACAGGAGTGCTTGCCACTGGGAAGCAGAAAGGCAAAGGCTCAGGCTGATGCTGCCCAGCACTGCCATCTGCAGAGCCACCCACATGGGTACGTGCACCCCGTTAAGAGCTAAAATCTTTATTTCCATGCCTGCTCTTTGGTGCTTGCATGCTCCTACATGAACATATGGTGCTCCTGGTTTGGAAAGCTGAGCTGTGTGTGCTGTAAGCTTATGGGTCTGCTCCCTGAGCTGGGGAAGAAGGGGCAGCCAGGACAAACCTGCTCTGTGGGCTGCTCCTTTGACTCCAGCCCATCCCATGTGAGAAGCAGCAAGATGGCAAAGCATTTTGTTTTGTGCTGCTTCCCGGCATCATGCAAAGAGCTGGCAGCTTGGGTAGGGAGTTACTGAGGCAGCAAACTGAAAGGCTTTTCATCTAAACCAGCATCTCCTAACCTTTCTTATGGGTAAACTAGCAGATCGCCAGATTTCTGGTGTAACTGGCTCAGAAGCCCCTGGTGCAAGCTTTGCTTCCACAAAGCAATTCAAAATGGGCTGCAGACTGAATGCTCATATGTCACCTCTGATTACCCTCATCCTGATTTAACGTGTTCCCAGCTCTCTCACATGTGGGGACACCCTGAGCTGGCTGTAGACCACAGCCTGAATACCATGAGAAACACTGAACAAGTCCACTTGCCTACTGAGAGGTGCTCCCAGACATGGACCACGTGCTCAGCTATGTCCCTGCTGTGTCTGCTACCGAGATGTCCCCCATGGAGGGACAGGGAAGTCCCCTCCCAGTACATCCCGCTTCCCCCAGCGGTGGGTACACAAGGGGCTGAGGCTGGCGGGAGGGAATATGCTGATGTTATCTCCCTGACAACACCAGGGGTAGACCCGGTTCCTGTTCCCAGCAAACACAACCACAGGATGCTCCAAGCCAGGCTAGGCACAAGCACAGGCCATTTCTGCACCTGTGAGAACCCATAAATATCTAGCAGGGCTTGGCTGGTGGGTGGAAACTCAGCAGGTAATTCCCAGCAGGGTCATAACTGTCCATATTCCCACCCTCTGTGCAGGGGTATTTATTTTTCTTTCTGGCAGGCTTTCTGCTTTTTATGTAGATGGTATTTCTGAATCTTCCAAGGTAATTCATGACCCTGCAACTACAGCAGAGCTGTTTGTTTATTCACAACAGATGGGATTGGTGAGTGTTTCCCAAATTACTTTCTGAGCTGGGACTTCTTGTTTCATTTGGTGCTCATGAGATTCCAACAACAGCTGATTAGTCATAAAATTACTCCGATGTCCCAGGTGTTTCAAAAATCTCAGGAAGCCTGTTTCCAGAACAGAAAATTGTCTATTATTCACAATTTTCTTGTTTGGAAAGTCACTGTGAATGTTCCTTGCTGCCTTGTTGGCGTTGCCCTGAGCACTGAAGCCAGTGGGATTAGTCCTGAGCTGGTTCTGCCAGGTTAAACTCTGCAACAGCCCAAGGCAGGCAGCAATGAGTGTGACCACTGACCCCTCTGCCTGCTTTGGGACAGTCTGGGGGGCCAGAGCCTTCCCAGCCTCTAACCCTGGCTGCTGCTGTCACTGTTAAATTACATGGGCAGGTCATGGTTTCTCAGGTCTGTAAAGTTTCCCCAGAGCATCCTCCAAGAGCCAGAGCCTGGCTCTCATTTGGGATTCCTGGATGCTGCTCAAGTACAAATGATATCTGTAAATTCAGCAAATGCCTCTGGACAATGAATGCACAGAAGGAGAATCATGCATTTCACCAGTCAGGAAAGCAAATACTAGGATTTCCATTAGTATTTGCAACAGAGCAGGGCTGTGTCTGATGTTGCAGTACCAGCCAGTGCTGCTGAGCGTAGCAGAGCAGGTAACTCCTTGCTCCTGACCTGCTGATCTCTCTCTGCATAAAATCCTTCCCTCAGCAGCAGCAAGCCTGGACTATAAACTTGCACAGGAGCATAAACTCGGAGCAAAACTCTCCTGAAGGTCAGCACTGCTCAGCTCAACTCATTGGCATCTGAAGCAAACATCAGGAATATGACGCTCGTGGTATCACATTATCAGAAGTTGTGGCGTATCACATTGAGCCCATCTGACTCCGGATTTTCACAGCATGAAAATGCTGAGGCTCAATTTCACCTAGAGGACCCCAAATGGAGACCTGAGCTCTGTGTGTTGGATCATACCTCCTCTGTCTTGCTCAGCTCCTGCTCTGAGCATCCATCCCCTGGCAGCACCTCTGGGTACTCAACCAACCTCCTTTTGCAGCTCCAAGAACAATGACCTGAAATAACTGTTGTGCTCTTTTCCCTTCCTTTCTATAGGAGCTGTAGTCGGTTTGCATTGCTTTGTCTCGCTGTGGAGCTGGGGGTGTGGGAAGGAGGAGGAGAGACAGCGAGCCTGGGGACAGTCCTGGCACAGCCCCATCTCTCACATTCACTGACCTGCAGTGGCTTGAATTTCCCATGTGTTGTGTTGGCAGCCACCTCGTGAAGCTGGCCATAGCGAGCTGTGCCAAAGAATCACATCGGGCTGACATCCAACACCGGCTGAAGGAGGGAAAAGACCATCGTACATCCATTTCCCAGGCAGACAAGAGACTGGCCTTCCCCCAGAAGAACGAGGCTTGGCTGCTGCTGCACATCTCCAGGGTGCTGATTCCCACCTGAGCCTGTCCTGCATGGTCTCCTGACCCTCCCAAAGGAGAGAAAGGGGCAGTTTGAGGGAATGTCCCATCTCCAGCCACCTGTGCAAATGATGCTCTGAGTATTTGTTGTCTTTCAAATACCTGGTTCCAATGATAACTGCACCCTGGGCATCTGAACCTACCTGAGATGAATCCTACTACTGCTGTCTTAGAATCATAGAATCATTTGGGTTGGAAGAGACCCTTAAGAATGAGTCCAACCACAACCTAACTCTAGCACTAAACCCTGTCCCTAAGCAGCTCATCTATGCATCTTTTAAACACAGGGATGGTGACTCAACCACTTCCCTGGGCAGCCTGTTCCAGTGCTAAGATATCCTCTTAGGAGGGTATCTGAGTCAGCCTGGGCTCACAGTGATCAATATTGAATTGGTCAGTGACACCAGGTGATCCTGGTATTTTGGGAGGACTTCTCATTTCTTGGAGTGGTGCCTTTCACAGCAAGAAGATCTCGTCAGCCAGAGGGCAGCCCAGCAGGTCTTGCCGGTGCTGCTGAGAGCTCCTGCCTCCTGAGCAGCTCAGAGCCGCGATATTGATGCTTGAAAGCATCTCCCTTCTCACCACTTCATCCCACGTGGGCTGTGGGGGAAGCAGTGCTCTTGGAAAGCATCTTCATGTGTGTGGGAGCAGGTGAGGGCTGCTGGTGCTTTCGCTGCAAAGCAAATGGGGACTCGATCTTCCTGATGTGCTCAGGCTGTCAGCCTGGTGTTGCTTTTTCTTGTGTTTGGGGTCCGAGCACTCCAATGTTTTTTCTTGCTCCTATTTCTGCTAGCCTTCCTCTCCCTCTCTTGCCTGGAGATGCTGGAGAAGGATTCTGTGAAGGTCTCCTTGCTCAGTAATTATGTTTGCAGGGAGCAGTAAGGAAGGTGCCTTTCCCTGAACTCAGGATTTGCTTTTGGGCAAATGTAGAGTTCAGATCTCCATCCCCTTGTGACAGTGAGGAGGCGGCAGTGTCTACATTGCAAACACTGGGCAAGCGAGGACAAGGCTGTACCATGCACCTACAAAGGCCCCTGCTCTCCCTAACCTCCTGCTTCTTCTGGACTGGGATATTAATGTGGATTTTCCTGGCTGCTCCTCTTTCTTACTCTGCACAGGGCAAGACAAGCAAACGCGGTAAGATTTAGAGCCTTTTACATGAACAAATCAAATTGTGGCCTGCTATCAGTTAATTAGGATGATTCAGTGCCCTGTGCAGCCTGCAGCTCCCAGCAAACCCCTCTCCACTGGCTGCTCCGGAGCTGCTGAAGCCAGACAGATGCAGCAGCTCCCTGCTTGATTGTGTTTCTTTTAAGTCACGGCTCTGGATGGCGAAAGTCTGGCAAGCATTTTGTATCCCTGTGGGGAGATCAAGGCTGAGCTGCAGGTACATGGGCAGGAGGTACCCAAGTGCTGAGCAAAAAGTGGGCCAAAGCGGGGTCAAAGCCAGGGGTGAGGTGGAGGGGTCGGTTACTGGCCTGCTGTGACCTGGATGATGAGTTTAAGTGATGAAGATGCAACTTGCCCTGGTCTGTTGCTCTGGGGGGAACAAGCAGTAATTTGGTGAGCTGGGAGGAGAAGAGGAAAGTGTTGGAGGGAGAGTGGGGGAATAACAATCCGGTGGATGGATAAAGCAGGAGGAAACGAATCTGCTACCAGCATCATGGCTGGATTTGGCCTGTCGGGGAGGAGATGGCTGTTTCTTGCCATGGCGCAGGCTGTGAACAGCACAGCCCTGCAGCAACAGCGCTTTTTAACTCCTTTTCCCTATGGAGGAGCCTCCTGGACCACACAACAGAGCAGAAATCACAGAGAGCCTCATGTATAACCACAACCTACTCGAGCAGCATTGCCATTCATCCCCGTTCCCACCACGGAGACAGCCCCCTCCACTTACTTTCTTCCCCTCCACCCCACCTGTGATGTTCCATCTCCGAAGCCCAGCCCGGAGCGGTTCAGGGACATTCCAGTGACCCTCCAACCCCGAGTTTTCTCTTGGCGTTTCACGAAATGCTGCCGCATTGATTGCTGCCTTTCATCTCTTTGTTCAAAGCCTGGTGCCTTCGCTGCAGCTTTCACACAACAGGTCTTTCATCACCATGCTGTATTTTATTTATTTCTTTTGATGGATGTATTGATGGCCAAGTTCCTCCTTTCTTGCTCCTTGCAGGAATTAGATAAAACGACATTAAAAATGAAGCCGTTCCAGGTTTTTCCACCACAAAGAAAACTTTCTGCTCTTTTTTTTTTCCCAAGGAAGGCCATAAGCAAGAGTTTCTCATCCTCTGAAAAGATGTTGCAAGGTGCTTCTGATGCCTTGAAGGGCATGTGTGGTTCCTGCTCACCCCAGTCCCCATTGTAGAGCCTGGTCCCTCTTGCTTGCAGCCCAGAGAAGCCGACAGAGCATCCCTGGCACAAAGGAATGAGCTGCTTTTAGGGTTTCTTTTGGGATATGCCACAGCAGAGCATATCTGAGGAGAGGAATGCTGCTGTGTGTCAAGCACGGTGAGGATGAGGATTAACTAACTGTTATTTTTATGCACTAGGCTAAGAGGATCTCTGTGGCGATGCAGGGAGTTCTGGGTTAGCATCACGTGCTGGCAACCGCCTTGGTGTGTCTTGGGGTGAAAGTCAAGGGAGCACTCAT
Organism: Caloenas nicobarica; assembly: GCF_036013445.1. Classification (NCBI taxonomy): domain Eukaryota; kingdom Metazoa; phylum Chordata; class Aves; order Columbiformes; family Columbidae; genus Caloenas; species Caloenas nicobarica. The sequence continues at coordinate 3,979,077 of NC_088258.1, read as the reverse complement.
CTCCTCCCACTCCCCATCCAGCCCCTGGCACCCAGCAAGAAGCAGAGGATGCCCTGTGGACCTGATCCTTCCCACGTTCCACAGCCGCTGCCCCACACATGGGCTCTGTCCCTGCAAGGCACTCTGTAGCATCCCATCCCTCTTTAACAAGTTGTCTTTAGAAAAGACCGCTATGAGGTTGGAGTGCCAGTATTTTTGGATAAATCAAGCAACAGGTTGGCAGGTGGGTCCTGCCCTGCTCTGCTGCCCAGCTCCCAAAGACCCTCTGCACCACTGCCGTGGGGCAAAGATACAGTTCTCCTGTTCTGGGAGTGCAGGGCTTCACTCGGTTCCATCTCCCCTGGCTCTCTCCTCTGTGTGCCAGCTGGGAAAAACAGTTTTGAATTCTCTGTTTTCACAAGGAGTTTTGGAGCAGGTGCATTGTGCTGACCTGCTGGGTACCTCCTGCATGTCCCCCAGGCAAAGGTTATTAGGAGACAGTTATGCCATCAAAATGGTCTTTGAGCAGGTACCCATGTTTCAGGCAGCTTTTGGAGGTGCAAGCATGGATTTTCCCTGTGGGACACTTGGAAGGAGAGGAGCTGGTGGTTTGGGGGTGGTGGGAGAGGGGTCTCCTGCCCTTACCCAGCCCAGGCAAACACCCTTCAGGAATGCTCCTCCCTGGAGCAGGCGAGAAACGCCATCACCACTTCTTTCCAGACAAGTTTTTCTCTGGTATCTGCCTCTAACAGGACCAGTGGGAATCTGGCAGTGACAGCAGCAGAGCCGAATGTGCCCAGGAGCTGTGCCAGCCTGCGGGACCCTCCACAGCCATGATAACATCCCCACCACAGTCACAAGGAGCAGAGTCTGTCCTTTGTCTAACGCTGAGCATCCCCAGCACCTCCCTGAGCCCCGTCTGGCCATGTATCACCCAGCACTGTGTGATCTGACTCATCCTCGGCCACCCAGTGTGCTGGAGGGCTGTGGGCAGCTGCTGTCCCTGTGTCACCCACCAGCTTCCCCAGCTAAGAGCCACATCTGATCCTGCAGCAGTGTGTGTGGCCGAGTGCCCTCTGACCTGTGCCCAGCAGTCCTCAGGTTTCCCCCTACGCAGGTAATGCCACGAGGTTTCCTACCACACCTGAGCTGTTAAAACAGTCCCTGCTGCTGCTGGAAAACCTCTCTTGGAGGGGGAAGGATCCACCACTGGTTCGTTCCATGGGAACCCCGTGCAGCCCCCAAGTCCAGGCTGGGGGATCCACCCTGGGGGGATGTCACCTGGGTCTAGCGGGACCCTGGGCAACATTGGTCCCTCCACGGAGGTTTTGCAGCCAGTGGTGGGGTCTGGCCCCCAGCGATGGGAGGACAACGGTGAAGTTAGACCGAGCGAAAGGCAGCGAGGGCTCCCAAGGATGCTCGGAATTCCTTAGGGATGCAGAAAGGTAGGTAACCTTCTCCCAAAAGCTCAGCTGGCACCTGCCCTGGCCTTTGGGGCACTCAGCAGCTTTTGGAGGTCCCTAAGGGCTCCCTCCCCGCTGGAGCCGAGCCCGGGGCTGTCCGGGAGCTCCGCAAGCACCCAGGGGTCGGGGACCGCCGCACCGACGGCTTTACCTGGCGTAGCGCGTCTTCTGGAAATCCAGGACCCGGGACACGAACATCGCGGCGGTGCCATGGGGGGGTCCGGCGGCGGCTGCGCAGCCCCGGGCCGGGGGTGGGGGCGCGGAAAGTGCCGCCCCGGGGGAACCGCAGCAACTCCGCGGGCTCCGGCGGGCCGAGGAGGAGAAGAGGCGGCTGGTCCAGCCCAGCTCGGTCCCGGCCCCTTCCCGCCTCCCCCCTCCCCGGCTGCTCGGGAAAGCGACACGGGGAAAACAAAGGCGACCTCCGGGAGGGGGGAGCCAGCCCCGCTGCCGCTCTCAGATGTGCGAAGAGGAGGAGGAGGAGAAAGAAGAAAAAAGGGAGGGAGGGGGATCCCGTCCAACTCCACCCGGCCACAGCAACCTGCACGATCTCCCCCAGCCGCCCCGGCAGCTTTAAGCACGGCTAAAAATACTCTCCCCCTCCTCGCTGCCACCCCCGGAGGATCAAATAGCAGCAGATTTGAATTGAAAATGTGATTAAAGCATCGGGGAGGGAAGGAAGGAGGGAGCGGCGGGTGCAGGCAGGCTGTCCGCTTCCCCGGCCACGCTGCCCACGGCCGGGTCCCCCACGAGGGACACCGCGATGTCCCTGCCTGCCCCAGGGCCAGCACACTCCGGCATCCCCAGGGAGCTGCTTTGTTTGACTTTGCTTTTATTTATTTGATTTTAATGATACTTTTTTTTTTTCTCCCATTATTTTCCAGAGGCCCTGGCAGGGGTGGGCGGCTCTGCCCCAGCCGCGTCACTGTGGGGTGCCCATGGGTGGGGACATGACTGTCACCAGCATCCCACCATCCCTCCCTGCTCCAGAGAAGGGGGATGAAGCCACACGACAGCAAGGCAAGGACTCAAATCCCCAGGATCCTCACCCTATCTCCATCCTAAGCCTTCACCCTACCTCCATCCTAAGCCTTCATCCCTCCATCCTAAGCCTTCACCCCTCCATCCTCTATATCGCCCAGGGAGGGTCTCACAGGAGGTGACATCCCGATGTACACCTGAGGTTGGGCAGATCAGAGAAGGGCTGGAAAGGACGATGGGGGCTTCTCTGCAGGGAGATGGGCATCACCCGTGCCCACCCTGTGCCAGAGGCTACAGGCACGTTCAGGTCAGCAGCTAAGGGACAAGAAAGGTGATATAAGGCCAGCAGGAACTGGAGAAGGAGAGCCCTGGTCTCCCCAGTGCAACCTCTCCTTCCTGATGCTGTAACAGCCTTGATGGGAGGAAGGTAGAATAGCTGAGGACGTCTCGGTTTCCATGGGACATCACACACACAGATCCCAAAAGCCAAATCAGACAAAAATTAAGGAGTTCCATAATTCAAGGCATAAATTAATCCTGGCATCCTCTGCAATCACTTCCAAAAAACAGCTCATCCCCCAGGGGATGCAAAAGGGGTGACGCTCCAGGTGCCTGCTGCATTGCAGGGTGTCCTCAGCGCACACAAGAAGCACCTCAGTTTCCCATCATGGATGGAAGATGCTGTTGGAGGCCAGGCTGGCAGTGGGATCCAGGAGGTGCAGGGGGAACAAAATAAGTCCCATCCTTGGTAGGACCTTCCCAGTGTATCTGGGACAGCCAAGTCCTGGCTGAGAGCGGCAGGTCCAAACTGAGATGCAGAGTGAGATCATCTCCAAAAACCTCTCCCACGCTCTGCCACTTAGAGGGGAAGATTTTTTTCAAGTTCCTTCCCCAGCCTTCAAGATGACGAGGCTTTGGCAAAGGCTATTTCATGATGCTTGTGCCCTGCTTTGCCTTTTTCTGAGCCTGAATAGAGGATGGAGAGAAAAAGGGCGATAAACCACGCTTAACAAAACGACCTCCACCCCTGAAGCCCCCAGCCTGCAGCCGGGTATGCTGGCAAGGGACACCTGAAGTAAACCATCAGTCCCGAAATAGATCTGTCTCAGGGGGCAAAAGGCAAATTGAATGAAAAATAAGTTACTATTTTTGAAGCCTGGATCCAGTTGTTATGGCAACCAAAGCCTCGCGCATGGTGCTGGGGAATGGCTCCAGCCCCAGCGCTGCCTCCAAAGCCTGCAGCCGGAGAATTCGTAGGCAGCCGGGAGCTGCTTGGCAGTGGGACATGGAGATGTCTGTGCTCACACCACCTGTACCCTGCCAGGACGTGTCCCCTTCCCAAGTGGCAGCTCGCCTTGTGTCCTTGCTTTTCTTTCCTCCTCCATCCCCAGTGCTCTCCCCACCTTCTTGCAAATATCTGAGTAATTGTAACGACGTTAAGGAGAGTTTCCAAGATTATGGGGTACCCTGAATGCAGTGACATTTTCATAATGTCACCAAAATGGGAGTGGGTCTTGCAGAGGTTTTCTTTAGAGGAGGAATGGATCATGAAGACCATGGCTGCTTCCTCCCCAAAATACACAAAATTCCAAACCCTGCAGGAGTCCCATAGCTGGAGACACCTGTGTGCATTGTCCCCACTCCCGATGATGGGTCCAATGGGATCCTGGCTGTGAAGGGTGTCGACACCTGTGCCTTTGGGTGGTGGCATTGGGCTCTCCTGGCAGCACACACTGTAATTGTGTTTCCCCAGGGAGAGATAGTTTCCTGTGCATTAAGCGGCTGGACCAGAAGGTTAAAAAAAGAGATGCTTTGAGCTTAAAACCTCCCCAAGGGAAAAGAAACTTCAGATGGGTAGGAGGAGTTACGGGATGCAGGGACAGGAGGTGGCTGCTGCATGTGCATCATTCACGAACCCTCCCAGACGACCTGGCCCCAGGGGTATGAACCCCAACACCTTGTGCTCTTTTCAGGACAAAGCCCTTGATTTCAATCCAGTTTCCAGATAGTTCAGTTGCCCTTTTTTGCCTGCGGCTTATTTGATCTCCCCACAAGCGGCTCCTGGGATTTGGCACAGCCTGTGATTCCCCTTGTTCTGAAATTGTCTTCTCCCACGCCTGGCTGTCCGGCCAGCTGGGGACCCCCAAAGGCCGGTGCACCCCTGGCCACGACAAGGCCACTGCACTCGGGTGTGAGGTCCCTAGAACAGCCAGTGCCTGGTGTCCCCTGCTGTCCCATCTGCTGAGCCTTGGAGACCTCCCGTGGTACAAAGCAGAACTGCAGAGCCGTCGGCGAGCGGGGACCGTGAAACGGTCTGCAGGGATCGTGACAGTGACGTGGCCGTCGCGGTCAAGGCTGGGGACAGCGGGGACGTTACCCAGGCGGCGACCGTCGGCTGGAACCTGGGTCCCCCTTCCAGCCGCCGACCCCCGTGAACCCTGCTTAGCTTCAGAGCGCCGCCAACCGTCCCGCCCTTTCTGCCCAATTTCGGCGCCACCGCCAGTGCGCATGCGCGGCCCCTCCCGCCCCGCGGGGCGGGCGCACACGCGGCGGCGGCGGTACGGTGGCCGGGAGGAGGGGGCGGGACGGCGCAGGCGCGGGGTCGCTCCGCCGCCCGCAGCGTAAACAAGGGGCCGGCGGGGATGAGGAGGCCGCGGGTGCGCGGTGCGGGCCGGGGCCGCCGGGGCTGAGGTGCGCTGCCCGCTGGAGGTGTTTCCCCTCTCTCCCCTCCCCCGCCGGACGGGGGTGGCGAGGGTTGTCCCGCCATGAACTTGGCCGGTCAGAGCGGCGACGCCGGCAGCGGCCATCTGCTCTTCGCCAACTTCAACCAGGACAACACGTAAGGGGGCGGCGCCCGACCTGAGGGGAAACTGGGCCTGAAGGGGAGATCCGGCCTGAGGAGGGGGGGCCGGGCCTGAAGGGAAGACCCGGCCTGAGGAGGGGGGGCCGGGCGTGAGGGGGAAACCGGGCCTGAGGGAGGGTCCTGGCCTGAGAGGGGTCCCGGTCTGACCGGGGGGCCCAGCCGCGGGGAAAGGGCTCCTGGGAGGGCCGAGGAGGCCCGGCCACTGGGGGAGGTGTGGCGGGGCCCCCCCTCCCTGGTGCTCCCCGTTCCCGTGTCGGGTGGCCCCGCCGCAGCTTCTGCCCTCACCACCACAGATGAGGGCCGGGGTCCCCCTCATCCCTGCAGCCAGGAGGGGTGGGAGCACCCGCCCTCCTCTCCGGTGTGTGTGTGTGTGGAGCTGCGGGGTGTGAGGCCGCTCTCGCAGGGACGCGTAGCACTGGGCTGCTGGAGCTGCGGTTGCAGCATCTTTCCTTCTCTCTCTCCCGGGTGTTGCCCTGGGGAGCTTTTCTGTTTTGTGCTTGCGAGGCAGCGCTCGCTGTTGCTTCCAGAAAGTGGGGGAGGGCTGTTTCTGCTTCTCGATGGTGTCCAGCCTTTAGGAGAGACTGAGGTAAGGTGAAGACCCTGATCTTCCAGGAGGTGCCAAGGCTTAATCCAAAAATCTCATTGTAGCTATCTTTTCATACAGCTTCTTTTTTTTCACTTTCCGTCCATGTTGAAGCATACGCGTTAGGCCTGAAGGTATTTTTATGAGCTCATGCTTCTTTCAGTTTTGATTTTGAAATAAGAGGCCTTTCTCATTCAGTCCTGGAAATTACACTTACTTGTGTTTCAATTCTAGAAAGGGTCAGATAGTTCATGCTGCACATCTTGCAAATTAACTGTTGCAACATATTTAGATTAATTACCATATATTAATTTTTATATGAGGTATTAAAGAGCAATAATTTTCAACTTAGGAAATCTCTAATAGTTGGAATTGCAGCACTAAAGATCCTTTCAAGAAGGATTGGACTGTCTTAAATGCTTAAGAGATGAAACTGGGGGGCAATAACCGAAAGAACTTGTACTTGAGAAAGGAGGAGTTTTGTTTTAGGAAGTGAGTAAGAGGAAATGATCTCAGGTTGGCATCACCAAGTATAATCCACGTGTGTGCTGGTGGTTTTTTTCTTTTAACAGCTTATTTGTTCATTTAACAAGCAACCATATCTTGTCCTCACAATAGAGACTGTCTTCAGCATGTACTGTAATGTGTGGGAATTGTGAAGGTGAGAAGATTATTTATGGTGACTGCCAAGACTGAGGAGAAAGGTCCCATCACAGAAACACTCTGCTTTAGTAGGTTTTGTTGGGGGTGAAGAGATGAACAAGTGCAGCTGCATAGACTTGAGACAAGAAACTTTAAGAGTAAATAACTTACAATAAACTGGGGGGGGGAAGCAATAGTCTTCTGTGTGTTTGTAAGCAGATCATTATCCATATATTGAGTTGAGCCAAAGACTTTTGCGATTTCTTTTTGTGTTTTTTCATCAAGTACCATATAGAGCTTGCTCTGTCATTGTGTGTAAAACATGCCCATGTTCTACTCAGATACCAGCCATTTTTTACCTATTACTACATAAACCAAGTCATAATAACTAGGAAATCTGTCACCTCTTTCTTTTGCAATTTATAAAGGTCATTATATAAGTTTTTGAAGTTAAAATGTGCTATTCAACATGGTGATCTAGAAGCGTTAGTATTTTATGTCCTGTAAGGCAACTGCCTATTTCATTTCCACCTTAGCTTTGTGGAGAGCTGTATATATTTAAAGACCACAGAGCTGTGACAGAAAAAAAAAAAAACAAAAACAAACAAACAAAAAAACCCAAAACCCCACAAGTTTTTGAACAGGAGATCTGCAGGCTTGACTGGAGAACAAATCTAAGACAGAAGTAAAAGGAAAGCAAATGTAATAAACACTAATCTAGGTCGTCTTTGGCTTGTATACATTGAAATCTTTCTTCAAGGAAGAAGTGTGATTCCTTTTTGAGTTTATGGAGGAAAAAGGGACAACTGGCTAATAGTTTCTTTCCTTAACCGTGTCTGATACTTCAATACTTTTCCCATTTCATTTTCATAAGTATTCAGAAACTATTCTTCAGTTTCTATCCTATAGATGTTTGGGTTTTTTTTATTCAGCATTCTAATGTCCATTGTGCAGGCAGATTAATTTTTTTTTGTATTATTGTCGTATGTAAAGCATCTTGAGATTAGCTGATGAGAATTTTGGTGATGTTTCTTTTTATGTGATCCAGACCTGGCACGTGTATCTTTGCAATCCGAAGATTTGGGAGACTAAGTCTTTTGTTTAATTTTAGAATATTTTTGCATTTTCAGATATCCATTATAGAAATGACATAAATATTAAAAGCCTCCTGTTCATATTTTTGTCTCAAAATTATAAGAATAATTTGGAAGGCCACTTGCTTTGAGACAAATGAGATGGTTGGATGATGCAGAATAAGTATCCGTTCTTTCTAGGAGTGTCTCGAAGAAAAGTAGTAAGTATAAGACAAGTTTGCAGGCATCTTTGTGAGCAGCTTCTTACTAAAACACTTGTCTGATGTGGTAAGTGACCCAAATAACCAGGTTGCATTGTAGGTCTTAAACTGAGTAGAATTCAGTGGTTGTGTAAGTTCTTTAACTGAACTTTAAAGTTCTTTAAACTGAAGTTTATTTGATTTTTATTTTTTTTCCCCCTTTTTCACCACCGATGATCTCTCTCAGTTTCTTGTTTAAATTGAGAAACAAGAAGTCAGCTCTCTGGGTTTATTAGTGTAGTATTCTATATATCTAGAAGATCACTGTTTACCATGTGAGAAGAACTGAAAAGAACTTATTTGGAAGGAATTATGCTTTGACATGCTGGGCCTCAGAAAGCTTATTTATTTTCAACTTGCATTACAAGTACCTGGAGTCCTTCTCCAGACAGGCAAGGTAAACAAATGCATATTCTTTCAGCCAGTGTGTGACAGACAAGCTTCGTTTATGTCTTCCCAGTCAGAAGGGCTCGCATCACGTTTTAAGGTGTGCTTCAGTCATTAGGAAAATTGCTGACAGACAAAACTGGAAAATAACTAACTTGGGTGCATTGTTGTTACATTTAGAGCTTTTACCTTCAACTTAACAATATGCCAGTTCCACTCATGTGCAAATGTCTTGCTTATGTGGACAGCAGAGCCAGGTGCTTTGTATCAGGAAAATATGGTACTTGTTGCTGGTGAAAATAAGTCTCGAGCTAAATTTCCTAAGCTTTAGGAAGGGTTGTTAATTAATTAGTGTCTCCTGTAGGAAGGAGATGAGCTTTGTGATGGTTTTTACTTTTGGGAAGTGGGTTTGATGGTAGTTAGAAGAATGTTGTCAACATAAAAGTGGCTGTTGCTTTTTCCTAGTTGCTGCAATCCCTGGTGACTGAAGCAGATATTCTCTACCTTGCTTTGAGGGGTTTTTTCAGACTTAACTTTTTTTTTTAATGTTCATTCGTGGATGCTGTATGCAGTGACATCGTCTCTTGGAATAATATCTACATTATCGAAAGCATTGTGTTGCCTCTTTATTCCATATTGCCCTAAGCTTTATTTACGTGAAAGTTCTGAATTATTGGCTGGGACTGGAACTCTGCCTGAAAACACTCCACCTATAATGCAGCAGAAGCACTTGGTTTGTGGCTTCTCTTTGCTATAATGTTTTCATTAAGTAAAAACATGGAGATCATTTTCAGATGTTGGCATGCTTGTTTTGAACCTGGCCCGTTTCCCTAGCGCATCAAGCATCGCACAGCGCGGTGTGACTGGCGTTCCCTGGTTGAGAGGCAGAAGCTCCAGCTGGCAGGTAAAAGTGAAGTAACTGGTCAGAATTGGGGTATCCTAGTGAAAAATGCAGGAAAAGTTTGTAGTTGACCTTGGTGCTAGGTGTGTTTTAGTAGCTGGAAATCCTCAAGGATAGATATTTGGTAAGAAGTACCTATTAAACCTGAGTGCTGTTAATATAACTTCTGGGAGAACTAGTAAAACTGAGCACAAATACATTTATGAAAACTTTAACTCGCCTCACAAACTCATACAAGCTTTAAAACCCATAAGGGAACTGTTTAATATAGTACAGTATGTAACTTTTTACCCAATGCATAACTTCCATATTTCAGTGTTTAAATTGTTAAACAAATATTTACAGATAAATGCCTTTGGAAGAACTTAAAAATTAACTTACATGGTCTGCAGATTCAATTAAAAAAACCCCCACAACACACACCCAGAGAACCACCTTGTGAAATAATTCAAGTTGACAGACTGTAGAGAAGTCTTAGTTGCTTTTTTAAAAATAAGTGATCAAGTGACAGCATTCGGAAACAAAATAGTTGCTGTAGTTTGGACAACAGCCTCCTGATGGAAGGAGAAAAGGAAGCCTTGGTTTGGAGTTGCAGTGAAAACACTGAGGTGGCCCTTATTTACAAGGTCGTCTTCAGTCTCAGCTTTCGTTTGTGTGTGGAGTTACATTTGACAGGTATCAGCCCATATATCTCTTCTATCTGTTTTAATTCTGCCCTTTTTTCCCAAATAAATCAGTTTCATTCTATGTTCTAAACAAATGCCTGTAGCTCTAAAGCTGTACAGCGTGCTTCACGGTGCAGAAGTTGTGTTCTGGTTCGCTTACTAAGTGACGTTTGGATCTCTGTAGTAAACTGCTTGTGGCGAGGAACACGGGTTAGGTGCTGAGCGTTCACTCCTCTGCCTTTGTTTCTCCTGTAATAAGTTCAGGTATCATTCCCCCATGGCCCTTGAGGACAGGAGAGCTTGATTCCGAGGAGGCTTTAAAGCTTTAAAAAAAAAAAGGGAGGAAGGAGTGATCACATAGCTCTCGTGCTCAGGGAAGGCAGCTGAGAGAAGCACTCGTATGTCGTGTTACTCACTGTCGTATGTCGTGTTACTCGCTGTTGTTGCCGTGGAGCAGCAGCTGGGCTGCCAAAGGAACTGTTCCTCAGCCTGGGACAGTGTGATGGGAATTTGGCCTGAGAGCAGCAGTGTTTACTCGGATTATGAACTTTCTGTTGTCCCAGCCCATTGCCACACATTGAGTGATGAACCAGTGTTGTCTCCTTTTGCTGTAGCAGATTTAAGTCTGTCTTGGTTTTCTTTTAATATAAGAGTAGTGGGAAAATCTCCTGTAGCTTGTCAGAGCATTGCTGACAAATCTGTTGAACACATGAGTGTCTGTATCTAGCTCTTGTCCAAAATAATGACATTCTTGACCTTTCCATTAAGAGGTGTCTGTAAGATGTTATGACTTTGGTTTCAGCAGACATTTGCGAGGGGAAATAAAACAAAGTAAGTTTCCTTAGTAATTTTTCTTTTATGTAATTTCATTTATTTTTTTTCTTTTATTATTATTATTATTTTCCCCTCTTCATCATAAGCCTTTGCTTACAAAAAGTTTTGTCTTTGGAAATTTACATCATTTTTTAAATGAGGTGGAGTATTTGTATAATGAGACTGTCTAATAATGAAAGTAAGTTTAATCAACCAGTTATTTAAAATAGTAATGTCTTCTGGAGTTGTGTTTATACTGCAGCTGCAATTGATTTTAATCTTTGAGAGAGTTTAGGATCTTTCTGATTAATGTAGAATATTTGTGATTAATAGCTAAGGTCCTCTGCAGAAAGGGAAAACTGGTTTTCTTTCTTCTGTATGTATATTAAAGAAGCAACAGAAAGCCTATATGATTCTAAGTAATCTGAAAAAACTTGTTTCTAAAGAGCCCGAGAGATTGAAGCAGCTGACTTCCCATCTAGGTGAGTGCACTTAGAGTGAATGTCAGCATCTTGAAACGAGTGTGTGAGAGATCCTGTAATACAGCTCGTTTGATGAGGTTAGTTTTAATTATTTATGGCAGCCGCTCTTGAAAATACTCTCAAGATTCATCTAGTCTTGGATCAGACTGCAATATTATCTTTCAAAAAAGTGAGTAAACACAGTTTCATAAATCACGGCTATATTGGTAATTTTGTACTGAGCAGACAACCTTGATGATGAAATGGCTCAAAGTCTACGATCTAAGGTGTGTAATAGTGGCTACACATAAGAGCTGAAAAACCACCTGTGTGTAACATCATGTTAGAAGAAAAAAGGCCATTTTTTGGATATTGATTTTATTTTCAATTTCAGTCTCTCATCAGGTTCTGAAAATTGGTGATAATAAAGCGTAACACCCACGTTGTAAAAGGAGCTTCTGATAAACTACAGTAGCTTCTTGTTGGCCACTGTCTATTTGAGCAATAGCTGAACGTCTTATTGATCTCATTTCTTCCCCATATAGTTGCACATTTTTTCGGAGGTGAGGTAATTTTGGCTAGTTTTGTGGGCTTTGGTCATTTAGATAGCTATCAGATGTCTTTAGGGCTTAAGTGTAATATCGGTGTGGGGGATTTAAATCATTATGATTATGCTTGTATAACTCAGTATCGTGAGTTCTCTTATTACATAGAAAAAGCCTTTTTCCAATAGTTTCATAAGAAGTAATTTGAGAGCACATTTTAAAAAAAAGTGCTGTTCTAGAAGAAAAATAGGTTGTTTTGCAGTTGTGGTTATACACTGAAACGGGTTTAATTATACTGACTCCAGCTGTCCTGTGTAAACAAATGATATGTGAGTTCGTCACCTTGATCCTGAAAGAAACAACAAAAAGCAGTTGCCATGGATGGAGAGGTTGGTTCTGTGCTTCTTCATTTTGGGTTTTACTCAGTCTAATTATTTTAATTATGGCTTTCGCCACTGTCTAAAGCTTATTTGAATGAGGTATAAGTAGTCAGTAGGATGAGAAAAATGGTCTGTCTTATTGGTTTCAGTCAGTAAAACAGTGATACAGCAATATTCTGTATTTAAAGCTATAAGTACAATACAGGAATCCTTGTCATACACTCACAAATAGCTGCTATGTGGAATTCTCTGAGGAAATCATCCTGTGTCTTTTGTAGATCGTTTATATTGCAAGGAGTCTTGTGACTGCATTTATTTTTAATTCAGTTGAGTGCTTGTTTACCTTTGTGAAGTGGTAGTTTTAATGTCATTCTTTGTTAAACTTTTTTTTTAAGGGAAGCAGTAGATAATCTAAGAAAAGCTAACTATTTTTTTTTTTCCAAATTACAGTTTCATTTTTTTTACAGAAGTTGGATTTTCATTGACTTGTACAGAAGTAGTTGAGGAAAAACACTCATGTTTTTGGCGACTAATCAGATATAGTCTGCTGAACATTCTGATTTTGTCTGAAGGAAAATTACATTCAGTATTTCTAAGATGACTTAACAGGAACAGCAGCCAAATTTTCTTTTATAGTTACTTTTCTGTCTATAAGCCTGATATTATTTTTTTAATATCTTAGTTCTTGAATTTAGGGAGGCTTACTTCTCTGACCTGGATGGTGCATATTTTAATTTGAAAGTTTAAACCTTCTCAGACATAATTTCTTAACCAGACTCTGCCAGTTGTATTTTTTTTTTTTTTTCTAGAAAAGAAGGTCATACCATCATACAGAGGTTGATTTTATAGCTTGGGATTTTAATTTCAGAGGGTAAGCCATCTGAGGAACAACTTCACTCTTCTCGGTACCTTGACATTTAATAAGGGCTCACTTTGGAGCCATGAGAGGAAAATATAGAAAGAGCAAGAAATCTAGGAACCTGCATTGTATTCTAAATGCAGAATTAATCATTAGTGCATCTGAATTATAGAGAATCGTCTTGCTGAGTTCAGAGGGTGTTTTGGCAGCCTGACTGGCAGGGTTGGCTTTGGGCCCTGTATTGAATGACTTGCCACAATTTGGCATATCAAAATACATTTTATTGAAATTTAATTTTTCTCCATGCGTCCTGGCAGTAAGAAATATATGAACTATAAGCATACTAATACACTTCTGCACAGCTGTATTTACTGTTAATTTCTTTTTCTGTGGCACAAAATCCTCTGCATGAGGAGGGGAAAATAAGAATGTGCCATTGTCTGCTGCTTTGGTGTGTAAAGACCTGCAAGACAAGCCTAAAGGCTTTTCTAGCTTAAAATTTAAGACCCGTCTTTGACTCTGACTGGAAAAGCAATTAAATGGTCTGTGAGCTAAGTGTGAAAATTAAGTAATGGAGGAAAGAAGGGTTTGTAGTTGGTTTTTAAATGTCCTACTATTGTTAAAAATCTGTTTAATATCAGTGACTAGCATTTTTAAGAGGGCGCTTCTGATCAAAGATTCAGCGTGAGTATTTGTAAGACTGAGACCTAACAATGTTCTTTGGAGGTGCTAGAATATCATCAAATAAAACCAGAGAAAATTAGAGTTGGCAGTCTTTCATTCTATTTTTTTATTATTATTAATATATGAAAGCTCTTTGGGGGGTGGTTGGGGAAGGTTACAGTATAAAGAACAAAATATCCCCAGACAATCCCAGTTTAAAAGGTCTTGGAGGTCACCTCTAACGACGAGGCAATGATGTAATTGGTTTGCATTACATTACTCAAGTCATCATCTTTCCTCCACACTAAAACTTCTAGTTTGAGTAGAGAAATCACCAGTATGGGTTGGGCAGTGGGCTCAGATTAACCTGTGAACTCTCATTTCACAAAATGTGAAGCAGGATTCCACACCTGGGGTAATTCTGAAGCTGTTTGGCCTTGCAGAGTTGAAGCAGCTCTCTGTGTCTGTCGTGGCTTTTTTCGGTCAAGCTTTTTATTGCTTTTCTTGCTGAGCTAACCCAGCTGAAGTTTAGAACAGGGTAAGAATCTGTCCAAGGGTAATTCACAGCTGATATAGTTCATGTTCCTGACTGGCTTATTTCTTTTTCAGATCCCTTGCAGTTGGCAGTAAATCAGGCTACAAATTCTTCTCTCTTTCTTCTGTGGACAAATTAGAGCAGATCTATGAATGCAGTGAGTATCTTCTTTCTTTTTTGTTTTGGTTTGGTTTTTTATGCCTTCAGTTGGCTTAATTTGGGAAAAATAAGACAAGTTTCATTTTTTTCACAGCTGATTTGCAATTGACATAGGAGGAACCTTAAGTGTATGATGAAATATCACACAAATACAAAACAATTGATTGCTGGCAGGGTAAAACTATATATATCAGTGCTCCTTATTTAGGTTTAGCTGGTATGTTGTGAAATTTGGTAATAGCTATGAGAAGTATTCTTTGCTTTTCTAACTTTGTCTGATAGTCAGGTTATGTAGCAACTGGGCATGAAAAAGAAAAAAGATTCACTGGTGTGAGAAAGCATCTTTTGGGTCTTTATACTGGCTACTGGGGCAGACAACCACAAATATGCTGTTATCAAATTAATAAATAAAAAGCACAAAACATGAAGCATTGGTTATATTTTTCATTAATCCTAATATTTGCTGTTAGAAAAATACTTTTTAACATGGTAGCTGCAGGTTTACTCATCTGAAAGGGTGAATAATCCAAAGTCCTGTAACTTTTCAGTAGTGATCACAGTTGAGTGGGATATGCGATGAAGTGGAGGGAGGCTTGTGGGAGAAGTAGTATCCCTTGAGAAGTTGTATCCCTTGTCTTGCCAGCAGTTCAGACTGCCCTTTTTTGAGGTGCTAATAAATAAACTATGAATGCTATGCATGAGTATCCTTGTTTTCCTATAAACTCCACATGAACAGATGGTACCAATAGCTATGATGTCAGCTTTTATAGTAGGGTCCTGGTGTATCACGCTACACAACAGAATTGTCTTCAGACTCCATTCTCTTAGATGATCTGACCCTGTGGCATCTGAAGTTGGAAAATGGTGTGTGATTCAGATGACCTGTTACCTGTGGTGACAGCCTGATTCTGTCCAATGTCAATGGAGAGGAGTAATTGTGAGGTTCAAATGAGGCACCTGTGGTCAGGTTAAATTGTGTTCCAGCTACCTGTTTGAGTCATGGTCTGGTTTTACTGGTTAATTGGTGGTTTGCGCTCGTGTTATGCTGTTGAGTTTAGGTACCTGACCTCTGTAGTATGTTGGGCACTTCGGGTATCTGGCCTGATATCACCCCAGGAGACTGGATGAAGATGACTCCTGTTACACGAGACACTGACTAAACATACTGAGAGAGACTGAACTTTGCAGCGCTGCTTCTTCTAGGTAGTCCTTGAGAGACAAAGTACAGATTGGGTAAAGCACCTTGCTCAAAATCTTGCAATAAACTGCTAAAGCAGCTGGGATTAGAATTTAGACCTGCCGATTTCAGTCTTCAGACTGTTCTGGGATGCCTGTATTGGCTTGACCTCTTTGATATTGTAAGTTTTCTTCCATGAGTGTTAAGTTCATAAATACAGAGCACAGAATGTGAGGTAGAAAATTTGATGGTTTGACCTGCGTAAGCCAGACTCTCTTCACTTCTGCTTATAGGACATGCAATGTCCACAGCAGACCTAAATCTTTGAGATCTTTCTTTTTTTATACACAGTTAAATAATTATCAGCCTTGGGCTTGCAAACTATGCCTGTTTAAAACTTGACATGGGGTGTGGAGGTTTTCCTGTGTATTTGCTACCTCCTTTCTGCAAGGAAAAATATCTTGAGGTCTCCTGGAGGCCCTCTGCCTCCCAATTTAGTTTAAACAGCTCTAAGGTCTTTGTGTTGTTTTGAGGGAGCACTTTTAAGGACCCTCCCTCCCTTCTTTAAGGTTGATCTGCCGGTTCTTCTGTAGTTTACTTTAGCCATCTACACAATATGCCCCAGCTCTCATCTTTTTGAGAAAACAAAGAATGGGAGGTTTCTTTGTCTGCTCCCTTCACTGACTTCTGCTGTGACTCTGTAAAAATCACTGAACTCCCTGCTCAGCTGATCCCCCTGGAAAAATAAGTGTTAGATTGGAGGATGCTTTCAGGCTTAATGAATGCTTATAAGATGCTTCATGTTCTCGGATTAAAAATGGAATAAAAGCGTGGCTGATCATCTAGCTGGTTCTAACCAGCTCTTGTCTGTGATGCTACATGCTTGTGTTTATGAAACTCTAATCTTGTTATGTGTTTGCTTGTTCTCCCCTCATTGCTGATACTTAAATAATTTTACAGTTCTTCTTTTTGTTCTTACTGTAGTTTGAATCTGAGTTTCTGGTAGTGCTCTCTTGTGTAGTGTAAAGGAGAAAATACAAATAGAAAAATAAATGATTAACAGCATTGCTATAGGATGTAACTGTTGCTTCTAAACATATGATTAATTCAGGTCAGCTGGATGTAGGAGATGCAGTATAGCCTGAGACGTTGCTTGTTAGGACATGTACATGACTTGGCAGCTCTGAAGAGGTTGTATCACTTCTTCCTGTGAGGGGAAGGCAAAGGAACAGAGGTGCATCCTGTAATTTTCAAGTGAATTTAATTAAAAGCCCATCACAAAGCCTTTCTTTAAAGGTAACTGTGTTATAGTAGGTCTTTTTACGGTGAGACTGAAGGATTGTCTGTACCTCTTAAGCATTTTCCTTGTTGAAAGGTTTTTCCTCTGTCTGTAACCGCTTAGTTCTTGGTAGTGTTCTTCCCTGTGTGCCTTCCCTGCTGCCTACACTTCCCATCAGCACTTTCTCTGTATGAATCTGCTGCCGTTCCTCCTCTGAAAGACCAGTTCTGCCACCTGCCTGGGACAGTAACAAATCCCAGATGATGTGTCTTAACACAGTTGTCTCTGAATGGGTAAAGAAGTTGTGCTTGCCCAGGAGCAGGAAGCACTCCGACTATTTTTTTCATAGAACCATCAAATGTCCTGAGTTGGAAGGGACCCATGAGGATCTTCGAATCCAACTCCTGTCCCTGCATAGAGCAACCCCAAAATTCATGCCATTTTGGTTCTCTGTGTGCTGGTCTTCTGACTTCTGCCAAAAAGATGCCATTGTTATGAAGGACTCCAGGCATAGATAGAAAGCTGATAACCTGTATTGTAAAATATTGAGAATCTTTTCTGTTACTAGTCTGTTTCAAGGAACATGGACATCTGTACTTGAAAGTCTATGCATAAATTTATTGAAGCAGCTTTTTGTATTTTTTTTCATGTGGTGTGTGTGGCACCAGGAAAATGGAGAAACAACTCCTTGAAAACAAAGTCATTGCTAAAATGCATTATCCCTGTTGCAGAAGTGAGGAAATTGAATTTTAAAAGCCTCTGTGAGCTGCTTTGTCTTCTCTGGAAAAGTACCATATTAAATATGAGATTTATCTAAAAAGTCAATTATGTTGCAAAGAATGCTGAAAATGCTTCGTATAAACCTGCTCCTTTTCCATAAGGAGGCTATTTTTCTCTCTCTCTCAAAAGAACGTAGAGCATCAAATGTTTTCTGTTCTTTTTCTTGAAACAACCGCCCAGAAAAAGCATCTTCAAGGCAGCCATGTCACACAGTGATGACATTGTCATATGCTGAGAATGTTGGGCAGAACTTTTTGCAGGGAATCTCTGTTATTGGTGATGAGAACAGTGCCAATTATTTAATGTGCCTCTTGACCAAAACAGAAGCCTTCAGAAATAAGCTTTTTTTTTTTTAACTGGCAGTTAGACAGTTTAGAATGTGTTAAGCAATGAGCTAATCTAGATAGTAATTTCTGAAAAGTTTGGTTGTTTTGATGGATCAAGGCCAAAGGCTCAAGTCGCTTGTCTTGATTCAGTTCTGGGATGGAATGGCAGAGGTAGCTGGTAGCTGTGGGAGAGCTGCAGAACTTGCTAAAACTTCTTCCAGTTTGTTGGGGTTTTTTCTGCTGTAAAAACAGTGTCGTCTGGGGCTTTTGGAGGGGAGCTCTCGGGGCTGGGAGGGAGAAGCACATGCCAGGGTAACCGCTGATGGCACCTGCACTCCTACCAGCTTGATCCAATGCTGTATTATAGTCAAATACTCTGAAAATGTGTCTTTGCCAGAGATCCTGGACTCTTCGCCCTCCTGCTGTTTCCCCACATTTTGAATGGTGACTTGTGTTCCTCCTTTGTCTCTGGTGCTTCCACAGTAGAATACGTGACAAAACTACGGCTTTTTTTTGGCTCTATATACATGCTGGTTTGGTGATTCCTGTACAAATTGATTTTAGGGACTGTGAGGTAAAAGAAGTTGTGTGTTTAACAAAATAAAACACCACTAATCAGTGGCTGAAGCAGTGTTAGAACAAAAGAGTTTACCAGCTTGAGTACAAAACTTTTTTTTTTTTTTTTCTTGTCTTCATGGAGAGGTATGCAGAAACTCCAGGGTGTTTTGTCATCAAAAATCCTTCCATGCATTGCATAGCTTTCAAAAAAAAAAAAAAAAAAAAAAAAGGCACAAAACACCACCAGAAAAAATCCTTTGCTTTCCTAGATTTCTACAGAGATAGAGACAAGATTGTAAGATTCTGAAATTTGACAGCTTGCTGGTTTTTGCCTCCTTGGGATTTTCTTTCTGTTGGATCTTGGGCAGAGGTTTATACTATGATATTCTGATAATATATATTATGATATTTTGTTCATATTATGATATTCTGTTCTGAAACAAAAACTTGCATGACACTTGGGAGAGTGACAGGGGGAAATCTTTGTAAATCAGTGTTCACTGTGTAGATTATTTTTGCTTTAAAAACCTGTCCTGCATCCCACCTTAACTCTGAGCTGTTGTGCCAGAACATTTGTGTTCTTGGACTGTATTTCCTGTTGGCGTGCATTATTCTTCCCTGAAATCTCCCTCTGTTTTTCCCTCGTGACTGCGATTCCTCAGCTGACACGGAAGATGTGTGCATTGTGGAGAGGCTCTTCTCCAGCAGCCTGGTGGCCATCGTTAGCCTTAAAGCTCCACGCAAGCTCAAAGTTTGTCACTTTAAGAAGGGGACAGAGATTTGCAACTACAGTTACTCCAACACCATCTTGGCTGTCAAACTCAATAGACAGGTGAGTAGTAATTTTGAGTAGGTGAAAATATGGAAAAGAGTTATTTTGGCACTTTCTCTGCTGGTTGATGTCTCTTCCTTTGGTGACAGAATTGTCATTTGAGATTAACTTGTAGTTTTGTAACAGTAGCTTCTGTATGACATCTCAGCGCTCCTATTTGGTTAAGTATTTTTGGTTCTATGTTTATATATTTACTTAGGAAAATGTCCCTAGTAAGCTGGGCATGCTTTGAGCAGGAGGTTGGACTAGAGACCTCGGGAGGTCCCTTCCAACCTGAATAATCCTGTGATCCTCGGAGTGAAAATACGTGAAGCTGACCATTTCTGTTCAGACCTAAACTTAAAGTTATCTATTCACTTTTTATGTTTTTAAATACAGTTTGCTGAATTATTTTTAAAAAATAAAAATTTAAAAATAAAATCGCTGAACTGGTCAATTTAAGTACCTGGAAGCATAGTTTACTGTATTACTAAATCATTAGTAGGCTTTTCTGCAAATACAGAGTCCTCTGTCTTCAACCAGTTCCTTCTAAGTAGAGAGAATGGCATCTGAAGGAGAAAAATCTTCTTAGTGTCTGTCCCTACCCCCAAAATCAGGTGAAGGAGGGTGCGATTCCTGCTTAAAATTATAAGGGAAACAGTAGTTAGTTTGACTTCTGGCACAGTGAGGTAGCATTACATGAGTAACATCTTGTAAGTTGTCCAGATGTAGTCTATGAAAGTGTAAATGAGATGTCGAAGAACTTAATCAAAGTAGTTGCTTTTTTTTTAATAAAAGAAAAGCCCTCTCACAAATTATTGAGTAATAGGTTCTATAAATGGTTAAAGTCATGTATGTTTTTCTGTTTAGCCAAAGCAGAAAATTATTTTCATGTGTGAATTGGCTTCATGAGGTGGGGAAATACAAAAGAACAGATACAGAATAAGAGTTAAATAGCTTTAAATAAAGGTTTCTGCAGAATAAGAGTTAAATAGCTTTATTTAAAGGTTTCTGGCTTGCTGACTTGAACGAGTAACGTAAATCATTTGTATTCAAATCAATTTGCACTAGTGTGGTTGAGAGAAGTGAAGTGCACTGGTCAGTCCGAGTGACCGAGTGCAGTTTTGTGCTGTTGAAGCCTTGTCAAGACGTATGTCTTGTCTCTCTTCTATCAGACTCTTGTTTCTTCCCATGAGGTGGGTACAACCTTTCCTCTGTTGGAAGTCACCTACTGCATTTTAGATATAATTTCTTTAGGATTGATAAATTACTCTAGACTCCAGTTTGATATCAGCATTTTGTCTTCTTTCCCATGTCTAGAGGCTGATAGTATGTCTGGAAGAGTCTCTTTATATACACAACATACGAGACATGAAGGTATTACATACAATCAGGGAGACGCCTCCCAATCCTGCAGGTAAATATGTCAGTAGAAGCCAGAATAACCCTGAAAAGTGCATTCTCTGCCAACATATGATGGTTCCTACAGGGAACTAGAGCATTGTTGATTCAATTTTCAAATAAAAGTCACAGTTGAATACGTGAATGTCGTCTTAAAGCCTACCTGTTTAATTCAGCTGAGGTTTTTGAGAACAAATATCAGACTCTAACTTCATCTTCCCAGGACTTTGGTCTCCTGGAGTGGATGTGTCAAAAAGTTAGGAAGAAGTAGTAGAGAGCTACAAACTGGATTTTGTCAGAACTTGGTATAGTTAAAGGCTTTGCCAGGCTAATGCTTTAGGAGTCTTGGCAGATGTGGGAAATTCTACTGCTTAATCAGTTATTGTAGCTCTGTTGGTATTCTTCCTTTTCTACTTTACATTAAACTTTAACTTACGTAAAATAGTTCAGTATGTTGCAGGTTGACTCTGAGATTATTCATCCTTGTTCCATTTCTGTTGATATCTCACGAAAATAATTCAAGTTATCTGTGTAATATTAAAACGTAGGATCACAAAGTTTTGCTTCATAAGTTCTGGAATTTGCCTCTTTCTGATTCTGTTTCTGCATCCCTTCTAGGGTTGTGTGCTTTATCAATAAACAACGATAACTGCTACCTGGCCTATCCAGGCAGTGCAACTATTGGAGAAGTACAAGTCTTTGACACCATCAATCTGGTGAGGATCTTTGTGAATGCTGTTTCCACTTCTAAAGATGTGGTTTTTAGAAATGACTTAACTTCCTCAGAGAGGAATTACTAGATGCTCAATTAGGCTTGTCTGCATGAGCGTGCGGTATCTCTTATAGCTAGGCTTCACAGAATGTCGCCCAAGAAAATACAGGCACTAATATTAGATTTTTTTGAGTAGAGTTGGGCAAATGGGAGGAGCAAAATAAAGCACTTTATGTTTGAATTGTCTTCTACCCACCCTTCTGCTCATACTCTCTATGCACATACTTCAGTGTTAATTTTATGTACTTCTACTTAGCAGCTACTGAAACAAATACTGAAGCTGTTGTCCATAAAATAAGACCCATATTTTGCCTTGAATGCTCTTAAATATGCAGTCTTAAACTGCAAACATGTATCTTTTAGCCTGTGCTGTACTCAGGTTCTATTTTATTGATTCACTCCTGCAGAGAGCTGCTAATATGATCCCAGCTCATGATAGTCCCTTGGCTGCTTTGGCATTTGACGCAAGTGGCACTAAACTTGCCACTGCATCAGAAAAGGTAAGGTGGCTTTTTTTTGACTTGCCAACAGTAACAAAAATTCTGTTTCTGAGCATTTTGAGTAAGTTTAAGCATGCACATTCCATCTGCAAGTGCCAAAAAAGGCTTACAGTTACAATGGCAAATCTAAGTTAAGCACTGCTAATGATATTTGACACCATTTCCATGCTGTGAAATGCTGGATAATAAGGTTATCTAAATAAATACATTTTAATCTTGCTGTAATCCTCTAAGTGTTTCTCCCTTTAGTGCAGGATACTTATTAGAAATAAATTGTCTTGTTTTGATCCTGTCTTCCTAACGAAAACAAGACAGTTAAAGTCAGAATAGCTAGAGGTGTCTTGCCAGTCATTGGCACACAATGACAAATTGTCCATCTAAATTGTATAAATTAAAGTCCCAAGCATCTGCTCTTTGAGTGATAAGTTTAGAATGCAAAGGTGTAACTGATTGTATATGATAAAGGCACAAAGACATCCAGGTGACTGTACTGGTGGTACTTGTCTGGTGTAGGTATTTTCCTGATCAGATATGATAAGAAGGGCTGTTCTTGTTGCATAGCTTGTTCTCTGCATTAGTAGCTCCCACCTCTTCTTGTTTCTCTGATCCTCAAACACATCCTACAGACAAGCTCCATAAATATTTCATGTTAGTACATGGCGTGCATCAACGGCAATAAGTTAACAGCAAAACACTTTGCTGCTTGTAGTTGTACTCTGCTCGCTAGAGCTAATACACAGTGAACAAACTTGAAATGAAAAATTATTTTTTTTTCTTTACAGGGGACAGTAATAAGAGTGTTTTCCATTCCAGAGGGACAGAAACTCTTTGAATTCCGAAGGGGAGTGAAGAGGTAAAGTTCAACTGGGCTAATTAGCTGAAACTCATTCCTTACTGTGGATTTCCAGTATGTTCTGCTATTGAGCTGGCATCCTGATTTTTTTGCATATTTTCATCTTCATTCATCCCTGACTGTACGCTTATAACAGTTTCAGCTTGAATGTCTTCCAATTTCACTCCTTTAGACCTGACTATTCTACAAATCAGTCCTGTCAGAATTGTACTACCTTTTGCCTTTTAAAAATTTATTGGTGAGGGAATTTGTTTAAAGTGGGTCACCTTCTGTAAGATATATTGTATTCTTGTGGCAGTTGGAGGCAGTACATCTAATATTCTCGCTGTCTTCTAAATCCTGCTAGTGCTGTGATCATTGATAGACATTGCGAAATGGTACTATGATTTGTGGTAGCAGCGAGTCTGTAATTTCACTATACTTTATGCAGAGGTAAGACTGAGTTTGGATTGTTAGTAATTAACCCCCGTATCTGGGATACATCAGCATTGAACATCGTTAACGGGGATCTTGCTCTTGAAGTGTTCTAAGAAAGTATCAGAGAATTCAGAATGCTTACTATGGAAATGTTCTTTTTTCTTATTTGCAAAGCAGTGGTGACTGAGAAAAATCTGCTTAAATACTAATTAAGCCAAATACTTTGGCTTAATTGGGAGTCACCTGCAATCACTGACAGGAGAAGAGGAGCAGGTGAGTCTCCCATGCAGCCACAGTTCCTCCCAGCTCTCACAGTACAGCTGGTGAGAACATGATGGGGCTTCTTAGTAGTGAATGTGCAGAAAGATTCCTACCTACCAAAATGGAGAAGTAATATATTAATTTAAGTCAATTTCCCTGAGTTAGTTAACACTAGCTTTCTTCTTACACCAATTAATACAGTATTAGTGTCAAAAACAATACTTAATTGTTTTCCTCTCTTTTTTTTTGCCCCCAGGTGTGTGAGCATCTGTTCATTGGCTTTCAGCATGGATGGCATGTTTCTGTCTGCATCCAGTAACACAGAGACGGTGCATATCTTCAAACTTGAGACTGTGAAAGAAAAGTACGTTTCAGAGGTGCCTTAGATTTTTTTCAATAAAAAGGCTTTAAAATCAATTATACTCATCAGGATGAGTAGTGCAAAGTGTGGACAGATTTGTTTTGAACACTTCTGTAAAGGGCATAAGAAGTCATTTATGAATCAGCAACTGCAGCTGAGCTGCGTACAGTTCTCCCAGTGAATAGAAAAGGTATTTCTTCTGAAGAGAAATTTGCCATCCTTGTCGGAGGAATGTGGGGCAGTTTAATATTTTCAGGTACATGTGTTTCGCCTCTTCTGACATCTGCACGAGAAGAGCTCTCAGCAATCCCTTCCAGGTGCCTATGGGGCTTTAATAGGCACCAGGTTATTAAATGTTCCTATTTATTATATGACAGGACAGTCTTAGTTACATTTCTGTGGAAGATGTTGGAAACAATGATATGTTTAGTGATAAACAGGTGACTAAAATCCTGAAGTGTAGCTCTTTCCAGTAGATCTCGCTTTTGTATAATGAACCTTATGAAATACAGTTTTATAAGCAGAAGTATAAGTTTACAATCAAACATGATTAAATAAGAGGCCAAGGGTACTGTGGGACACATTGTGCCCTGTAGCATAAATAGAGTGCATTAGAGTTATCAAGGGTGTTTGTTTTTTCTGAACAGAAACAAAAACCTGCCTGATATCTTTAAAAATAAAAAGATATTTTGAAATGTTTACGCACCTTTCTCTCTAATATGAAGGTAAAGTCGGTCGTGTGTTTCTTCTGACTTACAGACCTCAGGAAGAGCCTACAACCTGGACAGGTTACTTTGGAAAAGTGCTGATGGCCTCAACGAGCTATCTGCCCTCTCAAGTAACAGAAATGTTTAACCAGGGTAGAGCCTTTGCTACAGTCCGCCTGCCCTTCTGTGGGCACAAAAACATCTGTGCACTTGCCACGTGAGTAGAGAAAAATTGAGCCTGCGTTCACCAGCCGGCTGGGTTATCGTGTTGGGCGTGGAGAGGCTGACACTGGAGAACGTAACCTCATCTCCAGCAGGAGACGGATCACGTGTAACCATTTCAAAGCCTCTTGCAGTTTCAGAGCAATGCGTTAGAGCTAACACCTCACAGTACTTTGAGGGGAGAAGGGAAAGGCGTAACATTTGGATGAGGATAGACTATTTCTAAGTGTTGTTTAAAGGTGTCTTTTAATTTTGAAAGAAGGATGTTGAGAACAGACCCGTGGGCTTACGGCATTTGCTTCCATTAGTGCTAGGAGGAGTGATACTGTATGTTGTGTTCGTGAATTGCAAAATTAGGTAATTCACACTAACCATTAAATAAGTCTTTGAAAGCAAGTTCATATTATTCTTGTCTCTGAAACAGCATAGCATTCATTAAAGTTAATATTGAGGACTAAATCTAATCTTTCTTCTGCCTTCACGAAAGGCAGGCCCCATTTGGCACAGCTACCAAAGCAGTAAACTGGGTGGTAGTAAACTTTATTTTGTGGGGGTTTTGTAGTTTTTATGCTAAATTGACTTCATGTCTGTACTCTCACTCCTCTGATCTCAAAGCACCCTTTACGCAATAATTAAGTCTTGTAATGTTTCTGAAATATGTAAATATTTCCCATTAGAGTATTTGTCTCTGGAGTTACACAAAGCTTGATGACAGGATGGTAACTTCTGAATCTGTTTTACTGGGTTATGTATAAATTGCTGGGTTATGTATAAATTTCCTGTGGCATCCCACTAGCCCCAAAATGTGGTTATGCCTTACTTTTTTTCATACAGTTCTTTCTGAGGTGGTCTGTAATGGCTTAAATTAATGAGAGGGGAGGAGAGTGTGCTTTCTTGAGCTCTCATTAATCTGTTACTCTCTCCTAAACCATTCTAGAATCCAGAAGATCCCTCGTTTATTGGTGGGAGCTGCTGATGGGTACCTGTACATGTACAACCTAGATCCCCAAGAAGGAGGAGAGTGCACGCTAATGAAGCAGCACAAGTAAGTTCACTTTAGCCAAAGGCTGTTGTATTTTATTTCTTCACAAAATCCAGTTTGTTCTTAAGCTTAGTGCTGTTCTGCAAAAGTCTAACTTAGAACAGCTCATTTCTTTAAACTAATCTTTTTCCAGATCTCTGACACAAATAACTTCAGAATCCCCCAGTGCCTTCCTTCCTAGTATCTACTACACTAAGCATCGCTTTACCAGCAGAAACTTAACGCTGTCAGATTGCAGCGAAGGATCAATCGCTGTTAGCTGTATGATCCTCTTTCCTCTTACTTGGCAGTTTGAGTTGAGTTACTTAAACAAGAAATTGAAACGTCTGACACCATCCACTTCATCAATAAATGAAGCAGTTACAGACGTGAGAGATGTTACTGACTTCACAGAGGGGAATCTGGCCTATGAAAATATCTGTATTCGCGCTCTACCAGTGTCCTTATTAAACTTCCTTCCATAGAGGCCAGCAAACTAATGTTCTGTAGCAGTACTGTAGAACACTCAAGGAAAATATGACCGGGCATTGTTGTATTTTAATAAGATCTGGCAGGAAAAGCTTGGGTAATATAGTCAGATTACTTACATGATCAATCATAGAATTAAAACCAATAACTCACGATGATAACTCAGGTGTGCATCTTTGAGTCTATAATCATAGACTTGTTTAGGTTGGAAAAGACCTTTAAGATCATCAAGTCCAACTGTTAACCTCGCTCTGCCAAGTCCACGTCTAAACCATGTCCCTCAGCACCACATCTCTGCGTCTTTTAAACCTCTCCAGGGATGGTAACTCCACCACTGCCCTGGGCAGCCTGTTCCAGTGCCCGACAGCCCTTTCTGGGAAGAAGTTTTTCCTCATATCCAATCTAAACCTCCCCTGGTGCAACTTGAGGCCATTTCCTCTTGTCCTATTGCTTGTTATTTATCTGAATGTTTTAAGGTATGATGTCTGGTTTCACTTGTAGATGAAGTGAAGCCTCAGAGAGAAGCTTTTATCGAGTTCTTAAGCTCTGAAACACTCTAATACCTTCACTAGATGTTTTTTTAGTATATGTGATTGAAGCAACCACTTCTGTTGTGGACAGAGCTCAAGGGACAACCTATAATATTGCTGATTGGAATGGTTATTATTTTATTTAATCATGCACTCTTATTTTTAGTCTTTTTTTCCTAGCATCAGCTACTAGTATTTCGATCTTGATGCTGTTTCCAGGGCAAGGATGTAGCTGATGTGTCTTCAGTGTTAAATATGAAGTGTTGTTAGATGCCTTCTTGACACTCCTCTGGAATGGAGCGACCAAGTTCCTCCTGTTGCATGTGTATATGTATTATTCTTACATGTCTAATGACATATTCTTCTGTAGCTGTCAACTAAAGCTGTATTGTGCCCAGGTAGATCACCTCTCATGCTAACCTCTCTCTGCTTGGTAGGCTCGATGGCAGTATGGAGCCAGCCAACGAAATTCTAGAGTCTGCATCCCACGACCGGCCGTTGGTAGCGCAGACGTACAGTGCCGCTGTGACTAAAGGTACATACGTGCCTTCCTCACCCACAAGGCATGGTAAGGAGAAGGCTGGAAAATGGGGTAGAGAGTATCTCTGCATATTGCTTCGTTCTAGACGGCCGTGTGAGCTTGTCTACTTCAACCCGGAGCTTTTCATAACCTTGGGTGTGATGTCAAGCATTGGTGAGCAGTAGGAAAAAAGCATTTGTGATGTACAGTAGCCTCCTATAGATGGATCGCTCATCTCTGCTACTTACTGGGTAGAACGTTGTCTCGAATTGTGGTTAATTACTGTACTGATAGTTGCAGTGCTTGCCAAATGGTTCCTGAGATGCCCTAAAACAATTATTTCATACAGGAGTTCTGCACTCAGACCTTGTGCAAAGCATCTGATACATAGCGCCCACTTTTATTTAACAATGTTGATAAGTGCTCCTGTCATTCCTTTATGGGAACAGTGACCTTTTAGTCTGATTTGCTGCTCTGTTAGATCAAGAGGGTGAGAATTTGGTTAACGCTGCAGCTCTCCAAGTGATGAGCGGAGGTTTTACCATCTTTGTACGTCACTCGGGTCGGTGCTTCGACTGCAGAGGAAGGACAGGCTGCACATACAGCATCAGTACTGCAGTTGCGGTGTAACGCATGAGTGGAGAGTAAGAAAAACTTCAGCCTGCACAAAGCACCAGTATGCGTTGCACACATAGGGAGTAGTTTAATTTTGATCATAAACTGCTCTTGGCTCGGAGAAACACTGTCATGATAAAAGCAAACATAGGGTGGCAGTGAAACTGTGGCAAGTAATGTCTGGTACTTCAGCTCTAATCACTCACTTTAGATCCGAGCCTTAGTTTGTGCTGCTGATCCCCCAACTACTTTTTCCTTTGTCTGCAGCCTACACAGATGACTTGGGTGCCGTGGGTGGAGCTTGCCTGGAAGATGAAACCAACTCACTGAGGCTGGACGAGGACAGTGAGCATCCTCCCATGATCCTGCGGACAGACTGAACTGTGACCTGTGAACTCACTCCTGAAGCAGAGAACACTGGCTTGATGTTTCCTGAGGAATCTCGTGTTATGCTGCTATGAACTTTGACATGAGTTGGGAGAGAGGATGACAGACTCTTACAGTTTTAAGTCGTAGCTGTAGTCCTAATTCTATACAATTGGAAAAATATATGGTTTTCAATTCAGTGGCTTTTAATCTTGCTTCTCTATTTTAGCTGTGTTTATTTTTTTTTGTTGTTGCCAAAACCTGCTGTTTGTGCAGCCCTCGGAGCCTACTAGCTTTGCATGCCTTCATGTGCCAAGCGAGCATAGGAGGGGGAGAGAGAGAAGCCACTTTATAACAAACTCAAGTTTGTATTTTTTTTATATATGTATATAATATTTAGCTTATGTAAGGACGGAGTAGAGAAGTGGTTCTGGAAGCCGAGACTGGTTCTGCACTGACAAAGGTCCAAATGGTTTCCTGTGCATGGGCTTGCAGGCATACCTAGTGACTGACATGCAACCTTTCAAATGCAACAGCCTGGGGTTTTTTTGGGTTCTCCTTCCCCTTTCCTGGACCATTTTGTTAATTAAAATTCCTTCTGAATGTTGCATATTCGTTGGGACTATTCTGTTTGTTGGGATGGAAAACTGAAAGTGTTTCCCTGCATAAGGATATAGGATATAGAAAGTGCCTTTACAGGGAAGAATAGGAATTGCTGCGGGAAGAAAGCTGGAATGAAGGAGGAATTGGTGGAGGCTCTTGTACCTCTTTAGTACTTGGATGTCTGTAGCCCATAAGCTTGTGGGGCTTTTTAGAGAAGAGGTGGAATGTACTTTCTTTCTCTCCTGTTGATTGTCTTATTTCTTTGGCAGAGTAGCAATAACCTTTTTTTTTATACTTTTTAAAATTATCCAAAGCAAGGATTCTGTCAGAATGGATGGAAATCCCTGTGGAATACGGCAGCCCCGCTCTTTAAACAGCCTTAAGGTTTTTGGCTGGAAGGCGCAGCTCTCAGTTCTTGCTTCTCTTTAGTCTGGGGCTGAGTGTACTGCTCTAATTGTGAGGGTTCACGTTTGGGGTGTTTTTTCCAGATACTGATGTAAATATAAATGATTTTGAAAGATTAATTTTTTTCTGAGTTCTCTTCTGCTGAGTTACAGTGCTTTGCTTTTTGCCTTTTTTAATTTTTTTTTTTATTTCCCCTTTCATCAGAGTACCTCCTGTGATACACTCCAAGGACTGGATGTCTCTTTGGCAGTTTTGGAATAAATCCTTAGCTGCCCTGACCCTGGCTAGGGCTTTCCAAGGCTGAGCAGTGCTGCAGACTATTTTTAGGGTTGTAATGTGCCTTCTCTTAAGTCTTGGATAACAGTTAGTGAGCAAGTGATTAGTAAAGTACTTGGTGAGTGCTACTTTCCTTTGCCAAAATGAGCTTGCTTTGCCTTTTGTGCAGTGATGTGGGTTGCTTCCTTTCCCTCTGACTGCTTGCAAAGAAATAAAAACTGGCAAGGAAAGAGAGGGGCACAGAAGCTGAGTACTCCAGCTACGTGTGAATTCCCTACCACAACTAGAGAGTGGTGCGCTTTTAGGGTTTGGTGCTGTGAGCAAGTCTTCTCTCGAGCGATCGCAGGCATTGTTTGTTCCCAAAGCCCTGGGTGGGCAGGTGGGCTTCACCTTCCTCTGAAAGTGCGAAAGATGGTGGGAGACCCTGCCAAGTGAACTGTGTCAGTGAGACCACTGTTAGTCCCTGTATATGAAAGACGTTCTTACACGAGCGCATGCAGGAGAGAAGGGATGAGGCTTGTTTATTCACTGAAAACCTTTCACTGTCCCAAGTAGCTGGCTGGAGTGGCTCGTGGTGTCCTTTCCACAACCCAGCACATTCGAAGCAAACTACTGAGCCTTGCTGAAATCTCGCTTCATCTCTTGACTTTAAGCTCTGGCTGACAACTAAATTCCATGTTCTGGAATTATTTTTTTCAGTGTGGTGTTTGTTTTTTTTTTTTTTTTTACTGCAAATGCTATCAGCTTTGCTGTGGAGCTTATAACCGCAGAGTAAAATACGAATCTCAAAGTCAATATTAGCTCAGTGAGCTTTGCTGGCAAACAGAACTGCCCGGGAGCTGTCAGATGCCTCCTGGTTCCAGACTAAAGCTGGTAACATTCCTGATAACACCCTCGGAGGCTTGGTGCAGACTCCGCAAGTAGAATTAGCAGTAAACAGACATAAGCAACACAGGTCTGCTGAGCACACGAGTGTTTCAAGCTGGGAGCGTAACAAAGGCCACATTACCTAGTAAGACAGACCTCTTTATGTAATTACTAACTCTTACTGCTAGAAATTGATAACGTTTATTGTACTAATTTTACCCTCGTCTTCACTTTTAGGCCTGATCTTCCACAGGTGAGTTGGAGATCCCATATTCACTGTATTTGTGTCTTCCGAGTGCTGTAGTGTGCTCCTACTTCTGAGCCGCAGACAGACTGAGTCGCTGTGCCCTGCTTGGTTCACTCTCAAGTAGAAGCTGGAAGCCAGTTAAAGTATCTGTGTCTTTGTAGCTGAGAAAATCATCTTAGAGAGCAAAAGTATTGATTTTCTGGAGTTAGTGCCCAGCATGGAGCTAAGTAGGGTGGAGCAAGTGGTTTTTGGTCCCCACTGACAGTGTATTTGTGGGTGGTGACACTAGTTTGTCTGAAGTTCATTGCGTGAAGATATAAACTTTTCCTCAGATAAAATATGACTAATATTTTCCTCTGATGGTCTTAGGCCCTCAGTAACCACCGTGCTGTGGTGTGCTACCAAAGTTAGAAGCCTTTCAGGTTCGGGTTTCATCTCAATGACACAAAGACTTGGTTTTGGTTTTATTTTTTTCTTAAATGTACCGGAAATGCTGTTTGCAGCCGCATCCTCACCTGAGTATGGAGCGCATGATTGCACTATTGTGCTCTGCGGATCAGGTGGTGTCCAGACATTTCTGTTCTTACGGTCCAACAGCCCTGGATTCCCCGCATAAGCCGAGGGGGCTCTAGTCCTGTGCTGTGGCCATGGGCTTGTAGTCGTACGATACGGGGACACCTCTACAGCCCCTTGGAAGGACAGGGTTCTGTGACTGTGTCTCTAGGTACAGACTGCACTTCTTGATAGCTTTCTTTTTTTAGCTCTGTAGGAGGTTGGGATAGAGAGAGACAACTGAAACAACCAAAGCTGGGGAACTGGAAGCACTTATAAACTTGGAATCCCAAACTCAGGTCTTAGATTGCAGTGGGATCTGTTCTCAGTGAGTACAGTAGGGAAGGAGCTGTTTCTCATGATGTGCAAATAGGTCACGAGTGCACGTACTCCACTGCTGCCTCGACATCTGTCTGTTTACTCTATTTTGTATTTTGAGTCCTGAGACAGAAAGCTTTTATCTGCTCCGGACTCTTCATATGTCACTGTTTCCAAAATACAAGTGACAGATAGAAATCTAGCGGTTGAAAGGCTGGGCCTGGCAGAGGAGGAGGAAGTAAAAAGCATAAAGAGATTAGTCTCTTCTGAGACCCTGTTCAGCAAGACACTGGTGCGAGTGCTCCCTCTGGGATCAGATGTGTGCACGCACCTTGCTGCTTCAGGTCCGATGTGAGTT
The DNA here is from genome assembly GCF_036013445.1 of Caloenas nicobarica. Taxonomy (NCBI): domain Eukaryota; kingdom Metazoa; phylum Chordata; class Aves; order Columbiformes; family Columbidae; genus Caloenas; species Caloenas nicobarica. Next base: position 3,947,276 of record NC_088258.1, on the reverse strand, counting down.
TCTTGGGCCTGTTTCTACAGAGGGTTGGGGGCAGAGGTGGTGCCTTTTCAAGTCTGCCCGAATCCAAATAAATATCTGAGAAGCCTCTTAATACAGGGACAGCTGTCTCCACAAAGGAAAGGTGCATCTGACCTGTGTGCGAGAGTAAAAAAAGGAGGAACGAACTGAGGAGCCACCAGCTCGGTGAGCAGAGTAGCATGGAGCCCTGAGAAGCCGATCAGCAGAGTGCTCGTTGTTACAACCTGTGCTGGGCTTTCTTGGCTCTAATAATGGCGTTAGCATCAAAGCAACATGCAGTAGGACAGTAGAAATTCTTTCCTTGTGGGTCGCTGAGCTATTCGGTGTTATCGCTTGTATGCGCAGATGCTCTGCTGCTGTTGGCAGAGCAACAGGAGTCTTTGTCCAAAGCATCGGTGGGAATTAATCACTGCAGAGGTTTGGGAAGTTTTCTTCTGTGCTCCAGCTCTCCTGGCTAACAGTTGCCTTGATTTTTAACCAGTTAACATCTGGGAGCAGGGCAGAGTGTCTTCTCCAAATGTGCAGAGCCAGCCTTTGTTTTTCTGGAATCTGTGCTGCACCATTAAAGGCTTGCAATGAAGAAAGCGTCACTCCGACTGTAAATAAATCCTTTCCAATTCCAGCTGCACAACCAAAGGAATTCAGCAGATTCCTATTTTTCTAACCATACCATGCCTTCATTTTAACACACTTCAAATTGGCGAATCTCATCTTACACTGCCTTGAGAATAACAGAGAAGAAGTTTCTACTCTAACTTGCGAATAGCTGCAGTTGTGCTCGTTACACGTCTCGGTGCTGTGGCTTTGACCCTGCGGCTGCAGTGATCTGTAGCCGGACTCCTGCTGCGCTGCCCTTGCATGTGTCCAACTCATTTCTCAGGAGCGGTGAGTCGTTCCCGAGCCTGTACCTCTGGGTTTCACTGGGGCATCAGCTCAACCCTTTCTCTCCTTGGATCTATTTGCTCTTGTGTTTGCCTCCTCACCGGGACAAAACCTGCATCCCGCCGTGCTCACTGTTTGATATCTTGTCTCGATAAGTGGAAAAATCTGTCTAACATTCCACCTCACCAAGTGTCTGGCTCTCACTGCTAGCCCATCGCTCTTTGTAATTTTATAACTGCCTAAGGAATTAAATCTGTGTTGTGATAAGTATTTTGTGTCTTCTTCCTTTTGTTTGCTGCTTGGAGATGGGGCTGGGTAAGATGAGGGTGACGTGAGGTGCGTTCTGTGCTCTGTGCCCCAAACCAGAACGCCGGCAGTGATGGTCGCGGTCCTCGCTGTGCTTTGTAACCTCTCAAAAGACACTGTCAGCTCGGGTTTTGCAGGGTTGGGTGGGGAAGCCGAGTTCCTCCTGGCACATTTTGCTTGCAAATGTAATTTTCCCTCTTGTTCCTCCTTAAAGCTCTTCTCAAGGGACTCACACTTGTGTTTTTCTCCTGCTCCTCAGCTGAGCTCTGATAACTTCCTTTATTCTCTCTTTTATGGGTTGCAGCTGAAGCAGGGCTTCCAAATACTGCACTCACTGTCACTCCAAGCTTGTTCCTTCTCACCTTCAAGCCCAGGAGGAAGATCTGGAGTGAGCCCATGTGGATGGGCGTGAGGAGGCATCTCCTGCTTCTGTGTGTATCCTTCCTTTTGCGAAGCCACAAAAACCACTCTGGGGTGGAGGAGAGGAGAAAAAGCTTTTCTGCTCTCACTAGCAGCGATGGAGCGTGTGGCAATGAGAGTCTCCTTGTTCTCCTGTGTGACTGCTGCATTGCAAGGCCTGGGATGTGAAGCTAAAGGTGTCTCCTTTCCTGTTGTAGCTCTGGAGGACAATGTTGTCCTGCCGCTGCTGTTCGTGCACCTCCGTTTGCTTCAGGCGAGATCAGCTGTGTTAGCTCAGCTGGACGTTTCTAAACTTCGTTCAGCTGCTGGTGACATTTCCCGTCTTCTGCTGAGAGCAAACTGAAGAGCTGAGAGAAGCTGCGGGTGGATTCGGTAAGTGGCAGCAACTTCCAGCTGCGGTGGTGATGCCAACACCTCCGCTGTCACCCACGGCCCCAATGGATGCGGCCATCCAGACCCACTGATGATCCGGGAGATCCGACTGCCCCTCTGCTCCTGCCCTAGGAGAGCAAAGCAGAGGATCCTCCAGTAAGAGTGGGGAAAATAGCAAATAGCGGGTGAAACCCATGAACTAGGCAGCTGTGGTTGTGTTTGGATGGGCAGTCTCATGTCTGTCTGCTGTTTCTGAGTCTGGCCCGTTAAGCTGGTGTTTGCTCTCACCAACTGAGGAAAAAGCTCCTCGGGAAGGCGAAGGGCTCTTGGCTGCTGCGTGTGCCACAAGCCTCATGTGTGGGAAAGTGCTGGGAGGCTGGAGAAGGAGCTTTTTTGCAGCCGTGCTGGGCTGGGGGGGATGGTGGTGGGGCCAGGCACAGCGGAGCGGTGGTGGTTTCAGCTGTGTCTTCAAGCTGGGGAGATTCCTGCCCCTGGACCACTACAATACCATGTTCTCCTGAGCAAACTCTATTGCAGCTTTTGAAACTGGGCCTGCAAATTGAGTCCCGGTAGGAGGGGGAAAAAGGTCTGGGCTTCACCTGCCCCCACCGCCTCTGCTGTTGGCTGAATTGTGGGTCTGGTCTGGTCTGTAGGGAAACACTCTGGGTCTCTGCTCCAGGTGCCTCAGGGGGGCCCTTCAGCCCCCCCATACTTGCTCTGTATGGGCAACAAGCACAGTGAAACCGCAGAGAGCTGCTCTTCTCACCCAAAAACAATTTTGGAAAATGAAAGGAGGGAGGCAGAGCACGGAGCTGTTATCTCGCTCTTTTTTAAGGTGTCAGATAGGAAACAGCCTTTCATCTCTCCCAGGGCGAGAGGCAATTTGCATTTCAAGAGGTCAGGACGTAGCTACTTCTTTTTACCATCTGAAATGAGTTTATATAGTCTGTTTGGAAATAAAACAATGCAGGCGCGGAAAGATGGCCTTGGCAGGCTCAAATGAACTAACTGCTCCTGTCACCCCTGGTTTCCCTGGTTGCCACTGGAGGATGCTGAGTCGAGGCGGTACCAGCACCACCAGAGGTGCAACCAGTGCGAAACTGGCTGGGCTAAGGGTGACAGAGGTGCCCTCTGGGAACCTGGGGGGGCTTTGCACCCCGCTGCCATGCCCCAGCTTGGCTCCAGAGCGGGTGCTGCAGCCGGAATAACTCAATAACCATCTCCCCGCTTGCTGCCAGCTCCCGCGCTCGCCCAGGAGCATCAGCCCGGCCCCGGGAATCCAATTCTGCTTAATAAAAAGCCTCTGGCAGCCCCGAGCTTGGCTGAGGTTTGCTGGGCGCTGCTCGCTTTGTTTTCTCAGCTGCCGCCTCTGCCCTCCCCGAGCTCACCGCTGCCGCTTATTTATATTGGAGTTTGCATTAGCAGATGCACTCTGGGATATTCAATTACCTGTAAAGAGCTGTAGCCACGCAAACCTTTGCTGGAGCAATCAAGGGGTTGGGTTTTGTTTGGTTTTTATTTTTTTCCTTGGTTTTGGCTCTTGTTTGTGTGTTGGGTTTTTGTTCGGTTGGTTTTTTTCACGTGCTTTTAAGGGTAGGGGTGGGTAAAGTGGTGGAGTAAAAAGCGTAAGAAAGAAAGAAAGAATCCTGTTTGTGAAATGGCTGGGTAGAAAAAATGATCTCTGGGAAGAAAGCAGCTCCCAGGGCTATTTTTAGCTCTTCTGTTTCTTTTTCTCATCTCCCCCCCGCTTCCCCAGCGCACACTGTGGGTTTGGTGCATGTCAGTCCTGCTGCTCTCCCTCACCTCTCGAGTGCCGGGTGACGCTTTTTATTTATTTTATTTTTGTATCTTATTTATAGCATAGAAGCAGGGGGAAGGGCGGTGGGAGAGGCTGCGCAGGCATCGCCCTCGGACCTGGCTGGGAAAACTGGGGGGTGAGGGGGCAGGGGGGCGTCCCCCCTTTCCCAGGCATCCCTCCCTACCCGGGATCCTCCCATCTCATCCCATCCCTCCTGGATGGTGCTGCTGCCCCAGGACCATCTCCCACCAGCCCCCTGCTCCGAGCAAACGTCCGCGTGGGCTCCCATCTTTGTGCTTTTATGGAAGAAATACATAATTCTTTTATTATTCAATTAGGAATTTAACACGCAATCAGGTGATCGCTTTAAGAGGATTTCCTATAAGGCAGGATTTGAATAACTGTTCTATGAGTAATATATTCCCTTAACTGGTTTATTCCTTTATCAGATTTTTTTTTTCCCCCTAAGCACTTTAATGCATTTACTCTCCCATTGTCAACACTTTTCTCTGCGCTCTTCCTCCCTTCCCAAGCTTATGCAAATCCCCCGTAAGGCGTTTAACGCGCCGTGTGTGTCAATAGCGCTGAAATCCTTGCGACAGCATTAGGCTCCTTGCATGCCCCGACTGATTAAGAGGGGTGGTGGGGCCAGCCTGGCCCCCCAAGTCCCCTTTCAGCCCTCGCTGTGGGGCCGGGGAAGGGGCCCCCAGGCTGAGAGCTGCATTTTTCTAGAGAAAAGGCTGGAGCTGAAAGTGGCTCTTTTCTTTCTGCAGCGCGAAATGTGAATAGGGAGCGCGGGGCCGACCTGTCTACTGCTGTTTGCTGCCTTGTCGGTCGGCTTTGGGGGTGCGTGGAGGTGATAAACTGGTGGGAGAAGCATCTGTGGGTGGAATGTGAGCAGAGGAGGAAGCAGAGGGTGGCAAAATAACCCACGAGCCAGTATCAGCATCAATTTGCTTGCACATCTCTTGCCCATATGCACAGGGTGCATCACCCCGGGTGCTCACCCGTCCCCTGGAGCCCTGTGGGAACAGCTCTGTGCATTGCTGGCAGGAAAAGCGGGTTTGGTGGTTTTTTTTCCGTCACAAATTGCGCCAATTGCCAGGTGTGGGAGAAGCCTGGAGCATTGGCTCTGGGGGATGCAGGTATCCTGCTCGCCTTGGTGGAGCGTTCACTCTGGAACCTACAGACAACCACTTGGACACTGGAGAAATGAGTGTGGGGAGGAGGGCAGGATGTGGTAGCGTGATGGGAACTGGTGAAGGGGTTGTGTTGCCTGTAACTCATGGTTTTCCCATCGCAAGAGGGGCTCAGGCTTTGTGGCTGCTGGTGAGGCCCTTTCTGAGCTCAGCATGGTGGGGAGAATAAAAAAATAAGGGTGGCTGTCACCATTTTCTCATTCCAAAGAAAAATGTCTCAACCTGGGTCTTAAAATATCCTGGTGAGTGGGAGCAAGCTGAACCAGCCCTTCCCGGCCCTCGTTTTCTCTGTGCCCACCGCTGATTGTCTCCTTTTTTTATCCCATCCTGCCTGCGAGTGCAGCAATTATGCAAAGTTGCAATCAAGGAGCTGAATTAGCAGCTCATCTTGGATTAATTAGTGATGGATGCAAATCTATTCCAACAAAGAAGGAGGGGGTGAAGAATGCAAAGGCTGTGGGTATCCTCTCTGGGTTTCTCCAGCTCTCCCAGGCTGGTTTGGCTGATTTGGGGGTGGGAGAGATGCACAGAGTCACCCTTGCAGGAAAATTGAGGCATCTGTGTGGAAGAGGTTGGTCCTTGGCCTCAGGATGAAAGCTGGGCACTCAGAATCTGATGTCCTCATCTCTACCTCAGCCCCTGCATCTCCCCAGAGCCCTTAAATCCAGTTAATCCCTGTGGCCTCCAGTGCTGAGCTCCTGCCAGCACCGGGGGCTTCTGTTCACCTGCAATAGGATTGTGACAAACCACTTGCATTGAACAAATTCCCCAGCTACTCCCTCTTTCTTGCAGGCCCCGATAATCCCCCGAGTGTGACTCCAGCCAAGCAACAACCTCCCTGTTTAATCCGCATGGTCTCTATGCGAAGCCAGCGCTGCAGAGGATGCTGCTGGTGCTGGCACGGGATGCTTGGGCAGCATTGTGAGCAGACCCCGGGGAAGGATGCAAAGGCTGCGATGCTGTTTAAAAGGAGTTTTCCAAGAGGGAATTGCAGGCTTGGGATCGGCTTCCCCTTCCCGTGAAGTATAGAGATGGATGCACAGTGATCCCGGGTGCACTGAGCACCAGGGTTGGGGGGACCCAGATGTTTCATCCCTTTGCTGGGTCCCCAAAGCTCAGTGATCCCAGGTACAGCATCACCCACTGCAGCTGGTGCAGAGGAGACATGGTATAGGGCATGGAAAGCCCAGGGTACTCTGGCAGGGTGAGCACAGTTTGGGTAAGGAGCTGTTTTGCCACTTCTTAACCAAGGGACAGCTTGTGGCTGTGCCCACCGGCATGGGGACAGCAGGGACGGTCTCTTCCTGGAGTCCCCAAGGGTTTAAAACTGTGGGTTTTTTTCAGTGTGGTTGGATACGAACATCTGAAAAGTCTCTCCTTCCTCTCACCTCTGCAACAGCAATGATTAATAAACTGTGACTCCGCTGAAAGGGCAAGAAAAAACCCCCACAATGCAGGAGATTTCTGGACACCGTCCTAATCTGACATCTCTGAGCTAAATGAAGCAGCAGCATCTTATTCCACCCAGCGGGATTAATCAGCGTTCGACCAGGCTCCGGGAAAGTGAGGTAAGGCTCTGAGCAGCGCAGAGCCGTGGTGAGGCAGCCGCAGGGTGTTAGCTGGTTCAGGGAGCCGAGCAAATCCCCCCTTGTAATCCAGCAAACGCTGCTGGGATGCACCCGCTTGTGCCGGGAGCCGTGGAATAGCAGGGAAAGGCAGGAAAAGGGGAGAAGGCAAAAACACCTCCAAAAAGCTGTGATTCGGGCAAGGGATGCTCTATGGTCCATGGCGTTGGATGTGAGGGTGCAGAGAGAGGGCCCGGGATGGGGCTGTGCGTGCGGGATGTCCCTCCTGCCATGGGGACTGGGGTATCTGGACTGGCTTCATCCCATTGCGCTCGGAGCATCGCGCCTGGCAGGTTTTCCTGGCTGGTAAAGTGGGTCAAGCAGAAACCCAAGGAGCATCCGAGCTCACCAACTGTGAGCCAGCTGCATCAAAGCTGAATTATTCAGGGCCAGCTTAAAAGATTGAAGAGCCCAGCAAGATTCAGGGAGAGCCCAGCTCATGGGACTTCCCCCCCCCGTCCCTGTTGGGCAGAGGCGGCTCAGCCTGCCCATGCTTGGGGGCACCTAAACCCCATTGCCAACACAAGACTCTGGCTCTTCAAGAGGGTGGATGATGTTTCCCCATTTGGCATGGGGAAAGCAGAGAGAAAGCCCTGGGAGAAGTTGACCCTGATGGATTAATCTCCCTGTGGTCACCCATAGCCTCCCTGAACCATAGCAGTGTCCTCTGGTACCCCAGCATGGGCCCCTTGCACCCACAGCAGAAATAGCAGAAAGGGAACCCCTTTGTCCCCCGAAATTGGGATCAAGAGATCGTGTGATTTTTAGACAGCATGGTAAAAGTCATAGGCTTGTTATTTGCTATGAGGTGTTTGGCTGCAGCATCTTCCTGCAGCTCAGGGAGCACCAAGTGCACTTGGGAGCCGAGATGCTCCGCTGAGCTCAGTCACTTTTACAGGACAACCCCCCGGCTCTGTAACCGGGGCTTCGGGATGGGGAGAACCAGCTCCTGAGGAGAATCCCTGCAGAAAGCGGTGAGTAACGCTGCCTGGCAAGTGCCAAGACAGTGGCACTTCGCTGGCAAGCCGGGAAAAGGCGAGCACATATATGCTTCAGCCCGTCCTGCTGTTTTTATAAAACACTCGCAGTGTCTGGGTGCCAACCAGGGAATTCCTGCCACAGCCACCCTATTTTCTTAAATTTCCAAGGTACCTGGAAAGGGGTGATGGGGTCTGGTGTAGGGTGAGGGGATGTACCCCAGGAGGAGTGAGGTGTTTTGTGATTTCGTATAGTGCCTTGTTGTAAACCTAGCCAAAAAAAGCAGCCTGAAAAAATTCCCCCCTTGCACTAGCGCACTGAGCTTTGCGGGTGCTCAGCTAAGGGGAAGCGGGGAGCTGAGCCCCTGGCTCTGGGCAGAGCTCAGCGCAGCAGTCTGGTTTGCTCTGAGCCAAATTCTGGCTATTCCAGCCAAGGAGAAAAGATGGAAATTTCCACATGGCCTGTTTTCCTCCCTGCAATGAATTTGTGGGAGCCCCTTTGCTCAGCCCGGCAGAAGGGCGGCTGAAGAGGCGCAGCCAGTTTTCTCTCTAATTTCCTCCGGTGTGAGCAGCAGCAGCAGCGCATCCCCCCAGCCCTGCACACTGATTTATCCAAGGCAGCGTTTATTGACTGCAAGGAGATTGTAATTCACAGCCTGGCACGCTGCAGCCACGGATGGTACCTCTCCCCTTCCCACTGCCGCCATCGCCATCCTCCCACCCCCGGGGGGAAAAAGCACAGCAAGGGCTGGTCCCCCAGGGCTGTCACCTGGTTTGGTGGGAGGGGGCACCTGCTGTGTGTCCCCTGCTCATTCTTTGATGTTCCTGTGAGAAAACCTGACAGCGTCAGCTCCCTGTTATATCTCCTGCAGCCTCGGCCAGCCCGCCCAGCTCGGGAGGGGTGGGGGCACTGCCTGGAGCACTTTCCTTGGGGGGACACGATTTCCCCACCGCCCCATGCTGTTCGATCCTTTCCTTTTCTGCTTCCACTCCCTGGTTATGCTGAGGAGCAGAGAACGCCCCAACTTGTTTCCCCAAAAAGCTGGGGGGATTGCTGCATTCTGGTAGATGGAGCTGTCATCCATCCATCTGTCCTGTCCATCCATCTCTTCTTCCGTCTGTCCGTCCATCCATGGGACAGCTCATGCTAACCCCATTGACCCCTCTTTGGCCAAAACTGTTTGCAGAATGGGCAGGACCTTGTCCCTGCAAAGCTCATGTCCCCAGTGACATTCCCAGGGATTTCATCTTAATTAATATCTCTTTGCAATTAGCTCCAGGCCTCTGAAACCCCTCATAGGCGGTACCTATAGACAGGGCTATCCATGTGCTCTGTTCATTGGAAAAACCTTTCCTGCGGCCCCCGGGGGAGGCTCGGGGAGCCCCCTCTCCCGGTGCGCACCCCCGGGAGGGGGCGGAGGAGGAGTGAAGGGAGGCGGGAGGACGCGGTGGGGCGGGCGGCAGCGCCGGGGCCGCGTCTGCTCCTCGCTCGCAGCCGCCGCTCTCGCTCCGGCCTCGCCCCGGCTCCGTGTCCCCCCCGCTCCCCCGGCGGAGGCTCCGCCGCGGCGGGGCCGGGGCCCGGCGGGCGCTGAGCGGGGCGGGCGCAGCGCGGATGCCGCAGAACCGCCGCGGCGGAGCCAGGTAAGAGCCGCCGCCGACCTGTTGGGCACGGTCGGGACCGCGGGGGGCGAGGTGGCTCCCCCGACCCCCCCACTGCCCTCCCCGGCTCCCCAGCGTCCTCCCCCGGGCGCGGCCGGGCTGGGTTTCCTCCTCTCTCCCTCCTGCAAGATGCTTCTCCTTCACCCCCAGGACCGGGGTTATTAAATTCCTCTCTGTTTATTGCAACTTCGCTGCTCGCCAAGATGTCGGGGGCCCTTTTGCCAGAGCAAAAATCGTTTATCGGCGCTGACGGGAGGGGTCTGCGGTGCGCGGGGGTCACTCGGCACTGGGGTGCAGCGGGGATGGGGTCCCCCGCTCTGCCCAGCCCTGCGGGTGCCCTGTCCCCGGGTGAGACCTCGCAGCCCTGGCCATGGTGGAGGACCCCCCCCCTGTAATTTCCACCCTGTGGCCACAGGGACAGCAAGGCCTGAGTCTCCTCCCACATCGACAGGTGTAAATCCAAAGGGAGGGAAAAATGTGGCTCGGGGGTGCTCGGAGCAGGCGAGGCAGATGGGTGCTGGAGTACTGGTCCAGCACCAGAGCCGTGCAGCACATCTCGCTCTGCTCCCAGCTCCACGGCATCAAGAAGTTTGGGACATGGTAGGTACGGGGTGTTTCCAGACATACTCTCCAGCTGGGATCTCTGCTGCAGAAAAAAACCCTGCAACAGGCTTTCCCAGCATCCTGGGAGATGCTTCCCACTGGGTTTTATTGCCTGGAGTAGCATCAGGCACAGGAGGATGCTCGGTGGAGGGGATCACAGCCAGCTCCTCTGTGACTGACGGGATGGAGCGGTGTCCCCAGCTGAAACGTGCTCTGCTGGCTTGTTTTGCCCGTGGTGCTCTGGGATGAGGGGTCGTGGTGCAGGACCCCAGCCTGGTCCTGTCCAGGCCTCTGCACAACCTCAGGGCCGTGGCAGCACTGCTCAGTGCCCCCAGTCCCTGCGGCGAGCAGATACATTTTAGGCTCTAGGATTCTGTTTGCAGGGGCCGTGGGCACCATATTTGCCCCCCACCCAGGGGTCCCCCAGCATCCGACCCATCCTGGCAGCCAGGGAGATGCTGGGAAGCCTCTCTGCTCCTACAAACACTACATCTGGCAGGGAGACCAGAGAAATCACTGTAATTGATTTTTCTTCCCTTGCCTGCCTCAGCCTGCTGCCTTGGAGGCGATTTGCCTCCCCTTGGCCGGTGGGGTGGTTGGTGGGCGGTGGGCACAGAGGCAGGCTGGCATCTAGCGACTGGTGCCGGTAATACTGAGTGACCCCTCCCCAGGGCCTGGGATGGGATGGCCCTAGAGGCTTGAATCATGTTTTGGGTGGCTCTGGTGGGGTTGCTGGAGGATGCCAGGTGTTTTGGGAGCTCAGTTTGGGATGCATTTGGCATGGCACCTCTCGGCTGCGCTCTGGGGTCTCTCTGGCAGCTCCTAGAGCATCTCCCTGCTGTGCCACGGCCCCTTGGAGAAGCAGATCCAAAATGTTTGCCTTAAAAGCTGGGTAGCATCCCACCCTCTCCCAAAAAGGCTGCAGGAGTGTGTCTGCCCAGGCCGGTGGTTTTGTCCCAGCTCCAGGCAGCAGAGATGCTGAAAAAAGGGCATAAACCAGAGTAAGCGTGTGCTGCCTGCAGAGAGCAAGGGCTTCCCGAGGCAGCCGGGATCTTCCTCCATCAGTGGTTTTCACCCATTAATTTCTCTAATTGCTTTTGGAAAGCGCGGTGGCATTTGGCATTGGTAGCATTGCGGTGAGGTGTTGAGCAGGGCTGGGGTGAGTGCTGTGCCATGGAGGGGGTTCCCACGGACGCCCCGATCACCACTCACCACCCAAAACTCCTGCCCAGTGGGTCAGGGAATCCCACTCTCCTCCAGGAAAACATCTTTCCAGGTGGAAACACAGGAGCCGCAGTGGTACGGTGGGGTGACAAAGGCTCAGGGCCAACCACATGCCATCCATCCCTTGCAGACCCCTGGCATCACCCCCAGGGGACAATCCCCAGGGGGACACAGGGGCTGTGCCCTGGGGGTGTCACCGCTCTCCCTCCCAGGCCGACCACGATGGGCTCAGTGGGAGCCGAGCGCTTCAAGGAGCTGAGCCCCACGGGGACGCTGGAGGGGAACGTGGTGATGAGCTTCAGCTTTGACAGCTACCAGCTGGAGGAGGACGAGCTGCAGCGGGGCAGCCAGGCCAAGGGCGTCCTCACCTTCATGGAGCCGGGTGAGGGCAGATGCCACCCCAACCACAGCCGGGACCTGCGTTCCTGCTGCTTTCCCACCCATTTAGGAGCTTCCTGGGATGGGCTTAATAGCCACAAATGGCCTGAAATGCCATTAAAATGCCTAATGCCTTTTTTTTTTTTTTTTTTTTTTTTTTTTTTGGAGCTGTTTGTACCCACGTGAGGTGCACAGCATCCCGTGGCAGCAGGCTCTGCAGCTTGGCAAGGAGCTGAGGGTTCATGCCCCGGCTCTCCTGCCCAGCTCGCCCCAATCCTGCAGCTTCACCCTTTCCCATGCAGGGCTCAGGGATGCTCCTGCTCCCGGGATTTCCCCCAGCCCTCTTCTGCATCCCAGGGTATCCTTGTCCACCTCCAGCCCCTCCTGTGCCTTGGCTTTGCTGATTACCTGCACTGCCTGGCTCTCAGGTTGTTCGGCTGCTGTCAAAACTCATCATCCCCCAAATCCCGGGTGTCTTCCTGCCTCCTGCATCTTGTTGAAATGCTTTTATTTAGGGAAGAAGTTTCTTGGTGCTGGGGCTATTTATTTGTGAGAGCTGTGGGGTGCTGGTGACCCCTTAATGTGCCATGAAGGATGTGGGACCACTACCCATCGCCTCACAGCTGGGGTCTGCTGCAGGTCCCATGGGTGCAGCAGTGCCACTGTCATGACTTTTTCCATTTTCTTCCACCTTTTGGGGCAGTTTCTGAGGATCCTGAGCCCCAGGATCGCTACCATGGGATTTACTTCGCCATGCTGCTGGCCGGGGTGGGATTTCTTCTGCCGTACAACAGCTTTATCACCGATGTGGACTACCTGCACCACAAATACCCAGGTAGGTCTCCAGCAGCTGCAGCACCTCCCAGCCACCCCAAACCTGGGGAGACCTTGGCCACACTTCCAGGGGAGCCGCTCCCCCACCACCCCCATCACCTGCCTCTTCGCAGGGACCTCCATTGTCTTTGACATGAGCCTCACCTACATCCTGGTGGCCTTGGTGGCCGTCATCCTCAACAACGCGCTGGTGGAGCTGCTGAGCTTGCACACCCGGATCTCTGTGGGTGAGTGGGGGTCCCCACGCCCATTGGCAGTGCTGGCCCCACGCTGGCCCCCACCATCCACCTCCATCTCCCATCTGCAGGTTATCTCTTCGCCCTGGGGCCTCTACTCTTCGTCAGCATCTGCGACGTCTGGCTGGAGCTCTTCACCCGCAGGCAAGCCTACGCCATCAACCTGGTGGCCGTCGGGGTGGTGGCCTTTGGCTGCACAGGTATGTGGGACAGCGGCTGCGCTGGGGCAAGAACAACCCTCAGATGGGGGTGGGAAAACAGCCCCATCCCCAGGAGCTGCAGTCTCTTGGGTCAACCTCCTGTTCCCACCACTAGATGAGATGTGTAGATGAGGCTCTCAGGGACATGGGTTAGTGCCAGGGTTGGGTTAACGGTTGGACTCCACGATCTTGAGAGTGTCTTCCAACCAAAATGATTCAATGATTTTTATAAGCTGACCCTTGTGTCCCTGCTCCATCCCCTCCACCTCCATCCAGACACTGCGGGATCGGCCAGAGGCACCAGCACCAAAGCGTGCATTGATCCCCAACACCACCAATCTGGGCCACCATGGTGGCTTCCCAAACCCCTGCACTTGGTGGCCACTCCTGGTGGGAACAGCCATGGTGGGGCATCCAGGGAGGGCAAAAAGCCCCCCGACTTTTGGGGCAAGAAGGCTTTGGATGCTGCACTGGCTGTTCAGGAAGGGTGCAGCTCCCGGGTGGGTCCCCACCAGGGTTTATTGTCCCCACCCGGCATTTCGGCTGCAGCAATAATCCCTCCTTCTCCCCTTGGCGCGTCTCTCCTGAAGTGCAGCAATCCAGCTTCTACGGCTACACGGGGCTGCTGCCCAAGCGCTACACGCAGGGCGTGATGACGGGCGAGAGTAAGTACCTGCATCTGCGTCCATGTTCAGCTGTGTGGGACCCCCGGCGGGGGGGACCCTCCTCTAGTGTCACCCGTGGCCCTGGCGAGTCACACCCATGGCCCTGCTGTCCTGGCAGATCAGGGACACCCCTGGGTGCTCCCCAGCAAACCAGGGCTTTTAATGGTTTGTAAATCACTTGTGAGACCCAGTGGGACATGTCGAGCTGGGGGTGGGGGTGTCTGCAAGGAGCTGGCTCCACTGCCCCCCCCAAAAATCACTGTTTGTAGCTACTCCACACCTGGAGGCATCACCACATGGTAGGGGGCTGCTGGGGGTCCCCAGGCCATGGGGCTCGGCAGGACCCGGTGCCAACAGCTCTCCTGTGCCACCAGGCACCGCCGGGGTCATCATCTCACTCAGCCGCATCTTCACCAAGCTGCTGCTGTCAGACGAGAAGGAGAACACGGTCATCTTCTTCTTCATCTCCATCAGCATGGAGCTGACGTGCTTCATCCTCCACCTCCTGGTGAAGCGCACCCGCTTCGTCCGCTACCACACCGCCTGCTCCCGCAAGGGTGACCCCGAGGCCCGGGGGGCCGGTGACCGTGGGACGGGTTACCGCGTCCACCACGACGTCACTGCCGAGGATGTCCACTTTGTAAGCCAAGGGTGGGTTTCCTTGATGCCCCCTGGCGTCTCTCTCCCCACTGGAGCTCAATGCTGGTGTCTGTTCTGCTCCATGCAGGAGAACCAGTCCCGGGGACGGCCGAGCTCCCCCCGGGGCAGCCCTGGCCCCGAAGCTGAGTTGGCTGGTAGTGGCACCTACATGCGCTTTGATGTCCCTCGGCCCAAAATCAAAAGGAGCTGGCCCAGCTTCAGAGGTGCGTGGTGGGCTCAGGGAAGGGAGTGGGGTGAGACAATTTTGCAGCATTTTATGGGGCAGAGGGAGCGATCGGTGGCCTGGGGCTTTGAGGAAGGGGCATCCCCTTCTCAATGCACCTAAAAACATGGGGCAGTCACACCTTTGGAAGCCACCTTTGGGTGTGCAGGCAAGACTTTGGGGCCCTGCAAGGGTGGGCTCTGGGTTCTGGCTGAACCGTGCTGCCTGTCCCTGCCAGACATGCTGCTCCACCGCTACGTCGTGTCCCGGCTCATCTGGGCCTACATGCTCTCCATCGCCATGACCTACTTCATCACGCTGTGCCTCTTTCCCGGCCTGGAGTCGGAGATCCACAACTGCACGCTGGGGGAATGGCTCCCCATCCTCATCATGGCCATCTTCAACCTCTCTGACTTTGTCGGCAAGGTAGGAGAGAGGCCAACACCAACGTGGGAAGGGGTAATGTATCCCCCTCCACCCCTGCCTCCTGGTTTTGTGTCCTCTTTCAAAGCCACTTGGCTTCGCAAAGGGTCCTCTCCACCCCATGGATATCTAACCAGCGTGAGGTTGCTCACTGGCACGGCCAAACTTGAGCTCCTGCAGCAGATGGCCTTTCCACCATCTTGTTTTCTGCTTGCTGCCGCATTTCGGGCACCACGTTGCCCTCCCCAGCCTCCTCACTTCTCCAGCATGGTCTCTGCCCCTTGCTGCAGATCCTGGCTGCCCTGCCCTACGACTGGAGAGGGACCCACCTTCTCATCTACTCCTGCCTCCGCGTGGTCTTCATCCCCCTCTTCATCATGTGTGTCTACCCCAACGGGAGGCCCACCTTCGGCCACCCTGCCTGGCCCTGCATCTTCTCCCTCCTCATGGGCATCACCAACGGCTACTTCGGCAGCGTCCCCATGATCCTGGCCGCCGGGAAAGTGAGCCCCGAGCAGCGGGAACTGGCAGG
Organism: Caloenas nicobarica; assembly: GCF_036013445.1. Classification (NCBI taxonomy): domain Eukaryota; kingdom Metazoa; phylum Chordata; class Aves; order Columbiformes; family Columbidae; genus Caloenas; species Caloenas nicobarica. The sequence goes on along the minus strand of NC_088258.1, from coordinate 3,932,063 downwards.
TAGGACCAACCCCTCCCAGGGACCCAAACGTGGGGTGGCCAGAGCACCCTGACGCCCCTTGTCCCTTCCCGCAGGGAACACCATGACCGTGTCCTACATGACGGGCTTAACGCTGGGCTCGGCCGTGGCATATTTTGCCTACAGTCTCACCAGTACATCCCACAGTACCTGTTTCTACACCGAAATCTCCAACGGCTCCTTTACATCAGGGTACTGAGTCCCGGGGTGGGGTGATGGGGACAGGATGGGACCTGCTTCCCACCACGGTCCCCATCACCCCACTTGGCCCATGTCCCTCCTTGGGACGGGGGCCTGGAGCCAGAAAGCTGCCCCAGGATGGATAAGGACTGGCATCCCAATGACCGGGGCATTCCAAAACAGCCTGTACTGCCTAGCCAGGGCCATTTCTTGGGGTGACATTCCTCCCTACCCCAGGGGACAGTCCCTTTGCCCTTGGGGGGCTTGCCCATCAGTGATGTGCAGCTCTCTGGTGGAGGCAAGGGGAGGTTCTTCTGTTTGAGTCAAGCCATTGCCAGGAGGAAGAAAAATACTGCCAAATCCCAAAGGGAACGGGAGCAGCGCTGGGGAGGAGGGTGAGGAAGAGGAGCAAGAGCAGAACGAAATGCTCCTTCAGACCCCGGTGGCTTTCAGAAGGTGGGTCCGCGCTTTCACTGATGGTGCTGCAGGTGTTCACCAAGAACGGCTTGAAATCATGAGCCCTCCCCACACATGCCGATTGCTGTGTAAAATACCCAATTCACTTCTGCTAGTTGGAAAAGGTTGGTTTTGTGGTGTTTTTTTGGGTTTTTGGTTTTTTTTTTTTTTTCGGTTGTGGCTTTGCTTTGCCCCTTCCCAGCTGCGAGAGGGGCAGGGTCTTACCTCCCACACCCCCATGCTGTGGGTCTGCCCCATAGCAACAGGGCCGAGGCCACTGCTGAGCTGCAGGATTTCTTGCAAGGGAGTTAAAAGTACTTTTAGGTAAGGATGTTGAGTGCTTCAAAGGGGCATGTAAGGAAGATGGGGACAGACTTTTTTTGCAGGGCCTGTTGCAATAGGACAAGGGGTGATGGTTTTAAACTAAAAGAGGGGAGATTCAGGCCAGACAAGAGGAAGAGATTTTTTGCAACGGTAGTGAGAGCCTGTTCCGGGCTGGCCAGGGGGGTGGTGGATGAACCACCCCTGGAGACATCCCAGGCCAGGCTGGACGGGGCTCTGAGCAACCTGAGCTGGTGCAGATGTCCCTGCTCATGGCAGGGGGGGCACTGGATGAGCTAGGAAGGTCCCTTCAACCCAAACTACTCTGTGATTCTAAATGAAGCTGATGCCAGAATAAGTGTCTTTGCCTGATTTGCCACTGGCACTGCAGGCTGGGCTGGCAAACACACAGGGGGGCTTGGGGTGCCTCTTGTGCTGCTCCCCTTCTCCAGGGTCCCCTCTGTCACCTGGGGCAGCCGGACTTGTCCCCGGGTCACACCAAACCCCTCTGAACTGCTGCCAAAACAAGATGTTTGCTGGATGAAATGGGCTGAGCAGAGCAGGATCTCCAGAAGTTGCCAACACCACAGGCTGCTGCTTTTTTTTTTTTTTTGGTCGGGGAACTGGTGGCACCTCGCTGTGCTGGGAGTCAGCAACTGTCACCTCCCAAGGATGTGCAGCCCAAGGGCTGGAGGTGGCGGGAGCAGCAGCTCCAGGCTCAGCACCCCCCACCAGCCCCGGCCTGGGTGAGGTGCAGCTCACAGCAAAATGAGCAAATCCAGCATTTCAAGCCCCAAAATGTCATCCCAGGAGGAGTACAAGAGTCGCTGTGATCGTGGCTGCAGGAGAACAACTCGCACCTCTTGCCCCATGGGCCCCGGTGAGCCGAGAGCCTCCAGCCTCACAGGGTGACGGACAGACGGATGCTTCCCAGAGAGCCGTAAAGCGCCTGGGTTGGGTCTTTCCCCGAACGCGAGGTGGACGCTGAACCAAAAACTGATCATTGCCACCGAGGGGAGAAAAACCTCGCAGTCAGGACAAGCGGGACAAAGAAAGATGCATCGCTGAGTTACTTTTTTTTTTTTTCAATTAATTTTTTTTTTTTTATGAAAAAAGATCACACGGAGTTCTCCAACAAACAGAATGCCAAAAAAAATTGTTTTAAACAAAACATAAACAAAACAAAACAAAAAAAAAGACAAAAACCTGGCTCTCCTTTCCTCTCGATTGTCTGAAATATCCTTGTGTTCCATAGAAGGCAGTGGGTTTTAAGTGCTTTCTATTTAACATTAGCATAAAATCTCTCTCTCGCGCGCTCTCTCTCGCTCTTTAAAATATGCTCACACAATTTGCTTCTAGAAGTACAGTACACTTTGAGCGTGGGGGGTGTGCCTGTTCCCAGATCATTTACAATCACAATCCAACAGGAAATAAAAAATAATATTCTAAACGTCAGACTGTGTTAATTTCTGTCTTTTTTTTTCTTTTTTTTTTATAATTTCATAATTTTTTTTCACAGTTTTAAAAAGTTTATATTTATATATATATATTTATATTTATATTTATAATTAAAAAGTTGAATCCATTTAAAGACTTATAATACAGGAGGGCTAAAGAGTCTTTTGGTACATTAAAACTGTACAGGCTGGAACCGTCACTATGCGAGGCGGCGGTGGCCCGCGGTGGAGATGGTACGAGCTCAGCACCATGTGGTTCATTTAAAGGACGAGTGGGTAACTTCACGGGGGGGGGGAATTCTCCCCCAAGCCTGGTCCTCCAGCCTCTTCTAAGCAGCCAGTACCCGGGCGGATAGTTCCCAATCTGTCCTTGTCACAAGCGTCTCCCCACCGGAGCCCGGGCCGAGCTCTGTCCCAGCGATCTGTAGTGCCAGTCGGTAGTTGTGAAGATCAGTGCGTCTCTTGGAGGTTGGTGGTGGTGGGTTTTTTTTAATTTTTTTTTTTAAATTTTAAGTGCAAGGATGGTGCACTGCTGCGTGGTCCTCCTCCGGTGTCCCCTCCAGCCCGCTGTAACCCTGGCGGTGATGCCATGGCTCCGGTGTGGGCCCGGGGAGCGAGACGGTGGGTCAGCGCCGCAGAGGGACGGGGAGGTGACAGTGGCGGCTCTCCGGGAGCCGTGAGGAGGTTGGACGGCTGGACGGAGCACGCTGGACGGTCCCCTCCCCGAGCCCGAGGTGGCAGCGGGGCTCTGGCTGTGGAAACGCCGCAGGCAGGCATAGCTGGGCTTCACACTCTGTCCCTGTTTCCTTCAGACGAAGGGCAAGGGCGTCCCAGCAGCTCCGCACCTCTGCTCGGGCAAGGCATGGAGGGTGAAGCTGGGCGAGGGATGGCAAAATCCAACGGGCTGTGGTCTCCTCTGCTCCAAGCACCCAGCAGCAGCTTTTCCCAGTCATTTCCTTCCCCGCTTCACTGCACGCTCCAAGATGAGTTGTTTGCCAAGTGTCACTCCCCGCTCTGCCACGCAACTTGCTCCCCCCAGCACCTTTGCAGGGCAGAGAGATGGGGAAGGTGGGTTCAGACTGTTTGTTCGAGGCAGCGGGAAGGCAGCATTCCAGACTGGATGTTGGCTTGTCTTTCACCCGGCTCCTCCCAGCCCAGAAGACCTCTTCTGCCATCTTGGTGCTGGGGCCATCTCTGCCCCTCCGTGCTCCACAGCTCCGTCAGGGGCCTCCAGGGAAAAGGAACCGCAAAAAGGCGCTGAGAGGATCGAGACGAGGCGCTGAGAGAGACTCATCTCCTTTCTCTTTCACCCTGTCCTTCCTAAAGGGTCATGCGAAACTAAGCAGGAAAGGGAATATAAGGACGGAGAGGAGCGTATGCAGAAGGCTAGCGGGTGTCCCTCCATGTACAGGCGGCTTCTGAGTTACTGATGGGGACAAATGACACAAAAGGGATCCCTCCTGCCGGGGGAGGTCCCGCTGGTGAAATGATCACGAGACCCATGTGCTTTCCTGGACCAAAAGGAGGAAGGGAGAAGTTGATCGAGTGTCACCTTACTTAAAGCCACTTCCAGAGGAGCCTTGGGGTTCAAGCAGCAGCAGCAGCACCACCCAACGGCATCTTCAAGTCCTGTAACTGCTTCCCCAACTCCTTTCTTCAGCTCTCTCCTTCCTCCTCGTGTCTCTCGCGCTCTCCTGTCTGTAGTGTGACACAGAAGTCATGAGCATTGAAAGAAACAATCATGTCGTCTGAACAGGCACGTCCTCAGGTTTGTCCCGTCCCTTCCCAGGGGGTGGCATGTGTCCCCTGGGCAGTCAGCAGATGACAGGGACCCCGTCGGTGTTGAAGATCATGCCCGTAGTGGGCTCGTAGGTCCCTGCAAGGTAGTAGAGGTCCTCACTGTCTTGGTATTTCTTCGTCTTTAGCATCTGCTCATATTGATCCAGACCAACAACAAGACACTTATGTGAGATAGTCTGGACATCATTTTCATCCACGTGAGAGGACTGGTAGAGGGCTCGCTGCATTACAGAACGGGAGGAGGGAGATGGAAAGAGAAGGAGCAATTAGATCTCACAGCATTTACAGCATCAGCTTCAATATACAGGAAAAATATCCATTGCAACTGGCCAGGGCTTGTGCTCACACTCGAGCAGAACTCCCCACTCATCCCCACCGCCAGCTCCGGGGAGAGACACTGCAAATCTGCATGGACACAGCGTGGACAGAGCACTAGACCTGAGACCTTGCGCCTGCTCAGCTCTCGCTGATGGGAACGCCACAGCTGCCAAACACACGGGCAGGGGAATACGGCAGCCGGGAGTTCGTCATCCTCACATCAAGGATGCAAATGCAAAGATGGGTGCTGGATACCAGCCTCACTGTTCCTCCCAACACCCAGTACCTGCCGCTAGTCCCACCCTCCCAAAAAACACCCATCCAAAGTCCTGGGCACTGCGGACTCAGCAGCTGAGGCAAAAAACAAGAGCCAGAGAAGCTCAGGGGGCATTTCCCCAGCAGCATTTGCTACGGTGTCCCCAGCGTCCCCTCCCAGCCCTCCTCCAACCTCACCAACCTCCATAAAGTCCTTCCTCTGGTTGGATGCCTGCAAAGCTGTGGACAGACTCCTGCCCGATTTCTGATCCCAGCGCTGTGCCCAAGAGGAAAAGAGAAAAAAGAAGTGAAAAGCAGGTGAAATACTTGTTTTTCCATCCTATCCCCTCCTGCCCACCACATGTGCCTTTACAACCTCAACTGCTGTCTACAGTCACCAGTAATAAACACTAAGGCCCTACTGTAACCTACACTGCACGTGTGCAAATTTCAGTGTTTCTGAGCACCAGGTCAGTTATTCTTACACTGTAAAAAGACCTGATCTGGCTCTTGACTCTGTTTTTGGACCAACACAAAAGTCTTTATTTCCTAATGCGATAAAACCCACCCTTCCCCTGCTCAAGGGGCAAACACCGGGCTTGTCCACACCACAGGCAGCCCCCACAACATGAAACTATGGGGCCACCCCCATTATGGTACCAGTAAGAAACTGGGCCATGGGTGTTTTCCTCATCCTTGGAAACAAAAGGGAGCAAGCAGCTTTGCAGCCCTCTCAGCAAAGGAGACCAGCCTACCTTGCCTTCGTTGAGTTTCTTCCCAGGGTTGGTTTCTTCTGGGTGATAAAACCATTTGACTCGGACCACCATGTTGTTCCCCCATGACTCCCACATGCTCTGGATCCGGCCAATGTAGGGCAGGTTGGGGCGGCCGGCTGAGAGGAAAACCGCGCAGTCTCCGATGCGGATTATCTCCTTGCCCCGGACGATGGCCTTGTAGAAGAGCTTCCTGGCCTTCCCTTTCATCCCTCGTCTCTGCCAAGAGAAGATCACGCAGGTGAGCAGCCAGGGATCACCCAGGTTTTCCCCACCCACCATTCGCCCTGTCCCACATCCCACCCTTGTTCAGCAGAGCCACAGCATCCACAGGTGTTCCCAGAGGATTTGGGGCAGAGGGACACGCCATGCAGGATGGCTCCCCCAGACCTCTCCTAGCAAACTGGAGACCTTGGCTGGGGACACACACCATGCCAGCAGAGTTTCACCGCCCCAGGAGAAGGGAAAGGACACGGGTCAGGGGCACCACAAAGCAAACATCAGCGCCAAGCGCTACAGAGCATTGGGAGAGGCTCTGTTTACCTGTGTGGGCTTCCCGAACCACTTCCACAGCTGCCGCGCGGGAAGGAAAGCAGCAATTTTGGGCCTGTTCTCCACCGACGGCAGCCGCTGGCGCTTGGCCAGCTCCTTGGTGGTGGGCAGGTGGATGCCCTCGCGTTTTTTGGGCCTGCTCTTGTTGCTGCTCTGCTGTGGTGCCGGCTGTTGCACCGGCTGCTGCGCCGGCTGTTTCTGGCTCTGAGGGTGGGAGGATGCGCGGGATTTCCCTGCCTGCTTGGTTTGCTTGGGTGGGAGGGTTTGCTGCACCGAGGAACTTGGCTGGGCCTCAGCTACTTCGTCATCAGAGCTACAGGAGGAGTCTTCATCTGTAGTGGAGGAGGAAGAAGAGCTGGAGCTCGATGAAGAAGAGGTCGATGAGGCTGAGGAAGAGGAAGAAGAAGAGGATGAAGAGGAGCTGCTGCTAGAAGAGGAGGAGGAGGAGGAGTTGGAGGAAGAGAGAGGGGTGGATGCCCTCGAGCTGGCTGAGCTGCTGTCCTGGGCTTCCCCTCGGTTCTTCTCAGCCTCCTCCTCTCCCTCCGACTCCGAGCTGCTGTCACTGCTGTTGCTCTCAGACTCATCAACGGCTGCTGGAGCTGCTGCCTTTTCCTCCTGGTCCTTTGAAGCCGTGAGGGTCTCCGTGGAGCCATCAAACTTTCCTCCGAAGCTGGCAGGGGAAGGGTCTCCCTCGGCTGCTTTGACTCGGGAAGATTTCTGCTTCCCTTCTGCACCCACTGCAGGGGAATAGCCCAGCCCCAAGAGACTCTTGCTGTCTCGACGACTGGCCAGGTTCGAGTCCTCCAACATCCTCATCGCCTCCTTCATCTTCTTTGTCTTTGGAGACATCACGCCCTCATGGTCCAGCTTGATCAGGATTTCATTGTCATGCTTCCTCTGAGCCTTGACCATGGTGCCAAACTCCTGCGCCTCTTCTGTGGGACGCCCTTTCTTGGCCTTGGCTTTCGACGCCGAAGCATCGCTGGAGCCAAAGGCCGCCAGCGTTCCCGGGAGGTCACTGTAGGGTTCTGTGCCAAGGATGCTGCTGAACACAGCAGGCTGGTAAGCGGGTTGCGGGGGGCTATGCAGCTTAGCAGAGATCTTCATTTTGCTGGCTTTTGACCGCTTTTCCTCTGTGGGGGCAGGAGAGCCCCCAGTCGGCAGCGGTTGTGATTTTCGTGACCCCTTCATGCTTGGCTTGCCCAAGCAGGCTGGCTTCTCTGGGACTGAAGAGGTAACAGGTGAAGATTCAACCTGATCCTTCTCTTCAGGCAAAGCAGCCTCTTCTGCAGAGGGGAAGAAACGCAAAGGCATGACGGTATCCATCCAGATGGGCTTCACTAGCTCAGACACAACCAGACACCAGTGCTGACTGGTCTCTGGCCAGGGGTGGCTTGTTCCTGACTGCTCAGGTATCTGAGCCAACCTCCCGCAAACTGTAACCACAGCAGCGTGAGCTGATGCATGGATGCTCTCTCTGCATCAAGCAGTGCATCCTTTCCCCTCCAAAGCTTGCCCCAGGCAACAGCTCTAACTTGGGGAGAGCAGTAGGGAACTGTGCAAGGACCCTCCCAACTCCAGATCTGGCAGGGGTGACAACCTACCAGTTTTCGCCTTGACGCTTGGCTTTCTCCCTCGGCCTTTGCCTTTTGACACAGGCTCCTCTGACCCCAGCGCAGCTCCCTCTTTTCCTTCTCCAGCATCTTTGCTGGATTTACGGCTACGGCGCTTGGTGCTGGGCACCAAAAGGGCTGGGGAAGGCTCAGCACCTGGAACAGGTCAAAGAGATTGTCAAATGCAGTCAAATAAAACACATAAAACAGAGACGCGATACAGGGAACGTATCCCTACCAATTCTGCAATAGGGGCTGGGCCTTCTTCCACATGGGTTATATCCCACCCCAGCCTTCATGTCCCTAATTGATGGTGGAATCTTTTGTGATTGAAAGCCTGTGAACTCATCCCAAAATCTCAGAAGCAGGTGGCCAGAAACTCCCTACATTTCATTTCGGGAAGCGTCACGCAAAAAAGTGAACAGCAAAACTCACACTGGATCTTGTAGTCAGGTGGGAGAAGCCGAATGTGAGACAGCGGGATACGTCCCGTGTCCCCATCATCAAACTCTACTGTGATGAGATCACCATCTTCTTCCAGATCCAGGGCTCCTGTGGGTTGGGGGAGCAGGAGATGGGATCAGGAACAAAGATCAGAGTACAAATCCCTTGTCAGGGAAGTGGGGACGTGGGGGAAGACAGGGTTCCTGCACCAGCTCCAAATCATCCTGTCCCCATGTTTCCCAGGTTGCACAGGAACAGCACAGAAGGCTCACTCTGCAGCAGAAAGTCTCTGATAATACTAAACCAGCTCACCCAGCATAAAATTTCCCAGTCACCAGCCCTGCTCCAGAACATAACAACCACTCCAGTTTGACTTCCCACTTCTTTCTCCTATTTGCCTCTATTCTTGTAGAAATTCACTTCCCTGTTTTTACCGCAGGATCTTCTGGTTTTTTTGACATGCATTTTGTAACTACTCTCAGTGATCACAATTTGCTGCTTTTCAACTTCTATCCAAGAGAAATAAGCTGTGTTCCCACCCTCCCTTCTTGCATTAACATCACTGGTCTGTAACTTGTAAGTAATTCTTCCCTTATATACCTGTTGTGCAACCTAGAGCCCAAAAGCGAGACCAGCGATGGTAGAATTACCCAGAGCTCTTCACTGGCTTTTTAATGGGGCCAGATGGGGGTGTATTAGAGGCAAAGCTGTGAGTGTGGAGGTGACTTAGAAACCTACACAACCTCAGAAATCTTTGGTGGCCTGGAGTTAATTCTGCCTTTCTGAAGCATGTTGAATTTCCCTGATATTTTAAGCTCCTAAATCGCTCAGAACTCTTCCTACCAGAGTACGTCTCCTGGACCAACACGATGTTACTAAATCAGCATCATGACTGAGTTGGGCATGACCTGGAGGAGAGGAACAGGCTCTGACCTCCAAGACAACCACAGCAGACCTCAGGGCTTCCCCAGACAAGCCTGACATCCCTCAGGGCACGTAGGACTGAGATAATCCCTAGTTCACAGCGCAGAGCAGCCAGGGTGGACTCACCTCGGACAACTGTCCCTGGGTAGAGGCAGCGGTACTGCTGGCTCCAGTAGGCTGCAATCCGCGTGCCCTCGGGCAGGAACCGCACTGAAGGTGGTTTCACGTCGATGATCTGCTCAAGGCAAGAGGAAGGCAATTATTGATGTTCTTGGTACCAGCACAGACCATCCCACCACACCTGGTGTGGAGCAAAGCAGCTCTGGAGAAGGCAAGGGACAGTTTCCCTGCTGGCACATAGGCCTAGTGCCCACTGTCAGTGCGGGAGCTCAGCCGTGGGGCAGCGACCCACACCAAGGGGAGCTCTGCCCAGACTGGCTGCCGAGGCAGGACCAGGACATCCCTGCAGCCCCAAAACAGGGCTCAGGCACCAAGCACAGGCACCCGTTGGCCTCACATACCGCTTCCTGCAAGAGCTGCTCCAGGCAGTAAATGTGGGGACGGTTTCCCCTCTCGCCTTCCACCACCACGCGGTATCTGAAACACAAAGGCCTGGTCAGACATGGCACATGGAAGGTTATCACCCCAATCAGCTAGCACCTCCCTCTGAGCCCCACCACCAGTTTATTCGAGAGCATTTCACGAGAGGTAACTGGATTTTCCTCAGTGCTGACAAACCAGGGTGAACATCCTTCCCTCCCTGCCAGACTCTGTCAGACTCTCTCTAGCCAGCTCTACACAACCCCAAAACGATCCCTGCACCAGCTACATCCCCATTCACCCGCAGAGCCCCTCAACTCACATGTCTGGTGAATGCACTGTCTTGACATGCCCGGCATAGAGCAGCTTGTCATCCATGGGGATGAGAACACGCAAACCATCTTTCAGCTCATCCTTGTCAATGATGCAGGAGCGGGGAGCTGTGAGGTGTCAGAGCAAGATGGGGATTAGAGAGCACCATACATTAAAAAGCAACAGCAAGGAGAGAATGAAACCTCACATTCCCAGCATCACCCTCATCCAGGAAAAGGCCAGTAAGCCTCCTGCAGAAAGGGCTCTCTCTCTGGCTAGCTCCTGCCAGAGGAAAATTTTGCCCTCTTGGTAATAATAAAAAGTCCCCCTTCTTGGTAATAATAATATACCAGTAAAATAGAGCAGTTCAGAGACTAGGCTTCATCTAGAGGGCACAGTGGGCCACGCTGTCAAGGCTTGTTTTTGGCAAGCCAAATTAACTGGAAAAGTGCTATCTCCGCCCCAAGGCCTCGTGGCTTAGGATGAGGAACCTGTGAAAGCAGCACAGTCCTCGCTCTGAGCAGCCCTGGGAAACCTGCCCAGCTCCCCCACCTGTACAATTAGCCCCCTGGCCCCTCCTGCCCTCACCTGGGGTGGGCGGTCGCTCGACCAGCATGCTCAGTGGGATGTTCTCATCCTCTGAGAAGCTGCTGTCTTGGTTGGGTTCGAAATCCTCCTCTGCTGCCATGCTCTCCATGAGCTTGCTGACAGCTCCTCCCTTCCCGCGGTTCTGCAGGGGAACAAGCAGCACGTCAGCTGGATGACAACAGGCGACAGTCTGAGCCCATCTCACCTTCCCCCAGCAACAAATAACCTGATATTGGGACGAACTTGTCTCCATCCTCAGCAATGTTAATCATACAGAGAGTTAAGTGGGTGTACCCAAGTTGAAAAAAACCCTTTGTGTTTCTGGGTTCATCCCCAGCTGACCAAAAGCTATTTCACACATCCTAGACAGATCTCACTCCCGGAGGTCAGGAGAGATGCTGTGGAGCAGACAGCTGTGGCTTTGCTCTGCAGTCACCATCTCTCTGCACAGTGTCCCTGAGACTCTGTCTGCACTGAACAGACAGCAAGCACTGCTCCTATTTCTTCTCAAAACCCCACAATCCATTTTTTTGCCGTTACACTCGCACCATAAGCATTACACTCAGAAATCATGCGAGATGACACAGAAATACGTGTTATGATAGAAGACAGGCTACAGTAATGGAGCAGAAACCAGCGGGGACCTGCTCACCCTGTGCTGAGCAGGGCAACTCCATCACCATTTCCTTGCTCCTTGCTAGCCCTCCACCCCGTGGCAGCCTCAGAGAAAATCCTGCTCATTAATTTGAGGGATGAAATCAAACGAACACCAGATGGTAGCAGCAGGTACTAGCTGACACTCTTCCTTGGATTTTAGGCTACTCAAACCAGCATTTTGCCTGTAACACGCCCAGCAAAACCTGCATGTCTGTTTTCTCTCCCTCACACTGCAACAGCCCAGGAAAAGAGCAGAGATCTGCCAGCCACCCTCCAGTTCACCCAGACTACAACCAGCCTCTCACCTCTTTTTTCACCTCCTTGGCTTTCACTTTAGCTTTGCTCTTCTTGGTGGAGCCCAGGGCATTTGCCAGGCTGACACGAACATCAGATGGGGAGCTAGGGATGCCAGGAGGAGACATGGACGAGGAGGAGGAGCAGCCGGGTGTTTCTTTACCCTTCTTCCGCTGCTAAAAATAAAAATAAAACACTCTCATCAGTGAAGAGAGGATTGGTAAAGATCTGGGCAAGGTGGAGCAGAGCAGGCTGTGCACAGGTAGGATGATATTAAGCCAGCAGTGAGTTCACTGACCACACCACATCCTACATCTCCCAGCTCTGCCTCCAGACTTCACACATTTTGGGAAGAGGTTTTCATTACACTGAAGAGCAATTCCTGCCCATCAAATCTTCCCGCAAAGAGCTCCAAGAAGATCCCAGCTGGCCTCCTGTCACAACTAACTTGTCCAACTCTCCCCATAATCAGTGCTCCTTCAGAACGTTGCCATGAACTGAACCAGAGCCGGAGGGAGTCGAGCTTTCAGCCAAGATGAAGAGACTGCTGCCACCAGCAGCCAGGGGCAGCCCTCAGAGGACACCACGTAAAAGGTGAGCAGCCTTAAAGTCCAATGTGGGAGCCACAGCTCAGCAAGTAGCTAAGGTTGTGCAGAGAGTGGGAGAGAGATTTCACAGATGTTTTAATGCGGGATGTCCACTCTGGCCAATCCAAGCAGGACAGATGTGGGACATGGAGGGTGACACAAGTAACCTGCCCTCTTCAAAAACAACAGACGTTTACTCCCTGTGATTCAGATTCAAGCCTGACAGCTCCTCCAGGTGTACAAAGGGCTGGCAGGGGTGACAAGTGACAGCCAAACATCACTGGGGCAACCGCTGAGACAGGACTTCACTCTCCTCTACCCTAGCAGAGTTAATGGCCCTCTCCTCACCCTCACCTCCCAAGGGTCCCACACCAACTCCTCACCTTGCTTAGCTCCTTCCTCTCCTTCCCCTTGCTGCCCTCCTTTTTGGGGCTCATGGGAGCCCCCTTGCCACAGCGTCCAGGCTTGGAGACGGGAGTGGAGCTGGCAGGCGCCGCGGGGCTCAGCATGGCCGAGGACATGGTGGCATCGTGGAGGAAGATCCGCTCGCTCCGGCGCCGGTTCCACAGATCATCGTCGCTGGCCTCCAGCCCAAACTCAAAGCTCAAGTCCTTAGGGGATTTGAATTTCTTCAGCTTGCGGCCTTTCTCAGACCCAAGCTTGGCCTTGTCCGCGCTCCCAGATCCGGAGTCAAGGCTGCTGGAGGTCTGGCTTGGTGGGATGCTGCTTGCCTCCAGCGGCCCCTTCTTCCCCCGCAGCAGCCCTGAGGGAGACTTCTTCCTGATCTTGATCTCGCTCTCTGAGTCGGTGTATTCAAACTCCGTCCCTAGGTGCAAAGGATTCAATTATCAGTCAAAGCCACATCCCACTGGAAGCCTTTGGGCTCTGTGGAAGATGCCATGTCAGCTCAACAGAGCCCTTGGTGCTCCCCTTTCCAATCCTCACCAAATCAGAGTCCACCCATTCGGGCAGTATTGGTCCATGTGTTCCCTGCCTCCATTTTCTCCCTTCTCCCACAATCAAAACCCTGCAGGGAAGCTCCTAAGACAGAAAAAAATCATCTAACATCTCTACAAAAAGGAGTTCCTCAGCCAAAGCCAAGCATGAACCCCACATGCTGATGCTTCCTCCCCGCCTGGTGGGACTCCTCTGCAGTATCACCTTCATTTCAGGAGAACAATCTCTTTAATGAGTTGAATAAACCCAGTTTGCAAGCTTATTTTTCCCATTGGCCATCAGACACTACGGATCTTCTTATTGGCTCAGGTAATCGCCTTGAAGTCAAGAGAGGTAAATGATCTTTTGTCTGTGGCAAATGGAAATCCCCTCGCGTTGGCCTCTGCTCAGCATCACGGGCACAGCAGTACCCAGAGCCCTGAAATATTGTAGTAATGCCAAGACGTTCCCCACCTTCAATGTGTTCCCCAGAACCTGATGAAGGAGAGCAAGATCATACATTTCCAGGGGCAGAAGGGAAACTGAGGCAGCACCTGAACACCTGGCAACATGGGCAGGAGGGCAGGCAAAGCACTGTGGCTGCACAGGGCCTGTGCTGTCAGTGGGACATAAACAGCCAGGAAGAAACTTGCCCAAGGTCATGCAGTAAAGCCTGTGTTGCAACAAGAGACTCAGCTCAGATTTTCTAAATCCATTTATCTCCCAGGGCATTGGACCTCATGGGATGGCCCAGCACCTCTGAAGATGTATAGAAATGTCAGCAGAACCTGGTTCTCCCTCTCCAAAAAAGAGCGTCAGCCAAAGGTCTCTCTTGTATCCCACTCCAACCTGCTGTAGATCTGCCTTCTCTACATTCTCATTTGCGTGACTCTTGCCTTCAGACCAACAAGGTCTGAAATCAGGCCTCGCTTGGCAGAACCTCTTCTCAGGCCCAACAGTGATGGCCCCTGCTTGCAGAAGACCCTTGAGAAAGGACATACAGGACCAAACAAGGTTCACGTGGGTAAATGAAAACATACGAGGCACAAGCATGGAAAGCATCTTCTCTCAGTCCTCCTCTCCCATATATACTCACTTTCTTGGGTAAATTCAGTTTGCAGGAACCTGCTCTCATCTTCTACCCAAACCTCATCCCCTGAGACAGCCCCAGCAAAGTGCAAGCCTGTCAAAACCAAAGCTGGCAAGGCTCAAAATGAAAAACCCACTGGAAATTACAATACCCCTTTTCCTCTCTTACTGCCGCATGAGACAATTTCTAGATGCTTCCAGTTTCAAGGAGGGCAGGTTACAAGATGATATAAATTCTTAACAGAGGCTGTCAGAACAAGTCGGCAAAAGCCAAATATAGCATGGAAACAGTGCTAAAACAAGCTGGGCTCCCAATGAAGACATCATTTTCCATTCTGAAGCATGCTATAAATTCCATTATCACTTAATAAATATTAATAGAGAATTTATAAATGGAGCCCATATAGAGCTGTCTGACCAGGAACAATGTCACCAATAGGCACTTGTGCATCAGGGCATGGGGAGGGGAAGAAATGAAACTGCCCATTATGTGTAACACACTGAAACTGAGACAGAGACAGGGACAGAAACACAGGGCTTGGCACTGCAAACACACAAGCAGAGGAACGAATGCTTGTTTCAAATCTTGCTGGTTGGTTTCTGTGAGGAACCTGATGGGATGGGTTGACTGAAGGGGTTTTTCTTCTGCTCAGGTGTCTCTGCTTCTCTTGGGTATCCAAAATCAGCTGCGTTTAGCACATTCCTTCCCTAAAATGTAACAGCACTTCACCACCTCCACCGCTCTGTCCGAGGGGGACAGTGTCCCATCGCTTGCCTTTGCAGCATGACTGTTCAGGATTCACCAGGTAGGAAAAGAGGAAACTCTTGAGGAAGCCACAGGCCAACTGCCCATAGGGAAGCCACAGCTGCAGCTGCTAAACCTGCCATACCTGTGACTGGTTCTTCTTTTCTTGCCAGGTGATTCCTCCCACCTTGAGCATCAGGACCGAGCAGCCAAAAGCACAGAAAGGCCAAGACAGTGTCTGGGGAACAAGCTGCTCTCTCGTAGCAGAGATGGGACCCCCTGAACCTTCCACCTTGCTCCCATGGCACCAGCCCTCACCACGCAACTCACCCATCAGGCTCTGCCGCTCCTCCTTCTTCTTCGCCTTCTGCTTGGCCTCCAGCTGGATGATGGAGAGCGGAGGGGGAACGATGGGGCTGGGCATCGCGCTGGCGGCAAACCTCGCTAGAAGGCCCAGGCCGCTCTCATCAAGGGCAGGCGATGAAAGCCTGTCGGCGCCGTCCATCCCGTAGTCCTCTGCTTCCTCCTCTTCCTCTTCATCCTCCTCCTCCTCCTCCTCCGAGCTAGAATCTAGCACGCAGAAAAGAGGGAGCCCGTTACAAATCTCACGGAGTTGTGCATCAGCCACATTTCCACCCCGAACTGTAAATTCTCCTGCTGCTCTGTGCTCACCTAAGTAGCACTGAGCCACTCCAGGGCTGAGCCAGAAGATGTTGGCCAGGGACACACTTGTGTCTGTGCAGCCACATGAACGGTATCACCCTGTCTACCACCACCCTCGAAGGACACAGCAAAACAGAGGACGGCAAAAAGGACCCAGATTCAAGGCGAGGGAGGGAAGAGCAGGGTGTTGGCAGAGATTTGAAAAAGATGCCACGCACCCCTTCCCTGCAGCTTTCAGGAGGAATTAAAAGCTTAATTCCTTTGAAAATCCCAACCTCGGAGCTGTGGGATTCCCCTCCCACCCACCACCTCTTCCTCTGTAACAAAATCCATCAGCATCATCAGAATCAAGAGATCAGCATGGAAGGGGAATACCAGAGATCAGCCTGCGCCGCGGCGGGAGGCGAGGAGGACACAGAGAGGAGACGGGGCAGGAGGCAAAAATGCAAAGCGGGGAGAGAAAGAGTAATTCGAAAGCAATGGATTTAGAATGCATCAGGGGGGAAAGGTGGGTAGTAGTGTTGGAGACAAGGAGGAGTGTTTAAACGCTCTGCCTCAAAACTCTCCGTGCCTTTCATGTCCCTCTCTACAGCTCAGCCTAGGGAAGCCCAGCTCAGCACAGCCCAAAATCTAATTCTGGCCAAGAAATCAGCCTTGCTGCCTCGGTTGACACCTGCAGAGAGCAGCAGGCTGAGGTTTTCCTTTACGGTGTGTATATACAGCAGGTATTCTGGGCGTAGATGCTCCAAGCGTGGCACCTCTCCCTTCCTACGGCACTTCCCAAGGGTCTGTCATGGCTCAAAGGCAATTAATTCTAACAGCATCTCATCCAGTCAGTGCTGGTGAGTGAGAGACACTGCACAAATGCACATATACCACACACATACATATACACACACATATATGAGCACATAGGAAAAAAAATATATGTATGTATCTAGCTGCAAAAAGTAGGTCTGGGAAAGTTATTTCGTTTCTCTTGAAATGGAAGGCTTAAGGAGGATCATCAGGTTCTCCTGGTTGCTGGAAAATCTCGGCGGTGAGCGGGAGCCCGGCTGTCCCCGCCAGCCGCTGTCCCCGTCTCGGAAAGCCAGCCAGATGAGAAACCAGATCCCTTCAAAATGAGCTGGAACGAACAGGAAAATCCCTTTCTTTTCATGTATGCCCTCTGGGATAGATAAAAATGTCCTCAACACTTGGTTATTCAAAAAAAGCCCAAAAAACAATCACGCAAGTGTTATTTTTCCACTTCGGATTCTTTTTCCGTGACATTAGAAATAACGGGAATATCAGAAAATAGTGTTCTCATCCTTGTGTTTTATCAACAAAAGTAATGGCCAGCAATTGGTTTTATTTTTTTATTTTAACAAGATCTTTTCTCTGTAGCATATAGCAGAGAATAACAGAATACTGATTTTTAACTGCATAAAAATCCCTTCCCCATTTCGGTGGGTCCGGCGGGCTCCTTGTGATATAAAAACGCTACTAAACCTATAGTCCCACAGCAACTACCAAGAAACCAACAGCCCTGCTTATTCCTTGCATAAAAATCACACACAAAAAAAAAATCCGCAACAAATTGGGATCGGATTCCTTCCCCTACCAGAAAAGGGGGCACAACTGCTGTTTTTCTACCAAAAAGAAAACAAATCCAAATGAACCCGGCTATTGTGAGATGCAGAAACCACCTGCCTGAAAAGCAGCAAAACTGTCTCTGAGCTCAGTGACACACGATGAGGTACTGAGACCCCCTCCACGCATCCCATTTGACTCTGAAATTCAGTAATTCTCAGCAAAAAAAAAAAAAAAAGAAAAAAATCAACTTGTACAACCCCCTCATACCAGACCTAGAAGAACCGCTGAGCAGCCCGGGAGGAAAAGAGGCAAAAAAAGGGGAAAGTTTGCAGGAAAATCCCCCCGTGACCTGTCCCGTACGAGTTCCCTGCAGCTCCTCTCCTTCGGCACTTAAAAGACTCGGCACGCGCGAGGGCACACGGGTGCTACGGTATTTCAAATGCAGCAAGGTAAAACAGCTTTAAAAGCCAGCATGAAAGCGGCTATTACTCAAGCTACAGAAAACATACGATATACGATATAACGTACCTGGCAGTTATTCTAACCTCTTTCAAATATACGGTGTCACACCATGGAAAGACAACGGAAGATAGGCTCTTGTCAGCACTTTTACCAAAACACTTGTATTTTTATCTGCATGAGACACAATTTTCAGCCTGAAAATAAACCCATTTTAACACGTTCGCAGCACAGATCTCTCCTCCTCCGCCTCTTGCTAACTCTGTGTGCACAGCACAATCCCCGCTCCTCTTCCTCCTGATTTTCCAAGGGACAAAAACTAATGAAACAAAAAGAACGCATTTGAGGCTCTGCTCCAGACCCACGTTTCTAAACTAAGTCTCCAAATTTATGGTCCTGGTGCCCTGTGCTCACCTGCACCGATTCTTGGTGATACTCCTGATGTTTGTACTTAATGTGAAACAGGAGCTTTACTCCTACTCTACCCAAACTACGTGTGGGCTTAAAACAAAGCATGCACAGATGCCTTTACACAATCGAAGCCTCAATTTTTATTTTTTTTCTCCTGAAAAGGTGATTTCTGGTTAACAATGGGGAAAAAGACATTTCAAAAATCTTTTTTTTTCCTTCACCAGTAATTCTTTTAACTCTGAGCAAGGCTAGGGGAAAAAAATATTTGAAGTTAAAAATATCCTTTCTAACCAACATTTTTAAGTGCAGGTATATGTGTGTATATCCCCACACACGCAACCACACGTGTACATACAACTCTACAGCCACAACAAACAATCAATTCATATTTAAATGCTACTGATGCCAGATAAACTGGAGCCAAGGAAGAGATCTTTTTTAAAAAAATTTTTACCTGCATTAAATTAAAAACCAAACCAAATTAAAAATACTAAATTTTCTCATTGCTTTTAACAGCTAAGCTGCCATGGTATTTTACTGTAGGAGAGCAGTAAATGAAGATTTGTTAATGATGAACAGAAGTTGGTTAAGCAATTTCGTTTTTTAAAGACTGATGTAACAAGACGGGTTGAGGGGGGTGAGGAGAGGAAAGGTTTGGGAAGGAGGGAGTGAAAACACACACTTAAAAGAGTCATTTCACATTGTAAAAAAAATAGCATGATTTTCTCATAACACCAAGCAGGCCTACAGCATACAAAGCAGGCTAAGTACAGGCAGACTTTAGACAGCTCCTGGGTCATTGACATCTCGTTTCTGTGATCTGTCCAAATTCTGGAGGTTACTGAGTTTTGAATGTCCAATTTAAGACTGTACCTTTTTTTTCAGTCAAACAAGCCAATTCTTATCACTGGAAGATTTTTTTTTTCTCCCCGTATGTGCTGTGCTGCTGACTCCAGAAGTACTTAGAAAAAGTTAAATATATTACAACTATCACATGGGAACGACTGTGTAGGGAACTGGTTATCCCTCACTGTTGTTTTGTGTTGTTTTTGGTGTTTTTTTTTTTTTAATTGGGATAAAATCATCCTCCAAGTCAAGGAAAGGATTGTGGGGAAGAAGGTACTGATTTCTTAAGGAAAACAGAGCATGGAGGAGGAGGAAGTGTGGGTCTTCGGTCTTGGAAAGCTCAAGGTATTACCTATCCAGATGTTTTTCCAAAGTCCCACGTGGCTTTAGCCCACGTTAGCAGTTTCCACTGGATGAAAAACCACAAGCTTTGCCCGTCGTCAGAATGGCAACGTGGTTTGGTCTGTGTGTCCCTACCTCTTCGGTCTCAAACCTGGTGAAAACGGGTCTTCCTGCAGCTACTCCCACCTCCGACATGGATATTGGGAGGGCCACGGCAACACCTGACACTAGGACAGTCTGCATCGTGGCATAGGAACCTTTAAGGACAGTGGCTTCTCCTCTTGGACCCATCTGCAAATCCTTTTCTTGCCAAAAGCAGCTCTGCAAATAGCGAAGCATTTCTGGAGTCCTCAAACACACACACACACGAGCAAACCTTCCATGCAAGACTCTTCGTGGACAGAGGAAAGCCAAAAGCGGACAGCGATCATCTTCAAAATTAAAATAACCAAGAGAATGCAAAGAGCTACGTGTCATTATTCACGGAGGCAACACCAAAACATCTGAGGCTGACAGATGACATAAAGAAAAGTGATTTTGCCTACCTACATAACAATGGTCAAGGTTCAGGTTCATGGCTAGTGACCCTCGCTGAGAAGTGTCTGCCCTACAACCAGCCAACCACTTTGCTTCTTTAGTGCAGCGTGAGAGCAAATGCAAGAGACCGACACAGACATTCAAAGCGTCATGGATAGGGGCAGGGGTGAAAGGGTTGGTCAAGCAGCTGCAAGGAGAAAGCGAGCACTTCTAGAAAAGCTGAGGTTATTAATCGGTTTAGTATCAGGGAAAGCCATTAGAAACCCTATTACCCAAATATCCCTTCGAATAATGCTTCTGAGAGAGAACAACCAAAAAAAAAAAAAAAAAAAAAACCACCACAAACAACGACCAAAAAAAATCATTTGCAGAAAAAAGCAAAACTGTAGCAAATCATCCCTCCCCGCCTCCCCCTCCATGCCCACCTCCCACCCCAGGAGGTTTTGCATCTTTGGTTTCCCCACCATTAAATAACACCCCAGAGGGATTTACATTGCATTTCGCCATTTGTTCCAGATTCCCCAACCTCCTCCCATATCCCTTCCCCTCCCTAGACTTCATCCCATAAAATTGGGATTTTTTTTTTTTTTTTTTTTAAAGCAGACAGGTTACTTGAAAAATAGACCAAGCCAATTAGGGACAAGTTACCTATCTGCTTACCTGGAGCAAAACCAAAAAGCAAACCCAGAAATCCCTCAAGAACTTGGCACCTAAAAGGGATTGATATCCTCAAAATTTCCAACAGCGGCAAAATAAACAAAGAAAAGATGTGGGAAGGAACACGGAAAGGAAGAATGGAAGTTAACACAGACTTCATGGAAACGTGGCAATTTCACCCTTTCATAAAACCCACTATTCTCAGAAGCTTTTTGGTTCTCTAAAGAAAAAAATTCTTCTTTTTAAAATATATTTCTCTCTTTCAGGTTTTCTCTGAAATGCAATGGTGGGTCCAGCCCAGAGCCACATCAAACCAAATCAGCATTCTGTGTCTTTCTGCTGTGTTTGGTAATTTTTTTTTTAAGCTTAAATTCTCTTTGGAGGTTGGGTTGGGAGGGAAGAAAAAACAAACGAACAGGTGCATGGAGGAAATGAACATCAAAACACTAAGAAAAATAACAAAAGCAAAACTATCCAGCCCCGTTTTCAATTAACAGCTGTATGAGCAGTGTGAAATACTAAGAGGCTTTTGCTGTGCCACATTCAGATCTGCCATGTAACTTAGATGATAACAACTGGGGATGCTCTTGCTTAGCATTCAGTCCAGATGAGCTACTTTCTTTTGGGAGCCGAGGGCTCATTAAAATGACCTTTCCCCATGATTATTATTTAATGAGTGCGCTCTAAAACAGAAACCCCTTGTGTCTCTGGAGGAAAAGTCTCAAGTAATCTCTTTTCCCACTGAAGTACTAATGACAGGCTGACAAAAAAAAAAAAAAAGCTGCAAGAAAAAAATTGGGGCGAGGGTGAGGGAGGGAAACTGCGGAGCAGAATTTAATGCAGTAATTGCCACATCCTTGAACACCGTGGGTTACGTCTGGGCACGTGAAAAAAAAATTACCACCCAAAAAGAAATGTAAAAACTTGTTGTACACATTTTAAAAAGTGAAAAAGAAAACTTTCTGGCTGTTACATAACGGGGACCTTGCATCCAGCAGCTTCTTACAGCAGCAACAAGGACCAAGCACCTCCACCTTTTATCTGCCTATCGACAGAGGAAACAAACTGAAAAAGGAAAAAAACAAAACTGTGTGAACAAAATAAAAATGAAATTAAGAGGGGTTGGGAGGGAAAAGCCTAGGCTTTATCTGGACAAAGGCAGCAGGGATATTTGAATAATAGAGAGTACCCCAGACTAGGTTAATTCCAGTTCTACTCATGGGGAGTGGGAGCAGGAGGGGGATGCAGAGCAGGATGAAGTGAAGCGGCAACCTAATCGCCTGATAAGAGACACAGCAAGAGAGACAAGGTACACAGGTTTAGTTAAAAATGAACTCAATATGTTTAATAAAGCTTGGTATACCAAATTGCAGTACAAACATCAAGTCACACGGCCACACAACAGTATCCCGGTATTTAAAAAAAAAAAAAAAAAAAAAAAGGAAAAAGAAAAAAAAAAAGGAAAGTAGTTTAAAAAAAAGAAGAAAAAATGTTCCTTCCAAACCTCGATAAGGCACATGCCAAAATAAAGTAGTAAGAAATAATAATGATGATGATAATAATAATAATAATAATAATAATAATAATAATATAATGGTGGTGGTGGCAGCAAGGAAGAAAGTGAGGGAAAAACTGAAGGAAGGAAGGGAACAGGAAAGCAGGGAGAGGTGGACACTAAAACCCAGTTGATATAAAAGCTCTAAAAGAGCCAGACAGTAATAATATCGCAATGATACAGGTACAAAAAAGGATAAAAAATAAATGTCAGGCTGATAACAGCAGGCTACGCTGCCAAGAACAAAGATGGCCGCCCTGGCTCTGACCATCAAAATGGCTGACCCCCTCGCTTGCCCTCGCCCCCCGCCCCGCCCGCCCCCACACAGACATGGCGGAGGGGTGCGTTTGGGGTTGCGTTTGCTATAAACTAGTAACCTTGATCGAACGAGTCCTCCGAGGAGTCGCTGAAGGAGGATCCTGCCTCAGCCTCCCGCAGCAGCAGGCAGAAGGGCTGCTTTCGGCCCGCCGCCGCCTTCGGCTTCAGCGGCCGCCCGGCCGCCGCGCTGCGGGGAGCTGCCTTGGGGCCACCGGCCGCCCGGCCGCCCTTCCTGGCCGCGCTGTAGAAACCGGGTGGCCGCGGCTTGGGGGCTGACGGGGGCTGCGCCGGCCACTCGTCCCTCAGGGATCCCTCCTCCTCCGAGTCCGTATCTACGGTCAAAGCAGGAGGGAAGAGCGTTACATCGGAGAACGGGGGTTTGGGGTTTTTTTGGGTGGGTGTTTTTGGAGGTGCGCTTCTTTGTGAAGAGGCTGTAAGGCATGAGGGTGAAGTGGCTGCAGGAGGGGCCGTGTGCTGCCATGTCCCCCACCGCCAGCTCCTTCCATCACAAGTCTCGGGCTCAGCAAGTAGGAGCCAAATAAACACAGAAACAAGTATTTCCTTCTTTCGGTTGGAAATAGATACTCTCCACCTAGGCCAAAGGACTCCTGTCCTCCCTTAAGATAAGATCCAAGGAGTATTTTTAGCTCAGGAACAGAAAACTGAGGTAGACATTTCCATTATGAAGATCTCCACCAAAGGTGCAGCAATGCCAGGAACCAGGCCATCAACATGAATTACAGTTGTCTTCAACACTCTGACCTAAATCTCCTTTTCTACACGAACCAACTCTCCCGGAGGATTTTCAACATGGGCAGCAGGAGCAAGACCAGCTGCCGAGCACGCAATACATCTAATTCCAAATGTCTAACTCCAAATGTGCCACCCCAGACACTCTGCGGCGTGCAATATAAAGTACACCGAAATGGAGCAGGGACCAAGCCGCTCTTCGTCTGCGAACTCCAGCTTTACAAAGCTGCCAGGCCCCGCAGGAGGTGAGAAGTTACCCAGTGGTCCCCTGATGAGTGGAACAAGAAGTCTACGGTACCCCTGGGCACAATAAAAAGGGGTATGAATTGTCACCTCCTGGCTCATGAACACGCCATCAGCTCCACAGTGTTACGGACATTGCAGTGGGGACCGTTCCAGCCTGTGAGCAGCAAGAGATGCTCTGCAGTGCCAGCCCAGGTTGGGCATTGCTCCTCACCCTCCACTGCACTGGTTGTGGAGAAGGAGGAATGAGGGGTGGACGTTTAGGAGGTGCAAAGCACAGACAGACAAATGATTTTGGGCATCTGACTTCTGTTAAAATTGGTGGGAATAGGATGCTCATCTTGCCTTTTGGATCTACGCCTAAGGTTTTCAGGACTCCAGCTAGAAAATCATGAGGTTATGAGGCAGGAGGACTTGGCAGCAGTCCCGCTTCTCCTCCTCCACAAGAGCAGCCCACCAGTCATGGGAGGTGCTGCCATATGCTCAACCTGCCTCCCCAAATCCAACACGCTTGAGTGACCAAACAACAGGCTAAAG
Source organism: Caloenas nicobarica (assembly GCF_036013445.1). Lineage (NCBI taxonomy): Eukaryota > Metazoa > Chordata > Aves > Columbiformes > Columbidae > Caloenas > Caloenas nicobarica. Next base: position 3,908,311 of record NC_088258.1, on the reverse strand, counting down.
CCCCTTCCTTGAATCTGCACACAGCTGAAAAACAACACACCAAAGCTGAGCCATTTCAGCATCAGTTCCTCAGGGACAACAATTCTCCTGCACTGAGATTCGTGTTGCGAAGAGGCACATTTCTACACCAGGAGACTCACTGGAGAGGAGAGGGGTCAGACAGAAGCTTCTTTACGTCTAGGAGAGAGGTTTTCTCCATGAAACCACCGTACCAAGTGCAAGGGTGCTGCAAAAGCTCCCTCTGCCACAAGCCAAGGCTTTTAGCTCCAGCAACAGCCCATGCCTCCTCTCCCCATTAGCTCCAGAGCTCCCAGTTTAGGAGCCACGCGTCTGTCCCTGGGAATGAAGCGCATTCAAGAGCAGAACTGTTGGGTGCTGTGTACAGCACGACCAGCCGCAGGCTGTGTTCGAGTCCAGCGAACACAATGACTCCTATTTCGCCGTGCAAATGGCTAATTTCATGCCAAACATTTGTTCAGTTGGAAAAATCACTACCTCATCATCTTTCCCATTAGTGAAATTTTTAAACCAGTGTTGCACCAAGAGATACATTTGTTATGCATACAAACAGCCCATAAGGGTTTTAACACAGGACTGAAATAGCTGCGAGCAAAGGAAAAGATGCGTACACAAGTGAGCTAAGACAATTACACAACCAGTCCTCAGACCATAAACTCCAACTCCCTCACACGCTCTCTGCCCCATTGTCTGCCCAAACCGTTAAAGACTCTTCTACCTCTTACACTATCTGCAATTCAGATTTTTCCTTCTGCAACAGGGGTCCCTACCTCTGCTCGGTTGCAGGATCCTTTGCCTCGGGTGCACTTTGGGTTCAGAAATGGCAATCAGTACACGGGATGCCAGAGTGAAGATGAACACTGATGAGACAGATGGGAAGGCTGAGCACAGTCAGCCGGGAACTAAGCCATAACACTGAAGGGAAGGAAGATGCTTACAACACCAGTGCCCGCTGGCAGGTTTTGCCTTCTGCAACTGCCTGCCATGGCATAATACTAAAGGCAACCCCATCCAACTCAACAAGGACTTCAGAAGTCAACCGTTAAGCACCTCCTGGAGCAGAGGCTACGAATCTGACAGGCAGAAAAAGAGTGTGTGCTCCCATCGAAAGCAAGAATGCGGGTCAACTTCTTTTTTATGCATTTTTCCCCATTGACGATGAGTGTCACACAGGCCACGAAGAAACACACCGATATCGGCTATCTCTTGGATGGCACGTTGGGTGGACAACTCACTCTCACCCCAAAGACACAGCAGCACTGACTAGCCAGGGAGGAGGTCACCTTCCACTCATGAGCAAACCCACACCCATCTCCAAGACCCCTTCCAAGAGGCCAGAAATCCCCACCACAAAGCCCACAACAGATTACACTCTAAGAAAAAATAAACGAGGGGTTACTTACTATAAGAGTAGCTGCTAATTTCAGATATTGGTGGTGAATGGGAAACCTTGAGCTGATTTTTGACTTTTAACCCCACCTCCATCTTCTTCATTTTGGCAGTCACTTTGTTTTTACCTTCCTTGGTGGTTTTCAGTGACAGGCCCAGGTTCTTGGCCAGGCTCTTCTTCTCCTCCTTGCTCGGCAGAGCCTCGTGGGGTGGGAGGTACCTGCTCCCACCTCCACCAGTTTTCGGTTTTCCCCCTGAGCTGTCGGCAAACTTGAAGGGGGATTTGAGTTTGTCTTGTTTGGTGAGCGACAGGGCCTTGTCAAGCTTGCTGGCCAGCTGCTCCTGATCCGAAGGCACCTTCTTCTTCTTGAGCTTTAACTGCTGAGGTGAAAGGAAGAGCCACAGGTGAATACAGGGCAGGTACCATGGCAGACCTGAGGGATTTTACTAGCACTCATAACAGTCTCTCATGCACACTAGTTAATAAAGCCTCAAAAAAATGGTCTTAAGGCCCTGTTGTCATAACCCACCATGATGCTAGAAAGGAAGAAAACATCAGTGAACAGCACAGCTTTACCCTTACCGAGCACTACAAAAATCTCAAGTTTAACTTAGAAAAATTGAATTTTCTTCCAAAAAAGATAGGTTATTAGAGCAACATGTTTTGGAGTTCCTTTTTCTCAGCACTTTCTGGTTTTTAGGATACGTTTGGGTTAGTTTTACAAGCTTTTCGCTAAATGACAAGGATTAAAAATCTTCTTTACCCAAAAGCCCAGCCAAATAAACCGGGATTTCCACATAATCAACGAGCTCCAGACGCTGGGATGCCAAAAAGACCCAAATACCTCTCAGCAAGAGCATCAGCACCACTGCATTACAGCCAGGGCTGTTACACCCTTTTCAGTATTTCCTTGCTTCTTAAAAAAAGTAAATCTACTTTACATGTGCTACGGCTAGATAACAGCAACTGTAACTCAGCACTTCGCCTGCATGCATTTTGGATTTCATCTGCAGCTTAAAGCTCCAGTAAATATCTCATTGCCTGAGCAGGAGCAGAAGAAAACCCTGCATTTAAAATAGCAAGGTTACGCTCCCTTTCCTCCCTCGCTTCGGGAAGTCCTTTCCCCTCCGTTATCTCGACAGGTAAAGGGGTAAGACAAGCGCTGCTCTGGGTTCAGGGCTGGTGAAACACCACAATGCTCTGGCTGGCTCGAAGGCACTTGCCTCTCTGCTGCCTACCAAAGAGGTCCAGCCTCCAGAAGCCAATGTTAGCCTTTGCAAACACTGCTCTACTGCACACAGTCCTCTCGTGAAGAGTTTCTAAACGCAGCTCTAAGATCAGGAGGAGTTACCTAGTGCAAGCCAACACTAGCAAAGCAAGAAAAAGATCTGCTTTTGGCCTGTGGCTCCATGCTCCCCATGAGGGCACTGACCTCGTTTGAGAAGCTGGGAGCCGCATCGTGCTCTTCCCAGCTCTGGTTCCTTCCTTTCATCTTGCCACTGCTGCTCTCCACATCCTCGTCCTCCTCCGGGAGGGCCCCTTTGTGCCTCTTCTTCATGCCCTCGCCAGTCTCAGAGTCTTCGGAGAGCAGCAAGGACTTGCTCAGTCTGCAAGTCAAGCACAGGATGGGTCAAGGTGATGGGGTTTTCCTCCCTGTGATCCCCACCAAGCTCAAAAGTGAGGTTAAATGCCTCCTAGGACAGCGGGGATCCTCACTGGGAGCCAAGTCCACTATGAAGTGACAGCAGTTTGGACAAGGTTTTCCACCAAACAGGAAAGGAGCCCTTCTTGCACATCTTTGGCCACCAGTACAGATGAAGGTGCCTAAAATCAGAGACCTGCCGGGTGGTCTCTGAAAGGAAGGAAATGGTGTCTTCAGCAACAGCCACCAAAAAGTGCCTGATTTGGTACAGAGCAGCAGAGGGAAGGAGAGACAGCTGAGCTGGCCTTGTAGGTCTTCTCCCACCTCTACTTTGATGGACTCTGTAGGTGCTGAGAGAGATTCTCCAGGCGCAGGGAGCTGCCCCACTGCCCAAACACCTGCTCCGGTTGCTCGGGTATGAGCAAGGAGGTGGCAGGGAACTGCCACGCAGGGTGACACGGAGGGACAAGGGCACTGCAGGGACTGGCTCGCTCAAAGGACGGACAATCTGCTTTACAAGCCTGGCCCCTCTGTGAAAGGGATTTGTGATTTGCGTCTTCAGTCTCGCTTTGGGATTCAGGGGGCAAAGGAGAAGGTAAATAAATAATTTCAAGAAAAAAAAAAAAAAAGTAGGTGAGACTATGAGCACATCTTTCAATGGTCCCCAGCTGCCTCGGGTAACTACCTGACAGATGATCAGTCAACACCTCAAGACCCCTACCAAGCCTCCACTAAAATCTCTCATATGCCGCCTCCTTCACGCTACGCCAGCTGGCCCACATCATGCCACCACCACAAAGCCACGGACACGGGGCAACCTCCTCAGCTTCCAGGCATTTCCCCTCCCTTCTGTCCTCTCTGCTGACCTCCGTAGACACCAAACCGACACCTCAGGCCCTGGACGTTGCCTCAGGGCATCATCTCCATCTCCCCACGCACACGCAACACGCTCATGCACGCACACATGCACGACTCCAGCCACCTCTGGATGCCTCCAGGCCGTCCAGCCATCCAAACACGAAGAGCGAAACCACAGAGCCACCAAGAGGACAGGTTTTCAGAAGCACGTGGTCAGTGGGAGCTGGACACCTGCATCTAATTTGTAGTGTTCAAAGGATATTTGCAAAAATTCACAGTACGCAGGGAGGCAGCTCGGAGGTGCCTTCCCATTGGAGGGACTTGGCCACCTCTGGAGGGTTAGATGGGCAATGGTGGTGAGATCCAGGCGTCCAAAAAAGAGCAGCTGGATTTGCAAAAGAGAAGACAGCAGGAGACAGAATGATCCGGACCCTTGAAAGAGAAAGGTCAGGCGAAACCAACTCCCACTGATTAAGGGATCAGGAGATGAAGACAGCAGAAAAACAGCAGAAAGGCCCTAGAAAGCAGACAACCTGGACTAACCCTGTCCTTCCAGTTTTTTACATCAGCATCCCTCCAATTCGCGCTACAGCACCCGCTTCCACCGTCCACTCTCCTGAAAGCACATGACGACGCACTCCCCGACACCAAGAGCTCACCTACGGCTCCCTGCTGCTCCGTGTCACCTCAGTGCCGCTCAGCTCAGCCTGTCCTACCCCTGCCCAACGCCACCGACACGTGTTCTACCAGCGGGGAGGGAGGAGGCTGGCACGGTATTCCCACCGCAAGGACACGCTCACGTTAAACACATACGCTTCCACAACACCACTGCTGCCAGAGCCCAGCCTGCCAACACAACAACACGGCGAGCCCCCGCTGCATCCGAGATGCTCTCCCCAAGAAAGACCCTGGTGCGGTGACCCTGCCATTTTCCCGTCTTCCCCAAATTCCAGCCTTACTTTCCACTCTTGCTGTCACTCTTCCCTCTCTCCTTAATGGGTGACAGAGCGCTTGATCCAAGTTTCCTCTTCCTGGGCCTTCCAGGGCCTCTTCTCGCCAAGCTTCTACTTTTCTCGTCATGCTTTTCCCTTTAAAAAAACCACACGCTTCACTGTTAACCAAGGCAACAAAAAGCAAAGGAAAAAAAAAAAAGGCAAAAGCAAATGTTGCAACCAAAAAGCAAAACAAACAGGAAAAAAAAATAAAGGAAATAAATCCAAAAAAATAGAAGAAAAAGTGAAAAAAAATTAAAAGAAAGCAAGCAAGAATGGGAGCCAACCCAGAACCTTCGCCTGTCACCAAACTGCTAAACTGAGCTGCTGAAGCCAAGGTTGTCTCTAACACGGTCTCCCAGCTGCATTCACCAGTGACCAGGTTGTCGTGTCACATAGCCTAGGAGTGTGTTGTGCAAAGCTCTGGCGGGCCACACCAGGAGGAGAGGAGGAGAGACAGGGAGGGATGGAGGGCTGGTTCCTCTCCCGGACCGAGAGGCAGTGAAAGTGCCCAGCTGGAAAAAAATAAAAAGACCGAGTGAGCAGCCTGTGACTTACTCGGAGTCCCTGCGGCGCTGCAGCTTCACCAGCTCCCGCTGCTTCTCCTTGTAGCGCCGCTGCAGCTCCGCCAGCCTCATCCTGTAGTCCAGCTCCATTGCGTCCATGTTCTCGATGGCCGATTTGATGGAGTACATCTAAGGTGGGGAGGCAAGAGCAGGACGAGAAGGTAAAGACATGTCCAAGCCCCCACTAGACTGGGGCGTTGCACACTGGGGTGCTCTTGCAACGGCCAAAATCTGCAGCCTGGAAGTCCTCCAGAGCACCCCCACCCGCAGCAAACACAGCCCTAGAACGGCACCTGAGCAAAACCAGCCACGTCAAGATGTTCTGTGGCTTATGCATGGGACGGTATCAGCTCTGAGGGAGAGCGACCCTGGGAAAGAACCCGCAGGATTAAATACACCAGTGGAGTCTCTTTTCCCTTATTTAAAAAGACAGATCAAAACATTCCCTGTCTCGGAACGCTTACTTGCAGGGTACAAAATAATTTGTCCGTCTCTCCCATGGGGAAGAGTCAGCAAAGAAAAAATAAGGAAAAACTCTCCTGCCACTATATTTATCCCCCCCTGCCAAAGCAGTAACATTCAAGTTCCTGCTGGTTTTGTATTACAAACGGCACTTCTGGCGCTGCTGAGGGTCCTGCTGAGATCAATGGTGTTGATTCACAAACAAGAGAGGAACTTAAATCGCACCACAAACTACGAAGGGAAGCACCGGCTTGTTTTGCGGAACGCAGAAGTGCAGCACAAGCCAGGCGGCAAACTGCGGCTGGAAAACCAAGCTGTGGCGAGTGGCTGCGCTGTGGCTTTTCAGGCTCAGCCACACTCTGAGCTACTTACGGGTTCATCTTTCTTCTGCATCCAGCTGTACTTTTTGTTGGGATTCAGCTCTCGAGGCAGCCGGATGGTTTTCAGACTTTCCATAAAGGGGGTGGAAAGTACTTCCATGAGCATGTGGGTGCTGGCAGCCAGCAAACTCTCCAGCGTTGGCCGGACAGGGAAATTCTCTGGGCCTGGGGAAGGACACAAAAAAAAACTATAGAGGTTCACCTTCCAAAGCTGCTCCTCCAGCAGGCACAAGGAGAAGCTGATGTCCCCTTCTGGACCATGGCAGCTCAAGGAGGCTCCGAGCAACCCTGACCCCTACTTGAGGTCTCCTGTTTGTACCCGGCCATGGTGCAACTGGCAGTTCCCATCACGTCTCACCTCAGGAAGTTACTAGAAGGTGAGAGCTTTTCAGGACCTGCCAAGCTCTTGGAAAGCATCATCTGAAGCTACCGGGGCCTCTTGCGCCAAATCCCGACAGACTGCAGACTCGGTGCCTGCCAGAAGGGTGTTACCCTGGCAGCTCTCGTCAAGTGGGGCTCCCTTTCCGTTGTACATACCGCAAACTGTCTAGACATGGCGAGGGCCTTTGGAAGGGGAGAGCAGTACAAAAGCCACACGTAGCTCCAGCCTACTGCAACAAAAACCCTGCTCCAAGCCCATCCAAAGTACCAACCGCTCCTGCAACTCACGGCAATGCCCTCCTTGCTGCCTGGTTGAGGCTGTAAGAGATCCCACCTCTGCTTCTGCTCCTCTGCTCACACAGAGAGCACGCAGGGACACCCGGCCTGGCCCAAGGTGGCCAGACTGCACACACACAACTTACTTTGCATTTCTTGCTTCCTTTTCTCCAGCTCCATCTCTGCGATTTCACTCAGCAAAGTGATCCCTTGCAGGAAGGAGTGCTCCAAGGCCTGGTCAGGTAACACCTCCACCTTCATCTGGGATGGGGTGACATTGGCCGTGCTCAACAAGGAACAAGCCTGAGGCATTTCTGTGGCAGCCACCAAAGCGTTCATCCCAGCCAGTGGGTCGCCCGGCTTGATGTCCAGAGCTGGGATTTGGCAAGAGATTGCCTCTTCCGTGTAGGAAGGGATCTCTGGCCCCTGCTCCCCCTCCTCGGGGGGCAGGTTGGGAAACTCCCTCCCCCGGGGCACATCAGCGCTCTGCAGATCCACGGCTACAGAGGCCTCCTCCCTCTGGGGCGTCAAGTCCATCTCAGGCGGCTCATTCTCTGCGTGCACGAGCGAACCATCGTAGTCCATGTGCACGGAGCAGGTTTCTGCTCCGCTCCCGGTCTCTGCCTGAGCCTCTGCTTCTGCAGGGCAGGGCACAACCTGGTATGGAGGTGGGCAGCTCTGGAGGTCTTCCTGGTCCTGCTCCATAGCACCCAGGGCTTCACCTTGATGCAACAGGAGATTGCAATTGTCCGCATTCCGCACTGGGACGGCTGCGGAGGCGGTGATGTTCAGAGTGCCCATGTCCTGCTCACAGATGCCTTCTTGGCTTTCCTCCATTTGCACCTCTGATTTCACCCTCTCTTCCAAGGACTCCTCTTCTGCCGCTGCTTGGATGGGCTCGAGCATTTTGGACGGAGACAGGTGGATGGGCTTGACCTCCGGGGAAAGCTCCATGTGCTCAGAGCCTTCAGCAGGCAGCGGGACGTCAGGAGCCAGGCCATCCGCATCAGATGCTGCGGTGGGCTGGAGGAGGTAGGGATAGTGTCTTCCAAAGGATGGAGGCAGGGACTGGAATGGATATCCTGGGGGAATCTCTGCAAGATACCAGAAGAGACAAGCTGTGTAATGGCCGGGTCTTCAAAGCACCTTCTCTTCTGCTTCCGTCATCTCTCATCTCTTCCTATCCTCAAGCAGTGGCTGCTTTGGGCATCTCCTACCTAAGCTGCCACCAGGCATCAGGACCCCAGAGGTCCTTTCTGCACCTTTCCAGCACTCTTGGGTGACTGGAGAAAGACCTACCTCCCCCAACCTTCTCTCACTGAGACTTCAGCCCTGGAGGAACCAAACCAGGCTTGACCCAAGGGAAGAAGACAGCCCACAGCCCCAGGTGCTCCTACAACCCAGACATGGGTCCAAGTCACCCACACCGCCCCTGGTCCTTGCCTCTCCCCTGCCTTTTAGAGGATTTATGTGGTTTTCTCTAGGGGAAAGGGGTGGAAGCAGGAAAGAGCCGAGGAGAAAAAGGGAAGCAGGTACAAACACAACGGGACTCTGCCAAAGCAGGGCTCTCTTACCTGGGAACAAGGCCTGATAGGGACCGGCAGCCTCTTTTTCCAGCTCCAGGTCTTTCTTCTCCACGGTCTCGGGTGCCTCTTCCTTTGGAGGGATGGCAGGGGCAGGGGGTGGAGAGGCAGGGGGCGGGCTGGAAGGATGGGAGCTGGGGGTGGCGGGGTAGGAGTAGGCTGGTTGCGAAGGTGGCTCCTCCATCTTTTGGATCACCTCAGCTTTGAGCACAGACACGGGTGAGGCCCTGGGAGAGAGGGGAGGTGGACTCACAGCCTTGCTGTAGGACGTGGAAGCGCTGGGAGACAACACGGGCGGTTTGCGGTGCACCAGTCCTGGGGCAGAGGAGGAAAGGCCTGATTTGGCACTGTCCAGGCTCCGTTTCGTCACCTTCTCTTCCATATCCACACGCTGCTCGTTCGCCTTCAACCGCTCCTGCAACAAGAACAGAGAAAAACTCAGCACAACGTCTCTACCAAACAAGAGCAAAACAAGATCTTATCAAACATCGACTGGAATAAAACACACAGTCTGCACTGCAACACCATTTTAAGGCCAATCTGATGGAGGATGACATTGATCTGCAGTAGCTTTCTTTACAAATTCGCAGCTCCAGGAGTCATGTGAAGGGTGTCCCGGCTTTCATTTGCAGCTAAAGCAAACCAGTTCTATTTCTAAGCCTCCAGCCTAGCAAACACGCATGTAAAATGAAGGTCGAAAACCAGATGACCACTAGAAAAATTAAATGGGTGTAAAACAACCAAATGAAAGCTCCCGATTTCCAAAATTATTTGCTGAATGGTAGCTGGCTGCAGGACTCGGTGCGATTGGTGCCAGTACTGCAGCTGCTCCTCTAAGCTGCTCAAGAGGTTTGTTTGGAGGTGAGCAGGGTTGAAACCGCTCAACTAAACAGAGACATCCCTAGGGAAGGAATCAAAGTCCCGCTGCTGCTGGGCAGCTCTCCTGACAGCACTGCTCACCAGCTCTTCACCAAACCCCTCCAAAACACACCCCAACTGTGCAGGATGCACTGAATGCCTTGTATCCCAGGGAGCAGTGCAGGATGACAGAATCACAGAATCAGTTTGGTTGTAAAAGACCCTCAAGATCATCAAGTCCAACCGTTACCCCACCCCTGGCACTGCCCCATGTCCCTGAGAACCTCATCTCCGTCTGTCCAACCCCTCCAGGGATGGTGACTCCACCACCGCCCTGGGCAGCCTGTTCCAATGCTCGACAGCCTTTTCCGGGAAGAAATTGTTCCAAATATCCAACCTCAACCTCCCCTGGTGCATCTTGAGGCTGTTTCCTCACATCCTGTCACCTGTTATTTGGGAGAAGAGACCAACACCCCCCCCAGCTCCAAGCTCCTTTCAGGCAGGTCAGAGATCAGAAGGTCTCCCCTCAGCTCCTGTTCTCCAGGCTGAACCCGCCCAGGTCCCTCAGCCGCTCCCATCACACTTGTGCTCCAACCCCTCACCAGCTCCATTCCCTTCTCTGAACTCGCTCCAAATCACTCAATGCATCTCTAGCCTTGACACACACTTGCAACACCAGCACAGCTGCTTTTCCCTCCCGGATACTCCAACTTCAGGCTCATCTCACGTCCAAACAGGAATCTCTTGCAAACGTACCACAAGCTGGGCGCTCCTCTGCAGCTCCATGGCGTGTGCCGCTTGCTGCTGCAGGATGTAGAGCTCGTGCTGCCGCAGCAGCTGCTGATGGGAGAGGAGCTGGAGCTGGTGAGCGTGCTGGAGGGAGCTCCTGGTCGGGGGGTACATGGCGGGCCACAGTGGGGGTGCCCGGTCCATCAGCTCCGCTGGAGAATGAGCAGAGATGCAGTCAGGGAGGCAGGAGGATGGGGATGGCTAAAGGATTCAGGATAGCTCAGGGCAAGTGTCTCTACTCCAGTACCAGGGTGTGGGGGACACCAAATATCAAGTTATGCAGAAATGCAGCGGAGAAAGCGTGCTGTCTTCTCCTCAGCAGCCCCACTCCCACCACCCTGTGGGTCCTGGGGCCACCTGCCTCGCTTTGCTCTCTGGGTACTCTTGGTTTGACCATCCCTGGCTGAGCCCACGACTACGTTCTCGAACCAAGGACCCAAACTCTACAGGGTTCTGCAGGGCATGAGGAGCCACTGCTGATAACACATTTCCATCTCCAAAACAAACCTACCATAGGTCAGCTCACACCCAGCCTAGAGTCCTACCCGGCCCCCTCCAAAACCTGTGTCCTCCCCAGCTGTCACTGTGTGGTCCTCAGGGCTCACATCCTTACCGAAGTGTGGCAAGTGCTCGCTGGGGATCACGACAAGCTGCCCTGACTGGGGGTCTCTGGCAAACTGGTAGGCGGAAGGGAGAGCTCCCCCCATGGCAGGGGGAAAGCCTGGGGTCATGCCCTGGTGCAGGGAAGGGTGACCAAGTCCTGGAAGAAGAAACACCACAGTCACAACTCAGGGGATGCAGGCAGCTCCCACCCACGCGAGAAGTCATCTTTTGCTCCAAAATACCTCCTTCCCTTTCCCCTTTGACCAGACAGCAGCCTCACTGGGCACTTAGCAACACTCTCTCTGGATTGCATCGCTGTCAACACCCCGCGGACACATCGCTCCCTCGCAGGGCACTCACCGTAGGGATGGCCGGCCAGCCACATGGAGGGGCTGCCCGTCCTGGGCAGCCAGGGGTGGGCTGCCAAGTGCGAAGCCGGGTCTGCAGACCAGCGCCCGGAGCCCGCCAAGGCTGGGCCTCCCGTCACCATGAGGTTGGAGTTCAAACCATTCGTGGCGCAGCCAGACGGGTGTATCCGGGCAAAATCTGCCAGTTCCTTGCTCTCCCTGGTTGTGGGGGAGACGAGAGAGAGAGAGAGAAAAGGTCCAAGTGTTACTGCGTGGCTGGAGGAGCCCAGGGGTATGGACCAGTCTGCAGAACGAGCGTATCTGCTGTGATGGAGGTGGTTAACATCACATCCAGAATAAAACATCCCATCTCTCCATCCTTTTGGAGCAGCCACAGATTTGCAGCCGTCCATCAGAACTGCTCTGCTGTGGACTCAGGATCTGCCTGTCACCCCATGGTACCCAACTCAGCACTCCTCACCGCACCAGCAAGGCTGGTGCCAGTGGCTACACTGGGCTGGATGTGACCCTGTCCCTCCTCCAGACAGGTTGTCCCCAAGCATGGCCTGTGGCACTGCAGCAAGAGACCCCATTTGCCCCTGACCCTCACCTGAGCAGCTTCTCCTGATCCCGCTCCAAGCGCCCGGCCAGGAGGTGGCTGTCCCGGTGGCGGCTCCTCTCGTCCCCACAGTCATCCTCTGAGCGTCCATGCCCTAAGAGACAACCCAGCATGATCAAACAGGAGAAACAGTCTGGGGAAAGCTGCCCTGTCTCCTCTGGGCACGGAGAGACAATACCCTGGGAGCCAGCACATCCAAATGCCACTGTGCCCAAGACTGTATCAGGTTCAAGCCCTAAAGGACAGGACAAGATAAAGATATTCTCACTAAGGCAGCTCCTGGTAGCACCCAGGTCCATGTGCTTTGAGGTCTCCAAGCCATCAAAGGACCCACTTGTCAGGTCAGACCGGTCTCCCAGGACAGGACAGTCACCAGCCTGGGAGCAGCAGGACCAACAGGACCATTTTTGCTGAAGGACAGTGGCAGATTTCCCATCTCAGAAGGAGACAGGGCCCATCTAAATCCCTGCATCAAACCGCACAGCCCTGCTTAGCACATCTTGCAGGAGGGGGATTTTATCTCCGCACCTTCTAAAGCACCTTCTGCTCTCGTAAACCAGTCTGGGAGCACTGGGTATGCTCTGCAGCCCTGTCCTTCTGCAACAGGCAGAAGCAACACTACAGATCCCCACAAAACGAGCGTGCTCCGCTTTGTAACTCAACCCATGAGCAGGAATCCGCATCCCCTCCCCAAGCCATGCAGCAAGAAAGGGTCTGGCGAGGCAGGGACACATATGGCAGATGCGGGCAAGAGTCCAAAAAGGGGGGCTGGATGTTTGGCTCAAGAAATGGTTCTTCCAGAATCAGAACAGCTCTTGCAAATGCAGCCTGGCACAGTAGCAGCCGTGTCTGCGAGAGGTTGGGAAGCACTTTCATGGGAGCAAAGAGCAGCACTTCGCTGGCCCTGCCAGCACCAGGTATTGCAGCCATGCTTCCCCTCTTTTTATCCAAGGTCTTCACCCCAGCTGCCTGATTTTAGCCTTGCTTTTCCCTAGCTTTTTTTTCCCTTAGCTCCCTTCTCGCATATGCCTTTTTTCCATAATTCTCTGTTGCCTCTTTGCACGTTATGCTTTGGCGACACGATCCGCTCCTGAACCCCAGCCCTGCTTGCAGCAAGCAGCCAGCCAGTCTAACTGGGCCAGGAGGAAGGTGCTTGCTGCCCCCCCGGCTCTCGGTGCACCCTGTCAGCACGTCCCCTGCCCGGGCGATGCTCTGCACCCCACAGGGCTCAGCACGGCCCCGCACGGCTGCGCCCCAGCTCCTAACAGCCCTTTCCAGGGTCCTCGCTCTCCTGTCTGGATAAGGTTTGGCAGAGGGGAAAGCATCTCGGAACATCAAGTCTATTCTGCTGACAGGCAGTCTTTTCAAGGAGGGTTCCACTGTGTATTTCCACAAACCTGGACAGCCCATGTTTTTTTTTCGCTGTCAAGTCTCCAATTCCCTCAGCCTTTACTGTCAGAAGGAATCCAAGAACGAGACAACATCTCTCCTGGCTTCTCTCCCCAAGGGCCCTTCCATGGGCTTAGGCAGAAAGCAAAGATGCTTTAAAACCTGGCACACACCTCTCCCTCCCGAGGGACTTTCCAGGGTCACCAGATTTCCCTCGCAGGCTGCCAGGACACTGTGTGCAGTGGCTGTCTCCAACCAGCCCCTCCTCGACTCAATAAATGATGTTCCGTGCAGCCTCCAAGGCTCATGAATCCCTCTGGAGCCCCAGCATCCCTCCCTGCCTCTCCACCAGCATCTCCACTTGCACACAAATCCCTTCCCACCCCCTAGCCCAGGTTTTCCCCTCTTGGAGCCCCTTTTCCTATTTATTTTCCCCAATCCATGCCCAATTGCCTCTTCAGTGGCAGCAATATGGAGCAAGCCCTTGGTTAACTCGCAGCCTCCCTCCCCTCCTTGCTACAAACCAAGTTGACCCCCCGTTCCCCACCAGCCTTTTATTAGAAACATACTATTTTGTTATTTTACCTCCACTCCTCCCTCTCCCATCTACATTACTTGTGCTCCATTATTTATAGACATGTTTATCATCTTTTCCTCATCCCCCATCCAAACACACGCACTTTCTGAGTCGTCTAACTCCCGCCTCGCCCCCACCCCGCCGGCAGGACGGTCCCTTTTCTGTACAGACCAATGATTGTCCGGACAGTGAATGATCATTTTGTCTATATATACGAACATGACGCACGGACCGCATAGAAAAATTCAATCAGTTATGCACGGAGGAAAAGGCTCAGGCCCGTTTCCTTGACAACCAATGCCAGGCACTAAATACTTGCATTTTACTTGCCAAATACTACAGATTAGCCAACTAAAGCCTGCTTTCTCCTTCTTAAAAGGTCTAAACATTCAAGCACTGTCCACTCAGCGCAAGCAAGCTAATGTTATTAGACGAATATCTCCTGGCACACAAAGGGAGGGGGGCAGCATTCGGGGGGGGACAGGAGGAGAAAAGCCGTCTTGTCTTCTGTCTGAAAGCCAACTGCATCGCTTAGCAACGACCCCGGAGGCCTGCCAGAATTCAAGCCTTGTTTGCAGCCTTTTAGTTCAGCTCAGTAAATTACATTTAACGCAAGCTGGGAGGGTCTGAGACGATTGAACGGCTGAACAAACAGCTCCCTGTGCTGCCCACGAGGTTCCTCGGTCAGCTCCCGCCCGGCCGCGGGGAGGGCAACGGGAGGCGATGGGAACACGGAGACGGGCTGCCGGCCGGGAGAAACTGCCTCTCACCACCGAGGTGCAGGAGAAGGCAGAAAAATGTGGAAAGTGAAGGTTAAAAATGGAAATCCAACCATTGCTCACCAGCCACTCACTATGGCATTGCTCCTCGGCATGCCAGAGCCGAGCTCTCGCCACGCTGGGCAGCCCCCGAGTGTCATGGTGCTACCCAAGCCAGGCCAGAGCACCAAAACGCCCGCCCGAGCCGTCCCCTTCCTGCCAGCACCACGGCTTAAATCAAAACCATGAGACTAAAATACCAGCACGAAGATGGATTAAGGGGTTTCTCTGTCGCTCCCTTTGCTAACAGGGATTGAACGGGTGGAGAAGGGTTGTGCTCAGAGGTGAACAGAAGGGATGGGATGGGATGGGATGCAGGAAAGGGGAGTCCTGCTCCCCGCTGTGCTCTACAACATGCCCTTGGCTGGGCACAGGAGGCACAGAGAGCCGAAGATGCCCAACTCAGCTCATGTCACACCGCCTGCACCGGGCAGCTGCTCTCCCCAGGGAACAGATCCCACCGGGAAGTCCCAGGACAGGTCTGAGGAACCCACCTTTGATGCTGCTGAGGGACAGCGAGCGATCCCGGTCGGCCAAGCTGGGCCCCAGTTTGCTGCTGCTGCTGCTGCTGTTGTCTTTCTGCCGGGCCACGGCCACGGCGATGCCGACGGGCAAGTGCCTCACCTCCACCTCGCCCTGGGAGCCGATGCTCTCACGGCCAAAGGATTTGGCACTCTCGGGTCTCTCGGGGTCCCTCTTCAGCTGCTTCGCCGGCTGCTGCGACAGCAGCTGCTGCACTTTGGAGGCACCCAGCTGCGAAGAGTCCAACTTCATGTTGCCCAAGCCACCGAAGGGGCTCTTCTTGCCACAGCTCTGCCGGGACGAGGTCTCCTTGGCAAAGCTGCCGCTGTACTTGATGAGGCTCTGCATGGCCGAGCCTTCGCCGTGGGATGCGGGGTGGAGGACGTCGGCAGCGCCCCGTGAACCCACCACCGAGGAGCGTGGCAAGCCGCTGGGGTCCAGGTAGACCTTCTTGGCTTCCTCCTCCGCCCGGGTGACGTGGTTGTGCTGCGCGGCCAGCACTGCCATCTGCGTGGTGGCAAAGTTGCCCATCTCAAAGGGCTTCCACTTCTGCTCAGGCGGTTTTAGCTGACCGTGGTCCAGGTGCTGCCGGGAAGAGTCCAAAGTGCCATAGACCTTCGCCGCTTCTTTGGAGCTGGATCGCTGGAAGCGGTCCCGCTCGCAGGGGCGATGCTCTGCCTCCGGACTCGGCTTCAGCAAGTCCTTGGAGGCCAGGAACTCCCTGCTCTCCGGGGAGCCCAGCCCCGGCCGGTTGAGGAAGGGTTCTGATGTGACCTGTCTCTTCAGCGCCATGGAGTTCGCCCTGATCACCGAGCCCTTCTCCCTCAGAGCCTCCATCCTTTTGGCATCGCTGTGGCAAGAAAAGTCCTGGGACAAGGGCGTGCGGGAGGCGTCCGCGAGGCATCGCTCCGTGGGCGACTGCAGCACCCCCACCTTGCCGAGGTCCTTGTCCTTCGCCTTGTTGTCACGGGCCTGCGAGGCGATTTGGATGGGCCCGCTCCTCTCATCGTAGGCTTCAACCGAAGGCACGAAGGTGGGGGCAATGACTTTGTGCTCCCTCCCCAGCTCCTTGGCCGGCGGGAAGATGGTGTACATGCTGGAATGGACGGGCTGCGGAGGGAATGTTGTGGCCGGCGTCATCTTCCCCGGCTGCGAGGGGTGCGGGGACGGGCAGCTGCAGGAGACGTGCAAAGTGCCCATGGAGGGCAGGAGGGGCTCCCCACGCTTCAGCCGCTCGGCGTGGGCGTGCGCAGAAGGCCTCATGTTCTCGTCGTGCCGAGCGGGATCCTTGGCACAGCGGTCCTGCTCGGCACCCAGGACCTTCAGCATGGGGTCCCCACCACCATTGCAGTTGCTGAGCGAAGAGCTCTGCAGTGGGTTCTTGGACTTGGGTTCCCCGTTGCCCACACCCCGATTTGGCATGTGCTCGGCCAGGAACGGGGAGAGACGCTCGCCGACCTTCACCGCCTTCTCCACCACGCTCACTTTCCGTTCGCTGTCGGGTTTGGTGTCCTGCGTGAGGTCCACGACGCTGCGGGGCCGCGGCTCCTCCTTCGGCTTGCCCTCCTTCTTGGCGAAGGGCAGGGAAAGATCGCTCCGACATGCCCTCTCCTTCCCACCAGGGTCTTTCAGGCTTTCTTTCGAGCTCTTGTGCAGCTGCCCGAGGTCCTTCTCCCGCAGCAAAGTGCTCGACGTGTGGTTGCCCGCAGTCCTCGAGAGGGGAGGCTGCGGGTGCAAAGCGGACTGGCCCGCGTGGCCGGCCAGGTAGAACCCATCTGCAGAGCAAAAGCAAACAAAATTACCACGGGCCTCCAACCTCTTCAGTCCCACACAGAGACAGAAGTGACGTGGCAAACCAGGAGGGAACCGGTTTCAAGGATGTCGAGACATGGCCGGGAAGGACCAGGGCAAAGGAGACCAGGCAGGTACCTCCCGTGGCCCAGGTGGGATGGGGACAGCCCTGTCACCGATGCACAGAGCCTTGCAATGTGGCAGCACGTGGGGGCTTCCAGGAGGGACCTGGCTGGGTTCCCTACAGCACAACCCCATCCAAAACCCTCCTGCTAAGGCCAGGAAACATCTTGGGATGATAACCCCAGGGGGTTCCTGCTCTTCACCTCAACGTCCCAGCATCCAGCAGCCGAGCAAGCCCAAAGGACAGGGCGAGCACCCAGGGGGGGTGACTGAGGGGACCCGGACTCACCTTTCTGCGACTCAAAGAGGCTGTGCTGACCCAGCTGGGCCAGGAGAGGACTGCCGGCGCTGGGGGGCTCGAGGTGGCTCAGGGGAATGTACGACGGGTAGAGCCCGTTAGGCAGATGGGAGAAGCCTGCAGCAAACGGGAAACAGAAGAGAGAAACACGTTTCAGCCCAAGCGGCACATCGCCTTGGAACGAGCCCCGCCGGAGCACAGACTGTTGTGGCTGTCGGTCCCTCGCGCGCCAGCATCAGCGGCTGCGAGGACGCGTGTGACAACGCACGGTGGGCAGGGACAGCCCGAGACGGGGAGCACGGCCTGGGGACCCCGTTTTGGGCACTGACCCCCGGGTCAGCCCCCTGTGCCGCTGCAGGGCTCCAACTCTGCAGCTGGTGGGTTGCAAATGGAGCGTGCTGCTTTCTGAGCAAAGCCTTAAATCTGCAGGCGAAACGGCTCAGCCTCCCGCCCGATAAGCTGCTTTATCACAAGTACAGTGACCTGTGGGTGAGGGCACTTACCAAGCAGCGATAAGACCCTGTTCCCAACGTGGTTTTGCCAGCACAACTCAACCCCGCTGCAGCTGCCCAGCACCGGGTTTGGGCTTTGGGGAAAGTGCGAGAGCATCCTCACACAAAGCAGCTCATACAAAACACAGCTTCGTGTACCCCAAACCAGCATCTTATCCCGGAGGAAGGTAAAACAGCAGAAAACCTGCCGCCCATCCACAAGCTGATATGAAAGCAGCGTGTCCCCAAGGCTCTGCTACTAGCGGGCTGAATTACGTGCAGGACACTGGGGCCTCCTCCAAGAGCGGGCCCCCCAGCAACGTCCTCATGCAAATAATCACCAGCAGCATTTCATCAGAGAATACAATCGCCATAACAGCGGTAATAACACAAGCTCTTAGCTACAGGCAGCAATTCCTCTGCAACACTGCCACCAAACGGCACCCGAGCAATGCTGCAAACCCTAACGCTCTGCAAGAACCAGCTTCCCAGTTGGTGCCATCATTTTAAAAACTATTAAAAGCCCTCAGGAGAGTCTGAAGGAGCCAGTCAAGCCCTCCGCAACCCTCCTTCCTGCCCCTCAGACCCCATTAAGAACCAGCTTCCCCAGAATTCAACAATCCCACTGAAAGCAACCAGGCAACAAGTTTGCCAAGAGTCCAGCATCCGACTGGATCGAAACAACATCGCACCAAAACCCAAGAGGAGAGAGAGAAGTTCAGTCCCCAAAGCTGCACGTGGAGCACCATCTGTGAGAGCTAGTCAATATTTCACATTATTTAGACAGCCGGGATCTCTTTCGCATACATGTTTGCATCCCGGCACATGTTCCTCACCGACGCGGTGTTCCACGCAGTTCCTGGCCCAGATCCATCGCCCGGCAGCTCCCAGCAGCATCACCCGCACCCCCCAACCCTCCAGCGGTGGGACCGGGGGGGCTGCTCTGCCCATGAACTTCAAGCCCATTCCCAGCAGCTAAAACTTGCCACTTAATCTTGCGCAGGGTGCTGTGAAAGCACCGTGTGTGCGCACACATTCACATTTCTCCTTGGTAACCCCAAAACCTTGACGTCGAGGCATTTCCAAACACATTTTCTTATTCCAGGGCTGGAGAGCACCGGGTGGCACGCAGGGGCGTGGACGCCGGGTCAGCTGTGAGCAGCTCCGCTCCACACCATCTTTTCCTCTGCGTGTTTTCCTCGGCCGTGCCACCTCCGCCGCTCCGGCACACGGCTGGGCTGGCGAGGAGCCAGCGCCTGGAGCAGCAGCGACACGTTTCCGAGGAAACACGGGTCCCATCTGGCAGAGCACATGGCTGCAGCACGGCAAACCCCCGGGAGCACCCTGTGCCACACCAACCCCGGCGGTCCCGGTCCCTTTTCCCAGCCAGACCTCTATCCCGGCTGCAGCCGCGCTGGCAGGCGAGAGCACCGACACAGAGATCGTGGTGAGACTCATCCCGCGCTGCAGACACCGCCCATGGCACGTTCCCACCTGCAGAGCTCCAGGAAGGGGATGCAATCCAGCCCTGTCAACCAGCGCAGGGACCTTCCGTTGGTACCCAAAGAGGCATTTTGGTACCAGTTACATCCCTGGTCCTACTGGGGCAGCACCCAGCCTGTGGCATCTTATCCCACCCAGGAATAAGACAGAGTCAGCCCCAGCCCCAAATGCTCTGAGGCTTCCTCCGCAATCAGCATTATCCTGTCCCACTGCCAGTGGGAAGATTGGCTGAAAGAACGAGGGGACAAGGAACTGTTGGGTGACAGTGACCAAAAGGCAGATGAAATCCCCTCCAGCTGTCACAGGTTTTCTAGCCGCTGTGCTGAAGCAGGGAGCAAAGCAGTAACAAGTGGCTTCATCCGCGGTCCGAGCTGCAGACGGGTTCAGGTGGACAGGTCGGGGACCCTGCAAGGCAGTGTCACCACCCCAGGTGGGAAGCAGCAGCAGAACTGAGCTGATGCCACCAGCCAAGCTCCAAAGCCACCCTGCACCAGGCGGCTCTTCCCAGCGTCTCCCGCAAGCCCCAGCAGCACCGCTGCTCCTGGGAGAGGTGTAATCCCAGCACAGCAGCTCAAAGCACATCCCAAAGCTCTGCAGGTGGGGAAATTGAGGCACGGGCAGGTGCAAAGATTTGCCTGCATCGCCCAGCTGACCAGCAGCAAAAGCAGAGAGCCACCCAAAGCCCAGCCTCTGGTTTACCCGCGACACTGTTTTCCTTTCCTAAATGCCCAGAGGGAGAAGCCGCCCAGGCTGTATTTACCCAGCCCGTTCCCTGCCAAGAGCCAGAGCTGAGGTGGGGAGCAGGATCCGAGCCACAGCCTTCCTGGGGACGAACCCAATGCAAATCCAACCTCGAGGTGCTGCCAGAGCATCCTTTCCTCCATACAGCCCTCCAGCAGCAACACCGACGGGCTGGTGTAGGACTCGCACTCAGCCTGAAACCTGCTGCCCCGCTCCCCCGGGCAGGACCTGGAGGTGAAGCTGCTCCTCCGTGCGCTAAAGTAGCTGCATTTGCAGGAGGCAGCCGCGAGCAAGTCGCTCCCTCCTTGGATCTCCGTGCCAGAAAGCGATGCCAAGGGGAGAAACTCTACCGCAGTGAGTAACGCACGGCTCACCCCAACCATGGGCTTCTGCCAGGGAAAAGGGAGGGGAAAGGGGGAAACCACAACCACCTCCATCTGCCCGGGGCCAGAGTGTTTGCTGAACCAGCGCAAGATCCTTTTCGCCCAGGGACACGCCGACAGGCCTGGGCAGGCTGAGCCACGCTCCTCCAGCCGCCTGCTCGCCCCGGGGCGGAATGGCACCCGGCACAGGCAGGAAGGTGCCTGGCACCACTGCCAGCCCAAAACCTGTGCCCCCTTCCCTGCCATGCCAAATGTGTGTGCCCATCAGCACGGCTTCTGGCCGCCCGGGAAAGGCATCACTACCATGAATCCCATGCAGGTGCCCACAGTGGGCACACATGATCCAAAGCAGCCCAGCTCAGAGGGTAAAAGGATTTAAGAGGCACAGAGATTGTCCCTTGAGCCACCTTAACCCTGCAGGAAGGTGACAGACGGCAGCCAAAACACAGGTCCCTGTTCGGCTCCCCCCTGCGATGCTCCAGTGGATGGGCACGGAGCTGGGACTCTCACCGTCCCCTCCTTCCCAGCCCCACGCTGAGCTGGTAAAACATCCCTGCTTCGCACGATTGAGACATAAATCACTAAGAGCAGTTATGAGAGGAACTTGGCGGGTGCAGATGTGTCAGCCCAGTTCAAAACATTTTCTTCATCTTTGCTCAGCTCTCCAAAACGGCACAGGGGGGAAGAGGTATGGCCGGGTGACTCACCACCGAAAGGGGATGTGACTGATGGGGAGATGAGATACCGGCGACCGCACAAACCGCACACCAAACGTCTGGAGGACGGAGGTCACACTGGGGGAAGCGGGAGGGAAACAGGCCCCGTGTGCTCAGCCCGCTTGGGGTTTGCCCAAAGCTCCGTGGCAGGAGGGAGCCACCAAAAAAACAACATCCCCAGGCTGAGGTGACCAAGGCAGGTGGGCAGACATGCCCACAGCACAGCGGCTGCTGGTCACCCCGAGTTTTTAACCTGCAGGCTCTTTCCATCTCTGACCCGCTGGTCCCCAAACTGAAATTCAGCTCCAGCTGCAGAAGAAATTTTTTACAGCGAGGGTGATGAAACACTGGAACAAGTTGCCCAGAGAGGTGGTGGATGCCCCATCCTTGGAGACACCCCAGGCCAGGCTGGACGGGGCTCTGAGCAACCTGAGCTGGTGCAGATGTCCCTGCTCATGGCAGGGGGGGCACTGGGGGAGCTGGGAAGGGCCCTTCAACCCAAACTGTTCTGTGATTCTACAGTAAGTTGCCAAGCCTGGGTAGTAAAAGAGCTGGGCAGGACCAGGACACGCTGGAGCTGAATGCATGTCCCCCATGGACACGGCTTCAGCTGACAATCCAGGCTACAGGCTACACGCCTGATGCCACACATGTGTGCCAGCACCAGGAAAGCGGCCCCATCCCAAAGCTGAGCCCCAGGCAGGGCCATCCTTGCCCAAGACACCACAGCCCCATCAGCAGAAGGCCGGTGGCCTCCAGCGCCCCGGGAAACATGAAGTAACTCTCCCCCATCAGCCCCATCTGCCCGTTACGGGTTTCTGCCACTTGTGAAATATTTCCAACCGCCAGCATCTCCTCCCATCCTCCCCAAGCCGTGATGCACGGACACAGTGCCAGGAAGCAGGCTGGCACCACGCGGGGCTGTGCAAGAGGCTGTGGCCACAGACGGCCCCGAGCCAAAAAGCCCTGTGCTCCCTCCGATCCAGGCCCTGAAGGGCTGGGAAACACAGCAGCGAGGCTTTGGGTTTATTTCCACAGGATGTTTTCAACTCCGGGCACCCAAGGGAGATTCGCAGCCCTGCTGCAGCCGGGGTCTGGCACGGAGCGGGAGCTGCAGCCACCCTTGGCCGGGAGCACAGTCACCTCTTCCCCAGTCCGGCTCACAAGCACCTCGCAGGCAGCCAACTGGGACACCAGTCCACGCCGCAAACAGCTGGATAAACGCTTACAACCTCCTGAGTCCCCTTTCCCCGGCAGAGAGGGAGGAGAACGGGGAGAAGTCCAAGCACAGCGAGTACCCGCCGGCTGCCAGCCCTCCCACCGCCGGCCCAGCACCGCCTGCCCCGCTCGCCACATCGCTGCATCCCTGCGCCTTCCCTGCAATAGCAGCAGCTTCCAAGGGGAGACTCTTTTAGGGCCCCCCCTTTCCAGCAGACACGTCCCCATCTCTGCCCCACGACCCGGGGACACGCAGCCCGGCGAGGCACAGCCGCAGCTACTGCTCATCCACACATTTATGGCTGCAAACAGCTGAGAGCCAGGAGTGCTGACAGCATAAATCTTTGCTGCCTCCTCCCCTGTCTGCCAGGGCGGCTCTAGTGACACCCGAGGCACCGGAGCCGCCTTGACTCTGTGCCACGCACGAGACGGCAGCGATTCGAGCCCCCGAACACGCTGGGATGAAACCAAAGCCCCCGGATCAGACGTGCCGGGGCTGCGGTGGTGGCCGGTCCCTGTCCCCGCAGCCCCACGCCACTGCTGCCACCACAACCCACCACCCTGCACCCCAAAACCCGACCCTGACATATTTACACCCCGTGCCACAGGGCTGGCAGATGCTTCAAAGCCTCAATTTACAGCCTCGATTCTCTGCATCCCCTGAAAGCGTTCAATCTCATCCCCCGGATCCGCAGCAGCCAGATCAATTTAACTCCCTGTTTAATCTTCTAAGGGCCCCGGCGAGCTCAGAAGCAGCATCCTCCAGCGGGGGGTCCGCGCTCCCGGCCTTTGCCGGCTGGAACGCCGCTGCGCCGCTTCCCTTCAGCTGCAAAAATCACCACCTTAAAAGCCAAGGCGAGTTCCACCCCCAGCTCAGCACAGCTCTCTATTGTTTCTTTTAATTTTATTTTATTCCACGTGGGACTCTGTGTCCAGGCCGCTTTATTTTTAAGCGCCTCTTGCTCAATATTTACTATTGCTTGCAGCTGCGTCAGCACAGGAACACCGCGCTCTCCCGCCGGTTTTCCGAGGAGCCCTCCCGCAGCCATTATCCCGTGCCGTGATTTTATTGCCGCGATGAATCACGGTGCTGCCGGGCGCGCCGAAGGGCAGGGTGTGTGCACAGGGCAAGAGGGGGGGGTTCCCTGTCTTTGTGGAAATAAATATCATCAGGCTGAGCCCTGCCGCTCACCTCCTCCTCACACGGGAGCTGGAACAGTCCCAACGTCCTGGAGATGGCGGAGGAGGAGAAAATGGGAAGAAGCGGCTGCAAGCGCTCAAGGGATCAGTGCTCGCGCCCCGGTTCTGCTCCCGGCATGCTGCAGATTCAGTTTGCACCGTGCAACAAAGCGAACGCAACCCGAGGTACATCAGCCCTTCAGCGCTTGGGGCCGCAGGAGGAGGACACCGATGAGGTGCCCCGAAGATCCCCTGCGAGGTCACCCACCTTCCAGGCAGCGTCTTCATGAGGGGCAGCGAGAAGCCGCCCGGGTGGAGACATGAATCCCTCTGGCAAAGTGGCTTTTCCTCCTGCTGGAGCAGCCAGGATGGAAACCATCCCACAGGGACCCCTGACACGATGCACAGCCTGAAACACACGGTCTGGGAAGCACCGACCTGGTCCCATATTAATCCTGACACACAAACACCCAAACCAGGGTCACTGCTTCTGGGTCACTGTCGGCTGCTACAGCTGAAGCTTTTCCTCTGTGTCCCCAGCCTGAAATCCCCACCAGGGCAGACGTCTCTCCTTTCCACTGGCGTAATTAAACCTGACACCCCAACAGGGGGGTCCACCAAAACCTCCAGGCTCTCACTGTGCAGCTGCACAGCTTTCCTCAAATAGCAAGGAGCAACTTGGTGGGCTCTTCGACTCCACATTTACTAAAATGCTGTATGGAAATTAAAAAATAATTTTAACTCTCCAACTGATTAACAGAATCCCCAGGAACGCAGAATCTGGCTGCTAGATCATAGTCTTGCCTTCGTCTCCTGATTTTCTAAGACAGCATTAATAAAATGTCTTTGCTCTGGACTGTCTTTCGGGACGGTGAAGACCCTCCGTGGCTGGCACAGGGGTCTGAGAGCTGATTCTGTTCCTGGCACTGGGTGCACACTTGCCTTGCAGGTGATTCCCCTCCTTCCTGAGCACAGAAATTTAACCCACCCCATTAAAAAAAAATAAATAAATTTAAATCACCCAAACTCAGTGCAGAAGACACGATGCAAACACACAAGCCCCCGCTCCCCAAGCCCTACCCCTGCAATTAACCCAGCAACACCCACGCATGCCCCGTACCTTCATTAGGAAAGAGCTCGTTACCCTTCGCTGCCCAAGCCAGGAGAGCTACAGGTGCTCAACGAGGGAAGGTTATTGCGGGATGGTGCGGGTCCTCACATCGCCTGCACCAAGTGCCTGCCAGCAGCAATTAAATCAGCCTTCAGAGAGAGAGCCCAGCTTTCCCAGCGCCATCAGCCGTGCCCTGGAGGGAACACGCTCTATTTTCAGCCACAATGACTTAAGACCAGGTCACCAGCAGGTTAAATGGGACTGTGCAGCATTATCTCCCTGCCCTCCCACTGAGAAATTAAAACACCGCTGTGTGATGGGCAGCAGCCAGCCTCACGGACGCAGCTGGGGCACCCACCGAAAGGTGAATGTCACCACGTCACCTGCATCTCCCATCACCAGCCGTGGCTGCGTGGGCCACCATGCGATCAGCCCTGGGTTCGTCCCCTCCTGTCCAGCACAGCGAGGAGGCACAGCCAGGATGGTCCCCACCACGTCACCTCTGCAGTGGGGACCGTGCCACAGCTCTGCAGCCACAGGGATGCTCTGCAGAGCACTGGGATGGAACCTGCTGCTATGGGACACCGAAAGGCACCCAAAGGGACCAAGCCCAAGGGTGCTGGAAGGAGCCTCAACATCCCACATTCTGCCAGACCGGGGCTGCTCATCTCGCCCCTTCCTCCAGAAATCAGGTGGCCCAACTGCCAAGACCCCAAGCTGGGGACTGCCCCAAGCCACAGGTTTCATCAAGGCCACCAGAGAGGTAGCATCTCCCCACAGCAGCTCAATCCGCTTTGCTGGGAGGGCCACCACCAAAATCCAACCCACCACCCCACCGCCAACATCTGGCAGGGAGGCGGCAGCTGGAAGCGGGTTTGTTTTGCTTCCCAGGCCCCTGCCAGGCGCAGTCGGCGTGAGCCGGGATGACTCAAAGCCCTGGGACATGCAGGCTCCGTCGCTCCTTATTTTAAACCTTCTTGTTTGCAAAGCAGCTGCCGTCGCTCAGCGCCTCTCGGGACACCTTGCAGAGGTGGCACCGCAAGGGGAAACTGAGGCACAGAGAGGTACAGCATCCTGATCAGAGCTAAACACCACAATGCCAATGCGGGGATGCTCAGCAAGCAGCAACCAACATACAACACGGGGGTCTGGGCAGCGTGAGGGCTCCAAGAAACACCCCAGGGCTGGAGCGAGGGCATCATCACTGATGACCCAGCCGAGTCCCAATGGCTCCGGCTTCACGTCTCCTGCTCGGCCAGGACAGGACAATCGTGGGGTGACACCAGAGGTGCCCGCCTGACCTGCTCTGTGTGCCAACGCGTCCCCCTCCCGGCCCCCAGCACTGACCTCAACAGCATCTGCAGGGACCAAAACCACCCCGGGAGAAACTCAGCAACGGGCTGCAGACATCTGGGGGTAGAAGAACGAGATGCACAGACAGATCGCAATCCTAGAAGCCTCTTTTGCTTAGGAAACCAGGCTCAAAAGCTCAGCCTCTCTCCCTTGACCCTACATTCAGCCCTTTTTCCTTCCTCCTCCTGCCCTCCCTGCATCCTCCTGAACATCAGCCCACGCCACCTTTTCTGCACCGAAAAAGCACCAAACCGTGAAGCGAAGGGGTCTCTGCGGCTGGCAAACAGCCACCACAACACACCTCCCCACCACCGATAACAGGGATAAACACAGAGGCAAATATTACAGCAGTGCGGTTTAATTCCTGACGAATTATGCAAATCCATATTCAAATTGAAGCGCAGCCCTTGAGCTCCTGACAAATTGCCAATCTGGCCCCGATGTCACAAGGCAGGGACAGCCAGCGCTCCGCCGGGTGAAGCGCTAGATGGATGCCCTCTACATGTATATGTACACACACATATGGATCTGTACATCTCAGCTAGGGAGACCAACAAGCACCTGTAAGAATGATCCGAGAGTGACTTTTGCATTTCTCCTTTCTCCCAGTGTGTTCGGCCTGGCCAGGGACGGCCATGGAGCTCTCGGGTCCTCCACAAGACGGAAGCGGTTTGGGTTGATGGTGAGATTTGAAGCAGGAAAGAAAATAAAATTCACCGCGGCTGGGGCTGGGAAGGCAGAGGTGGGCAGTGGGGAAAAAGCTTAAAATGCTTGTGCCAATATGAATAGCCAGCCCTGCAGCTGAGGAAAAGAAGATGCGTCCACAAAATAGTCACAGAGAGGGCTCATCTGATGAAAGTAGGAATTTCCGATCCCACACAAACCCCCAACATCCATTAAAAGCAGCAGAAGAATCGCTGCTTTGTGTCGCTAATCTCATTAGGGAGAAAGTCCCGCTGCAACGCGGGGATTGCACAGGGAAACCCCGGCACGCTGCACACGCCGGGGGGGAAAAGATGGCCTGGGATTCCACCGGCACCCCCTTTCCTCGCCTGCCCAGATCTTTATTAACCGCTGGGCTTGCGTGTGACATAGCTTCGTGCTAGATTTAGGTTACGGTTGGACTCGATGATCTTAGGGCTCTCTTCCAAGCAAAAGGACTCTGTGATTCTATGACACGGCAGGTGGGATGCCCCCCCACCCAGCAGATCGGACACAAAGCACCAGAATTACGCACCCCGCACGGCGGCAGCGCGGGGGCTGTTTCATTCACGCGCCGCAACCCGCGCTGCCTGCGAGCAGCCAAGAGCTGAATCCCTTCCAACCCCTTCCTCCCGAGCGCGCTGGCCACTTCAATTATTATTTTTATCTTTTTTAAATTAAAAGCAATTAAACCAAATGTATTAAAAGCGTATTCAAGCCACAGGGGATTCTGCTGAGAAGGGATCGGGGGCAGAAAGGGAAGCAGGGGCGATATATCTAACCACCAAACATAAAAAGGGATCATTGCTCGCGGTAACGCCGCACAGTAAGATGGATGGTGGCAGAAACGAGCAACCTTTGCAGAAGTTGCCGGGGATACAGACGCACCGAGACTGTGCCGAGTGCCTTAAAATCTCCGTTATTCCCCTAAAAAAGCATGTTTTCTCCCAAACACACCATGTCGCTCTGAGCCCACCATGTTCAGCTTCCCTGCCTGCATCCAGCTCCCTCAAAATGGCTCTTTGGCCACTGCTGCGCTGGCGATAAAATTTATACCCAAGGTCACTTTCAATCCTCGTGCCACGACTTCAAGTCTTGCTGGATTTAAACAAAAAACAGACTCGGATATACCGAGCCCTCCCTTGCCCCCTCCTTTCTGCCCATCTCCTTCCTGATTTAGAGATAACCAAACTCTCAACTCCCTTTCGCTTCCCATAACCGTCGGCGGCAACAGCTGGAGAGGAAAACCGGAGCATATTGTGCACCGGCAGCTGACCCTGGCGGCGTGGGGACAGAGCCCAACCACCACCGCTGTGGTGCCACCAAACGGTTCCGGCCGCCCCGTCCTCCCCAGAGCCAACTGGGACGGGTATAAAGGGTTTGTGTGTTTGCCGTCCCCTTGCAGTTAAAAGAGCCGGAGAGAAGCGACCGATAAGCAAAGCAAATAAATAGCAGGGAGAGACGGCGTTTTGCCCCGAGCGCTGGGTGCGTCACGCAGCCTGCGAACATCCAGCTGTGCCATCCCGGAGAGGAGCCAGACAGAAACGTGGGGCTGGGAGGAAACACGGGGAGGAGGGAACCCCCAAATCCTCACGGCCAGGGGGAGGCAGCACCCCGCAGGGGCACTCCCCTCCCAGATTTTGCTTTTTAAAGAGCATCCCCAGCTGGGAAAGCCAGCGAGGGGCTTCAGGAGCCGGATGCAGCGATGCTCCCTCTGCGGCCCTGCAGGCAGGGAGCTCGGGGTCGCCCTCTGCTCCCCTTTTCCCCCAACGCCGGCTGCATTTTCGGGTCGGTTCAGGGCCCACCGTGCTCTCCGTTCCAGCAGCGAGGCAGAACAAAGCACGTCCTTGTCCTCGGCACCTCGAGCAGGCGACGGCGGATCGTGTTACCTAACCCAGACCAACATCTCCCGGTCCCGGCGCGGCAGCTTTCGTGTCAGCACATGCCAGGCTGGCCCCAATTCCCCGCACCACCTCCCGCCCCAAGCTTTAACTGAACCAGTTCAGTACAAGCTGAAAACACACGGAGCCTTGTTTCGACTCGTCGGGCGCTCGCCCCAGCCAAAGGAGATGATCCGACACCCTCCCGCCGGTCGCAGCCTCGGCCGAGCCGCAGGGCGCTCCCCTGGAAGGCTGCCGGAACGATGTTAATTCCCCTTAACAATGTTCATTTCCATATTCATCACGAGATGGTGAAATGACAAGACGGGGGAGGGGGGTATTTACTATATAATTATAAACTAATTTCAGCTTTACCCTGGGTTATCCTAGGAAGGAGATCTAAAATTTCCCTTACGAAAGCCGTGCTCTACCAACCACGTCGGCAGCGAGATTAATTCCCAGCGATTTCCATTTCTCCAACAGCTG
This sequence comes from Caloenas nicobarica, assembly GCF_036013445.1. Taxonomy (NCBI): domain Eukaryota; kingdom Metazoa; phylum Chordata; class Aves; order Columbiformes; family Columbidae; genus Caloenas; species Caloenas nicobarica. The sequence continues at coordinate 3,879,266 of NC_088258.1, read as the reverse complement.
CTGTGCTGGGAAAGAGCAGGAGCCTGTCCCCAGCACCAGGGACCTGCCCGGTGTCCCATGGCAGCCCCAGCTAGGATTTCTAGCACCGGCACATCCTCCAGATCAAATTTTCACTGGCACAGCATCAGTCGGGGTTGGGACAGGTCATTGTGCAACCCCACCGAGGAGGCTTGGTGCTGGGTGGGGGGTACGGTTTGCACAGAGTGCAAGAAAGGCTGCTGAAAAACAGGCTTAAAAAGCACGTTTTTACCAGCACTGTGTGTCAGAGGCAGAGCCAGGCTCACGCCTGTTCAGCTGGGGAAGGTATTTGAAACCCTTACACCTCCTCCGGGCAAGTTTATATCACCATGTTGGCCCTTGGGCTCTCACCCATGGTCCAAGGCCAGCGTCCCCACCACCAGCCACTTGGAATGGGAACTTCAACAGGGGCAAAGGACAGGTTGGACAGTCCTTCCCACCCCTCCTGAAGGATGGAGATGCCACCCCACAACCCAACCAACCACCAGGGTCTCAGGGAAAGCACCAGGACATCAGGGAAACGCATCCCCAGCACCTCAGGAGCGCATGGTGGGAGACTCTCAGAAACACAGAAGCCCCTTTTTTTGCCTCATTTCATCCCCCGTGCAGAACAGAAGAGACCGCTCCCCTGCCTTGCTCGCAGCCCACGAGTTGGCCGCGGGGGCATCACTTAATGGCCGAGCGCTTCCTCCACCCCGGGGATGTCGCCGCGGGAGAGCGCGACGGGTCCGAGCACAACATCCCTGCGAGCATCACCTCCCCGAGCCCTGCCGGGGCGAGCACACTCACTGCTCTGCCTGAAAACACGTATTTAAAAGCATCTAATTTCACCAGGGCCCCAAAGGGAGGAGAAACATCTCCCCAGGCGGGTCTCCGGCCGGTCCACATTCCTCCTGGTGCTCCCCGCCAAGCCCCTGCCCCACGGAGCCCCCCGCGCTCAGCCCCTCGCGCCACCCCCTGGGCGGGCAGGGAGGGGGAAACCGCGATTTCAAGGGCCATTAAACACCGATGGTATTTTCCTTGCAGCATCAAAACGTGACCAAAAAGAGCCACATCGAGCCACAGCCAAACTCCCGTTGCTGGGCCGGGAACCCGCTCCCTCTCCTCCCCAGCTATGGGGAAGAGATGGGCACAGCTCGGTCCGGCACCGCATCGGTGCTGTCTCGGCGTCTCCTATCAGCAATTCCAGCGTGGATGCAGTTTAGATGAGCAAATTGTGCTTCTGCTGGCACCGCGGACGGCAAGGCCTCCTCCGCAAAATCTGCCAGCTCAGCAGAAGCACAATTTTGCCATTATAAGGATGGCTACAGTGGGATTTTGCTGGCACAGCAAAGCTATCCTGGGGGGAAGCATTTTTTTTTTCCTTTCCTTTTTTTTTTTTTCCCCCTACGCTCCTACCTGGCCCAGCTGCCTGGAAAAACTTCTCCCTGGGCACAGCAGGGCTGGAAGCAGGGATGGTTTCCAATCCACCTTAAATCCCTGCATTTGAATGCACATGCTAATGTGGAAGTATGAAAGCAAGCGATCCAAAACCTCTCCCCTCCGCCTCTGACTGCTTTCCTTTCAGTCACCACTCTTGAGCTGGATTTAAGACAAAGTCAGCTCTGCTCATACAGATATGTCCCTTTTCCCAGGCACTGGAAAGTGTTTCTGAAGCGTATTTTAATGGAAGAGGATGAGCACCCTTTTGTACAAACACAGATCTGTTTCCAGGAGCCCCCCCATACACGTCCCACCCAAGAAAGGATACCTCAGTATATGGCAAAAAGCAGATTTTTATTATTATTATTGTTTTAAGCTTATTTTTTGCTCGCAGACAGCCTCGCTGCCTGCCAGGGACACGGTCCCCCAGCAGCCCTTAGCAATTGAGTCCGACGGAGCGTTTTCCACCTCCCCCAAAACACAGAAGCCGCCAAAAACAACGCGCCCGCCGCGGAACGGAGCCGAGACCGGGACACTCGCTTGGACCCGAAGACGGTGGGGTAGGGAAGGAGCAAAAGCAATAAACTCCCCATGTTTTGAGACAGGGGCTGCAGAGCGGAGCAAGCTACCGCTTCGACGGGCTCGGCCGACTCCATCGACTGAGCCTGTTTTTATGCAAGGTCTTCCCGGCAAGCTCGGTCGCTGCCAGGGATGAAATTCCATTGCGAACAGTCACCGTCCTCCCCCGGCGGGACCCATGGGGAGCACCCCCTGCTCCCCGCCCGGGGACAGGGACACGGTGATGCCCAAGGGGGGGACAGGGCACGGCAGCCCCAGCTCACTCCTCCCTCCCTGCGCTTCCAACAAAGGGGCTTCTGTCCCCGTCCCCACCCCTGCGCGGCAGCGGCCGAAACAGCCAAAACGCCACCACGGAACAGAAACCCCCCAGGGAACAGCCGAGGGTCCGGGGGTCACTGGACGCAGCCCAGGCGCCCGTATTTTGGCGCTGGGGCAGAGCCCGGACAGCCGTAACGAGCAGAGGGTACGGCGAAAAATAAGAAGTCGGTGCTGGCGATAACTGGATTCTCAAATATGGCCAACCGCGCTATTTTTACAGGGGCGTATTTATTTTAGGAGGACACTGGGATGGATTCAACAGTCTCTTTCTTCAGCCTGGCGGTATTTAAAGATCGGTTTGAACTGGCTCTATTTAAAGGCTTCGCCTCCTGCCCACTTTTCTTAACCCCTTGCACAAGCCTTTGCTTCCCACCCCTCCTAAAAACAAAACAAACTAAAAAACAAAACAAAACACAACCAAAGAAAAACCCCCACACCTACATCAACACTGCAAACGCAAAGCTACAAAGGGCTCCCTCGTAGCAGGAAGCAATCATCATTTCAAACGATATTGTTAAAGCCATAAAAAAAAAAAAAAAAAAAAAAAAAATCCCTGCCTATCCCACTGCCGTGGTGTAATGGAAGTTTCGATTGTTAATTGTACGTATCTTTTTAATGTAGTTTAGCCTGGTCGTGAATTGCCACGCCAAAGGCAACCTCACCGAGCGAGCTTTGCGAGAGATCATCCCGCCGAGGGAGCCGGGCAGCGCGGAGGCGCAGGGGGAACGGGACTTCGCAGAAAGGTGAATAAAAATAAAAACAGGGATACATTTAAAAAAAAAAAAAAAAATACTGGAGGGATCGCAAAACACATTCCTTCTGTGAGAGGCCCCAACCCAAGGCTCGGTCCCAGCCCGAGAGGTCGCGGTGCAGCGGGACGGGAGCGAAGCTTTGTCTGTTTGTCCGGAGCTCGGCGCCTCCCTCCAGGGCTGCCTGGATTTCAGGGAAGCACCAGAAAAGGAAACTTTGGGAAGGGGATGGGGGAAAAAAAAAAAAAAAAAGAAGAAAAAGAAGACACACACACAAAAAAATGACACCCCCTCCCCCCCCCAAAAAAAAAAAAAACCCCACACCAAAAAAGAAACAACAACCCACACTCGGTTTGGCTTGAGATTGTCCAGACAAATTTTTGCAGAGATTGTATTCTGCTTCAGCAGGAGGTGGAGGAGGGGAAAAAAATACCCAGGACAAAAAAGGGGAAAAAAAAAAAAGACAAAAGGGAAGGAAAAAAGGTGCTTGCCCATGTGCTTGGCTTCATAGCCGTTCGGTTTACACCTCTGCTCTTAGCACCTGGGAAATTGGCACTGCCACCTAGTCTAAAACTAATAAATCTTTTTTTTTCCCTCGATTCGGGCTGCTTCCTTCTCTGCAGATGTTGGCAATCAGGTTTGCAAATTTCAAAGCCATTCATCCCGGGCGGCTGGGAGAAAAGCAGGTTTATTATTGCAAAACCTGTCACCCTCCCAACGCCTAAAGTAAACTCCGAGTCACCTCTCCACGCCCAGAGGAAAGAAAGGGAAAAAAAAAAAAAAAAGGAAAAAAAATAATAATAATAGAGCCAGCGAGGGAAATCAAACGGTCAGAAATCCTTGGTGCTCTCCCAGGGCAAGCTCGGCAGAACAGCGGGCAGGAGGGTCCGGACCCCGCGTTATCCCACCCCGCCAGGCGCCAAGAAAAGGAGCCCGGAAAGGGGGGAAAAATAAAAATCTCTGCCCCCAAAATAAAGTAACTTAAGCAAATAAATAAAAACCTGAGTGTGGAAAAAAAAAAAATAAGCCACATATACTTCTATGTCTGCCTTTTTTTTTTTTTTAATGGAGAAGCAGCCGTGGCGTTGCCCGGAATGGAGCACGATGAGAAGGGAGGAAAAAAATACAAGGAGGGAGCAGCCCCTGCATGGAAGTTTTGTTTGGAGGTTTAAAAAATAATAATTACCAAGAAAAAGAAAAAAAAAAAGAAAATAAGAAAAAAACCACCACCACCAAGACCCGCAGTGTTGCCAAGGACCGGGCTGGGGCTGCTGAGAGAAATACCCAAAACTGCCCCATTTTGCCCCTTTTCCCAGCCCGAGGATGGCGGTTTTTTGCCTGGCTCAAAGCCCCCGGCGGAGCAGCCGCTTCCCCTCCACACCCCGAAAATCGCATTAATTCCCCGGATTTATTCCACAAAACGCCCGCAGCCGCCTCAGCGGAGATTTTCCTCGGTGCCAACAAAACCATGCGCTGGAGAGAATTCTTATCGCCTAGAAGCGATTTTTCCCCCAACTCCCCTATTCTTTTTTTCTTCCACTTTTTTTTTTTTTTTAATCTCTCCATTCCTCTTTTTTTTTTTTCCTCCATTCCTCTATTTTTTTTTCTCTCCAATCCCCTATTTTTTTTCCACATTCCCCTATTTTTTCGCTACTTCCCCCCCCCACCCCGAATCAAAGCCACGACAGGCAGAAAATCCTTGGGGAAAACACGCGAAAAAGCTCCAAGCGTACATATATATATATATTTTTTTTTTTTCTTTTGCACATAAAGCCCCGCTGGCTGCCGGCCCCGGGGGTCCGCGGAAGGGAAGGAAGGGGGGGGGTCGCCGGTTTGGGATGGGGGGGTCCGCAGAGCCTTACCCGGGTGGGAGTGGAGGCTGATGCCCGATGCGAGGAACTTGCCGGGCTGGAGGGCGGCGGGGAGCCCGGCGGCCATGGGCCCGGCGGCGGGGGCCAGGCGGCCGGTGGCTCCCAAGCGGTGACTCTCCATGGCCAGCCCGGAGAGCAGCGGAGGGGGCCCGTGCACCGAGCGGGGGGGCCCAAAATCTCGGCCATCCATCATCCACTCGCCGGCTTCAAGGAATCTCCCCGGATCGCTGTCGGTGCCCGCCACCGCCTTTCCCCCCCCCCCCCACCCGCCCACCCCCCACCCCCCCCTCCTCCTTCTCCTCCTCCCCCCAAAAAATCAGATGGTTTTCAAAAATAAGGCGTCCAAGCGTCCCATGGCGCGGTGCAGGGAACCAGCCCCGGCGCGGCGGGCTCGGCGCTGCCTGGAAGAAAGAAAAGGGGGGGGTACGGTGAGACGATCTGCGCCGACCCCCCCAATAATAAATACATAAATACCCCCCAAAAAACCCACTCGATCGGGGCGGGGGAGGGAAGGGGGGAGTGGGGGAAAAAAAAAAAATCCGAGGAAAATTTGTGGCAAAGGGCGGGAAAAAAAATGAAGTATTTTAAAATATATCTATTTTTTAAATAGTGTTAAATTTGTCACCCCTAAAGCCAAAGCGGGGCCGGGGAGCGTCCGCCGCGGCAGCCGCAAGCGCGGCTCCGGTGGGACTGACCCGGCGGGGAAGCGGCACCGCAGCTCTCCCCGGAACGCAGGAAAATACACACAAAAAAAAAAAAATACAAAACCCATTTTTCCTTTTTTTTTCTTTTCCTTTTTTTATTTTTTTTCCTTTCTCCGTGGAGCTGCTTCACCCCGCCGAAAGCCGCCCCGGAGCGGGCGGCAGCATCGCTCCCCCAGCCCCGTTTCTCGCCTTTTTTCCCCCCATTTTTTTTCCCCAGGCCTCCAAACCACCGCCTGGCTTTTGGGTTGGTTTTTTTTTTTTTTTTCTCCTCCCGTTTTTCCCAGCGCCGCTCCCGCTCGGGAAAACAAAACGCGATTATTTCCCGACAGAGTTTAAAAAATAATACACATATATATTTGTACTTGCAGCCTGATGAAAACGATCGCCCCCGCCCGCTGGGGTTTGTACCGGGATAGCGAGAAATAATAAACACTGCGGGGAATAAGGTGGGTTTTTCTCTGCCCCCACCGATGCCCCCCCCGCCCCGTTTCCAGCGCTCCCGGAGCCCCGGGAGCCGCCGCGCCGCTCCGCCCCGGCCCCGCCGCCCTTCCCGGCTCCGCGGCGGCCGCTGCCAGCGCGGGGGAGGGGGGTGCTGCCGGGCCAAGAGATGATTAATTAAAAAAAAAAAAAAAAAAAAAAAAAAAAAGAGGAGAAAAAGCGTAAAATAATAGCAAAAAAAAAAAAAAAGAAAAAAAAACGGTGGGTTTTTTTAAAAATTTATTTAGGTGAAGTTTAAGATTTAAATTAAATGCCTACGTGGCTGAGCGGGGCGAGTCTCACCCCTGGATCCCGGCTCGTAACTACTAAAATAAAGGGGGAAGAAATAGCTAAAAAGGGCAAAAAGCGCCCCGGGATGGAGGCTGGGGCAGGGGGGGGACACGGAGCGGGACGAGTTGGGGACGCGACGCCCCCGGGGGAAGGGGAAGGGGCCGGCTCCTACCTCGGCGCGGTCAGGCCGCGGGGTGGCGGGGCATGGCGGTGCGGGGCTGGGGCGGGGGGTGCCGGCTCGCCGCCCTGCCCGCCGCCCGGCTCCGCGGCTCCGCTCCGCTGCTCACGGGAAAGGCGGGAGAGGCGAGGCGGCCGCGCCATGGAGCGGCGGGGCCCCGCCGAGCTGCAGCATCGCCGCCTCCACCCCCCTGGCCGGCCCCGCGCGCGGCTCGGCGGCGCTTAAAAAAAAAAAAAAAAAAAAAAAAAGGAAAAAAATTTAAAAAAAAAAAGGGGGGGGACGCGAGCGCGGGGCGGGAGGGAAAGAAGAAAAAAAAAAAAAAAACTGGGGGAGGGGAAAAAAACGGCGGCGCCGGGGCCATGAAACACGCATTGTTCTCGGCGCGACCGGGGCGGGCCCGGCGCCCGCCCGCGCCGCCCCATTGGTCAGCCGGCCTGCCACTCACCGGCGGGGTAAACAGGCGGCGGTTTCCAGGCTCCCCGCTCCCCCTCCCGCGGCGGGCCGCTCCCGCCGCCGGGTCCCGGCCCCCCCGCCGCTCGGAGCGGCCGGCGGTTGGCGGCCGCGGCGCCGGGGTCCGCTCCGCGCTCTGAAGGGGGGAACCCGCCCCACGACCCCCCTACCCTTTATAATCTGTGGGAGTGAAATCCTTTCCCCCCCCCCCCCGCCCGCCCCGGGCAGGCTGAGGGACGGGAGGGCCCCCCGGGGAGCGCTGAGGGGGAAGCGCCGCCGGGCCCTCTCCCACGGCCCCGCCGCGGACAAAGCGGCTTTGAGGCGCGGGGAGAGGGCCCCGGTCCCTGCCCGCGAGCCCCGCCCCTCTAAAAAATTTAAAAATAGGGTGAAAAGGCCGAGGGGGGAGACACCCCCTTGTGATTTCACCAAAACTCCGGTTTGTTGGTTTTTTGTTTTTTGGGTTTTTTTCCAGCTGGGCGCGAGAAACGGGCGGGCGCACCCGCGGGGGGCGGGGGGGGGGACGCGGTTCCCCCTCCAGCGCTGCCCGCCCGCCCCTGGGTCCTTCCCCGCCGTCCGGCACAACTTTTACTTTTTATAAAATGTATTTTTCCCTTTTACACCCAGCCCTGCGCAGCGCCGAGTGCCCCGGGGGGGGCAAGGGCTGCCAGAGACCCGCCCCCCCCACCTCCCAATTCACCGCCCCGCTTCTTTATTTAATTTAAAAAAAAAAAAAAGGCTTTTATAACGAAAAAAAAAGGGGGAGGGGAAGATCTAATTTAATCCCAGTATAAATTAAAATAATAATAATAAAGCTGCCCCCCCCACCACCACCCCTCCCCGGGCAGGAGAGTTTTGAGGCGGCCGCCGGGGCAGCGGCCAGAAAATGGGTGAAACTGCCCCAAAAGGGGAGGCTGCAGCTCGGGGGGGTGGGGGGAACACACCCCCTCGGGACCCCCCAGTACATACAACCCACCCCGCTACTTTCCTCCTGATTTTTAACCATTTTGAGAAAAGCGGCGCCGCGTTCCTCGGAAAGCTCTCACGGTCCGAAAGGCGCTGTGTTCAACGCGAAAATAAAAATATATATATTTATGTATTTATACGTGGTTTTATTTATATCTAAGAGCAAAACCCGGCTGCGTCAGAGGCGAGGGCTCAAACCCCGATGCTTCCAAGGGGAGGTTGTTTTTTGATTTTTTTTTCTGTCTCCTTTAGTAAACCAAAAAAAGGGGGGAAGCGGGGGGGGGGAGAGAGATATTAATGGCTTAATCGCTTTTATGTGGCTTTAAAAGCATATTTTATAAATGTTTAATGCCTTCACGCCCGGACCTCCCCGCCGCCGTTCCCGGGCCGGGGGGTTGGCATGTCATAAATCAGGGAAATGCTAATAAAAAACCTCGGGCGTGGCGGGGGGGGTTCGCTCCCCGTCCCCCCCCCCGCAGCTCCAGCCCTTCCTCCTCCTCCTCCTCCTCCTCCTCCCCCGGCCGGGAGCCATCTTGTACAGCAGCTCCGGGCCGGGGCAGCGCTGCTGCAAAACACCGAGCCTCCCCCCCCCCGAAAAAAAAAGCGCCCCCGAATAGATCTATATACATACATTTTTATTACAATTATAATTTTTCCCTCCGAGGCGCGGTGCTGCGGCCGCCCTGGGGACGGGCACCATTTCTCCACCATTTTCCATATTAATACCCCCCCCTTTTTTTCTATTTTCTCCGAACGGGAGGACCCCCCCCCGCTTTGCCGCACCGCAATGCGGGGGGGGGAAAACCGGGCTGGAGCCGCGAAGCTCCCGGGGAATTTAGGGGGTGGCGGCCGCTCTTACATTTTCCCCGCAAAGCTTTACCTCAAACACCAAAAATACTGATTTTCATTTTAAAAAATATTGCGGGGGGGGTGTCCCACGAGCAGCCGCCGTGTGTGTCCCCCCCCCCCCGCTCCCGGTGCCGCTGCCCCGGGCTCCCCGCAGGTTCCCACGGTGCCGCCCGCCCCCGGGCCGCCCCCCGCCCGCCCGCTCCTCGCCTCCATCTGCCTCTCTGTTCTTTTCCTTTTATTTTTCTTTATTTTCTCTCTTTTTCTCCAGTTTTCCTCTTTTTCTCTCATTTTCCTTTTTTTTTTTTTTCATTTTTTCTTTACCCCCCACTTTTTTCCCCTTCCGGTGGAGCCGTGCGCAGCTCGCAGCCCCCAGCCCCACACCGGGCATTGCCCCCCCCCGGGGATACAGGTAGGAGAAGGGGGGTGCCGGGATGGGGGTGGGGGACCTATTTGGAGACACAGGATGCAAAGCAAATGGATCCCCCCCCCAAATTCATCTTCCCCTTTTGGGGGGCTGCCAAGGCTTCGGGGTGGGGGGCCCTCGCGTCCCATCTGTGGGGACCCCCCCCACACGTCCCCCCCCGCAGGGATCTCCATCCCCAGCAGTGGGGGGGCTGCTCATCCCTTTCGCTCGGCATTTTTAATGTGCTTACTCCACGTTTTCAGGGTGTTTTTGGAGCTATATTTAAAGCGTGCAGTCAGTGGCTGGATTTAGAAAATCAGGCATAAATCACATTAAAACGCGGACGGTGACGATCCCAACGTGGCAGCAAAGCTTTGCCCTTATTTCATATCCCCCCCCCATCTTAAAAGCAGAACTGAGTCTGACAGCGGGGTCCTGTCCCCCCAAATAAAACCTTTTGGGGGCAGAGGCGGGATTTGAAGGCAAGGGGGGTCCCTGCTGTGATTTATTCCCATGAATCCTGGGGGATTTATTCATCGATGGAGAAGTTGGTTAATTCAAAAGCCCGAGGTCCCCCCCCCCAACCCCAGCCCCCTTTGCCTGCAAGGGAATTGCTGCTGGGGTGGGGGGTCCCGATGAGGAGATCCCCAGGAAACAGCTTGGGAACCGAGTGAAGAATTTCTGATTAATGACCAGAACAGCTCGGGATTTTGTTTTTCTCCATAAATCCTGGCTGATTATAAACCCTGGGTGCTCAGCCCCCCTTGCATGGGGCGGGGGGGAGCCCCCAAAATCCCACCCCCCCGGGGCTGTACCCAACACCTGCAGCATCCTCGGACCATTCCGGCTCCGCTGACCCATTGCCCCACTGGCGTGGGAGAAGGGCTGGGGGGGCCACAGAGACACGGGTGGTGTGTGTGTGTCCCCCCCAATAACAGCAGCTCCGATCCTGCGGCTCTGGGGTTTGTAAAGCCAAACGTCTCCCAAACCACAGTCTGGTTTTCAAGTCCAAATAAAGCCTGCTGTTATTTTTTCCCTTGTGCGTATGCACAAAACCGCCCTGCTTTCTCGCTCTGCCACCCCCACACTCACTTGCCCCCCCCCAAATCCCAAGCTGGGACCCCCCGGTGTCAGGACCTGCCCTGCGTTGTGTGCCCTGTGCTTCTCAGAGCATCTGCAAAGCTCTAGTGCTGGGCTTTTGTCACAGCTAGACCAGATCTTTGATAGATCAGGGCAGTTTTATTTCCTTTTTTTTTTTTTTCCCCATTTTACCCAATAATAAGCTTTTTTCATCCAAGATCAGGAAAAAAAGTTAGGCAGGGGAGGAAGGCTGACGTGCATGACCCATAGAGAGGTATGAGAGGAGCGTGAATCCCAAAGCTGTAATTACTGCCCGCATTTTTTGGCTATGGACTGGCTGCTAAATTGATCGTAAGACGCGGAAATGTCAGTTGCACCTTTCAGCGGAAAAAATGTGATTTGGTGGAGAAACGTGCATGGGAAATCTCCCCAAATCTACAATCCCCCTGTTGCACCCCGGTATCACATGCCCTGCATTTGTGAGTTTAAAACATTCCCATGTCCAGGCAAACGGGAATGCTGAGCTCCAAATGACAAGATTTTCTACATCAACAGAGTGAATTGGGGATTTTTCCCTTGATCTGCCAGTTAAATCAAAAATACCCTCCTGGATGCAGGACACGAGTGAGCAAGAGGCAGTAGCATGTGCTATTTTGAGGTTTGATATAAAATAGATACCCTTGGCTGAATTCGGCATTTCCCTGTAGCCTGGCCCACAGGAGCTGCAGGTACTTTCGTATGCATACAAAACATTTTAAAATGGAAAATATTCACAGCTGCTCTTGCCGTTTTGACGGGGGGAAGGAATCGCGGGGCATGTTAAGGAGATATTAAAAGCTGCGGTTTGAAGCTCCTAAAGCATTTACTCAGCGGGAGACCCAGAGAAAGAAGTTTAGAAGTTAACTGCATACTTGTGTGCCTTTGCTCTGTCCTTTTGAAAATTCACCTCTCCTATCTGCTTCTAATTTAAACAAGCAGAGCCCTCCAGGAACTGGAAAATCCAGATTTGCAGCATCTCCCAGGGAAAGACGATGTCTTACGCGCCCCCCCCCCGCCAGCACGAGGGTCCTGCTCAAGGTTAAATCCACGAGTGCCGCTGGGTTTGCACCAAGTTAATCTCCCCCCGAAGAAAAGGCCTGGAAAATGCCGGTGAAAATGGCCTTGATGTTGCCGCTGGTCCCCGGCTCGGTCCCATCCCCGTTCCAGAGCCGGGCAGGGATCTCACCATCGCTGCCGGCATTAAGTGCTCGTCCCCGTGCCGTGCCCTGGCCTGCTCCGGCTTCCCCGCCCGAAAACAAGGTAAACCCATCCACCTCCCCAGGGCACATTATTGTGGCTTAAAATTAACTCACAAATGTATTTTCAAATCTCTTCGTGAAAGGCACCAGAAGCTCTAGGCATTGCTAGAATAGATCTTTTCGCCTTTTAACAGCTGTTAATTGCCATTAAAACCCAACATCCACAGCGTTATTGGAACAGCGTCTGAATTTCCGTGTCGCACGCCGCGCGTTGCAAAGCCGGCCCCTGCTCTCGGTCTCGCTTTCTCGCAGGTGCCAGCCTGTCACGACGAGGTGCGATCCCTAAATCCTGCCTCGGTGGTAGTTATCTTGCATGCTGGGACCCATTTTTGGGTCCCCTGATAGCAGGCCTTTTCCTTCACCCTCCCCACCGTGCTGCAGGTTGTTGCACTGCATGTGCTGTCATTGCAAGAAACTCAACCCCCGCCCCGAACTTGCTAGCAGAAAAGAAGACAGGATGCAAAACCTGTTCCCAAAAATACCCCGAAGAAGCAAGCAGCAACCTGCCCGCGAGGAAACGGGTCCCGGAGGCTGAATCCAGCCTGCAGCTGCCAGCAAAAGCACGTGCTGGGTGTCACAGGGATGGGAATAGCCCAGTGTGACGAACACGGAGTAAATCAAAGTCATTAACAGTCAGGGCTGGAGGGGCTGCCAGCCCTGGCCTCCCTGCAGCCACCGGGCTGGGGGCTCCTGCCCCGTTCCCTTTGGGGTCCCTGGAGCCGACCTCATCCCCAGCATCCCCATCCATCGTCTCACAGCCTGGGATCCGGGACCACCGTACGGAGAAGCTGAGCGCCAGGCAGGGGTGAGACCCTCGGGAAAAGGTTGCGGCAGGAGTTCTCCTCGTGCCCAGGAAGCCGCTGGCTCCTCACGCCCCCCGTGGGTGTTTGATGCACCCACCAAACCATCCCACCTGCCTGGGGTCCCTGCCGCAGCCTGCGCCGGGTACCAAACCGCTGATGCTAAAACACGCGGGATGGATTCAGTGGGGTAAAACGGGATGAAATATCTGCGAAGCCCTCGAGCATCTTGTTAGACCCCAGTGTTTCCTCTCACTCCGAACACCAGCCCAAGGAATTCCATGGTGGCCCCCAGGACTCTCCCTTCGCTTTTCCAATCACCTCAACCCAGCCCCAAGCGGAGCCGGGGGGGAAGGAGCAGTTGGACAAGACAAGCCCTTTCTGCTCCACAAAGCTCATCAGCCAGCAGCGCTGGGCTTATAATTATTATTTCCGTAAAGACAAGCCGAGGAGCTATAGACAAAAAAAAGCCCCCTCTTGTTAGAGTTGGAATTTGATGTCCTAACGACTGTTTTTGTACCATGCCTGTTAGAGGAAAGAGCTCGGCAGGAGGGGGAAAGAGACATTTAATTATAGAGCTGCATTGTGATTTTGCACACATAGCTGGCTGTTGTAATCAGGTTACAAGTGTATCTGATTTTCTTCCCTCCCCTCCCTCTTCCTCCTCTTTCTTTTCTTTCCTTGTCTTTCCCCCCCACACTCCTTTTTCCTTTCGGTGGTCCAAATTAGTTGCTTATGTTTGGGTGTTGCAGAGACAAGCTGTTATTTGGCTTTGCCCAAGATCTTGATCAAGGGAAGAATGTTTCTGAAGAGCCTCGGCAGCTCTTTGCCAGAGAAAGCTGCTGGTTCCCAGCTCCGGAGAAACCCCTGGGCCATGCCGAGCATCCGCATCCCACCATCCCAGGGGTCCCCTCCCCTCTCCCCAGTAAGAGGGGACACACTTATACATCTGCCCCTTCCATGGTCCCCACCACATTCCTGCACATCCAGGATTCCCTCAATAAATGGAAGCTTTTGAAGAAGAGGAGGAGCCCTATTTACCTCCATTGGGGTGGGAGGCGGAAAAAAAAAAGAAAAAAAGAGGAGAAAAGAGTGTTTTTAAAAGCAACTTTATATCTTTCTATCTGAGGCAACTGATGCTCTTGGATTGGGGACTGTTGTTGGGTTCATTTAGGAATCTATTGTTGTCTATGTGAATTCTTTTTTACATTTCAAATAACAGGATTATTTCCACAGGGGGTAATATCCTGTAATTTGAACACAATAATGGGAATAAATTACTTACTTAGAACTAATAACGACAGCCTGATTCCAATATATATAGGAACTGTAACAGCTTTGGTTAGTTAAAGTGTAATTGTGTCGACGGATGACATTTTCTTTCAAAGGAATCTGAATGACTTTTAATTAAATTTGCTGGGGGTGGGGAAGAGAGGGAGAGATACGCTGGGAGATCTTGGCTGCCAGGGCTGCTGGTGGGTCCCAGCCACGGCACCCAAACCGGGCATCACCCCAAACCGGGCATCACCCCAAACCGGGCATCACCCTGTGGTTGCAGAATTTCTGGACCAAGCATATACAGGGGAGAAAGAAACCATCGCTGAGCCCCACAGTCACAGAACCATAGAATCATTTTGGTTGTAAAAGACCTCCAGATCATCGAGTCCAACCATAACCCAACCCTGGCACTGCCCCACGTCCCTGAGAACCTCATCTCCGTCTGTCCAACCCTCCAGGGATGGCGACTCCAGCACTGCCCTGGGCAGCCTGTTCCAATGCCCCACAGCCCTTTGGGGAAGAAATTGTTCCCCAGATCCAACCTCAACCTCCCCTGGCGCAACTTGAGGCCGTTTCCTCTGGTCCTGGCGCTTGTTCCTGGGGAGCAGAGCCCGACCCCCCCTGGCTCCAAGCTCCTTTCAGGCAGGTCAGAGATCAGAAGGTCTCCCCTCAGCTCCTGTTCTCCAGCTGAACCCCCGGGTCCCTCAGCCGCTCCCATCACCCTTGTGCTCCAGCCCCTCACCAGCTCCGTTCCCTCCTTTGAACTCGCTCCAGCACCTTGGTTGTAGAGCAAGGAGCACGGACAGCTTCCCCCACCCCAGTTTGCCCAGTTTAGCATCCCCAGGGTGCCAGATGGCCACAGTTCAGACAGGATCACGCTGCTCCAGCCACCGCTGGGCCACCCTTGGCCACAAGCATGGATGCTGCGTTTTGCCCATCGCCACGGGGATGCTGCGGTGAGAGCCCACCAGACCCCAGGGCACTCACCCTGTCCCCTGTCCCAGCTCACCAGTGTCACCTCTGCTGCTGCTGCCCCAGGAAGGCAGGAAGGGATGGCGGGATGGAGAGAGGGAGGGGGCAGAGGGGACAGAGGGATGGAGGGATGGTGAGGTGGAGGGATGAAGAGAAGAACCCCAGCCCATTTCCCCAGCTTTGCACCTCTCCCCACCGCTGGCGTCACTGTCAACCACTTCTCAGGGTTATTTTTGAACCAGAAGCACACGAGGTTCCCTTTGGAGGCCACACAAAAAAAAAAAAAAAAAAAAAAAAAAGCATCTTTGAGCGGCGGCACACAGAAAGCCAAGCTCCTGCCCCGAAATATCTGCACGAGGAGCGCCGTGCCGCTGCCAGCCGCTCCAGCCTCCTCCAGGACTCATTTTCCTCTGTTTATCTTGAAAATATTTCTGCGCTGAGATCCCACCCCGCGCGGCGGAGCCCTGCGAGGCCGCCTCCAGCCTGACACACGGCCTCTTGTTTATCCAGAGCGAGTTTTACAAATAGCTTATTAAGCCCAGAGGTCTGTTTGCCGGGGGAAAACCTCCCGGAGCAGCTCCTGCAGCCCCCACCAAGGCTCCTGCCAGCCCCCCCCAGCCCCTCTGACATGCATCGAGTGGCGGCAGACATCAGCGTCTGCCAGGTTTTGGAGTCGCTCGTGACTTAAAAAAATTACCAAGCGTGCTGGTGATGGAGCTCCCTCTGCCCTCACCCTCTCCCTGCTCCCCTGGCCAACGTCCCAGCTGGGATTTGGGCACAGCGTGGGGACACCGTGGCACTGCCGGCTCTGGTTTGGGTGATCCCATGGTGGCAGCTGCTCAGGAGCTCGTTTTTTCTTGCAAACCACCCCCCCCAGCAAAGGCTGCTGGTTTTGGGGGGTCTGCAGGGGTCTGGGTTGTGGGGAGGACACCTTTCAGGGCTTGCCGGATTAGTTGTGCTTCGGGAGTTGCTGGAAACGTGCCTGAACGTGCGAGAGGCGAGGACAGTCGGACAGTGCGTACGGCGGTCCTGGCGGGACGGTGCCTCAGTTTCCCTGCCCGTGCCTCTGCTGCCCACCTGGCCCCAGGAGCCCCCAGGATGGAGCTGGAGGGTTTCAGCCCAGAGAAAACAGCATCAGGGATGTCCCAGGGGGCTCGAGCCCAACCGCGGACCACAGGGTCCAGCAAACCCCTGCCTGAGCCCCCTGTCCCTGCTGCCACCTCTGTCCTCAGCAAGAGGGACAGGAGCCCGGCTGTCACCCCTCCCCGTCCCCACTCCCCAGCGCTGGACTCAGCACCGACCTCGGGGTCCCCCCGAGCATCCCCTCCCCGAGACCCCCCGAAAGCATCTCTCTGGGAGCACACACCTACGCAAACCCCGTAACACAGAAACATTCATAACCTGGCCGATGGGATTAAATTTCCTGCCCCTGGAAAAATAAAGGAAGCATTCAGCCATTTTTTTTAATGTTTTTTCTCCTGCCAAGGCCAGACACCGCGGTGACGGTCGCGCACAGAGGCACAGAAACATGAGCCCTCGCCTCTCCCTGCGAGGGTGACCCCGATCCGCCCCGTGTCCCCCCCTTTCACACCCCGGAGAGCACACGCTTTGCTCGCCCGTCACAAGCTCCCTTATCTTTTAATAAAACCTTTAAGAGCAGAAGTCAGGCAATGCCGGCACAAAGGCAGCCAAAACCTCCTCCCGGGACATTAATCATTTTCTTTGACATGTTTTGCTAATTAGCCAAAGCGTTTGCCTCGACGGGGGAGAAATTGAGGCCTGGGAAAAAAAGAAAAAAAAAAAAAAAGAAATAAAAATTGAAAGGGGAGAGGTGGAAAGGGAGGAAGAAGTGAGGGAAGAAGGGGCTGACGTTGCTCCTGTGCCATCCAGCATCCCTGAGCATCACCTCACTGGGAGAAAACACATCCCCAGCCCCGTCCCGACGTTATCAGGACACGACGATCTGTGATATGTGATTTACCTGCCCCATCCTACTCTATATTACCCCGGTTATTACATATTGCAGCAGTATTGGTTTATTTGAAACACACTGTTTGGAGGTTCAACTCGCTGCTTTATCTTTTACACGGCTGTTAATCCTCGGGACACATGTTTCCTATCAGCTGGGGATATTTAACATACAATAAGTGTC
Organism: Caloenas nicobarica; assembly: GCF_036013445.1. Classification (NCBI taxonomy): domain Eukaryota; kingdom Metazoa; phylum Chordata; class Aves; order Columbiformes; family Columbidae; genus Caloenas; species Caloenas nicobarica. Next base: position 3,862,414 of record NC_088258.1, on the reverse strand, counting down.
TTATTAAATAGCAGCGAGTGGCTCCGCACAGAGTTCTCCCCCCAAAACCCCGAAGGCGAATGGGGCATCCCAGCTTGGGCACCGTTTTTGGGTGCATGATGTGTTATACCCAACGAGGAGTGAAATATAAGCTAGTGAAGGTTCCTCTGCAGTGGGAATTTAGCCTGTAAATAGGATCTTTGAGCCCCTGAGCAGCCAATGCTCCCACACATGGGGAAAATCTCTTGCAATTTAAAAACTAAAATATTATTTTTAAGGGTTTTCTAGCAATGCCGTGGTGCCTGGTGACTGCAGGGACAGGCTCATCCCAGGCAGGACCAGCTGCTGCCCTGGCACAACTTCTTTTTCTAAGAATTTAACCCAGTGTTCATAGGACCTGATGGTTTTTGGGGGATAGGGGACACAGAGAGAGCAACCCACAGTGAAATCACTCCAATCCATCACATTGAAAAAAAAAAAAATCCCAAGGAGAAACCATTGGCTGCTCACACCTCCCTCCAGCCCGTCAAGGCAAAATATTGGCTCCCATCCCATCGCTGAACATCAGCTCTGCATCTGAACCGCCTCGGGAAGAAAACCGCACGGCACAATCCCCTTTTCTCCACAAAAACAAGCCTAACAACAACTAAATGGGGTGATATGGTCCCCCCGCTTGTGGGTGTCCCCTGCCCGTGGTTTGCTTGGCTGTCCCCACCGATGGGTACGGAGGGAGCGAGAGCAGCATCCCGGAGCCAAGTCAGTTCTTTGGGTAGCGCTAAAAAAATAAATCACTGCTCTTTGCTCCTCTTCAGCACGAGCTTCTCATTGCTGCGGGATGACACACACCACCCCCTCTAAAACAAGGCGCTTTATTATTATTCTGTTTTTAATTTGGGGTTGGAAATAATTTTCCATCCCAGCTTTCAAACTAAACCATATCCCCCTTCCCCCCCCAAAAAAAATCTGCTTTCCGGAGAGCAGCGGCAGGGTCAGTGATTTGTGAAAGTGGTGAAGACGCGAAATGTCAGACGGCAAAGCTCGCGGTGCTGAGCACCGAGGAGCATCCTGCTCCATGCTCATTTCCAAGAATAAAAACATTTTTAAAAGTCAAGTCAGTTAAATATAGAGCTGCCCTGGGCTCCCTCTGCAACCAGCCGGGGCTGGAATGGGCTGGTCCCCCGGGGAAGGGGCCGTGAGCCATCCCTGAAGGGTGGTGGGAGAAAGAGGGAAAAATTTGGGAAGCGGCACTGTACTGGGAACTCAAAGCATAAATCAGCATAATTCACCATTTTGAGTGTTTTAGCCCAAACCTACCAGTGCATCCTGCTTGCTCCTTACAAGGCAGCAAGGAGCTGAACTGAGGTCCCGCTTCGCCATGTCCTGCCCAGCTTTGGGGACAGCGGGGACACCCAGAAACACGCGTGGTGACTTATACCCCATCCCTGACACCCCAAGTTTTGCTGCAAACTTTGCCGAGAGGCTTCGAGGCAGCCCCAGTGCGGCCGGTGGCACTGGCAGACGTGCTGAAACCAGCACGCAAGGAGCTGGCACGGGGCGGTGGAAACCCTCCAAGCTTCCTCCGCCATTGTATAAGAGCCACTCAAAAATAATAATCCCCAAAAAAATTCAACCCCGAGAGCGCAGCCGGGCCGCTTCCCAGGCAGCCGCCGGAGCGAGGTTTGCACAGCGCACGGGGGGAAAATGCCTCCAGGTGAGGCCAGGCTCCGCAGGAAGGTCAGGATCCCAGATGTTTTCATACCAAAGATCTTTAAAAAAAATAATAAAGTAAAATAAAAAGCAGCAGAGCAAGGCACGGAGGCAGAAACACCCGTCATGCCGAGCGGCCGCTGCAAAACACGTATTTTTTCCGTGAGTCACCGGTGGAAAGAGCAGCCCAAGCGTCCCACGGGTGGGCTCGGCCGGGGATGTGTCTGCAGCCCCATGTGCCTTCACCGCGCTCGAGGTGCCGGATCGTGCCGGGGGCTTTTTGTTTTTTGTACCAGGCTGCCAGTAAAATCGCTTTGGAGGTCACGCTGGGATGGATTCAGTGGAAAGCCCCAAGTGTTGAGGGCCCCTGAGCACCGGGCTGCATCCCGGTGGTGTTTAGAGATGGGCAGCGGTGTTTAGTCTGTACCAGCAGTGCAGGATTTTCCTGACCCCCACTTTTCCCAGCCACCAACATTCCACGTGGAGACACACCACGTGCCCTCATTGTGGCCCCAGGGCTGCTCTGCCGCTGTCCCCAAAACGCTCCAGGACCGCGAGAGGCAACGACAGGGGGAGAAATGAAACTAAATAAAGAAACAGTGAAGGAGCAGCCCAAACCCAACCGGTTTGATTTATCCGTGGCGGGAAGGAGGCGAGCGCGTTGAAAGGCAGCGCGGGAATTCCCGGGGATCGTAAATCCCATGGGGAGCGGATCAAGCCGATGCGCTTCCGTGTGCCGGGAAAGCGGGAGGTTACGGGAAGGGTAAAGTTTAGGGAATCTGGGGTGGGGCTATTTTTTGGTTTATAAAAAGGCAGGGATGAAGGGGAGGCGACGCCGCAGCCCCGAGCGGCAGCACCCAGGGCTGGGAGCCAGGGGAGGGACGGGATCGCATCCCCGGCGGGGCTGGAGCCCCGTCCTGTCACTGTCACCGCGAATCGCAGCAATACTGGCTGCGTTGTGGGTACAGAAACGGCACGTACTTGTTGCTGGCTGGGTTTCCTGGCAGCCCCAGCCAGGATTTGGCCACGCAGGAATTTGGAAACTGCCTTAAATCCAGCAAGAAATGAGAAAAGGCTGAGAAGTGGCTTTTCTGAGCTGAGTTCAGCTGCAAATCTCGGCTCAGCGGCAGCTCGGAGCCGGGCAGGACCTGCAGCCGCTCCCTGCCGACACACCGGGTAAGGGATGAGGTTGGAGATGCAGCTGATGGGCATCACGTCCTCCTCCATGGGGACAGCAGGGAGGGCTCCCCAGCACCCCTGGACATGCCACCTCCCTCCTTCCCCTCCCCAAAAAGCCTCCTCAGCATCCAACTCTCCATCCCACTCTGAGGCAGCCCCGACGATCGATAACGCTGATATGAAACCCCATAAATCCACCTCACCTTTGCCCTGGGGCTGCCGGCGGCCGCTCCGGCCCCGCAGATGTGCTGGCTCAGCTGCGGACCCACAACAGGCTTCACCTTGACCTTGAGCTTGACAGGCTGGCGATGGCATCGCTGGGAAGACCCACGGTCAGCGGCTGCACTTGCTGCTCGTTTTGGGGGTATTGAGGAGGAAGGGAGTGAAAAATAGAAGCAGCAGGAGGTGCTGAACACTGTACAAATCAGCAGGAAAAAAGACAAATAAATCAAAAGCCACCCCAGAGCCTCCTCTGGGTGCTCGGGAATATCTTTCCCTAACTGCGGAGCTTGGCATGGGCAGCGTCCTCACCCAGGGTCGGTGCTGGGGCCGTCTCAGCCCCTCACCCATTGGGATCCCGGCTCTGGCTCTTCATGCCCCCAAATCCCTTTCCGGAGACCTGCCTGCTGCTTCCTGGTTCATCGTATTCATGGGAAATTCGGAGTTTTGTGGGAAAAACAGGCCCAGGGATGAGGGGTCACCTGTACCTGCTCCCCACCCTGAGCAAGGATGCTCCCCCTGCAATATCCAAGCTGCAGTTTCGGCTGCAAATCGAAACAGCCACACCAGCTTCAAGCTAGAAATTGGCGTAAACCACCACCATTCCCAACCTACTCCCGTTTCCCAGCCGCATCTCGGCTTCCCCGGTGACGTCCCCGCGTGGAAAACGTCCTGGTGATGGATGGTACCCATCCCCGCATTCCCGACGGAGGCTCCGGGATCCAAGTTACCCCTCGTCCTGGAGAGCCGAAGAGGAGCAGCGAAGCGCTTTCCACTGCTGTAATTTTGTATCTCACTTAGGAGAATATTTTTAATTAATATTGCCATTACCCTGTGCCCTTGCTGTACAAACAAGACCTCTCCTTGATTGTTTAAATGGCCTGAAATCACGCACCCTAATTAAGGCATCCGTCGGGGTAAATAACCGGCCTCGTTCTGCCAGAGGGAAGGGGAAGCCCAAGGCGAGGAGGTGGGTTTGCTGCAGGAATGAATATCCTCTGAATATACCCCCAAAACCCATCATTTTTGTGTTTCCCATTGCTCTCCTCATGCAGGGACAGGGACTGACACAGGGGACTCTGCGCCGTGTCCCCTGCGAGTCCCTAAATTCACCCTAAAGGGACTTTTCTGCCTTTTTATTTCAACTACAGGCTCAAGCACCGTCCTCTCCTATAACACCTGGGACACGACAGACGTTATTCACCATCCAGCCAGGTTTTAAATATTAATCTTTTCACTCCAGAGCCGGAGTTTGCAGGGGAAAAAAACAAGTCTGAAGGGAACGAAATCCCAGCGACAGCACTCACTGATTTTCAGGCATCTCAGTTGGCTGGTCGAGCATCGTTTTGGGGAGCAAACGGCTTTTCCGAATTGGGCCATGGCCCACGCTGCCTCCTCCTGCTGAAGAAGCCCTTGAGCATTGTGAAAAGGGCTCAGCTTCGCTTTGGTAGAGAGCTGCTTTCTCGGCAAAACCTCAAAAAACAAGCTTTCTGGAAAAAAATAGATGTTTTGGGATGACAAGGGGATGGTCATCAGGGATCCAGAGCTGGCTTTGGCCCCCCCAGTGCCCCCAGCAGCAGCTTATCCCCCCAAAAAAAACCCATTTTTGCTAATTGTTAATAATCCATTACAAAGGGGAAAGGAAAAAGAAAAATCCCTTCGTTCCCTAACTTAAGCACAGACAAAAAAATGTCGTTAAACTAAACCAAACAAACGAATCAAGAGGCAAAGAGAGAAGAAAAAAAAAAATCACATTCGCCCGAATCATAAATCCCAGAGAGGGGTATTTACAGGCTGAATTGCCAAGTGCATTGAAACTGCAGAGAATCCGAAAAGCAGATAGCCATAAAGGCAGACAACGGCCCTGAAAAAATGCTTTGATTAGGATCTGGGCAGCATTCAGCCCAGATGTTCATTTGTCAATGAAAGAGAGATGGGGGGGAGGTGAGAAAGGCTTTAAATTAATCTTTACAACTAGAAAGGAGCTTGTAATACGCACCATATGGGGAGAAACGTCCTTCGAAGCCCCTCGCCTTCCCCCAGCCCCGCATGCTTGGAGTCTGGGACCCCCCGGCCGGAGCGTTTGTCCCCCCCAGCCCCACCACCGTTTCATCCCCCTATTTTCTCCAAGCACCAAACACCCCACGAACCCAAACTGCTCAGCTCACCCCCCCGCCCCGCTTCCACATGTGCTTTTTTTTACCGTGAACAAAACAAACTGCAATTCCTCTTACAACATCAGCTCTCTTTTATTATTTCCCCCCAACTCAGATACCTGCTCCCCCCTCCCTCCCATATCCACATGTGGTTTCTTTTTAACCCTTTTGAGATTGCGGCAGAAGCCGGGGTGGAGGAGAGGAGGGACGAGGCTGTTTATTAAATGCCAACCATTCAAATTAATTCCCCTAATGGACTCGCCGACATCATGGTGTGCATTTAAATGAATGCTTTGTCATATTTCAGAGCCAACCTGCAGCTCTCTGCAGAGCAAACCTGCTGGAAAGCCAGGCTGGGAACAGCAGCAACGACAGCGACAAACCTATGAAGAAAGAAATAAGAATTAAATACAAATCCCAAAAGGAGCATGAGGGTGATAAAGGAGCCCAGGAAGCCCTCGGAAATTTGCAGGTGGGGTGCAAGCGAGAGCCTGGGCAGGGGAAAAAGAGATTTGCAATTGTCATGGGAGCTTCTTGTCCGTATAGGAGGAGGAAAAACCCTCTTGCTGCTGGGGCGGGAGGGACGAGAGAGAGACCTCTCAGCCAGGTCAGAGACCCTTTGCCCAGGTCATAGAATCATAGAATCATTTTGGTTGGAAGAGACCCTCAAGATCATCGTGTCCAACCATCACCCCAGCCCTGGCACTGCCCCATGTCCTGAGAACCTCATCCCCGTCTGTCCAACCCCTCCAGGGATGGTGACTCCAGCACTGCCCTGGGCAGCCTGTTCCAATGCCCCACAGCCCTTTGGGGAAGAAATTGTTCCCCAGATCCAACCTCAACCTCCCCTGGCGCAGCTTGGGGCCGTTTCCTCTTATCCTGTTGCTTGTTACTTGGGAGAAGAGACCAAGCCCCTCCACGCTCCAACCTCCTTTCAGGCAGTTGCAGAGATCAGAAGGTCTCCTCAGCCTCCTGCATCCCTGAGCCTCCTGCATCCCCCACTCCTGGGGGTCCCGGTTCCCCCCCAGCTTGTCCCTGGACTGGCAGGGCTGGGGAAGGTGGGGGAGACCACAGGGATAAGATGGAGCAAGAGCAAACCAGCCCCATGATGCACCCAGGGACCAGAGGGTGAAACTGGGACATGGCTTCCCCAGGTGTCTGTCTGTCTGTCCGTCTGCTATGGCATCAGCACGGCAACCCCCGCTACAAACACGTTAATAATTGTCCTCATAGCAGCCCTTCCATTTTCTTTTGACATGAAAATAAACCGGCGCTGTTTGCAGAAGGTTCTCATTTAGGGAAACATCTGGAGTCAGCACTTCTCCCCCAAAGGGCAGCAAAGGGTTCAGAGGATCCTTGTTCTTGTACCAAGGAGGAAGAGGAGGAGGAAGGAGCCGATTTGCCCAGTCCCTGGGGGAAGGGACATGACAAGTTCCTGAGCTCTGTCTGCTACCTAACCATGAGCAAGGGATTGTCCCTCCTGGGGCAAAGGCTGCAAACCCCCCAGCACCTCAACCAGCAGAACAGGCCCTCCAGGTCCCAAAAGCCATGGGGGTCAAGAAGGTCTTGGCAATGCCCAAGGTCCCCCCAGCACCAAGGGGACCCCCAGCTTTGGCTGCTGGGAAGGACCGTGGGGACCCGAGGGGACAGGAGGAGCAGGGATGCTGCCAGTGCCCTGGGCTGCGGGTGAGCGGGGACAAGGGCTTACAGCGGGGTAGCACATCTGGGGACACAGGCTGGTGTCACAGCCCAGCCAAGGGACACCATCTCTTCTTTGAAGTCCTTCTGGATCTTCTTCCAGGTGCTCCAAGGGTCCCAGGGCAGGAGCATCCCCCCAGCCAGCAACATCTGGGGTGCAAGCGAAGCCCTTTCTGTCACCCTGGGGGCTCACGGGTGGCCACAGGTCCTGTCCCATCCCGTCCCTGCCTGGCAGGTCCCCAGAAGCCAGCAGGACTCTCAGGGCCAACACTGGGTACCTGAGTGGGACTCTGCTGCAAGATCACCCTGATCAGACACCTCCGCACCACGGTCCCCACCACCTGCTCTGGGCAAAGCCCCCAAACCAGCCACAGGAGAGGGGCAGCACCCCCCAGCACCCATCTCCCTGGGGAGGGGGGCCCAGGGGGGGCCTCAGTGCTCCCAGGAAAACCAAAACGCTGAAAAATCTGCATTTGAGGGAGAAAATGCTCAAATTATGAGTGGGAGTAGGGATGGAGCGGGGGGCGGGGGAAGAGTTGTTTATCTAGAGCTGATTTTGATTTTCGTCTTTCAAATATCAGCAGGATGCTGAGCCTCGCCTCATTATGCAAATAGAAGCAATTAGAGCTCACCCAGGCTCTGCCCACGTGATGGGTTTATGGCACTCGCAGAAATCCTTCCTGATACATGAGAGGAATAACAACAGCTCCAGCCCCGCCACGGCCGGGAACCCGGGATGGTTTGGTAAGGGGACCCCCAGAGCCAGGACAACCCCCCCATTGCTGCCCCCGGGGCCTTTCAAAGCCCTTGGAGGAGAACTTTCCCAAGGAAAAGTCTCCCCCTCTTCCATGGAGACACCAACTCGACCGGCAGCAAGTCCTCGCCGGCCCCTGGGATGGGAGAGAAGGAAGGATGGAGGGGAAGAGCGTCATTGGGAATGACTCAAAAGCCTTTTTTCTCCACCAAATCAGAAAGTCAGCCCCCAGCAGGGCAGCACTGCGCTGTGGGACGGGTGTCCGAGTGGATGCACTTTGCTGAACAACAGCAGAAAGGAGTAAATAAAAAAAAAAAAACCACACCAAACAAACTACCAACACCTCGCTAAATTCTCTGAATTGGGCTTAAAAAGCAAAGCAACCCCCCCCAGACCCAGCACCAGCCCCGGTCCCACCTCGGCTGCAGCGGGGTGCCGGGAGCTTCGGTGGTGGCTCCGGTCCCCATCCAGCACTTCACCTCCCCAGGGACACGCACCGACCTGCAGGGACCAGACACAGGAGTGTAAATCAGCTGCAACTCCCATAAATCCATCATCTTCCTCCTGATTTACATCAGAGTAGCCAGGAGGATTTATTCCCAGTACCTGCCTCGAGTTTCCCACCCCCAGAGGAACATGTAAAAAAAAAAAAAAAAAAAGACAAGCTCTTTAAATATTGATCTTTCTCCTAAATCTTTTTTTTCTTCTTCTTCTTCTTCTTTTGGATGCAAATGGAGATTGATGAGCCCAGGCTGGAGCTCCTCACCTCTGAGGGCAATTTCTATCTGAGCTCGCAAGCACCTGGTTCAAGCCCAGAGATCGTTGCTGCAGAGCAGGCTGAGAGACACCACCGCGGACCATCTCACAGCGTTACCGCATTTCATCTCACGAGCATGCCACAGGAACCCCCCAGCCTGCATCCCTGTCCTGACTCCATCCTTGACCCCATCCCCACACTGGCTTCTCCATGTAAAATGTAAACATTTTTGACACTGAGGGTGGTGAGAGCCTGGCCCAGGTTGGCCAGAGAGGTGGTGGATGAACCATCCCTGGAGACATCCCAGGCCAGGCTGGACGGGGCTCTGAGCAACCTGAGCTGGTGCAGATGTCCCTGCTCATGGCAGGGGGGGCACTGGGGGAGCTGGGAAGGGCCCTTCAACCCAAACTATTCTACGATTCTCCACACACTGGAAAGATTCAGCAGCATCGTATGTGATACCAGACACAGAGATGAGGTTTTTAGGGATGTGGTTTAGTGCCAGTGTTAACGGTTGGACTCAATAATCTTGAGGGTCTTTTCCAACCAAAATGACTCTATGATTCCATGATTCACCTCCTGACGGGTCTCGCACCGGAGCTTGGCCACACCGCGGGGCAGCGGGACGGCTCCAGCACAGCCGAAAAAGACGGGTCAAGTCGCAATAACCCCAGGGCTCCGCACACGGACTCCTCAGCCCCACACCTGTGGGTCCACAGAGGAGCCGAGGAATTGCGCAGGGCAGGAAGCAGCTCCCCAGAGATGCTGCCCCGCCGAGCGGTGCAGCCGGGGCTGCAGGCAGAGGTTGCAGGCGGCAGGGGCTGCAGGCGGCAGGGGCTGCAGGCAGAGGTTGCAGGCAGCAGGAGCTGCAGGCGGCAGGGGCTGCAGGCAGAGGTTGCAGGCAGCAGGGGCTGCAGGAGCTGCAGGCAGCAGGGGCTGCAGGCGGCAGGGGCTGCAGGCGGCAGGGGCTGCAGGCGGCAGGGGCTGCAGGGGCGGCAGGGGCTGCAGGGGCGGCAGGGGCTGCAGGCGGCAGGGGCTGCAGGCGGCAGGGGCTGCAGGGGCTGCAGGCGGCAGGGGCTGCAGGCAGCAGGGGCTGCAGGCAGAGGTTGCAGGCAGCAGGGGCTGCAGGAGCTGCAGGCGGCAGGGGCTGCAGGCAGAGGTTGCAGGCGGCAGGGGCTGCAGGCGGCAGGGGCTGCAGGCAGAGGTTGCAGGCGGCAGGGGCTGCAGGCAGCAGGGGCTGCAGGGGCTGCAGGCGGCAGGGGCTGCAGGCAGGGAAAGGGCTGAGTCAGCAGCAGGAGAGTCGCCCCCCGCCAGCCCATTTGGCAGGCAAAGGTTGGGAAGGAGCTTTTCTTCCGTAACAGGGCCCGAGCAAATAATTCATAGCGGATAAATAATTCACCGGGAGTTTAGCCTTCCTCTGGCAGCGGATTGTCTGCGAGCTGTTAGCAATTATCCTGTAGTTATTTGCGATCCTGAATTTTCGGTTGAATTATTCAGACAAGTCGTCGTTGGGTTGAGGAAAAGCCCGGGGAAAGGAGGCGATACCTGAAATGACAGGAAAAATCATCATCAGGATGAGTCCACGGCTCGGGAAGACACGGTGTTGCGATTATTTAGCATTTGCAGTGCAAGAAATACCCAGAGCTGCAACGGGCCCCAGAGGCAATGCAGAAGCGAGTGGATGGATGCAGAGGAGGCACCGGATCATTGGATTTCCACCATCCAGCTCCTCTTCCAGCCAAGAGCCTCTAGACATCCCCGGGTTTTCTGGTTCTTACCAGCAAATTCATCTGCTGGGAGGCTCACAGATAGTGGATGCTGAAGGAAACGTCAGGGTGAGCAAAATATATTCACATTTCTATTTGGATGAACATCTCCAAAATGGTTTTAATGAGGTGTCTCCTTGGTTCATCCAAGCGGCAGGACTGGTCAGTGGCTCTTCCACAGCCACACAAGCCCCCGTGGTGGGGACACCCACACGCATCTTAACTCACCTGGAGCCACCAGCCCCATGGCCTGGTCCTGCTGTCCTGCAGAGACACACAGAGAGGGGGGTTTGGGGGGAAAAAAAAAAAAAAAATATATATATATATATATATATATACACAGACTAATTTCAAGGGGTAAAAAAAAAGACATTTTCTTGAGCGATGAAGCAAGCAGAAGCTTCTTGAGGGAGCACCAGCATCTGGCCCTGGCCCATGCAGCTCCGTCTACTCTTCGTTCCCAAAAGAAGATCCTGATGAAGGAGAAGACCAGGCAGCCTGGCATCTTTCCCGAGACACGGCCACGGATTCACGGCTGACACCTGGGCTGGAATCGCCTCTCCTCAACCACAAACTGCAATAACTCACCCTGGTGCGAGCTGCAGGACCCTAAACCTCCCGACTGCAGAGAAAAGCTCAGCAGGTGACTCCTGAGAACACCCAGGTGTACTGAAGAGTCTAATAATAATAATGAAAACAAACTCATAGTTGGGTTTTTATAAGCCCATCTCGTGATTTTAAGGGTTTCGCTCACATTTTCCGGCTCCAAACGGCCCAGCAGCGTGGGGCTGGTGGTGAGTGTCCCAGCAGCGTGACCAAGGGTCCTTGTCCCTTCCCGTGGCGCAGAGCAGCTTCGGCAGAGCTGGTGGCCGCTCTCCTGCCTTCCCAGGGCCACTCCAGGCACCGCAGCAGCTCACGGGGACCAGGGACCAGGGCACACACCTCTCCCAGTTCACTCGGAGGGCTGGTGTCCCAGTCCCTGCTGCCACTGTCCCCACTCATGGCACAAAGTGTCCACCTGAGCCAGGAGCTTCAGCAAACTCCCGTCCTCCACCCACCAAGGCTTTGCAAGACTCCTGAATGAACAAACTTCTCTCTCCGTGAGCCAAATACTGCAGGCTCCAGATCAATGAAATATAAAAAAATGAAAAAAAAAAAAAAGAAGAAAAGAGAAAGAAATTTGCATGACTGTTCCCTGATGGACGTTTCATTACACAAAAGGAGCACATCTCCTCCGGCTGGGCTGAGATGCTCAGCAATAGCAAGTATCTCTTCTGTTTCCTCTTGAATTGCCAGTCATGCACTTAAAATTAATTTTTTGAAAAAAGGAAGGAAGGAAAAAAAGGAAGGAAGGAAAAAAGGAAGGAAGGAAAAAAGCGATCACCCAGGGAGATGCTAACTTAGAGGCATGGTCCCGTGGAGAGGTGTGTGGGGAAGAAGAAGGTTCCAGAGCAATGGAAACCTATTTCTGGGATGCCAGAGCCCACCCAAAGGAGGACAAAGGCCACAGTAGGGTTTTCCCCCTGCCCAGAAGGGACTTGCTCCTGGGCATCCCCGCACGGCCCCGAGGAAGAGGATGGGGCACAGTAAGGCACCCCAACACCCCCTGGATGGGGGGAGAAGTACAAACAAAACAAAACAGCCTTTGTACAAAACCCAGATACTTCCATGCCAGCTGATGTGCAAGGATAGGAAAGGGAAGCGGGGGAGAAGCGCGGCAGCTGGGATTGTGGAGAACAATGTGGGGAGAAAAAAGAAAAGAGCGAGGAAGATGATCGCGGTTGAGTCGCCCGTGGTTGTCAGCCCTTTTCGGGGGGAGGGTAGCGGGAAGGTTAGTGATCAGCCAGATCTGAAGCCAGACCAAACTATTTCCACATGCCAATAAAACCCTGAGCGCGAAGGGTTTGCAGGGCTCTGGGGCCCCCGCGCTATCTCTAAAACAAACCAGAAGAGCTGGGAAGGCAGGAGTTGGCACGTGGAAGGCAGCGCAGTGATGGAACCTGATCTCTCCTTCCTCATCGTCCTCCTCCTCGTCGCCTGTTGCAGCTCATCCTTCCTGGCATTGCTCAGTCTGCATCAAAGGGACACGTGGAAAAGCAACTGGGCAGCGCAGGATTTGCTTAGTGATGCTCACTCGGGAGTCTCACCTTCCACATGGGTCTGAGAGCTCAGAACCTCAAACTCATCCCACTTGTGTCTCCAGCGGACTCCAGCACACGGGGTCAGGGATCAGAGGGCTGAAATCATCCCCACCACCATGAAACCAGCCCTTCGCAGCAGCCCCAGCCCTCCCCACGCCGAGATGGGATGTTCTCAAGCCACGGCTGAAAGGGACCCGCTCCCACTTGTGTCCCACCACGCGGTGACCTTGGCTGAGCCTTTAACTTACCCACAGCTGTGTCACAGCAGCTGTAAAACCCAGTGCGATCGCCAGGACCTTGCCAGTGAGGGAAGCAGCTGCCGCCCCGAGCCGCTGTAAATCACCGCGCCGAAAAGTGCGGCACCCACCGCCCCGCTCCCCGGCTGTAAATCTGCAGCAGCAGGAACCGGAGCCGCTTATCTGGAGTGGCCACATCACCGCCCCAGCCCAGCTCAGCCTTCGTGCTGGCCATGTGCATCCCCACCACCCTCCCACTCCTCCCCGGGGACACGATGAGGATGCCCGGTTAATACTAACCACAGCACTCGCAGCCTTATCATAGAATCGAAGAATGATTTAGGTTGGAAGAGACCCTCAAGACCATCGAGTCCAACTGCCAACCCACCCCTGGCACTACCCTATGTCCCTGAGAACCTCATCTCTGCGTCTGTTCAACCCCTCCAGGGATGGTGACTCCTCGGTAAAGGACGCGTGCAGAAGATCCGACCACCTCCACCTCCAGCCCAGAACATCAAAGGAGGTGGCTCAAGTAACTGCAAGATTCTGATAGACAGCATTAGCAAGATGTCACAGCACAGGAGGAGGAGAAATGCTGTCCCCATCATCAGGAAAGGGGAAAGCAACTCAAAGGAGAAATGAAAGACTGCCAGGCCAGTGTCAGTAGTAAACTGAGGCTCTAAAACCCATTCAGAGAGATGCTGTGTAAAGCAAAAATATACGGGAGACCAATATTTGGTCACTGACACCTAAAGAGAGTAAGATCATATTGGATTTCCCCAGCATCACCCGACTTTCTTGAGAAAAGATGATCAGCCCTGGCACAAAAAGAAACGTCTGTGGCGGCGGTTCTGGGAGGAACCGCGTGGCCCTAAGGAGCAGTGCGATGGAACGGAGGTGGCCACCAGCAGGTGACACACTGAGGAAGGACAAATTCTGAGTATAAGAAGGCAGCCTGCATGGAGAGTAGTGAGGCGGGGATGGACCCAGGTGTGTTGGGACATCAGGAGCTGAACGAGAGCCAATGATGGGTGAAAAAGCAAACGCACTTTTAAATTTGAAAAGCGCTTTCAGTAAAGGCAGGGGAATACAAGTGCCATTAGACCAGACACTGGGGGGGAACTTCATCTGAAAGGCAAAGATTTCAAGGAGAGTTAAGTCTGGAGTGGGACGGAAGACCTAATCCAGCTGAAGGTCAGCACCGACCTGAGGAGAATGGCACAAACCAGCGCCACTTAAAGAGGGTGAGAATTTGAGATCTGCTCCGACCATCAGAGTAAGAAGATGCCTGCACAACTCTGCATAAGAGCAGCAGGCGTGAAACACCCAACTGCTCAAACCAGAGCAGGATCCGCTCTCCTGACACGGTCACCAACAATAACAGGAGATGACAGTCAAACTGGAGCCTTAACCCTGCTCTAAATGAAGAGAGACACGTTCTGATTAAAACAACTGGGCGGCTGGTTAAACCTGACTGCAATAGGCTGCTCACACATTTGTGGACCAGCTGAGCCGTGTTCCTGCGGAGCTTGTAGGGCAGGGGGAGGATTAGGCTGGAAATGGGAACATTCCTCAAAATCATACACTCTGATCCCGACAGAGTTGGTCACCCTCCCCAAGGCGAATGAGCCTGCAAACGTCAACGGGACAAGAAAGAAAATTTTGAGATTTGGAGTTTGAAGGTACCACTGAAAAGCAGGTCTTAGGCACAGAGAAACATTACCCTGAGTTTTAAAATAATAAAACCTGGTGCGAACATCAGAGCTTCTGCAAGAGGCTGGTGAAAGCCCTGCCCTCTCCCACCGCTCTCGGTGGTCCTCACATCTCACCCTGACGAGCTTAGTGATGTGCTGCACCCTACACCTGCAAACCATGGAAGAGCTGGCAGGCTGGAGACACAAAATCATCACATCGGGACTATCAAACCATCCTAAACGTGGTTTGTGGAGCTCAACTGGGCCCACGTCCCTTCAGCTGCACCAAGGGTTCCTGAGAAGAAAGCTCCGATCCCAGAAGGGACCTCAGGAAGCCCCCCAGCTCCATCCACACCACGGCGGGATCTGATGCACCCCAGGTTTTGCTGGCTGGGAAGCGCCAGTATGAAAGCCGTGCTGAGCACAGCCGTCCTGCACGGTCACTGCCTCCCTTGGGGGAATGGAAACCACAGCACGGTTTTACAACAGCATTAAACTCAACGTTCCCAGCACCTCTGGTTGCACAGGACCTGCTCAGAAGGGTTATTCCAGCCTGAAGGGCAGATCTGCCAGAAACTAATCCAAACGGAGAAGCAGCCGCAGGGCTGTTTGCACACCTTCTGCCAAGAAATGTTGTGGCCTCCAGCACGAGAGGGGCAAGGACTTGTTTCTTCCTCTCTCCTTTCTTTTTCCTAGTAAATTAAAAATAATAATAATGGTAGTAAAACCCCCTTGGCTTTATCCTCCCCCACCAGAGCAGATTCAATTAGCAGCTTCTCTGAGTGGCAGAGGTGTGATTTACTCCCAGAACGGGATGCGTTAAGATGTAGGGCAGTGGGAAGTTTCTATTTGCCCCTCAACCAAATTCCCCTCCCCAGCCATTCCCACCGCTGCGGATCAGATAAACTTTCCAAGTTCGCTTCCTCATTAAGATGTTTGGGAATCACAGCCCGGGATTTGATTAAAGAAGCCCTGATGACAGGTTGACCTGGGGGAACTCACACCAGGTCCCTTTCTTCATGCGAAGTGGATGCCATCGCCCACCCAGGGGATGCTCTCCAAGTCCAAGCATCCCCCAAAACCGTGTTGGTACCCACTAGCTGGGCACAAGCTGCTGCTGATAACAAAAGCACTCCAAAATATCCCAGTGAAGGAAATTCTCATGATACTGGTGGGCAGCTGAAACCCTAAAAGATCCCAAAACAAGTCCCAGGTATCAAAAAGGCGAGTCCTCAACATGGGACGTGGCTGCAACCCCACAGCATCCAAAGCACTCAGCTGGCTGGAATTACAGCCGCTCCATCCCAGCACCGTGCCACACACCACAGGGAGCTATCAGCCCCCAAGGGGGACCCGAAAACACCAGCCGTTCCCTTTCCACCCCTGCATCATCTTCCCGATGCTCTCGGACGAGTTTTCACACCATTTCCCAGAGCCAGGCTCCCAGCAAGGGCTGGCGTGTCCACACAGAGCCCGGGGAGCAGAGGCAAGATGCTCAACACCCTCCATGTCCGTGATTTCTGTTTGATTCCCTTTTAAAGGGACTGTAACGCAGCGCGTATTTATACTTCAAAACAGCTTGTTTGTGTAATTGCCAAAAAAAAAATTTAAAAAAAAAGACACAAAACAACCCTGCTACAATGACTAATTAGCTCACTCCTGCCTTGTACCCTGTAAACAAATGTATTTGTAACCAATTTGCAAGCACTTTGCATAAGGGGCCCAGAACACTCGTGCCTGTTTGATGCATTTTGACATTAATTTGATAATAGCGGCTTAACAAGGAATCCAGGCTCCCAAGCTATAAATATGCTGCTTTTCCACTTCCTTTTATCTGCACAGTGAAATAATGTTGTTTTTCCCCCTGCTGCAATAACCACCATCCAACCCTTTCATGAATGCCCTTTATGTCCTTTAGCATTTTCAAGGCTTTCTTTTTCTTTTTTTTTTTTTCCTTCTCCTGGAGAAAGTAAAAGGCTGTTATTAGTTGTATTTTTAATTCCTGTTCATCGGGGGGAAGGAGAAGAGAGGACAGGGATGGTAGTCTGATAATGCAGCTTCCACTTGTTTGTTCAGAAATATTTCTCCATCCATCCGTGCTTCGTAGGAGAGATAAAGCTTATCCTTCTCCTGCTCTTCTCCACTCGCTGTGGCTCTCCCGCTCCACACAGGCTTTCACTGGCATACCAGAAAGAAAATTAAAGCACGGTGAACTGGGAATGGGACACTGGAGTCCACACTGTTGCCAACCAGAAAGCCACCACGGCCCCAGTCCCAAAGGGTGGCACTACCGGAGCACCCCACTCCAAATCTCTGCTTGATGGGGCAGTCCCCGCCGGTGCGAGAACCACCGCGTGTCCCACGGGGACGACACAAAAAGGGCTGGATCATGGGGACTGAATGGGGGCTACAGCTTGTCCATGCCCTGAAAACACCGTTTGTCCTCTCCTCTGGTCCCTCCCAAGTGCTCCAGCCCTGTGGTGGAGGCCAGAAGCCTTCCCAATTTTATTTGTTCTCCCCTTTAAACACATCTCAGATTGCCGTGATCTGGTTTGAGGCTCTTGCCCAGCCTCCTCCTTCCCCACAGCAACCAGAACCACCTCTGGCCCCCACTCCCCAACTCCCGCTCGCAGAGATCAATGCTCTGTTTGCCCAGGTCATGTCCCTCCTTGCCCACAGATAAGCTGGCACAGGGTTCAAGACCAGTATCAAATGGGAATTGGGCTGCTCCATAGGGGCCTTCCCCAGGTTTCCTCCCACCAACATATCGTATCCACCACGGCCCTTCCAGCCACTTCCCCTCGACGTCCTCCTCTGGGATCGTTGATGCCGAAACCCCACAGCAAGTCCCAGAGATAAGTTGGAGGCTTAGCAGAGTCCAAAAGCACATTCTTTCCTCAGCCTCCTCCCTCCTTATCGCTTTCCTCCCTCCCCAAAAACATG
Organism: Caloenas nicobarica; assembly: GCF_036013445.1. Lineage (NCBI taxonomy): Eukaryota > Metazoa > Chordata > Aves > Columbiformes > Columbidae > Caloenas > Caloenas nicobarica. Next base: position 3,845,185 of record NC_088258.1, on the reverse strand, counting down.
TTGAGATAAAAGTTATTGGAACAATAAAATCCATAACTTAAACACAAGCGTAAAAGGGATAGAGGGAGCGTCTCCACTCCATGCCCTATTGAGCAGACTGGCCAGAACAGAAAAACAACAGAGTCCACGAACTCCTGTGGAATAAAACCCGGTTCAGGACCTTGGATCGCTGCAGGGAGAGAATGCAGCCCACGCGCTTTGCTGCAACCCCACCACAAGTCCTGCATGGGCTCACCTTTTAAAAATGGATCACACATCAATTTTGAGTGATTTCCTAGTGCTTCACTTACCTGGGCTGAGCTGATTTAAGCATGTGGGTACACGAGCTGCACCACTTTCCACCAAGCTGCTCCCGAAGCCCGGCTTCCTCCTGCATCGCCATCCTGCACCCTAGAAACAGCAACACAAGAGGCAGCTCAATGGGATATACATTTTCTTTAGCATTGACCAGCCTTTCCACACAGACGAGCCCAGGGGCGTGCAGAGGGTCCCCCATCACTCCCATCCACCCCTTTGATATTTGGTTGCAGCTTGGGGTTTCTCAGCATGATGGACCTTCTGCAGGTCATGTTGGTTCACTTATCCCGGGATAATGGTTGTTTCATTGCGCAGCAACGTGGTTCAGCAGTTGAGTGCTCAGAGATCCATGGAGGAAAAGCGTTTCCTAAACACAAAGTAGCTCCTTTAACACACACGGCCACATGCACCAAGGTGCACAGGGCAGCACCCTCAGACCTGGGAAGACAGGGCTGTAAATCCCATTAGCACACACACCTTACGTGGCTTAAAAATATAACACCAAAGGGTGCCTCCTAGGAGGATGGCTTTGGTTTTAAAGGGAAATAAGAGGCAGGAGGCGATGAGAGAGACCTGGTTCAACATCAGTTTCACTCTTTATTTGAAATTTTACATGCCACCAGCATACATGAAAGTTGCACATTCAGAATTTGTCTCACTACCAGAACAAAGGGCCAGACGCAAACACACAAGTGTCAACCGAGTGCAGAGATGGAGGAGCCCAAACCGAGGAGCCTGTCGGTATTTGTGACCGGGCTGCACCACGTGCTGATGGCACTTCGGGCGGCAGAGGTGAACCCACAATTTTGGGGGACACCTCCCTTTGCCACCTCCAGGGCCTTGGTTGTGACCCGGGTCTTCTCCCGCAGGGCAGCACCATTCTCTTTCAACAAGTGAAACAAGCAGTCTCAGTAACATCTCTACCAGAACCAAGGGGTTTTGGAGACCAACTGCTTATTTAATGCTTTTCTGAATTCCCCTTTCTATCAATGCCGGCAGATCTTACAACGAGAAACAATTTCCACCCGCTGTTTATAGGGAGAGACGACAGAAATAGAGACTCTTACACTGACATTTTATTTCCAAAGAAAGTTTTGATAGAAAAACATTTTCCCCAGCAGCCTTGGGCAGGGAGTTGCAGCTTCCACTTCAAAGGATAAACTTCAAAAACAAATCCAGTGTCCTAATGGTTTTGTGCTACATTACTTAATTGTCATACAGCTAATTAGCAATGCCTGATTTCACATTCTCTGTACATAGATGAAGTTCACAAAAGAAGGGGCTACTTAAAACAATAAATAAAACAAGGCACCAGGCAGCCAGACTCCGACAGCATTAACATAAAACGTTACACTTTACCATTTAAAAAAACTGAAATAAAAACCCCATCACGATTAAACCTATATTGATCTGTCTCCCTTCAGATCTCAGAGCTTTGAATCTCCGCAAGGAAGGGGGGAGAATGCAACGCGGGAAGCGGGGGCTTAGCGTGCGCATCTGTGTGTTTCAGCAGCGTACAGCAGAGATCTTTAAAATTCTAATTATTTCCCTATCACCAAGTAAGATCGGGATCAATAGATGGTACAAACCGACCCCTTTCCTCGAGTGTCAGGGAGAAATTAAAAAAAAAGAAAGGGGAGGGCAAAGCGAGAGCGTCAGAGGTCAATGCCACAAAACAATAGATATTGATGTCTCCATTCATTTCAAACAGCGGAAAGGTCAATGCCTCCCTTGCTTCATGTTTTATGGCTGAAATCCTGCTGCTAACAGCAACAATGTTAGTAGTCAGACCTCATCCATCCTTTTTTATTATTATGATTATTTCTAACCAGGTTAGCCATTTTGAAAATTTGACGAAAGCTGGGAAGCAGCAGTGGAGGGGGCAAGGCAAGAGGAGAAGAGGGGAAGCTGCCCTGGAAATTAATGGAAGGGCGGGTTTCCATTAGCTTTCGAGCCTGCCTGTCCCCCAACCTGTGCTCCAGTTTGTCCCTCGCTGCCCCCTAAAAAATGAAAAGGGCCTGAGGCAACATCCCTGCACTATTAATCATTATTCCTCGTACAACATACCGATTGGTTTCTATGGAAATGATTCTCCTGCTGGAGTACCGCGGCTGCCTGCGCATCTCAGCTGAGGCAGGAGAGCCGAAATGGAAGATTCGCCTCTGCAACACCCAGCACGGCTCCTGCAGCCAGGGGACAGGAGCTGGACACTCTCTAGGGGGACCTGACCGCCCTTAAGCAGATGAAACAACCTTTCTGCACCAATTAACTCCAAAACGGAAAAGCCCCACATTTCTGCGGCCCTGGGGGGATACCCCATCCTGAAAAAAAAAGGCTGCTGGGAGAAAGCACCCAGCACCTTACAACATGCAGGCTCATTCCTGTGCGTCGCCTCCGGACTTTCACGCCTCTGGAGATCAGCAGGGCGAAGGGACAGAAGGGACAGATCCTGCCCTGCTCCCCGGGAGCCTCCTGTGCTTCAGCAGAGGAGGAGGGGGCCACGCGAGTTCCATTGAGCAGGGTCAGGCTGCACCAGCAGCCCCCGCCCTGCTGTCTCCTCCCAAGGGAGCAGCACCGCATGTGTTGGGGGGAGAAGATTCTGCACCCCTGTACGGTCCCTCGTGCAAGGCGGGTGAGTCCTTCTCCCCTTTCACACGGGGGGAAACTGAGGCCAAGTCTCATGTTGCGTGTCTGGCTGCCAGTTCGAGGCCCACATTGCACTCCTGCCCTGCCTCCTTTCACTCCCATCTCTTCTCCTCCTGACAAACAAGTAACTACAATCCAAGCTCTCCTGAAGGGAGAAGCTACAGCCACACAACCCCCTTTCCAAACTGAGCACTGGATACGCTGCCATTTTCTAAAGAGACCATGAAATCAGCTTTGCAAAACAGCTGAGGAAGCAATCCTTAAACCTACAGTCCTTCTAAGAAACCTACGGAAGCGCTGATGACTTAGAAACACCAAATTCCCTGCGTCAAAACCACGGTCACTCTTCGGGTCTAGACCCTTTGAACCAAATGCCATGTTGCTAAATGAGACTTTGGACATCAGCAGAGCAGCAAACTTCTGATTTTATGCACTAATAGCACTTGTCCCAGAATATCCTTCTCCCAAAGAAGCACGGTGATCAAAGCAAAGATCCTCGGTGGTGGCCAAAGCAAAGATTTTTCTCTAGTCCCCAAAGACAGAAGGTCTGATTTGGAGCACAGAAAGAAACCTGCTGGCAGGGACTGGGAATCCTGCAGAGGCAGCCCCTGCGAGAAGGGCACCTTCTGTAATTGAATTCATTTATTTTAGACTGCGGACAGTGGCAGCAGCAGGCTCCGAGATTACCTCCTGCTCACAGATAGCGGGAGGGAGATTTCTAGAGAGATGGGGACAGAGACCAGAGAAAAGGACGGGGAATTCCATATTAAATAAAAGCTTGGAACAAAACACCCATCTCTCCATTCTCCTCTCCTCCTCTAATGCTGCACGCCGGAGTCTCAGCGCTGAGTGGGCTTCGAGTCCCATATATTGCTCTGCTCAGAACATATGGTGCTATGTTTAATAGCCCGGCTCTGCCAATTGGGGACTATTAGGGTGGGTTCTTTTCCCAGTGTAAATGTTGCAGAATATAAATTGTAATTAACACCGATGCCAAAATAGCACTTAGAGAAAATAAGCACATTATTAACATCTGGTGAATCCTGCCTGGAGTGCAGAAGCAGCGGAAATTCTTGCTCACCATAAGAGGATTTGTAGTAGAGATACCGAGCATTGGCTCAGAGTTGGGGAGTGGAAGGAATTTTTAGCTTTTTAGCACTATTTGTGGCTCTGTCTTTATTACCTGTGGGTGACCTTTCCTAGCCCCGATTATAACTGGTAGCCTTCACATCAGGATTCCTGACCTGCTCGCATGAATACAGATGTCTAAACATTATACTCCAGGCAAGGGAATAATGACATTATAAAACACACCTGATTGTCTGCCCTGATCTAGCAAGACACAAGGCAGATGGGTATCGCTTTGCCAAGCTAAAGGTCTAAGAACAGCATGTTTCATCGGGTTACTCTAACCCCCAGGAGCAAAGGGTTAACACCACCATTAAGCTACAGGTGTTTTCTGGATGCCACTGTCCCCCAAGCCAGTTTTTCCAGTGGGATGTGAACAGCTGAGCTGGTGGTTCGGCCAAACTCTTCCCGGTGCCACAGTGTGTATGCGGAGGGAAAATCCCTGCTGAGGGCAGGAATGGCCTCGCTTTTGCAGCACTACCAAATTTTGGGATTCCTCCACAGGACAAAACAGGTCTCCCAAAGTATCGGAGGGCTGGCTCCATACCCTCAGCCTTCCCTCTATCCTGCCCTGAGGCTACAGGCACAAGGAGGAGAAAGCAGCTTTGCTAATGCTTCAAACGAGGAGAAAGCAGCCTTGCAAACACTCGCTATTTATTCTAGGAAAGAAACCCAGACAACAACCAGGCAGAGTTGCAGTGGCCTTAGATGGGCAAAGCAGTGGCTCGTGTTCCTGCCAAAAAGTACATCTGATTTGCTGAAGTGAGGGAGAAGGAGAGAAGAAAGCTGTTGGAGAGGGAGAGAGGGATTCAAACAGACGAGCGGCATGACAAGAGGTAGAAAGAACGGCCTCGCCGGGAGAGCAGGAGAGAAAACAGTGGCAGGATGCCAAGGAGGGGGCACCAGCTCCTGGCACTCACCCGCACCGTGTCGAACCTGAGGCAGTCTCAAATACTTCAGGGGCGCTTGTGGTTCAGGTACAGCCGTTCCCAGAGGAGCACGAGCCAGGGTCACCACCTTGTTATCGGCCACAATCCAGAAACCACTGCTGGCACCCTGTGCTGAGCTGGGAAGGGAGAGAAACTCAGGGCAGGCAGAAAAAGCACGCAGGGGTTAGTTTTAGCAATGCGTAGACTCGTGCTGGTAGAAGGTTAACATTAACCTGCTCGTTAACACCGTAACCTACCTGAGCATAAAGGTTACCACAGTTTGGCTCAAGATTTACACCAGCAAGACAAATTTCCAGGCAGGTTCACACCTGACTGATGGGAAAGCGAGGAGGGAAGAGTCCTCCAAAGCTGTGAGGTGTGTTTTGCTCCAAAATCTATCCCATCAGACCAGGTCTCCTACGAACCACTGATCACAGAACAGCGTTTGGGAGACGGCATCAAGCATAAAAAATGCTGACAAGGAGATGGGGACATCATCTTTGGATGGCACTGGGTCTCCCTAGAAAAGTGCTGCTCAAAACATTAGGGAGTGTTTAGGAGATTACAGGCAGAGAAGTTCGACAGCAGCAGTTCATAGATGTTTTGCAGAAGACAGACCCCGTGCGTTACCACAAAACACTCCAGCAGAAGGGAAATCTGACTGCTGCCCAGAAACGTCGCTCCAGGAATTCGTAACTCGGCTTTTGGTACAGCTGTCTGTTGCTTTCAAAAGTGCTCAGTAAATAAGGCAATATGAAAGTGATCCGGACCACTACTGATGCCTGAGGAAGTTCTGTGGAGCAGAGAAGCTGACTGAAATCACACTGTGAAAATACTTTATAACATCTCTAAAATTAGCATGAGCTCAAGGCATGGGATCTAAGGACAGAACTGGAACACTACATCCCCATCTACACTGCAAGACAGACTGCATTTAAATCAGATCCGAGCCTCAACTTATTCACTGTAGGCACCATCTACCCTAAGACAAGGATTTCGAAAAGAGCTGAGAACTTCTTCCACCAGACCAACTGCTGGAAACAGCATCAGCAAGAACATACCATGGTTGAGGTGCTAACGACCTTAATTTGTTATTTAAAAATTTGTTAAAAAGAGTCCTTGTAGTACTTCTCAATCAAAAACACCCTTTAAATACCTGTGATTGCATGTGTGTGACTACAAATGCGTATTTGTAACATAAAAAATATGTGATGCACACATTTTTTTGCCTCTTAGCTGGCGTTCTACTTTGCCAAAAATAGACCGAAGCAAAGAATGATTTCCACCAATATCACAAAGCACACTGCCAAAGTACACAAGGGCCCTTAAGAAACACACCAGGCGACACAGGGGAAAGAGCATCATTAATTCAGTTTCTCTTACCTTTAAGGTCAGTAAAATAACAAAGCAATTCATATTAACCACAAGGAAATACTCATCAAATTCCAGAAGCCTTTGAGACAGGATTTTCAGATGCAAGCAATATCCAGTAGATGTTTCCCCACTGCAAAGGACCAGTGCTTTTTTTTTTATTTTGCAATTGCACCTATTAAAGTGATTGTACAGCATCCAGTGAGGTGGCCAGGAGCTGAAGATGGGGAATCCAGGCCAACAAGAAGCTATTTTGTGTGTTCACGCTGACTGTCCTTTCCATGCTGTGACAGTCACCACCACAAGTTGGGAGGTTCCTCAGCCACTCTGCTTTTAAACAAGGTAATTTCATCCAAGTGCCGCATGGGGACATCTCTGATGACCTCTGTCAAGTCCTCATGAAGCAGAGGGAAGATGACGACGTTTAATGCAGGGCGGTCCGCCTGGAAACTAAATCAGACACAGGTTATTAGTCGAGGAGAAACAGGAATTCTCCAGTGAGAGAGAAGGGGGTTGTATGGATACAGATCATGGATGGCTGGGGCAAGGAAAGGTTGTTCGGGGGAGGCAGGAGGGGCAGCTGGATCTCAAGGTCTCCCACTGTGTGTCAGCGAGGAGAGCTGCCAGGCTTGCACCCTTTTTTAGCAAATCTGCTGAGCTGACACAAGCCCAAATTGGACCCAAAATGGGGAGGGAGGAAGACGGTTTTTTAAAAAATAATAAATAAATCGCAACATATAGGTATTCTCAGAGGACCAGAGATCCTATGAGCTTTGCCCAAGCTGGGCAAGGTGCTCAGAGATAACAATTTAAAAACCACCTACAAACCAGCAGCAAGTTGCAGAGCCATTAAGGAAATCAGGCCAGAGTAGCACCAGGCGTTCCCTCGGGGCTGAGCCTGGGATTAGCACTCCAGGCTGGGCTGTTCTGCATGCAGAGTCTACACTCCGCAATTAGAGCACAAGCAAGTTTATAAAGCTCAGATCTGCAGATAAGCATCTAAGTGTGCACAAGCGCACGCACACACGCATGCACTGCAGCCTCCTTGTCAATTCAGGTTGCAGAAAACCTGTCTTGGCACCGCAGGAATTTGCCCCAACAGAAACAAACACAAGTATCCCCATTTTCCACTTGAATTTTGGGTTCCGGTTTCTGAATCTACAGCCTCAGTCTTGTGGTCCCCTCAGAGAAATCTGCATTCTCCTCCTGCTCTCCCAGTTCTTCTTAACCAATATCACATCACCACACGTCCCAGACCTTGCAAGCGAGAGGCCTGATACAACATGAGAGAGGAGCGGTGGGGTTATAACTACACAGCAGAGAGCAGCAGAAGTTAAAACCATTTATACAATGTAAAAAGAGCTGTATAAAAAGAGTCCAACTCCTCATCAGCAAGTATGCTACATGATAGCAACCTGGTGAGTAAGAGAACATGAGGGAAGAGAAATAGCATTACTCAGTGTAGCGTAACAAGAGTTCAGGCTTTTATAGCTGGGAGGTAAAGGGAAGTTATGCTATAGCTTAAGAGTTACACCCTGAAGATTAAAAGACTTGTGACTACTAGCCCCATGCCACCAAGACGCTTCCTCCGAAGCGTGTGACAAGGGCCAGTTCATTATCGCTCGAAAGGAGGGAGAGTCGAACTGGCAGCATCGGTCCCTTGAGGCCGAACCAAGTTGTGTTGGGTCAAAAGAGGAGTTCGCTGCTCAAACTTCTCTTATACAGATGCGTGTCTGGAAAATTCCCGGCTCTTCTCTAGCTCTGAAACAGCCAGTTTTCTGTCAAACAGAGAGGGAACAGCTGGGGATTCAGCTGCTGGAAACACACATGAAAATCTCAGGTAGCAATAGAACCAGCTCAAGAAAAGGCCAGCGAGACTGGCGTTTCCCAGGAGGCAGAAAGGATGTGCCCATCCACAAAAGATTTGGAGTAGAGCTGCCAAAAACACAGCAGAAAAACTCCCGTTCCGAGGCTAGTTGCTCAGTCCTGGTGGATTAAATTAATTTGCCTGAACCTCAGTAGCCACAGGAATAAGGATTTCCAGCAACAAAACCACCCAGGGCAATTTTCTGTCTTCCTGCATCACAGACCTGCCCTTCATGCCTCGTGCCTCAGGGCTCCTCACCCACAGTGGGTCTGGGGGCTCGTGTAGGAGCCGAACAGCTTCTTATTTCCACAGCGCTGCCGACGAGACATCGACCTGCAAATAACTGCTGATCTGGGAGGCAGTTGGTAAAGTCTGCAGTGAAATCATATAAAATACAGCAAATGTCTCTTTGATAGTCCCTCCTCTGCCTCAGCTCTTCATGTTTCTTATCCAACACCACAGTCCTGCAGAGAAAATCATGTTAATAGACCAAGTTTACTGAAGTTCAGCTAGAAAGAAACAGCCATCTCCCCAAGGCAAAGAAACCTCTGCCTCTTTCTCTGTATATAGACTCTCCCAAATTAGATCTGTGTGCTGCCTTCTCACCATATACAAAATTGTAGTTTATAAGCAGCCTTTACATGTAGTTATAAAAATGAGAACCTAGGCAAGTTGACATGACAATCTGCCACCAATACAACGGAAGAAAACCCAACACAGTAAGTACACCTTCCAAAGAGGTTGGATTGATATGACAGGTTTGAACTCATTCTTAAAAAGAAAAAAAAAAAAAAAAAAAAAAGCAAGCTTTGTAATATTTCTCCCCCCCTCTCAACAGGAAACTGTATGTTACTGCAAACCTTGTAAATTCCAGACCCCAGCAAGTTGACGCCGGAGAATTCCTTCCATGTACAATTTGCGTGATTTAAGAAAAAAAAAAAAATCAAATGCACATGGTTCACTATTATTCTCAGCTAAATGTGCGTGCAAAGCCTCTCCTTTAACTGCCTGTTAAAAAACACCCTGATTTTAACGAGCAGCTGTCATAATGTTAAACCAGGATTAACAGTTCCCAAAAGCAGCCTCCCTTTGCAATCGACGCTCCTGCTCCTTTAGTCCTTCCCCGGAAGGCAATTCCTTTCTTCGTACACCTGCCCAGGTGGGCTAGAAGCACTTAGAGCACCAGTTCGAAAGGCCCCAGGCATGGGGAGGAGATAACAAGAAGGGGAAGAGACTGAGTTAATGAGTTGCAGAATAGCTCCTGTAATCTTCTTGACGGTTCTTTCCTCATTCCACACCTGGATGGCCTTCAAACTTGATCCACCTCTGCAAGCACATAGCTTGTAAAATTAAAACCCGAAGGACAGAGAAGGATGTCAACCTAGGGAGACAAAAGAACTGCAGTTTCAGACATGAAACCCTGGGCTTTTTTTTCCAAGGGAAAGCAGCCAAGGATATGCTTGCTTGCTTCTCTCCTACAAAACCTCCAGACTAGACTCATCACAACTAATTAAATGGAAGCGAGTTTTCTAGGCAACTGAGTAGAAGCCCCTTCAAAACAGATCCTTTAATCAGAAACAACCAGTGGGAAAACAAAGAAAATAACCCCCCCATACACATATTTTCCAGCATAGCCTCTGGTCCAGCAGACTCGACACCAAACCAGCAACCACCCAGCGGGAACTTTTACAAGGAGATCTCTGGGTGTCCTCGTTTGGATGGGGACTCGTAGTGGGCCTGGCTTCAGCCGCAAGCTGGAATCATCCGCGGAGCTAGGAAACTGATGGAGAAGCACAACCCCTGTCACAAATTCCTCCTGGCATCAGCAGAGGTTTAACCTCGCCCTACAGTTAGACCTTCAATGGGTTGCATGTGGCTGAAAGGGTTAATGGCGCTTTGCTGTTTGCCTCCAAAATTATCCCAGAACAGGTGTGCACTGGCCACAGTAAGGTTATTTTCAAGTGAACAACTTGGTAAATAGCCTAACACTACAGTCTCAATTACTTCCAACCAGCGTGGCAGGATCCAATATGTAGGTCAGGGACAAAGTCAAAAAGAAAAAGTCTAAAGCAAGGCTGCGCTTTGATCAGATTTCCTCGATTTTAGCAAGACAAAAGAGTCACTCCCTGGAATGCAGTTATCTCCTGGCAAACACTCTCAGTGTGTGTTTTCAGACATGCCTCTCGAGGGAGGCCAGTGAGTCCCCAGGACTCCACCTGCTGATGGAGCTAAAGGGCCCCCAAAGCTGAAGGAAAATCTCACCAGCCAGCCTGAACCGTGGACGATGCCCCAACATAGCTCTCCATACCACAGACCCCAAAAAACAACAGCTCTGCTGCGTTAGTGCTGCTCAAACTTACCTCCTTGTACTTGTAAGGGAAAGGATAAGACAGTATTTGGGACTGAGGAATGTCTTTCCCCTTGAGATCTCCAGAGAAACCCAAGAAAAGCCCTACACCAAATTCAGACCTTTCAGCACATCCCACTTCACAAATGCTTGCAAGCAGGAACAAGGGCACACAAGGTGGTATAATTAAGCCTTGGCAACAAAAGCAGCGCATACCAGATAAAATGAGGAAATACAGCGTATCAGGAGTGGATCAAGGCCAGCTTTTTAAGTCCACAAACCGAGATGAGCTTATGCGAAAAGAGGCTCTAGAGAAGGAAAGGAAGGAAACCAGAAGCTTGACTTGGAGGACCAGAGCGCAGGGGGACAGAGCAGATGTGGACTCCAGTTTGCACGCCTCTCACAAATCCAAACCAATCTCTGCTGCAGTCAAACACCTTCTCCCTCCTCCATTTAGACTGGCCCAACAGACTGTAGAGATGCTTCTGGAGAGGAGCAAGTTTCCCAAAACGAGAGAATTCAGACTGACTCACTTTTTGCCATGTACGCAGCTCTTTTACCCACACGCACAAAAATTCTGTTAATCCTCCACCAGGCACAGCATAAGTTTTGTTTTCACTGGCAAACTTGTTCATATCTGAAAGTTCAACTGTGGCACCTCTCTTGAAAGCTTCAGCCAGCGTACCTGAGCCAGGCTGGAAACTCCCATCCCTGGAGCATGGCATGAGGAACGGAGGAAATGCCAGGGCAAGCTGGAGCAGCTGACAAGTGGCATGACCCAACAAACACACACACACATTTTTCTCATCTTTTCAGGAAGGCCAGACATGCACTTAAAATGCGTTCCACTGGACACGCCCTCAACTCAGTAGCAGGGAACCGCAAAAGCTCCCCCTGCTTACAGTGATGTCCAAGAGCAAAAAAATGAAGCTTCTCCAGAGCATCTTCCAGCAATGTCAAGGAAACTGTGGGTGGGATTCCCCCAGCCCCTTCCCATGTGAGCGGGGGGACCTCTTGCCCCACACTCATCCCCCAAAAGCCTCTCAAAAGGGTTCAGAGCCTTCACACAGTGACCCTAGAGCAGACCTGTTCCCTGGTGCCATTCTCACTTCCAACCCTGCCAGAGCACCAGCACTGAGCAGGCTTCACCTTCTGATCCCAGAGACAGACTTCAGAAGTTCCTGAGGAAAGCTGCTGCGATTCCTCAGGTTGCTCTTAACTCCACAAAATGAGATATTTCCTCCACAAAGTGTTTTATTTACAGGTGTCTTCCATCCTCTCATGCCTACACGGACAAACTGGCGTTCTCTCCAGGCCTGTGATTCCCCTCACCTTAAGTCCCACCACTGCAGTCTGCAGCCTGAGAGGAAGGGACGTGGATGGGACTCAAAGTCATTCGCACACAACGCTGCCAACTCTCCCATTACCTTCAATGCAGCATCCTCTGCCACTGCATCGTGTCACGGGGAAGGAACAGTACACATCAGACTCATCCTGGCAGAGGAAAATTATGTCTCTGTACTGTGGTTTCTCTCTATAAGGCATGAACGACACTCCACTGCTGCTCCTCTCAGCTGAGGTTTATATCAAACACGCCTGCAGACTGAGGTTCTTACGTTATTTTGCCAGTTGAACTCTGCATCAGTAAAATGGGACCGGACTATTAGAGGAGGAGGGAATAAGAACCCAAAGAGTGATGCCAGAGCGCCCAGGACACGTCCTAGGGGAGTGCTCTGCCAGAGCAGGCTGCAAGTTATTTCCTAATCTCTTCCACAAATTAAAAAGCTTCTGCAATAACTGCTCAATTAGATTTATTTTACTATGGAAATGCTTTAAAGCTGCAGTTAATGCTTCCGTTCAGCCTTTTACACCCTCACGAAGAGAAAGTACGACAGTACTATTCCAATATTGTTTCTCAGCCAAGAGGGAGAGCAGGACACTCCTTGAAACCCATTTCATGCATAAACCAATCTACCCACTACGGAAGGTTGCAGGACTGAATTCCCTGCAAAACACATGAGCCAGCAGTTAGAACAAGCCATTTGGGTCAGCCACAGGAATGCATTTCAGAAGGGAGTATGTTAGTATCCCCCCCGAGAAGATACATTAATATGCCGAATTGGGGATGGTCCCACAAGCTTGTAAAGTATTTGCACCCACCCATAAACAACATCCCTGGTAGAAGCAAAGGTGTCCAGGCCACACCTCAAGCAGACTCAGCCTTCGCCGAGCCCGCCAAGGAATTCTTGGGTAACGCAAGCTGACAAGGATGCAGTTTGTTATTCAGTCTGTGACAGAATGATTCAGGGGTTTCTAAGAGCAGGAAATGAAGCAGACAATGAAAGCTGGAGCAGGATGCTAATGATTCACTACACCAGCCTAGCGATACATTAAGTCTTCTGCAATAAGACCCAGGGCCTGAGCCCACAACAGCTTAGGCTGGCAGCGGGGGATCGGCAGCTACCGCGCTGGCTCTGGGCTCCAGGAAAGCCAGGAGAGTCCTGAGAGGGGCTTTTTCAAGGTCAGAAGGAAGAGAAGATGGTGAAAGGATGCAAAACCAGCTTGAAAATCTCCAATAAGCCCTAGGTGGTAATAGCAGCTTTTTGCAGTGTCAATACAACGGCAGCAGGTGGGCAGCGCAGGAGGGAGGCTGGAGGACTCTGCTGAGTTCGAAGATGATCTGGCAGTCGCTTACTGCCCTAACAACCTCCTCCCTGCCAATCTAACAGTAAAAAGCATCACCCAAAAGGGATTTTCTGAGGCCAAGCACACAATGAGAATCCAGGCAAGAGGAATCCTGCAAGGATATCCAGGGCAATAGCAACAAGGGAGGGGGGAACGCTTCGCTCTGAGGCAAGCAAAAATTCATTTGTGATAGTTCAGTCCTGTGCTAAGTGCCAGGAGAGGGGCTGGCTCACTCAGCACTTTCCAAATGCTCAGTTTCACCCCCCTGCTCCCACCTGGAAGCCCTATTTCTGCAACTGAGTCCCAGGAGGGAGCTTCATCCCTTTAGCAAATATCATGGCTCAACCATGGAGCACCACTGGAATCAGCAGTTAAAGAAAAGGTAAGATCCAGCCAAAAGCTTCATGTTAAAAAAGGACAATAACAAGCAGGGGAAGATTTAGATAAAGCTACAGAAACTTGAATAGTGAGATCTAATTCAGACTGAAATAGCTATTCCTGGAAAGTGGCAACAGTCCTACTGTGAAAGTCACTTCAAACTAAGCTGTGCTCATACCTGACACAGGCAGAAGTCAGTGTTCCTCTTTCTCTGGGTCTTGGATCCCTGGAACTGTCCTAAACCAGTACGATTCTTTGCACTTTCCAGCACTGGCTAAACCTCAGAGTCACACACTCACTTTGCAAAGTCATTTGCTGGGGACAGGTAGCCAGTGTGGCTACGGGAATGGGGCAGAGAGCTTGAGTGAGTACAGACGACCTCCCAGCTCTGGGGGATGCTGCAGCAGGACCAGCCAGCCCCAGCCCTCTGCACCTCCTCCCAAGAGCTGGCAGCCCCCCGAGATGACAGCCCAGCTCCCCAAAACACACTTCAGATGCACCACGATCTTTCCCTTCCCGACCACACTCTCTACCATGGCTTAACTTGGATTTCATTTCTATCAATCACAACTCACCTCTATGCCTTGACGCTTTCCGCCTGTGTATCAAGAATCCCCAATGACACTGCACACTCAGAATTTTTTTTTTTTTTTGCTTTGAGGTTTGGGGTTTTGTTGTTGGTCTTTTGTTGTTGGTTGTTTGTTTTGTTTTTTACCATTGCCTTCTTGATCTTTACCAAGGTGTTTTTTCAAGGACTTTTCACAGGCTTGTATTGTCTGATGGTGTAGAGTCCTTGGAAACATTACAATAATAGCTTAAGTGCTTAGCTAGCTCCTAAACCTAACAAAATTCGAAAGGAACACACTGGAAAATAAAATCTGTCCTTGAGGCCAAGGGGACATTTGCCAAAGCATTTCCTATCCCCTCTTCCAGCCTGTTTTCTCCCTGGAAGCTTCACCAGGAAAGCAACTTCTTCTGCACATTTGCGAAGTGCCACGCCATGGAGCTGTGCAATCCTGAAGTCATCCAAATTCCTTGCCCGCAAGACTTCTGGGGCAGAGAAATACAGGCATATAAATACGATTATTTAGCATTCAACACAGCAGTAAGAAGCGGGACGCCTTCCATAGGTCACAGCTCCATCTACTGACTATTTCACAAAATAACAGTGTGGAAATCCTTGGAGAAAGCTGCTCGAAGTAAAAAAACCCTGTCCCTCCGCCCGGCCTTTGGACACAGGGCTCTTTGCAGGCATTTAGAAAGAATCACAGCAACCTAGCCCAAGGAGGAGAAGCAAATTTCCCTTTTGTGCAAAGCAGCCTCTTTGCCCAGCAACAGGTCTGGGGTCAGACTTGAACCTACAACCTTCAGTCCACTAATTGTGGTATTTTAGTGTTTCTGGAATAACCTCCGCAGTGGTTTTAGGAGAGGAGTTATTTAAACGAAAACAACAGATGCTTGGAACTAAGCACTTTGGCAAAGTCAGGGTGCAAGCATAAAAGGAAAACATCATGTTTGTTAGATCTGCTGCTATCTGAAGTTTGGCAGCAGCTGAGCACCATGTGACAGGAAAAAAAAAAAACACCAGTCATTTTACAGAGAAACTGAGACCAGACCACTGTCACATGAAATCTGAGGACGATCAGGGAAGCCACTCAGGCCACATCTCCCGCTCTAACCACTGTGTCCTCCTTACGTGCACAGAGTATCTCCCTGAACCATAAAGGAGATTACCCCTCCCGTTCCCATACACACAGAAGGAAAAAAAAAGAATGAAGAAAAACACTGCAATGATTTATCTGCCCAGAGGGAAACAGTCTTTTCTAAAGCTCAGAGGAGACCTTGCCCTTGCAAGCCTCTTGTTTGCTGAGAGCTGCAGACAAGTGCTGTTCTGCTCACTGTGTTTCCTTGCCAAAGAGGCAGAACTGAATCAGAGGCTTTTTAATGACTTAAATACGTAAACTAAATTGTCCCAAATAGCAGCAAACTTCAACCAGAAAACTGCCCGCAAGAAAGCTGGACACCACAGGGGCTGGTTTATAGCTATCACAAGACTGACACAAATGAGAACAACTCTTTTTGAGCCAGTAAAACAGAAATACATAATACTATCCTTATTTTACAGTCAAAGGGAAGAGTTTGAGAATCAGTTCAGGCTTTCAGCCACCAGTGTGATGCAGGAGATTTAATACCCAGTTCCCATCACCACACCCTGTATAAACACCATCCGTTCAGCAGTTGAAACCAGTCTGTTCTCCCCAGATCAGTCCCAGCCTCTCCTGTGATCCGAACCCTCCGGTACATCCACACCTGAAAAAGGATTGCACCGCACTCGGTCGCATTTTCAAGCCCTCCCAACACAACCACCTGCAGCAAACTAGTGGTGCATGCCCAGCCCTCGGCCTTTCCAGTTCCCACTTGCATTTCTACGCTTTTTAGAGGCATTGGAAGAATGGGAGTCGCTTTGGCTCCATATCATTGCTCAAAACCAGCCATCACTCGGCTGCTCTTAGCCTAAACAAAACCATCACCGTAGCCCTAAAACAGAAACTCTAACCCTGAACGGGACTGAGCAATATGGATCAATTCCCCCAGCTCAAGAAACGGAACGAAGAACGGCTCACAGCTCTGCCTTCCCTGCTCTCGCATCCTCCTCCTCACCACCCACGCACACGCATCTGCACCCATTCCAAACAGACAACAACAACAAAAAGGATAAATCACTGTATTTCATTCTGGCACAAGGATCTATAACTTCAAACTTGCTGCCCAATGGGGTCTTCCAATTCAAAACTTGGATTAAAGAGACACTAGCAGCACGTTTTTAAAGAAAGCTGTGCTGTGTGAATTAGAGTCCTATCCACAGGTTTGAGCAACGAACCAGCTCACACACGGATTTTACTGCATGTCTCTTTGCCCTTGGAGTAGCAGACAAAATGCAGTCAAGAGAAAGTCAATTCCCGACCCCATCTGAAGGCACAATTGTTCAAGGATGAGAATGGGATCACTGGAAAAATCATATAGTTAAAGACTCACTGATGCCTTGTTGAAGACTCCAGGCTTTGCTTACACATCATTTTATGTATTTTGTTCCTTCCATTTTATTACTAGAGACAGTTGCGTGAGAACGGGATCTTTGTTGCTCAGGAGAGCATCTGCTCCCAGTGCTTATCCTCCTCCTGAAGTCATAATCCTACGTGACATCAAAATAGTTTCCAGAACCACCAATTACAATGTCATAGAGGATTATGACTTCAGGTATAGAATATGCAGTGGGAGCAGATGCTCTCCTCAGAAAAAAACAAAAACAAAACAAAAACAAAAACCTTCAGAAATCCTGTTCCATACAAACATCTCTATTAATAAAATACAAAAGAAGAAAAATAGTATGACAGCCAAAACCTGTTGCTAAATATAAAAATATATTTTAACATTTCCACAAGGCATCAGCTGCTCTTCAGAAAGTTCCCAGGGTTTAAATTATTAAGAGGTACAGAATGTGATAAGAACCCATCCATGACAGAGAAAAAGAAGGAGAAAAGACTGCAGAACAGCGTATTTCTGCTCAGTAAGTGGACAGTAAAATTTTGGCCAGTGCTGCAGCGGCTTCTCAGAAGGGAGGGCAAAATAAAAAATGGGAACTGCGGGTCCTCGGTTCTTTCTAAGGATCCCCAAAGCACAAGTGAAATCCATCAATAAATGTTTTTACAGATATGAAGCCCTGTGAAAAACAAACTGAAAGAATCCTTGTCACATCACAAGGAATTTACTTAGATGTTTCCAACAATCGCTATCCCAGAAGGACACAGAGCCTTTTAGAGGCTGTAACAAACCGTCTCGTGTGCAGTTTGGTAGTAGCTAATTTAGTCGTAGGCTCTTCTGGATCTGATCCGCGGAAACAAGCCAAGTGTAATAAGTCAGCTTGAAGCCGGAGAAAGGCTGGGGGGAGGAGCACCCTTTAGGATGCAGTAATAATGCCGTGTGATTTGAAATTTTTATTAGAGCTTAACAGGGTAAAGCAACAGTAGGTGACAAAGCAAACAGACTGAAGGCAGAGAAGAAGCCCTACAGGAAGCAAAAAAAAATAATAATAATGGCAAGTCTGTTGCATGGGAAATATTTTGTAAGATGACTGCCACTATTAGAAGATTTCAAAATGCCAAGCATAATTAAAAGCTCGCTTTTCAAATGCAGTTCACGGCTCACACACAAGCGTTTCCCACCACGTGAGCCTCAGAACACTGCAAGGGGCCACGCAAAATGCATTTAAGAACTGCCAAACATGCAAAGGCAGTTGGTACCAATTCTCCTTCACACACCCCCCTGAAGAAAACCCCTTCACAACAACCCTTTAAAGGCTTTGAATTGCGCTGCCAGGGGATTATCAGTAAGTGACATTTACAAGTGATTAGAGGACAGAGAATTATCTTAGTCACTTGTGGGAAAGGAGGAAAGCTTCAAGGTCAAATCTCTCGGTACTTAAAATGTCGGCAGATGTTTTGTTTACACAAAAAGTGTCATTTGATTTATGACGGAGCTTTACATCCAGGACTTCAACTCAGCCAACGGAACTGCAGAGATCATGGGTGGGAATGGAATAAAAAATTCATATAATACCTTCAAATATTTCACCGATTCACTCATTAAAATAAGAGGCTAGTTCACGTGCCAAGTGGTTACACAGTACTTATTAGCTTCTTGGAACAAGTGCTCCAAGCCATATAGTCCTTGGCAAGCAAGGAAATGGAGATAAATCTTCACCAGCTCCAGAAACTCCACATCAACCCCTTTCCGCACTCACCTCCGGACAATAGACTGCTGGAGATTTTTGCAAACGGTAAGAGATTCGCCCATAAACATGTGGCACATGATGACCTCAAGGCAGTTGGCCATGAATGACATCACTGCGTCAGACTGCAGAGTCCCGCTCCGGGAGACGATGCAAAGCCGCTGGAGAGAGGAGCAGTGACTCAGTGCCTGGAAAAACTGGGCGCCCGCACAGAAGTACGGCTGTTCCAGCCTGCAAGAATAAACAAAAAACAAGTCAACGGGCAATTCATGCTTGGGCCACGTTCAGACAAGAGGGAAGACGGAGCAACCAGTGTGCCCCACCGCCTGTTGCGCTTCTACACGGGACAACCTTCTACCTGCTCACCCCAGCAGTACGGCACAACAAACGCGACACGGCACGCTGAAACTGCTGGCTCGCTTGTTACTCTTGAACGGCGTGTGCTGAAGGATGAGGACACAAATAGCCAGAAGGGCCCTAAACTGCAGAAATCCAGTGCCCACAGGGAATAACTTTGGTTTTCAAGTTTTCCAAAAAGCATGTTGGGTTAGATGGGCCTTAGATGCGACCAGCACACCCATCCTGGTCTTACGACAAGCACAGCTCAGATTTTGCTACCTGACATTCACTGAGCTGTTGAGTTAGGGAATTACTGCTCCAGTGCACCACACAGAGATCAAACTGGTCATCTTCAGTTTACTGCCTAGAGAGAAGCAGCCGTGAAATATTCACAATGCACACATGGTGATGCAGAAGTTGGGTCTCTGAGCCAACAGAGTGACCACAACCAGCCTTCCTCGGTCAGAGCATGGCAAAGGATCTAAGCTACTGCTCTCCCATGGGAAGAAAAACCATCATCAATCCAACTTTTATCTTAAACACCCGGCCCAGAGAAAAGAGACAGGATCCTCTATCGTGGCTGTCTGCAATCTCATGTCACAGCCCTGAGCAGGACAACAAAATGACGTGGTGAAGCCACAGCTGACCAACAAGGGTCCACATTTTAACTAACGGCACAACTGGACGACTCGCTCACAGAAAGCAGCCTGCAGAACCTGCTCGGGGCCAGTGTCACCAGGAGAGCACGTCTGCATAGCGCAGATTTACTACGGGGCCCCAGAGCACGTGGGAACCCCAGTCATTGGGTCAGCGAGGCCAAGAACTCCAGGAAGGTTAATCCCGTGAGGTGATAACAAGCTGTCAGTCCCAACTTGATATGGATAATCTCTGTGGAAGCTTTTGTAGTACACGGGGCTATCTCAGCAACTTAATCCTGTTAATTGACAAATTCTGTTTGAGAGTCTCAGCCTGAAATTTCTGGTCAGGTAACATTGCCTGAAGAGATCCTAACAGCCCACGAGTGCTTTGGGTAACAGCTTAAAATTAATATGAAGGAAACGGGAAGCCTCTCCAATTTTTCAACAGCATTATTGGTCCACTGTAAATTTAGGACAAGCAGCACAGAATCTACTGCAACCTCCCAGCAGGTTTCTAGGTTAATCTCTCTGATTCAACAGCCATACTTGCAATACTGGCTTTCACTCGCTAGATGACAATGTTGCTTTGGAATATCCCCTGAAACTGAAGTTTCTCAGCCTGGAAAATGGGGAGGGGAAAAAAGGGTAGAAGCAGCAGTCAAACGAAAAGGAAACCACATTATCAGGAGGAAGTGCTAAACATTAAAATCCTTTAAAACTTACATAAAACCTTAGACTTTACTCAAGAAAGAACAATGACAGCTTACACGGAAACACCTGGCTGTTACAAAGAGACACCCTTGTCCATCCTTTATTCAAGGCTCTGCGCTGCCTCCCATCTTTATCACCCTTGGCCTCCATTTCAAAGTCTCTGGAAACTACAGGGCTTAGACTGATGGAATCAACACTTTACATCCAAACCTCCTTCCCCAGATCTTAGTTTTTCCATGGTATCTAGTCTCCTGAAGGTTAAAGATACATTCACATGACCCAAGCCATTAAGCAACTGAATTTCCAAAAGCTGCCATTGCTTGGATGAGAGACCCACAGGCTCCTTGCCTGTTAGAAATGGGAAGTGGTATAAAATGAAAACCCTCCTGAGGTATTTTAGCCACCCTGGCTCCCTTCACTATTGCAATGGATCAGGAACATGCGCACAGACACCAGTCTCAGCTGATGAGCAATAATTTTAGTCACACTGTAACTGTCTTGGTGATCATAGGAATGACCTTGCTGTTACTACTGTCAGGCATTTTAGACCCATTTTGTGAACAGAGGATGACAACGGGACTGACAGATCTAGCAGTTTCACCAACAGAAGCTGATTTAGGAAAAATAAAATAAAAAAGCATCTTTCTAATGTAATAACATTTGTGTTCATATAGACTAGTGCAAAGAAACGATCACGGTTCGTGCCTTTTGCTTTCATAAGGACATTTTGGCTACTGTGAAGCTCCATTGTGCACCCTTTAGCACCAGATCCTTGGGAAGATCCTTTAAATCCTACCAGGACAGGAACACCAACAGGACAAACTTTAAATTTGGAATGTTTTCAATGTATTATCAAGAAAACAAAAAGAAATTTTTTTAAAAAACAAGATTTTAATACAAACCAAAGGCAGAAAAAAACCCCAACTTCATTGGGAAACCTACGAACTCTACATTATCCAGACATTATGAGTCTCTTCCGTCCTGGAAATTTAAGAGATGTAGGTGTACACAAAGCCAAGAAGTCAGCAAAGGCATGTAGTATTTAACCTAGCCCTGACAGGCTGCTAGCTCCCAAATATGCAGCATCTACTCTTCTTTATCTAAAAGGAAGGTAGTTGCAGCATTGACACTTTTTGCTCTTAGAACACTGGTTCAAGGGCACATCCTGAGCCCTGAAAGACAGCATGCGATGCCTTCCCGTTCTCCACAAGTCAGGAAGGAAAATACCCAGTTTTCAAGCCATTGCAGCTACTTTTGACCAGAACAGAAGCACAGTTTTAACACAAATCACAACAAAACATGCACTACGTTTCCGGAGATGCCCAAACAAATCAGAGAAGTTCAAGAGCAGCCCCTCACCTGAGATCTCTCAAACACTTGCAGTGCTTCAGCATGTCCATGAGAGCTGACATATAGACCACTTTCCCCATCATGCCCAGGTTGGCCAATGAAAGAGTCCGCAAATGCTGGCACTGCAATCCAATATTAACAAGTCCAGAGCCAGTAAGAATACTGGGCAGTTGTGCTAAGGTGAGGCTCTGTAAGTAAGTCAACTGGCTAATGGCAGCCACTTCTGAGTCCCCCACGCTTTGTGCCCGGACACAAGCAGGCAACGAGTTCCGAATCGCTGGCTCGTTGCGGGGCATGGCAGAGGAAAAACTGGACCCGATTATTTCCAAGGTTTCCAAAAATCGGAGGCTTCCCATCAGAGCCCAGAAAACCGAAGACTCGATCTTCTGATTTGCCTGGTCCGCTAAGTTCCTCGGATATGTCTGTATCCCAATCCGAACTTTCCTTCCAAACGTTTGGGGCGCGAAATTAGATGCCGTGGGAGGCTTTTCCACGTTTGCAGCAACATCTGTGATGGAGCAAACTGGTAGTGCTAACGAGAGCAGGTGCTTTAGCCTGGACAGAAGCTGGCACAAGTGGTTCCCTATGCTTTCTGAGCTGTGATGGTGAGCTGCGGAGAGGTTGAGGTGTCTCAGGTTGCAGCAGGACACTACCAGGCTTTCCAGAATGCTACTGTCAATGTCATCTTCCGCTTTCCGAAACAAGGACTCTGGAGCCAGGCAGTGAACACAGCCGCTGAGATTCAAACTGGTCAAGCTTTTAAGATCCTTCCCACCATTAATAACCCTCTGGATCAGGTGACCACCAGATAAGGTGCATCTGCTAAAGCTGAAGTAGAAGGGGTTGTTGAACTTCAAGTGTTGCAGGAGCCCAGAGCCATTAATCCAGGCTTTGGGTAATTGTAAAGCATCCAGACGTACGTTTCGAGCCATAGAGTCCAGGAGGTTTTTAGTGGCTCCCGTCTCCGCAAAGCTACCGGGGGCAGAAATAAGGAAGGCGTGAAGGTTCTCAGGTGTCCGATCACTCAGCACCGCCAAGTACAGCCTCACCACCTCCTGGTTAACGTAGCCAGGAGCCAGCCTGGCATAGAAGACGCGGAGGTTCTGGTAATGGGGCACATTGCTCTCACCTACCATTAGCTGCCCAGAGAGCATAAAACCTTCTCGCGAGCGATCAAGGATCTCAAAATAAAGCAGCAGTTTCTCAAGGCTAGTGCAGCAGGGAACGACACCATATGACGGCGTGTAAAGGGTTTGCTTCAATTCTGAGACACGGCTAAGAGTGGCTTTACACTCGCTGCTTAGCTGACTGGCGTCGAAACCCGGATTGACGTCTATCGCCAGGGAGCGCAGGTGCTGGAGCGTGGACAGCATCTTTGAGAGACGGAGAGAGGTGACGTGGCACCCGCACAAGTTCAGTTTGACCAGGTTCTTGCATCGTGTTACGTGATCGATAGTGGAGCTGGGCAGCCAGTAACACCCAGCCATGTTCAGCTGGTAAATCTCTTTTCCGATATCCCTCATCAGTTGCTTCACTTTGTCTTTGTTTACCTGTACTCAAATAAAACCACATTCAATGAGATATACGGCAATGGTGTGCACTGACTCAGTTTCCCATCAGATGATGGGGATAACAGTGGTTTGCGCTTAGATTACGTGGCTTGTCCAAAGGCTGCAGCATGCTAGCACAGTCTAAGAATGATTATACTGCTGGTAGCTGGCTCTGTCTGCCATGCTTCGTGCTCTTAAGATTAAACTTCCTTTAGCTTCTCAGCCTGTGCAGTTCTGCATTACAGACCATAAGGCCAAATCTGTTCAGCGACTGATAGCGGAAAGGAGGAGCATCTCCATTTCCTAACAGCAAAGCGATTTCAGCAGAGCCAGCTATCTGTGGAAACTCAAATTGAAAGAAGGTTTCCATTCTCCTTCATCCAGTTTCCTCTTTCGGAAATGAGTAAGAGAGGCTTCCCCTTGCCTGCACTTGGTGATACAGTTCTCATAAAATGTATCACCCTTCATTCCCAAGCTTTATTTTTGTTATTACACATATACAATTTCTGGCTTAGCTGACTGCATGCCTGACAGCAAAATATTTTTTTTTGCAAAACGACATGAAAAATGTATTTTGAGGAAATGATAACTTTATATAACCACAGCTACAAATGGAAAGTCACATTTACTTTCATTTTAGCTTCCAGAAACACAGAGAAGATAATTATATAATATCCTGTCAGTGAAAACTAAGGGAGCATAGAGCTGTTCTAACAAAGCATTCTGGAAAACAAATGCTTTTATAAAACAGTTTATTGTTTATTTGATTTCAGAGTTCAAGAGCAGTCCATTTACGCAGACACATTGCAAAGTTCTACTTCCTGGCATTTTTTCAGAAGTCAGATTTGTCTTCATAGCTAACAGAAGAAGCAAGCGACTCTCCCCACCTTATAGTCTTTCTGAAGTAAAACTGTATGGGTTAGACTCTTGTCAAGGCAAAGCATCGCGAGTTTCCTGCAGGTTCTCCTGACATTCAGGACAAGGTCTGTGCAAGGGACGTAGCTGAGGATGTGCAAAAGGATCTCATCTGAGAACTCCATCAAGTTGACACCATTACTTTCCTCCTCGCTCTCCCCACTTATGACCTCCTGGTGGGGGGGAAAGAAAAAAAGAAAAAAAGACAAGCTACTAGCTCAGAAACTTCAGCAAAGTTTGTGAGTAAACAGATACCCCAAGACTCATAAGGATTCATAAAGTGAGACAGAATAGAAACCCTTGAATCTTGAAGTACTTCTATCTGCACGAAGATACCAAAAGCTTTCCCTTAGATGACAATATGGAGGCAAAGCCGCAGAACCTTCACTCACTCTTTTGCTGTTGGTTCCTTTAGAATGGGGGAAAAAAAAGTTTACATTCATTCCATTTTGGCCACTTACTTTGCAATTGGAAAGTCACTGTCCCTGATTATTTCTAAACATAATGCAGCATCTACATCATTCCTCTAAGTAAGTGCCATCTATTTCAACAACCTTAAGTTATATAACCATATATATATATATACACACACACATAAACAAAACTGCAGCCCTGCAGCACATCACCCATCACTTTTCTGCAACATGCTTACACCTTAACCGTATAGAATCACAGAATGTCCTGAGTTGGAAGGGACCCACAAGGACCATCGAGTCCAACTCCTGTCCCTGCAAGGGACACGATTGACGGCCAGGCTCCAAAGGGGACACGAGAGCCCATTGCTCCTCCATGCCAAGCTGCCTTCCTTTGACACTGAGGGGACAACGGACACCCCGAAACCACGGGGACCGCCTGACAAGGCACTGGGGCGGCGTGAGGACTGGACGCAGCCCCCAGCCCACCGCAGTGACGGCGGTTTCAGGGCTCGGCTGGGACTTTAGCACCATCTTTAATAAAGCTCAAATTGGCTTCAACGCCCCGGCATCCACTGAAAGGAACGGGGGAGCTGGTCCCACCTCATAGGCTCTGCAGACCCCCCCAGAGGCACCTCAGAAGAGCGATTTCAGCGCCCACACCCAGCCCCGTTAGACGGCAGCAGAACGGCCTGAGGAACGGGCCCCGGGGCCTCTCGATGCTGCCGGGCGGCCCAGGCCGAGCCCCGCGGGAAAAGGGGCCACCGGCACCTCCCGGCCCCGCCGCCGCCATTCGAGCCCCCTCACCGCCCCCGGAGCCGGCTCCGGCCCCTCCCGCCTCGCCTCCATCCCTGAGAGGAGCCCGGCTGCCCCCAGCCCAGGGAGACGGCGGCGGATGACGAGCCCCGCCACAGCCCCGGTTAACGGCCCTCCGAGGGGCCGGAGCGGGGAGCGGAGGGCAGGAAGAGCCCCCCCCACCACGGCTCACCTCTCCACAGCGGAACATGGCAGCGGCCGCGCGGTCCCGCCGCCACCGCCGC
Organism: Caloenas nicobarica; assembly: GCF_036013445.1. Lineage (NCBI taxonomy): Eukaryota > Metazoa > Chordata > Aves > Columbiformes > Columbidae > Caloenas > Caloenas nicobarica. Next base: position 3,819,792 of record NC_088258.1, on the reverse strand, counting down.
CACCTCCCCCGGGTACCGCTCAAACCGGCCGCGTCCCGGCCTGGCTCCTCGCCGGCCCGGCCGCCGCACGATGCTTCCGTCGCTGCAATGACGCAACTTCCGCGGCTCGCCACACCCCCCCCGCCGCCTCTTCGGCCGCCCCGCGCCGCCATCTTGAGCGTGGCCCGGCGGGAGGGCGGGGAGGCGCCAGCCGTTGCTCGGCGCCATCTTGAGGGCGGCGCCGCCATGACGGGAGTGGCGGGTCCATGTTGAGACGCCCGCCTCAGTTGTGCTGTCCCCTCACAGTTTAACCTTCTCTCAGGGTGAAATGGAGAAATAAACTTAACAGCAGAGTCAATTATACCGTTAATAGGCATTCTTTATTTTATCAGCGCTAGGGAACACTGGGGATCATCCTCCATAAGTGCTCCAAAGACTGGATGCTCTTGCATCGCTTATATTCACGTAATTATTACGTATGCATTACAATTTTTTAAAATTTTGACATACATCTGTACTAAGAAATAATTGATTATGTTAGTTATAATTGTTTAGTTTTGATTACCTATTTTGCTTCTCAGCCTGTGAGAAGCCTCTGGAGATGAAGAGGAAAATGCCTCTTAGCCCTTAAATGAGGGAGACCCTCAGTGAGAGACTCTGTACCTGCTTTGTTTGCTTGTCATATGTTTCGCTTAAATAGAAGGTAATGACAAATTAAATCCGGAGGCCCTTCAGTCAAGACCGACTCGTTTGACATCTGGGAAAAACACCAACCTACCGTATTTGAAGTCATCAAGGAAAGCAGAGAGCAGGGTGGAGGAGACCTGCATTTCTAATGCAAATTGCAAATAAAATCATCAGTAGGACCTATAAGCAGAGTAGAAGCCCTGCCCAGAGAGCCAGGAGTTAGGAGTAGCCACAGATTCCTTCCAGCCCTGGGGCAGGCATGGACCAGACAGCAGCTGACAGCCCAGAATGAGAGCTGGGGGAAAAGCTATAGCTATAAGAAGCTCATGAGGATAAAATGAGGCTCGCAGCAGTTTGTAAGAGGAGCTGCACTTGGGCTCATGATCCACCAACTAAATGAGCAATGTGGCGGTGTAGATAAGACACAGAGGTTGAATACAAGGCAGCAGCAGGACATCAGACAGGCGGTAAAAGAGGAAGGAGACAAACAGCTACACCAAACTCTGGTGTTTTTTGTGATGGTCACCTGGAGGTGGGCAGATGGTGAGAGGAGAAACCCTCCCTGCTGTGCCTTGTTTCAGGAACGTTCTTCTCGGTGTGGGCACTTGGGAGCTTTCTGTGAAGGTGGGTTCAGTTCAGGGCTGGGCCATATCAGAGCAGACTTTGATCATCTTATGACTAATACACAGTTTTCTTAGCCCAAAGAAGGCAGGTGCATACCATGCTCTCACAGTCCAGGAGGGCAAACAAACAATGCTAGTATCAAGATATTTTGCTCTATATTAGTCAAAATGTCTTAGCTGTTCAAGGCCAGACTGACCTGGGGATTTTTTTTTTTCCCCCTGGAAAGTCTTGGGTCATTTCTCTCTTCTGATTCTTTTTAAGACTGATACAATCTGGATATCTCATATTTTTGTCAGCATGACTAGAGCACAGCTGGACTACAGTGGCCAGAGCACTTGGTAAGCTTGGTTGAACTGCTAACATCCTTTGCTGTCACTGATTTTTGATATCTGATATGGTTTAATACCATAAGGCCTACTAAAGTAGATTACAGATGAGTATAACACAAGTCAGGGCAGGCTCCAGCTCAGCAATCCCTCTGCAAAGACCAAAGGCCAGGACTCCTCCTGCCCCAGGTGCAGCCAATACCCACAGTCCCATCCCTGAAGTGATACCTTGGAAAAGCCCATTTTTGGAAGCTGACGCTTTGCACCCTCAGAGGGGACTTCTGCGAGGAGGCCAGTTGTGTTTGAATGCTCTGGGGTTTCCTGGGACTTTTGCAGGCAGCCAGCTGGCACCTCCTGAAGCAGCACACGCTCACTAACGAGGGAACGGGACGTCCCCCCAGCTGGGACCGTTTCTGGTCAACACTCCCAGACACAGCTAAGAGACAATGAGGCCCTTCAGGGCTAAATCCCGAGAGCCGCAACCATCTCCTTTGCCAAGGACATCACTAATTCTTGGCGGTGGCTTGATTCTATAAGCGGCTCAGCGAGGTGACTTTCCAGGTCGCCAGCTAATTGCAGGTGAAGTGACTGTCTCCAGCAGGAGCGAAAGTTGGGAGCTCTGGGGGAAGAAATGGAGTAAAACGTGTTTGTTCAGCTCCCCTTAGCTGAGCCAGCTTGCCGCAGGCAGCTCAAGGGAGGTGAGAAAGGGCTGGTGGTTTGCAAAGATCCACGGCCGAGTCCCACCGTCTCTGTAGCCTAAGAAATCCTGGTATGACACCGTCGCTGAGCCAGACAGGGGGACACGCTCGGCCTGGCCATGGTTGGCTGTTTTAAACTTCCTGATCCCCCCAAAACCCTTGGCTACTTGTGTGCTGGAGAGGAGGAGGAGGTGGTAGCCAGTCCACTGCTTATTCCCTACATATCTTCTTTGAGTCTTGGCCGTTGCTGGTGGCTTCAAGAGCCAGCAGGTGGCTAAACCAACTCCTCCACCACCTTTCCTGTGACAGGTCGCTTGGCATTCCTCCACCTCTGTGAAACAGCAAGGGGCAAACCAAACCCTCCAAAATGCGATGACAGGGAAACTGCAGTTAAAACAAATTTCCCCTCCTTCCAGCGCCTGGTGTTCCTGAGAGGAAACCACCCTGGGCTCCCCCCTGCTCGCAGGAGTCGGGAGCAGTGAGTAATGCTCACAGGCTTCCCTGCCCGGCACCACATTCTTTTCTCCAGCATGTAATGGCCCAGAGGAGGAATAAACCCAGCCTTGCTGGAGCAGCATGCAGAATAGCTGTGCACGCCGCGGCCTTGTGTCGGAGAGGCATCGGGATAGGTCGTGAAAAGCTCAGCCTCATTTTATTGAGGGGGCTGGTTGCCTGGAACAGCAGGTGAAATAGGAAGAAAGGAGGAAAAAAACCACCCTGCAAAGTGTTAACTAATAGAAAGCTTTGCCTCCTGCACTCTGGAGCATGAAAATCAGCCCATGGGCTCTGCCCTAGCCCTTCGCTCACCCTGTCCCTGTGCCCACACCTCTGCCCACCTGAGCTGCTCTCAGTGTTTGGCTGCTCTGTAGTTTCTCCCTCACCGCCACAATAATCTTTTCTGTTCTTTGTGTCTCAGTGCATTTTTCCGCAGCAATCAGTGGCAGTTTTGGGGAGGGCTGACAGCAGGAAAGCAGACTCACGGACTGACACCCCATTTCCCTGTTGCCATCATCTCTTGCCTCCTGGCCTTTTTCCTCCCCTGCTCCCACCAGCTCCTGCCCCAGGAGCTGCTATTGCTGCCTCCTCCTCACCCCGTTGCCCCAAGACCCCAGGTTATAAGCCCAGTTTGGGCCCTGCTCCAGCCTGTTTCACCTCCCCTGTTGTGAACTGGTGCTTCCAGTAACTCATCTACCCAGCCCAGTGTCTGCACCTACAGCCCTACCAGGCTCCTACTGCACCAAGGAGGGAGACTGGGGAGACGAAGGGCAGAAACCAGCAGGTCCACCCTGAATCCAGCATGACGCTGGAGCAGGATCAGGCCAGGCAAAGGATTAAAGAGCCAATGGAGCCTGTTCCCTGCCTTTCATCTGCTGTGAGCATGACACAATCACAGCCATTAGCTCTTCAAAGACAGGGCCTTGGGAAGCCAGCATGTCTCTGAGCGAAGCTCCAAGGTCTGGTCTGCCCGAGTTGCTGATGTGCAGCGTCACCTGGCTTTGTCCTCCCTGGTCCCTGACCTGGTAGGTAACCTTGGTCTGCTCCATCTCCTTTGTTCCACAGCAGTGACTCCAACTCCTGGGACCCACAGGCTTTGCTGTGCCCAACAAGGTCTCAGCAACCAGCATGGCTTTGTGAGAGTCCCCACTGTGGCTGCTCCTTCTGGAGAATTTGATCCATCAAAGCTGAAGCTTCACAGAAGGTTCAGAAGCCTAAGAGGATGGGGACAGAGCCAAGAAGCTGCAGCAAACCTCCTTCCTGGCAGGTATCTGCACAGCCCACAGCAAGTCCTGGAGCTGTGGGTGTCACTCCCTGTGCAAGAGCTTCCTCCTCTCCCCACACCCTTTTCCCAGCCCTGCCCAGCCCTGTGTAACAGCCCAGAGGCCCTGCTCTCCAAAGGCATTTTCCACTTCACAGGAGACTTTCTCTTGCTTTCTCCAGAAAGCTGCTCCACCCAGCAAGCAGTTTGGCAGAAAGGATGAGTCTCCCAGCCTGAACTCAGGCCAAACCAGAAGCAGGACAGACCAGCTCAGGCACCTGGTGCACAAAGAGGGGACACTACCCCATGGGCCCCAAAGAACTGCAGACCAAAGCCAGCTGCTTCAGAATGAAATTTATGGCACCACCACCCCACTTGCTTTTCTTGCATAGTAAGGAGAGACACAAGGCAGCATTTCAGAAGGTACAGCTGGATCCCCACCAAGCTCAGCTCCTCCAGCAGCTCCCTGGCAGTATCTGGAGCTCCACAGCCCAGGGCAGCCCCAGAGACCTGCAGGTTTGGCAGGCTCAGCTCTTCCCCGCTCTATCACCACAAACCATCCAGCCTGCACACCAGCATCCACTCCCAGTCAGATAAAGGACCTGCAGAGCCTGGAAAGGCTAGATCAGGGCATGTAGTTAACTGTCAAAGAAGTGACACAGAAGAAAATGACCAACCAACACCAGTCAAGCCTCTATGGTGTGCACTTTTATTTGAACTGGTCTTAAGTCAGTGTACAGGTAGCCCCTCCCTCCCCCACATACTGGCACCGCTCCTCCTAGACCTTGCGGGGGACTGTAAAGCCTTCATTCACATCTATCACTGGGGAACACAGCCCGCTGCTTGCTTGACAAATTGAAGAGAAAAAGGATCAAGTGTGTTTTGTTTTTAAGGCGGAAAGATACAAAAAGACACTTGTTGGGTTACATAATTTACAGACAAGCAATCACAACCTAACACCAGTAACTGGCATTGGCTTCTTCCGAGCTGGGCTGCTGCCTTCACAGAGGCAAGTAACTTCCTGTAACAATGCGTTATAACAATATTTGGAATGACTATTAAAAAAAGAAACAAATGTACAATCAAAGTCCTCAGATGCATTGTAGAACTTTGGGGGCGTTCGCTCCAACATGTTTCATTTTAAGACTGCTGCTGACACCTTCACCATTCCAGTTTTTTAATCCTGAGTCAAGCGCCAAAAAAAGAAAGAAACAAAACAAATAAAGCCATGCCAATCTCGTCTTGTTTTATGCGCAATTTATGGGTTTCATTTCATCACAAGGGTGTGGGTGTTGGTTAACAGTCCGGTTTAGAAGCATTTGCGGTGGACAATGGAGGGTCCGGATTCATCATACTCCTGCTTGCTGATCCACATCTGCTGGAAGGTGGACAGGGAGGCCAGGATGGAGCCTCCGATCCAGACAGAGTACTTGCGCTCAGGCGGGGCAATGATCTGCAGGGAAGAAGAATCAGTCAGATGCAACGTCACACTACACTCGCTGCCCACACGTGGCCCCGCAAGACAGAGCTGCCCAATTCTCTTATCTGGCCTTGGCCAAGATACCATTATGTCCAAAGTGGCTTAAGACACAGCCTCACACCCCCACCTCCCCCCCTGCAGACAGTATTTAGGCTAATCCCATTATTCATATGGTTGAGTGGATGCCATCTCAGCCACAGCAAGGCCATTAAGGCTGCAGACACAACTATATGGTTATTATCTTCTCTAGCAGGAGTTCAGCTTACCCCCCCTCCACACACTGCATTTCAGCACAAACAGGAGTGCTGAGAACTCCCCCAACTCCATCTCACCTTGATTTTCATTGTGCTGGGTGCCAGGGCTGTGATCTCCTTCTGCATCCTGTCAGCAATGCCAGGGTACATTGTGGTACCACCAGACAGCACTGTGTTGGCATACAGGTCCTTACGGATATCCACATCACACTTCATGATGGAGTTGAAGGTAGTTTCATGGATACCAACAGATTCCATACCTGTGAGAAAGAAGGAGTCTCAAGTCAAAGGCTCCAAGGAAGCCTGAGGAGCTACTATGGGCAACTAAGAGACCAGGAGCCCCTTCAGTGGGGCACTACAAAGCCACAGCTCTGACAGCCTCAACATCATGTTCTACTGTCCCAAGTCCCTCAAACACACAGCTTTAGGCTGTGTGGAAAATGACACTAACTAGTGGGACAAGACACACTTTGGCGTGGACCAGTAATAATACTGTGACTGGCTGCCGTGGTCTCTGACTCACCCTCTACAGACATTGAGGGGCACAGGATATTCTAACAGAGTTGGACTTACCCAAGAAGGATGGCTGGAAGAGGGCCTCAGGGCACCTGAACCTCTCATTGCCAATGGTGATGACCTGGCCATCAGGGAGTTCATAGCTCTTCTCCAGAGAAGAGCTAGAGGCAGCTGTAGCCATCTCCTGCTCAAAATCCAGGGCGACATAGCACAGCTTCTCCTTGATGTCACGCACAATTTCTCTCTCAGCTGTGGTGGTGAAGCTGTAGCCTCTCTCTGTCAGGATCTTCATGAGGTAGTCCGTCAGGTCACGGCCAGCCAGATCCAGACGAAGGATGGCATGGGGGAGGGCGTAGCCTTCATAGATGGGCACAGTGTGGGTAACACCATCACCAGAGTCCATCACAATACCAGTGGTACGACCAGAGGCATACAGGGACAACACAGCCTGGATGGCTACATACATGGCTGGGGTGTTGAAGGTCTCAAACATGATCTAGGGAGAGAAAATAATGGGGTTGAGTCAACAGAAGAAACCAGGGTTCTTGCTAGAGGCCTACACCAAGTCCATGCAAGTGTGGTTTTACTTCTGTCCCTAGATAAGGAACTTCTCCCCACTCCCCATCAAAGTCCATGCTTATCTTGCTTGGTCTCCACCCACACCTGCCAGGTCAGAGCCTGAGCAGGGACACCACCACCACCCCACCCCCATCCACATGTCACAGCAAGGAACAAAACAAATGCCAATTAAACTACAGTACAGTCACTCAAGGCTGGTAAATGGATTAGTGTGCCTAGTCAGAAACAGTAGTTAGACAAGTTGCTAGTTCAGTCTCAAGAGAAAGCCAGCTTAGAAGAGCAAACAAAACCTGTCAAGGTCCAGTAAAGAGGAGACTCAGGTCAGGAAAGGAAAACCCTGTGAAGACGGCAAAATGGGAGAAGAGTGGTGAAGGAGGAGAGAAGACAACATGGAAAAGGAGAGCTGGCCTGCAGCAACATCTGCTGTAGCTTCAAGCTCCAGAGTTTTTACACACCTGTGTCATCTTCTCTCTGTTGGCTTTGGGGTTCAGGGGAGCCTCTGTGAGCAGCACAGGGTGCTCCTCAGGGGCTACTCTCAGCTCATTGTAGAAAGTGTGGTGCCAGATCTTCTCCATGTCATCCCAGTTGGTGACAATACCGTGTTCAATAGGGTACTTCAGGGTCAGGATACCTCTTTTGCTCTGGGCTTCATCACCGACATAGCTGTCCTTCTGGCCCATACCAACCATCACACCCTGCAGAACAAAGAATAAACAGTAAGTACAGCTGAAGGGCAAGCCCCATGGGACAGATAACCTGATTTTCCCCAAGCTGGGTCTCCAATTACTGCCACACTTTATCAAGAAAGGCATTCAGCCAACTGCTCCAACACACACTGGCCAGACACTCTGCAGGAGGCTGCATCCCCCATCAGTTTTGTTGCCGTGCAGAAGCCTCTTGTGTTATAAAGCCAAATAAAAGGGCTTCTCGAAACTCAGTGCCTCCAGGGGAACCATTTCCACTGACAACTCCTCTCTTCTGTCCGAGATCAGCCACCTACCTGATGTCTGGGGCGACCCACGATGGACGGGAAGACAGCACGGGGGGCATCGTCCCCGGCGAAACCGGCCTTGCACATACCGGAACCATTGTCAACAACGAGCGCAGCAATATCATCATCCATGGCTGGCTGCGGGAGAGGAGGACAGAGAAGCGGACGTGAGCATCGCCCATCACACAGCAGCTGCCGAGCAGCGGCGGTGCCGCCGGGGCCCTTCCCCACCCATTTCCTTCCTGCCGCCGCCGCTCCGCTCCGCTTCGCCCGCCGCCCGCTAGAGGGTGCGAGGCCGCCCGGGCTGGGGCGCCGCGCGGGTTTGGGACAAAGGAAGAAGTCCCCGCGCCCTCTCGCTTTATTACCATAAAAGGCAATGGCTGGAGCGCGCCGCGCCTGGCGGCCACGCCCCAGCGCCCCCAGGTCACACACGGTGCTGGCCCCGGGCACCGGAGCCGCCTCCTGCACCCTCGCAGCAGTAGCCGCCTCGCCCAGCTCGCTAGCCAAGCGTGCCCCATCCACCGGCGGCAGCACGGGTGGGATTAATACCAGGGTTTTATGCAATTGCTGCCCGCCCCAAGCTCGGCTCCGGCGCCTCCGACAGCGCCGGTTTAATCTGCTGGCAAAGCGCGGGTTGGGGGAGCGGCGGCAGCTGCCGGCACATGTGCCAGCCCCGCACGGGGCAGCCTGGGAAGTGTAGTCGCTGCCCGCGCACACGGGGGCTGCTCCCCCACCCACCCACCCCGGGCATGCAGCTTTTGTTCCGATGCAACAACCTCGCCCTCCGCAGGGGATGCCGCCCCCCTTGCTCTGCAAGAAAAAGCCACCGGGGCTGCTTGCATGTGCCCGGGCGAAAGGAACTGTGCCCCTTCCCATCGGGGGACAACGCCCCCAGGCCCAGCTGCGCCGCGGGGCCCCCGAACCCCCCCACACCGGCGCCTGGGGGAAGGAGGAAGCGCGGAGCAGACAAAGCCCCGCGCCCCATTGCCCGCCCCCCGGGACACAAAGCCGAGCCGAGCTCCCCCCGGCCCCACGCACGGCTGCCAGCAATCCTCTTAGGAGGCGGATTAGCCCCACAGGCAGCAGGGGGAGGATTCCCCCCCCCCCGCAAGCAGCACCCCCAAATCCTCATTTTAAAGGGATCATTATTAAAGCGCTTTCTTTTTCTACACCTTTCAAAAATACTGCAGCGCACGGCTGGCCGGGCTCCCCCACCACCCCCCTAAGCAAACAAAAAGCGCTCCAGCAGCCTGCACGCCACCTTCTAATAAGCCTAATTAACAAAACATTAATAACATCGACGATTTAACAACGTATCCCCCCCGCTCCCCAGGTTCCGCTCACCTTCGGGGAGTTGCACAGTCGGAGCCGGGGCGGGCGGCGCGAGGCGGCGGCGGGAGCGGGGCGCGCGCGCACAGGAAGCAGGCAGAGCTCGCAGCGGCTCCCGCCCGCCGCCCGCCCCGCCTTTTATGGGGCCGCCGCCGCCGCCGCCTCGCCATAAAAGGAAACTTTCGGAGCGCGCCGCTCTGATTGGCCCCCGCTGCGGCCTCCCCGCCTCGTGCCGTCCCGCCTCTCCTCCCCGGCGAGCGCGCGCCCGAGCGCGCCGCCCCGCCCGGCGCGCGCGGCGGAGCCCACCGCCCTGCGAAGAAAAAAAATAGATAGAGGGGGGGTACAGCAAATCGGGGGGGTGCGAGGGGCGTTATGGGTGCAACCCCACCTTAAATTTCACTCTGGGGAATGGGCCCTGTTGCCCCCGTGCTGGGTCGCCCCGGGGGTCGCGGTGGCCGCGCCGCCCCCGTGCAGAGCCCCCCCCGCTGCTGGGGAACCCCCGCAACCCTCACACAAAGCCCTGGGGCTTTGGGGGGGGACCCGGCCCATTCACCCCCAGGCTGTACGGGAGCTGAGCGGGCAGCCGCAGCCCCCCAGGAGGGGAAGGGACCATCCGTGTGGGCAACGTGCTGCAGGACCCCGCTGGAGGGGGGGACTCCTGCCTGTCCCTGCCTGCAATGCTGCCTGTCGCCTTGTGCATGGGGGGACCTGTCACCTGCACCCCCGGGCATTTTGCAAACACCAGTAACCCCCAGTGGGTCCCAGCCCGGGGCAGGATGCGGGGCCAAGTTCACTGCTGATGTCAGCAGGCGGTGACACGGCTGCTGCCAGCCCACTGCCAGGCCTGTGGCCCTTGAACCCACCCGGGGCACGTCGCGGCCACCTCCGGGCCATGTCCGTACGGTGGTGGTGATACCTGGGAGAAGGAATTGCTCCTCCAGTTCTGACCTGAATCAAGCAGGGGACCCGGTCCCTGCTCCCCAGATTGCCCCGGGCTGGCAGGAGCAGTGATTTGCTCAGATTTGGGCAATATTTGTTTCTGTCCTCTTTGATCCAAAGCTTTCTGGAGCGGGACACGTGGCTGTTCCTGCCGGGGCTGCCTTTCTGCAATTCCCTCTTTGGCTGTTCCGATCAAATATCGGTTGGAAATAGCGGCAAGGGCAGCGTCCTCGGAGCTGTAGTGACAAGAGGGCTTTGCGTCTCCACAGCATTGTGCGAACGCGGGCTGATTAATCAAGTTAATTAAGCAGCCCTGTAAGTAAAGTAGCAGCAGCCACTCGCAATCTGTTACTGGTTGGAAGCACGCAGACTTCGGTGTGGGGGACTTTGCATGTCTAATCTCTGCAGTTTGAAAGCAGCAATGACGGGGAAAAAATTAAAATCGGGGCGGAAAAAAATGCTCAAAATGCCTGTTCTCCATAAAACATCCCTTGCCCGGCACCATGGGGGGTGTGCTGGGGGAGACGGCCCTGCCATTGGGGTCTTGCAGCCCGTGGGCGAGCTCTTTGTCAGCAGGATGCTGCAGAGATCACCGTGAGGATGAGGATGAGACGTGGAGGATGGGCCCCCTCCCCAAAGTGGGGGTTCTGGCCAAGGCAGGGGATCCAGGTGTTATCACCCCCCCAGCATCACTGCCTGCGGTGGGACAAACAAAGAAGAGAGCAGCAGGAGGAGCCTGCAAAAGCCCCCAAGGTGGAGATTTGCAGTTACCTGGGGGAGGATGGGAGAAGACGGGACACGAGGGATTGATGGGGACAGGAGGAGCGGCCCTTTTTCACAGGACATCCCCTTCCCCAGAAGCACCTTGTCCAGGAGCTGGTGGAGGTGCCCCAAATCCCAGCACCATGGCTGCCTCCAGATGGGTGCTTCAGAGGGGACAGTGTAGAGAGACGGGAGCCCTGGGGGCTCTGCTGGGCCACCCCAGGGCAGAGGTGGCCATGCGGATGGACCTGCCCTGCTGGGCCACCATGGGACCGTGCCATCCCCTCCATGCTGCAGATGGCCATAGTGATGGAGCAGAGGTACTCCAGCACACGGGGCTGTCCCCACGAGAAGGTCTCGGTGGAAAGGGACACAGCCGGGGTCTCTGCAGAGCCACCTTTGCACGGTCCTTTCCCTGCCACTTCAGGTGGATCGTGCACGATCTCTGTATCACAGCTTCCCTTGCAGTAAAATGGGAGTCATCGCTGTTAATTACCTACCTCACGGGGAATTAATTAATGTTTGCGCTCCACTTTGAAAAGGCTGATTATTAATTAGGAGATTAGACGTCAAATAAGGGGAGCCACAAGGCATGGGTACAGCTGATGGCCCTTGCAGGTGTAAAGCGCGGTCCATGAACACGCTGCTAAGGGTCTGCAGGGAACAGCAGGAAGAAAAAGTCCCACAATGGCACCAGGGTGATGGGTTTGGGATGGGGAACATCAGCGGGAGGTCAGGACTGGGTGGGGAGGGCACCATGGCTCGTGGGGGGCTCGGTCAGCTGGATGAAGTGTGCGGCAGAGGGGTGCAAAGAAGAGAGCAGCAGGAGGAACCTGCAAAAGCCCTGCTGCATCCTAGTGAGCCAGTCGGGTGGAGCGGGGCTGGGGAGTCACGGATGCAAGCCAGCCCATTAGCCGGGGAGGAGAACTACCAGGCAATTAGCATCTCTTGATTATTAGACTGAATCAGAAAGCAATCAACCTGCCAGCATCCGGCGGGCAGTGACACCACGTCCCCTGGCTTTGGGGGACGGTGGGGTCTGGCCCCGGGGGGAACGGCAGGATGTGGTCCGCAGCACACGGCCGGGCGCCGCCGCTTCCTCCCGGCCTGGGGACACTGTGATAACGAAGCCACCAGCCAGTCACCGTGTTCACCACCCGGACCACGCACGGTGTGACGGACCAAGCCGGCTCTGCTGGCCATGGCTCAGGGCTCTGCTCCCGTCTGCTCCCGGGGTGTCGCAAGAACCGAGAGCAGAGAAAGGGGAACTGAGCAAAGAGCTCCCCGGCTTTCGTGTTACCCTGGGACACACATTGCAGGCTCCTGAGTTCCCCTGTTTTGCTTTATTTCTCCCTCTTTGTCCTTGGTGCTCAGCTCTGGACAAAACTATCCGGGGGAGGATCCTCCTGCCCTTCGCTGGCTGATACGGCCGGGCTTGAATTTCTGAAACAACATGTGAGCTCTCCTTTCCGCTTGCTTCTTCCAGCCCTTTCCACGGAGCAGAAGCCCTTTGCCCATGTAGGGATGGTGTCTGCCACACTTTTGGGGAGACAGTCATCAGGGGGGGTAAATAATCCTGGCAGCTTTTGGATTTCTGCACATCCCCTTCAGCACCAGCTCCTCCATCACTGCCCTTGCCATATGCTCAGGCCTTCGTTCTCTCCTTCCTGCTGTTGTGACAACGAGAAAGGAGGTGGAAACTTCTGAAACCAGCCCAGTCTCTTTAGATCACCCTCCTGCAAAAATCGCAGAGGTTTTTCGGAGCGCTGCCTTTCCTCTCCCTTCCTGCTCCCCGAGGGGAAGAGGGAAAAGCGCTGGCCACATCCCCTATTTCGCAGGCACGGGGACCATCCCAGCACCTTCCTCTTTTTCAATTCACTCCTTGCAGCATCAGCTCCAAACGGGAATTTGCTGGAGGTAAAATCTAAGCAGGAACCCCAGGCCCATCTTCCCCTTTGGAGGTATTTGGAGGCCTCACCTCAGCCCCCACCTTTCCCTTCATGGAGACACGTTCAGCAGTAAAGCCTGAAGCAAAACATCCCCTGACATTTTCCTGACTCGTGTTGTATCCCCGAAGCCAGCTCATCTCTAGCGAGCTACAGACTCTCCTCTCCCTTTTAAGCATCACTCTCCACTCTCACACATCCCTCTCCCGAGGTTCCTGCTCCTTTGTATTGATCCTCAAGCTCTCTCTGATTTATCGGTGCCTTTTGCAGAGGGAGATGAAAGCTTCTGCTCTGCAGACCTCCATGTGCAAGGGACCATTCTCCCCCGATCCACTGCATTTGCATGGATGGGCTAACAGTGCATCGAGCATCTCTCCCATCCACAATGGATGTAAATCATTATATTGCATCACGCTGGAAAACTCTGTTAATTCACTGTATTCCATCTTCAGGCCATGGATAGACATCCCATGCCAAGTTTTGCTGAGGCTGCTGGAAAGGGGACAGCCCTACCCGGGTAGCGGAGGTGGTGGAAGGGGACATGTGCCTGGTTTACAGCCTGCCCCTGACAACAGGACTTCGCACCAGGGGGGGTTGAAGCCCTGAGCAGTGGTTTTTCTCCCCACATTTCCCCAGCCTTGCCTGTCCTCGCTGTTTCCAGCCCATCTCTCTGTGTTCCATCCCTTCCCCAGCCCCTTCCTTGCGTATCCCTGGGCTGATCCCTGCACCAACATCTCCAGATGGTGATGCTGGCCCCAGGGTCCCCCAGCCCACGCAGGCAGAGGGAGCCCAGGGCTTCCTTCCCAGCCTTGCAGGCAGCCCCAAAAGTGTCCAGACGCGGTGCTGGTGGGGAAAACAGCCGGTCCCTGGGCTGAGCATCCTCTGCCCAGCTCCATCCCGGCCCCAGCAGCCATAGTTGCTCGGCTGGAGCAGAGCAAAGCCCTCCCTTCCCCCACCAGTTCAATGTGCGGCTGGTGTTGTATCGGTTGACCTTGACAGCAAGAGCCGGTGAGGCCCAAGTGTTGAATTGTTTTTAGCCCAAGGTCATTCCCTAGCACAGCACGATAACACTGGTGTAGTCAGATCCTCGGGGCGATACTGGGTTGGGTCCCAGCCTCAGCCCTCCCAGCCGCCCCACACATCTTTGGGGTGCCCTAAGCCCTGCGCTGGCCTCTTCTCCCCGGTGGAGAGCTTCCCCGTGGGGATGGAGAGCGGTGGAGCAGCCCTGCCCCACCAGCCAGGCCTGGCGTCAGCTGCAGGGGGTATTTCCTCTGGCTAAAAACAGAAGGGGAAGAGAAAAAGCGGATTCTCCCTGAGCTTTCTCTGCAAGTCTCAGCCCTCTCGCCCTGCTCACCCCTCCCGCGTCGCCTCCCAAATGCCACTGAATGACCCCTCTGCTGTGATGTAGCCCTGGGGGGGACTTTCCTGCAAAGGATGCTCCCCAGGGTCTGGTTACCTGGCCTGAAAAAAGGCTCCTGCACATGCTACACGGCACAATGTTGAGCCATATGGTGTATTTTCAACTGCTTCTTAATTACTTTGAGAATCGATTTTTTCTTGGTGGCTGACGATAAAGGCAGGGAGGCAGCTGGATGGAGTTTTCCGCTCGTACCGTTTCTAGGAAATGAAACAGATCCTGGGCTGCCCAAGCATGCTGAGAAACTGGGTTTGATCTCTGCTGGGCTAATGGCACTTTCCATCTGGGGGCTTCAAGCCTTTGGCAAAAGTGACCTGTCTCACCTTGGAGAGGGAAGGTAAGAGAGCTGACTTTAATTTCTGTGTAGGAAATGGAGGAGCAGAGAGCGGGGGTGCTCATTGCCCCTCGTCGGGATGGCTCTCCAACCCGTGCCAGGTAATTAAAGCACTTCTGACTCTGCCAGCAATTCTGCTTTGGAGGCGTAATCCCCATTTATGTCCAGCAACAAGGATCACATTGGCTTAATGGTTAAATGGAAGACAGGGGTCCAAGACAGCTGTGCTGCTGTGGCTGGGGCAGCCCTGAGCACCCACAGACAGGGACCCCCCACCCCTCCGTGGTCCCAGACCCACACCCAGCTCCTCCGCCTGTGGGCACAGGGATGCTCGGGGCAGGGTGGGGTTTGCCTGTTCCTAGAAGGAGGGATGGGGAGGCACACATCCCAGCCCCGTCCCTGCCCAAGCTGGCCCTCAGCACTGTTTGTGCAGCCGCTGCCGAGCCCTGACACAAGCGGCTCGCCCCAGGCGGGGAGTCGATGATGGAGGAGTGGGACCTGCTGTTGTCAATGCCTCATCCACTCCCCATGCTCCTCTGGGTTCAAATAAACCCTCAGGGGTGATTCAGCCTGGATGGAGCACTCAGCTCTTTCACTAAAGCCACCAGAAATGAAACCCGGGTGCTGTCCATCTCCCCCCAGCTTGGCTCCTCGCTGGGGTGGCTGCGGTGGAGAAGAGAGCCCGTGTGCTCCACGACGTGATGCTGCTCCCAACCAGCGCCTCTGGTCCCGCTTTTGCTGAGATCCACAGAAAACTCAGGGGCAAGCTGGTGAGCTTGCAAACTGAGTTGGAAGGGCCCTTCCCAGCTCCCCCAGTGCCCCCCCTGCCATGAGCAGGGACATCTGCCCCAGCTCAGGTTGCTCAGAGCCCCGTCCAGCCTGGCCTGGGGTGTCTCCAGGGATGGTTCATCCACCACCTCTCTGGGAAACCTGGGCCAGGCTCTCACCACCCTCAGTGGAAAAAATTTCTTTCTCATGTCTACCCTGAATCTCCCCTCCTTTAGTTCAAAACCATTACTCCTTGTCCTATCATAACAGGCACTGCTAATTCCTCCACTATCATATAGAGGCCACTCTCCACGTGAACTGGGGACAAGAGGAAACCATCGTCAAAAAACCTGTGTGCAGAGGCACCATTCCCCACTGCACTTTATTACTCTCTCAGCCCGTTGCCCCCAAAGTTTCCATCCCTCACTCAAGACAGTATTTCCGCCTGTGCTTTGTTTGGCTCATTTTGCACATTCCTGCTGGCGGGAGATAAGATCTCAAGAGAAAGGCAAACAACAGCCATGGGTGCCGTGGGCTGACTGTCACTGCCCTGCCCGCTCCTCACCAGCCCTGACCTGAGACACCCTGATGTTCAGCCCACTGTGGGCTGATCCATGGGATGGAGATCCAGAAAGAGAAAGCGTGATGGGATTTGGGTGGTTTTGTGAGTTGTCAGGTCCCTCCTGCTCCTGAGGAGGAGAACGGCAGACCTCTGCTCCCTCCTGGCACCAGGGTTGCTTTGCCACCCTCTCTGTTGTCCCATGCGGATGACGTGTACACGGGTGGGCGTTTAGCTCCACTGTGGTGGTAGAGGTGTTATCATCTCTGAGAATATCTGAAAAATGCACTTAAATCCCATTAAAACCTCGAGGGCTTGCAGCTGGCAGGTGGCACTCACCAGAGCAATGCCGCTGCCCTCGGGACTCCCCGCCTGCCCTGGCCCAGGTGTCCCCATCCTCCAGCCACTTAGCAATAAATGGGGTTAAAACATCCATGTTCCTGCTCCTTTCCCCTCCCCGCACCGGAGCGGGAGCCGTATGGGGTTGCAGAGGTGGCTTCCACGCCTCCCCCATCGCTGGAGCACCACGGGCAGCAGAGGAAGCCAAGCAGGTACAGGGGCCACCAGGGGTGCTCAGACAGAACACAGGCTGAGACACGAAGGCTGCCTGCTGTCTCCACAGCTTTCTGCACAGCCTGAGGAAAAGGCAAGTCAGCACACAGAAAAGCAGGGGGTGATTTTCCTCCAGGGACTTTGCAGGAGACAAGCCCAGCCTGGAGCCCCCTGGTCCCTGCACCACTCCCCAGGGCTGTGAGATGGCTCCACGGCACCTTTTGCTCTCTGGGAGCCCTTGTTCTTGTTTTGCAAGAGGTCGGGGGGGATGAGGAAAGGTTTTTTCCTGCCTATGCAACACGGGGCACATCACAGCCAAACCTGGATTCCTTCCCTCGGCTTCTTCCTCTGCTGCGGATGTTGGCAAAAGGAGATATGGGAAGGATGGAGGTCGGGATGGTGAGGGTCCCCCCTCCTCATCCACAAGCACCCACCCCTCTCTGGGCACAAATTTTAATTAACGCAGAGTGACCTAGGGACCACCCCACTCAAGCAGCTCTCAGCACAGCTGCTGGCCTGGGGAAATAAGCCATAAATGGCAAAACCTGGCCCTGTCTGTGTAACCAGACAAAGAAAGAGGCAGCGGAAACCGGAAACCAAAGAGCAGCTGAGGCCTGCCATGCCCCCCCCATCACTTCACAAACCCTGAATTCCCCAGAAATAAACCTTAGAAATGCTCCTCTCCCTCCTCTGCCCCATGTGAGCAGTGGGGGCTGCCCTCCTGTGAGATGGGTGCCTTGGATTATCCCGAATCCTTGATCAGCCTGCATCCCTGGGTCACCCTGCATCCCCGGATCATCTTGCATCTCCCTGCACCTCTGTTCCCGGAGCAGGCACAGCAAAGGAAAAAGTCTCCATGTTTCCCCTCCCTTGTGCAACACCTCGAGGAACAACGATAGACAAGAGCCCCCGGGCCCCTCAGTTGTTGGGTTTGCCTGTTGACATCCAGCAGATGCCAGGGCACGAGTTGCTGAAGTGCTGCAGGGATGTGCTTGTTCCTGAAGCAACTCTGCACTCAGCAGCAAAAACATCTCGGAGCTGCCAAAGTCTCTGTGTACTGGGATGGAGTTTGGATACTCATTCATTTCCTGGGGATTTCGAGGTGTCCCTTGGAGTCCAGGTGCCGTGGAGGAGACCTGCCGATCCGCCAGCAGCCTGAGCCCCTCCGCAGGGTTGATGCTCTCTGTTGGGCTGCGGGCAAGGCGGGGGTTTCACAGGGCAGGACAAGCCCACAGGGATCAGGAATTTCCTCCCATAAATGCCCAGTCCCACCTAAGGAACCCTGCTCTGGTACTCCGGTGTGTCAGGAGCTCCCAGTATTTGTTTTGGCTGGTTTATCGGCCATCCCATTTTTTTTTTGGATGAGTGTATTTCTTACGTTTGGTCTAATCCCACCCTCATAGTGAGCGGGCAGCGGGCTGTCACCAAGCCGCTCCTGGCTGATACTGGGATGGAGAATGAAATCCTCCGCCCAGCTGCTCCCATGGATTCATGGAGCTGGGATGGAGCAGGGAGCCCGGAAAACTGCGCGATCCCAGCGCCGAGACTTGCTGCGTTACCATTTCCCAGCACGTTTCTCCATGAGCGCCTCTGCCAGCAGGCTCGTTAGCTATGACATCTCATTAAAGCAACGCTGCTTGGGGAAATTGGCTTGCACACAGGAGCGCTCGGTTTGCTCTTTTCCTCCCCACCTTCAGATGGGTGCAGGGACTGAGCGGTGGGAGAAGCCCCATCCGTTGGGATACACACAGCAAGTCCCCTTGCTGCCAGGGAAAAATCTGCAAGGGGAAAGTCGGAGGGAGAAGTCTGCACACATCAAAAAGAACTAATCTCAGCAAAGTCACGATTATTTAAAAACCACACAGACAGTCACCTCCCTGCAGCTCCTGCTCAGCCTGCAGACGAGATGGGTTTCTCCTCTGCCAGGACCGGTTTCCGAGCTTGCCGGCCCGGTGGGGATGAAGCTTTGCCTGCCAGCCCCGCTTTGTCACAGGGTCCTACCCCGGCTGGCTGCGGGACAGGGAGTCTCAGCATCCACAGCCCCTGGACTGGGAGCATTTCCTTCTAGAGAAGAAGTATGTAAAAGACCTGGAAACTGGCTCCAGGTGGATTTAATCCCATCTGATTTCCTCTTCTGAGCTTCACCTGGGTCTTTTGAAATTTTTTCCACTCCTAAATAAAAAGAGATATTTCCAGCCTGGGATACACTTTTCATCACAGAGGGAAGCACCAGCCCTTTCATCTCCCTC
The DNA here is from genome assembly GCF_036013445.1 of Caloenas nicobarica. NCBI lineage: Eukaryota > Metazoa > Chordata > Aves > Columbiformes > Columbidae > Caloenas > Caloenas nicobarica. The sequence goes on along the minus strand of NC_088258.1, from coordinate 3,801,047 downwards.
TGCTACAAAGGTCCTGAGGCTTAAGTTAAATATGACACAGGCATCCCTGTTGGATAGGGACCCAAATCCCATAATTTTAAGACCAATTTTAAACAGCAAAATGAGGCTGTAGGAGACAAGCAGAGCAATCGATCTCTGCAGCCGTCCAGCACTTTACTGTCCAGAGTGGGTGATTTTTACCATTAAAGCTGATGCCACCACCAGCAGTTGGCTGCTGTCCTGCATCGCTGGGTCACCTCCGAGTGGCCTCCCATTGCTCAGTCTTGCAAAAAAAAAAAAAAAAAAAATCACATAAAACCAGGCTCTGAGGACAGATACCCCACAGTCTGCGTGGGAAGGGTTTCCTCACCTTTTGCCCACGTCTCTGCCGCTGACGGTTCAGCCCAGGATTTCTGCCATTGCTCACAGAGGACAATGTGGTCCCTTCCTCTCCACCTTGCCCAGTTGTGTCTCCTCTATGTACTTTCCTTCAGACAGATAAGGGGAAGGGGATGTTCTCTGCGGCCCAAGCTGGGGATGCTCTGCATGTTTCTAATGCAGGTGAGGATTTGGCCAGCCCACCAGAGCCGGCCCTGGAGCCCACCTCCACCCTGCTTTATTTCTAATATTTCACACACGGGGAGTTTGAGCATGACCAGCTCAGCAAGGAGAACTAAAACAAAGCTGAGAAAGTTTTTTAAACCCCCTCGCCCTATCTTTTTCAAGCATGAGAGAAGCTCAGTCCCTTTTGGTGTGAGCTTTTGGTCCAGGGAGGACATCACTGTCCCCCCCAGTGCAGGCAGCAGAACAAAGCCATTAAAAAAAAAAAAAAAAACCAACAACAAACACACACAAAAAAACCAACCAACCAAACAAAAAATCCCACCAAAAACCAAAAAAAACCCAACACACTGAGACCTTTCTACATGGCTTTATTTTTCTGCTGGTGGCTGCCAGGAGCAGTCATGTCGCTCAGGAGGTTGGATGGTATTTTTTTCCCCATGGGTTGTCTTGACCCAGGGTTGAGCGAGCCAAACCCGGCTGCCAGCAGCCGCAGCCGGGCGCCCGCGGGGTCCGTGGGGACCGTCCTCCGTCACAGCGTTCCCACAGTCCCAGCCTTCGAAGGTTTCACCTTCTCTGAGGCGGAGCAGCACCTAATGACAAGTGAAGGATGGTGCCACACCTACAGAAAGCCATTTTTGGAAGGACACCTGGGGAAGAAATGATTCCCATGTTGCTGCTCTGTAATTAGCATTAATTACTGGGGCTTGTGAAACCTCTTCCCCATTTACTCCAGGCAGCACCTGATGGAAACTGTGGGAATCCCGTCCGGCTGAGTCAGCCAGGAGCTGGGGAGGGGATGATGGGCCCCCGTGGGGTGCAGGGCTGAGTCCTGGGGGTCCCCCCACTTTGTCCCCCAACCCACAGGGACAGGTTGGCCAAGGATATGCAGGGCTGGTTAAAACCCCGGAGTCAGCCAAGGCTCATCCATCTCCCCCTTCCCAACAAGGTGCTGAGGTATTTCCCCATCCTAGCGACAACCCAGTACATCCCCGTGCTGGGGGGGCTCTCATGCGCCCCCCTTTAAAGCATCCTCACTCCCCAGCCCTGCCTCACATGGCAGAGGAAGAGGGCTGTCCCAGCAGCACATTTCCATGGGTATTTTCCCCCACCCCAGCTCATTGCCTTCAGCAACACCCCAAGGTGTTATTATAGACCCGGGGAAAATCCATCCCAAAAGCCTGGCCCCAAGCAGCCGCTCCGTCATCACCAAATGGCCGGGTACCACTGCCTGAGTCACCTCTTCAATCTTTTTCCTTTTTTTAATATTAATGATTCAAATGAATCAGGACATTTCATCATCCAGAGCCACTTTGGAGTCATCTCACCCTGCCTCAGTGACTCCTCGGTGGCCCGGGGCTGGGGACACATCCAGCCTTTCCTGCGGGGGGAGGTGGCTGCTGCAGCCTCACCACAAAACTAGCAGTATTTGGCTTCAAAAGAAAATGATAGAACAAAAGGAAAAACCTCTTCCCAGGCACTTGCAGCAGCTCAGGGTGCTCTAGCATCTGGGGCGGGGGGGCTGGGGGTGACCCAAACCACCACCCTGGCTGGGGGTCCCAGTGGCACAGGGCATCATGGTGGGGACCCAGGGACAATGCTGGGGTGTCCCCCAACTTTCCACACACCATCGCTTCTGTGACCCCCCCAGGGGTGGCCGTGGTCCCTGTCCCCCACAAGGGACCCCCTTCCCACCCCAGGGACCCAGGCGTCCCCTTGCCCTCCCACTTGACCTACCCTCTTGGCCATAAATGGAGAGGTTTGAGCACATCCCCGGGGTGGAGGAGGAGGAGAAGAAAAAAGGAGAATAATGCCAAGAATGCAGGACACAGTGAGAGGAGCCCGGTCCTGGCCCCCCGGCATGGGCTGGGGGCTACGGGGGCGGCCGCCCCGGGTGCCGGGGGAGCCCAGCCAAAGCCTGGCCCTGGCCCCACAAACCACCCGCTGTTGGCAGGAAAGGTGCTGGGTTTGTTTCTCTTTCTCTGCATTTCTCACCAGCTGGGGACTTTCCAAGGCTAGGCTGCCCCATTTCCACCTCAGCCCCATGGAACAGCCCCGGGGTACAGAGTGGGTGCCCCTCCACCCCAGGGTGTCCCTTTGCAGCAATGTGTCCCCTGCAATGCCATCACCTTGCAGTGTGTCCCTGTGCAGATGATGCCCCCACCCCTGCAGCTGTGTCTCCATGCAGCAACGTGCCCCCCTGCAAAGACGTGCCCCCCTGCATCCTCCCCTTCACCCCAACACCCACAGGACCCCCAGCCTGTGGGAAAACCACACCAGGATGTGGGTGGGATGGAGCAGTGGCCTCAAAGGCAGGTGACACGGAGGGTGCTGGCGGCTGTGGCTCCGGCTGGCACCATGGACCATGCCTCTGCTTGGGGCAAGTATCCAGCTCCTTAAAATAGAAAGTGAAAACACTTGGGTGCCCCCATCCAGATGGGGAGGAGGGGTCCACCAGCTGCACACTGCCCCAGCATCTCGCCACCCACTCTGCTCTCCAGCCACCTCGTCCCCAACCCAGCAATCTCTGTCCCCAAGGTCAGGGTGGATCCCGTTGGGTTCTCTCGGAGAATTGCTCCAGCAGCTTGCTCAAGTCCTCCATAAAAGGAAAAACAGCCGGCAGGTAGCACTGCCAAACTTAGTCATCCCCAGTCCGGCAGCGCTCGCAGCTCCGTCAGCAGCAATTTCCTCCCCGCGTTCCCCTCTGCGCGGGGGGGACGGGGAGGAGCGGCTCTGCCTCGGCAAACACCGTGCCCAAAGCACCGCGCACCAGCCGCCATGCAACGGGCTTGGCCGAGGGCGGCTGCCGGACTCGGGGAGATGGTACCGTGGTCCCATGTGAGGTCTGGGAGGGGAAATGCACACCCTGGAGAAAGCGGAAAGCTTGGCACCTGGTGCAGTCAGGCACCAAAATAGCACTTTGTGCAAAGAATTCAGTCTAGAGGCACAGAAGTGTAAATGCACCTGGGAGCACCTTGAAGCACCTGGAGTTTGGTGGGTGAAGCCTGTTTGTCCCCCATGGGACAGGCATCACAGAGCACATCGTTAATGTAAAGATCCTCCAGCCCATCCAGAGCACAGGGACTGGACCCTGGTCCCATCCCGGTGCCCCGCTGGCTCCCACGGTGAACCTTGAGCTGGCCCATCCTTCCCCAGCCATGCCCAGAGTGGGACACAGGGCACCGTGTCCACCCCACACCACCTCCTCCAGCCCCAGCGCTGCCTCAGTTTCCCCATGGAGGAAGCAGGGCTGGTTTCCTGCTCTGCCCTGGGGTGGTTTAACAAGCCCTCGATAAGTCACTGGCGCTCAAGCACTGGCACAGCTCAGCTCATCCCTGCCAGGGATGGCCCGTGTGACACATTCACCCGGGATTATGTCACAGGGGAAATGCCCCAGGGTGTGAGGGAGGAAGCAGCTTTTTCTCCCATTGCCCAGGGAGGAAATCCAACCGTTGGTCTGGGTGGTCATGTCACCTGCACATCCCTTGTCACCTCACCACGGGGACATGGCAGTGCCCTGCGGTTCAGAGGCTTTCCCCGACCAAGGGTCTAGGAGGCGATTGGTGTGGTCACATCCCCATCTGCACCATGGGGCAAACACCCCAAAATACTCACAGGGAGGCCAAAGTTGCAAAGGGGCAACGGCCAACCCTGCAACCACCCCAGCAGCAGGATTGCAGCTGGGTTCTTTCTCCAGAGCTTTCCCAAATCCTGGCTAAACAAACCCACCCCAGATGGGCAGCGGTCTCAGCCATGTATGCACCATCCACCCTCTCCCCTAAATTCCCCTTTTGCAACCAGTTCCATGCACAGGGCAGAGGAACCAGTGATGACCCCTCAACTCACAGCTTCACTTGGGGAGCAAGACCCCCCTCATCCTGGCCAAGCTCGACTGGCACCGGCTGTTACGAGGCTTTCGCAGGCAGCCTGCCCGCCCCGGTAAATGATTCACCCAGCGATAAGACTTGGGAAATGTTCTGGTGACGTCCTGCAGTACTCAAGGTGCATGCAGGGCCATGGGGTGTGCAGTTTCTGAGGGTGAAGGGAGCCCCAAGGGATGGCCGGGGCTGCTTTGGGGCAGCTTGCACTTTACTAGTACAGTTTTCCTGCATGTGTTGATGTGGGTCCATGTTGGGTCCATTTTGGGCCACTCCGCAGTCCCACCAGCCCCAGGGAGCGGCAGTGGGGGTGATGCCGAGAGCATCACATGGAGTGGAGAACTGAGGCACCCTCAGCCTCCCTGTCCCTGGGCTGGGTATCACAATCTGGATCAGGCCATGATGGAACAAGCCGTTACACCATTACTTAGTGAAATCACAGCACCAGACAAACCAGCCCAAGTATTTGGGTTGGAGTTCGCCATCAGTGGCATTGAGCCTCCAGCTTCACCAGCGGGGATCAACTGGTGCTGGGGCACCTGATTGCCCCTGCCATGATGCTCACTGCCACGCAGGCTTAAATCCTGCAGCACCAGTAGCCAGACCACTGCAGAGTCCTGGTTTGTGATTGCAAGTGCTGCACACAAGCAAGGGGTCTGCTTCTGGAGAGATGCAGCATCCCCAGAGGGGACCAGAGACACTCCTGTGGGCTCTGAGCTGGCAGGAGAGCCTCCATGCTCACTCCCCTCAGCCGCTTTGTCTCCATATTGTCCACCCTGCCCAGGATTTCCACAAGCTGCAACACCCGTCCAGCCCGCTGCAAAGCACGGCCGGGCTGCTGGGTGGCAGTGTTGGGATGCACACTGCGCTGCGTGGAGCTGCACGCAGGGCCTGCGCGCCCAGACACACACTGCATGCAGGACTGCACACACCAGGATGCACGCTGTACACGGAATCATGCACGCCAAGATGCACACTGTACACAGGATCATGCACACCATACACAGGATCATGCATGCCAAGATGCACACTGTACATGGGATTGTATGCTCTGAGGTGTGTGCTGCACCTTGGTGTGCATAATCCCAACACACGTGGGGTCACACGTGCCAAGGTGCACGTGGGACTGCACACACCAACATGCATGTTGCACAAGGAATTGCACACTCCAAGGTGCATGCTGCACATGGGATTGAACATAGCAAGGCGCACGCTACACATGGCAGCAAGTGTTCCAAGGTGCACACTGCACATGGGATTGCATACACCAACATGCACATTGCACAAGGAATTGCATGCGTCATATGGGATTGCATACGCCAACATGCACATGGCACAAGAAAGTGCATACGAAGTGCACACTGCAGATGGGATCACGCACAGCAAGGTGCACTGTGCCCACGGGATCATGTGCACCAAGGTGCATGCTGCACCTGGGAATCACATGCACCAACCTGCATCTTACACAATAAATTACATGCAGCGAGCTGCACGCTGCATGTGGGATTGTTCAGGCTGCACGAGACTGTGCATTGACCAAGGACCTCTTCCAGCCCCGCCACACCGACATAGCCCCTGCTCCTCTCCAAATGCTTTGCCCTGCAAAGCCACCGCCGTCCCTGTGCCATCCCCACTCCTTGCGTGGCTCTGCACAGGGGACCCAGTGCCTTTCCCAGCGCGCAGGAAACCCAATCTCCAGCCCATTTCTTTGCGCACACACAGATGCCTAGCACCGGGGAACCCTCCGTCCCCTCCAGCCCCACATCGCTGGGGTTTATTCTCCTTCTCGCCTCCATTTCCAGCCGGGAAGCTCCCGCAGGGGTTAACCCCAGGTGGACTGGGGAGGGAGTTACCAGCACCTTCACTAAGAAGCGGGGGCTGCACAGGCGAGCCAGCCCCCACCACACACCCCAGCCCCCGCCTCGGGCACAGCCGCCCATGCCGGGGCAGCAGCCGCCCCGTCCCCCCCGCAGCCCCGGCGCCTCCCGCCGCGCCGGATGCCGAGAGCCGGGGCCCCTGCGCGGAGGTTTTGGGTTTCAGCGGCCGCCCCCCCGCCCCGCATTCCTGCCTTCCCCCGGGCCTCCCTGCAGCCAGCCCGGCCGCAGCCCCCCCGGAGCCCGTGGATAAAGCCGGTTTGACAGCGCCCGTAATGGGAAGCGAAGGCAGCGGGTGGGATGGGGGAGGTGAAAGCCCCCCCAGCTCCCGTTGCCACTGGTTTCACACCAGCAGCCCTCGGGTTTGCCAAGCCGGAGGTTGAATCCAGCACCTTTTTGCGGAGCACACGGGGACTCGTGCTCAGTTCCACAAGCAGCTCCAAATTTTGTGTGTGTGTGTGTGTGTCCCCGCCCCAGCCCTGCTGCCCCTCCTTGCAGATCCCACAGGAAGGACAGCCTCCGTTTTCATCCCAGATGTGGTTTTCCATATGCCAGATGGCAACATGGCTGGGCTCTCCCTGCCTCAGTTTCCCCATGTGCAAAACTCCCTCCGGCCTCACTAGGGCCCTAGAAAGATGCACAGGAATCACAGTCATAGAATTGTTTGGGCTGGAAGGGCCCTTCCCTGCTCCCCCAGTGCCCCCCCTGCCATGAGCAGGGACATCTGCACCAGCTCAGGTTGCTCAGAGCCCCGTCCAGCCTGGCCTGGGATGTCTCCAGGAATGGTTCATCCACCACCTCTCTGGGAACCTGGGCCAGGCTCTCACCACTCTCAGAGGCAACAATTCCTTCCTCATGTCCAGCCCGAATCTCCCCTCCTTTAGCTTAAAACCATCACCCCTTGTCCTATCATAACACATCCTTCTAAAGAGTCTGTCCCCATCCTTCTTACGGGCTCCTTTTAAATACTGGAAAGCTGCTGTAAGGTCTCTCCAGAGCCTTCCCCAGGCTGCACAACCCCAACTCTCTCAGCCTGAAAAGAAGCTCAGATACTGAAGGGAGATGGACATGGATGTACCCAAGGAGAGAAATGAGGGGCTGCAAAGCCTCCTGGGCTCTCCAAGAGCAAAAATTCTGCTCTGAGATAACGCTCCCTTCCCCCCTGCATCCTGGAGTGCCCCCAGCTGCCCCTGACCCCATAAAAGAACAACCTGCCCAGAGGAAGGAGCTCTGTTTGCCCCAAAGGCTCCCTCCTGCCTCCAGCAGCCGTTCCCCACCAGTGGGTCATTGACCAACAGGGCACAGTCCCACGCGCCAGTTGCCAGCGGTGCCACTGGGATGTGCAGTGCCCTGGGCTGCAGACCCCCCGCCCAAGGGGTGCTGCTGCTGCGGGGGTTGCAAGCACATGAGAAAATGCAATAGGGAAGAGGACGTCAAACTACCTGGGGACACAATTCACCTCTCTCTGCCAGCTCTCCCATTTCCCAGCTCCATTCCCTCCTGCATCTGAAAAGAGAGGTGGGGATGATGCCCCAAGGAGGCAGAGATGGGCCTCCCAGCCCAGCACTCGCAGGAAGCAGGGGAGGGCTAGGTGGGAGGTTCGGGGCTAATCCCCAAAGGCCCTGTTCCTAATCCTGACTAATGGACTCTTTTCACCATTGACAATGGAGTTATCCATCTGGAAGGGGATCTCCCGGCCCAGGAAGGCGCAGCTGGTGGGGGCCATGCCTCGGCAGGGAGCTTTGACCACCCCCCCCAGCCCCAAACCGCTGTCTCCAGCTCCTTCCCTGAGCCAAAATCCCAGCCCCGACTTACCCCAGTGCTCCCCACTGCAGGTACAGGTGCATGCACTGCTGCAGCCCACCCCGGGATGCCCCAACAAAGGAGACAAATAACCCCCTCACCTCCTCTCCAAGCCACAGACTGGAAACCCTGCCTTGCCCCTCTCCAGCCCTTTATAAGAATCCCCCCAGGGCTTCCCAGCTGGCTCCTATTACTGCTCCTTTTGCTGCTACCTTGTCTTTAAAGAGATGGGCTCTCCTGCTCTGGGAGTGTCTGGGGGGGTTCCCTGGTCCTGTTGGGGTTGGCCTTGGCTTCTCTCCAGGCTGAGCCTCAGCCCTCTCACCCCACTGGAGGGGTTTGCACACAAACTCGTGCATCCCCAGGGCGCAGACCCTGAGGGGACGGGGGTCTGGGTGCCAGCCCCCCCCACGACAGCATCCTGCAAAGATGCATCAGCCCCAAAGCTGCACCTCGAGCCCTCAGTGAGGTGCTGGGATGATGGCAAACACAAAAACACGAGCTGCCGCCTCCTCCTCTTCATCTTCCTCATCCCCCATCCTGGGTGGCTTCCTTCTGCCCTCCTCGCCTTATCCCCAATTCCTGATGTCCCTCCTGCCACCCTCTGACTCATCTCAAGCTACTCCAAGGCTTCTCCATCCCTTGTATGTCCTTTTTGGGATGCACCATCCACCATCCCAAGGTAACAATGGAGCCACTGCGCTGTGTCTCATTGCAGGGGTGTCACACAGGAATGGGGACCACCATCCCAGCCATGCACAGACCAGCTTTTTGGCACACCACAGGTTTGGAGAGGGCAGCTGTGCCCTGGAGATTCAGACCATTCCTTTGCCCACCAAACACTTGAGCAGCCGCGGACAGGGCCATGAGCAGAAGCAATGCTGGAGCTGTGCATCGGCCACAGCGGGAAACATGGATCTGGGCATGACCGAGCGTGAAAATCAGAGCAGAAAGGAGCTGCTGTCGCAAGCTGAGTCACCTGCTCTGCCTGGCGCTGCCGAGCGGCTGGGGCCGGGTTATTTTGGAGAGCTGTGCGCGCAGATGCTGATAACACACTTTCTTCTTCCCTGCAAATTCTTCTGCGCTGACTCTGTGCTGCAGCGGGGAATTAAAAGGAGGGACGCGTGGCAGGCGGTGGGGCTGGCACTGAACTCTTCCTCTTGGCCGCCTGGTTTGGGTCCTGGCTGTGGCTTCTGTGCTGATGGGTACAAGCTGCAGGAGAGCTGAGCATGGGGACACTCGTTGCACCGCTGGGCAGTGGCACCACCGTGACCTCTTCTCCCGGCATCACCCTCCTGCCGCCATGGACCGACCCGACCCCGGCCATGGTCAAAACCTCTGCAGCCCCGGGGAGGAGGGCAGCTGCCATCGCCTGTGCTGGAGGCTCCTCTGAAGTGGTTTCGGGGCCAAAATTCACCGCTGGGTTGCGTATGGGTGGCCAGCAAGAGGCAAACACAGGGTGATGCCCAGTGAGAGCCACCCCCACCGAGTGTCACAGCGAGGCTGCCGCCACGTCACCCACGGGCTGGCGAAACGCTGTGGGAACAGCCACCGTCACACAGACACAGCTTATTTTTCACCCTTAGGGACTAGAAAAAGCCCCCAGGGCTCTCGCACCCTCTGCTTGCAAAATGTGCCGCATTTTCTGCAAGATGGGCAGAGAAGAATGGACACATCCCTATTTTTCAGTTTGTTTATGGGGTTTTCTCTTTTTTTTTTTTTAAAAAAAAAAAGGCCTGAAAGCATCCCCTGCTACCTGATTATTTTGGCTCACAAAATGCCCCGTGTCTCTCGTCTACTGCTCCTGGGCACTTCCATGGGGCTACAGGCACCCGGGCAGAGCCCCTGGGGACCAGGCAGGGTGCTTGTTCTGGGACAAAGAGCATCGTCCCCACCACAGAATAACCACCACACAAAAGGTATTTTAAGCTTTCCCAATAAAATTCATTCTCCTGCTGGATAAACTGGGCTCCAGCTTCCATCCCACTTCCGTGGGGTCCTCGGGGGGCTGGAGGAAGGGGCAGGTTTTTGCTTTAGCTTCTGATAATGTAAAAAACACACCAGAAAACAAGCTCGAGCAGGAAGAGCGGGACAAAGTTCCAACCCAGCCCTGGGACTACCCAGCTGTATGTGCTTTCCCGTCCGCTTTCTTCCTCCATTTGTTCGCGGCTCGCCTGTGCCCAACATACAAACTGCTTTAAACAGTGCGCTTCAAGCATTTCCCTCCCTTATTACACTCTGGACACAATTAAATTAGGATAACAGGATAAACTCGGCTAATAAAGCACCAGTACCATGACTGCTCGTGACAGCCATGAGATGCGGGGACACGTCTGAATCCTGAAGATGCTCCACAGCCATCCCTTGCTGCAGGGGTTGTGGGGCTGAGCAAACCCCCTGGGAGCAGCATCCCATGGGATAACCCCCCTGGAGCACGATCCGCTGCTCGAGACCCTCTCCTGGGGTTACCCTTTGTTTTCCCTGGTGCTGCTGCTTTTTTTCTTTTTTTTTTTTTTAAATACTGCCTAATACAATTTTAATGAGGCCGGGGCGCCTGCCAGCTGTTGGGAGAGCCGCCGGAGAACCTCTGCCGAGCTGTCTGGCGGCATATGGCAGCGAGGCTGGGGCAGCCGGGCACCCCGGGGTGTCCCCCGTGGCCTCCAGCAGTGGCAAGGGACACGTTAGGGACACATTGGGGACCCCAGGGAGATGCAGCCTCCGGCTGGGGCGGTGAGTCCGCAACAGGGCTTGTTCCCAGCCCTGCTCCAGCGGTGCTGATCACCGGGTGGTTTCGCCAAAGCCCTTTATCCTGCCAGAGGACAGCTCGCTGGGCTGCACCGGGTCACCCCGTCCTGCACAAGGGCTCCTGTTGTCACCATGCGCTGTCTGTGCAGGGACGGAGGTGGCTGGAGAGATGTCGGCCACACAGCGATGCAGTTCCCAATCTCTGCTAAGCTATGGGGAGAGGGGGGTACCACCCTGGGGGCGTTCCAGGCCAGCCTTGGCCACCTCGCAGCCACTGCCACCAGCACAAGGGACATCGACACCCCTGGGATGTCTGTCAGCATGTGCCGGTGACACCATGCCAGGGTTCACAGCATGTGGGGGTCCCGGGGGAAGCAGGTCGTACACCAGTCCATGTCCCCCATGCTGCTGGGGTGACAACCTGTGAGCAGCCCCCTCCCAGTGCGCCCCAAAATTGCTCTGGCAAGGACAAGGAGGCACCAGGCCAGGCTGGCAGCTGAGATGTGGCTTGAAGCCAGAGGACACTGGGGTGACCCTGTGGCACCGGCTCCAGACACCCCATGACACAGCCGTGCCCAGAGGAGAGGGCTGGATGCACAGCCCAAAGCATCTCCCGGCTGCTGCCTCCGTCTCTGTCCCTATGTGCCACCCCGTCCGTTCACCTGGGACATCTCCTGCTGCCCTGAGACGGCTCCTCTTCCCTCCTGAGAGCCACAGGGATGAAACAACCCATTGCAGCCCTATAACTCTTCACTAGACATCACTGTACGCTGCACTTGCCATCTCTGTCCCCTCCAAGCCCCTTCTGCCCCGGCACCGCTCACAAACTATGTGGAGCGGCAACAAAAAGCGTCCAGGCAAGTGTGAAAATCTGAGGGCGTTCCTGTGCCTGAGGCAGGCAAGACAAGGGTCACTCCATGATGGGGGCTCCTTTCCTCTTTGCTTTTTCTTTTTTGGAGCCGGGGTTTATTTGAAGTCCCAGCGGGTGAGTCACGCAGCCCCTCCGGAGGGGACACGGCCGCGCTCCGGAAAGCCCTTGTCATGGATGCTGTGTGCCGGGGACTGGAGCAGCGGTGGGAGGGCTGCAGGGGGGAGGGACGCCTCAGAAGCGTTTAGTCACAGCAGCTTGCAAAGACAACGGGAAATGCAATATTTAGAGGGAAAACCAGCGCTTTCCTTCCTGCTCCAGCGCATCCGGCACGCACGGATGCACTCGGGAGACAGATTTTGGCTTCTGCATCCCCATGCTGGGAAGCACTGGCCACCCTTTGCCACCGCAGTGATGTGTGGGGACACCTCAGACAGCATTTGGGGCTCTCCTGTCCCCGCCATGCAGAGGGTGCAGGCAGGGTGGGTGCAGGCAGGCTCTGCTGCGCCAGGCAGTACCAGCATCCACGCCACGCTGCTGGGCGGTGGGGAGAAAACAGGGTGGTTTTTTTTTCCTCCCCATGCATAATTGCTATTTTTTTTTTTTTTTTTGTCGAGCAGAAAAGCTGTTTCTTTCTCAGCCTCACCACCATCTGCCTGCTGCGGCAGGAGAAGGCAGATCCCGGCAGCTGTGGGTCTGGGCAGCTGCTCGGCCTCGCAGCCGGGTCCTAACGCCCGGGTGCTTTTAGCAAAAAAGAGCTTTGCGAGACAAACGTGGATCTGCCTGGCTGGAGCTGCGGGAGATTTATTTCCAACCCAGCTGAGAGGCTGTGGGGTTGGTTCTGGCTGCAAATGGCCCGTCTGTCTGTCTCTCTGGAATTGCAACAAGCACGAGCACAGAGCAGGTCTGGCTGAGGCACCAAGAAAACAAACCCCATCCTGAGCTGGCAGGTTTGCCCCGGGGGAGGTTCTGCCAGCGACCCCTGGGGCAGGGGTGTGTGGTTGTGGTGCAGCCCCGAGGTGGAGCAGTGGCTCGAACCAGTATGGCCAGTGCAGAACCAGCAGAGCCTGGAGGGCCTGGGGAGATGGGGGCTGGATGCAGCCCTGTCCGGGGGGCTGTGTGAGCCTGGAGAAGGTTTTTGTGCCACCCAGCCCCGGGTGCACCCTGTCGCACCCTCCCACCCGCACTCATGCTGCAGCCCTTTCCTTGTCCTGCTTCAGCCGGGACAGGTGGTTCAGCTCTCTGATCTGGCTGAAAACCATCCCCTGTGTCCCTCCCAGCCCTCTTTTCTCTGATTTTCTGTTTCTGCACATTTCCCTGGCAAAAAGCTCATTTCCCCGGCAAACAGCTCATTTCCCCCAGCCAGCATGCAGGAGCATGTATACAGCCCAGGGGCTCCGAATCTGCCACCGCAGACATGCTCTTGTTTATCTGTGTCCATGTTACAGACATGAGAAGTGTCCCTGTCCCCAAGGAGCACTGGGCAGCACCCGTGCGCAGCACAGGCTGTGGTGCGTCCCCATACCTGGATCAGCATTACTGTACGTGCCACTGGAGTATGGCCTTGTGCGTGCACACCAATGCCACTCACCTACACCCTGAGAAATGGCCTCAAAATACCCCCTTTGCACAGGAAAGCCTGTGTTTTGCTTCTGGCTTTGCTGGGGGAATTTGGATTCCCCAGGGCCCCCATACTCCAGCTGTGCTGGTGTCTGGCACAGGGTGCTGGGATGGCTCAGAGGTGGTGGGATCTTTCACCCCACTCCCCTTCAGCCCTGCAGCATGGCCAAGGACCTGGGAGCAGCAGAGGGGTGCAGGGAGAGGCCGACAATGTAGGATTCTCGCAATGGGATGGGGTCTTGCAATGCAGAAAGGATTCCTGCAAAACAAGAGAGGACGCTCAATTCAAGGGGGTATCTTGCAATGGGGGAGGTGGCCATGTATTGTGAGGGGATCCTGAAATGCATAGGGGGTCTTGCAATGTGGGGGTGCTCTTGCAATGGGGGGAGTGTCCTGTGACTCAAGGGGGCTCTTGCTGTGCAGTGCCAAGGGTTTTCGCAATGCAGGGAGGAGTCTTGAAATGGGGGATGGGAGGGTGCCTTGCATTGCAGGTGAGGGGTCTTGCAATGTGGGGGATGTCTGGCAATGCAGAGGGGTTCTTGCAGTGTGGGTAGGGTGGCCTTGCAGCTCAGGGAGGGGACTCGCCATATGGTGGGGTCCCGCAGTGTGCGTGGGGATCTTGCAAATCAATGGGGCTCTTGCTATGCAAGGCGGGGTCTTGTCATACAGTGGGAGTCTTGCAGTGTGTGTGTGGGGGGGTCTTGCAATTCAAGAGGGCTGTTGTGATGCAGGGAAGGGTCTTGCCATGCCAAGGGGTCTTGCGATTTATGGGGGGGATCTTGCAATTCAACGTGGCTTTTGCTATTCCTGGAGGGGTCTTGCCGTGCGGTGGGCGGGTCTTGCAAGAGGGGGGCGTCCTGCAATTCGAGGGGGCTTTTGTAATGCAGGGAAGGGTCTTGCGATGCAGTGGAGTCTCGCAATGGGGGGGTGGGGGTGTGTCTTGCAATTCACGGGGGCTCTTCTGCCCCCGGCGGGGCCCCGCCACGCCGCGGGGCTCTGCAGCCATGCGGGGGGCGCCGGGGGTGCAGCGGCGAGGGCCGGAGCGGCCGGAGGGGGCGGCGGGGAGGGGACGGGCGGGGGTCGCGGCGGGGGTGGCCCCGGCGGGCGGGGGGGCGGTACCGCGGCGGCCGCGCTATAAAGGCGGCGTCGGGGCGGGCGCGGCGGCAGCGGCGATCGGTGGCGGCGGCAGCGGCAGGATGACGGCGAACGGGACGGCGGAGCCGGTGCAGATCCAGTTCGGGCTCATCAACTGCAGCAACAAGTACCTGACGGCGGAGGCTTTCGGCTTCAAGGTGAACGCCTCGGCCGCCAGCATGAAGAAGAAGCAGATCTGGACTCTGGAGCAGGACGGGGAGGACTCCAGCGCCGTGCTGCTCAAAAGCCACCTGGGCCGGTACCTGGCAGCCGACAAGGACGGTCGGGTGAGCTGCGACAGCGAAGAGCCGGGTCCCGACTGTCGCTTCTTAGTGGTGGCTCACGGCGACGGGCGCTGGTCGCTGCAGTCCGAGCCCCATCGCCGCTTCTTCGGCGGCACCGAGGACCGTCTCTCCTGCTTTGCCCCTTCCGTCTCGGCTACCGAGAAATGGAGCGTCCACCTGGCCATGCATCCCCAGGCCAACCTCTACAGCCTGGCCCGCAAGCGCTACGCTCACCTGGGACCTCGTCGCGACGAACTGGCCGTGGACCGCGACGTGCCGTGGGGCGTGGATGCCCTCATCACCCTGCTGTTCGTGGAGCAGCGGTACAGCCTGCAGAGCTGCGACCACCGCCTGCTGCGCTCCGACGGCCGCCTGGTCCCCGCCGCCGAGCCCGGCACCGCCTTCACCCTCGAGTTTCGCTGCGGCAAAGTGGCCTTTCGCGACGGGGAGGGTCGGTACCTGGCCCCCTCGGGACCCAGCGGCACCCTCAAGGCGGGCAAGAGCACCAAGGTGGGCAAGGACGAGCTCTTTGCCCTCGAACAGAGCTGCCCGCAGGTCGTGCTCCGAGCCGGCAACGACAGGAATGTCTCCACCCGGCAAGGTAGGAGGGGATGCTGGGGCTAAACTCGGCCACCCCGACGTCCCTGGTGTGTCGCCGCCCCGGGGTTTCTTCCCGCATCCCTCTGGCATCACCTCCTCCGTATCCCCCGCATCCCTCCAGAATCGCCCCGCTGGGAGCCCGCCACGTCCCTCCAGCGTCTCCTGCCTCCCTGCAGCAGCAACCGCACAGGAACCCCCCCCCAGCATCCCTTTGCCATCACCTCTCTCAGGTCTCTCCCCCCTGCTTGAATCCCTTCTCTCACACTCGTCCCTACACCCCTCCCCCGGAGCCACCATCTCCCCAGGGCACCCCCCCGCACTCCTCCAGCATGGCTGCCCGCGGTGGTCCCTCCCCCAGTCGCTCCATCATCATCCCCCCGCACCCCTCCCACATCCCTCTCCCTTCCCCCTCCCGCATCCCCCTGCCTGGGGGCCCCATCCCTCCAGCACCCCCATCCCTGCAGCATCGTCTCTGCAGGGTGCCCTGGGTGGGGGAAGAATGGTGAGGGGCCTGCCTTGGGGTTCAGAGATGGCTGGGGGGGTGGATGGGGTCTTCTCTTGCAGTGAAGGAGGCAGCGCTGCCATCCCTTACCGTCCTACCTGCAGAGCTCATTGTTCACCCAACAAAGCCTCCGCCAAGCTCCCCCTTCCCTGAGCATCCCTGAGCCACATGCCCTGCAGAGGGGGGCTCTGGGGGGCTGCGCTCCCCGCCATGGCGCTGCAGTTCCTGGCGGGTGGGTTGTAGGGGTGAGTGCCACCCGCTTCCCCGGTCTCGGCAGCGTTACAAAAATGGCTCCGCCAAAATGCCCGCGTCGAGCCGTGACCCACATCCACCCGCACAAAGGCCCTCGCCTGTGCCCATCCCCGTCCCCTCCGCCTGCCGGAGAGGCCACCGTGTCACCAGCCTCAAGCACTGCGGCCGCACGGCACAGCTCCCCGGGCACATGGCTGCCTGCCCGCCTTCGAGCACCCAGTGTGCATCCCACCCCCTGGCTTGAGGGGTGCTTGCTGGGGGACGGGGGGCCCCGCTCCCTGGGCAGGGCGATGCTGGAGGTGTGTGGCCGCCTGGCGTGGGAGCCGCGGGGCACATCGCCGGCGTGCCAAGTCAGGCCGGCACACACCGGGCGCGGGATGGGTGCGGGCACGCCTCACTGCAGCAAAGCCTGGAGGAGCAAGCAGCGGGGAATTTTTTTTGTGTGTATATATAATTTTCCAAGGTTGCAGCTTAACCTTCATCTGTGCCCGGGCAGCTCCTTGCAGGCAGCTCGCTGCCTTTCTGCTTTCTGAGGGCAGATCAATCCTGCGCTGCAAAGCAACCCCTTAAAAAACAAAACGAAACAAAATGCTTGCAAAGATGGGCAGCGGGGGATGATTTGCCCAGGCGCCGGGGTTTGGGGAAGAGGAGCAGGATGGCGATGGCGGGAGGATGGCGGGAGGCTGCTGCAGCGCTGTGGGGGAAGGGCTGCTGCAGCCCTTTGTCACCGGAGATGGGAAAACCAGATGTGGGGGGAGACGTGCAGGATGGGGGGGGACCCCACTGCCGCTGCCCCATCCCGCACGTCTCCCCGCCACGGCGCGGCTGCTGGCGGACTCGCCGGCTTTGTGTGATTGAGAATGGAAGGAGGAGGTGGGAAGGCGGTGGGGGGGGCACAAATCTCCCCAGCAACAGGGGGCTCTGGGCTGTGCCCGGCCCCTTTCCAAGCCAAACACGGTGGGGAGGGGTGTGCTGGGGCTGCACATCCTCGCTTGGGTCCGTTTTGGCCAGAGAAGCCATTTCCGCCTGGTTTATCCTGCCCGGCAGCAGGGAAAGCCTGGGAGCTACTGCTCTCCGGGACTCGCCCTCCCTTCTCCCGTCGGGAAAAGCGCCTTGTCCCAGGGTTACCGAGAAGGTAGCCGAAAACCAGCCGTCGGAGGAAGCGGTTGCAGACAGCCCTTTCCCCCTGCTGAGTTGATAAGCATTGCGCTGCTGGCAGATGCGCCGGAGGCCGCCAGAGATGGGGGATGCGGGATGTGGGATGTGGGCAGGGAGCGGCTGCGGCTCAGCACAGGCTCCTGGGAAAAACAGCTTGTTCCTGCAGGGAGTCGGGGAGGGAGTGAGGATGGCAGCAGCTGTTCGCCCCCTGCCCCGGGGATGGGGCTTTTGTGGCTTCCCCTTGGCTCGGAGCTGGAGCTGGTCCAGCCCTGTGAGTGCCGAGTCAGCTCCTGGCTTGGAGCCTCATCCCTGTCCCCAGGATGGCCCCGGCATCGCCGTCCTCTGCATGCAGGGCACTGGGGACCGCAACGCTGGCGATCCAGGGGTGGGCATGGGAGCATGCCAGCCCTCCCTCTGCACCAGCTGGCGCTGGCCCTTCTTCTCTGCCTCCAGCCACAGAAGGATGTGGTCCCTGGGGAGCCCCGGGCTCCATGAGAGCCCCCATCTCCCCATCGCACCTCTGAGCAGAGCTGAGTCGGGGTGCTGCCGGCAGAAAGCAGCCTCCCCCCCCGGCTCAATGGCTCCTTTCTAGCCCTGGCTGCAGCAACAAAGGGCCCTTTGTGGGCACGAGGGTCCCCAGGGGCAGAGCCCTGGCGTCCTCCCCGCTCTGCTGGGCCCCCGCCAGCCCCCCGCCTGGAGAGGTGTGCCGCCCACCCCCCCCGCCATGGGGAGAGGATGGGCTGGCTCGGGAGAGAGGCATTTCGGGAAGAGGGGTCCGGGGGGGCGCAGTGAGCAAGCAGTGCGCTGATGGAGCATGCCCAGCCGTGCTGCGTTGATGGCAGGGAGCTCTGCTCCGGGGCCAGGAGCCCCCCCGGCATGGGGTGGGTCGGTGTCGGCTGCAGCCGCAGCCCATTTCCCCCCTTCGGTTCATCTCAGTGCTTTAGCGAGGTGGGGAGACGCAGCTCCGGGGTGGGGGACACAGCTGGGGACGAGTGCTCGGCTGTGGTTTTTCATCTGGAGAAGCCAAGTGGGATGTTGGCACTTGGCGATTACACAAAGCCACAGGAAATCCATAGGGAAGGAGGGGTGGGTTTTCTAGGAAATCCGTGTTTCACCCCCACCCATCACCCCCTTGCAGAGCTGCACCCCCAGCAGAGGAGCTGCACCGTCCCCGGCTGCTCCAGGCTGTTGCTTTTAGACAAAAAAACCATGCTTAGATTTATGTATGGGTGCAACATAAGCCCATCCAAAGGGCGAGGAGAGGACGAGATGAGTCTTGGGGCACATGTGTGGCTGCAGCGTGGAGTGAAGGTGCCAGAGCCCTGCGGGGAGACCAGACCCGACCTGTGTGAGCAGAGCTGAGTAAGAGCCCAGAATCCCAGAATCCTGCCCTGCCACCCACGAGGGCTTGGGGGCTTTGCAGGGTGCTGCCGGCGCTCCCTCGGAGGGAGAAAACTGGGTTTTTTGTGGGCAGCTCCTGAGGTGGGGTTGGTCCCCCGGGGCTTGGGGGCTGCTCCAGGTGGCTTGTCCCACCCCTTGGCCATGGTCCTCCGGGCCCTTGGCCTCTTCCATGAAGTGTGTCCCACTGGGTCTCAGCAAGATGGCTCGTAGGACACCCTTTGCATCAATCTAATCGTAGAATCATTGAATAGTTTGGGTTGGAAGGGACCTTCAAAGGTCACCTAGTCCAACCTCCCTGCCATGAGCAGGGACATCTTCACCAGCTCAGGTTGCTCAGAGCCCCGTCCAGCCTGGCCTGGGGTGTCTCCAGGGATGGGAAAGGCTCTGGGGGGACTTGGTATTGGGAAACCCTGGGGAGACACACGCCTCAGCCCCCCAGCTCCCACCAGCATCATCTGCATCATCCCTGAGACCCCCGTAGTAAACCTGCATTGCAGACGAAACTGGAGGACATCCCATGCAGGGAATTTTTGGGGAAAAAGGTGTACGCCTGCTTTCCCCCCTCCCAAAGCACTGCCCCTCCTCTCCTGCCTCCAGCTGTAATTAGCAGCTTCGTCAAGGTCAGGCATAGTCGTGCCGGCTCCAGACTGTAAATTTACCAAGAGCGGTAATTAAAGCGTGATTGCAGCGGGAGCGGCTCGGTCGGGCGCTGCGGGACGTGCCAGCTCCCTGCCACAGCCCAGGGCTGCAAAAAGCAGGGGCGGTGGTGGGGGTGGCTGGAGGGACAACCTCTGTCCTCCGCCACGGGGACATCTCTCATGGACCCGCCGCGGTCCTGCCACCCCTCAGCCCATGCTGCCTCCAGTGTTTCACACGACTTGCCCATCTCTGACCCCCCCAGACCTGCTCCAGCTCAGTTGCAGCCCTTTGAAGCCTCCTTCTGCCCCAGCCGTAATTGCATTCCTTTCTGCTGAGTCGGTGTAACCCAACCCAGCCCCGCTTTCGCTTTTGGGGAGGGGGCGGTGGGAGACCCTCGGGCCACCGGCCCTGTGAAAGCCAAACCTCCGCACAACCGCAGGGCCGCGGGCAATTGCTCGGTGTTGGGGCGGGGGGAGACTGGTGGGTTCTCTACTCTGCCCTGGGGTTCTTTGGGGGAAAGGGGACAGTGTCAGGGGACTCCTGGTACTCTCTGTCCCATCTCCAGCCCATCCCATGCACAGAGCATCCCCCCCCCGCTCCCCCCATCCTGGTGCTGCAGCTCAGGGAGCTCTTTTGCAGCGAGGAGGGGGCACTGCCGCCCGCTTTTCCGCCCTGAAAACTGCAGCAGCAGCAGCTCTTGCAGGTTTTGGGGGGGGGGTCAGGGGTGCCAGCAGCCTGGGGTGGTGGGCTGCATCTCCCAGTGTCCCCTCCCGCAGCCCAGTCCCTCCCCAGGAGCCCCCCAGACCCCCGCTCCTGGGCGAGCAGGCAGCTGTAGGGCTCAGCCTGCCACAGCGGTGCTTTCCTGGCAGGGGTACAAAATCAAAACCAAATGTCTCTTCCAACCGCTGGCTCAGCCCCCGGCAGCCCTGGGAGGCGGCAAGAGTGGGGCAACCACACGAGCCAAGAACTTGGCCAGTGGGGCTGGCGTTGGTGGCCCTGCAGCTGCCCCCAAGCTGCCCCACATACCCCAGGGAGCAAAGCTTTGGAGGGGGGGGTGTGTGTCCATCCGGAGATACAGAAGGTGCTGGAGGATGCTGTGAACAGGCAATGATGTGGCCGGAACAGGACAATTTAGGTGTAGGAGATAAGATCACAGCCAATAAAGCGAAGCCTTCAAAGCCTGATCCCTTTGGGAAAGGTGGGAGACTGAGATGCAAAGCAGCGGCTGCTCCCTGGGGGGGGCCTGGATGTGGATTCCTGTTTGGAGATGCAGATGGGCGATGGGACGCTGCCAGCTGGCTGTGTCTGCAGGACATCTCCCGTTCCAGGACCCAGAGCTGGTGCGTGGAGGTGGATGGTCCCTCCCCAGGTGGGTCAGCACTCGCTGGGTGCAGCTGGTTGGGTTTGCTGGTGGCTTTCCCGTGCAGAAGGGCCACCAAGGCTGCAGTCCCTGAAGCCCTCGAAATCCCAGCAGCCAAGAAACTGGGAGGCAACGCACCATGGGGTGCCAGGGACTGAACATGTTGCCAGCGCCACGGGCAGGTTCTTGGTTCAAGGAAAAGGCAGATTTGGGCAGAAAGGTTGCACGCGTGCTTTGCATCCTTTCCAGGACCAGGGGCATGGTTGGACTCGAGCCTGAAGCACCCATGCAGTGGGGAAGGGACGTGGGTGCTGTCTGCTGAAAACCTCCTCTGGTTCCTCTGAGCCATGGTCCATGTCACCATCCGCTCCTGGGCTGCTGGCGCTGGTTATGGACCCGTGTCCCACTGGTGGGACTGGGACCCATCTCGGCCCGTCCCAGCTGAGCACCGCACCCCGGCTCCCTCCCCAAAACTCGGCACGGCTTTTCTTTGGCTCCAGGCTACGGCTTGTGGCTCGCATCCCTGATAGTATTTTTAGGCAGAAATCCACCAAGCTGGAGAGCTCTGGGGAGGATTTGGCCCTGCTAGTCCTGACTAAGCAGGTTTGCTTGGGCTCAGCGCCTGTGGGTGGATGTGCATGTGGCCCAGGGGGGCCAGTAGTGGCCACAGGACTGTGGCTGGTGGCCCTGGAACTGGCTGCGTCCACCTCCAAGGCTGGGTTGCCCGGGATGGAAATGGCCATCGACTGCTGGGTTGTGGCCACAGTGACACCCTGTTGGTGCAGGGACGGGTCATCGTGGCTGGCAGAGCCAGGGGATGGGCTAGTGCTGATGGTTTTTGGGAGCCAGGGAAGGGTTTGGCTGTCCCAGGGCTTTCCTGAGCTCCCTTTCCCTGCCAGCCTCACTACCTCAATGGGCTGTGACAATTTATGGATGACAAACGGTGCCATGGTCCTTAACACGCCACGAGCTGGGGATTCATAGGTGGTGCGGCGGCCTCTGCTAATGGATTGAATAACCCAGCTGTCACCTCTGGGGAAAAACACTACAGCCCTTTTCCACGTGAAATATCTGTGTTGGTCTTTGGTGCTGAAGTGTGATGGAGCCTGAGAGTCCCGAGCTGGAGCTCGTGGCTGCCTGAGCTCAGTTTAACCCTCAGTTAAAGCCTTAATACTTGAGTAGCCAAATAAAAATCTGGATTTGAACGCCAAGCGCTGTAAGGGAAGCCATGTGTGAGGGATTTAGGGGTCAGCAAAGCTCACCCAGGGGAGCAGGACCCGCTGGAGGTTGTTTGGGGTCCCCCCGGTGTTCTCCATGTCCCTCTGCCCCGCAGGGATGGACCTCTCGGCCAACCAAGACGAGGAGGGTGACCAGGAGACCTACCAGCTGGAGATCAACAAGGACACCAAGAAATGCGCCTTCAGGACCTACACGGGGAAGTACTGGACCCTCACGTCCAACGGAGGCATCCAGTCCACCGCCTCCACAAAGTGAGTCCCCTGTCCCCGGGGGCTCTGGGCCACGCCTGGGCTTGGAAACCCCTCTGTATCTCCCCGGGTACTCCAAGGGAGATTTTTCAGCTTAGGAGCTCACCCCAAAACCGTTCCCAGCGAAGGCGGGGAATTCCCCGGAGAGCCACGGGTCGGGGCTTGTTGAACATGATGCTCGGGAAGTCCCTCGGGCCATGTAATCCTTCCCGGCCGTCTGGGGCTGTCAAAGGGCTTTACCCCACAGTTCAACCCTACACGAGCGCAGAGCCGGGTGGAAACCCAGAAAGTGCATTTGGCAGCCTGCCTGCCTCCCTCCTGCCTGCAAGGCAAGGGCTTCCCACCAGGATGGCCACCACAGCGTGGCTCGTCCTGCAAAAACAGACGGAATCGGGGCCCCCCGATCCAGCCGTGGCCCTTTCCCAGCCGGTGGGGTGTCACCGGCAGCATCCCCATCTGTCACATCCCGCCGACCGCCCTCTCTGCCCCGCAGGAACGCGAGCTGCTATTTCGACATCGAATGGTGCGACAAGCGCATCACCCTGAAAGCTGCCAATGGCAAGTACGTGACGGCGAAGAAGAACGGGCAGCTGGCGGCATCCATGGAGACAGCGGGTAAGGGACCCCCTTTGGGGACCCCCACCCTACACTGGGACAGCAGGGGACGGACAAAATCTTGCCCCCTATTCCCCAAACCAGGTTCCTCTTCCAAGTGATGCTCAGGGATGGAGACAATAAGTTTTCTTAATGACCGTTTCAGGTGCTTGGAGATGGGAGGACAGATGGGGTGGATGAGAAATGGGTGGGGGGCACAGCCCACCCTCCTCCTGTGGGGTCTGGGTTCTGCACCCCCCAGGGCCGCTCTCACAAACCTCTCTCCTCCGGCACAGGTGAGACGGAGCATTTTGTGATGAAGCTGATCAACCGGCCCATCATCGTCCTGCGTGGCGAGCACGGCTTCATCGGGTGCCGGAAGGTGACGGGCACCCTGGACTCCAACCGCTCGTCCTACGACGTCTTCCAGCTGGAGTTCAACGATGGAGCCTACAACATCAAGGGTGAGTCCCCGGGGGTGGGTCCAGGCTGGGGGGGTGGTGGCCATTGGGGTCCCCGTGGTGGCTCACGGGGCCACCTCGTCCCCCTCTCCCTGTGCCCGCAGATGCCACCGGGAAGTACTGGATGGTGGGGAGCGAGTCGTCCGTCACCAGCAGCAGCGACACCCCCGTGGACTTCTTTTTTGAGTTCTGCGACTATAACAAAGTGGCGATCAAAATCAATGGCAAATACCTGAAGGGTGACCATGCCGGGGTCCTCAAGGCATCGGCCGACGCCATTGACGCCTCCACCCTCTGGGAATATTAATGCACTTTAGCGTTCCTCCCGTTGCCAACTTCTCTTTCCCCTCCTTCGTCCTTTTTTCTTTCGGGTTTTGTTTCTCCTCTCTGTAACAGGATTTTCAGACTGGCTCGCCCTTCCCTCCCCCCGTAGAGTCGGTGCGTTATGTGGGAGGTGGTTCTCCATAAACCTCTGTAACAACTGGAAAAGTGATGGGGTGGCCTATAGCTTTGTAGAGGGGTCTGTCTCTATCCCCCCCACCCCACCACCTCCCTCCAGGTTTGCTGGCCTTGGAAACTGCCGTACCCCCAATCCTGGCCCCGTAGGTAGTTTCTTTTCCTCTCCTCGATTGAAAAAAGGGAATAAGATCACCTCTGTGCTCACTGCTGCCATATCAGCACCGGTGCCACCTCGGTCTGTGCTGCCAGTATCCCCCGGAGCACCCGTCCCATCCCATCCCATCCCATCCCATCCATCCCGGGGCAGAGCGATGGCACCGGCTCCGCCGGCTCCTCCCTGCAGCTTCGCTCTGCTCCGGGCTGTCAGGGCAGAATTCACCCCCAGCTGAGCCAAAAAAGGTGACCTTACATATCACAGCGTCCCCAGGGAAGGGGCTGCCGTGTGCTGGCACGTGTCCCCGCGGAAGGGCCAACAAGCCAACCCCCCGTGCGACTGGAAATGATTTTTTAGGCTGATCCTGTCTGGAAAGCCTCAGACTTTCATCTCACAGAGCCCCGTGCTCCTTGTGTCCCCCTGCACCTCCTGGTTCTGGAGGAGCATCCCAGACCCTGCTGGTGGGTCCAGCCTGGCTGGTCCTGCTGCTGTGCCTGGGAGGGGGTGGCATGGGGGGGACACAGAGGAACCCCGTGCTGGGGGGGGCTCCATCCACCATCCACCCCCTCCAGCACCTTTGGTCCCCACAGGAGCCCGGTGGAACCTCCCCTGGGTGGTGGCTGGAAGCATAAACTGCAGATTTTGGTTTACAGAATAGAAAAAGTTCCTTAGCAAACTTTGCACAGTGAGATTTGCTCAGTACCTTTTTTTTTTTTTTTTTTTTTGCTTCTCATGAAATACTGGAACAGCGATACAAATCGCTGAACATCTGATGCTGAATTAGGAAGCGCCCGGTCCCGCCGCCCCCGGGCTCGGCTGTCGGGCCATCTGAACCCCACTGAAAAAAAAAAAAAAAAGAAAAAAAAAAAGACCAAAACAGTATTTTTGTTAGTCTCTATTTATATACGCTCTCCATGGCACTGTGTTACCAGCTGTTGTCTGTACTAGGTCTGCATTAGAGTTTAACGCTGTTTGTAACAGGTGATGCTGACGTGTTCGTTAGGGTGATGAAAGGCACTTTATCCTTTGGGGCCTTCCCGGGGCCGATATTTGCTCCCTGCAAACACACCAAGGAGCCTTTTCCCCTGCTGGGGAGGGAGCGCTGGTTTCCCCCCCCCAGCCCCACACCAAGGGTGCTCACGGCATCGCTGCCGTGCCAAAACCAGGGCCGGTCCCTATCGCCAGAGACAAGGCCAGGGGCTCGTCAGCCTTAAAGCCATGAGGAGGGATAAACCCTCCGGAGGAGCTTGGTGCTAAACTCTCAGCTGGGAGAGCGAGCGACCTGTCCCCTGCCAGGGGGACAACCCCGGGCCGGGGTCCCCGGCCGGTGCGGGGGATCCCACCTGGGGCTCTACCTCGGCTCTGCGTCACATCCAGGGGCTGCTGCGCCGCGCGATGTCCCTCGAAGGACCGAGTGTCTTGATGAAGCCCTGAGTGACCCTGTGACTTGGCACACACTTTTCGCTGGCCTTCACGCCCCCCCTCACACACAAACCCTCCGTGTCGCCTCCTCCCCGTCCCCCATCGCAGTTCGAACCGTGTAACTCCCGCTCCGGCTTCTTCCGTGTGACGTTAGGTCAACATCTCTCCTGTCTCCTTTTATCGGGTGTCGTGACTCTCTGAAAACATCTCATTCTGAAAATTTAAGTTCTGGGTTTGTTTGGTTTTTTGGGGGTTTGTCATTTTTTTTTTTTTTTTTAATTATTATTTTTTTGTAAGTGCCATTTGTATAACTTAAAAAAATAGCTTCAAATGGAGAAAGATGAATAAAAAATAAAACCTGCATTCCGACAGAAGCAATTGTGTGTGGTCCATTGCAGCCCCAACAGCCTTTTAATGAGAGGCAGGAGCAAGGAGCATTTGGGGTGGTGGAGCCTTTGGGGGCCAAATGCCTGCCATGAAGATTGAGCTGGTTCTAGAGGGCTCAGAGGAGTTGGTGGGAAGGGAACCGTGACCAACAGGTTCATCTCCATGGAGCAGATTTAAAACCAAAGCTGGGAAGAAACTGCTTTTTCTCTCCCTGGCTCAGATATTTCCCCCATCGGATGGTCTGAGGGGGAGGCACCTGCGGGAGGGAAGAGCGATGGGACGCTGGTTTGGGGTGCATGGCATGGCAGGGGTCAGAAATAAGCCCCCTTCCTCTTCTGCTCAGCGAAATGGAAAAGACGATTAAAAAAAAAAAAGCAGAGGATGAGGAGGAAGGAAGCCCCATCCGCTGCAGCCCAGCCCTGGCCAAAACACAGCATGTCTGGCTGGAGGAGCTGGGATGTCTGGGATGTGCCCCCAGCCCTCCCAAGACAGCCAAAACCAGCCCCAAAACTCTACTAAGCCCCTCAGGTTTGATGCTGGGGCCAACCTCAGTTTTGGCTATGAATTTGGGTGCAGCACGTGCTCACAGAGGGGCCAGGGGCCAACCCCATCTCCCCACCGAGAGCCGCCAGCCCTTTCGCTGCTCTCCATCTCCCACAGCCCCGCTCAGCACCGGCAGATCCTGCTGGGCTCCGCTTTGGCTTTTAAAAGCTAAAGCTGGTTTGGTAAAAACAAGGTTTGGGGCTGCCCAGCTCCCCTCCAAACACACATCCCCAGGGGACGGTGGGAGGGCATTGCCAGGCGCGACCTAAATTTCAGACACGAGTTTAAGCACTGCAGCAAGGGCCAATTTCCTTTCAATAAACAGAGCAAAATTAAAGCTGTGCGGGAACCGCTCAGCAGCTCCGGTTGCCACACACTTGCCCTGGTCCCTCTGGTGCCGTCCGCGTGTGCACAAGCAAACCAGCCGTGACACCCGGCCAGGGAGGGGCCCGTGTGGGGAAGAGGCTCCCCAGGGCTGCACCCTCGTGCTTCCCATCTCCCCCATTTCCTTTTGCTTTTAAAGCCAGATTTTATATTTGCCATCGCTCTCGCAAGGCGGGGAAGATCCCCCCAGCCTTCCCCTCCAACGACACGAGCATCCTGGTTTCCATTTAAAGGATCGACTGGAAACCATTTTCTATCCCGTCCAGTTTCAACTCGGGAGCATGTGGAACGTATTAAGCTTTTCCAGGAGGGTCAAACGGGTTTTGCCTTGCAACTCGCAGCGTTTTCAACCACGCAAGCTGAGATCTGGCACAACAGTCCTGCCTGCTCGCCCCTGCTGCTGCCTGGCGTTAGGATGATGCTTTGGCTGTAACGAAAGCACAGAGGTAAAAAGCCGGAGTGCACAAATTTATTTACAAAAATTCAAATTACAATATAATACAGGAACTTTTTACACACAGAATATTAGAACAGTTTACTACCAGAAGGTAAAGAAAAATATTTTTTTAATTTTTGAAATTTTTTTTAATAAACCACCTATTTGTTTTCAGCTACTGTTATACAAAGTTGCAGAACATGCACATCTTTACAGGGTTTCTTTTAATATAATGTTTTGCTAAGTGCAAATACTAAGTTTCTCTCTCCACCTTTAAGGCAAGTAAAATGGGACACTGCAAATAACCATAAGAAATACCTGTTATGGGATCAGCCTGGGCACAGCAACCTCCCTGTCACCCTTAAAGGACAAACGGTTTCAAGGACAGTGGGGCGGGAGGGAAACTGGGATGCAGGAGTTGGACACCAGGTCACGGATGGCTCTGGGGGTTGTGCAGTAGATTTGGGGTTATTTTTTCTTCTTTAAAAATAAATCAACGCAGACCCAAGTGCTGTCGGAAACCACAACGCGGGGTGTCTCAGGTTGGAGGGGAGGAGCAGCCACGCGCTTGGGCTGCAGAGGCATTTTTGGTGAAACGGGAGTTTCCTTGGGGGGGATAAGCAGCAGGATCCCCACATCAGCCATCGCTCAGGGTCGCTGGGTGCTCCTCCCCATCACTGCCCAAGCACCGACTTCTCTTCTCTCAGACACAAATAACCTCAGGGTTTTGCGGGGGACAGGGACACCATAGTCCTCTACCAGGCTCCTCTAGGACCACGACACAACAGCAGATTCATCCAGGACAGACCACGGACACCGACCTCCCCCCGACGCTTCCCCATCCCTCTCGCTCCATCTCGCCA
Organism: Caloenas nicobarica; assembly: GCF_036013445.1. Lineage (NCBI taxonomy): Eukaryota > Metazoa > Chordata > Aves > Columbiformes > Columbidae > Caloenas > Caloenas nicobarica. The sequence goes on along the minus strand of NC_088258.1, from coordinate 3,773,202 downwards.
CTTCCCTCCGCCAAGGTTTAGCTCTTGACACCCGCACGTCTTTAGACACGCACCAAAAGATGGGATCGGGCCGTCATTTCGCACTAGCGCTCCCGGACACGCAGCACCGCGCAACACATCGCGCGTCCATCGTAGTTTGGGGCAGAGTTCGGCAGCTGAGCTGTGCCCCGGCTGCCCGACCCCCTTTGCACGGGCAGCGGGACCAGCAGCAGCACCCTGGAGGGTTCATCCAAACCAGCCCTTGAACCCACAAGATCTTGGCTGGTAAACCCCCGGGATTCTCTTTCTAAGGGACTTCCCCTGACCCAGGTCCATTTTCTCACCACCTGCTAACGCTGGGAACACCAGCCCTTCCCAAAGCCATCGGGACATGCTGCTCCTGGCTACCAGAGGGATCGCTCAGTGCAAGGGAGGATTTAAACCTGGCTAAAACTCAGCTGAACAGCCAGCACGAAGCTCTGGCAGTCGCCAGACTACTTCCAGGAATAAATGAAAGAAAACAACAGCAGCAAGGGAATACCACGTGGTTATTAATGCTAGAGAGACCACGGCACTGCGGAGCTGGAACAGAGCACTCTACAGGGTACGTTCAACCCGCAGGCAATGCCTGAGATAAATTGCTGACTCAGCTTCAAAAAGCATGGAAATCCCCTCTGGGAGACCCTCCTGGGGACAACAGTCCCCAGAGGATGTCCCAGGCTGTGGTGGAGGCCACCGCTCTCTGGGAGCATCCCACCGACATCCCGCACGCCCAGGGGATGCTGCGCCGGGAGCCGTTACGGGGAGTTGCAAGCAAGGGTTTGGCAGAAGCAGGGCATTTTACCTGAAAAAAAAAAAAACAACCCCAAATAAAACCAAAAGACACCTGGACGTTCAAATACAGGGGGAATAACAGGAGAAGTGCACCTGGTGGGCTCCCAGCAGGACAGAGCAGGATGCGGCCATGAACAAACCGCTCGGGGAGTGACAGCACAACTGGGCTGCTAAAAGGCAGCCTGGCCTTTCTGGTAAGAGGGTTTTTTTTTATTTCCCACTCCAACCACCTTCTTTTCTAAACGGAGCCTGAACCAGCCAAGGGCTGTGGGGAAAGGGCTTCGTGCCAGCGCCGCTGCCGCAGCCCAGCGACTGCGCCCCCCGCTTCTCACAAGGAAGTTTTGCTTTTCTTAAGTCCTCACTTCCTAATCGCAGCAATACTCGTCTTTGTCTTTTAATACACTTTTCTGGAGCCAATTAAGCTAAAATACATATTTTTAGAATTCATTAAGCACCACAGCAGCATTCTGCGGGGAAGGGGGTCCCGTCTCGCCGTCACCTGCATGCACAACGACAGGGGTAGCTCCTGGTTGTTCTGCCACAGCACACATCACACCGCTGCCTGCATCTAACCAGGCATTTGCCCAAGCAGTTGTTGCAATGAAGGCTGCAAATGACGTTCCAGGTGCTTCTACCAGCTGTTTGACAACCGCTGGCAGAAATAGGGGGGAGATTTGGGATGCCAGATGAGAACAGCAAAGCAAAGGCCATGTTTTGGAAGCTGAGAGGCACCCACCTCTGGGGGGAAAAATCCTGAGCCATTCAAAGGGGGCAAGTTCAGTTCAGCCAAAGATCAGGGTGCCCAAATTGTCTGCTACTTGCTAAACCCCTGAGACAGAACACAGCTGTGGGCTTCCTACCGAGATCTCAGCAACGAGATGGCTGCTGCATCCCCTCACTCTGCTTGCTGAGTGAGAAATGCTAAAAACATTAGATTGACTTGGTTTTGAACGATTTATTCCTGCTGGGAGGTGCTGGCAGGTGACAGGGATGCTGAAGAACATGGGACACCCAGCCTCATGCCCCCCCACAGGCAGAAGGCTGGGGCAGCTGACTCCTGTTATCTCCTTCCCAAAGGTCTTTACCCAGATGCCAAATCTCTCTTCCCTTCCCCCAAGACTCACTTGACCGTGCAGCAGCTGCTCTGGCCAGCAGGAAGGCAGGATTTTCTGGAAAGTCCCCAGGGAACGGCTGCATCCCTGCGCTCCAGAAAGTCTCACTTTCGCTCCCAACAGCTGCCTGAACTGGCTTTGTCAAAATCAAAATTATCCAGATGCCCAACACAGGGAGAGACCCCTTGGAAATGCAGCACCAAGCCCTGTTGCAGCACAGGCTGAAATGTTTGATGGCAGATGTTCAGAGAGGCTCCAGAGAGGGGTGCAGGGCAGGTACACACGAGTCAGAGCAGCTGCCCTTGCGGATGGTTAAACCGAGAGAGGCTGGAGCAGGAAAGGGATGGGGTGACATTACTGGGGCGGCTTTGCCCTGCAGTGACTCTACGGCAAGTGCTGGTTGACCCAGGTCAGAATCGGTGTCGCGGCTGAGGGCCAAAGTGCATCGGCAAGTTGTGCTCCAGCTGAACATTGATCTGGGGAAAATCATAGTTCACCCTCATGTTGGGTAATGGGGGGACGTAGGGGGCAGGGATAGGGCCGATGTTGAGGGGGATGTTGTTGTACATGGGACGGACAGGAGGGAGCGGGAAGGGGGGGTGCACGAAGGGGTAAGGGGGCATTCGGGGCTGGTGGAGGTTCTGAGGAACAGGTCTGGGGATGACTTCAATTCTCTGGATTTTCTCCACGGGTTTTTCTGCAGGCGGGCCGATCCGTTTGAAGCTGTTCTCTGCGGAGGGAGGAGAGAAAAGAACCAGTCATCCCACAAATGAAAACTCACCAGGCTTGGCCCAAGGTCTTACGCTTGCCATCAGCATCCTCCATCCCCAGCGTTCTTCCTACAGCATCACTCTCGCCCCCTCCACGCTCCAGGCACCACAGAGCACAGCACCAGCTTCCCAGGTTGGCTCCTTCCATCAATACCACACCACAAAGAAGAACACCTCGTTTTTCAGCCTCTTGCATGCCCATGTACCCCTCACCACAGAGCTCACGCTGCTCTGCAGCTGCTTTGCCAAGCAGAGAGGAGACAGGTCTGTGCATCCACGGCACCCAAGGCAGAGCTGGACACAAGCCCCATGGTCCCAGCTGAGCCTGCAGGCAACACCACGTTAAAGCTACAACAGTTCCCAACAGGAACAGGGCGATGGCTGTTCCTGGAGCAACACTTGGGTGACACTTGGTGCAGCACAGCAACGTACGGAGAAGCCCGCAAACAGCCAGGCCACGGGAAGAATCCAGGGAAAATCCAGAAAATTGTCACAGCTGGGAAGCCTCTGCTCTCCTGTCGTCCTCAGGCTGATCTCAAAGCACAGGTACAGACTGTCACTTACCTCCATTTTTCTTCCTTTGCTCCTCTTCACCCTCTTTCTGAATCTCCTGGATTATCTTTGAATCATCCTCCTGGAAATCACAGGAGCAGCAAGAGTCAGTGGGTTAATTCCTGCTGTAGCAACTTTCTGTTCTCTCAGTGCTGCTTGTCTTTTCAGCACATTTACATGGGGGAAAAAAGGGCAAATTTGGCTGAATTGTCCTCATTTAGGATTGCCCTATGTTTAATTACAAGCAAGGCTGCAATGGGGGATTGATGCACACGTAACCTGCACACAGCCAAGCCTACCCCACAGAGTACAACCAAGAGGCTTAGATCAGCTTTCCAGGGAGATCAGCGCTAAAATTCATTGACTTGATGGAAACCAGAGAGCTGCAACCCAGCTCCGCCCAGCTCAAGAGTTGCTGGAGAGCTGTTAATCTTTTAAATGGCAATAGTCCATTAAATATTTACATTATGCTAGCACTTCTCGAGTTTTTGGCCCAACAGCCGGCATTAACACGACTTAAATCCTGGCTCTAGTAGCTAAACGGTGCCATGACGAGGCCATTTAGATCTTATCTGTAACTCTGAGGAGGGCATAAATCGCAATATGTTTCTTTAATGTCTACCTAGAGGTTATAGCAAGAATATTCAGGCCCGCTGCTCAACAAGAACACAAGGACAAGCCAGAAATTGAAAGCATCCTTCTGCCTCTCATCATCCTCGGTTTTCTCAACCCAAAGGAGCAGCAGCGAGACCAAGCAACGCAGTGAAGCTGCAGGTATCTGGCATTGACACCAGCTTTTATTAGAGCAAGGGAGCATGATGGACAAAGTCCTGGAAGAAGACTATGCAAGTCCTGAGCTAGGAGAGGCTTGTCTGGAGAGATGGTTGTGGGCACCAACAGTCCGCAAGGTCCAAGGAGCTCTCAGGCTTTATACATGGCCACGAAACCAGAGAATCTGCCATGAAACCAAAGAATCACCTCAATCCACGCTTCAGCATCAACTGTCCACTCCCAAGAGCAGCCGTGAAAAACGAGTTTCTTCACCGCACCACAGCACGCAACAGCTACCAGGGTAATAACGATTGCAGCAAACAACTCAAGAGACAACTAACTGCCTTTTAGTCCAGGCAGCAGATGTTTCTGCTGGCCATATGTGCAGGGATGGCAAGAGAGGTCCTCTGGTTTCTGCAGGGTTGCATCTGCTGCTGCTTCGTGTCCGTTGGGATGAAACGCTACCTGACACTTCCAGAAAACAAATGGAGAAGAGCTAAGCCTCCTGGACAGTGTTTGTACTCTGGGTGTTAGTTATGAGGGAAAAAGGCCAAGAACAGGAGCTGCTGGGTGACACAAAACACCTGGCACCAGCCACTCGGGGTCTACCTGCACAGAAGGAGCATTTGGTTTGCTTCAGCAGTTCGTCTGCAAGCGCGAGCGGTGGAGCAGGAGGGGAACCCCAAGCCCCACGTACCCCACGATGCGCAAGACTCTGCTTCATTTTATTCATCCTAATTTCAGTACTGTCAAAACCCAGAAATTTCCTCCTGAACACACTTAATGTGGGAAATATCCTCCATTTTGAAGAATGCTCGGGGACTAAATTTGAAATACGCTCCCTGTGTGCAGCTACGCTGAAATTATTTCAAGTCCAGCCAGCTTCCCAGCTCCAGCCCCACGGTCCCGCACGTGGCGGACGCCAACGCCTGGGACGCTCGCTGAGATGTCCCCTCCTCCTACCACCAAGATAAGGTTTCCCTGGAAGACTGCAGCTCTCTTAATCTGCGGAAAGCCAAACTCAATACTTCCCTCCCTTTTATTATCCTCTGAGTCAATGCTTAAAATTAAGACTTTCCAGGACATGTGGCCTTTTTTTTTTTTTCCTCCCCAAGTGGGCACCTTCCACGGACTGTTAATTACAGCCTATCTCCATAAAAACTCCTGAAGAATGGGTCTTCTGAGCCTATATAGAACTTCAAATTACGCCCCAATTATCAGATTGTGATGTTCCCTGGCTGGAGAACGCTCTGGTCGTGCTCCACAAAGGCACCCAAACATCCTCTGCTCCTTTGCTGCCCACGCTGAGCTCTCGAAGGGTGTCCCCAAACCTTCAAGACTTCCAATTTTTTTTCTTCTCAGAATGTTTTTGGCAATGCTGTTGTAAAGAGAGAGAGCCACCCTCTCCCATTTTATTGCCACGTACTGGAAAAGATGCACCTGAAGTTTTTATTTTAGTTATACGACAAGAAATTATTTTAAGCTCAACTGAACAAGATCACCGGATCTCCTTCACTCACACAAAGGCATAAATTTCAACTTAAATCCTAGAAACTTGCAGAAGTCTGTTCTAACTTAAAAAATAAAAGCTTTTATGTAGGCTAGGTCTGTGATTAACCCTCTGAAGCAGAGCTTTCCACCATCCTGCCCCTACAAGTGATGCTGCAGCTCCTGCAAACCCGCTGTTGCTTTTGCTCAGTCCTGCAAAAATCCGGGGAATCGGCCACATTGAGAACGCGACTTTCCAGGACCCTCCCCGCGGCGAGGGCTGCTCGACCCCCCCGGTTTAAACTGCAGCTGACCTCCGGGCTAATGATGGATGGATGAAGCCATCTGCCCCCGGGCAGGCGCAGCCAAGGAGCTGCTGCCTTCGATCCCTGCAGCTCCCAGAGCGCCGGGGAACAGCAGCAACAGCAAATCCCATCTGCCAGGTCTCCAAAACAACGCCCAAATCGCCAAGGACAACAGCAACCGCATCACCTCAAATACGGAGATCTCTACTCAACCCCATCCCCTCTTGGTCTTCAAGACCTTGCAGCACACCCTGGATGCAAAAACAACCGCCAAGAACAGACGCGGATCAGCATTTTGAGGTCCCGACGAGTTCTACAACTGCAAATCACAGCAGAGGGATAACAAACCACATCTCCAAGACCAGAAGTTATCAGCTTTGTTGTTTCTCTGCTGATAAAAGTGTATTCTCACATTGGAAGGTTAAGAAGTATTTATAATTAACCCCACATACCAAGCCTTGGCGTAGTATTTTTTTTTTTTGCATCAGTGTTTCTGAAAAACTGTTATCCATTAATATAGAAAGAACGAAAATACACAGCACAATATGCACCTTCCTACTTCAGAAGCTGACATTAAATTTGGCAAGTGATGAATACACAGCACAGTTCAATACCTGCAGTATTTAGGAAAGATCCACATTGCAGATGGAACAAAAAAACCGTATGTGCACAGCAAGTTAATTTTAGGATATTCGTGAAGGAAAGCTGATGCCACAAGTTCTGGCTATTACATACTGCACCAGCACAGGCCAGAATTAAAAAAAGAAGTCTCAGCGCTGCGAATATTCACCACGTACAATGGCGATTTTTGCAAAACACCTCTAATTCTGAGAAGCAAAGGCTGTTTTTTGATTCCACAGTAACTGGAGAGAGATGACAGATTAATCCGGGGGTAAAGAATCCACACCAAAAATTAAGTTTTCTTTAGCACGCTTACGGCTGACTGTTGTGGTAAGAAACCATTTCATGTCACACGGGGTGGAGGCTGCAGCACAATTTCAAAAGCCTCTTGTGTCCGTTTCCCTGAGCGGGTTCAAGTCCCTTAATAAAGGATTAGATTATAATTTTAATAGCCTGCTCACAGGCCGTGTGGATTGAAGGGATTTATCTTGTCAAGTTAACAGTCATCTTCCTGTCAGCTGCCTTGCCTATGGCAAAAAAAAGAAAAAAGAAAAAAGAAAAAGAAAAAAAAAGAAGAAAAAAGAAGAAAAGTGACCCCTCAGACCCTGGCGGGGTCTCAGCACTGGCCTGCCCACATGGTTTTTGAGCAACGAGGTAATTTTTCTCCTCCTGCGAGAGAAAACGCAAAGCAAAGCTGTAGTGTGGCCCTTCCCCACGCTCCACCGCATCACAGGAGAAGGGAGGTGGCTGAGAGAAAAACGCAAAGGATCTATGAGATGTAATTCACCCTTCTTATCTGCAAATGCTGCAGAAAGCAAACGCTGTTATTAACAGCAGCTGTGTTTAAGTGGCAAAACGGGAGCCAGCTTTGCCCCAAACCCAACAGCAGGATGCTCTTCGCAGGGACCATCCCCAGTCCCATTGCCAAAAATTGTGCCTGTCGCTGGCTGGTCTGAGAGCCTGTCCCCGTGATCCCCCACCTGCGAAAGGATTTCGGGATGGCGGAGGCTTTTCTTTTCAGCCCCTTTCTCCCATTGAACACAGGGAATGCGGTGAAGACGGAGCCAATGGCAGCAGAAGGGCCGGCGTGGTCTGGGGCTGGATTAACTCAAGAGCTGGGCTGGGGGACTAAGCCGGACACATTTTAATGGCAGGGAGGTTTCAACAATGCCGGTACAGAGAATCCGCATCCACGCAGGGCCCTGCACACACACACACAGAGAAAGAGCCGCCGGAGGAACAAACAGCCCATTGGGAAGAAGAAAAATACAGCAGGAAAAGGAGATAAAAGCTCCGCCAGACACACAGAGACAACCTCCCCCCAAATAAAACCTCCTCTGCCCAGAACACAAAAGTGCCACCAACAAAAGCTTTTGAAAGCTCTGTTTTTATCTACCGCGCTTCTCGTTATCTTTAATTATTAAGTGTCACGGCTGAAAGAGGGAAAACAAGAGACCTGGTAACTATTTTTGGTCTTTAGAAAGTGCCTTCACCACCGCTGCCTCCCCCTTCCTGCCTTTTTACTGCTTTCTTTTTTCCACGTATGTGCGTCCGCAGCCGTTACTAATAAACTTGAAATGATTTTTTTTTTTTTTTCACGACAGAGGCTTCCAGAGGACTAAGGGGTTTTGTTTCAAATCATTCCCAGATCAGCTGCGGAGAGGCTGAGCAAGAACAGGCTCCGGCTGTCTCGGCCGTGTTCCTCCATGCAGCAGGAAGCAGGGGATAAAAGCAGGCTGTGTTCTAACTGGTCTAACTGGAACGGGGCATCCGCAGGGCTGCAGGAAAAAAGGGGGGCCAGGATAGGGACAAAGAACATGCTGGTGTTTGAGAAATGCAGAGTTATTTTAGCAACAGGCATGCCATATTGATGGCTTTCCGTGAATACCGCGGATTAACCGTATGCTTATGATTAAGGCACTTTATAGCGCATTAAAAAAAAAAACAAAACGACACCCTAAACTTAATGGTGCTTCCCTCCCTCCAAATCCTAAAGGCAGTGCTGTGCACTTCATGCATTTCCTCAATGCATTTGAAGTTTTACACAGTCCTCGCTCAACATCTTCTGTTCGTAACGCTAGAAGGAGGGATAATTGCAAACACCTTCTAATGATTAGTCTTCTGCTTTGAACTTCAACGATGGGCATTTGGGAGCGTTTTAAGAGTTTACTGAAAACATCTTAAACTCTAAAGCCAAAAAAAGCCGCTATGCAATATTATTGATAGTCCAAAGATGAGTATTAAATTAAAAATAATACATATGAGAGCAGAACCTGGTTTACCCAAACAGTCCAAATGAATTAGATTGCATCACAGGATTTGTACAAAACGCACACATCAGCCTCAGGTTTGCTACGGACATGTAGAAAATGAGGGAAAACACAGCCCCGCCGAGCCCCAGAGCCCGTTGTTTGCAGATTCAATTCCCACCGCTCCACCCCGAGCTTTGTCTCTGGCAACATTGCATCAGCCCCTCCTGCAGCCAGCGAGATCCCAGCGAGCCGAGCCAAGGCTGGCACGGGCTGCACAACAGGCGCACGAGGAGTTCTGGCCAAGCAGCTTATGGACAAGAGCTCCTGGCCCGTGTTCGGATCCTTCGGGGCGCAGGGCAGCGATCAGCTCGAGAAGAAACGCGGCGATTAAGCGATGTTTGCTGCTACCCGGGGAGCTGCTGACTGCAGCCCGGCTGCAGCGTGTCTCTGAGCCAGCAGATACTGCACGAACGCTTTTAAATTAGGCTCGAGTCTGATTACAGCATAGGGACAAGATTTTAACTGACCTTTTATTGTGGGAATTTTTGAAGCGTCTGCTTTACCCTCTTCAAGATCATTTGAGACAAACGCTAACAGATGCGGCAGTTCCTAGAGGACTGTCTTTGTTTTTAACCCAAGCTAACGAACAGGTTTACTTGTACTTTCTCAAGAACCATTTCATACTCAGAAAACGTTAAACATTCGGAAAAGAACAAACGTTCCCTATTTTAAAGAAAGCTGAATTTTTCTGTAAATAACAGGGATCTAAACCGGATCCTTCAAAAGGTGTGAAATTATCCAGGTTGGACAGAAAGCTGAAGTCTACGTTTGTGAAACGCAAATGGACAAACCCATGGTACCGCTCTGCTGTGAAGATGGTTTTAAGTTAAGGCTGTACGTGAATATATCGGAAATCAGAACAAAAAGACCCTGTCACCCTCTGGAAGCCAGACTTTGGTGTCACACGTGCCCTCCCCATTTTGCAGCAGAGCCTAATCCAGGGAGAGAAGCTGCAGGTCCTAAGCAACGGGTTAATAATGCCACACGTGCCGGGACAACCCGGTCTTGTCTTCTCTGTGCTTGCACACACAGTGAACATGGCTGCAAACACGGGCAAACCCACAACAGATATTCTCTTCCTATGTGCACAGCATCAGCTGTCTACTGGCTTCAACAGAATAGAAGAAATTGAGCCAAAAGAGAAAACAGAAATCAAGAAAGGCACAAGAAAATGCCAATGCAGCTGCCGGCAGAGCTGGGACAGGGTAATCCCTCGGATGGACATTGTCCCTGATAAAGGACAAGACACTACTGATAAAGCGGCCTTTTGCTTTTTCACATCCTCACGTCAAGATTCCGTTCCCCCTCTTCACACCTACATTAACTCCTGTTTACATGTCCCATACGGGAGCACAGATCACCCGGATGGGACAGGGTTAGTGTCACTAAGCCCTTTACCAAGGCGGACAATCCACGCACGTATCCATCAGTTCAGCCTTAGAAGCCAACAGCTGAGTTTCACGTTATTCTTTGCACCACAGCAAGGACAGTCACCCAACTTCACCTCCCCAGCCCACCAGTGCTCCGTCATCCAAAAAAAAAAAAAAAGAAAAAAAGAAAGAAAAAAAAGAAAAAGAGCAGGCAGTGCCAGCTCTCTGCTGACGGTGGGAAATTTTTCTTTGCCACAACATTGGTTAATTAGAGAGCTGGAAAGGGCCTGGTGACAGTGGCCTCTTTGTGCTGCTGATTTATTTATTTATTTTGAAGTACAGCACGAGCTTTTTGAGAAGCCTCATGTTTTCTCTGGCTCCAAACAAATGCCATCAACCAGCACAATCAGCAGCCTGACGGGGACAAAGGACGCCAGCGCACCCTGAATCGCACCCCGGTGGAAAACAGGGAGGAGTGGGACAGGAATCCCCGGAGCACATAACCAGGTGTCGGAAAGGCTACAGGGGTGCCTGGAAGGTGTCTGTGTTGAATTTAACACCACACGTTGACAGGGTAACGCAGGGAATCAGACGACAAAGTTTACCCTGGTTTGGACCCTGCTGGGAGATCCCCAGGAGCCCGCAGGTAGGAGGGAGAGATTTAGAGCAGCTTTTCCTTGGTTTGTGCAAGCGCAGGACTGTGCACATCCCTGCAGAGAGAGCGGCTGGCAGCAGCCTCTGGCAAACTGCAGCAGCCCGAGACAAAGAAGCGTTAGGACAGACAAAGCTGAGACAAGCCCTGGGAAGGCAAATCCACATTCACATTGCTCCACTGATTGCTGAGATCAGGGAATTCAACTCCTGCTCCTACCTACACTCCTCCTGGATTTCTGACAGTGGAGACCTCTATTTACAGAGACGCTGCGCTAAGTTTTCCCATGCTTGTCACAGCTACGAGCTGTATTAAGTTACTACAGCCTCCATTACAGCTCAGTCCACGCTTCAGTTCTCCCTTTGCAGCTGTTGACAACAGCCGTGAGAACGGACCCAACCGTAACTTCGGGCCATTCTGCTTCCAGGCAGTTTTCTCCATCTCCGCAAAGGGACTTGTGGGGCGAGCAGATAAACCGGGAACCAAAAAGATGTGACTCCCCTTTCCTCTAGACACAAAGCCGTACCAAACTGCAACTCAGCTGCAAAACTAGGAACGAGTCCCAGTGATCCCAACGCTGGCGACCACGCCTGGTGCCAGCACATGCTCCCCGCCAGCTCCTTCCACAGCCCCGCTCCCCAGAACAACACTCAGAGTGTTTCCAGCCAAAGCCCTCATCTAACAGGAGCTCTTTTTCCCTAAAGCAAGACCAGTTCCTTCCAAGTTGTGGTCAGATGTGACTTTGTGCTGATGTTGGCTTCCAGTGTGGTTTTTTAGCTGCCTTGGGAAAAGGAAAAAGTTGTGCTGTCTAAAAACAGCCGTTTTCCTCTGGTATTTCAACGTGCTGGCATGGGATGGTAATTGAAATCAGGGTGCAAATCATTCACAAAAGTCCTTCGTTACTTACTGTGGGATCTGTCCAGAGCGAGCACTTTGCACAGTCCTGGCAGGGAGCCCCGGGCGAGCGGGGGTGTTGGCAGAAGTGGTCGTACCCATTAATGGCAGCGCGGCAGAGGTAGCACATCTGAGCACCGCAACGACACGACATGCGGTTGCACCCCTCCGATTTAATGAGGCCAGTCCCACACTTGTGGCATTTTCTAATCCGGGCGGCTGTCATTTTCTCTTCTCTGCAATGCAAGGGGAGAAAGAAGAATTAGAGAAGGGATGTTTGCAGTCACCAGCCTGTGATAAAATTACTGTTAGGCTATCCCAGAGATGTTTTAACCCCCCGCTTTCCCCAGTGCCTCTCTCCCCCTCCTCTTTCCTCCTCCGCCATCCCCATGATCCACCGCTGTTCCAAGGAGGTCTGGGCTCAGCTCCACTTGGAGCCAACCCATGACAACTCAAGAACAAATTAAGTGAAAGAAAGTCAATCACTGGCTGCACGCTGCAGACTCGATCCTGGTTTCCATGCGAGCCAAAATGCCGCAGCTCCGGGCTCTGGCTTGGGAGGAATTTAAGCCATAAAGTCGAAGGGCCAAAGGGCACGTGGATACTTGACTTGGCCGTGGAGAAATACAACCTGGGAGATAAAGTTCAGGAAAAGCAAACCGTTGGCTGTCATTTGCTAGCTAGTTTTATGTTTGCCTGTTGCTCCGGCTACAAACTTGCCACAACCATACATTATTTTTTTACAACTCCGGCTGCTACGCTCCAGATTTATTTGGGTTTTTTTGTTAAATTTAAATCAGTAACTGAAAAATAATCACATCTTTCCCCACAGAGACTGGGCTTTCCCCCTTCTCTTGAGATTCCCTGCATATGTTTTCCAGAGGTTATTGCTTTAGGTTCAAGAGACAGGTTTTACTCTAATGAAGCACAAATGGGAACCCAGGACAAAGCACAGTCCCTGTCCCCAAGAGACATCCTGGCAGCGACACGCGCTCAGCTCGCGGCGATACTGTTTTGGCACAGAAATGGAAGAAAGCCTCAGTCATTTAATTAAAAGACTTAAGAATATAAGTTGTCATCCTAAGGGCCAATTTTCTGACCGCTGGAGATCACGTTACAATTTAATTCACAACCTAGAAGTGAAATTTGATGACAGAAGAGTAAAGAGACTGTTTTCATGGAGGGAAGCACAGTCCTCTGGCTGGGCTGACCTGACAGCAGGGAATGATCTTCCAGGCATCTCCACCCAGCTACTTCAATGGACTTGCAAAGTCAACATGCATTTGGGAGAGGACAGGGAGGTATTTTTGAGGAGGATCACAGCAGCAAACCAAGCTACAGCACAGCCCCACAAAGCAGGGGAGGTTGGGAGGGAGGTGGGAATTTCAGCTGCCGTGCAGCCACTCCAACTCCTACAGTCACACCTGGCACAACCTGAACCCAGGGATTTGGAGATATTCTAAGAATAGAGATGAAAAAAACCAAAAAGCCAAAAAACCAAACAACTCAAGACTGATTGTCCTCTGAGCTGCAGCTGCTCTTCCCTCCACTACTCAACAGGATGCTGCCGATACAGATTTTTCTTTTTGGAAACTTTGAGCAAGGCAGGAAGTTTCGCCTGAACTCCAGCTGTGCTTCCCCTTCCTTACGCAAGGCCTTCAAAAGGAAGTTTTTATTGTATCAGGCAGTGAGACTCATTTATTCACAGCAACGTTCCTGCTAAATGTTTGGAAACGGGTTTTTTTTCCCTTATTAGGGACATGACAACTCATTCTTCCTCCCTCTCACCCCTCTTTCCTACAGCAAAAGGAGTGGCAGAGAAAAAGAGTCATATCAAATTGTAAAGACTGTGTTCCGAATTAGGGACTGTGGGATGAGCGAGCCGCAGCCCTTAAGCCTCCCGGCGGTGCAGCTTTCCAGCCTCTGCTCGTGCCAGATGGACTCTAAATCTGAGGGGAAAGGATTGGCAACACGGGCAAGTCCCATTTGACTGCGCTGGACACGCGGCTCCGTGGCTGAACCTTCCCTCATTTCCTAAAGGCAGAGGATTTTCTAGTTTACTGTAGCAACGAGAGAGATCAAACTTAAAAACATTTTAGGGAAAAAAATCTCAGGATTTACACCTGTGTATTTCAAAACGTGCCTCCATTCTGTAACAATTCCTACAAACTGGTTAGAAACAGAGACAAGCTTCTGTAAGAACACACACCCCTTCCCACGAAGCCAGAAAGCAGTAGCTGAGCAAACTGCGTTGTCACCAGTCTAGATTTTCAAAGGGTAATAAACAACATACTGTGATTCAATCCACTACTTGGGCTATATGTGACACCTCCCTTCTTCCCCCGAAGCACCGATGGGGGTTTCTCACCTCTGGGAAGGACCAGGTGCCAGCCTGCGAGACACCGAGCCGGCCAGAGGAACCGGCTGGGCTGCTGACAATTCTCCCACGTTCTCCAATTACCAGCTGGATCCGCTGCCAAGTATCTTTCACAGATAGAAATCCCATCCTGGGAGTCTTCTGACCCCTTGGCTTTGACATCCCTAGGACCTCCCTGACGGAAGGTAGCAATGCCCAGCAGAACTTCAGGGCCTTCAGAAGAACAGAGGGTTTCTCATCCCCTTCGTATCAGCGTATTGCTCTGTGTGCTGCCGGCACGAGTTCATCCACCTCCCCGTTTTTGCTTGTTTGCGGAGTTTACTTACATGGACGTCCTGTATTTGATGTCATCCTTCTCAGCCAGCTCCTTGCAGGTGAGGTTCATGTGCTCCTTCCACAGCCCCTGGCACTTCCGACACGTCTCCTGAGGAGGAGATAACGAGCATTAAAGAGAGAGAAGACCCAGCACATCGCTAACAGCACCAGGAATTGGAAAAACTCCCCATCTCTTCCCCCCCGACGCTGCAGGTTCTCAGTTGAGGATGGGGCTGGCAGAACGGTATAGAGGTCAGCAGGTCTGTCCTCCACTGGAGACCAGAATAAGACCAAACAAGGGGAGCCAAGGGTTTTTTCAAGGCGCAAAACCCCAGGTACAAAATTAATCTGTAAACGCTAGTTCACCTACAACTCATGGAACAGCTACCAGGTTCTCTGGTTACTTCCCCGAGGAAACTACCACGATGAAAACATGGTGCTAAAGGACTCCAGGTTCATCTGTTTCCTGACCAAAATCCTTCACATCTCCATACAAAAGGTTTCTGGGTAACAGGCAATGGAAACCTTGCAGCTGCATCAAAAACTCTGCTTCACCGTGCATACAGCAAATCCATATTATGCTTTGCAAAACCTCACAAAAAGTAAAAGTAGTTTATGCGAGTAAACGGATTAAAAAGGCAGGATGTGGACAAATGCCCGTAAACCAGAGGTGGAATATGAACAAATATTTATGAATTTAAACAGAATATCTGAACTAAGAGCAAGTTGAACTCTCCTGTTCTTGTAAACTCTTCAGCAAATAGGTTCTAAGCCAGGACTGGTAAAGCTGCGTGGAGCGGGAGAGCTGTGGAGGCACGACTGGCAGGGGAACTTGGACTCACACTGGGGATGGAGCTGAGTTTTTTGGCTGGCTAGCTGAAGAAAACATTATTTTGTTTTGGGTCAAACAAGAGATTTTTTCCTTTAATTCGAGGAAGATTAAAAAACCATCCAAATCAAACTTGGAAAAAGCATAGGTTTCACGGTCCAACTGTTTCATCTTCAGGATGGCTGGGGCTCGGGCTTTTAAATCCAACTTCCCTCCCGGCAGAAAAACCCACATGGCTGTGAAGAATCCTCTTCCCCTCCACACCAAAAAGGGTCCCAAAAGAGCTTTGCCCGGCTCTAGTGGCACTACTAACAAAAGACGACAACTGCAGGGACAGATCTTTTTTTGATTGCATTACCTTCGTTTTACTTTCATGAAGAAATCGGACTTTTCTATGAGATACACTAGAAGCAACTGCTTAAAGACACACATAGGCAGCGAGACGCTTTTGATCGCGAATCAGACAAACAGGACGAAGAGCCAAGCTTCCAAGGAAGCCACCCCTGGGAGAGGGTACAAAATGTTAACTTGTTTGTATTTGTGCTTGCTGGGAGATGCGTAACAGCGTGCTTTCATCTGGAGAACTAACGGCTCCTCGTCCTGGCTGGTGAGCCGGACAGCGGGGTAAGGGCTGCAGTAACAGGAAAGCCAAGTGTGTGACCGTGTCCCAGAGCTCAGCAGAAGATTTTGCGATCACTCACCTTGCAAATGCACCCTTTGGCAGGCAGGCACTAGTTTTAGGGGGCAGTAAATGCCTTGGTTCTATTGATCCTCATGAATCCATTCATCCTACACCGTTTTCCTGCTAAAGCTGTTAAAACAGGCCCCATTTTGTGTGCATTTGTTGGCAGGCCAGGTCTGGCTGCTGTCGGCATGGGAGGATCACGCTTAGAGCCGTTCATGTACCTTGATGAGGACCCACCTCCCTTTTTTTCCTCAACACTTGGCCACATGCCATTCCAAGATCAAAAGTGCTGTTGTTTTTTTGTTGTGTTTTTCTTTTTTTCCTTAATTTTTTCTTTTATGTACACCAAGGGTTAAAACCAGCCTTTGGAGCTCTGCCACACAGAACCACTTTCACACGCCAGCAACAAAGATTTATCAGCTCTTTGCCAGAAGGGTTGGCACACTTTCCAGCCAGGAGCCTACTATTCCAAATTACTTAACTCCAGGAGCCTCCTTCGCTGCTGAATTAGAAACGCTGCCCTTCTGAAGCAGATGGTGCTGCTTATATTTTGTACCAAGCCGTTCCCTTTGCCTTTTGTTACTGCCACCATCCTCACTTTGCACACTACAGCTATTTAAAAACCCTCTCCCTTGAGCTGAGGTTGTTGATTTTTGCCAAACAGTGGTTTCCTACATGTGGGAAAAGGGATTCCTGTGCAGGCGAGGAGAAAGGGAAGAGGCCAAGATGTGTTTGCCATGGGGCAAACCCACCAGCAGCTCTGCCTGTTCCAGTGCACACCGTGGAGATCACAGAATCACAGAGTAATTTGGGTTGAAGGGCCCTTCCCAGCTCCCCCAGTGCCCCCCCTGCCATGAGCAGGGACATCTGCACCAGCTCAGGTTGCTCAGAGCCCCGTCCAGCCTGGCCTGGGATGTCTCCAGGGACGGGGCATCCACCACCTCTCTGGGAAATCTGTTCCCAGATGTCCCCATGGCTTCCTAACTCCGAGTGTCGCCTGGTGCTGCCTCTGACCAAGCCACGTCCTCTCCAACACAAAGGCAAGGGAAAAGTGGACAACACGTGTGCCACTAGCAGAACTCGATGTGACTTATCTCCTTGTTCTACCCAAGACAATGGCACGCTGTTGGCAGTTACAGGAACCAGTGCTGGACCCCTTTACACAAAGGCAGGGAGAAAGCTCACGGTTCAGACAAAGGCAACTGCTCCAGCACCATAACTGAGGTCACAGCTCTCGCCTGAGAAAGCGACATTTTAAAATTTTTACTCTTAGTCAAATCCGACCCGCTTGGCTGATGAGGGTTTTTTGAACATCTCACATGACGACAATTCCAACCTCTACAATTTCCACCGAGGCTTCTTTTACTTTAGAAAGAGCTCTCTGTTCGATAAAGAAACATACTCTGCCACTACCATGTTAATTAACCTAAACAGTAGGATGGCTGATTTTTTGCAACCAGTTTAAATTATTTCCATTTTAAGAGTAGCACTTAGCACTAAGACTGGCTACCGCAATATAAGGCAGTGCCTAAACCCACACAAACAGGGCACGAGTCCTTCCCAGTCCTGAAAGATTCTGCTCCAAGTTTAGCAGCCAAAAAGCAAGTCGGTCCACCGAAAACAAGACCCTGCCCAACTTCTTCGGCACCTTGTCCATTAGCAAACCCTGGTTTACTCACTTAGGGGTACCTGATGTGGGAAAGCACAGTTTTAGAATCATAGAATAATTTTGGAAAAGACCCTCAAGATCGTCGAGTCCAACCGTTAATCCAACCCCGGCACTAACCCATGTCCCTAAGAACCTCATCTACAGCTTTTTAGCTAAAGTCGTCATTTCTGGATGGTTGAATTCCCCATGTTTCTCCTGCCTTTCCCCAGCCCCCTGCAGGCAGGTACAGCTAACACAGCTCACACTTTCGGTGCAAGAGGAGCTGTGTTTGCAGAACCCTTGGCATCAGCAAACGGCTCCAAACCAGGCACGGATGGAGGAGATTAAGTATCTGCTGCCTGTTACATCTGCCCGAACTTGGCCGGCAGCCTGGGACAGACCATTAATGCTCTGGGCTGGGATGGCGGAGAGGAGGATGTGATGGAGAGGGTGTTTAGTCGCAGGCTGTAATCTCCTCACTGTACATCTGCTGGAGGTAGAAGCTCCGTTTCCTCTCGCTGGCCGCCAGGAAGCAGCCGGGATTAACACAAACATGTTTGGGTTCAGGAGGATCCTTTGTTCCCAGGGTCAGTGGTGCGGATACGCAGCTTTCTGTGCTCAGGGCCAGCCTGGCCAAGGGTGCCCAGTTTGCTTTTAGCATGGACATCCCAGTCCTTAAACATCCTTGTTAACTGTCCCAGCACCTAATGAAGGTAAAAGGGAGTGTTTTGTGGGAACCTACCACCTTCCTCAGCATTTCTGCTGGTACTTGCAATGGATGCTACAGTTTTAAAACACAGCCCAAGCTTTTTTCCACTCTTCCGTCTACTAAAAATAACCCTCCAAGGTCCAGCCCACATATTGGGGCATGGGGGGTAAAAAAAGCAAGAAATCAACTTCTCCCTGCCAGTCTCCACATCCTTTTAGCTACAGTCAGGCTGTTGTACACACTGCTGGCAATGCAGATGCACCAGCTTTCCCGGTTTCAACCCAAACAAATGCCACACGGACAAAAACATCAGATGATACGCACAGATCACTGACCAACTGCCCACGGCATTCCTGCATGCCCGCTTCTCCTGTAGGAGTTGACACAAACCCATTTACAGCTGGAGCGAAATGCAAAAGGGAGGAGGGGAAGCTCAGCTTAAACGACAGGCGACGGCCCAGGCTGTCATTACCGCCCTCCAGCTCTCAGTGGTGGCTCTGAGCTGAGTCCAGCGCTCGCCTTAGCTCTCCATATGCTGCTTAATTAAATCCTGTTGCTGCTGCACCGTGCGATTCCCCTCGTCCCTGAGGAAGGACGCATTGCTGGCTCTGGCCATCTCTGCTGATTGCACACACGGGGACATTCGCTGCTAGGAGAGAGGGAGGCAAAAACATACGGTGCATCCATTCCACGCTCACTGGGACGGAGCCCCAGTGATTGATTCTCTGCTTCTTCCTGCTTTCAGACAGACAATAGCGCAGGCTAAACCTCAAACAGGCCAAGTTTTACCCAAAAGCAGATGTGAATGCAATAGTCTTAAAAATAGCACCTCAGGGCCAGTCCATACTGCGCTGGTTTAATTAAAGGGCTGCGATTCCCAGCCAGATGAGTTAATGGGAAAACAAAGAACCACACAGTCTTTCTCCCCACAAAATCTCCACTGTCCATAAAGCTGCACTGATCTTAACTAAATGTGGACGCAGAAGTAGCTAAATGAATACAACCTTTAAGCACGGATAAGCTCTCACGAACAAACTCCTTCGGGGCTGTTTCTGAGATTTCCTATACGTTAAGCTGGGATAAAGAGACTATAATCCAGCCCAAGACAATCCATTTTGGTGAGAGAGCCTTCTTTAGAGATGTACAAATACCCAGAGCGGGGATGCGGGACTGCAGCTCTGCAGGTACCAGACCGCCCAGTTCCAAACGTACAAAATCCACGCAACACGGAGAAAAAAACCCCACCGTGGCTCGGATGGGCGAGGGCACAAGGAGCAAGGGGCTGGGGGCAGGCGGGTGCTGGGGGCGTTTGCTGTTCCCCGGGCAGGGCTGCCGCTCAGCGGCTGTCGGCCACACGGCAGCTCCAGCCCCAGGATGAACAGAGGAGACGAGCAGCTGAGAGAAACCCAGGAAGAAACGCAAGTTTCCTCTCCTTAGCACGGTCATGATTTATTCCATGAAGGGAGGGGTTGCAAGGAGAAATAAGGCAAAGGCACAAGCCTTGGACTGGGCTTAAGAATGTGTCAGTACGTAAACATAAACGGAGACCTGTGAGGGATGGGAGAGTTAAAAGCTGGATGAGTTAAAGGCTGGATAAGGAAAATATGCATTTTTATCTGACACCCACCAGGAAGGTTGGTTAAAGCTTTTATGGCCATGTATTAAACCCCATTACCAAAAACTATGACCCTAAGCAATGTCTCCTGCTTTCCGTGTTTTGTTAAGTTGAACACATTGTTCTCCCTCCCCATCTTTAAGACACTAGAGACAGGCAATGCCCTTTTGCTTCCAGAAATGCGCTGGCAAGCCGGTTCCCACAGAGGTTTGGATCACCCGCGTTAGAATCTGAAAACCAGAAATGTGGTAACTCCCACCCCACGCTTGCCTAAGTCAGTAAGATTATCTCATATCTGTAATTCAGAAGTTCCCGAAATACGTACACCAAACCAGAGCAAGCTTTTCCCCTCCCCAGAGCCTGACTTTAAAAGGCCAGATCAGCTGCTGGTTTGGGTGCAGGGCTCAGAGACCTATAGAGCAAAACCAGCTGCAGCTTCACACAAAAAGTGCTGCTCAGCACCAGGATCACCCTATGGCTGGTCAGAGGTGGAAACAGAGCTAGCAGAAGAAATCACTTGTTTTTCTCATGCTCATGTACCATAGCATAATCAGAATAAGTGAAACAGCTCTTTCACTGAGAAGGATCATGATTTAATTTGAGCTTGTACAAAACTTTCAAGTTTTTTTCATTATTTGGGATGTTTTCAAAGAGGTAGTTTTGTTTCAAAGTTACTACCTCTCAAGCTCCAGGGATGTGAGGAACACATCAAAAGTCTCAGGCAGCAGCTCAGCTGCGTAAATGAGCGTTGGAATATTTGCATCACACATACATCTCACCAGGATCCGTTCTCCTAAACAGAGAAACAAGGGTTTTTCATAAGGATAAGCTTTCCCCCTAAAATAATATTTTTAAGAAGCCAGTCTGATATGCACATAGCATCTTTCCAGCTCAGCACACCACGATGTTTGGGTATGGCCAGGATTTGTGACCTACCCAGAGATGCTCACCCACCAACCTGAGCAAGGAAACCACCGCTTGGTCATTTTATAAAGGCAGGTTCAATACAGTCTGTACCTCACACTGAAGACGTTGTCAAAAATCAGCATACCTGAGGTCACATTGCTCCTTCCCAAGGCAGAATGAAGGAGGAATTCAGTACATACTACTAGAAATACATCCATAGTTGTTAACCATGACTTTTAGATCTGTTGGGCTGATGGCAGATAATAGGTATATGCCGTCCCAGCCAATGTCGATAATTAAATATTAGCAGCCTGGTTCAAAGTGCTCAGCAGCTGACCCTCTTCCGCCTCCCCCAGTGCAGATTGCCTTACCCCATTCTGGAGAGAAGATCTAAGAGGTAAATCCCCTTAATCCCGTGCACAACCTCACATGAAAAGGAATGCTGCTTCCACTAGCTGGAACTCTAAATGATGAAATCGAGCAGGGCTAAATAACAGAGGCAGCAACCGTGGAACTGGTGGAAACAACAGAGACCTTAGGAGAAGAACAGATTTAGATTTCGAGACAAGCAACTTGATTTTTAAAGGATAACTCTGGAAGGTCACTCAAGGGGTTGTACCCAACGACATCAAGAAGGTTAAGGTCTAACAGAATCAAGGTATCTTATTTGCAGAGGTACCAGCTAACGATGCATTGTGAGACTGAGAGGAAGAACAATTACCAAGGTTAATTTTGAAACTTCCCTCTTACGCCACCACATGATAAACAAATCCCGTCACTCCACCCCGGACACAAATCCCTGCCCAGAGCTTTGGGTGGCAGAACTGGAAAAAAGCTCGTCCAAACCTGTCCTATGTTTCTCGTGGTTCTCTCTCCCCCTGCCGTCTCCCAGATTTTATTGTATTATGAAAGGATCACCCGAGGAGCGCGGTTACATATGTCCTCTCCTCCATCAACAGCCACATGGAGACCCAGGTTTATATAACACACCTACAACCACTTTTAATGAGCTTCTGCAATATGGCAATTTTCAGGGTAATTTAGCAGCATTAACACACTTCATTTCTAATTCAGAGCCTTTTAAACCATACTCTCTACCTACAGCAGAATTTAACGCTCCAGGTCGTTATAACACCAGCAAGGGACGAAAAAAGGTGAACTGGTAAACAGCTTTAGTCTAAGCAGAAATACACCCTCAGAAACTGGGCAAGTACGGCTTGCTTTGCCAGGGAAATTAAACCCAAACGAGGGCAAATCCCACAAGCAAGGTGATCCTAGCTTTATAATGGCCACATAAAAAATAAGATAAAATGTTGGGGAACTAGGAAAAACAAAAGCAAAATGATACCTGGCCTCCTTGAAACCTCAGAAATTCAGATGGTTTATTATTTTAACGCCTATGTGGTACAGTTACCACTTTCCTCCTGCTCCTGACGAGCTCTGCAGACACTAAGAGGACACTTTGCAGCCCGTGAACGAGCTGCAGCCGACAGCCTTGTAACTATAGTATATTTATAGCTATAGCATTTATAGCAGATAAACTGAAAACAGCCCTCTGAACTGCTAACCTCCATCTTCCAAATTCACCAACGTGACAGTGAGTCATCTGCAGCTCGTTTGCTACACTAAAATAAGTTAGTGGTAAAACCAAAGCTGACGGGCAGTACCAGCAGCCTGCGGAAACCTTCCGGTGAGAAAGAGCGCTGAGCGAGTTTTTAAAAAGCAAAAACCACCGAGAAGTGCAGCGTGATGGAAGAGTTTACATGCGAAGCTCCGGTGCAGACATGGACTGGATTTCATCCCACACCACAAAACTATTCAGCTGCCTGTTCAAAATAATAATAATAATAATAATAATAAGATATCAAGCAAATGAGTATGCACCAAAATAAAGCAGAGTATAATACCGAAAACTAATCAGGGAAATAGATGTGTCAGCAACTCCCTAATTCCTCTTTCAGAGCCCCCAGATGGTGTTCCCATTCCGGCCCATACCTAAAGCACCCAGCAGCCCAGCCTAACTGGGTTTGGGTTTCTGTCTTGCGCAGAGGTGCCAAAGAAGCCTCAAAACTGCCATTTGGGGATGGTTTTTCAACCCATTTGGCCCCGCAGCTTCGGCAGATGCAAAGTGGCTCCCCAGGGCTGCAGGGAGCACAGGGACACTGGGGAGGAGATGCAGCACGAATCATGTCCCAAAACCGTCGGGCAGAGGCTACAGCGATCAAAAGTGTCTCCTGCCCAAAGTACACCCCATTGCAAGCTTTCCTTTTAGACTGTACCAGCCCTGAGGCTTTGAAAGAACAGAGGAATGCCCAGCGCACAAACCTGCTGGCAGGGGAATCCAGGGATCCAAAGCCATTGTTGAAAGCGCCTGCTTAGCCCCAGACCAGCCTAATCTTGACCAAAACCGATCGGCCGCCTTAACTCCCGAGAGAGGCCGGGCAGGTTAGTAACAGCGGTGCCGCAATATCCTGCCAAATCAGGGCAATTCGGGACACGTTTGTCTTCTAATTAGACAAGTTGTTTAAATTGTAATATAATTTAACTTACATAATCCCTTTCAATCCACTTTTTTTTTTTTAATAGTCTGAGAAAAACGTGGGGCTTGGGAACACTTTGGAGTAAGAGGAAGACCATCTCAGATCTGTGGACACTGAAGCTAAACTGAGTTTGCAATTCCAAGGAGAACCTCTCCACCCACACCAGCTCTGAAACAAAAGCTGGTAATCCAGCAAGACAGGCTTGCTTCCACACTATCGACGTGAGACCAGGCAAAAAGCAGGGAAAACGAGACTGAAAACAACACCTTGAACCCTGAAACATCTGTGAGGTCCCAGCGCCGTGCAGAAAACAGCCCATCGCAAAAGAAGTGAGACGGGAAGAGCGAGCTGCAACTCTTGGCATTGTGAAATCTCCGGGCAAGCAGTTCCCTTTCTGCTACACTTAAAAACACTGATCGGAAAGATCGGTTCCCTGCTCTCCCCGCTGCTTCAGTAGTTTAATTTTAATTAAGCGCGCTGTTCAACTATTTGCGTGGCACGACTTGTGTACGAACCAGAGATGTTGCAAGCCTGTTTTCTGTAAAAGCCAAAAAAATTAAACCCAAACCACAACCCACCTTGTCTCCAGGGATCTGTTTAGACCCAGCAGTCACCCCCAAGTACCAACAGTCACTTCTGCCACGACCCAACCGCAAGGGCAAAACAAAACGGAATGTTTCACGTTGTATCGCTGACGTCAACTTGGTTTTGGGAGGAGAATCCTGGCTGGTTCAGGGGAAGGAAAACCATTCTGCCACCCTGGGCCACCAAGGATTATGGCTGTCGTTCCAAAATGGGGATCCACAGGGTGGTCACCTTCACCACACACAAACCATCTGCCCCCTTCTACGCTCATACAGTAAGAAAAAAAAATAAAAGAACTGCAAGTAGGGAGTGCTTTATTATAGTTGAATGTAGGTGAGGATTGAGACTGGTGCTTGCAGGTTACCTTATCAAAAGGGTGGATTCAGTTACGCTGTACATGCAGTTCCTCTGCAAGGACTAAGTACGATACCCTCAGAGAGGTACAACCACAGACAAAAATGCAGATTGTGGGATACTGAAAGATTAAATCAACAGTTTTGGCAGCACAAGTGAAGCATCTAGAAACAGGGCTGGTTTTGGCCATTTCCCCAGCCCCAGAGCCACTTACAGATCCTGTTCTCATTTTCCCCGGATCTCTGTTGTAAAGACAAGGAGAGGAAAGCAAAAAAAAGTGTGGTCACAAACACACCATCGTTAAAACAGAACTGAAGAACATACAGATGCTACTGAAAACTATTTCCAAACTGCTCCCCCAACACGTGGGGAAGCTTTTGGCTCCTACTGACCAGTTGGAAAAGCCTCTTCCCTGGGGTTACTATGTCAGCAAAACCTGCTGCCCTTCCTAGTGTCAACCACCAAGGAACGGAGATCTTCCCAAGACCTTTCTCCGAAAGAGAAACCCCAACCGTACGCTGGAACTGGAAGCGGTGATCTAGTGAGGGGTGGTTGGAATTAAACCCCAGATCCACAACGTACCGAGGTGGTTGCACGAGCCCGCGCCCACCGCTCGCTTTGCACGTCCAACTCATTTGTTCAAAGGTGCAAGTAGGGAAATAACAACCAGTTGGACCGGGGTAAGAAACAGTCTTTCAGCTGCCTGCTTGAGGAAGGAGCAGGGGAGCCCATAAATGAACCATTTTGCTCAGGTCAGCAGCTCCTGGAAGCAAAGGAGGCTCAGGGACAGTCGCAGGAACATCACAACAGACTCTCCTAACCAGTTGCTCTTTTTTTTCCTTCTAATTTCAGAGCTCAAGGGCTAAATAAGAAACTAACCTAATGCAGCAGCCAACAAGTTCTGCAGGGAAGAAACACGAGCTGTACCGCTTAAAAACCGAGCGGTTTAACCCATTGCCAAACAAGCCATTTGCATTAACATCGTGAAACAGGATATGAAGCACTTTGCAGCAAGAAACAGGAGATTCGCTTTATTAGAAAAATACTTTTAAGGTTCAAATTCATCCAACCATTTGCAGCCAGGGATGATTTGTAAAAGACATTATTGGCTGACAAAGCTGGCTTTTGGCTCACCAACCCCGTTGGCAATTACCACCCAGAAGGACGTTACCTGTTTCAGCTAATGAGTGAAGCCAGTGCCAAGTGTCAGGCACCAAGATCACAAAAACTGCTGTGAGAAATGGCTCCTTAGGGTCCAGGGAGAAAGCTGTTCTGACACATCCATAAGAGGCCAAGAAATTTCGCTTGGTGTAAAGGACTGAAAGTGTTTGTCAAAAATAATTGGGTATTGTCCTCCTACGCTTATCTAGATTCAATCAGAGTTATCTAGACTCTACCAGAAATCCATCCTGGGTTTGGACCAGACAAACTTCACCCAGTGAAATTAAGGAGAGTCACAATTCCTAATTGCTGTCTTAGGCAACATGACTGGAAATCTAAGGCACCCCTCAAGCAAACAAAACCAGTGCCTCTGAGTAGATGTTGTAATTTGGTTTTTTTTCAGCCTGGAATTTACTATGTCGCAAATGCCAACCCCACCCATTCAGAGGTGGTAAGACCAGCCCCTTCCCTCTGCCTGACTTCTCGCTTCCACTTCTGACCCGGGATTTTATTGCAAAGGGAAACCAGCATTATTGGCCATAAAAGGAAAAGACCCATCTGTCCCATTTCTGCAGAGGGGAGTCAACGAGGAGGAACTTCAGCCACTTCCTTAAAACTGCGGAAACACCAGAGAAACCACCATCCATCCCCCGGTCAGGATTAAAGGTTCTGCTCCCGCTTCCGTCAGGGATGCACGTGGGTACGACACTGGAGTGTGGAGGAGCACGGATGTCTTGTTTTAAAGGAAGGCAAAAGGGGAGAGAAACAAAACAAAACAAAAGACAGCAGCAAAGAGGCAGAATGGGGCGGAATTCCGGGAGCTCTGCCCCGGGCTCCCGTGCAGGTCCAATGCACGATGCTCCGTTTTACCAGGTGACCCAGCATGTTCCTTTCCGCACAATCCCACTCATGCATCTGCTGGAAAATGATGTTTATCAAGCTGAGAATCTCATTGAAACCAGGAAGGCATTTGGCCTTTTAGTTAGGACATGCTTATGTTTGCTTAACAAACCCCCATGTTTCTTCCATCAGATATTATTCTGAATTCCTGAGCTTAAACGCAGAGATGCTCTGTCTAAAAATAGGAGCAGTCAGAACCTATTTTATTCAGGAATAGTAACTTTGCTTTTATGCTTTTTTTTTTTTTTAAATGAAAAAGTATTCTCTTAGCTTTACACCATTAAACACAGCCGTACTTAAACCCACTTACACAAAGACGAAGGCCAAATGGCTCCACACTTAAAATCATTCCCCGATCGCCATCAGCACTGTACACCTCGCATTTCAAACACACCACCACCAAAAGCTGACAGGACAATTTTTTTTGTTGTTGGTTGGTGCTAGTTTCACTTTCGGAGTCACACAAACCAATGCAGTAGTATTGGGCAGAAACCACAAAACTGATTATGGCTCCAGAATTGAAAATGAACTTGAGCTTCGTCAAGTCTTATTACGGGAGATGATGTCTGCACGATGGCATTTGGGGAGGAAAGTCCGTGTAATGCTCATAGGGCACCATTAAGATCCCAAAACACCATCTATCATAGTTTTCTGGGAATAGGTTGCTGTTACTGAGAAAACTACCTAGCTGGAATTTTTTGTTAAAAAGGCATTTTAGAGAAAGTGAAAACATCATCGCTTGGTACTCAGGATGTCTCCAAGTTTCTTCCTTACTGCGGTTCCCACATGCGTGACTCGTGCATCCCCCCTCCCCTGCACCAGCCTCTCAAACCAGAAGATTTTCAGCAAGAAAGAAGCCAGATAACACTAAGAGATCTGTGTCCTTCCTCTCTACACTCAAGGAAATGTTGCTTTATCCCACACCAGACCTCGGGACAAGCCGCTTCACTCTGTGCAGCTCCCAAACATCACCAATTGCTCTCCAACCAAAGTCCCGATGGCACAGCGCCCAAGAGCACTTCCAGCATTTATATTGAATTTCATTTAGCCATGTTCAGGTGCAAAAGTTTAACCTTTGGTGACACAAACTACAACGGAGCAACTCTGCGAAATGGCTCAGTGCCACGGGTTGGATTCTGCCTGGTAACCGGAGCGAGATGCTATTGAGACCCTCAACCCTCTTCCCCGTTTTTTAATATATAAACACTACTTGACTTTCCAGGAACGCAAAGAAGATATAGTATAACATAAAAACCATAAAACCATAACTTTTTGGGTTTGGCTGGCAATCTGGAACTTCTCCCTTGAAGAGCAGCTTTTCAGAACAAGCCTGAAAAATACCTTGTCTTACACAAGAGTCTTGTTACAGAACAGGCAAGCAGAAAAAAGTTAACCTCCCTGAGACCAAATAAACCACCAAAACTAAAGACAGATCAGATAGACATCAGACAGCTCCAGGCTGCAAGGTTTCTTTGGGTGCATTGTTCAAAACTTATTATTTTAAAATCAGATCTCCACCTCTCACTAAGAGTTTGGTTGGTTGTGGGTCCCACTGCTAAACCTGGTGCCCATCTCCCCTTGTAAGAAGCCAGTGGGCTATGTTAGCTACCCCCAGCCATTTCCAAACCCAATTTATTTTATGAAGCAAGAGCCTCACAGATCACACTCAGAGGAGGAAAAAAAAAACCAAAACACACACCACGCCAAACCAAAACAGGTATAATACCTCATTTTACTGTTTCCTGATGCAAAACCTTTTTGACATGAAGCTGCTAAAAATAACCCATCCTTAAAAAGTCCCGTTATTTTTATACAGTCACAAGAATCACTGGATTGCTTCTAATTATCCCACACTTCCTTGGAATTTCTATTTGTGCTTAACAAGACACAACAGGCTGCGACACCAGTGCAATCATCACACATCTTGAATTACAGGCAACTGGATAAGTTTAGTTTCTTCTTGTGAACAATTTTGGAGAACGACAGTTAAAAAAGCGCCTGGTCTTTGGAGTCTATGTTGAAAACAGACAAGCTTACAGGGAGGTGCCAGATCAAAGCAGAAACAGATCTTACACTGGCCTTGCCTAAAAACAAACCTGGTCTCTAACAGGGATTCACAGCAGGACTAGAAATGTTCCACCTAAACAGGATCAACAGGAGATTCCTAAAAATCCCCTAGAGCAGGACTAAATCTCTTGGACTTTGCTGTCTTTCCTATAAATACACCCCTACCATTTCTGGCTTCCAGGGGACATTTACTTTCCCCCAGACAGCGATAACACGGAGGAATCTGCCCCAGGCACAACTGAAATATAAATAGTCGGCCATCTGCACCGTGCCTGCCGTACCAGCCTGGCTGCTGTGTCCTCGCTGGGGAGCGGCGACCAGCGTGCGGTCGCTGCGCTCCCAGTACGTCCCATGGCGTGAGTCAGCTAGTACTGGAACTCGCATCCAAATATTTGCATGGAAAACTTGCTGGACACTTAGTCATAGGCTGCCTGGCTCCTGCATGATCATCTTAACGCTCCCTCAACACCCCAAGGGGAAGAACGTTTCCAGAATTAACACCTACAGCCCCACATTTTTCTAGCCAGCCACATCTACTGAAGCTGGAATTCGCACCGTATTTCAACTGCTGTTATTTTACACCACTTTTTTTTTTTTGTTTCTTTCTCTCCTTTGAAAAACGTGATGCTTTTATCTGAGGAGTCATTTATTGCAATTTGTATTGTCATGGCAACACAACTCCCTCCCCTGCCCGAAACCCCAGCGCCAAGGCTCATTGTGCCGGTTACCAGACGGGCACAGGGCACATTGCATACAGATGAACGATGCCCCTCAAAGCGGTCTCAGGCCTCCTCTGACACAGCTCCTGCTACAGGGGTCTAGTCGCAACAGGGAAGGAATCTTACTAAGTCAAATTTCTCTAGTCGGACAAGGAAATAGGCTTGATTAGTACAAGGCATTTTTGTAGCACGTACATCTATGCTGGTTAAAGTGAAGAGACCAGGTTCATAACCAATCCGGGAAATACAAGGAAAAAAAATATTTAGAGCAGGTGTAAGAGGGTTTTGCTAAGGCAGCTCGGACAAACTGATAAAGAAAAAGGGGAAGATTGCTCCACAAAGGAGCGCACTGAAGAACAGGGCTCTGGAGCCCTCTGATGGCAGCTTGCTCTCAGCTGCCTTGCAGCAAAACCCCACGTACGCCTCACTGTATCTGTGTGGACAAGGATGCAACGGCATGGAGACAGAGTAGGAAAGATAATCATCTGCCTGCAAGGGAGGTTTAATAACAAACATTGAAAACCCCCACCTCCAGCTACTTGACTGCTCCCCATGTGTGTGCAAAGACTGGAAAACTCTCTTGTTTAAAGGATGAGACCAACCTCCTCCTGAGCTGAAGTGTTGCTTTAGCTACAGAAAGGCATGAGGGGCGCTAAGGAAATGACTAAATCTACTGCTCCAGTACTAAAACTGCTCCACAGGGATGCCAGGCTGCCCAGTGCCATGCAGGAAGGCCAGACTGGTTTCATCCCAATCACTTCTTGACTGCTCCAGTCCATTAGAGTCTGACAGAGCCACAGAGCTCAGTTATCCATGGGTGAAAATCTCTGGCCAGCAGATGCTTCGGGAGCACGCGGTGAGGAGGCGGTTTGCTGCTAGCAGGCAGAGCCCAGCTGCTTGGTTCCGAAGGGGTTACAAAGATTCAACAGCAGGGAAATATTTATGGAGAAAAGATGCTGAGCTGTGCATGTTTCCCAGGCTGGAGATGGTTTTAATTTACCTCTTGCAAAGGCTGTGATTATTTGCTGCTGGTTTTTGTTGAAAGCAACTATTGCAGGCTCACTTGCTCCCTCTGGTGTCACAGCCCTGCAGCTGATTTAGAATAAAAACACTCCCTAAACCCACACAAACTACAAGGAATTCTGCTTTTTTCCTTGTCTGGGAAAGAGGGGAAAATATTTATAAGCATTAGCAATCACCACGGCCTTGCCAGGCGCAAAGCATTCTTTGACTACAGCACACTAAGGACATTACAGATATCTCCTAGAGTTTCAAACTATATCCACAGAGCCTCCTCTTTTTCCACTTCTCCCCTTTGGAGACCAGTTTCTGCCTGAATTTAGCTGAACCGCAACATCCACCACACTCCTCACCAGGTCTTCCATTGCAGCAGCTCCCGAGTTCATGGTTCTGGTCAGTGTTGAGATGCTGCTATTAAAATCTCAGCTTAGACCTTCTTATGAGCACAGGGATTTTAAAACTAGGAGAGAATCCTCACCATTAGCTAGACTGGAGTCTTGGCACCCTTGGGACCAGCTGTACTCTGGGGGAAGCAGCTGTGGTACCTCAGTCTTATGTCACTCCTTAAACTCCAGAAACCTGCACAGCCCCACAGGCAAAAAGGAACCAAGGCTTCAACATGATTCAAACTATCACCTCCCCTTCAATACTGCCTGCCCAAGCGTTTATAGTACTAGATGCCACCTTTCGCTGCTTTCTTCCAGGCCCAAGCTGCTCCTCCTCTGTTTTGCCTTTGTGTTTCTTCTCCCTGACTCTCATCACCGAGATGCTGTGTGGTGCTGCTGTAGCACCGAGGGCAGCTGAGACACCGCTCCTTGTCCCCCCTGCACCCCCACAAACACCACAGCAGCATCACCTGCCCCACATGTCTCTTCCCCAAACCGGCAGCAGCGGCTTCCCCAGCCTGGCAGAATCCCTATTCCTAGATTAATACATACCTTGAAGGGAATCATACATACCTTGAAGGGAATCATAAATATTTGCTCGGATTTTCTGTTAATCTTGCTATGACACAGCTATTAGGATTACTGGAGTGTGGGTTGATAAGCAATGTGGTAAAGTGCTGGAGTGTTTCAGGAGATGACAGGTACATCTCGCTGTATTTTACTGAGGTGGATGCCTTGGTGACCTGCGCTAGTCCACTTGGAAAATTACTACGAGAGAATAAAGTCTTAAAATATGAAGTGGGAGGTGGAGTGGTGCAAAGAGGAGTTTATTTCCAGAGCAGCCTTTTCTAAGTATATGCATAAACATCTGTATTGAACACTAAGTGGAGAGTTACAAACAGAAACAAGCAGAAAAGAATCCGATCAGGACCTTCCCACACACCCAATCCACGAGCATCAGTTCAGCAGCAGGAGAAATCCAGGGACCCCAATTTAAAGCAAAACCTTTCTCTCAGTATATACACAGAGAAACAACATTCACCCTGGAACAATAACCGCTTAACAAACCACTGTGCCAAAATGAAGGCTGTTTTGCAGAGTTCAGGCCCAAAGCGGAGTTTTAGATGCAGCGATTACCTACAGCTCTCTACGTCCACATCTCTTACTCGTGAATATCAAGATGGTGCTAGTTTTGTACACCAGCAAAATTAGCATGACCCAGTATGGTGTCACCAGCAGTCCATCTAGACCTGTGTTGCTTCCTGCATAGGAAGACAGAGGGCGGTTGTATGTATATATGTGTGTGTATAAATATATATACACACACACACATATACATACACACAGGGCAGGCATTCTGCTCTGCATGGTCCAGGGACTTTCTGCACCATCGGTGGTACTTCATCTAATGGCTCCCTATAAATTTTTCTTCAGTTTGTCCTGTGGCCTTTGAATCACACACGTTCCAAGGTTGTCTCTCCCCTGGCAGGGCTAATTAACACAGCACACGATCCCCAGGAGAGCATTACCTATTGAATCCAGGCTACCGCTTCTTGCGGTTCTTCGGCTCCTTGGTCGTCAGCCAGCCACAGCTGTTCACACCTAGTCTGGCTTCGCCTGGACAATCCGGCTGAATCACAGCTTGAAATGGTGGGGTTGCAGATTGTAATGATGTTAAAGCAATAGACTTCAGCCCAGAATGAAGCCAGAAGTGACCATTAAAGTAGTGAGTCCTATAAAAGCATCTATTCCCTAAATCAAAAATTCCATTTACAACTAAGGGTAAAATCTCCTCCTTCCTTCTTCTCAGGCAAGATATCCAACTTGATCCAAAAGCTCCGACTCGCAGCACAGGTTTTCAAACAGCTTTGCCTTTTAGATTTTTAACACCATCTTATCATTACCTGCTACATTTAAGAAGTTACATACATCTCTGAAGGTGCACGTTTACAGACTCATCAAGTTATTTCATAACATTTCTCTATAAAGAGTTAACTTTAACATCTTACCGTAAGGCAGAATTTCTAGACTGAGGAGAATACTTTTAAACGTTTTCTAAGGGTCTTCTAGCCTCCTGCCATTCTTGACTAAGAATCGGAACAAAACACTTGGTGTCACTAACGCCATAATATAAAGAAAATAAGATCTTTCTCCAACTCTACATGTCCTCGGCACAAAAGTCGAAGGACTGCAGCAGCTTTCCTGGTAATTGCACTGCTAGCTTTCACTTCTCCATGGTGATGTGGGGTACTTCAGAGGAACCACTCAGTCCAAATTTTAAGGATATGACATGTCACCAAGCCCACAAAAAGCAGTGAGAAAGCCCACTGATACTCTGGGCATAAAACAGGCACTGAGCAGAAAGGAATCTGGGGCAACACATACAACAGATCATGGGAATTTTGCATCTTCCTGACAAGTAGTTGTAAAGAGTCCACGTGGGAGACAAGTCAGAGGATCTTGGGCTGTTCTGGTACAGCTGTGCGGTTGCACAACTCATCACATCCACGAACAGTCCCCACAATGCGCTTTTCAGGTTTACACAGCCCAATGAGCCAAGCCAGCCTTCCCCCCACACCGGCCGGCTCCCCAGTGCCTTCAGGCTCCTCAGGGTCGGGACTGTTGATCCAGTCTTACAAGTCATGAAAAACCTAGAGAAAGGATGGATGGGAACAGCAGGGGAGTGTGTATGTGCAGGCACGCACACCACAGTAACACAGACACTTGCATTTGCAGATACTTTCTGAACACTGCAGATGACAGCCCAAAAAGCTGAAGAATAATTCTCTCTTTCAAAATAATAAATAATCGGTGTCCTAGCCATGGCAACTGGCTACATATAAATGGATGCAGGCAAAGGATAACATGTCTCTTATTCAGCAGCTACTTCATTCCCATTTAACTTCCAGAGCTCACAGGAGGGAACAGCAAAGCCAACAGCAACGGCGAATGCACGGCAGCTTCTGTCTGATCAGCTCAGCTCGTTCCTCACCCTGGCTCTGCTCGCAGCTGGATGCCCCTCGCAGCAGCAGAGATTTGAGCCAAGTGCAATCTGAGAAAGCGCGTACGCTTTTACACGTACGGCCATGCACAGCTATTGCTCGCCGCTCCTTTTCCTCTGGCACGAGCTGCCTGCATTGGGACTGAAGTAACTCATTTTATACGGCACGTTTTAATTTATCTACCTACAGAGGTAAAGCATAAGGAAGGCAATTGCAAGTGTCACGGCAATAAGAGGTCAAATTTCAGACAAAGAACCTGATCCATGTGTTTGGGAGTATGTGAGGTTGGTACCTGGTCCTCCGGGGATCACTGCATTTCTCTGTATGATCATCACTTTTCCTCATTTACAGGCTTTTCGTTCACAGTGCTTGCATCAAGAAAAGGAAAGTAAACATAACTATATATAAAGTCCTGCCTTTCAAAAGGCCACCTTAAGAGCAAAGCTTGTTTTTTTTACATCGGGGTCAGCTTTGACTAGGTAAAGGGTGCTTTGCTTTTAGAGGACCAGCTCAAAACAGCTGTGTTAAGTCTCCTGTGCAGAACGTGGTTTAGTCTGGCAGATGGAGATGCTAAGGAAAACTCATTAATCTGTTATCACTTTCACCCACCCACAAAAATCCCAGTGGTCTGAAGTCATGGGTTTCTGACACAAATCTAGAAATCTATAGCTTGTACAACAGCTGCAGCCAGAATAAAGTTCCAGGAAGAAAAAAAAATCATTTAATTACATGGGTAGATCACAATTGGTTTACTGTAAGAGATCCCTGTCTTGAATAAGGTTGCTTCTAAAAGTATCTGTGTGATTGATTGTGATACAAAACTGGAAAAGTTCCCTAATGACTCCTGTTCTTTGCTCTGCATGCCAGAAATCCACCACAAAGGGTTAAAGCCACAGGAAAACAGACTCCAAATAGAAGCTTTTCTTAAAAAACACCCCAGGTTTCACGTGCAGACAGAACAGCTACAAAACCAACTCTCATTCACATAACCTCATCTAACCATCCTCTACCCCAAACACGGGAACGGCGAGGACAGAGGCTGAAAACAACAGCTACAAAGCCAGGCGGCCAGCATGCTGTTGTTCCAGGCTGGTTGGTGTTGTGCCTATCTCCATACCTATAAAAGTCCAATTCTGGGAGGCCAAGAGAAACTAAATATAGTAGCAGGCTACCAGCAAACACACGAACTGGCACAGCTTCCAGCTACCTGCAAGATCCATCCCTCTCTTCGCAGGCTGCTCCGATAGCTGCAATCCTTTCCCTTGTTTGGGGAGAACGTGCCGTAAGGAAGCACTGTGGGGTTTTACTTACCCGGATAATTGCACACACGCACTTTAGGATGGAGACAATGTGATAATATCACAGATACTTCTCTCTCACCCCACTTTGGGGGATCACCTGGCTCTTGCAGGTTGTTTTTTAAATAAGCCTGACATCCACTTGCAAATCGGAGGTAGCATCCTCATTTCGGGAGCCAAGGCAAGGTGTCTTACAGCAACTGCCTCTCAGCAGAGCAGAGACACCCTCCAAGAGCATCTGCTTTGTTTTAACCTCTGCCCTTAAAGGAGGACCCAGAAAGGGGATGAAAACTAAACACATTCTAGCTGCAGACTGGCTTTGTTGGTTTGCATGAAGCTGGATATCGCGGGAGGGCTTTTCAATACAGAAAAGGCCTCGGGGAACGATGCTCACCTCAGCTTCCAAATGGCATCTCTACCACTAACAGCCCACGGATATTGTGTTTTAAGCAGCAATCCTGAAGATAGACCCCAATTTTGACTGGGCTTTGAGATTTCGCTCCAAGGCATGCATGCTCCCAACAGGAAAAATGAGGTCAAAGAAGCTTCTTTGGAAAAAATAAATAGAGCAATAAAGCATTCTTTCAGATTAGCTTCACAGAGTATAAATCACTGAATACAACCATCTTATCTTGTTGGCAAATGGTATGTTACACAGTGTCCAGCTTCACAGGAAATACACTGGTTGGTCTGGAGGGCAAACTGCCTTTTCATTGTCTAGAAAAATGCTGCTCTTTACTTTTTACAAGATTTGTTTGCTTTTAAAAAAAACATATGATCCCTAAGCGCTGCCAAGCCTGCCTTCCCTCCTGTCTTGAGGCTTTCCTGGATGCCTCGGGACTTTACAGCAACCTTGCAGCAAAACATAATCTACCTCTTTTTACCAGAAGGACGACTTGTTTAAAAACAGGTCCCAGCTGCCCTCCTGCTGTTCCCCAAATGGGTGGGCAGCAGCAACCACAGAACCCCTCGGTGAGGTAAAGCCTTCCCCACACCCTGTTTTCCGCCTCCATTTGTCCCTTCTAAAGTCAAACATTAACACGAAGAGCACCCGGCGAGGAAAGCAGCCACCGAATAGCTAATGGGTGGTTACAGAACCATCACTGGCTGCGGGATTCAGCGACAGCTACGCCTGTTCAGTATTTTGGCACTGATTTACGACAAGTGTACTTGTGTTTCCATTAGCCGCAGCTCTCTCGGTTGACCCCTCGGCTTGGAGAAGCAAACTCGACATTAAACTCCCATCAGCTTTCAGTCCCGCTGACCTCATTCCCAAAACTTGCAGCGATGTTTTACATCAGCCAGGGCTGATACATTCCATTAATGCTCCCTTGACTCAGGGAAACATCTGCTCTGTTTACACTGGTAGCAGCACGGAGACCACTTAAGCATCACCTCTGGTCCCCGAACCCACGGCGAGAGGAGCAGCCGCACACAGGCCAGGCCCTGGACCTCCTGGTCCTCAGCACCACGACTCAGCCATTAGTTATTCATCAGGGCAGAGGTTGCTTAAACCATCGAGGCGCAGGAGAGGTGTTATGTAGTAGCAAAGAAGGTGGTTACCTTCAGGCCACAAGCGCAAGCTTGAGAAAGGAATTTGTGCTGACTCTAGCTGAAGATGAATAGGTTGACTGGAAATAAGGACAGTTTAAGAGTGCCAGAAAACAAGGAAATTTTTTTAATCCCAATGGTTTTATGGATTCCTATGTTCAGGCAGAGATTCAATGGCTGCGGCTGATTAACGCAGGTCAGAGCTCACACAGGGAGGGCACCTCTCTCTGTGCCACCTCCCCAAACACCCCACTGGGGTGCTGGGTGCCAAATGGACCCTTGCACCCCCGGATCCACGGCCAGGGCAGCAGTACCGGCACGGTGGCTCTTCCACAGCAACAGGAGGAGACCCCATACCCTCCTGAAATCAAATCAGAGCTCATCCAAAACAATCCCCCCAGGCATCACCTTACACACCACAGCTTACCAGCAGCCACCAGCTTCTTACTGGGAAATCCTGACAGCTCTGAAATACCCATTAATGTTGGGGATGGTTTTCTATCTGTACCACACGCCAGATGGTTATGACAAGTCTCCACCAGATCAAGGGGATGCTACTACATATTTTCCCCAGGATTTTTGACAGCCAAGACCTCCAAATGGCAAAACCCTAAAACACTCGTTGCTCCTATTGTCCCCACTGTTAGATGTGCGTTAAATTAACCCCTGATGGCTTCTGTTGCTGCTGGAAGCTTTCTTTTCTATTAACCTTCTAGTCAAGGCTGCAGTTGCTAACAAGCCCATCAGGAGACATAAAAACATACAGTGGCCTTGGAATATTTGACAGCATCTGTCACAAATGGAGATAGAGCATGCCACATATGGGGACATTCAGCAAGGCTCGTAAGTTTTTATTATAATGAAGTCAGGAACACGATCAGCTATTTCCATCACTATCATTTCACTGGTACATGGATTTGCTGCATTTTACATTTTTGCCCTTTTACAGAGCTTTGTAAAGCTTGGACTAGGAGCTCACGCAACAGTTAACATCAGAGGACCACAAAAAGACCTCGATTCTCACAGAGGTCTTAGGCGCTAAAACCACAATTCAGATACCCCTGTTAAAAAAAAAAAGAGCAAGAAATCCACTCCCAAAACACTTTCACTCCCCCTAAAACAGCATGCTAACGAAGGCTGGTTTGGCAATTCGGTCAATCCAACCTCACGGATGCAGAATACGATGGCAGGTACTGGGAAGAGAATAAAACCCATATTTGCTCTCAATCTTCTGTAATACGTCAGGGATAAGTGACACGATCTGCACAAACGCTCCCTGTTTTTCACCTCACTCCCAGTGTCCAAGGTGTCAGCAGCGCACGGTTTTGCCAATTCCACCGCAAAGCTGAAGAACTGACTTAAAAAGCATTTTTTGCCTAATTCTCTTTCAACCAAAGAGATGAAAAAAATCAGTGGAAGAGGAAGAAGCTGGCACAGAGTGAGACAACTCAAATTGTCCCTTTCCAGTTCCTTAATTCACACGTTAGGGGATAACCACAGCTGGGAATCTCAATCTCTGGAGCAATTAAAATTAAATTCAGGGAATGAGGCCTTATGCACTCAAAGCTTCATTAACCCTGTTGCCTTTAAATTAAATATGTGCACATGAAGTTTTGGACAGATAAAGCATTTGCTTTACTGACAATGCACAGTTTTAAAGGCAAATCAGTACTTGCCTTTAAAAAAAAAAAAAGAACACTGGGCTCATAAACTTCAGCCCTCTCAAGCTCCACAATGGCTTTATTAAATAGGTGGTAGAAATTAGTGTCTTTATCAACTCCCATTTAATGGGAATGTCTGCTTTCCCTCAAACACCCTAAGCTGCACCAGCAAAGCTCTGCTTTGGGCTCATTTCAAGATTACAGGCAGCCCCACCAACACCACAGATAAAATATGAGTCAGGATTTAAGAGCCCTACACTTACAATGACCAGTTAGAGAAATAAAGTTGGCTAGCTACGGCATGATTGATTTTTTCAGCCCACGGAGAAGAGATTAGAGTAGCCAGCCTCTCTTTTAAATACTGTTCATCCCTACAAAACGCTCAGGCCGGTGCCAACGGCGCTGTGCGACTGGGACAGTTTAAAGGATAATCTTT
Source organism: Caloenas nicobarica (assembly GCF_036013445.1). NCBI lineage: Eukaryota > Metazoa > Chordata > Aves > Columbiformes > Columbidae > Caloenas > Caloenas nicobarica. Next base: position 3,734,778 of record NC_088258.1, on the reverse strand, counting down.
GAAAGGGGATATTGTCAAGCCTGCCCAGTCTAAATATCCAGCTTGCTTGGTGCACGTTCCCGTCTGACTTGTGAGGGAATTGTGCTGCTCGTGTGCTGGCCTCATGGCTTTGTCGAGAATATAAATGAAGCATGGTACTGGTTTATCTGGGTGCACGACCACCTAGCAGGGACTGAGCACAAAGCGCTTTGATGCTTCCCCGTATTCACCCAAAGGAGGGTCACCCAGCTGATGCACGCACTGGTCACACATACTGGGACCAGTAACAAGGACAGGGAAGAAACACACAGTCCCTTCCCCTGTGTCTAAGAGACTCCTAAGGAGTCACAGAATCGCAGAATGATTGTCTGTCCCCTGGAGCCCACCATCTCCCTCAGAGACACTCTCTTATCCCCTCATCAATAGTGAGAAAATTTATACCTCTGGCGGAGATTACTTCAGTTCGTCTTTTTTCTTTTAAAGCATCTTTTTGGGAGACTTCAGACTTCTGCCAGCACACACTGATGAGTTTTGTGTTTGTGTTTTATTGTATTTTGTGACCTATGTATTTTAGCTGTTTTAACTATTTCAAAGAAAAGAGCAGGTGTTTAAAGAGATTACTTTCTCTAACCACCACTTACCATAAGAGTCGATATGTTTTGCAGTAAATGACACTTCCCTTTTCACACTTGCTCCTCTCTCAAGGAGCAAGTTAACACGACAGCACGGCTGTTCAGGCAAGGCCTCCAAGGGATGCCAGGTTCCCAAGTGGGTGTTCTGCCCAATTGAGCTCCGTTAACCAAAAGCAGGAGAGCCAGACAATTCCTTACGCTTACAGCAGCCCAGGATTCACAGGTTAATTGCCGCATCCCCCAAATAACGTTCTCGTTCTGATTTCATAGCAGACATATTCTCTCACACAGAGCACGGAGAGCTGTTTGCTGCTAGAGGATGCCCTTGATACAACCAAGGACAATCTGAACACATCGAGCGTGACAGGCTCTCACCGAATGCAAAAATAAACGCAGGCACTTATGCTTCCTCAGCTTTTGACACCAACAGGGGAAGGGGCTTCGTACTACAGTGCCAGCAATGAAGAGCACATGAATTTTGTGATGCTTGAAAAGCTATCAGGCAGAACACAACATATCACTCCATCCCTCCGCTCCTGGAAATTACAGGTCCATTAACCTTTCTGTGTGTGCGAGACGGTTTTCCCATCTGCATGCAGCAAATAAGCAAGGAGAACACGCATGGTGAATGTGCGCAGGTGCGATACCGGGTGAAGGAGCCTGTTTCCAATGCAAACCCGCTCGTACAAAGAGTTCTGCTCCCCACTTCTGATGCTATCATTTTATGATGGCAACATTTCCTGACCCAGTTTTTATCTTGCTCCTCATTCCTCTGCTACAAGCAGTAATTAGTAATGTCAGTGTTCTAGCTGGATTGCTACAGCCCCATTAATAATGCAAGAGTAGTAACAGAGAGAGAGCAGAAGAAGAGAGGCTTGAAGGTTAAAAGCAATAAGGGAATGCATTTTGGGGGACACTGGAAGGGGACAGGGAGGAGGAGGAGGAGGAGAAGAAACACTGGCCTACTGAGATTATAAGCCATACACTTCAAAACATATTGTTCCTTTCAGGTGGAAGTGGTGGGTGAGTCAGTCACAGCTAATTAGAAGATACTATGCAAATAAGAATGACACACAGAGGTGATCTTCACTATATTAGAAGAAAACTTCTGTTTCACCTCCTCTCTCCCCCTCTGAACCTGCTGCCTCACCACTTCGTGTTCCCGTTTCTCCATTACTCATGTTTCAGAGGTCAACGGTAACCTGGCATCCGACACATGACGCACGCTGAAGTCTCACCTCTCCGGAGAAACTTCCACAGAGATCAGCCCGGACCTGCCCATCTGCAGCCAAACCTTTAACGCCCAAGCTGCTCCTGGTGCACCTTAACCCGAGGCTCTGCTGTTTATGACATGTACTCTGGACCTAAAATAGTGCGGGATTTGAGGACGTAACCCAGCATCTCCTTGTGCTTCCAAGGCTAGGGAGTCTTCTCCAACACAGATTGCAGCTCCTTCAACAGCTTCACCACCACATAATAACTGAATACAGCTACCAGAGCTGCATCCTTGACTACATTGCTTTGAAACTTCTCCCCCTGCCACTCCTTTTCCTGCTAAGTCCAGCACAGAAATAAAAGAAAAAAAGGAACCTACAGGTTTGGTGTTGATTCCTCAGCTGTTCCTACTGCTTAATGAAAACTTGCATTGACAGTGGAAGGGCTAAAACTGCCTCCTGCAGGCCAGGATTGCAGCTTGTTTGGGGCTGACTCTGGTCCAACACTGAAAAGCAGGCAACTCCTAAAGGGGTTGGTGCTCCCTAGTTTTCTTGAAGATTTGCAATACACATGAGCTAACTTTTAAAGGTCATTTAGTAAAGTTGACCAGCCACACTATTTCTCTCCTGGTGTTTGGCATTTACAGCTTCCACATGGTACCAGGCATCTTGTTGGGGGTGATGTATGAACAAAAAAGAAACATATGCTCTTTCTATTAGCTGAAATCACACACACCTCTCCCTCTTGCAGTATATATTCCAATATATCAGCTTATCAACATTATTATTTAACTGCAGCATAGCTTCCTCTGTCACTTAAGAGAAGGATTCCAAAGTCTTCCAGCGTGAAGGGCTCAGATGATGACCCAGAATGGATAAAAGTCCAGCAGGCTCATCCAGATGAGCTCACAAAAAGAGTGGCAAAGGTAGAAAAAAAAGATTGGAAAAAGATCAGCTTAAACTGCATTGCTTTTTTAAAGAGACATTTCAAGTATCACTTCCTCTGCAGTGAGGAAGTGAGAGGAGCTGGAGGTTCTCCGATGCAAACAGCTTCCCCCCGCGACAATGATATAAAAGGATGAGTGTTTTTAAAAAGAAAAAAAAAAAAAGACAAAGGAAAGCAGGCCAGCCCTGAGCACACTGTGACCAAATTAGGAAACAAATTCTACTGACAGTCTCCAAAATGGACATCGTCTGCACCAGCCTTGTATTAGCTCAGGAAGTCTGCTGACTGTGTCATCTGCTGAAATCTGTTTATGTGCAAACAGAAAGGAGAAGCAAAAACACCTCCTTGTGCTACACACACCAGGTTAGGCCATCTCGGTGCTCTGGCCCAAAGCAGCAGACAGTCATCAGCTGCCCTGACACCAAAGTATTCGAACCCTCCACTGCTGACTCACATCCCCTCCAAAGATAACACTGCCCCAGGAGTGCTAAGGTAACAGCAAGATGAGGTGTATGCAGAGATCTGGGGTTTTTTAAGTGCATTTTTAAAGTGGTTAGCTGTGGCAGATGAAGCTGAGGTTAGAGATCAGTGATTACTATGACAGGAATGTGAGGGGGAGGCAAGAGAGAGAGAAGACGTAGCTTCTTGACTAAGGTCAGAACGACGTTTTTAATTTAGCTTGGGAACAGCCTTTTTCCATCCTCTCCAACCTCCATTTCCACCGCAGCAGCAAAATGGTAACCCTGCTCTGATGCTCTGCAAATACAAGTAGCACCAGGCAGAGTTTTAACCTTAAATTGGTCCCTGGTGCCACGAAGGTACCGAACAACCACAGCGGTGCCAGGGCAGCTCGGTGGCATCGCTACCTGCTGTGAGGACAGACAAGTGACAGAGGTTAAGTTACCTCACTGCTTTAAACTGAAACAAATCAGGCAGCGTGAGCACTCTGGTCCATACAGAGGCTTAGGGTTTCTCCCTGATATTAGGGTGATCACATTATTTTATGTTATGTTACCCCTCCTTTTGTTCCTTGCATGAAACAGAAGAACACCACTCCTCCCTGCCTCATTCAAAGGGATCTAGGATAAAAAGCAAAGCCCAGCTCAGCCTCTGCTCAACCCTCAGCACAACTACAGCCTTCAGGGTCCGGTTTGGCTATGGGAGCGCTCCAGGGACTTGCCCCGGCTTATCTCCAAAGACATCACACATCTGCACTGAGCACCACAGGTTTGCAGCTGCTCTCGGCAGCTCCTTTGCCCAAACAGTTGCAGGCTGTGCCCCGGGAGGGAAGGTGGGACGTGACTGCCAAAGCTCAAGTTTCCATCCCCACGTGAAGTTGTGCTCAGTTTATTACCTCTGGGCCTTTCCTCGGCAAAGGACACAGCTACAAAGGGAAGATAGCACTGCTACCTCTTATGGACCTGACAAAGAGGTATTCACTGGTCAGTAAACAGTGGGAGAATTGCCTTTTTCACTGAATGGATATTGCTATATAAGGCAGAAAGCAAGCACAGGAGTAAGCTTTGTTGCTTGAAATTGCACTGACTTAACACAGTCTATTTTTAAAGGGACTAGTCTGAGTTCTTGCTTTCAGCAGCTTTTTTTTTTTCCCCTCTAAGAGACAGATACCCTATTTAAATTGACCTCTTTCCTCAGGTCCATTTCCAGGCTGGGCTTCACCCTCTCCTCCTCTGTCAGACTCATTTATCAAGTGGAGCATTTCCACATACCACTGCATAAATAGACTTGACCTTGTAAAAGCAGCAGCACCTGAGCTCCTGATGGAATCTCTCCACCCCACCACAGCAGTGAACCCAGCCTGCTCCTACTCTCTTTCCAGGTGAGGTATTCTTGGAGCTTCTACAGCCCCTTCCTACATGTCCTGAGGAAGATTGGCAGGTACACAGACAAGGCAAGGAGCAATTTTGGGCTGATCATCGTGCCCCCTCTTTGGAAAGGGGCATTTAGGAGCAAGTTACCGCTGGTACCAGTCGATTCTTGTAGCTGCTCCCAGCCCAGCCCAAGCATACACCAAAGAGCAAGCTATGGGATTTACCCGGGGACACAAATCATTCCTGGCCCCTGGCTTTGCTGGATGCTCCTTCTCAGCCAGGGAGCAAACTGTAGGCATGGACCGCCCCGCTTCCAGGGAAGCAAGGAGAGCCCATGGCATGTGGCTTTTCCCTTTATCCCCTTGCAGCCCCCTCCAAAAGATCAGTATCTTGCCCAGCAGAAAGCCGGGGACGAGCAGATCTCCCGACTCTCAGCACTCCCCATGCAACTTTGACCCTGCGCTCCTCGACGGGATGCACCACGTGGTTTAGCATGCGCATCCTCTTCCTACACGGAACTGTACGCTTAAGGCTTTGTTGTACCAGGAGCACCCTCCTGTTATCTACCTTCCTTTAGGACTTGGCAATAAAACCTACCGGGGTGTTATCTGCCGCCTACAATCACCTCAACCCCACCTTTGGCCTTGGTCCCTCCCTCCTGCCCATCCCTTTGAGGAGAGATATGGAAATCAGCGGCGCTCCCGGCGATAGCATCGCCTTGCCCGCGGCACCGAGCGCCGTGGCTGCCGACGAGTTTCAATGTCCTTTTATGGAAGAAAAATGAAAATCGCCTGCCCGGCCGCGGAGTGCCTCAGAGCCGAGATGACAGACGGAAACTTGCCATTTGTTGTGGTTTTGGCAGTAACAGAGCGGAGCGTGTTCCCATGCGTACCGCTCGTTTAAAAAGGGTGCAGCGAAGGCACCGAGCTGGAGGAGAGAGCTGAAAGCTCTGGAGCAGGAGGTTTCAGGGATGCAGCGCAAAGGAAGAAGATGGCAGAGTCGTGAAAAGGTGGCTTAGACTGTTCTGTCAGCTCAGACAAGCAGGACAGAGACCTCAGGACAAAAGCGTACACAGGCACAAGTGCTCCATTTCCAAGCCCCCGCAGTAACACAAGTAGCAAGGTCCCCCATACTGCATTTCCCTTTCTTCCCCATCCTAAAAAATTCTGCTCAGCCACATTCACACAGACACAAGAGGACGGGAATTTAAAACTGGGAGTTGGGCCCTGAGGTCACTGCCATTAGAAAGAAGTTACAGGGGTCTGGCCTGAGTGCCACCTTTGGCTCTGCTCTCCACTAAAGCCGTGGGGCTAAGCTCTAAGTAACAATCAAATCCAAATAAATACGCCCAAGAAAAAGCACACAGAGAACAGCAATAAAAACGGCTAAACAGAGAATGAGACAGGGCCATGGGACCTTCAAAATGTTTGCACTGCTGTCAGGAAGCTGAATGAGACAGCAGACTTCAACAGCTGGGAAAACATGTTGCAAAACAGGGAGAATTAAGTAATTCTCCATATGCACATCCTACTCTAAGGCATTTCGGACAAGCTCAATTTCTCCAGCCAGAACAATTTTTTCCCCCCCCCCCATGTTGCACACACATCCTGCCAGTCACAAATCTTGATATAGTTTAAACCTAAAACCATAGCACACTGGTGTCGGAAGGGCAGCTCCGGGCAGCCTCTCGGACAAACAATGCGCCCTGTGGTATGTGTTGGATGACATCCTTGGAAGCCAATGTCATCCCCAACACATCCCCTGCTGCTGGGGACTCGATTACACAAACATTTCCCCTCACGCCCTATAAAACGCTTGCAACTGGATCATAGGTGGCCAGGGCTGCCTCACTACATCCCTCCGAAGCACGAACAGCTCCGTGCCTCATCACCACACCAGGTATGGAGATCGCAGCATTGCAGTACGCCCCTCAGCCGCTTCTGTAGCTTCAGGTCTTGTTGATCACACAACTATTTATTTCAACAAGGTCACTCGCGTCAAAGTTGCTGCAAATCGTACAACGCGACTTACACTTATTAACATCGGTTGGGGATGCAGCATTAGCACCCCGCTAAGAGATGCCGTGTTCAGGCACGGCTTGCTGGGCAGAACTCTGTACGAGCTTAAACCTGCCTCGCTTTCAACAGAAACATGAAGCTTAAAAGCAGCTGGGTGCATCCATTCCTAGCCAGCACCTTGAAATCAATCCTGAAACATTCTAGCAGCTTAAAAACAAGTCCCCTAAAACACCACGTCTTAGTCCTGCAAATAAGAAGTACACACAAGGATTGCTGTGGCCAGAGAGCCTAACCTGAATATGAAAAAGCAAGAGAGAGGAGACTTTATGAGCATTGATGTGCCCGTGTCAGACGGATTTTTCCAGCGTGACAGTTCAGATGCCCTGCAGGCAAACCCCTTCCCTACACACAGCGTCAATTAATGGGATGCGCTAAGGACCCTGAGCGAGAGGGGCAGCTCCCCGGTTTGAGGACGATGCAATTTAGCACCATGCAACCACACGCTGCTGCCTCTCGGTGTCCAGCCTGCACCGAGGCAGACATCAACTCGGTGCAATTAAGTAAAGAAAAAAAAATTAAGCTACACGAAGGAGTTTTTAAAGGAAAAACTCTTGGAAATGCAAGCCCCTGCAATGTGGCCTGGGTATGAAATGCGTGCAGAGGGTTTTGTGCACCGAGGGACAGTGCTGCTCTGTGCATGCATCATTTCCATGGCAACAGCAGCTTTTACCTCCCCATCTCTTCATGCTGGCTGAAAGCCCCGCAGTGCTTTGTGCTGAGACTGCAAAGAGGGGACAGACCATCTCCCCCGCCACCTGCAACACGGCGCTGGGGACAGCAGCAAGCAGGGCAGGAACAAAAGCCTTGTCTTCACCAACAATATGGGGTCTTGGGAGGAGGAAGGCAGAGCAGAAAGGACACGGAGTTCCTTTTCTGGTGGGAAACAGCACTTCCCCCAATGCGCAGAAGTGCAAACTCGCTTCCCAGCGCTGCACAAGTCAACGAGCAACATGTGCCTTGCCTGGTTTTACCAGAATTGCCAGCTTTGGTTTGCTGGGTCAAAGTACAGGGAGGAGAAACACACATCATTAGAGATGAGAAATTCAAGAGCTGCTTCCACACAAGGATCTCTGTGCAGAATAAGATGGAGGGTGACCAAGAGGGCTGGCAGACCCTCCTGTCAGGGGACGCCTGGCCCCATGTGCGGTCAGTGACCCGTTATAGAGCAACACCCCAAAACTCAGACAGGTCTGAGCAAAAGCTGCATCTCCCCCACCACCAGTTCTGACCGCGCACACACACAAAGGAGAATGCATTTATAGGGTGCCTTGGGAAACATTTTTCCTTAGCTAATTAAGCTTTTTCTCCACCCTGCAGTTTGTGACAGTAAGATTCAAGCCCCGGCCACCAAACTAGGAGCCAAAGTTGACACCAGGCAGCTGGAACCACAGTGGCCCTGGCAGATGGTGCAGACTCATGTCCTTACGGACTGGCAGCTCTGCCCATTGCTGGGGTTACAATTAGTCATGTTTTGGTCCCTGCAAGGTGCAAATGACTTGAACCACAGGTGAGATGCACAAGAGTGACCTGGCTATGGCTACAACTCTTATTATTGAGCCCAACACACACATACATACAGCCAAAATGAAGGTTTCCAGCTGGTTCCCATCACTTTACAACTCATCCAGAGCTGGCCTAAATGATCAATCAACCTCTCTGCAAGATTTAAAGGAAAGCCTGAGAGTATCAACATGAACTCTCAAAGCGAGACAAAAGATCCAGGTGATGGAGCACAGAAACACAAGAGGTCCACCATCTGGGTCCTCCTCTCCCCACTATTGAGAAGCACGGAGGTTTCAGGAGAGGCACATTTTGACCTTTCCCTTTCCACGCTTCCCCTCGCTTTAGGTTCAGCTGTGCAAGTACGGTTCTTCCAACCCGGGAGGGACTCCTTCCAAGGATCAGTCATCACCAGCATGGAGCCTGCCAGAGGCACCACTAGCAAAGCCAACGCATCCTCTCCAACCTCTGCAGAGTTCCCCAGATAAGCCCTTTCCTCCCTAAGGGCAAGAGTTTCCTGCAAGCAAGAGCATTAACCAAAATCCTTCATTCTGGAGAGAGGCGAGATAGCGGGAAGATGAAGAATCACTGCAGTTGCTGCTGTGAAACACCACATCCTGCTATCCGAATTCCTCACCCTCGGCTTCAAATCCTGAAGTCGTTCAAGACTTCTAAGAAGAGCACAAAGCTACTCAGCAGATTTTCAGCTAATGAATCAACACAAGCTGTCCAGGAAACCAGAAATCCAGCCCACTGGAATGCTGCAAGCCCAGGGCGGGGGGGGACAGGCAGTATGCTAGGAAGGAAATGAAACAGCAAACCAGAAGGAAAGGGACATTTCAGCACTGACTCTTCTTACCACAGTTACTGTGCCGCATTATACATTTTACAAAAAAAAAAAAGCTACTTCAATTCATTTTGCACATTGAAGCATTCATGTTCTTGAAGCCTGAATTTTGTTCTGTGGTGCTGACACATGTACATTTTGAAAACAACTCGTTTTTTGGAAAAAAAAAATTTACACGTGAATCAACATTGCCACCTAGTGACCAGCAAACCTCCTTGTGCACGACACTTGGATGATCCATCACAATCACATTTCTTTCCCAAATGCTAGAGGTGGATGTTATTATAACAAAATGTTATCTGCAGATTAGATATCTAAAATGGAATCATGCTTCTTTCATAAGCAGCTTTGCCCCTCCAGTAAGTTCAATTTTCACTACAGAATGCAAAGTTCACTGCTGGCAACTTCAATTTTTCCAGACAACAGAATTTGACTTCCTATTACTTTCTCAACACAGGCAAATGGCAGTTATCATGTCAATATGAGAACCTAAAGCTACGGCAGCTACAAGCATAAAATTAATGCACTCAAGAGGAATTTCAGTGATTAGCAGAAATCTCTGCTGGGAGAGGGGCAGTTCACTGCCTATTGCACAAGAATTCACTGTTGTGGCTGAAGTTACACAAGATGCCTCATAGATTCAGTGCTAAACACTGATACCGTACTGGTCTCTGCTCACTAGTACCAGATATAAATGGGGTTCTGCAAACATTCAGGAGACTGGGAAACACGTTTCTATGCTTCTATTTTTCCCTAGAACAGATGGTGCAGGAGCAGCAGCAAGATTTCCCCACCCTGTCCCCCACTGCGCCTGGTGATTCTCCCACTATGGCTATTAGCAAACTTTGAGAGAAGCACAAAGATCTTCTGCCCTTTGGCCACATTTCAGTGGGCTCTTCAAACAGGTTTTTTGTCACTTCAAACTGAATCTGTATTCAGGTGACAGCATAAAAGAAAAATGCAGATGCCAATTCTCTTAGGGATAGCACGTAAGGTTGTTTCAGAAGTTTCATTAGATAAAGAATCACAATTTGGTTTTATGTCTTTTAAACACCCAGTTCCCTTTTCACTTAAAACATTTCTGTATATACAAGACAGCAAGCTAAGGCATCTAGAAGCCTTTTTTAGCCAACATCTTCCAAGGAAAGAAAGGAATATATACACTGGTGTTCTCTTTTATCAACAGTGTCCTTACCAGCCACACAATTTTATAAGAACATCAGCAGGATGCCACAAATACTTTGGCCGCTGCCCCCATCCAGCCACGTTAGATATTAATTCACCTGCTAGGAGAGTGTGAGTTGTCCTCCCAGCTCTCCTGCCCAACACTTCAGAAGAGACCAAATGGCAAATAGCCCCCAGTTACCTTTCTGCAGCGGGGATTTGGGCAGCTGAACCGCTCCACATCGTTGTCCAGTAGAGCTGGGAAGTTACAGAATGGACACCTGCAGCCCCAAATAAGATGCCATTAATGCAGAGTATCAAACATATCTTTGCTGAAAGCGGATTTAGTCAAACAGCTATGTGGTAGTTAATAAGGCTGCCAACCAAACGCCTGCCACCAGGATGTGCTGACTACTGCCTTTTTGCTCATATTTCTTCAATCACTTCCCTGTTTGCAATCGAAATATTATATGCTCAGCACTGCTTTTGACCATGTAATTTAGAGGATCAGCACAGAGCTGGCAAGCAAGTCTTGGGGGAGACAAGTCTATTGAATTTTAATCTGCTCCTAGTCAGAGGCAGACCAACCTGAATAAAAACAGACCCGGGAAGGCAGAAGCCTGAATTTATAACATAGCTCTTTGAAAGCTCTGTGTCTCATAGTCAGCACACATTTAGAGTTTCAGAGAACAATTTTTTACAACAGTAAGTGCAGTCCGCACCCTCAGATGGACACGTACCTGACAAGCTCATCTGCACAGGCAGCAGCCACCTCCTCCTCAGCTTTCCGCTCATAGTATTTACAGAGGATGTTCTCTGGAAGCACCTTCTCCAGCTCGCTGGTGGGGAATGAACATGTGCAACTGCCTTCCATGCAGCTGAGCTCCGACTAGGGTTGGAAGGAGAGAGCTCAGGTTCAGTACAGCACTAGCAAAAAGCAAGACTTAGTACTCAGAACAATTCCAAATAAACCAGTGCAAAGCCTTGCCCTAGAGAGAATAGAGCCAAAGTCAGCAGATGACTGCCAGAGAATGGGTTTGCTATGGCAAGAACAAGACAATTTAAACAGATCAGGCCTCAAACAAACCCTAGGCATGAAGGTGCTGTTGACAGCTGGGATCACAGTCCACTCACTCCAAGATTGCAGAGCTGCCTGTTATCACTCTGTGGTCTCTGTTCACAAACAGCATGTTGTATTCTTGTCAATATGGTAATATAAAATACAGCTGACAGTTTATGTTTACATGAAATATAGATCCCAGAGTACAAAAGTATCCCACAGTTTGATCACCACAGCTCGAGGCAAAGGAGCATGTAGACCTCAGAGCAGAGCAATTCCTCATTTATAGCTCAGCAAAGTGCCAGGATAATTGGAAGATAAACTGTCAACTAAGAAGGTTAGTAGTATCATAGAGGAACCAATCCTCGAATTAAGTTGGGATCACATTTATGAAGGACAAACACCCTTAGCTAGGAGGAGACTGGGCAAGTCAGAGGTCAGAGTGTGTTCTCCGTGCAGATACCATTGGTTTATTAAGCAGAAAATAAAAACCAGACGAGTTCAAGTTATTGTTGTTACTATGAATGCTGTAGAAAGTCTTCCTAATCATCCAAGTTGTTAGGCATGAAGCACAAAAGACAGAGGTTGGCAAAACTGAAATCCTGTTCAGCTAATATCCCATTTTGAAGCTGTTGGCTTCACTTGGTGGGGAGACTAACTTGTTGGATTTCAGGACGCAAGTCCATTCAAATATTTCCTTGGAAGTGCAGTTACATCTGATTTAAGCAACACCACTCCACAAACCACAATGTGACCTCCCAAGAACAACTGACCCACTTTCCGCTTGTCCAGTTGGGAAACTCTTACCTTCCCAGAGCCAAAGACTGCCTCCTGAGCATATTTAATCAGGCACTCCTTGCAGAACAAGTGACCATCTGCACACTGAGTTAGCTCTTCAAACGCAAACTCCCCATAACAACAGCGACATTCTATCATCTGACCATCCTGCAGCCATAAACAGAGGTATTAGCACCATCACCATCAAAGCATTGATAACTATAGCAACATACAGGCACATACAACCGCAAGCCATAAACAACGCCAGCATTTATTCTAAAAAAGAACAACAGATATATACCATTCCATCAGATATCCTATTTGGTGGTCAAAACTCACTAAGACCAACGAGAAACTCAGTTTTAAGTAACTTAATACCTGCATGTCCTGCTTGGCAGGTTCTAAAAAGCTACAGAACACATGGTGTTTAAATAATTCTTAGTTCACAGGCAGAGAAGCATTTTGGGTTTTGGAAACTGCAGTTGCAGGGAAGCAGCAGAGAATACAAACCATTCATGTGGGGAAAGCCAAGCTTCAGATCTGTTGCCCTTTAAAGGAACATTTACCCACCTGCCTGGAGAGACCTTCTCTTAGGCTCTTCTCTGCAGGGGTGGAAAAGCTTGTCACTATTAAACAGTAAGTACATCCACTTCTTCAAAGGTCCAACATCTTCTCCAACGTTTGGAGAAAAATGGGCATTGAGAATGAAAAGGTAACCCATGGCTGCTGAACTGATCTAACTTTCCTCTCTTTGTTTAAAGCAAAAGATCTGATCTTCAGGTTTTTAAAGAGTCCTTTCTACAAATGAGGAATGCCTTTCCACTGGCAGAGCTCCAACAACAGCCATGATGGTCGCAGCAAGAGCAAACCTGGTCCTATTCTATTGCAATGTTTGTTCTGGCCAGTAAAGATACAAGCAGCAGCTGACTGAATTACTACAGATCATTATGCGCATCAATACTGCTGGACTCAGCTCTTGTCTACCTTTTCTAAAAGCCAGTCACTCTACGCAGGTTTTGCCAGCTCAGCAAAAGCTGCACAGTGCAAATGCAGCTTCAGAAAAGCTCCGTTCCAAAAGCCGAAAGAGTCTGAAGTAGTAAGCGCAAAACAGTGTCTATGCACAAGCTGAACTCAAGGGACTACATTATAGATACTGACCTTCTGATACTGCTCCTCATTCATCTGCAGAGCAAGGAGAAAGTCTGCATGCTGTAAGAGAGACATGTGCATCTGTATTTACAGAATAGATAAAGCAATTTTCCAGCCTCTCCACTCTTTTACATTATCTCAGGACTCACAAACCACTATAAAAGCCTCACTGTCTGCTTACAGCATCACTCAGCCCATCCTTCCAATCCATTAAGCCATTTATGATTCAGCTAAAACAGAAGGGAAAAGCAAAGATAACAAGAACAAAGAACCAAATTCTGTATTATGGAGGGCTGCTGGTTCAGCTTTCCATGGGCAGAGACGATCTCACCCAACAGGCCCTTCCAGAGAAAGCCCCAAAGAACATTCACTTTGTGTTTAAAAGGAGACACCATCCATCTGTCCAAGAGACAGGGGCCTTTAAGAAGCTACTTTAGAAAAGACTGTAGGCGTAGAGCTGTGAATTCAGTCTTGCCTCAGACGACAAGCAGAAGACAACACAGCAGTAGGTGTTGCAGGGTTCTGCTGCGAAACACGTGGTCCTTGGCACGGGACAAGACGTTCCAGAGACAGGACCACCAGCTTGTGGGAGGCGGAGGGAGTGGACAGACTGCCTTGGGCCTGGTCGTTACTCACCACCAGCACTGAGCCGCAATTACAAGCCCTAAAGCAGCAGAGAAGCTTGCTAACAATTAGAGGAAATAATTAGTAAAGCTTTTCCAACTTTGTAGCAAAAAAGGTCCAGAACAGTGTTTGCAAAAGTAGTGGCTATGTATTTGAGTATATATGAAACTCCAAGCTTGTTTTTTTCCCTTCAAAAATGAGTTACTTGGGAAAAGTCATACACGTTAACAGGTAGTAAAGGGGAAGAGAGTCAATTATTCAATATTTTGTTCAACTTTAATTTCTCAAAAAGGCAGATCTCCATGTTTAGGGCAAGACCTCTACCGTAGCTGAAGTTGTTTGCACCACAAGATCAAAGCAGCTCCTACCACTCACCTCTGCCATCTCTTTAACTTTCTGTTCATAGAATTCCTGCTCCAGTAGCACTGGTGGGAGAAGAGAGAGCTTGTCATAGGACCTCCAGTGACGCCTCTTATTCTCCAGGAAGAACATGCGCTTCTCAATTTTCACATCCCCTAAAGCAGAGTTAGATGTAAATGACATGGGATGGAGCAGCCAGAACAAAGCTCCAATCCTCCTTCCTCTGCACAGCACCAGCTGCATAACTTCAGCATCTCGAACAGAATGCAGAGGTACTAATGAAGAATATCTCCAAAACAGACACCAGACAGCAACAGAAACATCACTGTTTTGGGACCACAACCCTTTTCAATAATAGTACTTTTCTGCCACAAGCCAGCTCTGCTTACAATAACAACACGGAGGGCACAATGCATACAGCTTGGTGTTTACCTTGCTCAAATTTGAAGTCTATATATGAATACTGATTCATTTCTTTCCGCCTTTTTCGTTTCCCACTGGTTTCAGGAGACAGCTCCTGCCATTTTTTGATAGCATCTGAAAAGGTCTAGAAAACAACATACAGACTTAAATCGTGTCTGTTCCTGGAAGAAAGCAGAAGCACATACTTCAAATCAAAGCACAGTACAAACATGTGCATAAGACTGATCCAAAACCAGAAAGCCAAACACCCCATATAGAGGCAAGTACACCTCTTTCCTTTGCTCACCTTGCTGCTTTATGTACTCACAAAGCAATCATTCCATAAAAACAAAACAGTTTAATCACTACACCTCAGCTATTAACTCTAATACAACTTGTGTCCATTCTGATGCAGAGTTGGTTTGGCTCTTTGTTGTTGAGTCTGGCTTTTTATTTAATAAAAAAAATGGAGCTCAAATATCCAGTGCTCAAACAAGCAAGTGAAGGGACAAGGAGGTTTTGTTTTAGTTAAGTCCTGGAATAGCAGAGAAAGAAGCTCAAGCAAGAGGAGCATATCAGAGAGGTAGATCCAATTCAAAAGCTTGAAGCCACATTTACATTCAGTTTGTTAATACCTAAAACAAGTGTCTTTGCACTCTTACGAGGAATACGGGACTCATTCTACAAGTCATAACAAGAAGAAACACGACAGTGAGACTTTGGCTTCTCTTCAATTACATGCAGTCAGTTAACTAATACCAGCAGTTAAATATTTTTAAGATTTAGCTAAGTGTCTGGGATTTATTGGCAATTATACCACACTTCAGCAACAACATACAGGAACACTTCTCAGCTTAATGCATCGCCTACCATCAACTAGCTCGTGTGTCCCCTGTTCTCCTTGTTAGAGTAAAAACTTCCTGCAGTGTTCTGTCTGGCTAATAAATTTTGCAAGTCTCTACTAAATGGATCAATACTACTTAAAAGGAAGAATATATTAAAAAAGTATAATCACACACTAGCAGATGGCACAGAAAGGCTAAAGCCATCACACTGCTCTCCACAGACACAGGAGATAACCCTAAGAAAGAAAACAGACTTGAGCCAGAGAACCTTTCGTGTGATTGCATAGTGTCCCTTGAGCTCATGTAGCGCCCACTTGATGTCTTGGCTGCTCAGCATTTTGAAATCTGCCATGAGGAGGTCAGCTGCCTGGATAAAGCACCGCTGATCAAGTGGGGCAAGTTTGGAGAAGTCAAAGTAGTCCACTTTAGGCACCTAAGGAGAAAATGCAAGATATTAAAAGAGGTTGCTATAAATACACACAAGAACAGCCCAAACCACTCTTTCAGTGACCGGGACCTTCTGAAACACCACCCAAAATTCAGGTTACACAGCACCTAGTTCTGAGCGTGTATCTAACCGTCAGCTCAGAGCACAGCTGGGTGCAAAGCCAACCAGTGCCTGCACTTGTGCGGGTCACCTGCCCTGCGCTGCAGAACCCACAACACAACGTTCAAACCATCGTGCGTGGCTGCACGAGACAGCGAAGAGAAGATACTATAAAGGGTGAAAAACTTTATTGGCTTGAGGTTGAGAGATGCTTCCAAGAGTAGAAGGAGGTATTCAACTTTCCTCCCTCTCAGGCCACACACAGCTAGTTCAACATACACAAAGCGGCTCAGAGATTTTTTTTTTGCCAAATGGATATAAAAAAAAATTAAACCAAGAAGCTGTAGGAAGATTTGCAGTTAGGAGGCTGAAAGGCAATGCCTAAGGGCCACACAAGAGAGACCTGAGGGCCATATCTACTTCAAGTGACTGAATGACCATGCGATTCCTGTATCAATTATCAAAATGAACATTTCAGAGGGGGCAGCTGACAGGCAGGCAGGGCAGAGGGTCTCGCTGAAGGCAAAAGACCAGACACGGTGCAGCTACGCAACAGCAAAACAGGAAAGACTTGGAAGTCACCTTCCAAGCAGCTAACTGTTGCTATTTAACACAGTTTTAAATGCACCCAGAGGCCTCCTATGAAAGTCTGGCTCAACCAGGCACTCCAAGACGCACTAACAGAACCAGACATCCTGAGGTCCACTCGGGTTGAACAGACTGGATGAGAGACATGCTGTAGATGAGGATACTCTCACTTGCCTTTGTCTCATCTTGGCTGGCAAGCAGGCTGCTGCTGGGATTTAAAACCATTCTGCCTTCCTTCTTTGGGTAATCTGGATTTTCCAGAAGATAGTTGCAAAGTCTGAAAAGATAAATATAGTTACTTCAGGGTTTGGGAGCTCAGGTTCATTTCTCACTTGTCCAGTTTTTAGTATTCTATAATTACAAGTGGGAAGGCAAGCCCCTGTAAGAACCAAGGGAGGTCCTGGACCAGAGCAAACTGCAAGTACATGACTGAGAATTAAGTGAAGAATGAAAAACCATGTAAGGTGGTACCTCCTTTGAACACATGTCAAATCCTGCACGACTAACAGTTAAGGTTCTGCTACTCTGGAGTTAACATTAGGAAGACCGTACAAGAAACAACAGCCATAACGTTAGCAGCATTAATTGAAACCTAGCTGTCATCTACTGTGGCTAATACAAATGCATTTATGGAAAAAAAAGCATATAAACCCCTACGAAACCTGTGAAAGGTTGATGTCTTCCTCAACAGAAGATTATAGATTCAAATTTGAATTAAAGGCTCCAGTCTTGATCTACTTTCACGTTAGAGCAGAGACAGAAACATGTTTAAACTGTGGTTAAATACAATATATAGTCTGAACACAGGTTTCATTGTAATAAACCTTGAAATCACACCAGCAGCGTCCAACTCCCACTAGAAGCTGGTCTAGTGAGAAAAATTGCTGAAAAAACACATACTAGCCTGTAAATGCAGCATACCTGAGGTCCTATTCCAATCAAACCATAACTTTTTCAGGTAAATTTAGCTTAAATGAGTATTTCAGCTTAGAAAAGACTCTAGCAAGTAGCTTCAGAATAGCCCATTGCTGGAGATCCGCAAATCCTTTGGAAGCCGTTCTGCAAGAGAAGCTTGCTGCAAGCTGCATCTTGCTGTAGGCTGCATCGGAATCAGACTGTTCCGGCTTATTCTGAACCATCACTAACCAGCTGAGCTGCCTGGGTCACGTAACAGAAGCTGTTCCTCAGTTTCCCCAGCTGTAGAATAATATCCTTCCGAAAGGAGCCCGGACAAGCAATTAACATTTGTAAAACTGTTTGAATGAGAAGGTCCTAGATTGCAGCAAAGACATAATTGCAGCTAATTTACATTCCTAATGTCAGAAATCAGTCCCTAATTAAGAAATCTGAACTGGCTTGAAGCATTAATCCACTATCAAGGCATGATTACTTTAGCCCTGCTTTCACATTCAAAGCAGCGGCATTTCTTTTTGTTTAATCAGGTAATGACATATTGAGCCAGAAGCTTTTGACTGAGCGTGAATGCTTCTGCACACAAAAGCTGAATAGATGATACCCTGCTAAGAGGAGCTCCCGCATCTTATCTTTCACATCAGTTCAAAAGTTTTAAGATCATTTCGGAAAACAACAAAATATCTCTCGGCACTGAGCATTTAATAGCTTCCAGCCCCCATGCACCCCTATCCCTTTTGTAAAAAAACAAAAACAACAACAAAAAACCTAACCCCCCCCTGTTTTAATCCAACAAAACAAACTTCAAGGAGCTCAAATCACTGCAGCTCGAAGGGGAGGGTTTCAGCTGGGGCACAGTCAGAATACATTTGAACTATTCCGCAGGTTGCCATTTCAATGCTTGGGATTTTCGGAGACGTTCACCTTCAACGTCTGACAATTAGTTAAGCGGGTCCCAGCGTGCACCACACGCACCCTTGCAGCCCTGTTCATTAATATCTGCACCGCAGGACACAGAGACAGTTAAAAGCCTCATCCTTACCCAAACCCAGCCACCCTTATTTACTATATTTCAAGCCTGATTCAGCTTGACACACCATGGAGATCAAAGAGACCCCGCCAGCGAGGCTGACCAGCGCTTTGACCCATTTGTTCTCGTACAAAAGACGCAGTGACAACTCAAAAGATAGTTTGGTTAAAGGAATAAAAATATGGAGAAATCTTTATCATCCAGTGAGAAGGTAACGCACCGCTGAGCAGACACTGTAGATGGCCTCCAGGGAAGCCTGTAAGCACCTTTTCAGCTCCCTGTGTCTGTGGCACACAATGGGAGAGAAGAGATTTCAGGAGCAAAAAGGGAAGGAACACATTAATACTGATAGAAGTCAATACTGGGATTGAATTCTATCAGGCTTCGCTAAATCCCTGCAGGACACAATACCGAGTTTTCACATACAACCCGTGAGAGGGTCTTGTGGCCAGATGCCCAACTTCAATGGCCTAATCGCCCTCAGGAGCGTCTTCTACTCTCCCAACACAACCATCCACACCAAGGTGCACCTTCCCCTCTACTCTGCCCTGGTGAGACCTCATCTGGAATATTGTGTCCAGTTCTGGGCCCCTCAGTTCCAGAAGGACAGGGAACTGCTGGAGAGAGTCCAGCGCAGGGCCACAAAGATGATGAAGGGAGTGGAGCATCTCCCTTATGAGGAAAGGCTGAGGAGCTGGGTCTCTTTAGCTTGGAGAAGAGGAGACTGAGGGGTGACCTCATCAATGTTTATAAATATATAAAGGGTGGGTGTCACGAGGATGGAGCCAGGCTCTTCTCGGTGACAACCAACAGTAAGACAAGGGGTAATGGGTTCAAGCTGGAACACAAGAGGTTCCACTTAAATGTGAGAAGAAACTTCTTCTCAGTGAGGGTGACGGAACACTGGAACAGGCTGCCCAGGGAGGTTGTGGATTCTCCTTCTCTGGAGACATTCAAAACCCGCCTGGACGCCTTCCTGTGTAACCTCACCTAGGTGTTCCTGCTCTGGCAGGGGGATTGGACTAGATGATCTTTCGAGGTCCCTCCCAATCCCTAACATTCTGTGATTCTGTGAAGTACGTGGTGCGGGCACCCAAAAGCTTTTCTCCTGCTGACCGTGCCACCACTGCAGGGAAAGGATTTTCAAATGACAAGAAAGAAGCTTCTAACCAAGCAGCCCTACTATGGAGACATAACTCACAACACAGGCAAAGGCAGCAGAATAGGAAATTTACGCCCAGTGGATGGGATCATCCTTAGTTCCTTGCCAGTTAACTTATTTATGGTCTAATAACTAATTCTAAGCCTCACACACTTAAATGCTGCTTAATTAGTGCCCTAGTTAACTGGAAAAGCCATCAGATTCATACAAGATAAAGTGAATACCCTGGCAACCAACACCTATTCTTCATTCTTGTATCACATAACAACTAGTTTCAATATGTGATGGCAGTGACAGCTGCAGAGAGAGAGGCCACCCTGCACCAGACGAGTCACAAGAAATTTACTTCAAACCACTCTCGTCTGTGCTGCTGGTGCCAACACCCACAATCCCTCACTCTTCAGCTGTGCAAGCTTTACCCAAGAGGGTAGGGAGCTGATGCAAGTTATCAGAAAGGTTAATGACTTTTAAAAAAATTTTTGCTTCTAACATCAGTCCCAGAGATATCCAGCATGACGAACACTCAGGTATTCTGGAGCTGCTAACTCAATTGGGAAAGTAACAGCCCTCACACTGTTTGTCCCACTCCTTTCATTTCCCTTCTTGGCTCATACTTCTGCTCACTTGGACCAAAAATCAACCCCTCAACTGATATCTAGAATCGACCCTACCAGCCCTTAAACGTGCTTGTTCTATTCTATCTGCAAAAGGCAATATGAGAGAATGCAAACAGTACCCCGGCTACTTGATTAAGGGGATAAACGCCAACATCATGACACAGGAGTCCAAAACAGTGTCAGCTTTACCTGGAAAGAGCTGAAAGTCAGTGAAATGAAGAGGTAGGAAAATATTTTCTTCAACAGAAAACTCACCAACCCACCTTCATGCTGTGTAAGTCGTCTCAACACCTTAATCCTGCTACTTGCCCTTTCTAAGAACCTCAGAAATAGTTAAGAGGAAATTATATGTAATATCTTTAAATAAGCAAATGATCTTAAAAGCAGAGAAGCTACAGCACAACATCAGAATTAAAGAGGATTTAAGAAAAGCTCTACTAGAAGGAAAAAAAAATTCTCTGCTCTTTGGCACTACCAATGTGGTGCTGACTCCCAGCCTGGACATGCTCTAGAACAGCATCGTTAGCAGGTGGGGAAATGCAAATGTGACTGCAGCCAGACTGCTGCGTGATACACCCAGCTCTGAGCTCTGTACTTACACATTTAAGTCATAGCAGTTCTTGAGGCTGATTAGCTCTTCAATATATTCCTTCTCCACATCTGGGAATCTTGCTTCCTGTAGTAGGAAACACTAAAGGTGACATAGATATTGGAGTAGTTGTGTAGCACAACATAGCAACAGCACCAAAACCAGAGATTTGCAGGTAATTATCTAGCATTTTCCTGATACAAGGGCCAAAGTAGATTTCAAGAGACCATTTATATCCACCCAGCCTGGATACTGCAAGCTGCATTCTTTTCCTCCACAGGGTGATTGCTAACAGCTCTTTCTCCCAGGAAGAGTATGGGCAGTGATGCGAATGGCTTAACGAGTGATTCAGGCTGGAAAGAGGAGAGGCAGGTAGGTATGATCTACAACACAAGAAAAGCTAATATTTACCTTCAGACAGAAGATGGAGTTCCAGATCATGTGCTGAAACACAACATTCCAAAGCAAAAGGAAAAAAATCCCAATACACATACCCACCCAAAGCACGCATACACACTAGCAGTGAGACCAGAACAGACAATGAACCTTCACTGGCATTTCCAGGCAAGCTCTCCCAGCATTAGCCACGTAGCAAAGGGCATCCTTTGCTGCTTTCTCGTTGGGGTTTCTGTACAGGTATCACCATCAATTGCACCATATCATATTTTGCTTTGCAAGACTGGACTGGTCATGGTTGTCAAGCAACCCTGACAATGCAAAAGTATCTACTCGCCCATCTCAAAGCAACTCACTGATCAACAAGGTCTTACTTGGAAATAATTGAATTTTTTGTTGGACTGCTTCTTAAAGAGTATTTTCCTGAACCGCAGTTTTCCCAAATTGAATCAGATCTGGGATGTGAAGAGAAGACTAAGAGGGTGGGGGGGTGGTACACAATACAGATGCAGTAAAATACACTTGTTTGCAAAAACGTATTCCATAAGGCATCAAATTCTAGATCCATCCCTAAACCAGCTCTACTGAGAGGGTATTAAGTAGCCTTTAAGTGAAGAGATCCATGGTATAGCACCTCACTGTGCCCTCGAGACCCTGCAATCAATTCTGCTTAATCTCTCTGGCCAAGAGCTGATCCCAAAGCAAACAGGTGCCCTCAAGATCTGCATCCTCTTACCACTTCTGCCACAGTGCTGGGCTTAGTCTCCCAAACAAGAGTTTTCCAAGACAGTTCACTGCAGCTCCTCACCTGGTGCATACCTGAGGTTCAGCCAAAACAAAGAGGATTTGCAGCTGAAGTCGACAGGGCTGTGCTTTGAGCACACAAAACACTACGCACCTTGAAAAACCTGTCTGAAAATAACACGCACACAGAAGGCAAACAAGCCCTGGGAATACTTACTGTCTCTCTGATGAGCAGCGCAATGAGTTCTTGGTCCTGCCCAGCAGCTCCTTGTTCTGGCACGTTACTAGAGCCAAGTTCCTGAAAGCCCTGTGCCAGGAACGCTGGACCCGGCTGCTCATTGTCTATCGCTGCCGGCTGACCCGTTTCTTCTGGTGGATGTGCTGGCTGGGGCGAAGCAGGACCTGGAATCCCATCCTGCTGCGGGTCAGGTCGGGGAAAGGCTGGCCCAGGAGCCTCCTCTCCAAATGCCCTCAAAGATCCCAGATCTGCTTCAGGCTGCCCTTGCTGAGGAGCACGACCACTGACGACAGAGTGGGGTTCACCTTCCAGCGGCTGGAAGTAGGGGTGATCCAGCTGGCTGTTCTCCTGGATCTCCTGCTCTGTGGTAGCTGCAGCAGCTGTTCCTCTGAGGTTTTGCTCTGGCTCCAAGTCCTCTCCTTGACATCCCTGGGCTTCCACCTTTTCCTCCTGTTGTGGTGGAAGGTCTGCTTTCTCCAGACTAACGGTGTCTCTGTTAACAACAGGCTGTGGATTTGTCTTTATTGCTGGGCCAGGCTCCTGCTTACTTGTAAATTCAAACCTGGGGCCATTAAGCTCAGATAGCCCAGGCTGCTGCAAGGCAAAGTTCATATTCTCACCCCTGCTTGGTCCAGCACTGCTCTCCCCCGTAAGGTTATACCGGTCTCCCTGGCACCACAGAGTTGAGCTCTTATCTTGCTGATACATGCTCCTCGAGGGCTTGACAGTGCTTTTAGATCCTCCTTCTCCCACAGCATTTGCACCCTGCCATTGAGCAGCAGGTCTGATGACATTGGGACGCAGAAGCTGCTGATGCTTTGGGTTCTAAAAAGAAGACAGACAAGTTAGGAGGAGTTCTGGTCTGCATGTCAGAATCCTTGCTCCAGATGATCTTTTGCATCTAATCAAATTTCTGACGGGAAACAGACAAAAAGTCTGTTTAGCAAAGTGCTTAATAAGCCATAAAACTGCCACCCATGTATCTTTGTTTCACTGAACTCCATCCTCAGTCTGTCTCTACGTACTAAGAGAACATTTGGCAGAACTGAGGATGCACAGGACTTTCAGAGTGAAATAGTTTCCTAAGCTCACCTTGGTACCCACTTCCTCTCCAGCAAAACATTCTGGGAAGGAAGAACTAACTGATGGCACATTGGCCTTCTCACTAATTTAAACAAACAAGCAGGAATCAAAGCTCAAAACATTAATCTCTGGCCTTGTTTTTGCCTCCAGCAGACAGACCACTGTACGCCAGAGTCTGAATATTCTCTGCTATTATTTTCAACTGAGAAACAGAAAGGTCAGCTTCGCAAACCATTTTCTCAATGCCTCTGGTTAATTTAACAGAAAAGTAAAATATATTCTTAATATAGCTAAAGCCTTTGGCCTTCCTCTGTGTGACTGCCTGAGCCAGTGGAAAGAGATTTATCAGGCGGGCTGGCTTTGTAAAACTGCAAAAACGTAAGGGCCTGCGACAGCCCCAAAATCCAAATAGCACAGAAGAATATAAAGAATAGAGGGTTAAACAAGGCATGTTTTGAAAACCCGCCTTCTGAGGAACACAAATCTTCTTACAAAGCACTCCACCTTTTTGGATTTAGATAAATAACTTTATGGAAACTACAATCTTCGTTAAATAGAACTTGAAATACAATGCAGTTTAACAGCCTAGTTCTCACCTCCTGTGCTCAAAATTAAACACTTAAAGCCAGCAAAATGCCATCATTTCAAGTTTCATTTCAGATATCCTAAGTAAATTACTGTAACCGGACAAGACTCTCAAAGGAATGCATCAGATATTTGCACAGGAGTTGGCTGGAAAGGCCATGAATAAGGCAGGGCAAGTACAAGAATGAAAAATTACCTCTGCCAAGATGACTACGTCATCATCATCTTCCTCATGCTGCTGCTCTGCTGGCGTTTCCAGTGAAGGTGATTCTTCATCCGAGGAATCTGATATCGTGATAAGACCTTCGTCCCTGCGGTTTATCCGGTCTGCAGTAAAGTAAAGTTAGCTATTAGCTAAAGGTAAATAACCGAAATTACAGGGCATGAGCGCCAAAACACCTGAAAAAGCAATCTTCACATTTGCATTGCAGCAAGAGGGAAGAAGCGCTCAAAGGTCATCGGTGCCTCTGCAAGTTACAGTTCCAGCCGCTCCTACGTCCCTCCGCCCTCTGAGCAAAACAGCTGCACAAACCACAGCTCACCATGACAGCACATGCATGAAACCGTCACTCTGACACTTCTGCAGAGACTCTTCTATCCCAAACTTCAGCACGAGTCAAGCTGCTGCAGAAATTATTCTGAAGAAGCCGTGTACAGTGTGCCTCCTAATTTTTGCAGAGAAGTCCTGAACTTTCAGCATCTCAGGGATAATACATTTTCTTCTATTAGCGTGCAGTGCGTTCCAGAGGAGCAATAAGGTTCTCTGTGCCATTCAGTCTCTTCTGAAAGAGTGTTACTTTGCAGGGTACCTTATGCAAGACTGAGATAGGGTCCAACTGTGGGTGCAGAAGATAACCTGCTATTAGATGACAAGCTTGTCCCTCAAGGCTTGTCAAGCGTGGAATATAGGCACTACTGAGTGCAGCTCCTGGAACTCAGGAGACACTGCAGCCAGAACCAGAGGGTTTCTGTACTGCAGAGACAGCATACAACCATGCTTTCCCTATGATTTAACACAACGTTTTGGCTTATGCTTTAGCATAAGTATTCATGAGTATTTATTTATCACTTTTGAGGCATACACAGAAAGCATCATTTTGAATTCCGCTCTTAGAGACATAGGTACCAACATGTACAGCCCTCTGAGGATACAAATGCAGAACCAGCCTCTCTCCTTGAGCTCCTCCGATCTGCTGAAATATCTCTACACGGTCTTCTCAAGAAGTTCGTGGAATGCCCTAAGGCAGCACAACGTGAGAAAGATGAGCCAAATATTTTGCATGTCAGCATAAAATGAGAATTTTCTGTGGGCGGCTGTGAAATAAGTGTAACAGAGCAGCATCTGACACGGCAGAACAGACCACTAGCCAGTTCTGACTAAGAACACTTTTGAAAGTTCGGTATCGATGAATCCTGCTGCTTGTAAGTAGAGTTTTACAAAGAGAGTTTTGGAAATACACACAGATCAGTACTCACCTTTGCCTCTGTGATTACAGAAGCTGTTCAAGTTAATTACTCCTCCCTTCCCACCTCTCTCTGCCATTTTAAACAGCTGTATCCAGAAGCGTCAATGTGCACGCATGGCAGTCAGGCTTGCAGGAGGAACTAGAAGACAAAATAAAAACAGGAGAGAGTAAGGTAAGCTCAGCTCAGCAGCACTCTAATCTGGCTTTCCCAAGACTAAGCCACTAAATTATTTTGGGGGTTCTCCTGGCCCTCCCAGCACAGCCTCTCCGTGAGGATATTTTTCTGTACCACCTTCTCCGTGCCCAAAAGCAGACATGTTTCTGTTGTCTTCTGTTCCGACAGTTAAGACAGCCAACTGAAGAGTGCAGTCAGGCCTGAGAAGCCTCTCTGGAGAAGCCACAAAGACACTTATAGCGATGCAATCACAGAAAGCACGGGCAGATGCAACTCTGTCCAGCCAGGACTCAAACCCTCCCCAGATGCGGATCTTTTTCTGTTTCCAAGAAGTCAAAAACCTGCTGCATCAACTCCCATTCCGGTGTTTCTGCCACCATCTGCTGGTGAGAGGAGCAAAAGCCACTTGCCTGAGTTGCTACCGGGCAACAAGGTGTAACCTGCATCTCAAACATACGGGTCGATGTCATTAGAACAGTCTCCTGCCACACTTAACGCCATTAGTCATACCAGGCACAAACACCGCAGAAACGCCAGCGCTGAGGTGAAAAGCCAATATTATGGGTCAAACCTGACAGCCTGACTATTGAGGAGCTGAACCGCGGAATGAGCCACACTGCTGAAACGGAGACAGCAGCATCACACCCTGAATTCCCTCGTGTGGCGCCAAGCTGAGGCACAACTTCAGAGGGACCAGAGATGCTTCAAGCTCAGTTCTACAACGTCCACGTTGTTGGCATGTCGGAAGCTGCACCCCTGACAGGGGAATAAGTGTGTGTTCTGTGTCTGCACTATGAACAATGGGAACAAATCAAATTTACAGAGCACACTTTCCTGCCACCATCTGCTATTTTTAAGAGACTTCCCTGATCTACGACACCTTCCCTCCTCAGTGAGGGTTTGGTACAAATTCCAGGATATGCCACCTGCTCTCAAATCAAAATGAGAGCAGAACAGGGATCAAGTTCCTTCACAGGACAGAGCTTTTGGGACTACAATTTGCTACCCCCACCTGTTCTCGGAGAGGCACAATGAGCCAGCTGGAGGCTCCCAAACAGGATTAGGAGATCAGAGGAATCACTGCAACCTGAACAGTAGGTTTCCATTTTATGCTCTGTCAGCTTACAGCTCTCAATTCCCGCTATCGCAGAGCAGCTGAATACGTACGGGAACTCCGACCACAATTTGATCACTGGAACGAGAAAGGAGGTCTTTTTATTGAGAAGCATTCATCTCATTATTACAGCACAGAGGAATTTGTATTTTTAAATATTTACTGATGCATAAGTTGGAGGAAAATGGTGGGTCTGCTATAAAACCCTGTTTGCTAGTACGTAAGAGCAGTATAAATTCCCCCTCGATAATTCTACTTAACCTCCTCTGCAGGGAGCAGGATTTGCAGCTAGGACAGCAAAATGAAATCTGTTCAGATGCATATTGTATACTCATATCTATATCCCTTCTACAAGGAGCTAGACATTACCATCTTCAAAATATTTTAATACAGGATAGAACAATAAAAATAAAAGCGTAGTTTAGCACTTAGAGCCAAAACCCAAGCCACAATTCCCAGAAAGTAGCTTTGGGCAGGAGGGCATCCTCCTGCCGCGGGACAGCCCGCACAGACACGGTTCACAGCCTTGCTCTGTGGGCAGGGGGTAAACAAGGAAGACAGTGGGATAAACGAGGAAGACAGCAGCGTTTTCCCATTTGCAGGGCAGAACACTTGCCCACCACACACAAAAGGTGCCAGCAGCACAGCTCTGCCTGAATCAGCCTCCTCCAGATAGAACCTCCACCATAAAGGTTTTTGAGACTTGGCTACAAACAGCCGCACTCACCTGGTCCCAGCACTGGTGATGGTCCAGATTTTACTGGAACATTGGGTTAGAGAACTGCAGACACCTCTTCTAACTAGTATCACTACTAATACACAACTACCCCTATAAGTGAGCCCTCAAACCTCAGCAGCACACCCTGTTTCCAGTAAGCAGCTCCAAGACTATCACGGGCATATCAATGCTTCGAAAACACTTCAAAAGCAAGATTTTGGGAAAGTTTCCACTAGGTTCTTCAGCTTCTGCCTTATGAGCAAGGAGAAATAAATCTTCATTTGCCAGAATGGCATGAAAGCGCAGTTCTCATCGCTGCAGACAGGTGCTGGAATGGCAGCTCAGAAGCTGGGTCACTGTGAGCATACTGGGTGACAACCTGGCCTTTTGAAAAGGTCACATCCACATCACTGCAGTATTTTCCCTGCTACTTGTGAATGGCTACCACCGAGTCCCGCACAGCATTCTTCCACCCGCAGCAACACCCACCAGCCCTGCACAGCTGGCGACCGCCTCGTCTCAGCCGCCTTCACGCAGGCTCACGCCTGAAGGAACCTCTTGGCAGGGAAAAAAGGTTCAGAATCACTCGCGAAAGCCACAAATCAGCCCTCGCAGCATCGAGCGGTGTGGACAGAGGCCAGACAGGTGTCTGAGCAAAGCTAAGCGCGTTGGATATTCCTTCCCGTCAGGTGCATGCAATGCATTAGCAGAGCGGGGTATGTGTGTACATGCGGGTGGGTCGACACCACAAACACTCAGCACAGTCACCAAAACAACCTCTCAAACGGTGCTTTGTCCAGCGCTGGCTAAACCACAGCCGTTCACATCCAAGAACAAGGGATAAGCTACGAGACCGACACTAAGACTATATTCTCTACAGGCAACTCTGGTTCCTGCAGAGTGGAGCTTGCAAACTTCAAACTTGAGCATCAAGAAAGGGGTACAGGAAATAACCTGAAATTAAATTTGGGATAACAGACTGTCTGCCCCCCTGTACAAGATACACATCACCTAAAGACTCATGGTGGTTTAAAAGCAAGAATACAATAAATAGCATTAACTGTAATACACAGTCAAGGCAACAAAAGAAGCCAAGCCTGGAAAAAAAATGGCAATATATCACTTTTCTATTTCCAAACATACTGTGTAAAAGCCCAACCAGCTTAATAAAGCACTGCTTTGAGGGTAAAGCCAAGCTTCCACCAAGAGCTAGCAATTCATTTTGTCAATACTCAATTCAGAGCTCAAGTTTGAACAAATATCTAAAAGCATGGGCCAGTCCCATCTAGTGGCATGAATAAGTAGTTTATTCACGCTTATAGCACTAGGCCACCACCAACGCAAAGTAACAAGATCAAAGCCACCCTAGGGTCTTGCCCTACATAAACAATATCATAAAAAGCAAGCAAGACGGATGGAAAGAAGCTGTCCCACACTACCCGCGTAATTTTAGTGCTTATTTATAGGTAAAGAATAAGGCTATCTATAACCAAGCTTAACATGACCATCAGCTTTTTTGCAATACAGTCAAAGACAGGATACCAGAACAGTTCCAAAAGAAAAAGACCCAACAGCACACAGATACACACTTTGCAAGTTTCTTTCTTTTTTTTCTCTCCTTTTCCTTACGAACTCCCACCTGCACTACAGCCCACAAACTGAACCTGGGACTGGAAACCCTGTGCAGCATCAGGGTGACACAAAACTCTTGTCACGACCTCAAAGCCACACGCCGATGGCGCAACGAAGACCACCAAATCCCCGCTCCGTTTTCCACATTACTCCATGTATTCACGACTCTGCACAGCCAAGTTGGTTCACTGCACAGGCAATAAAATCCTCCCCATTAAGGTTTTTGCTACAGTGACTTGAGAAGAGAATAAGCCATTAACAGAACAGCTACCGGAAAAAATCAGAGACCAGCGGGGACTTATGTATAACTGTTCTCTGAACTGACCAGATCTCTGACTGACAGTTGAAGTCGCACATACTTCCCAAACAAGCTTCTCATACATGCAAAAATATAATCTACAAAGCCACCGGTCCCAAGCAGCTGACAGATCTGCTGCGAAGAGGTGAAGCGGGTCTCAGGTGCAGACAGAATGCTTACACAAGGATTTCCAAAACCTTTCCAAAATCCCTGCAAACACCATGTTACATATTTTTAGTCTGACCTAAAAATAGCAAGCATTGGTAGTGTGCCTGTATTTAAATTCCTGGTATACGCAGGCGTTTCTGGCCTGTGGTAATTGGAGCAGAACTCAAATCCGCTCCCTCCACCTCGCATTTGTGCTGCAATGAGCATCTTCAGACGGTGCTGGAATTTGATCTGACAGTCAAGGGGAGATCCCCCCCTCCTAGACACAGTGTAATGTATTTTTTCCTCCACTTACAGCATTAGAAATCTTGAACTCCCACCTACCCAAGATGGGACTAGACTCAAAGTGCTCTTTTCTGGCTCTAGCTCAAGGCAACAGAACTAGATAGAAAGCACTGCAGGGGAGGTAGGAATTGAAATCCCAACCGAATCGGGGGGGAGGGGGGGAGGAAAAAACCCATAACTTGAAAGAGATGTCAGCAACATCAAATTGTGTGATTTAGCCTCTCCCCCATTCAGCAACACCACTGTTGCTCACCTACATTGTCAGAAGAGCATCAGCTCCCACTTTCTGCCTGCGGGCAGCAAACGTGGCTGCTGGTAGCCTGCGAGCAAGGTGAATCGCTGGCTCGTTTCAAGCTGTAAAACAAAGAGAAGCTGCTTAAATAATGCATGGCTTGTGACAAGCAGCAAAATGAAAAGCTAAAAATTCAGCCCTTAAAAAAACCAAACAGCACAGCAGAAGGGAAATAAACCTGTCCGACTTACTGTTGAGCATTTCGTCGGAATATTTCAGAGGGTTCACAGTTTGCTGGGGGCTTGCTCCTTGTAACAGTCACTCAGCAAGAGCAGAGAGAGTTTAACTGTGGTTGATTGTGTTAAGTGGCATCAGCCCAACCGAAAATTAGAAATCCCCTGATCATAAGCTTGACAAGAACCGCTGGGCACAAAAGGGTTCTATTTGCTATGCACAAGGCATCTACCACCACTGCATCGCACCTCGCAAAGGAATAAAGCCAGAGGTGAAAACGAGGACCTGCGGCACGGCTTCTGCTCAGCGGGTTTGCACGGAGGCTTGTCCACAGCTCAGGCAAAAGTGGGAAATCACACCAAACCAAAACCCACTGGTCCCAGCCCCAAAACCTTCCCCCGGGCTCCTGAAGGCAGGAGCATGTGGGCAGCGGCTTGCAGGCAACACCACCTGGTTTCCAGCAGCTGCTCAATTTGCTCCGAAAAACGGCACAATTGGCTCCAGATCTCACAGAAAAGCTCCTCTCAGGAGCACAGAACAGGAGTAACCTTACAACTGCATCCCTCGTAGCTCTGCCACCAAGGTTTGGACCTGTAGCTTGTGCTGAAGAGGAACATCACGCCAGAAGATCATCTAACAATACAATTGGCTTTTGAGTTTTAAAACACTCCCTACGTGTTTCGCAAGACATTTGCAGCTGGATTGGTTTACCAAATGATTTCAGACAGACACACCCCCAAAGATGATGACAGGATTCCTGAGATCTGAGAAAAATCAAGAACTGAAACTGAAGCTGAACACTTGTCTCCATTAAGAGCCAGGTAACACAGTTCTACTCCAGAAAGCCAGAGAACTGGTTTCATCACACCAAAACATAAGACAATATATAACACTGGAAGCGTCTCGTGGCAAATAAATCAAAACTGAATGTTTGCCTCCCCATACATACAAGATGGCCAACACGCACCTTGCTCGGAAAGAATCTCCGAAGAGCCGCCGCTATTTCTGCGGCCACACCAGCACCCTAACCCGCTCCAGCAGCAGTGCTGCGGGACAGAGAGCTATTCAGAGGGACAACAAGCCTTTAAACTTCTCTGGCAGCAATCACAACTTCTAGGTATCTCAGGAAAGTTCCCTGTTTCTCAAAGAAGAAAAGCCGCAGTGTGAAACATGCTCCGAAGCGAGAGATGGCCATTTCCACCCCGGCACACCATCAGCATGAGCTCTGGATAACCACAATGTGCTTGGCAATCACCGGAATGACAAAAAAAAAAAAAAAAAAAAATCAACTACGAGCTCTCTAACACGGGGCTGTCCAGCTTTACCAAAACCCTGCTTGTGGCTAGAACCAGGACTGGGTGTTGTAGATCCATGCAGAGCTCTCCTGTGCATCTTTACAGCCAATCCTCAGTCAACGGCGTTACCAAGAATGCATCAGAAGATGTTTTGAAAAGAGAGGTTATGGTTTAACAGGGTACAAGCTACATCTCTATGTCACTGCTCCAGTCTAATGAAAATTACTTAGTCAGGAGCAATTAAGAGAGCAGATTTTTAGGGATTACTAAGATTCAAATCTCTAACTATACTCTCCCCATTTTGAGAGTCAATGCAGGACTTAGAGGAAACACCTCTACTGTCTGTATATCACAAAACTAAACCACCTCACTTCCAGTTCATCATTCCATTAAGGTGAACAGTATGACTTAATTTTTTTTTTTAAATACCCAATCTCCGTTTTATTGCATCTATTATCACAAAGTACAAGAGGAAAGAAAAGAAATGTGCCTGGTTTTATCTTATTCACCTAACAGCTGGCCACCTACAATGATCCCAGTTTTCCTAACAAAACCAATCTCTTCTCTAAAATGTAAGACTGTTTTGAAAGAGATACATTTGTTTTCCAAAAATGGGCAACTACTAATTCAACCCAACTGCAAGTTTCTGATGCCTTCAAGCTGCTCCCTGAGGACCTGGCATCAAGGCCAACATTTCAGTGCCTTCCCATGACCCTCATCAGTCCTTCTGCTAAAAAACAGGGCTCCATATCATCACATCGCTCTGACCAGCGTGAAACTGCTGATTTTGACATACGCAAAGAAAAGCCCACGCTCTGCACAAGAGGTGGGGAGCTTTGGATCAGTCATTTGCCTCCCCTATCAAAATGAGTCCTGAAAAAAAAGTTATATTTGCAAGGTCCAACTAGAAAGGGGTGTAAATGCCATTGCCTTGAGCAGCTCATTTTAAGAGCCAAGTGAAAATTCAAGGCTTTAGGGGAGGAAAAGGCATCCCTGCAGTTAGCTCCTGTAAAGGTTACTACTTTGCCTGCCTCAGGCTTGTGGCACGTGAGAGATCGCACGGTATAATCCCCCAAATCCAAAACCTCCCTCCCACATCAGAAACCCAAGTGCCAGCTTGGCATTTCGTGTCCAAGCAGGAATTGAGGCCCCGGCAGCTCAGCACTGCCACGGCAGCACACACGCAAACCCAAGCTCCATGGGCTCGCAGCCTATCTCCCAAACCATCACTTTAAAGCAACGTTTCATTCTGATTTTGTGGTGCAAGGGTAGGGATGAACGGAAGACCATGTGAAACCACATGATTTACAGCTTTGCTGCTTCCAGAGTGAGTTTTACTTTCAGATTTCTTTCCCCAAATCCACATGTACCCCCCACCAACAAGGGGAAGAGGCTCCTTTCTCCAGGCAGCACAATTATTAAACCCACTGGTGTCTGGAGGAGTCAGATTCCACCCACTACCAGGTGCTGCATGTACCTGTCACGGCTCTACAGAACATTAATCACAACCACCTTCTCTGCTCCATTAACCCAGCGGCCACACAGGAAAGAACCAGAGAAACGTCCTCTGTGCCCCAGGACAGAGATCAGAAAGCTCCTGTTCCTGTGCTTCATAAAGCCCTCCTGGAGAAAGGACACGGTGTTTCCTCTCCAAATCCTCAGTAGTTTTCTTTTTTCCTTTTTTCTTTCCTTTTTTTTTTTTTAAGGGATCCTGAATGTCACCTTTAACAGGTATAGCAGAGCAAAGAAAACCAAGCGCAACCTTTTAAGTAGTTATTTAACAAGTTGGATGCACGTCTTCAGGAACCTTCGGGTTACCATCTCGGCATCGTTTTTCACTGGAAACGGAAAAAATAAAGGAGTTTGAGGTTGCTGGTTAGAGTAACCCTGGGACAGGCTGTGGCACTGACATCCACAGAGATGAGCAACAAGCAGCTCTGCTCGCTGGGGACACCGGGAGCAAGAATAGAGACCGGCTGCACACAACCAGCAAACTGCTACGGAAACAGCAACAAGGGACTAACTAGACCGGCTGAAAAGCACAAACAGTTTTAGTGCAGTAACAGCCAGAAGACTTTACAATCACAGAGGATTTGTAGGTTGCGATGGCCTCCTAGATGTTAAGCTGCTGCCCAGCAGAGCAACTCTGGAAACAAATATCTAAACTGCACTTGGGAAGTTTTGTTCCAGAAAAAACATAATGCACGACCAGGAGCAAAGGTGGAAAGGAAGGGGGCATTTTTTTTATTTTTATTTTGTTTTATTATAAATGTGACCTGAAGCTATCACAAGAAACTTTGCTTTCAAGGACGGCTGCAGTCTGCAAAGCGCACCTCACCACATTTCACAAAGCTGCTGACAACACAAAAGCTCAGACTTGACCTTGAGGTGGTACAGAAGGAAAAAAAACCACCTGACTTGTTGCAGTAGCCCACCTTAGCAAAAAGGAAGGTTTGTGTGTCATCTGCACAGTACTTTTAGAAGTATCGACTTAAAAGGTTGCCACCAACCATTCTAGGCATCAAACGTCCCAAATTAGGGACTTCCAAAAAGAATGACTTCACAGGTCACGTATTCCGGCTGTCACAGCTGCACCCTGGTTTTGAGCCATATTAAGCATCTGCACTTGCCACCATTTCAAAGGTCAATGGTCAGGAGCTGTGGCCTCATATTAATAAGGGTTTCACTGCAATACCTGCTTAAGATGGTCACGTTCCCACACCACAGCTTGTTTCCTCCTCTCACACCGAGTTCTACCAGCATTTGTTACAGCTCTGAAAAGTAATGACCTGAAAAACTTTTTTTGTAGGATTCAGGTCAGATACCTTCTCTCCCCACACATCCGCTGTGGGACAACAGAACTAAGATGCTGAAATAAACAGCAAGAAGGGGGGAAAAAAATGTTAAGCTAGAGGCTAACAGTTGACACTGTGCAACCACAGCCGATACTGAGCTAACATTTAAACTGGACACGCTCTTAGTCCAAGATCAGGCACTGCCTTTGAAAGAGGCTTTTACACATTCAATTGAAGGGTTTAAATACGTACAAGAGCCAGCTTAGAGCCACACTGAGCCCACAGGCCAAGGTCATTTGCAGTGAAGCGAGTCTTAAACTGCCTTAAGCACTGAGAGTAAAACACCCGTAGAAATGTTGTAAAGCACGTGCGATAGCTGACCAGCAATTCCATGCTCTGCACCAATTCCTGCTGGAAAGAATAAAAAAGAAAAAGCTGCAAGTTGCACCCAACAACCGCTGCACAAGAAGGATTCCCACCAACCCACTTGAAGAACCTTGGCCATGTCCTTACAGTCAAATCACTGCAGATAACCAGTTGTTACAAAACTGTTTTGAGCCAGCCAACAACTGCTTTTGTAAACCCGGGTTTCGTTTTATTTGCAGCCACGCGTCAGCCTTGCGGCCAAGCGATCCCAGCCCAGCAGCAGGAACCCAGGGCAGCTTTCCAGGCTCACGACTTCGTCTGGTTTGACTTCACCCATGCCACGCGGCAGCGGCCGTCACAGGGTTTAAGCGGAATGTGTTAAAACAGCAGAAAAGCAAAGAGGTTGTATGTCAGGTAAGCGCATCGCTACATCAGAACTGACAGCAGTGAAATCAGATCGTGGCCAGGTCCAGAGACGTTCCACATCCAGCATGACTCTTCTGCGCCTAAATTCACAAATGGATGAGTTATCAACCGGCCAGCTGAAAAGCAATGAAGCAGCACTGCAGATTAATTCTCCAGGTACAGGCACGCAGCTATTGCACACTGCGAGGTACCCAACAATTTCACTCCCAGAGAAATAAATATTTTGTGTATGTGCAAGACTATGAAAACCACTACTGGCCACAGCTATGAGGTTATACAGGCTGCAGTTGGACCATTTGCTAAGGACACAAATGTTTTCAGGCTGCAAATTCATGTGCCTACCCCTTAGTCATCGTAGTCAAGTGTCCAACACTCTTTAAGCCATCACATAGCAGAATATAAATTCTTTCCCTGGGTGTTGCAACAGTACAACATCAAACAGATTATTTAACCATCTGGGACACAGGGTCAATAAAAGCAGCCACAAACTGCTAAACAAACACAACAACATTGAGCCGAGGACTCTGCAGACACTGTAGGAATCAGAGGTGTGTTCCAGACACTGCGAGCTGGTCTGTGCGAGTCGGGGCCGATCCAACGGCACCTCCCAGTTTATACACAATGCTCCACTACAACAGGATTCCGGTTTAACAATATATAGAAAGGACATGAACTATTTACGCTAGCCAAGTTACTGCTAATGGGTCTTGCCAGTCTTGTTCATCTGTGGCTGGAAATCCCAGCAGCAGGGGAGGTAAAAACGCTCCACGCTGCTGGTTTCCTGCAAGGGAGAAAAAGCTTTTTTTCCTGCCTCTCCGTGATGCTGCTGCTGTTGTCCGCTCCAAATTGCATTACAGCGCAGTAGAGCCAGAGCAGGGAGAAAAGGAAAGTCTTGCAGGCAGTTTTAACATCGCTGCCTGTTCCACTCTGCAACCCCACGGTAACACCTTTACCCAACAACATTTTGTACTTGCCACAGGTACCTGGGTGAGCACTCCTGCTACCGGCCTTCAGGTACCTTCAAGCAAAATGACCTGCAACGGAGGTTTCAGCCCCAATTCATCAAATATAAAAATGTATTGCGTCTCCGGAATGGTGTTTGGAAGGAGAAGTGTAAATCCGTTCCCGACTCTGGTTTTGCAAAGGCAAAAGCAAACTGCTGTCGGCCTTTCTCCAGGCAAGAAATGGCAATAACAGCGCCCACGGGTCGGTAAGAGCAGGTCAGTGTTGACACACCAGTACAGAAGCCTGGGGCCAGAAGCGCTTCACACAAAGTATATTACTTGAGGCCATTTTCCATCCTTATATTCCCCAAACAGAGACTCTAGCTACTATAAATCCTGATCCCCTTAAACTACAAAGTGATATCACGTGATGCCTCTACACATCTTGTCCAAATGTTTATCTAAAATAATGCAAACAGCAGCTTGGCCTCCCTACAGAGGTAAGTAAGCAGAGCGAGTGCGAGCAACACAGCGTTCGTCCTCAGCAGCCAACTGAAAACAGTTCAGGTCACCCTGACACCTACACACGCTCCTAGATTTATTTTAGTTCATCAACTTTGCTTCTCATTACAACAACAGCCTCCAAAAGTGGACAGGCACCGTCGGCATCAGCAAAAGAGTTGAGCTCTCCCAAAGCCAGCGAGGAAGCCACGTTTAATTTAAATTTCCCTCAACCTGGGTCACAAACATTACAGGATGGCATCATGACTCAGGGTAGCAGCTGCCCCATGTTGAAATCTTTCTCCAACACCTTTTCCACTTAATCAGACACTGCCAGGTCCTCTTGTGAACGCAGGGAAGGAACCACCGCAGTGCTGGTGATTGGGAGAAAGGTGTCATTCAGCAGGAATATGATTTCTAGTCCTTGGGAATTAAGCTTTCTCAAGGATGGTTACAAATTTAAAACCACCACAAGTTCTTAAGCGCTGACCTAGAGGAAAAATATCACTCCTGAGATATTCCAAAATAAACCTGAAATTCTATAAAAGCAACATGAAAGCTGCTGAGAGGAGATTATACCAGCTCAGTAAAACATCCCTTTTTATCTCACATCTCAGTGCTTTGGCAAAGACATCTTATTCGAGCCACCAGAACACTAAGTGGCCTTTTTCCCTCTTTCCAGCTCTCCCCATCGACCCCTTCCCCAATTTCCCAGATTTCCCTGTCCCAGTAACCTGCTTAAAAGAAAACTACTCTAGTTCTCATCAGACTAACACTGATCAGCATGTTATTCAGCTCAGTTTCAAGCACAGAAACTCCCACGTCAGTACCTACCCAGATAACCTTATCTCCTGGGCTGTTACTGGCAGACAGCTGGTGTGCCCAGCAAGCTGCGTGTTTTGCACCTTCTGCTGCTCGCTGTGTTAAAAAAAAGGCACCTACCCCACCAAGGATGGATCCTACTGAGAGTAACTGAAGTCACGCGTAGTAGCTTGAAAAGCCCACCCATGGATCAAGGCAAGTAGCACACACCACTTATTTTAGTGCACACACAGACATCTGAGACTACTAGCGCCTCTCCTTGAAGTAGTTAAGATGATGTCTGATTTCAATAACTTAAATGGAGACTTAAAATATCTCCAGACCAAATTCACGTGCGAAAAAACCACAAAGCTTCTGACGAGAGGAATTAGCGGTGCAGTTCTGACTGTCCCAAAAAGAACGCAGCCGGCGGCGAGCCCCAACGCCCATCGCCGTGCCGAGCTGCCGGCCATACGACATATAAACCGCTCACAATGACTTTTAAAAAAAAAAATAAGACACCCATTCCAAATTAATGACTGGGAGCTTCTTCCAGCCAGCACTAAAAAACACCCCCAGGGCTCCACCTCTCTCGCATTTGGGTTTGTGCAGCTCAGGGTTCTAACCAGATCCTGGCCTTCGAGATGCACTTTCTGCCTCTCTCCAGCAGCACCGAAGTCACCAGAGTTGTGCGCTCACTCCACCTATTTTTGCCACAGGACTTTTTAGCAATTTGTGTCTGATTTCAAAGCACAAGCCACGCTGCCAGAGATCGTAGCTTGCTGGCGGCAGTAACGCCCACTGCATTCTCAGGCAGACAAAGCATTGGTCTACCCAGGAATTTAGACTTCTGAGGCAGCTTCTGAAACACAAGCACAGGAACAAGCTGCCAGTGCCCTGCTGGAAACCAAAATGTACCTTGTCATGAGTAAAACCTGCCCCAACCGCTCTTCCAGGAATGGTTATTCGTGCCCTGACTTACACAGTTGCCTGAGAAGGATTCCTGCAGCCGGGCCGACAGAAAAACATCCTGCAAAGAAAGAGAGATGGAAGAAAGCCCCTTACCAAAATGTAGCACTACCAAATGGGCTGAATGTCTCTAAAGATCTTCTTTAGGGTCTGAATCCTTTCACAAGTCTTGGTATCCCAGGCACAAACTCCTGTTGAGATGATTGTTCATTAACATCCAGACACACCATGCAGACACCCAGCACGCTAAATCTATTAAGATGTTTACAGTATCGAAAGGCCTGACGTAAAGTAGTGGAATTTTTGCACAGCATTCAATGAAAAGCTCAGAAGAAAATTGTAAATCCCACAGTTCTGTAATTAACAGCTGTCCCTGTAATTCTACTAGTCCTAGAGAAAACGGGTCCCACCAAACAGTTTCTGCTGCACATTCCTATGGTGGAACATCCAGGGATGTACCAGAACCTGCTCAAGACTTGGGTCTGCAAAGTGACAGGTCTCAAATGTCCCCCCTCAGCTTCCAAAGAGGCCGCTGGATGAAAAGAGCTTGTATGCCACCCTCTCTGGATGCAGGAGGCCACTTTATTGCTGAGCATGCAAAGTTCAGCCTATCTACCTGCATGGGGACACCTGCCTTCTCCTCCATTGCTACCGCTGGAAACCCACAACAGCTCCAAAGTACTTCGACTGAAGGAGCAAAAATGGTAAGAAAGAGGAACCGACCACCACAGAGCAGAATAGAGAAAAGGGCATCTGCTCGTAGGTCTTAGCGCTAACGCTGCCCATGCCTTTCAGCCACCACGGCAATTAGTTATTGCTTTTGGAATCACTGCCTGAAATAAAGCAAGAAGTGTCTGCTGTTCTGCGTAGCAGTCGGTAAGCTGGACAAGAAACACGAGAAGAGATGCTGTGAAAAGCACACAGACAGAGCTGTAGTTCCTCAGCATTACACCTCAATAACAGAAATAAAAGTGCACACCAGCAACATCAGCTTTTCTTTTTTAAAAAGCATCGGAGGTCTCAAACCAGCAACTAAGCCATAACACTTCACATAAGAAACTGAACCTTGCTTGATGAGCATGAAGGAAGCTGAACAGAAACATCGACAAACAAACTTATTCATATAAAAGTCACGTTTCTGGTATGGGTATTTTTCAATAACACCCTAAGGTTTTAAAAGACATTAGAAGACAACACTTGAGGTCATAAAGTGAAGGTGAGATGAAAAGTAAGACCTCCTGGCCAGATTTTCAGGTGCAAGTGGCTGTTCTCTGCCCAGGGGCCACACAAGGGTTCCAACGAGTGCAGCTGCAAAGCCAGGAGATCCACGGGATGCCGGTGACTTTCCAGGCCAACCCACATTTCGCCCATCCCAAACCCGTGTGCAGGGGCTGTGGGTGCGACCTCACGCTCCTCCTCCCGCACGCGCCGGATTTACCTACAGCTCTTCACCCTTGGAACACTTCTGTGAAACCCCGACCTTCCTCCAGCTGTTTGAAGGAACGAACGCGGCACCAGAAGCAGAAACACCCGTCAGACGCCTCTGTTACGCAAACGCCGTGTACGTTACTGCTCGCAGCCTTTGCCCTCTGCCCCCAAGCTGAGCCAGCACTTAAATCAATCAAGGGGAAGAGGAGGAGGATCTCTAACAGATCCCTCAGCTCTGAGGACAGCTGTGTTTGGGGTTTCCTTTCTGCAGCAGCTCCCACAGCAGATGCCTGAAACATCAAGATGTCCCAACGGCACCAAGTGTTTCCACAACAAGACAGGAAGGCACAAGAACAACCTTGTATCCGCCTTTCCCCAGAAGCGCCGGAACCGCTGCCGTTTTCCTTCCCGAGCACGAACACACAGCCCGGGGCACCTGGAACCAGCCGGTGAGGAGAGTCCAGGGGGAGCGGTGCTGGGAAACCGCACCTGGGGGTCCCCACCGCTGCACCTCCCTGAGGGGGCACACGGGGCCTCGGCAGGAGCCCGGGGCCGGAGGGAGGCGACAGCCCCCCGGGACCAGCCGCTGACCCCCGGGGGAGAAGGGAGCGGGGCGATCTCGGCCCTGAGGAGGGGAACGACGCGGCCCTAAGGGGAAGCGGGGGGAGGGCCCGGCCCAGAGCGGGAACACCCGCCCTGAGCGGGGGGCGGGCGCAGCGAGCGGGCCGAGGGGACAGACAAGGCCCGGGGGACAAGGCGGGGGGCCCCTCCCCCGCTGCTTGGCTCCCCCCGTTCTCCCTCGCCCCGCCCGGGCCGCGGTCCCGCACTCACCGGTCCCGCACTCACCGGGCCCGGCCGGCCCCGCTTCATTTAGCCGCCGCTGCCCGGCTGCTTCCGGCCGGCCCGCGCCACGTGACCGCGCCGCCCCGCACCATAGAGAGGAGCGGCGGGGAAGCGGCGCGCGGCGAGGGAGAGACGGGCGGCCCGAGCGGGTCCCTTCTCGGCTAAACCTACCATAGAGGCGGCGGGAGGGCGGTCCGCCAGGCGGCCCCGCCCCGCCCCCTTCCGGGCGCCCAGTGTTTTCGAGGGAAGGGGGCGGGGCCTGGGGAAGGGGCGGGGCCTGGGGCTGCACGTGTTTCCTCGGGGGGGCAGGAGCTTTGGGGGGTGCTGGTCCCGTATGGGGCGTTTGGGGTTTTAGCGAAGAAAGACTGAAAAGAGAAGGGAGAGGGAAGCACCGAATGCAAAACACCAACGGAAAATGTTGATATAGGGAGGTCTGTGAATGAAACCCCGTCCTGCTCTGCCTCGGTAAAGCACGTTGTGGGGGCAGTGTCGGGGCACGGGAGCATCAGAGAATCGTTTTGGTTGGGAGATCGAGTCCAACTGTCACGCCAGCCCCGGCACTGCCCCATGTCCCTGAGAACCTCATCTCCGTCTGTCCAACCCCTCCAGGGATGGTGACTCCAGCACTGCCCTGGGCAGCCTATTCCAATGCCCCACAGCCCTTTGGGGAAGAAATTGTTCCCCAGATCCAACCTCAACCTCCCCTGGCGCAACTTGAGGCCGTTTCCTCTGGTCCTGGCGCTTGTTCCTGGGGAGCAGAGCCCGACCCCCCCTGGCTCCAAGCTCCTTTCAGGCAGGTCAGAGATCAGAAGGTCTCCCCTCAGCTCCTGTTCTCCAGCTGAACCCCCGGGTCCCTCAGCCGCTCCCATCACACTTGTGCTCCAGCCCCTCACCAGCTCCGTTCCCTTCTCTCAACTCGCTCCAGCACCTCAAGGTCTCTCTTGTTGTGAGGGACCCAAAACTGAGCCCAGGATTTGAGGTTTGGCCTCAGCAGTGCCCATTACATGGGGACATCATCATAAAACAGAAAACAAATCGCCACTACGAGACCAGAGCTCCTGCTCACTGTCTGGCTTTGTACGTCCTGCAGAAACAGGCAGAGACTGGAAAATTCAACTTGAGGAATTTAATGGACTTGCCAAGCTTCCATAAAAGAGACAGTCAATTCCTTGAGCTCTGTAAGATTGTTTTCAGAGAAACATTTTTTATCTTGTCTTCAAGAACACCCCACAGCAACCCCCTCTCCAGCCCCTGGAGCAGGCGGCAGGAATCCTCTTTTAGCTACGTCCGCATACCAAAAGGATAGCAGAAAGCAGGAATACTTCCCAAAAAGCATTTATTAAAGGAAACACAAAGCAGGAGCAGAGTTTGACAGAGCACTGAAGGACTCACAGCATTTTTTTTCCTCCGAACCATGAGGCAGGAGTTGTTCAGTCCCTGCTGCTGGCTGGAACGAGGCAGTGGGTACATTAGTGCTTTTGATCGTATTGTGAAGTTACTCAAAGAATAAAAAACCACTATTGAATTGTGTCCCCCCCCATCTCTTTTTTAACAAAATCTGCACAGATTAAAGAAACCCTCCCTTTCAGATTGAGAGGGAAGGCTCCACGGCAGCGCACACCTGATACCAAGCACTGATCTGTCCCCACTTGAAAACCACTATTAATTAGGAAAAATAACAAATAGGAAAGCTGAGATTCATCAGCATTAAATAATCTTTCTCCAGCTCTCATTGAGGAAGCGATTATTATTTCATTCCTGAAAACTGAGGTTTTGGAAAAATAACCAGGACAAGTCATAAGGTAAGAAGGGAAAAAGATAAATGCTTTTAATTAATCAGTTAAAGAATGAATGAAATAAAGTGTTCTACGTGGAAAGGAGGATTTCTGCCAGGGCAGCCCATACAAATCTGTTAAATCAGGTGCATTTCCACACCTTGAGCACCGAGTCACCTCCCACGACTGCAGTCCCCGCAGAGGTGCTGCTTCTCACAAATGCTGATGCTGTTGGAGAAAACAACGATGCTCATTATTCATGAGACCAGTCACTGCCAACACTGGGGCGACTTCATCACATTGAATTCTGTCTGTCAAACACACCATTACTATCATCTTTTATTTAATCTTACTCGGTATTTTGTAAAGCTGCAGAATTTTTAATGACGGCGATATTTTTCTGCCGTT
The DNA here is from genome assembly GCF_036013445.1 of Caloenas nicobarica. NCBI lineage: Eukaryota > Metazoa > Chordata > Aves > Columbiformes > Columbidae > Caloenas > Caloenas nicobarica. The sequence goes on along the minus strand of NC_088258.1, from coordinate 3,692,005 downwards.
GCTGCCTTTCTCCTCCACCCCATCCCCGGCTACGCGCAGCACCACCACACTCCTTAATTATAAGCGTATCAGTTTTCCTGTGACTTCCATAAATATTTTAATGAACAAAATGGTGGATACCAAGAATTTAAAGTTGTGAGTTTATTGCATATGTAACAAAAATGAAAATGACCTCCTGGGTCCAGCCTACTATACAATCACTGTTTATTCCAGCTGGTTCCATAACCACATTAAATAGAACTAGTATTTCTTTAAATACTTTGATTTAGACATAAAATGAAACATTAGTGTACAACTTTCACAAAATAAATCTGCAATAAAAACAGTGGGAAGAATAACAAGGATAGCAGCAATACTTAAACATGACATTACAAAATAATAAATTAAAAAAATACATTATAAAGTGGTTGAGGAACAACAACAAAAAACCAAATTAAAACCAGATCCATACTGTGTTTCTGGGAACTTGCTGTGCCACGCGGCCCTGAACCTGGGCAGCGGCTCCAGAGGGCCCAGGGCTGGATCATTAGTTTACAAAATCTGTTGGATTTTATAACCACCTCGACCTGAACTGAGTACAGAACTGCTGAGCAAACGCCGATTTCACCACCTGGAGCTTCGAGCAGCCTTTTTGTGAAGCGGGGTCTCGTCTAACATAATGCCCAAGCTAACGCTAACGTTCCTAGAATGTTCTCATTTCTTCCAGATTTAGAACACGAGCAAAGTGGTGGTTTCCTACATCCCTGAGCAGGTAGGACAGGCTGATGAGCAGGATCAGGGCGAGCACGGGAGCTCTGTGCCGACGGACCAGCTTTGGGTTTGCCTTTAGGACAGGAATAAAAGACAACGCCGTCCCTTGTGTTTCCTTCAGATCCAAGAGTCTCCGTGTTACAAGGCGGAACGTGTAATGACAAAACGGACACCAGACTCGATGGTAATTCTTTGGGCAAGTTTGAGAAGTTAACAACCAGTTCAAGGGCTGGCGGAACAAGTGGGAACAAACATCCAAATTCCGACAGCGGAGGTTAATCCCAACAGCTCCCGAGATCTCCGAGGGTCACCGGCTCGAGCCAAGTTCGTGTTTCATCCTTCCCCAGCCCGGAAACCAGCCCCGGGAAGGACCAGCCATCGCTTCACCCCCGTTCTGCCTCACCTCTTTATTTTTCCTCCAGCCAGCCAGCCAGCTTTAAGGCCTGCCTCAAATGCGTGTACAGAACAATACAAAAAAAGTCTTCATCGTCACTGAAGTGGCACAAAATTGCAAAGACAACGCAATGGGAGAGGTGGTGAAGCTGTTTTAAAAGAGAACTGAAATAATTCAAATGACAGTGCCCTATTCTCATTACTATCAGCATGGAGGAGGTACCTTGACAAGGGCTTTTAAATACAGCAAAAAACAGACAGACTTTTCAAAACAACACTCCTTGCTTACTCTTATTTTGTGCATTCAATCAAACACTGAGCTAGCAAAGACATTAGGAACTATCATATGCCAACTGTGTCGCTGACATGAAGCTACATGATCTATAGATCTCCAAATCAAGGGCCTTTACCTTCACCTCACCTGGTTTTTACTGAGCCAGCTGTGCTGCATGTAGAGCTTGCGTGATAGGATTTTCCTTAGTAGTGGGATTTAGTATATATTTTTTTTCAAACTCTTTTAGTGAAAAATCCACGTGAAACTGCATGCAAAGCTTTTGGGCAATAATCCATTTTGCCTTCCGTCCCCCGCCCCCATCTGGCTGGTTTATTGCACATTCAAACGTACTGAAAGGATGAAATACACTCCGTGAACAGGTACGACTTCACAGCCATTTCAAAAAGCCGGGGCCGTGGGGATTCCGCTACTCAGCCCAAGACCGTACAGATGCTCCTCTGCAGATAGTTGCATTTCCTCTCTTTTCTGCAAAAGAGTCACGTAGTTTCATTTACGTCCCAACAACCAGCACTGCAGAAACCGGTCCCCAAGTGCCAGAAGATTCCTACAGAACGTGGGTCTAAATCTGCCTCTCCTGGACAGTCTTGCAGGATGAGCATCTTTAGCCACCCCGTGCAAATCTCACAATATGGTACAATTTTACACCTCCGATGCAGTCCTTACTCCCAACAACAAATCACAAGAATTATGGTCAATGGGAAAAAGAAAACCACAAACGAAACAGAGAAAGACACTAGGGTTTTGACAAATGTCTACTTTCTGTCCTATCACAGTTTAAAGCTATTATCAAATTCAATTAAAAAAAAAGACAAAATGGAAGTATTCCAGTAGACATCTTCTACGAATGACCTCTTACCCACAGCTGAATTTCAATGCACTATTCCATAAACATCACATCTGTTAGAGGTTTCAGTAATGGATCTCTCTAAAAATCAGGCTTGCCAAAGAAAAAAATCCTATACAAGTAAGTCTGCTTTACTTAAGTTTACTTAAGTTTGATAGGTAACCGGGTCTTTCTGAAGCTGCGTTATTTGTTAAAATACTGTCTCATCACGGTGTGCAAACTGGAAAAAATGTTAGTGATTCAGGTATTTGATTTGCTTTTGTTTCCCCTGGGAAGTTGTTTTAGCAATGTGTTAGAGAACAAACCTTTTAATATTAGTTTCAGATATTTGAAAAAATAGCCTTATATGGCTCTCTGGAGAAATTTTCATCCCTACAGAACTGAAGTCATAAATTCTTCCAATAGCTTTCTGTAACATTTAAAAATGTACTCACTGTATACTTACCCTTTTACCTCAACCTCCAAAAAAACCTTTCCCAAGGCCAAAAACTTCAGAATTCTGCTCTGTTAACTCAGCTTTTAGCAATTTCCATGAGAGTCTTACAATTTGAAGTCACACAAACAAATCTCGGGTAAAACAGTGGCACAGAAATCACAGCTTTGGGACTGAACAGATTTTTATCCTCTGTCTCCTCCTCACAAGGCTTCTCCGCAAGGTACTTACATCTGAACGAACTATGGAAAGTAATTCTGCAGGAGGAAATAATTGTTTTCATGTGCAAAACAATTAGATTTCAGCCAGGACAACCAAAAAGAAATCACACAATACCGTTTAAGCTGTCCCAGATTCCTTCACTTTTCTCAATGTGAGCCGCAGCTTCCACTGGGAGCTTCCTGCTAAGGCAGAGCTTGGATTTCTTTACCTTTCAGTTAAATGTTCGTGTGGAGGTATTTTCTGCTAGAAGTTTACTTTTTGAACTGCTGTTTAAAATGTGCAATGCAAATTCCAGTGCCAGTCAGACACTCTGCACCCGCCGGACTCTACGAGGGCTCAAGCTTGATTTAAGACAGACCAACCAGGTACTGGTACCAGCTGCAAGTCCTCAGCAAATCAAGCTCGTTCTTAATTACATTTTGATTCTCCTATTAAAAAAAACCCCACAGGTCACTGACCCTATCACAATATGTGTTACAAATCTAGCAGAATATCCTGTGTAACCAAAGCCAAATGCTGAACTTGGCTGTATTTTTGTTTTATGGGGGATGGAAGAAGAGGGAAGGGGTTATTGTAACAAAGGGGAGAAAAACAAAACCAAACAAAAAGAAGAGTTGGAAACCACCAACAAAAGCCCCTACCCCCACCCTCATCCACCAGCGGCGCAAGGGCAACAGCCCCGTCTCTAAGTTGTCCAGAGTTCCGATGCTTCAGACAGCTTAGCAGGAAGTTCACAGCAAGCTTCTTCTAGCTTTTATTTGGTGGTTCATGAGCTAGCATCTGTTTCCTTTGGTTGCTTTTTCACTCCACAGCAAACCCACATGTCTCTTCCACAGCTGTCAACAGCTTCTCATAAAGCTTCTCGTACGACTCATAAGGCGGAATGTCAATCCGGTTAAAGCTGGAGGTAAAATAACAAGACATTGCAGCATATGAATCTGAAATATGTATTGGGGAAAAAAAATTGAGATAAGCTACAAAGAATATAGATAGAATTTGTAAAAAAAATCAAAGAAAGCCTCAGCCACTTCAGTGGCTGAAGGAGACAAGATAAAAAACAACTGTAGTCTGCAGCAGGAATGCACAACTTAATAGGGAGGAGGAGGCAGGTGGCAGATGCAGGAGACGTGCAAATAAAGCGAGACAGCAGCCGGTTCACTCACCGCTCCGCCTGCAGACAACATGTGCCGCTGCTGAAATGATTTCCTGCCTCTAATAGAGCGAGACTTCCGTAGCGGAGCTCAGCTCTGTGCCCGTACCGTACCAATAGCGCACTTCTCCTACATTTTACATCTGAAAACTATTCTCTGTAATCCTGCGTGAGGACTCACTGCTGTGAGTCATTTCTCGGTGAACACCTTTGCTGAACGTGTAGAAATAAACTTACAAACATCTCATTGTCTGGAATAATCAACTCTGGGCTAAATGAAAACCACGGATAGTACAGAAGACAAACTATAAGAAGAGAAGTTGATTATTTTGCTGGCTGCGGAGTACAGATGTTTCCAAGTTAGCAAAGGACATGTGGGAGCCATCTCTGCATATCCCAGGGCTAATCCACAGCCAGGATCAACAGGGATGACTCCTTTAAAGCAATACAAAGGGAAAGCGAACACCGCCATGCAGAATGTTTTCGTCTTACCAAGTGTGGGCTTTTGGAAGGTTGTCTGTGTTTGCATCTATTAAATGGATGGTAAACAGTCTGGGTCCTGCAGCGCCTGTAGAACCTTACAGACAGACATGCTAGTTAATGCACTTCACCAAACCATCATTCACGCACACAGGTTTTGCTACTCATAGAAAGGCAAGAGAGAAAAATCACAGTTCCAGCTGTTAACATGTCACAGGCTAAATCTCTACGTCAGATTTGCAGCTGATGAAGGGATGGCAGAAGCGACAGGGCTGTTTGTGCCACTGAATGTACAGTATTTTGGAAAGCTGCTGAATTTTATATTAGCAAAGCTGCACCTTAAAAAAATGTAAAGACTTAAGTGCAAGAAGGTTTTCATTGTAAAACAGAACTGTGTATTTTAATTTTGAACATCAGTTTACCATCAGCCAACAGATGGAACGTTACCAGGAGAATCACAACAGCCTAGGACAACTGCCACCTTTTCTGATTAAAAATTCGAAATTTTCAGTAACTTGTTTTTAAGTCTAATGGTTTGCTCTCAAACAACGAAGGGAATAGAATTTTCATGTGGAAAAGTTGTTCGGTCAGCTCTATAATCATGTGTGTTCTTGCATGCAGTGATTTTAACATAAGTCCACAGAGTTGGAGGAGACTGATAAGCTCATATTGACACCAGTCAACGTGCAACACGATGACAGATTTACTGGCTTCTCTTGCTATCAGCAACAGCTGAAGCGTTTGCCATCAGCAGAGCTGCTGACAAATGAAAAACTGCTCTTGGGATCTAAAGTTTGTAAAGGCTTGAGTTACCCAGTAATACGCTGATATTTTACAAGGGGCTAAATACCACATGATTGTTATCTCTGTCCCCCACCACAGATTAACTCGGCCTCCACATCAGTCACCTTGTAAAGCCTTGAAACCTTGAAGTGGGACACGCGTCGAGCCCGTCACGAACTGCAGCAGCCTTGCCCTTCTTTCTTCATCAAACGTTTCCACCGCTTGCCAGAACCACTTCACGATATTGCTGTCTGCCATGCAGTGCTTTAGACGCGTGTTTGACTTCCAGTCATTCAGGTCTATCTTATCCAGGCCTCCGATGATCAGCTGTTAAAGGATTACAAAAACGCTTTAACGTTCAGTGTCATTTCAGGTTTGCAGCTATCAAAACATACATCCAACGATGTCACGAAGCCCAGCACTCTTTATGTGCTTGAACTGCCTTTTTGATGCATGGTAACACTCCAAAACTTTAGAACAGGCAGTAAATCTCTCCAGTTAAACTGTCATGAAACCGAGGCCAAGGAGTCAATAGCCGATTTGAGACCTGCTTTGTTAAATCTGTCCTACCTGAGAAGGACAGCACATCATTATGAGGGCACAGCACAGAGTGGGAAGGTGCGATGACATCTACTGTGCTACACAACATCGCTGTCTTGATGCAGATCTGTCCTAGCGGTGCCAATACCAACTACGACAGAATCCTTCTGGGTTTATGGCAACATCCTAGTTGGTTGTTTGTTCCATAACCCACAACAAGACACAGAAACTTTCATCTGTTTTCTGATGTCATTTAGAGAGGCTCTGACATGGACCAGACATGTTACTTCAATCTCTTTTCCAGATAACACCAGGTTGCAAAATACTGTCAAAGAAAGCCACTGCTGGCCATGAATCTAACAACCTGCCCTGGCAACGACAAATCAATGACATAAAGAGAACTCAAGACAAAATGTGCGTCACATTCTAAATTTCCTGTAATATTCCATATTGAGGCTCACATTTCTGAGAGCTACTATTTAGCAGCTGCCTTTTTGTGCCACCGAGACAGCACCCACTTGCACTCATCTACATTATTAGCACAGTTGTGACTGTTCTGACGCAGACAGTATTGAAATATTTAATGGATTTTTAATCTGCCTTTTCAAGCAGCTAGCAAATGGAATGCAATAACTCCATGGGATTAATTAGCATGCATGGATGACCAGCATGCAGCTAGTGCTTCCAACACCACAAATGGTCCGTATTCCACGGGTTACCTTATTTATTTAAAAAGGCAAAAAAAACAGAAGAAAAACTGCTACAACAGGAATTATTTTAAGGGCTAGCATTTTGCACCTCGGGATAGACTAATTTATTTTCTGTATGCATTACACTTCTATTTTAGTCCCTGTGCATACAGAAACAGCCATGTAGGGAGACAGTTATTGAAAAAAACAAGTTCTGGGGCAGAAAACCTGTAAGGTCTTGCCAACAATCCTCCAAACTTGCAGCACTCCCTCCCTGCCCAGACCACCTGCTGCAAGCATTAGTCCTTACTCAGACAACACGGTGTATTTGCCTTTCCCTGTTTAAGTGGCCCTCTCAATAATGTTAACCTAAAGAATGTCTAGAATAAACAAAAAAGGGTTTGGTTAAACAAATACACAGCTTTCTGGTATGTACGTTGGAATAAGTTTTGTTGGTTTGTTTTTTGTTTGTTTTGTTTTTTTAAAATCAGTGCTTGATTGTGGATCAGACAAATTACAAAACAATATTCCATGTGGATAAAACATATACCTCAAGTTCCTTCTGGTCGAAAGGCTTAAGGAGATGTTGAGGAATAAGTTCATTAAAACCTTTCTGCAGAGCCAGGAACTGCGCCTCTATTCCTCTCATAAATCGCCAGTTTACATACAACCTGCATGGGGAAAAGAAAAAGTCAGGGATGATGAGCTAGACAGGACTGGGCTTTTTACAGCAGCGCTGGAAAATGCTCGTTTTGACAGAGGAGCTTGTTTTAATACACACATTTTGTACTATGAAAGAAGTGCTTATCAGTTCCTTTTTCCATCAACAATTAATTATGGTTAGAAAAAACAAAGTACAATTCACAGCTTCATCTTCCCAGGTCTTACAATAGAACATTGTGTGAAAATGCTTATGTCATTTACGACTCAAGCATTTCCCCCCCAAATACTTACTTCATTAGCTCCACTATATTAAAAAAAATTAATCTCTTTACTATTTTCTTTGCACTGCACTTGCAGGATATATTTTTGTTCTGCAATACCTGACATATTCTTTCTTGTTCTCTTCTGTCACTGGAATATTCCTGCCATTTGGTTTGAGTTCATGCTGTAAAATCCGCCCAAAAGCATTGTGTTCCACACAAAATGTATGGTCCAGAACTGGGGTGATATCGTTCTCTCTGGCAACACAAAGACAGAGGGTAAACCTGGTGGTTTTGATATTTTGATAACTCTCAGTGGTGATGCTGACAGTTTGTTATTTGAACATTTAGTCTACAGGATAAACCTAGTAACTCGCCATCTGCATTTCACACCACTAGAGGAATATTTCCACGATCACCGATTTCTGTGTAGCTTAATGCATCCTGAAGAGCCCGACCAGATATCTCAACCTCACTATTCTAATTCTAGTATTACTCAGGATAATGAAGAAATAATTAAACCCTATATACACAAACACACAAATATATATGTACAGACACAGAGCAATAAACTGATCTGCTGTCATGTATTGGTGTGAAGCATGGAAGAGACCAGGTAACTTTAAATATAAAATTTAAAACAGCATTTAATTAAAAAACCCTGAGATAATGCAAAGCAGTGCTGAGGAGTCTCAAAGCTACACTCAATATTGGATTTTTTCCTGAACTCTAAGAGTACAGAGGCCCAAATGACTTCTGTTTATTTCCATTTTAACCAAAGTTAGTTTTCTTTTGAACAAAACTGTTTTTTCCCTCAGAACTCGGTCCTGACTTTGGATTTTGATACTGCCATATGCTACCATACCCATGCAAAGTTTAACGATTTAGTATCTACTTTGCTGCAAGGAGAGTTAACACAGAGTTTGCAATGAGAACTTTTCCTCAAGTACCTTGAGCTTTTTGACATGGAAACAGCATTTATAGAAACAGCATTTTAATAATTTTGTACATATCTCCCCAATCACAAGATTTTGGCAAACATTTTCTATAAAGCTTTACCTCACTATTGCCAACATGCTCTACCCCATCCTCCCTACAGCGAGGCAATATATAAATACAGTACTTACAAAATCCAGACTAAACTTTTGTGTAATTCTGGGTCAACAGATTCCAGATCGGAGAGCTGAATGGGTTTCCCCAGAAGCTGTTTGTAAAAGGGAACCGTGAAACCCCCGTTGATATAGTGTCCATGGAACACAGCCAAACCCATTATCCGACCAACAAAATGGAAATAAGACAAATGGTCCTGCAGGGAGAGGAGAAAAAAGTCAGGGAGTGGGAAGACACTGACACCTTGTGGTTACATCTACACCATCACTTGTATGTTCAGTCACGTTTTCTGCAACTCTGGGCAAGAGGAGCCACCGTTTTTCCTCATGACATAACCAAGAGCAGAAGCATTTAATGATTAAATGCCTCAAACAAGTCTCTGTGCATTACCTAACCAATAAATTGGATACAAGTGCTCTAGACCTCTCAAAGGGCAGAACTCCTGAAACGAAAACCCACATAAATCCCTCAGAATCCAAGATATGACCATTACAAACAAATTAGTTTATTCTTTGTTCAACCATCAAAACCTTTTTGCTCTTGAGGAAGCAGGCCATGTGCTCACTTCCTCCATGTTGCTTATAAACTGATTTTTGAAAACTGAGGCCTAAGTCCTATGGTTGAGATTCTTCCAATCTGTTCCCCCCCGTCTTACAGAGTAAATGTCAGGAAATGTCACGTCCGGAAAAATTCCCCTGTAATAATACAGAATTGTGGCTCTTTTTAGTGTCTGCATCAATACAAATCCTCCAGTAAGGAGGAAAAAAAAAACCAAAACCCTGAGCACAGCAGCTTATTGAGGAAGGGCACACAAGCCCCGACAGCCACGGGGTGAAGATGCTCAGGACATGATGCTGCTCACACAACCACCCGCGAAGATGAATTTCACTCCTGGACACCTTCTCAGAATTGCCATGCATCCCACTCAGTGGCGAGGAGTCTCAAAGAAATCCGATATTTATCAAAGGATATCTCCTCTCTCGCGTTCTTCATTTCCGAACAAACCTCTCTGCTTCATACTGCATCAATGTAAGACTCATTAACACTTTCTGCTTCACCCTTCAGGTTACACCCTTGTCACGGAAGAACAGCTCTAACAAAAAACTGCAGGGGACATCTTTTCAACCAGGTATGTTGCTCAGAAGTTAACACTTACAGGATTGATAGAAGAGTCTGGGTTGATTTGCAGCATGTAAATATTATCTGTGGAGTACTGGAAGAGTCCATAATAGGGATTTAACATTTCATGGCACAGTAAGTACAACCATTCTCTGGAAAAAAAAAAAAAAGTATTTTAGAAGGGTGCAACCTCCACTTAAGTTTCAGACAACACAATCATTGTGAATCAAACTAGTCATCAGTTATGAAATACTTATTTCAAAATCAGATCACCTCGTCCTGCCCTCCATTTGCAGACCAAAAAGGTACGCTTAAAAACCTAGAAAGTGTCTTACTCCCCTCACAGACAGACTTGTTTAAGTTTAGAAGTACTGAAGGGATTAACATCAGAGAAGCTATAACAAACAAGCTGTTAGACAAGCCATCAACAACTTGAGTCTGAACAAGACCCACTTCCAAAAAAATCCTGCCTCTGTACAGAGTTCTGTTTTTTGGAGACTAAGAGACTCACTCCTGTGCCACCTGTACAGTGTAAAGAAATATTCAAAAAATCTGCTGTTTAAAATCAGTTCGGTCACTGGAGGTCTTTAGAAAAGCTGTTCTTCTGCAAATGCTTGATGACTAGAGAATCTCTGCTTTCAGCAGACAGCCCAGAAGGGGCAGAGACCAAATGCATTAAAAGAGGGGGGTTAGGTAAATTCTCTCACCTCAGTAACATACAAGGACTGGAATGGAACTAAAGCTATTTCTGACCTCCCAACTCACCATGACAAATATCCCGTGATTATTAAATTTGGAAACCCATCCCAGGTCCAAAATATTTGGAGGGAACTATCAACTTTAATGCTTTGAAGTGAAAAAAGTCTGTTGCAGCAAATGGGCAATTATGAAAACCAATTACGAAAACCATCAGGGCAACAGGATGCCAACACCAAAGACACTCAAGGTTGCCTCAGGTAAAGCAGCTCAGAATGTTTCAAGTTCTCTCCTTTGTCCAGCGATGGGTTCCTAAAAGACACCTCAGTGGGTGATGCAGCTTCTGTGGATTGAGAAATTACTGAATTTACCAGGCATCTGAGCCATTGCAAAGATGAACGTTTGGGTGATGATGTTACAATCGACTCCAGAACTTCAGATCTGATATGACCCACAGGGAACTATTATTATTTTTAAGAGGGAGGCAAATCTTCTCTAAAATTTTAGCCTTTGTTTAGGATCAGTTCATTTCCATTCCTGCTCCAACAGACCAGAGGACTCTCCTGAATGTGGCTGAGACATAACAAAAAGGAAACCCTTTTGCAATCCATTCACTGGAAATCAGGCAGGTGTATTTAACAAAACTTCACTGTGACTTGGCTTTTGCTTCAGAGTCTATACGCTTCTCGAAAGACCTCACAATTTGAGCAGATCACACTTTTACTTATGAAAACGGAGCCTGTTGCTGGGATCAGCACTTTCTCCAATAAGATCAATGACCAAACCTGAACAAGCCTTTTACACTCAGCGGGTAATGGTGATGAAACCAGAGTACCTATGGGGAAGAGTGGAAATGGAAACACCTCGATCGGGCCTTAATTCCAGTAATGTTTGCAAACACAAGTTGTGCCAAGTGATTTAGCGTGAGCCTTTGACAACAGGAGGGCTGTGGGACAACTGTTAAATCACATTTCCACGTTCCAATCTACCATGATGCGAACACTGAAGCTACAACCACCACCTATACACTAAACCACAAATAACTTACACATACCATTAACAGATCATTTGAAAGGGAATTATATCAGCCATGGGTTGCTTTAAGGATAATTTTACAGTTAAAAAGTGTCAGACAACCCCCCAAATCTCACCTTGCTACTCCTCCGTAATCCAGGCCTTCCTCTCCTCGAAATTTCACCATAAGCCTCTTTTTCAAGTCCTTTGGCCTCATCTTCATTATCTGACGGTAGGATTCCTACATGTGTATTTTTTACAATCAGACATTTTATTTCCTTCCTGTAATTGAGTCTACTAAGATACACTACTGTAATACATAGTTACTCAACTACAGAAAACATTATTCTGCTAACGTGCTAATCTAAAGCAAATTCCAAGGACAGCTCCGTTAATACTTGGTCGCATCCTCTACCTCCCTCATGAAGCAGAGCTGCTATAATTCAAGACCAGTTTTACTTAACTATTGAATGACAAAAGCTGCTATTAGTAGTAACAAGTCAATCAAATACCTCAAATATTTCCTCTCTGGATACTTCGATGCGACAGTGACCAGCTTGTGGTTGCTGAAGAGAGAGCTCATGTCTAAGAACTTTCAACTTTTGTACCAAGTCTCTTTCATATCTTTGTGCAGGCAACTCCTCACCGTCTTCTAGTGAGCCCTCGTTCGGAGCTGGCAGAGGCTGCTGGCTGGGCTCTTTTAGCTGGCATTGATGGCTTTGAAAGGAGAGTAAAATATTTATTCGAGAAGCATAATCAAAAGGAATATGTAAAACAACAATGGAAGAACTGATCAAGCTTCTCTAGGAGGAACCTGGAGTGAAATGCATATTCAGCTGGGTAAGTTCTACAGCATCGTTACCCTGTATTCAGGGATGTAGAAACACATATTTACAATGAAGAGCTTCAACATTTTTCATCTCAGTCTTTATATGGCAATACATTGTGAGAAGGCTGTGGAGCACGATCACTGAATGCTGGCCGAGCAGTAATCAAAAAGTTTCTGTGGTGTTTCCCCCATTCGGAGACAACTTTCAAGAGCAGAACACAAAGAGAGACCTCTACTGAAACAAACAGCAGCTTCCTAAGAGGAACCATCTAACAACTGTCAGGAATTTTATTCCAGCTCCATGCAAAATAACACTGGGGATTCTTGACACAGTGGAAGTACTGCACCTATGGTTATTAAAAGAGAAAGATGTCCTTGTCTGAAATAGCTGTAGCTTCATACATTCAACTATACTTATCAATCAGTGCTTTATTTGGCTTGTGGAGAAATTATTTTTTTGATACAAAGATTCCCCAGCTGGCTTCAAGCACAGATAACCCAGTTCCAGGAAAAAAGTCTGATCCTGGGCACAAGCAGCACTGCCAGGCTGCTCCAGGGCTGCTTCTCCAACAGTTCAGCTGCCTCTGCAGGATGCAGAGCTTGAGCTTATTAAATTCTGCTAAACCCGAGCCGGCTGTGCACAGCACCAGACTCCAGCTGGCTTGATATTCCTGTTGTCTGGAGCTCAATGAAACCAGTTCGGGTCCAGCACAGAACGAGAACTGCTGATCCAGAGAGGCACGAGCTGACGGTTGTGGAACCGCCTGGCAGAGCCTCTGCCCCACAGCCCAGCATTTCCACAACTGCATGTTCGCTCCAGCACAGCTTGGGGCAATTGCGTCAAACCAGTTTAAAGAGATCAGTGTTGTGCTGAAATAAGGAAGCCCTCCCTCAAACCTGAGCACTGCAAAGCATAGTAAAAACATTTTGGAAGAGTCTCGTTTAGATAAAACCAGCGCTGAGAACAAACGCTCAGGCTCTGACTAGAGCACTGGTTGCATCTGTTCCCCAATATCATTATCGTGCAGTTTTTCAGCCTCTCTTGACTCCCAAACTATAGTTAAAATTGGACAAAAATAAAAGGTTTAAGAATCCAAACCTGAGATGAATTATTTATCAGCAAGGTTCTTACTTCATGATGTGATGTAGTCGTGGATCTGTGAATTGTGTGGTTCTGTTGTTGTGATCTACAAAATATATCCTTCCTGAAACTGTACTTCGAACTTCCCAACCTGGAGGCAAAGGTCCCAGTTCATCACAATTCACACTGTTAAGGTCTCTAAGAAGAAAAACAAACAAAAAGTTGCAAAACATTTTCTGTGTTTGAAACGCTTTGCAAGCATCAAATCTGTACAGTTTAAAAATAACTTTAATTTGCAACTTCAGTATCATTTAGGTGATGACAGGGCTTCTGAGGGCTGTAAAAAGAGGAAAAGACATTTTTTTGTAACAAAAATTTCACACAAAAAATCCCGTTAACACTAATGTGATCCATGTGCAGAAAACCAAACAATTAAGCAAAGGCCTCTGCACCATCCATTGAGTCTCCAAAGATCTCAGTAAGTTAAGAAGCTAAGGCAGCCAAATACTAAAATCACCTAAAAAAAAAAATCACTTCGTTAATTAGACAAGGTTAAAATCCTAACTATTTGACTTCTAAAACATTGAGAGTAAGGCTGTACCAACACATCCACCCCTTTCATCCTAGATCAATTTTTGGTCTCGTTCTAAGCGCTGCTAAAGGTTGTCATTCACATTAACGTTGTATTTGAATTCAATACATAGGATGTATTTACACCTAGAAAATTGAAAACACTTAAGAGCCCAGACAACACAGTTTAAAACACTGAGAACGGCAAGAAAAGGAAGGAGGAAATAAGTTTATTTTTAGACAGAAAAGCTATTGTTAAGCAAAGTATTCTCTAGACAGCTGGCATGGATTCATCTTTTATCCAGGGTTGGAGACACCCCTCTATATATTTCCTTACCTAAATCTAACCGTGCAACATCAGTATAAATGAGTAAACTGAGAAACTTTAGAAAAGGTAGAAACACACCAAAGGCTTCATTAGTGTCAGAGGGATCACAAGGCAGCCGGGGATACAGGGGCAGACAGACAAGCCTTTGTTAGGCTCCTTAAAGGAGATTATGGTTGAAAACATTTGTTTCAATCAGCTGTGCATCTGAAAGTACTTTAGAGATCTGATTACAGCAAGTTTTAACCTCCATCTGTGCTAAATGCCAAGGTTAGGTTTTTGCACTGCAACCTGGGAGCAGGAAAGCCACCTTTAACTAAAATAAGAGCGACCTGCGACTCACAAGACACTGTTGTGTCCACTGACGTTGTTGGTCCTGAAAACCTGGCTCTAAGATTTGTTGTGAGAAGCAGCAGCACCTTTTATCTGACCAACCAGCATCACTTGAAGAAGGGACAAAGCTCTGGGCACACAAGCCTGACATAAGTGGCACGAACGAATGTTCTGCCAATGATACCAGCTAATCTAACATCACCTATTTTCTCTTTCCCTCTCAACTTTATTTTTCATATCCTTCCACACACTGTGGTTTTATCAACACTTTTGCCTACACCACGTTATATCATTTTTCTAATATCCCGTATCACGTTTGTGTATTATCCAGGCAGCACAGCAGCTGAAGAGTTACAAATTTTTGTGTTTCCCTCTAGAATCTGGTGTGCAGGTGGTCCCAGATTCAGAGCTCCTCAAGGAACAGCACCAGACCTTAGTCACAAAGACTAAGGATTAACTGCAGGTTAAGGTTTAGAGAGGCTTTACTCAGTTAATCATATGGAGGAGTCACATTTTCTAGCTGCAAATCATTGGTCTAAAGCATAAAAAACCTCAACACCACTTCGAGTTTAAAGAGGACGAGTAATCTCTCCTTCAGTTCTATATAAGTGAGCACTATTAGAGCAAAAGTTACAAGTTCAATACTCAAGAAACAATGGCTTTGAGGAAGTAGTCACTTTTTAATTCAATTTGCAGTCCAAAATGTTTTCATACCAAAAAAAAATAGGTAAGATTCAGAAATCTGTACCTTCATCAAAAAACAAAGTCACATGAACATTTTAGGAAGAATTTGTCAAATGGGAATTCCTGAAGGGCTACATATTTTTTCCTTTTTGTTTTAAATGAATCACAAGTAGACAATTCTTTCTTTCAAAAAGAGCAATACTTAACATTTGGTGAAAAGGTAACTAGAAAAATCCAAAATGATTCCTCTGCTTGTAGGTCTCCCTTTAAATTTAGACAAGCCATGTAATAGATTTTTGCTGTTAAAGATACAGCTCACTGCCATACACACACAAACAAAAAAACCTGACTTTGTAACTATAAATACATACCTTGGTATCCTCGGGTCATGCCATGTGCTGACTCCAGTCTGTGTGTGCAAAAAATAAACCTGTCCCTGTACCGTTGTTCTTTGTTCTATGGAAAGGGAAGAAAGATTATTCCTAATTACAAATCTGAAAAAAAAAATCAGAATAAACAGTTTGTTCAGAGCCATTCACACATCATCTTTCTGTCGGAGCTATGATAAAGTACTTGATCCATCCCACCTGATCTCTTGCAGCATGGACTGCTTTGTCCTTACACACTTTCTTCACAAATTTACTTGACTACACATTTCAGTGTTCTTTCTGAAACTCACAAATCCATACACCAGTATGTTTTAGTTTGCATTTTTATTTTTAGATCTTGAGACAAGCCAAACCCCCAAACTGGATTTCTTTACTCCTAGATTTGGTGTGCTCTTTTCCGAGATTTAAATTCTCCTTAATCTTATCCTTTCTAATCCTCTGTACTACTGGCTTCTTTGTTGCTTTTATATTTTCCTGATCTTTTCTCAAATGTGGGCTCAAACCTACACAACATGCCAAGGGGGAAGGAAAAAATAGCATTTCTGCTCTAGTTTAAAGAGCTCCTGACATTCGTTCTCCCTAGATACACAGCCAAGATTAGCAGTGAATTTTCTGTAACAGCATCATACCACAAACTTGTGTTTAATTTACCATCAACCCCTCCGTGTATCCTGGCATAACCAACTGCTAATTAGCCAATCCCAAACTCCCATCTGCGCTGCTCGGTTCCTTTTCCAAAATGCAGACCATTAGATGTACACGGATGCTGCACGTTCTAACAGGTAAAACGCATCTCTTTCTTAAAATGGGAGAATTTTTCCCTAAAGTCTTTAGGAAAAACTTCAGGTTTATAGTTCTGGAAAAGTCTTACCGTAGCCTTCTGGTAGGTCAGGCGACTGGTGACCGTGGGGTCTGTTCTGAGGTGTCTGTACGTGACCTCGGACTTCAGGAGTCCGCAGTCGCTGTGCCTGGAGCCTCTGATCCTGGCCGGGGGACTCGACGAAGCGACAGTTGCCTCCACCAGCAGCGCCCGTAGTGTCTGTGTATGGTGCTGGTTCCTCCATAAAACAGCTCAGCGGCCTCCCCGGCCCGGAATCTTCATAAACCGTTCTGAAAATGGGGAAACTTCAAGAGTTTCCATCACAGAGACGTGAATGCAGAAATCACCGTTTCTCTCTCTCTCTCTCTCCATTACTCCAAACTTTTAATGCAAGATAGGCCACTTTCTCAATGTTTTTATACCTCGAATTTCTCATGGAAGTGCGGGAAGCACCGGTAACACAAAACCACCAAATCCTACCCAGTTTAGCTTATTTACTTCAAGCAAGTATCCAGCTATAACCTTACTACTGGAGACATATTCCCAGACAATAGATTAGTCACACCGATATTTAATATTTCTAGTGTTAATTACATGATTTCCACATATAAACCATTTTTTCTAATGGAGTGTAAAGAAAGCAATCCTTACCCTTCATTCTCCAAAAGCCCTCTACAGTCTACTACGGAACCTCCTGTGCCTATTCTGTCCCGTGTCTGTAAACTGACTGAAATAAAAACCAAACAAATGAAACTTAATAATAAAAGAACAACTGTTCTCTTAAAAAAAACATAAAGCCAAACAATCCACATTTATACAGAGTAAAATATGAAGGAAAGCTATATCCTACTCAAGAGCACATCACTTACCAAAACTCCTTCTATAACCCTAAAGTTTACTGATTTTTTAAAAATGGAGAAGAGAAATCAGAGGCATCACAACATCAAAATTTAAGCTGAGTCTATTTCTGTAAGTATCAAAATGTCAGGATCTACATCTGTGTTTCCTGAGGACCCTGAAAGGTCAGCTGGAAAGAAACTGCTCACCACTAGATGTCATCACGACAGTGAGAATTTGGGTTTTGCCCAATGTATTTATATATCAATGAAAAACTTGGGTTGGAGGGCAGCAAAATGTTGTAAAATGGGGTAAATTAGGCATAAAACTAGCACTGCCCTGTTGAAATTTGGAAATCGGTTGCATGAGTCAAAGGTATCAAACCAGCAATTGGCAAATTTCCTTTTAATTCCTCCAGATCCTCTTTTCCATGTAAGATTATCTTTGCCTGTCACCTCAGCCCAAATGCAGCCTCACAGTAACATTTACCCTTCCAGAGCTGCATTAGAACCCTTGCCAGACACATTCCCTCTTTTTAATATTATTTCCTATTATCAACTGAGAGAAAACAAACTCCTACGTAGGAGTACAACGTAAGTTTTTTCGGGTTATATGATTTAATCCCATTAAAGTCAGAAGAAACAACACAGAAAAGGCACAGAAGCACTAATGACTGCAAGTTTCTTTTTTTTAATACAACACTTGTCCGTATAGTAATTTACTCAACAAGATACAGGTTTAGCCGAGAGTATTCTTACCCACTATTTGGCCTCGTACGGCATCGGTATCTGTGGGATTTAGTTTGCATAGATCCAAACGTTGGTCTGCAAATGAGAATTGGAAAGATCAACAAAATGCTGTGTGCAGATATAAAGCAGGAAGGTTCTTGATTGCACCAGGTAGGAATTGCTCTTACACCCAGTATCTTTTAGCCTGCTGATGGCGTTGGAGAGGAGTCGCACGCACCCCAGGAAGCCAGCTCCCTGCTTCTTGTGGATTTTTTTATGGTTCCATACACTGATGGTTATAGAATCTGTCTTCCCAACATATCTAGGAAAATACATATTGGAAGAGCAATTTTAGAAAAAATAACCTCTTTCCACCCCACAGAATTTATGCTTTATCTGGTACAAATTCTGATACATTTTAGTACCTTGGTCATGCTGCTTTATTATAAATACAGAAGTGCTTAAGCCTGAAACGGTGTTATTAATTAACTACTGCACTATGATTTCACAGAGCACATTAAATTGATATGGCTGCAGCATGAATTTAACTACAGACAGCCTCATTAAAAGCTATGCAACAAGCTGATTAATGTACAGAACTTTCAAATTTATGTTTCTAATAAACTGAAGAAAATAAATCACTATAACAAGGACAATCTTTTGTAAAAGCTGGACTGCACTGCTCCAGCACAGCTCAACTTAAGCAGCTGTGCTGTGTACCTGACACACAAATATTTCCAAATTCAAACACCTAAAAGCAAAGTACCACTCCTTCATTACCAGGTAATTTCTGCTTGCAAAAATTCAGTCCTCCTCAGCAAACGTGACGCTTCTCGCTAACACAAAATGAAGTTGCAGTGCCAACCCCTGCATTCTGCTTATTAGATAAATCCCTGGAACGTTTTTACTCATGTCTTTATGAACAACTCACAGGTCGTAATGCTGGTTCCATTTGGGGTCCAACGTGTTCTTCACAGTGTCAGTTGAATGGCACTGACCTGACCCATCAACAACTATTTTTGCAAATGGGTCGGGAAGTCCTGTGGAAGGGAAAAGGCGCTGTTAAACAAAATACTTTGGGGCTTGTTTCTTCCGAGATGACACTATCATGAGCTCCTGCTTGTTCCCCCCTCAAGAAAGGGAAGCTGCCATTGTCCCCAAACTGCTTTAGTAAATCCAAAATGGAGAATTGAGTTCTTAATTAGATAATGAATTTCTGTCACACAGATTGGTACCTGCCAAATATTGTGAAAGCTTTTAAAAAACAAAAGGTTAAATGTGCTTAATTTAACAGTGACCCATGCATGCTGATAAGATGTCATTTTTATTCAGTCCTTAACAGAATATTGAGACTGCAGCACTGGGATACTTCGCTGGTACCCTTGGCTCACTTTACAAACAGAGGCATCTTTGGGATGGATGCTCTTGGTACCGCACACAGAAATGGAAGCAGCAACATGCTTGTGGTCTCATCAGTCAGACTTCCAACCAGAATTTTTGAGTCCTCAGGTTTTTCTAACCCTGGAGTCTACACTATCTTTAAGTACAACTCAGGGTAGTGTGTACTCATGTAGTAACGCAATGTTACCACAAGAATGGAACTGCAGAACAAACGGCATACATCAATGAGCCACGACAGTAACGCACAATCTACAAATAAACCTGATTAATCAAGAGCAGAAGGTTATAAAGTTAGGGCATACTCACTGAAGAAGTCCTTTTTTGCAAGATTCTTGGCACATAATACTGCAAAACAAAATATCAGATAAAGAAATCTTAAAACCATATTAAAAAAGTTTTTCCGGCAATCACACCAGCTACAATACTACCTGATCATAAGTCATAAAAAAAAATCACTCAAGTATTAAATAGGAGTGTTGTTTTCTTTGTCTGTGATTGGAATACGCATTTACATAAAGGAAAAAAAAAACCTCCTTTGCTTTTGTTCTATTGCTACAATACGCAGAAGACTTAATGAATGTCTCTGTGTCCAAACCTAGTTTGCTATAGTGCATGCTTACGCGAACACTAAAGCAGAATTTTGTTGCATTGTCTCAGAAGCCACCTATTTTAGAACAAGGACTAACCAGTTTCTGAACCAAGGATGGTTCTGGGACTCCTGGCAGAGACCCCTGTGCTAAGTCCCGTCAAATACAGCGCAAACTCCTGCTCTTCGCGCGCAAAACGTACGTGATGCATCGTAAAACAAAACACGGGAAATACGCTATACCGGTGTGAGCGGTTTGCAAATACAGATTCTGGGGGAAGTACGGCAAGACCTCGCTCAGCAGAAAAAAAATATAGTGATAGAAAAATTGCATCAATGTGCTTTCCTATGAAAGAGCCACAAATGAGCCATCATTTCCCCCTCTCCAATTCTACTCAATAGCGCAGTAGTTTCAGCATAAATTAGATCAGGAAACTCGCATCAATCTCCATTTCTCCTACATCTATTACCAGCTACAAGCTTAATTTTGCTTTTCGATGAGGACCGCTCAGTACAATCTCAGCAATCCAAGTTGTTCAGTGTCCATTAAATTCTTATAACAGGCCAGTAAAAATAACCACAGGGCCAATGATGAAAATATTAGAGCTCTAACTAATGTAAAACTAGGATCCAAGAGAGGAAGAGAACTCTAAAAGACCCAACTATTTTTGAGGCAGTGCCTTTCCCACTCAGTTGGGATCTTTATATTGGGGAAAGTGAAGATGTGGTATTTGTGGGAACAATCCTTTTCAATATATAATTTTTTTACATTTCTACTAGAATTCCACCACTCAACTCCAAAGCGACATTTCCCACCTAACATAGGTGGCAGAATAAAAACTGCCTCACCTCACGTGTCAAGCAAACAGACCAAAGAACTTCACGATTTAACCCAGATGTTCATGGAAAAAAAATACATAAACCCTCCGTCTTAGTAATAATTACAGCAGCCGCACCAGGAAACTATTTTTAGAATGAATTAAAAATTACTTATTTCTTACACTGGTAAACTGCATAATCAGACAAAAAGCTTCTCTTGTATTTTTTTTAACAACTGACGGAAAAAGAAAAGCCTGCGGGACTATGGCAACTCAGCCTGAAACAAACCAGGATTTATAGACCCAGCGGCCGCTGTTCTCGGAAAGCACAACAGAGCAAACCTCGAGTTTCCTCTTCCTGTTGCAAGCGCTTCAGAGCAAAAATACCAGAAATCAGGGAATAAGTACAGGTAAAATCAGAACTTGTATGTTCTAGTACTACCCAAAAGGAATTTTAAAGTTCCTGTGAGTGGTGGAGCTTTTTTATTTTTCCTTTAAATAAAATAATTCATTTCACTTCCCCATCCCCAATTTTAAGAATACATTAATGAGCTGGAAAATATGCCATCTGTAACTATCTACATATAGTCTGACTATATAATTATTACCTTTACTCTATATTTCAGGTCTGCTTTCTAGAGCTAACTAGCAGCATGAGTTTCTGATGCTATTATTGAAGAATTATATTTTCTCATTTAACTCTTTTCTCTCTGCCACAGGATTTCAGTTGACAGTAGAGGAGCCCGGCCGGCTGCCAATTTTCCAGTTGCAGCTTGTGAAACCCTTCATTTCAGGTTGCAAAAATCATTACTCCTTCTTGTAAGAAAAATATTGGCACAAGACCTAATAGCTGAAATAAACCTTTATGGAGCAATCTCCAGAATCAGGCTGCTCGAGATGGACCATTGGCTTGGTTCCACTATTTGCACATTAAACCCACTAGAGCAAAAAAAAAAAAAAAAAAAGCCGTCGATTTCTAAATTCCAGTAAAGAAACAGGTGACAAAGGGACATTCTGCTCTCAGCTGGGTATGTGCCAGATTTGCTTCTTAAATGCTCTGTCCCCAAGAAGACTTTAGCACGACCGCTCGCAGGGTCCAACTGCTGCTCCTCCAAGCCCCAAACCTGGGAACTTGGGTAGATTTAGCTACAAAGGTTTACAAATTATTAATTTTATCCCTGCATCAGAGGCAGCATAGGAGAACGGGATGGCTACTATCTGCAAACCAGGCACTCAGACGCACTTTGCACAAACCTCATTTTTGCCTCATTTCCCTCTTTCCAAAGAGCTTTTTCTTTTTGTTTTCCTTTCTTTTAAAGGAGAAAGGTCTAGGGCTTGTCAGCAGGAGCAATCTCCCTGCATTTGTTGCAACGCCGCCACAGGTACTAATTCTCCTGACTTGGGCATTTCCATTCTGCCTTCTCAAAGTCGACCAACTTGTTTCAGCTTGACACAGTATTTGTTTACACCCCGCTCTGGATTGCTGCACAGCACCCAAGAACAATTTTTCTTTTAACACAATAGATCCCAAACAATACTGAAACAGTGCCTTTACAGCTAGATTATAATATTTATAAAGGGAAGGGAATGTTGTTTTTCAAGCACCTGCCATTATTGAGATAATTTCAAAGGCCAAATCAGCCAGCTGGGTAAAGGACTAGTGTGAAAGCAGATTTGGCAGGAGGTGAAGAAAGGACGAGCCTTATCCAAAGTCAGTGTTCACCCTGGGGATGCCTTCGATGCAGATGTAACTTGAGAGAGCCGCGCGGTTCCTCTGCCAGCCCCGGGTTGTCCGTCCTGCTTCCAAAGCACAAATGAATCATCTGCTGCGGTTCAGGAGGTGCCGCAGGAACAAGCTACAGATGGGTGTAGTAAGGAAAGCACAGCGAGACTCCCCTGTCTGAACAACCCAACTGAGAATTGCATCAGAAAGCTGCTGCTTTTATTTTATTTTATTTTTTTTTCATCACCGAGACACCCATCTCTGCAGCCAGACCAGCGTTTTCAGAAGGGAGAAAAGGCAGCCTGGGTGAGGAATCATTTCAAATATCCCCAGCCGACAAAAATCAAAGCCTCGGTGTGCGGGTTCTGAACTGTCAGCGCTCCAAGGACGGCTGCGGGTCTGCGAGAGCCCTCGCATCGCCAGCTCCGCGTCAGCACCGCATTTACCACACAGAACACACTGCGTCCCAGGGCACAGCGCTGAGATGCTACAACCATTTTCGGCTGCACGGTGCTAAGATGCTACGACTGTTTTCAGCTGCGCAGTGTAAAAACTAGGCAGTCGTGTTTTGGGACCTAGGGGAAAAAAAAAGATAGAAAAAAGGTAAGCAATTAAAATACTGAGTAGGTCCCAGCTTGTACCAATGCAAAATAGGAAGCAAATCTGCACCCGGGACTGCATTCATTCACACTTTGCGAATTAAAGGCAAGAGCCTCTTTCCTCAAATTAAGGACTTTTACACGTGGACAGGATCCGAGCTAACGACGGCCTTCAATTTAGCACTCAAGTTAATTCTGAGGACAAGACAAACCAGCAGCATGGCCACGTCTCCCTTAGGAAAGCGGGGGAAGGTCACACGAACGATGCTGGCAAATCCACCGCGCAGCCATCTCTGCCTTTCCCTTTGATATTCCAGGTTAATCATTTGTGCTTGTACAAACAGGCAGCTGGATTCCAAGATACATTCGTTTTGCTTTCTGACAGCAGATAAACACAGGCCAGCAGGCTGATGACGTAGAAAGGACTTTATTTAATATTTACTTCTGTGTAGACCATCTATTATCATGGAGATATGTAGCATAAGCATTAAAAGCATCACAGGTTGGTTGGTTTGTTTCAAG
Source organism: Caloenas nicobarica (assembly GCF_036013445.1). Lineage (NCBI taxonomy): Eukaryota > Metazoa > Chordata > Aves > Columbiformes > Columbidae > Caloenas > Caloenas nicobarica. The sequence continues at coordinate 3,668,319 of NC_088258.1, read as the reverse complement.
ATCTAAGCAAGAAGCAAAGAACAATGGAGGAGAGAGGAATAAAGGTCTTGACATAGAATGAAACTAAAGTTATCGCATACCATTGAAAAATAAAAAAGGCCACAAAGGAGGTCAAATTTGAAGCATCCAAGTAATGGAAACATCTCGGCCAATGCGTCAAAGTCTGCCTGGCTTTGGACTTGTGCCGCTGGTACCATGTGTTGGGGTTTGGGTTGCTCCATGCACACCAGCTTACGGGCTGGTTTCCACAGCAAAATTTCCGCCATTCTAAAAAACTATTTTCAGAAGCCTGCATGGCAAAACTAACATGCTTGAAGTGTAAAAAAGCCTCCAAAAAAAAAAAACCAGATGAAAGCAAACATCAACTATTTACCACACACTGCTCTAACACCCCAAAGCGCCATGGCCCACAATTAAAATCTTGGCTGAATCCGTGATGTGAGATCACATCTCCAAACGGTTCGGCGTATTTTGTGGAAAATACTCTGAATGCCACAAGCCACCGCTTCTGAATCGCCTTTACGAATGACCCTGCTCACCATTCCTGTTCTCTGCACATAACTTTAAATGAGACCTCACCGCGGATAAACGTCTGGTTTTATTTCTACTACTAGGCGATCCATGAAGGCTTTAAGTGTCCTGTTTTTTTTAAGGGTGACAATCATTTAGATTTGGCAGGGTATGAAAGAAAGGGTTTAATGGGAAAGGAAAGATGGTTGAAGGCACCAAGTGTGTAAAAATGCCATTTCTTTACAGCAGTCACATCACTGAACCGACATATCCCACTTTATTCACAAATTGGAGTTTGAATTGTCACCACGAAGGCCAAGGTTTCTATTCTAATCCTTTTTTTGTTCGCTTTAGGAATACTTTTGGTTTTTGTCTGCTTGAGACTGAAATGCATAAATCCATGGTCTGCTTTAACTTCCCAGTAACTGAATGCGAATCACAGCAGCGCCCGGCATGCAGAAACAGACAGAAACACAACTGAGGTCTTCCTTACATTTGCCAAATAACCCAATTAGCTGTACAGAACTAATTTTATATAGACGTACACATTGAGTGGCCTTCGCTACTGATCTTCGCATCGTGGTGCTGACGAGATTTGCAATCTGACACGTAAGCCACCCCAAAAAACCCCCGAGACCCCTCAGACTTCAGGGCCAGCGTCGTGCCCTGACATTGGAAGACTCTGCCTGAACTCATGTAAACCAGACCTTGATTACCAGATTAAAGCAATGCTTCATTTAAAAAAAACCCTCAGTTCTCCAAGAGTTGCTAGATTTGATACACGAAGCCTTTTTGTGGCCCTTTTGTGTAGGCTGCAGTAAAAATCAAAGCCTCTTTTCAAGGCATGTGCTCCTCGTGGGCTGGAACTTGGCTTTGTGTAACCAGTTGCAAACACTAGACGACTTTGAAGAGATCTTCAAAAAACCACACACCCAGAAAAAGCCATTTTTATTAGTCCATTAACATGTCATTAAAGTATCTACTCAGCCAGGAATCAAAATTCCATCCTACCTAAGCAGAAATCCGTCACGAATGAGTCGGTCCTCGTAGTGCAAACAAAACCAAGTTAACAAAATAGAAGAGTTTCGTCTCCAGGATTCCAAAGAATTATGCAAAGTGAAAAATCCTGCTGGGCACTGACCACCAGTAAGTCTTCATATGCACATATACACACCAGCAAGGGCTGATTTAGCTCTCAATAACATAAAACATTAAAAAAAACAGCATGGGACTATTGAAAGAAAAAAGACTCATGACATTCCCAGTTAACGGAGACTGTGTGCAACACAAGGCCAGTAAAGCAAGTTCGAGAATGAACCGAGACGTAAAACTTGGAGAAACACTCTGAGTTATGGAATTAGTTGAAGAACTTTGCAGGGATAAAAAAGGGAGATCAATAGGAAGCTGAGTGAATGATGTACAGAACCAGAGAAAAGCACGCACATCAGAGAGGTGGAAATAAGCAGATCCAATTATCCATCGTACTAAACTTTTCTTTTTCTTCCCCTTCTGCTCGCCCGTAACAAATGCCTGATATAAAGGCTGCCTCCCAGATTAAATCTTTCATTAAATCCTAGCTATTACATCAGTTTTCTTATAACTTTGCTATGCTTTCCTCTAATCCAGGCCAAGAATCGTCCCATATTCTCTACACAATCTCCTATTTCCCATTTAGCAACCCCAAGCTGCACACGAGATTTATTTGCCCCATGTTCTACGGGGTATACTCCAGCTATATTAAATTCCTACTTCTCACTCAAATTGTACTTCCAGGTTTGCGGTGTTTAGTTTATTTATTTTATAGAACCAACCTTTAATAAATGGCTGGGGGAAGAGTGAGACCATAACTGGTGAAACCTGCTCCGTCCTTATGAAGATGCCCTTGAAGCACCGTCCTCACCCCTTTTCTTTGCAGACTGTCCCCCGCCGCTTTCTTTGAGAACAGGGATTCAAGAGGTAAGTCAGTTATCACCATCTTCACTTTGCAGCCATTCTCAAAAAATGCCCTATTGATCACACGGTTCCACCAGGGAAAATGTGAACAGAACCTAAAGTCATTTGAATCCACCGTATGGTTTTTGAAACTCGGTCCTGCATCCTCACCAACACATCTGCCAGAATCACAATCAAGTGGGATAATATTTTTGTAGAGATTTACCCAATTCAGTCAAGTTTTTCCACTGTTAGTGTGCACAAATAGTCTCTCCACTCTCTGAAAATGGAGTATACGCTCAGGCTTCAGCTATAGCGTCAGCCTCTGTATACGCTACTAAGAAGTAGAAATATCTGGAAAGAACTCAAAATTTCTCTGAAAACTACATAATATCCTGTTCTCAGGGCAAATCCAATCTCTTAGCTGACAGCTAAATATAAAAATTTCAATGACAAAATTCCTACTGGAAATACAAAATGGCATTTTACTCCACACTTATTGTGCAAGGTGTAGTTACTGGGATCAAAGCAATTCTGGATTTCTACCTTTACACCTCTTGTATCTTCAACCACACACACTCTCATTGAATAATTCATGTTTTCATAGCAAGATGTGTCTATCAGATAGGCTTATCTGCACGGCTTGCACATACTCGTGCTCACATTGTGAAAGAAACACCAACGTGCGCTACGCAACATCATCACCACAATAAAGTTAAAAACACGCCACAAAACTGTGTGGCTCAATTTTTGCAAATTACATTAAACCTAAGGAATAAACCTATGCTGAAGTCTTAATACTTAGCTTTTAGAGTTACCCAAGCACTGAAAAAGCATCTGGAAAAAAATTCCTAAAGCATGAAAAACATGTTCCTCCACCCACATGCTCTCATAGCTCAGATTCCAAACTGAATTTTGCTAAGATTGCCAAAAATATTTTGCACTTTTAACACTTGGAGTTTTAAAAGCACCTTTTTCAAATCTAGACAGATGTCAATAGCTAACAGGACCATACACTCACCCTGACATCGCTCACAACACAGCCCAGGCTGAGCTCAGGACCAAACTTAAGCTCAAGCCCAAGTCTTACTCCAGTAACCAAAAGGTCCTTTCTAGAAATACTGTCCAAGTCTTCAGACGTATAGATTTGTTTCTCTGGAAAACACTAGATGAACACCACTGAATTATAATCAAATATAGAAAAAACCCAAAACACCGACCACTCTAGATATTACTTAGGCAGAAATTACATATTAAATAGCTGACACTAACGGAGAACGGAGTCCCCGTGCAGCACCGTCTGCTGCTCCGTCAGCACTTCATTTAGGTGTGTTTAATTTAACATGCCTCTGATCTGTGCTTTCATAAGTTAAATGTATAAAGTGTTAAACACCTTATTTTCATTACCAAAAAAAAAAAGCTTATAAGAACTCTTCCGTGCAGCTGATCATTTGCTTACTAATTCAGTCCAGAAAAGGCTTTTTTCAATAAATATTATGTTCACTATAAAACACAGAAATTTAAATTCCCCATCTTCCCAGATATTCTCTATGGGGCTACCCATAGCACTACTACAAGTATATGTTTTATAACCAGCGTGTCAGACTCAAGTTACATTTCTGTATTAACAGCAGCCTTCCCCCCCATAAAACACCATCTAATTAATTGGAGCTTTTACAAGACATTCATTTCCTAAGTCCGGGAGGAAAACCTGCACAACTGCTCTCTGCTGCTTTATAAAAGAGGAAAAAGTACAGAACAAGAGCCCAAAACCAGAAGCAACACATTTGCGGACGCTTACCATACACCTAGAATTAGCAGAAAGCCCAAGCAATCAGACCAATTAAAACAGATCCAGCCTTGGGGTCCTGTCCAAGGAGCAAAAACCTTTTTGAAATAATAGGAAAAGAACGCTCAGCTTCTGTTCTTTCTAACCCAGCGTTACCTCCAGCTCTCTTCATATACATTGTCTTGCCCCAAAATATCTGCCTGTTTTGCAGAAAGCAGAAAAAGTCATCTGACCTTTCACTGCAAAACATGTAAAACCCGTGAAAGTAGAAACGTTGGTACTGAAAATCTTGGCAAAGTTTGACTAGATACAGCCAAGCAACATTTCAATAGAAACACTGAATTTCTGTCAAACAGTAAAAGTCTAAAACGTCCAACCTAAAACGAAGCATATTTTTCGGTTTAAAACCTAAACCGTATGTTTTGTATCTCCAATGAGTGGCTGGTATTTACAGCCCTCCACATACAGGTAGTGTCAATATTTCCACAAAGCAATTTGAATGTTAAACACCACTGTAAAGGAGGAAAACCAAACACCATCTAACACCTTCTCAATCTCAGCTTCCTAGACAGACCCAGTATTGAGCTTCTTTGATATCTTACTGCAACTAAGTAAGGTACAAAATCAACTTTATAGGAACAAAATTTTCCAACGGGGACATTTTAATAAACAGTACAAAATTAATGTCTGGTTTTCAGCAAGCACTAACTAAGATTGCTTAAAAGCAGGAACATTGTTATTTAAAAAATGAATGGCGTTAGGTTATATGTAAGTTGTAAACTATGTAAACTATTAGTTCATCCCATGAGGGCTTAAATGTATCAGCAGAAGGGTTTTAGTTTAACAATTCACATGGAACGTTGCCTCGAAACTGAATATACCGGTTTGGCTCTGGTCAGAGTCGGGCTGTTAAACTCCGTGTTAAACCAAAGCTGCACTGTGAACCAAGAGCAGGAAGCTGGAAGAGAACTGCTTAGGTGACCTAGGATGCTGCTGATGTTCAAAGTAACTGTCAGCAAAACTAAAAAAAAAAAAAAAAAAAAAAAATATATATATATATATAAAAAAAATTTAAAACCACTGAAAATAAGAAACAACAAGTACTTTTTAGAAGTTGTAGTTAAATGTATGTAACAGTGATGACCACAATATTCAAGAATCCACACTTCTTCGTTCATTCTGAAACATTGGACTGAACTATCTCCAATATAGAAATTCCATAGAAAAATAAATTTAGCCTATAGAACATCATGTATTTTAAAATAACAAACCTCAGGGAAAATGGTTCACTGGGCTTAAGCTGTTTCAGTAAAACACAGACTCATTTTACGTTTCTTTAATAACTAGACAGTTTTATAACAAAGCAGTTTCTAGAAATCTACTGTGAAGAGTAACAGTTACAAGCACCTCTTCTAGCACTACTAACAACTGCAGTAACTGCTACCAGCACAAATTCCAACAGGTACCGCATGACTTTTCAAGAGGCACAGTCAACATCCCCAATTTTTTTGCAAGTAAATGCAAAGCATTCTTTCTTTCAAGCAAGGCATCGGTACCGTATCACTGCCTCAAAACCACATACCTCGGGTTAACTAATGACTTGTAAACTTCCCCTAACTTCTAGCACCTCCTAGTTGTTTTCCACGCTGGGATTTCAGCTGAGGTGTGCCGAGTGCTTCTTGGTATGTTTGGCTAGAAACATAAAAAGCCTCAAGTCTTGTCACATAAAGCTTTTCTAAGCCTTGCTGCCAAAGCAACTTTTTCATGCTCTTACAGCTTTTGCCTGCCTTATTCGCAAATCCGGTATTCGTTTTGCGGTAAGAAAGATAACGAACAGATGAGATGAAGCAGTACTTTCTGACCAGACCGAGAGCAAGCTCAGATTTAAAAATTAGGGCAGTGCAAGTCAATATTCAGTGAAGAGTTAATAGTGTACAAAAGCCTAGAGCAACGAGTTCATTTTGTTCTAGGCTACTTAGCAAACGGACAGCCCAAAATCGGACCAGCTGGAATTAATTCAGAAGTACTTGGTTCTCCCCGGGCTGTCGTTATCAACCTGAAGATAACAAACATACGGATCATCAAGTTCAAGTTGGTGCTGGAAAGAAGCGGCACAGCCTAACAGCCCATAATAAATGAAGTTTTGATCCTAAGTTGGATCTTAGTACTGAGCTATAAATGCTGTTAGTGTCTTGTGGAGCAGAGTGTAGGATTTGCCTACGTTAGATGGAATTAAACATTTTACTGACTTCTCCTCTTGATGATTACCTTGATAGCACCTCTTGCACACGCAATGTTTAATGCACAATTTTAACCTCCATTCTTTTGCTGGGTTTCAGCTGCTGTCAATACAGAACAGAGAGTACAGATTACTGAAATGGGAAGACTGCATTTGCTTTAACATACTTAGTCAAGCAAAGGTTTTACTGCAAAAAAACCTCCAGAGAGTTGCTCAAAACACCACCTGGATACCTTGCGGTAGTAAATTTGTACTAAAAAGGAGGTGAGCAGGTTTATTTGTCACATACAACTGACACTGTATGACAAGAACAGAACAGGGTTTCAAAGAAAACATTATCCAGTATTTTTTCCATGTCCATGCAGCCGGGTTGAGCAGCACTTGGTCACTGGTGTCTCCATTACAATTTCATATTCAAATTATATCCATTGGGTTCCAGATGATTCAAGAGGCATATGCAAAAAACTGGAAAAATTACACTTTGCCCAGGTAAAATTTAAAAATTAATTCAGACTGATTAAGTGCTTAGCTAGAAAAAGGGAAAAATTACTTTAGTAACTTCAGACACAAAAGCTAAAATAAAAGGTGCAAAGTTTAAATTCAGGAAGAAGAAAGAAAAATTGTGTTTGCCCAAATTAAATTCCTAGCATCACTTCTGATTTCGAACCAAACTGATTTATAATAGTTTTTAATCCCTGGAAATCTTCAAAGCTAAAATCTTCAGTAGTTTGTTTCCTAATTATTTAGTCTGTTATAATCCCTTTTGAAAAGAAGTTCCAAGCCGCTCTCTGCTTTCTTTAAGCAGTTTTTCTGAAGTTGTTCAGAGAGCTCAGCTTAAACCCTCCTTGTTTACAGATGAAAAAACAGAGGAAGAACCAAACACACATTTTTGGTATTTGTGAGGGCAGGGGTGCTCAGAGGTGAGCCCTGGATACCTGCCAGTCAATTAATCCGTCGGGGTTGATTAGTGCAGCCCCGCGCCAGCAGCACCCGGCTCGGGAGGAGCGGGAGGTGACACCAGTGTCACCAGTGACAGGGATGGACAGGGGGTCTGTGTGTGTGTGCAGAGCAAGGAAGCTGTGGCAGAGGGGAAAGGAGAATACAACAGAAATGAGGCTTGTTCCAAAAAAAAGAGACTGCAATGACAGAGATATTAACAGCTTTTGGAAGCTAAATTTTTATCATTTATTCACCTACTTGTGTTCTTTCTATTAAGAAAGTACGGAAACGCTACTTTCTTCTATAGCAGTCCATCTGTTGCAGGAAAAACATACCTGGGTAACAAACTTTCCTAGGAATTAGTATGAAAGTTTTTATGTAGAGAAAAAAAAAAATCTGATTTTATAACCAGTCCCATTTAAAAGCTACAATAAGAGAATGATGCATTAGCGACTTTTTTGTTGCTGCCATTACTATACGACAAGTCTCGTCTACAAGGAGCACATAGACACGCTCTCCACAATCCACCTAATCGCGCATTAGTCACACAAGCGGTAAATCCCTCCGAGCACTTTGGCTCGGGTCATGCAAACGCTGGATGAACCGAGTTACATCAGTTCTCGTCTGATTTCCAGGCAACGAGCCGCACGTGACGGCTGCTCTGCCCGAGGAGCCGCGGGTCGATGTGGGTCCGTCCTGCCCGGAACGGCCTCGCTCTCGAGGGACTCGCAGCGGCGGGACGTGGGAGCCGTGACGAGTAATGAGCAATGAGATTATTGCTGCTCCGTGCCCGTGTGTTCACACTAGTCTGTAATAGATCGCCAAGGAATCCAGCGCTCGCACAGCAAAATATTCTGCGTGTCTCACGGCCACGCTCCATCTAAAATGTTAAAATGGTTTTAGAAGGTTGACAGGCGCGTCGCGCGATGGTAGCCATTAAACGGAAGCATCATCCTTCAGAAATAATTAATCACCCGTTGTGTTTGAGTACAAATACCCAGATCTACCAGGCGTGTGTTTCAGCTGAGCGGCAGCGAGATGGACAGTCAGAAACTGCTGCTGCTTCAAAGCTGGAAGCAATGCTGCTCGCTTGGAGGTGAAGGTGATACCGAGGGGTTTCCTCCCCAAAACATGCTCTACATGGATGTGGTTAATCAATAACCTCATGTTAGCACCCCCTTCTTCCAAACGCAATTTCCAATTAGTACCAAAGTTCAGCAGATCCGCATTATATCAGTGTCATCGATCTTACACAAGCAGAAGCATCCTCTTCACTTTAGGGATTTTATACAAAATGTCCAATTCTTGTGTGACCTACGGGAGGCACAAAACTGAGAGCTGAATAGCACCAAACAAGATTTCATGAAAAGAAGGCTTTTATTCAGAATAAAGCCGTATCAGCCTATGTGTTACTCCCTTGTTCTAATTATATAGGACAGCATCTATTTACACTGCCAAGTTAATGACTTCAAATTTGATCAATAGTCTCTGTTTGTTCAGCCCAGCGCTACTGACAGTCACCAGGGGTGAACGACAAAACAAACTGCTCAGAGCCAATCTATGGTTGAGTAAGAAAAACCAATTTGCGATGGCAAATACCCTTCGATTGAGTTGGGAGGTGGGCAGGGAGGTCTGTCGCCTGTGGCCATTGACACATCCCCCTTCCTTCATGCCCATAAAACATTTACCCATATTATTCTGCCAACAACCAGCTCATGAGTTGAGTGACCTCAAGCAGAACATCCCAGATACAGAGTGATTCCAACCCTTATCTTGTACCATCTAGCTATGTTAAATATTTCCATTTGTTTCCAGATGAAGCATGGTAGGACATGACAACAGCAAGAGGACGTCACTAAGGCTTTGGACCATAAGTAGCAACTTCCCTCATGTCACTGTACACACTATAGAAGGAAATTTCCATTGGAGCAGCTTCAAGAAAGGCTGGAACCATCTTCTTGAAAGCAGGATGGAAAACGTCCTTGACTGAATCTCTGGCCAAAAGATGCTAGGAATGTTTTAGTTACAGCCTGGCTTCAGAGAGAAAAATAAAAATAGAGTTTAGAACAAAACCAGATAACGTGCAGCTTGCATGTAGTGTACTAGTGAAGACCTTTCTTTAAATTAAAAAAACAAACGCTTTCATTGCAAAGTTAGTTTCTCAACACTGGCTTAACAGCAACATGTACGGACTCCCCCCCGCCTCGCACAATTTTTTTAAGAAGAATTTTCAAGCTACTCAATAAAGGAAACCCCCTTTCTAATGCCAAGTGCATCCACAGTCACAAAGGCTGGGATCTTGATGAAAATGTTTCAGTGCATTGTTCCGACCAGGATGTTTGGTTACAATTTTCTCAACATTATACATTCAATGCTTTGCCTGCCACAGCAACTGTGTGCTATTTACCTTGTACAAAACGTCAGTGTCCACTAGATCAATAAATTACAATCCCACTACTGCTCCAAGATACCTTGATCAAAGGTGTTACATAAATTAACTGGAGCTTGAATAAAAAATATACGATGCCTCTTCCTAAACAACCTTAGTGTATGTGTTTCATACTCAGATATAGGATTTTACGCAAGTGACACCACTCAGCTGTAGGATCCTGCAACAAAAAATATGAAGAAAGTTCTCCTGAACAAAAAGGTTTTTAATCAAACTGCTATGTTAACATACCCAAAGTCCAAAAGTTAATATATAAAAAAAAATAAATACATGAGGACAGCTGGTTCAGGCAAAGCCTAAGACGTTTGCTTTCCATTTTAAATTGATTAAACAGATTCGATACATTACATTTCACAGGGATGGTTAACAGTGCTAATATTCCAGATAAAATGAAATGCTGTTAGAGGAAAATCCTCACTAGGGCCGGCTCTCACCGGTTATATTCCTTGCTCTCACAGTAATTTAGTATAATGGAGGCCTAACAATTTCCCTGAACAGGATTACAGAAAACATCTCTTCACAGTTCATGACACGGAAGCTCCCAGAAATATCTATTTCTTCACTACCTTCTCCACACAGGGAATGCACTGGAAAACAGGCTAAAGTGTGCTTTGTGAGAACCATAAAATATATATAATGGCTTTTGTTTGTTTTTTAAAAGGGTGATGCCTGTTTATCAAACAGCTGAGATATTAAAAGCAAACCTTTTATTTGCATTCATGTCACTAACAGCACTTGCACACTTAGGAATCTGATGCTGTCCAAGCACTAAATGACAAACTCCTAGATAGAACCGAAAGATAGCAAAATCTAATAAACAATTTTCATAAGAGAAAAACCTTTAAACACCATTTCGCTCCTTACTAAAATAAACTGTGTGGCACTAATTTGAAGTGATAGTGCTGTTCTTTTAATTAAAAACTGCCAGTAGGAGGCTGATGCATTGGCTGGTGCTGGGAGCGACGTGCTCGCGGGATGCAGATGAATCTTTGCGTAAGGAATTAACACACAACTTCATCTGGGTTAAAAAAACCAAACAAAACCCCTAAGTCAAAACAAACACGTAGGGAGTGTTATTACAGGTGCTTGATAAAGTCATCTGCATGTTTCCCTCGGAGAAGTTCAGCTCTGGGAGAAAAAAACCCAGAAAAACCCAAACACTCTCAGTCTGGTTGTGCAATTAGGAGTTTAATTCATGATCCTGATTTACCTGCAGAGGCGTGGTGGACTTAATACAGATATTTTTCTCCCCTTCCCAGCTCAGAGCTCCTCTCCCACCCTCACAGGTTGCTTCTCCAACACCTCCTGTCCATATACTTGGGACAGGGGATTCATTTACCAAGCTGGAGACCCAGACTGTATCACACCTCTGTCCTTATCAAATCTGACTGAAATCAGATGAAGAACCAAAAATTAGTTAAAGGAGAATGATAGGTGTGATCCCTTCTTCAGCCTGGTAATTTTTTAGTCTGGAAAAGAAGATGAAGCTTGTCCCAGAAGTTTATCCATCAGCCTGATGATGAACTAAGGCAGCACCACCTCCCAAAAGCTGTAGACAGCTCCTGTGTGCCAAGTTTCACAGCTGATTTGTGAAACCACCAAAAGCCTAGAAAACTGATTAATGTCGGTTTTCCAATCTAGAAGAAAACCATGCAAAAATATTTGCTGGATCCTTTTCCGCTTGGTCTTTCAACGTCTTCATTCCATCCCCAAAGAAGAGGCTGGTACCCATGAGCAAAACCTCCTGCACGAGGCTTTGGTTGCTGCCATCATAAAAAAAGAGCTCTACGTTGGCACCTGGAAGCAAAACCATCCAAAAACCCCTTAAAACCACCAGCTGCTCTGCCTGATAGAGCCACCCTGGTGAAGAAACATCACAGAAATAAGCAGGACATTTTGCCTTTACTTGGTATACGGACCATCGAAGAGAAATCAATTTATCCAAAAGCTTCTACTCTATTTACTCACCACTCCCTACAATGACTATTTCAATCACGTTTACGCTACCAGCATCATCTCAAACATCACAGATTAATCTGATCCCTTCTGCTGTTTCAAAGTCTGTTTTCTCTCCGCACACTTGTAGGATTTACATCCTAAGGCGATGATAAAAAAAGAAAAACTGGTACTACTTCCCAACCGGGCTTTTTATTTTTTTTTTCCCCTTCTATCAAAAATAGTTCTCGTCTACGCTCTAGTTCCATTTGGAAGTCGCACATGCAGACTTGATAAGCATCCTGCGAAGGAAATGCCTCGAATTGCAGACTGCTTACAACACATTTTCCCAAGCAACTTTTCATAAATCTCATTCGATGGCTGGTTTGCTAATTTCTATTGAAGTTTATCAAAACATTACTTGCAGACAAGTCAAATTACTTCTGTGATTGAACAACAACAAAAAAACCCCCACCCCACACTTGTGACTGTGAGTCCAAGCCAAGCTGTTGGATTATACTGAAGTATTATTTATCCTGTTACCAGACAGACCTTTCTAATTCTGAGAAGGTATTTAATTTTAAACTATACAACGCAACGCAGAAAAGCGCCTGTTTACATGTTTCTTTTGTTTGCCCAAGTCCCCTACCAGAGCAGGTAAGGTCACTACTGATAATTATCGGAACTGATTTCATTACTCTAAGTAGATCTAGAGGTTACACGCTGGTGTCAGACTGACTCTCATACTTGTGCTGGTTTATCGTGCTGTAACAGAAACATCTAATTAATACATCTAGGAAAAAAAAAAGTCTATTAACATTCAGTTCCCTGAAAATCTTGGAAATGTATGCACAGATTAAAAAAAACCAAAACAAAACAAAAAATGACACCAGCTGCAAGGATAAAGAACAAGGCTTCCCTGGAAGGACATTGATCACTGCAAGTCTGAATCAAACCAAAATGCCTTGCTTTTCTCAATTCTGCACTTGTGTAGTCAAAAAAATCCCAAGATGTTAAAGGAACGGCACAATCCATACACTCAGTTAATTTCCATTTAAAGTCTGGACTTTTTTTTTTTTTTGCTTTTGCTCTTCAGCAAAATGAAGCCCATACATTTCAAAAGATGTTTCCTTTTCAAGAAATCCTTTGGGTCATACAAACTATAGACTAAAAGATGTAAAAAACCTGACCACGGTGACTGAATTTTCTGCTGTAATGTCTGGTTTACTTTGGGGATGCAATAAAGACAAAATAGACATGGGGGCTGTGAGGAAGGTAAGTCAGGGCCAGCAAAAAAGAGAGTTCAGTCTGATGTTTGCAGCTGCCTTGAATTCAAAGTAAACAAAAAGACAATTTATTCAATGGGTTTTTAACCTTTATTTTAAAGGAGAAAAATACAAAGGAGGGCTTTTAATACAATGTCCTGGAAACTAGGGAGATTCATTAGAATAGATTTTAACACATGCAAATCTAGTTTGCCATTTTGTGAAGTAAACAAGAGATGGAAAGTTTAAATTGATAAGAACACATGGATTTTATTTTAGTCTAACCATTAGAGGCAATAGGCAGGTTTTTGTGAAAGACAAAAATGCAAACATATGAAAAGGTCAAAGAAAACACTATTTCTCCTAATTCGCTCATTCAAAAAAGGGTGGTTTAGCCCAAATAGTAAAATGTATTGAGAAAGACCTCCTCAACTTGAAGAAAAAAAAAAAAGACTGCATCCTATTGAAAAATATTTCTTTACCTGCTACAGGTTACCAATAAAACAAAAACTACTGCAACAGAAAGATGATACCATGTTATCGATGAAAGAGAATCAAATTCTATTTTCTTCAGCAGGGCTTCTTCATAATCAATTGGGAAAGAAGCATCTACCATTCAAATAAACCAACCATGGCTAAAAGTGCACATTAGTGAGGACATTCAGGGACACATAATATTCCTGGAGTATTCTAGTAGTCAATAATACTTGAAGTTAATAGCGTGGTTTAACGTCGCCCTTTACTCATAAATGGGCTGCTGTGTGTTCTGACGAGAAAATCAGGAACCAAAGTGTAAAACAGAAAATACAAACACCTAACTCCGCAGGATTTCCCGTCATTTCTTAAGGTCGTAACAGGACGATTTTGGATTATAAGCTTAACCCATTTGAACTGCTTCATCACACAACAGCCAACGCCAAGGGCGGCAATGCTGAGCCGGGTCCTCTGCCCGTGGCCATCCCCTCCAGCTGTGGCAGAGGTGAGCACAGCTGGAAGGGCAGGGGTGAGCACAGCTGGAAGGGCAGAGCAGCCCGCAGTGCCACGCATTCACTGGGGGCATTGTGCATTATTTTAGCCTTACTCCCACACAATAATGGATTGTTTTACTCAAAAACAGAGGAACAAACCTTCCATTTAAATACTTTCTGCTAAATTGTATTAGTATGCATGATTGTGGCCATATCCTCAAGAAAAAAAAAAGAGACAACCAACAAGCAAGAGGATTTTTTGCTGGGGGAAGGGAGGAAGAGCAAACCACGCTCTGCCAGCTCTGTCTATCCACGCTGTGAACTGGGTAGCCTTGGGGATTTTTGTCTGCTGTGCTTAGTGCCCTTGACAACAAGCCAGTTTGAATTTTGGCCTTTAACTTGACAAAAATGACTTACTGAAGAGGAAGGCATCAAGCTATTACAGCCCTGTGGAGAGACTCTTTCTGAAACAGCACGCATGCTTATTCTGCCAACTCAACTAGAGTATCGTCAAATTTATCATCCAGCTTCTATAGCCCCAAATATTCCCAATGTAGTTGCCAGTTCATAAGAGAATATTTGAAAGAAAAACTTCCAACATTTCTGCACTGTCCTCCCATTGTGTTGCATGAGTTTCACACAGAAAGATAGAGATGAAAAACAGAGAAAAATATCCCCAGGTATCTCCTCTCTGGAGCTACTGAATTTCCCTTTCAAAGGGATGTGAAAAAGTTTATAAACACATAGCATCTTAACCTGTTATGGACCTACTAACTCTTCTTTAGCAAACATAGTGCTGGTTTCTTCTTATATTACATTAATACTTAAATAAATCTTTTATAAATTGATTGATGCCAATAAACAAGCTATAGCAAAGCTTGCTGCTAGATTTAAGGAATCACTGCACTCTCTCTTTTCTGTTTTTCCCTCCCAAAGTCAACCCCTCCTAACAGAAGGCAACACATGCACACACCTCAGCTTTTCAAAGTCCAGCACCTTAGTTTAAATTCTTGAGCTAGACTTACATGGAGAAGCTGAATCTGCACTGAGAAGCATGAGAACAGGTTTTCCGCAGTTTTCTCGCGGTGGGTGACAACTTTTTGGCCACGGGGTCAGCAGACTGGCAAGGAGATTAACATCTGGAGTCACTGCAGCGATATCTGCAGGAATCCATTTGTAAGAACCTGAAACATCACAACGCGAGAGCAGCGCAGCTTCCTCGCTACCAGCCGCCACATGTGTGCTCAATGTTGACTGTCCGCAGGCTTCACCTTGGGCTTTCCGATATCGTCTCACCTTCTTTAGTGTATATATCAGGGTAAAACACTGGAAGTCAATCAACTCTAGTGCTGTCCTCACCACCAAAATAGGAGGCATCTCCGTGTTGGCAAGAGCATCCAGGACTATACGCAAGATCTTGACACAAACATACCCTAAAACCTGAACAGACTCACAACAGGAGAAACATCATGGTGGTTGTCAACCAGTATCCCGAGACTCAAGATCTCACCAACTCCTTTTCCCTCCCCATAACTGCCGGTGTAAGAAAGAACAAAGCATTTCCAGTAACAGGGTAACACAAGCTTATTTTGCTCTGGGAGAATAAATTGGCATCAGTTTTCATGAAAAATATCAAAGCACCAATACAGGTAAAAGCTTTTAGCGATATTCCAGAATTCGTTCCTTTTCACAGTAATATTTTGGCCATTTCCAGAGGAATCACCATGGAAAAACATACCAAAAAGGATTCAATTCCTAATTCAGGGAAAAAGATAGCAGATGGAACAGCCTGTTCTAGCCATTTTTTTTATATTCTCTTCACTCAAGTCTTAAAATGAGTTGCTCTGCTGTGTATATACCTGAACTTCCCAAGCATATCACACCGACCGATTTAACCATCTTTTCAAACCACTCTGCCCTATCACACTATCTCAACCAACAAGGCAGCTGAGTGAGTAGTTAACTCTAGAACCATAAAGAGCAGCAATTAATCTAACCAGATTAATCCAACGTTAAGCGTGTCAACTGGACTCGCTTCAAGTTGGGCGGCGATCCACGTAAACCTCCAAAACACACCCGGACAGTATTTCCATCCCATATTTCTTCATCCCACCAAGCAAACCTCCAGGCAGTGAAAGAAACCACCGAGGGGTCTCGTTTTTCTTTATTTACGGTGGCAGTTCTAGCAGTTTCCGAGTTGCTGTCAGTAAGAGGTCAGCAATGCCACACACATGACACCGTGGTGTAAAATTGGCTGAGGAATTGGAAACACTGCTTATATTACGCCAGAACCGATGCTTAATTTTGCAACACATAGCATGATGCTACAAAATTTTAGAAATGTGATAAAGCCATTTAAGGAAACGGATGAGAAAACTGTTCTTAGACTGGCGGTAGAAGAAATCACTAAGTAACCGCACAACGACATCCCAAATTGCATTTCTTTATATGAAGATGTTCAACTGAGAAAAGAAAGTTTCAAGTTAGGAATAAAGTAGTTATTGTTTCTACTTTCCCTTCCCGAGGGGGATATTCAAACAAACTCCTTGTGGAGATTTAATTTACTTCCACCAGGACAATGGTGCTGGCACAGCTTTGGCTTACTGGGAGAAACAAAAAAGGGAGACTCGCTACCCAGAGCCTGCCCAGAGGAGAAGGCAGCTCTTCGGATCCCACTCTGGCCGCTGCACAGGCTGCTCCCTCCACTTCCCCCAGGAAAGCAAGATTATTTTGGGTTTTTTTTCCTTAAAGTCCCATAGTTATACGCCCCAAACCTCTTTGAGATCCCCATCTGTAACCCAGTGTCTTCCTCACGTACGAACATAAAACTACAGGCAACCTATCAAGTATTTACGATGTTTGATATAAAGCTCCCTACGCAGATATTCATTGTTTCTGAACACGGGCCATAAAGCTGTGCAGGTCACCAATATTAGTGCTGCTATTGATCGGTCAGTTAACTTTGCTGCACTGATCAATTCGACATTAGTCATGAAAGGGAAGCAAAACACACTGTCATTTGTGACACATTTTAACTCGGGCCTTTATAACAATCCTACACGAACACTGCTCTTAAGGCAATGTAATATTTTATTTTCTACTTGAAGTCACTGTATTCTTTTATGTATTCCTTAAATTACAAATGGAAGACCCAAAGCCACCCATTTACCAGCTACTAACTGGTCAGATTTTGTAGATGGGACTTCACTAAACTGTGCTGACTACAGTGAACTGAAGGGGTGTTCAGGATTCTCGTCTGCATCACCTTTTTCCCTTCCCCACTGCTGAGCACCAAGCACCACCTTTCCTACAGGAATCAAACTTGTTGCCTACAAATCCCCTCTCACCCTTCTCTGTACCTCACAGAAACCACCTGCTTCCCCACCACCTTCCTCACCCCTCCCCGATGACAACCAGCAGCCAGGTCTGCCCAGGATAAACACATTTTTACACTCTTGAGTATTCTGAAGCTCGCTGAGATGCCTGGAGACAATTCTTTGTGTTGTCCTGTTACACCAACTCCGGTTTTTCTGTTAAAGAAGCTGGTTTTGCCATCAGCCCTTGGCACGGCCGTCTGCCTTTATGAGATGCTCCCCCTTCCCTGCTCCAGCTCTGAAGTGACCCATGAAGTTTAAACTAACGCTTTTTCCTTCCCAACCTTTCCTCAGTTCCACAATGGTACCAAAAGCCAGCCAGCTTTTAACACCTCAGCTGAGACACTGCTGAAAAAGCCAGTACTGACGAAGCCAGAACACAACTTGCAGCTTTTTTTGGTAGAAAAGTTACATGTTTAGTCCACTTCTTCACAGTCTTTCCAAACCCATCCATAACCTTTGCCTGCAAGCTACCTGGAACAATGAGATGGCAGTTTTCATGAGCCCTTCTGGGTGACATAACGGTATGAGCAAGACGCCTGGAAGCCTTGGAGATGATGAACCCTTTGGAAGTTCCCCAGGGAGCAGCGACTGCAGCAGCAAACAAAGGTTTCAGAGCAGGACATCAGTAAAAAGGGACACGTGCTCCAGGAAGGTCCCCTGGCCTGCGGATCATGTTCCTCCCTGACCCGGCATGTCCCCGTGGACATTTCCAGCACATGTGCTCATTGTACCACTCGACTATTTCCATCCTTGTTTTGATAATTCCACCACTGTTGCACTACCCTGACGACAGTGTGGATACAAAGAGACCATGGATTTAACAATGAGTTTTACCTTATTTTACCTAGAACTGCTCCAAGTGGCCGGAGATAAGGCCAGGAATATCTCTGGCTCCTGCATCACCAGCGGTGGTGAAGCTCCAGTGGAAATAAGAGGAACGGGCTTTCGGAGAAACTGGGATATGACGACAGATCAGCATGTTCGAGATCAATAGCACACAAAGTCCATTTATCCTGCCATCCAACTTACTTGCTGATTTTTAAAATTATAAATGTTATTTTTTTATATTTCTAACCAGGATGTGTTATTTGCCATTTTACTTCACCGTGATTGTATCAGGATAGCACTGACACCATTCTGTATAAACTGGAAGATGATCCTACCTGATAATCAGAGGATCCAGAACTTTTAGATATATTCACACAAATAAAATAATCCCAACACTGCTAATACAAACACCTTTCCAAGATACAAGGAAAAAAATGCTGTATTTAAGCATGAAAGATTCTACCACTGTTCACTTCCCATTTACAAAATAACACTCACAGGCACCTTCAGCCTGAGCAGCTCTTACACAGCTATTTTCAGTAATGCAAAACGTAAGTGGTTTCTAAATCCCAGGAAACACAATGCAAGTAGTAAATCACAACAGAAGAGGTCCTCTGTCTTGATTTCAATCCATTCAAATCTCCCAACAGCAAAAGAGAGGAGAAAACCCAAGCCATGCTAGCTACAGCTATTTGAAACAGGTAAGTCAGCACGCCAGCCTCAGCAAAGCCAAGAACACAGCATTGCCTAACAATTCTAAAGCTAAACCTCTCCCAGAGCAATTTATTTTTTATTAAATACAGCAAATTTTGTCACACCACCCAGGTTTCACGCTTGTAAAACCAGAAGATGTGTCTGAGCAAGCAGGATGTTCCTTCAATATAGTTAAAAAAAGAGAGTAAAAAATAATAATCCACCAAGTTGCTTAATAAATTGAAACTTCAGTCACTTCCAGAAAACATTCTCGGCTAGAAGACTAGTGCATGCTAAAAGTAAAAAAGCACTTTGATGCAGCATTCAGCCTTTAAAATGAAACCCAACAGCCTCTCCGCTATTTAAATTATATCCTCCAGCTCAGAAGAAGGGCTACGACCACGGCATAAGTTACTTAACTCACAGCATTTTTATTGAGTGACTTGAATAAAAATAAACCACATTAATGACTGAGTTGACATTTAGTACACATCGCCACAAAACTCATTTCAGATCAAACATCATCCATACATCCTAAAAATATTTTCAGCCTTCTCATGTCCAAGAAAAGGATTTTCAGATTTACATTATCCTCACAACCTTTGGTCTTCTAAAGCACAAGCAGTGCAGAATCAAAAAAAGGATTAAAACCAGGATTTTTTTTTTTTTTTTTTAAGAGCTGCTTCTGGTTGATTGTATTATACGCCAGAAGCAAGTTAACCTGTAACTGAAGTATAACTAGAGCTGCTTTCTCATTATTTGACAATGTTTTATGCAACCACAGGAACAGCTCTACATAGATCGATGCCGGTGACTTGGAGTAGCATCGCGGCTCCTTCAGCCCAAGAAATTTCCAACCATCCACCTGTTGCCTTTGAAAGACCGGGTTGGGCCTTATTTATTAATAATTCAAACAGCAGCCTCAAGAAGCAGAAACTGCATCACTTCCCATTAAAGAAGCAGCCTCGGCATCAACCAGAGCAGCTTCCAGCTGACTTAACCCAGATCTTTCAGGGTGCAACATAAATTGGTTTATCCACTCGTGCACCCCCGCAGAGGCCTCGTAAGGAGGCAGGACACACGTTGCTTTTGGTGTCACCTCTGGCTCGGGGAAGGAACTTCAAAAGTTGAATGCACGATTTGCCATGTGAGAGTTGTGAGGAAGGAGAAGAAAAAAAAATATGCTAAAAGCAACTAAATGCATGCTTTCTCATTAGCAACTGAGTTATCCTCCTTCGCGCACAGGAGGCTGGGGGGTTTATGCACTACAGCGAAAGAAGGCAAATGACAAAAGGCTTTGCTAAAAGCCAGGCAGGGGGAAAGGTGGCCTGGAAATCCTCCCAGGGAAGGGGCAGGTGAGACTCCGGGAAGGGCAGGGTGCCCTGGCTTGCTGGGGGGTGTCACAAGGATCCCCACCCATGGGGAAGGTGCAGAAGAGACCTCAGGAAGGAACAAGGAGCTCTGGGGGAAGGGGGGACACAAGGACACCCCACGGGGGAAGGTGCAGAAGAGACGCCAGGAAGGGCAGGGGGGGCCTGGCCTGCTGGAGGGTGTCACAGGGACCCCCACCCACCCAGAGAAGGTACAGAAGGGACCCCGGAAAGGGGCAAGGGGGTGGGTGTCACAGGGACCCCACCAAGGGGAAGGTACAGAAGAGACCCAAGAAGGAGCAGGGTGCCCTGGGCTGCTGGAAGGAAGGAAAGGGGGACACAGGGACACCCCCCTCAAAGAGCCGCCCCCCCCAATTTGTGTCAGCCCAACAGGGCTGAGGCCGCCGGTGGAGTCCACAGCGGGGGGAGCAAGGAAAAACATAAGTAAATAAGATTTAAGAGAGGCCCCGCCGGGCCACGGAGGTGGAAGCGGGGCTGAGAACCGGCGGATAAAAGTTATGGAACGATGGGAGCCCGGTCGGCGACGCCTCGGCCTTGGGCCCGGCCTCCCCTCCCCTCACAGCGCCAGGCCGGGCGGCAGCCCCCTCCCCGGCCTGGAGGGGACACCGGGCCTCGGGAGAGAGACAGACACACAGACACACACACACACAGACACACACACACACACACACACAGCGCCGCCGCCGCCCCGTTACCTGTGAGGCGGATCTTGATGCTGGAGCCGTTCCGGCGGGTACCGGGATTCGACATCGCGCCGGGAAGCGGCGGCAAACGCCGAGATCAACCGGCGGCCCCACGCAACCCCCCCATACGGGCCCGCCCGTTCGTCGTGATGCCGTTGAGCCCGGGGCTCCGCGATCCGCCGCTCGCCTCAGCCTCCGCCGCCGCCGCCGCCTCCGCCACCGCCTCAGCCTCAGCCGCCGCCGCCGCCGCCGCCAGCCCGACGCGCCCGGCCCGGCCCGGCCGCGGAGAGCGCGCTGGCCACGCCCACGGCCCGGCCCCGCGCACGTCGCGAGGTTTGTGACGCCAGCGCGCCGCGCCGCGCGGCCGCACGGTGCCGCCATGATGGGAAGGTCGGAGCGGGGGGAGTGGGCGGGGCGCATGCGCAGGAGGACACGCTTGGAGGGAAGGGCAGCGCCCCCTGGCGAGGGGGAGGAGGCTGGGGGTGGCGTGTGGGGCCCGGGGGGTGGCAGGGGGTGACAGAGGGTGTACAGGGGGGTGACATGGAAGGTGTATGAGGGTTCCCAGGGGCGCGGCACGGAAGGTCCATGACATAACGGGTGTGTGGGGGTTGACGGGGCTGACACATAGCACGGCATGGGGTGACACGGAAAGCGGCGTGGCTGGTGCACAGGGGTGCACGGGGGTGACGCGCAGGGTGGTGTGCGGGTGGCATGGAGGATAAATAGGGGTGCATGGGGGTGGCCTACAGGGTGACATGCAGGGTGCGTGGGGGGCCTGGGGTGTCCTGGGAGATGGTGTAGAGGTGACGTGGCTGCAGCACGGAGGGTGTAGAGAGGTGTGCGGAGGATGCAGGGAGGTGGCAGGAGAGCTGGGGCCAGCAGCGATCAGGGGAGAGCGGCTCCAATTAACCGGGCAGGCAGGTGCCTGCAGGTCACTCACGCCCACAAGCAGCAGCAGGACAGCCCAGCAGCTTCGCTGCTCCAGCACGCACTGGTCCCAGCTCTCCGGCCACCGTGGGATAGAAGCATAGAATTGTTTTGGTTGGAGGAGACCCTCAAGATCACCGAGTCCAAACGTTAACCCAACGGTGGACTGCCCCATGTCCCTGAGAACCTCATCCCCGTCTGTCCAACCCCTCCAGGGATGGTGACTCCAGCACTGCCCTGGGCAGCCTGTTCCAATGCCCCACAGCCCTTTGGGGAAGAAATTGTTCCCCAGACCCAACCTCAACCTCCCCTGGCGCAACTTGAGGCCGTTTCCTCTGGTCCTGGCGCTTGTTCCTGGGGAGCAGAGCCCGACCCCCCCTGGCTCCAAGCTCCTTTCAGGCAGGTCAGAGATCAGAAGGTCTCCCCTCAGCTCCTGTTCTCCAGCTGAACCCCCGGGTCCCTCAGCCGCTCCCATCACACTTGTGCTCCAGCCCCTCACCAGCTCCGTTCCCTTCTCTCAACTCACTCCAGCACCTCACAGTCTCTCTTGTTGTGAGGGGCCTAAAACTGACCCCAGGATTTGAGGTTTGGCCTCAGCAGTGCCCATTACAGGGGGGGCAATCACTAATGACAGCAGCTGTGACACCCCAAACACCACCTGTGCTTTCCTTACCCAGTGGCACAGAACAGTAGACACATACTGATAATCTTTAGCAAAGGGGCATATTTTTCTCTCTATCACATTCAGGGCTACAGGGACATAATTTTATTGCAGCTTAAGGACACAACGGTGGAAGCGAGCAGCTTGGCTCCCAGGGCTGTGCATAACAGCATCTACCACAAGCTCATCTCCAGCACATGCAGGAAACAGAAATCAAATAGCTCTGCCCTTTCTCTTCCAGCTTGCTTTGAGTCAGCAGAGCATCAGCAAACAGCAGCCACACTGCCCAAGCGCCCATAGGGGACAGCCCTGCCATGATCCAAAGTCAGGGTGGCTGCACAGACCCCAGCTCCGGTCTGTGTCTCCATTTACACTGAGGAAGCACCTGGCTCAGATTCATTTTACCTGGTGAAATCTGACTGTTTCCAGATGCTGCATCAGCCTTGTCAGCAGTGAGAAGATGCAGCAGCCAGGCCAGAGTGTGTCAACCCACAGGCACAAACAAAAAGATTTTCCACAGGCACTTGTCTCAGCTGTGTGTTCAGGCATTGCTTTATTGCGGTTTTAAATTCATAGCTTTGGATCCAAGAAATAAAGCCCAAGAAGCACTTTGCAATTCATCAGCTCCAGCATTTTAGTGTTAAATAAGCGATAACCCAGCTCTGGCACATGGCTCCTTGGAGGACACAGAGCACAACCAGACTTTAACTCCCAACCCTTTTTGTTTGTTTTTTCTCCTAGGTAGTCTGGAGGAGAAACGCATAAGTCCTCTGGGGTGGATGAAGTGGTTCTGTTTCCTGGAGAGAAGATTTTTCCCTTCAGATAAACCTAATCTGTCACATCACCTCCCACTGCAGCTGAGGAAGCAAAGCCCTGAACCCACCCAGGGTCATTTTGACAAGTCAAACCCCACAGAGCAGGGAGGAGGAAGCTGCCACCCTCATCGGACATGGAGAAAAGCCCTTGAGATACCTTCAACCCCTGGGCACTGAAGGGTAGAGCCTTCCACAGTCCATCAGCATCACAAGGATGGAGCAGCATCCAGCAGCTTGTTAGGGACCTGCAGCATATTTGTGCAACACATCCGCTAGCAGAGCAGTACCTATAGCTGTAAGGATGGACACAGGACTGGACTCAAGAGCCACATCAATTCCATCCTCACCTTCTGCTCAGCCTGCAGCTAGAGACCAAAGGTGGAGGGCTGGGAAAGAGGGAAGAGCCTTGAAAACCTGAGAGACAGGTTCTCAATATCAAAGGGCAGCTCTGGATCCATGGGCTCCAGGCTGGGGACAGCATCTGGGAAGCTGCAGCTCCCATGGCAATAGCTGCCTCCAACACAGCTTTGCTGCTAAAGGACAAGCATTTAACTCAGCAGCTCCTGTGTCCAGACCTCAATACTTCCACAGGGGCTGGCTTAGGACACACAGGTGACAGTGACCCACCTTTCCCTGGCCAACTTCTCTGCTAGAAGCATCTCCTCTTAAGTGGAAGTGTTTGCACCTGCAGGAAGGTGAAACACCTCTTGAACAGCTTTTCAGAGCTTCAGCCACTCCAAGTCTAGCCTAGAAACTTCAGCACAAGCACAGAGGCCCAGCTGGATTTGATGGTAACACCCAGCTCTCCAGCAGCTTAATGCAGTGCACAGGAAGTTTCCAGCTGCACTTTCCACCCAGAAAACATTTCTGCAGGGCCTTAGACACTATGCAAACACTACAGACCTTTTTTCCCCCAACATCAGCTTATGAGAGGGGAAAAAATAAAAATCCAAGCCAAGAAGTACAAAGCCAGAAGTGCAATTTATTGACAAGTTTCAAAAGTAAAAAGACTCCGCATCTTTGCTCCTCTTGGTTTGGATGTCTGAGCTTGACTCAGGACACCTCCACCCACCAGCTCAGAGCTGTATAGTGCTTTATCTTCAGAAGTTGAAGTCTTGCTTCTTCACTGAGAAATCATATAGTCCATCTTGGCCAGTCCCAGGCTCCAGATCTGGATTTTCCTATAAGGAAATTGAGAGCCTTCAGTTAAAGGTTCTGTATCTTAAACTGAAGCTTTTTGCGCCAGATTTTGCCTGATTTTTTTTTTTAGCAGCTTACTGTTTCATTCTCGTTAAAAGACACCCCAAACAGCTGATTACAGCAGGAGGAGAGATCAGCTTCACTCTAAGACAGGACTCTTGCAACTGCTGCTGGTGTCCTGTACACTTTTTCCATAAGTTCATTAGCATGAGAAGGGTCAAGTAATCCAAATGCAACCTGAGCATGGTTATCAGCTGAGTAGGAGGCTTCCGCTCATAGTGACAAGCTAGCTCAGCTCCAAAGGAGGAAACTTCTCCACATTTGGTATTCAGATCAGCAACTGCAGTAACTCCAGCTGATGCTGGTTTAAATTCCAGCAGCAAGATGCTATCAAGGCATCTATAGCTGTTGTGCAATTCATCAGCTGACAACTCAGAGCTTCTTGTACAGGCCTTTAAAAGCAACTGGAACAAGCTTCAAGGACTACTCTAGTCATGTAGAGGTCTCTTCCAACATCCCATTTCAGCTTCCTTAAAGCCTATGCCTCATTCCAGTGTGTAGTATCTTCATATTTTCAGAAGAGAAACAGCAAGAGCTCACATACCTCACCAGAAAAGTATTTCTCTATGATATTCAGTGCAGCTCGGTAGACCATGTTGTTCTCATGGGTTTGCAAGGCTTCAATTTTCTCCAGACCATCAAGCTCCTCCACCAGCAAACACAACCTTTCTGTCTCTCCCAGCTTCTCAGCTGCCTGTGGCATCAGATAACCAAGCAGGAAAATATCACATCAGTAACAGAGTCCAAGATGGTCTTTACTGTAAGACCCTGATCTACAAGTCAAAGGACAACAGTTCCTACCCAGTCCCAGGGATATAACTAACCAGTCCCTGCTGGGATTACTGCACAGTGGCTTAAGTGCCAAACAGACAAGCTGGCCCAACCCTGCTCAGTTACATCCATACTCTGAGAAGCAGCAGGTGTGACCTGCCACTCACCATTTCATTTGCAAAAGCCATTTCACTGGTTTGAAGGTGCTACAAGGAACAGGCTTTCAAGTGAGAGGCACATAGACATCAGCTAGAAGGGAGCCAATATGTCCCCAGAACCACTTAATTTCTCTGCAGTCGCATTTCTGCAAGATGTTCACCTCTGTCCAGCTTAGGAATTCACACACAACCCCTTTTCCTTTCTAGAAAGGCAACAAAAGTCACAGGAAGACTTTCCAGAAGGAGACTAAAGTCACAGCAGGTGAAGAGGAACACTTTGGGAACTTAATCTCATCAAGCCCTTTGGACAACCTGAGGATATCCAAAGAGCAAGTTAGACAACACGAAGTCTAACTCTTACTCCCACAGATCAGTAGCTGCTGTAGAAGCTGTTCCAGCCACACAAGGGCTCACACCTTGCTGCTTTTCTGGGAAAAGAATGCAAGAGATAGCAGATCTTACCAAGAAGAGATTTGAAATGGTATCCAGGATGATCAGGATAGTTTTGCTGTCTTTGGCCAAGAGCAGGTTGAGCAGAGGTTTGAGGACTCCAGACTGGACGAGCTCTACCACCTGCTCCACAGTGCCTCCTGTTGTGAAGTTGGCCACAGCCCACACAGCTTCCTTCTGAGCTTTGAAGTCCCCCTGGAAGAGCAGCACAGTGAAGACCCTCCCAGGCTTTAACATCCCTCCAAGATCAGTGCGAGGTGAGGACAACCATTTCTCCATGTTCGGTTTGGACTGACCCACCTTCCCTAGATCTTTCAGTGATGGGTGGACACCAACCCATGCTTTCATGCATGTGTACTGACAAGTCTAAGTGCCCAGGCTGTTACAAGGATCAACAGCTTTGAAGCAGATTGCTCAGGTGGGCACACACCAAGTGCTTCACAAATAAGGCATCACAGACCTCATGAACTTCAACATTGCTTCTGCAGCACTGCACCCACCCTTTACCTTATCGAGCAGCTCCACCAGAGGTGGCAATAACCCACAGGTAATGAGTTGCTGGATCTGCCGGCAAGGCCCTGCTGCAATGTTACTGAGTGTCCACGCTGCTTCCTTCTGTATAGTTGGCTTTGCATGCCGCAGGAGACAGGGCAGGACAGCCAAGACACCAGCATCAATAGCCACCTGGGTCTGCTCATCAGTCCCTGTGACCACATTCCCAATGGCACGGAGAGCTGGAGTCTAGACAGAGATTAGAAGAGATGAGAATCCCTACCTCGAGGGATACATGCCGGAAAGTCTAGTGAGATACCTCACTAAGTGCTTGAGCCTTCAAATAAGGAAAGCATCATGGGTGATTACTGTTGTATTTACAGACCCATCAGCCTCCTATTTTGCTCTAAGCAGCTTTACAGTCTCTATACAGTGAGCTGGAACAGAGAGTAGTGGCTTGACCAACAAGATAGTACTGCAGTCTGAGGAGAGAGCAGGCCATGGTAGCCAGAGTAAGGACACACACCTTCCCCCTCCTCAGAGATTCCTACATTAAGGGAAAAAGAGGCTGGAGACTGCTGATTGTTTCCTACCATAATGATCAACTCTGGGCTGGCCATGAGTTCCACCAGCCTTGGGAGAATCCCTGTATCCAGGACAATTTGGATGCGATCGTTGGAGCCATCAGTCAGATAGGAAATGGCCCAGCAGGAGTCAGAAATTATTTCCTTGTCCTCATGTTCCATGAGGCAGATGAGGACAGGCAGAATCTTATTCACTGCATCCAGAGGAGGGTAGGGGTTCTTGTTCCTACAGAGGTTTGACAGTGTCCATGTGATGTTCCTCAGGAACCCAACCTGAAACACAAGGGAGGTGTAAGATCCTCACTGTAGTACCAAGTGAGGAAAAGATAGCACCCTGCTTCTGGTCCCTACAGCTCAGAGATGTTATCAAGGAGCCTTCTTAATAAGGGCTGAGGCTTGTTTGAAGAAGGCAGATGAAACAGGTAGAGTGGCTAGAACAATCCAGCAGTTTAGAGCTACCCAAAAAGCAGCAGGAAGAAGCTGGAAGGGCAAGTTCAGCCCTTCCACATGCATATGCAAGTCTACCTTGCACCGGTTTCATCCGATTCCTAGTTTAAGATAGTTGAAGCTGGGTAGGAAAGCTAAGACTAGAAGACATCACATTGAAGACTGTCTCCTTGGCGTTCCCAGCTTTGTATATGGCTCAGAGACAGGGTCATTAAAAGCTGTTTAGGACAAGGTCTCATTCAGTTATACAAAGAGCTTGTTGTTCATAAGGCAGATGACAGGCCACCATTCACCCAGTACCCAAGTGATTAAAAGCTGCTAAGTCAAGAAAATGAAGGTTATTTACTGGAGTTACAGGTGACACCAGAGCCAACAAGGGAGGAACCACACTGCAATTGATAAGAGCATCTCTGTATAGGGCACCGTCACCTGTACAGATAAAAAATGGTCATTTATTGCATCTGCCCAAGTCACAAGACAGTCAACAAACAGCAGCCAGACCTGCAGGCACCAGCCAGGGCTGGGTGATTTGGGCTCCTTCACCAGCCACACACCATTAAGTATCTTCCAGTGGAGAGGATTTACCAGGTAGACTGGAATGCCATCATGGCTAGTTTGTGTCAGGTCAACCAGACATAACCCATTCTGTTCTCACTACTGACAACACTAGCAGGTTAGACCATCCCAGCAGGATAGAGCCTTGCACTTGGCTGAGGCCAAAACTCTTGTAGAACCAACACAGGCTCTAAGGCCATGTGAAAGGACTGAAGGGTTTCAAGAGGGGCAGCAGCCTGGAGACAAAGTGATCTTGAGGAGCATCAATACCACCAGCTCCCCAGGACCTGGGCAGTGACCCTCCACATGCCCCAGGCCTGGAGACCTCCACTTACCTGCGATGTTGCCCAGGGCCCACACAGACTGCTCGCTGATGTGCATGTGTGGGGAGGACAGGAGGGAGATGAAGGCTGGGATGGCACCTCCCTCCACCACCGCCTTGGTGTGGTCAGAGGTGCCAGAGGCAATGTTAGTCAGTGCCCAGGCTGCCTCAAACTGCAGAGGAGCGTTGTCAGCACAGGTCAGAAACTCAACCAGCCTGGGGATGATCCCCAGCTCGATGATCTGATTGATGGGGGGTTCTTTCTGCCTGGACAGCATTCTCCTGCAAGAGCAGACATCACATAATAAGCCATGTGGTGCCATGACAGACCATAATCCTGTGGCCATGTACAAGGCTGTGGCCTGTAAGGGAAGCAGCACCTGTAAGAGATGCTTGTTTAGCATCCCATGTCAACAAACCCTCTGCCAGAGGAGTTTGCAGAATGGTTTGTGTTGAAGGGCCCTTCCCAGCTACCCCCCTGCCATGAGCAGGGGCATCTGCACCAGCTCAGGTTGCTCAGAGCCCCGTCCAGCCTGGCCTGGGATGTCTCCAGGGATGGTTCAGCCACCACCTCTCTGGGCAGCCTGAGACAGGCTCTCACCACCCTCAGTGTAAAAAGAAAAAAATTTCTCCTTTATGTCTGGCCTGGTGTAGCATCTCCTGGACACTCAGGAGGCATCCCTGCTGCCAGATGGTGACACCCTGTGATCCTTCCTACCTCCACCCAGGTGGTGACAGGCCTGCTCCACATTGACTCCTGCAGAACCAGGCTCTCCAGCCCTTGTCCTGCCCAAGCCTTCAGCACCTGATTTCTTGTGGAGGCCAATGTGGTCTCTGCCCCAGCACAGGGAGAAGCTCCAGCAGCCACAGCCAAGCCTTTGGTTGGGTCCAACCACACAGGTCCCTGCCCAGGACTGTGACAGAGCCAAGCAAGGCACACAGGGCACAAAACCAGCACCAGCTGAGGTTCCTCAGGGCAGTCCAGGTTACCAAACGCCTTCCCACTTTGGCATCTCTTCAACCAGGAAGAAATGCCTTCTGCTGGCAGGACCCACCGCAGCTCCCTCAGCATACCTGGTGGCCTGCGTGGCCTGCAGCTGCAGCTCCTCATTGCTCCCGTTCACAGCTTCAACAATTTCCTCCAAGGAGAGCTGAACAACCTGTGTCACAGGGAGTGATTCAGAGTCAGAGAACAAGCCAGGGCTCCCTCCAGTTTAATCTCCGTAGTCCATCAGCTGTCTAGACCCAAGTCAGTCACCACTTCACATCTGAGCAATGTCTGTTCTTTATGCAATGCAGTTTCGAGATGAGGCAGAGAATCCACAAAAGCCTTCAAGGCAACTAATCCTTATAATCAAGCACAGAAGGAGTCACTGACACATCACAATGGCCCTGTGAGCCCAGTAATTACTCCTCACTGCACAGGGAACCAGACGGGAGCTTTGCCAGCTCCCAGCAAGCTGGAGCACCAGCCTGCTCTACCTGCCATTGAGGGAAGCCACATGGGACATCATCCCCAGGAAAAATAACACGGGAAAAGGGCTGGGGAGTCTAAACCACTCCCCAACACTGGGCATGGTGATCAGGAACAGCACTGGCCATTTAACCCAGGTCACTTGAGCTGGACTTGGTAATGGCCCAAGGAGGAGATGATACTGACTGCACAAGCTGCAGCACTGATCCTGCCTGGGTGCAGAGGACCCAGCACTCACCTCGTTTCTTTTGTCTTCTGGAGAGATGTTCTCCTCCATCAGACTGAACAAGATGTTCCTGCGCTTCAGGATCTGCTCATCCTTCTTGGCCTTTCGCAGCTCAATGTTCACCTCCACCCTCTGCCTCCGCAGGGCCTGGAGAGGAGGAGAAGGCACCATGCCACCAGTGTCACATCACCCAGGTCCCCAAGGACCTCACTCAACCCTCTGCCCCAAGTGTCCTACACAACAGGTACAGGACCAGCATCTGCTGCCAGGCAGCTCCTTGCTATGGCCTGGAGGGTTGTGTGGGAGATGGGAGAGAGTGAAGCCTCCCAAGGACATGGGCTGCAGGACAAACCAGCAACCAGTGGATTATTTTAAAACTAGATTTGCTGAACCTGAAAGGCAAACCCTCATCTCCTCTACTGGCTTAAAGCAAGCTGACAGATCCTGTGGGCTGACATCCCACACCAGCCCCCTCCACACAGGGATAACCACTGCTGAGAGCTCAGCAGGCTGGAGCTGAACCTCCTCCCTTCTCCAGCACCTTTGCCAACACAGCTCAAAGTCACCCACCCGAAACTCATGTCCCCCTTGTCTGTACCACCATGTTCCTCCCAGCCCAGCCAGCTCCACACCACATCTCAAAAGCTCACTGAGCATCCCTGCTGGCAGAGCCCCCACATACAGGTAGATCTGGGGATAATTGCCTTCCAGAAACCTTCACATCACCTCCTGCCAACAGACAGACCACCCCATGGGCTCCAACACTGTCCCAAGGGCACAGGTAGGTACTTACAGGCACAGGTGGGTACTTACAGCTGCATTCTTGCCCTTGTTCTTGAACTGCCTCATCCGCTCACTCTGCTTGGCCACAACTGGCATCTTGGCAGCTTTGAGAGAGGTGCCAGCTGAAAAAAATTCACGTGCCTTTGGGGTTCAGGACAGAGCAGCATCAGGACACAACTGCTCAGCAACATCCACAGAGGGGTCTGGAACGCCCCACACCCACAGCCCATGCCACACATTTTGTCCCCAGCACAGGAGATGCTGGAGCTCCCTGGCCCAAGCAGAGCTCAGTAGCATCCTCACATGCAGCAGCTGGGACACTGACCTAAAGGAAACCACAAACTACAACTTAACATCCAGGCAACAGAAGTTACAGCTGCTGCAAGCCCATGAGGACACCAAACACAGCAATTCTCACAGTCACAGCAATACCACCCTCCTCCAGTTCTGATCCCAGGGCTTTTACATTTACTTAGAGCCCAAACCTGGCAAAGCCTCTTGCCTCCAAAAGGCATCAGCTTAAGTTCCAGTTTAAAGACAAGCAGCCACATCCAAGCCTACCCTCTCATCCCAGCACACAGCCCAGCTTGGCTTCCTACACTAGAGACACCCCAAAAGGAAAGACATAAGGTCATGTGCAGCAGCATGAAGTGACCAAGTTCAACTAAGGAAAGAGCTCTCCTGGAAACCCTGCTACTGGTAAGGATTACCAGGTGAAAAACATTAAATAGGGACAGGTAAAAATAACTTATAAACCTCTCCTAGTGAGGTAATCACAGAAATACACACAAGACCAAGAGTGGGCCTTCAGGTGGTTTTTTGGCAGAAAAAGCAAAGTTTCCACCCCATAGAAGTGGAAGTATTTTCAGAGCAGCCAGGTACCACCAATGGCCCCCTAAAACCAGGTTGTGCATGAACACACTCAGTGGCTGATCACACACAGCTGGTGCAGCTTCACCCTCCCTCCAGGCTCCCAGCAACACCTGTGCCTCAGATCAGCCTCCAAGAGCTCCCCTTATTCCATCTTTCCAAGCTGAAGTTTTTTGTGGTTCTTTTTTTGATTCTCTCCCCCTTTTTCCCTGCCCCAGCAATCAAGGCAGCATCAGCTCTTCACCCCAACACAGCAACCAAGTTGCAAACCTTCCCCAGCTCACAGAGGGACCAAAAATGCCACCTTTTGGCTCAAACCAGTTATACCCCACAGCCATAAGCTCTACACCAAAAACCTCAAGAACTGCTTCAGCCTCCCTTCCCCTGTTTCACCTCCAATAGAGAAAAACAGTAACACCCCAAAAAGCCTCTTCTTTCTGGAGAACTTCCACCACTCCCAATCCAGAAATGCACTATAACCCCCACACTGATATCAGCTATGCAGGAGACCCAGCACAGCCCCAAACTCATCATAGAACAGAAAGAAACAACCAAACACTCCAAAGCAGAAACAAAACCACTCACCTCAACTCTCTCATACCCCAGTGCCCTCAACTGCCTCTTTTAATGCCCCCATGGAGCCACGTACCCCCTCATTTTCCCCCACGATTGGCTATCCCCAGACCAGCCTCCCCGTTATCCCCGGCTGCTCCATGGCCAACTGGATGCAGCTGGAGGAGGATGGATGGTGATGTTCTCCCTTCTGGGCCACGCTGCTTACTGTTCCCGCCTCCTCCATGCATTTACACTTCGTCCACTTTGGCCTTTTTTGTGGCCAGACCCTTGGTGGGAGCTGCCAGGCTGTGCCTGTACAATGTCCCGTGATGTGGGGGACAGTCTGCGCGGTGCCTCCCCATCTGTGCACAGGTGATGGGGAGCGCAGGGGATGGGCAGGCTGGGGGATGCCCAGTTTTTGTCCAGGTCACTGGAAGGTGGGGATGCAGATCAGGGGAGCAGCTGCCTTTGGTTAGCGGGCACCAGCCAAGGGGAGGTTGCAAGTGGGATGAGAAGGATTAAGAGACATGGAGCAGCAGCAGGGGCTGAGCTGCTGGCTGGCGCAGGCAGGAGCCCAGCAGGGACCTATTATCTCCATGAGTCGTTCAGATTTTGGCCAGGAACTGCTGGGCATCTCTTATCACGGTATGTTATGTATCTATCACAGTCTCCATCACCTTTCGTCAAGAGATCGTTTGCATTTACGGTGCCCTAACACCAGTTGCACACTGATGCTCGGGCTGCCTGCACAGCTTGTTCTCCTGCCCGTGCCACCGCTCTGGCCAACGGGGACCGCAGCGTCCCTGACCTCAAAACAACCCCTTGCAGCGGGGCTTGGCTACAGCTCTGGGCACTGTGAAGTGCTGAAGCAATCCTGGTTTTACAAGCCCTCCAAGCCATCGTCATTTTTAGCAAAGCCCTGTAAAACCCACTCCGTACCCCTCCGTGCGTGCAGAGGTGCCACCCTGGTCCAGCCGATGGGGAGAGGAGTAGTTTGCTCAATGGGTAGGGAAAGCAGCTATTAAAATATTTAATTAAAACCCGATTTTAAATCACTTGACATCTTTTTCTGCACGGTAATTCAGAGCGGGCGCCTGGGCTTGCTGCGAGAAGGCAGGCGGGAGCAGCACCAGAGCCATTTCAAACCAAATTATGTGCGTGACATGGAACAACCAGTTCACTGTGCGTCTCTTTCCAGCTTGAAAATACCTATGGAAACACACTATGCAATACCCAGGCTGCTTTAAGTCCTGGATTCAAATCCCAGGGTCCTACCAACCCTGCCTCTCAAGGCAAATGAAACAAGTTGTACAAAGCTTTGTGTGGAAGGTGATGGGGGGAGGTTTGAGAGAAGGCGTTCAGATAAATCTGTTGTTTGTGGGCATTAAAAAGCCAGTTGTGCTAATCCTAGATGCTGTCTTTTTAAGCTTCAAGTGCCATCGGCTGCATTATCTTGTTTCTTGGCTGCTTGAGACAGGAAAATTACGTTTCAATTGCTTTTTAATTCAACTTAATCTGATGCAAAAGTTAGTGTGCACCCTCTAATTTTGCTTTCTGAGCGGTTTGTTTCAGCTAATTCCTAATCAGCCAATGCTAAGTCAAAACAGGCCTGACTGAAGCTGAAATAGATGAGTCCTCGCAACCTTTCCAAGCAATTTAATTAAATTGGCTTAACATGAAGCCCCAAGAGAAGCGGGGGCCGCCTCCTGCTCAGCCAGCCCCCAGCACTCACTTCTCTGCCTGCAGAGCTCTCTTGCCCAAGTGCTGCGGGACGCGAATGTGCAACAAAGCTGCGAGGAGTTGATCCTTATCCCGGGATGCTCTTTTTTCTCTCTGCCCTTTCCATTGCCTCTCCACCTGCCAAGCGCAATCAGACCCATCCCGTTCAGCTCCCTGTCACTGCCAGCGCAGGGAGGGAGAGGATGGGGAGAGAAAAAAACACGTGCAAATTGATGATCAACCCCCCTTCCCGGCATTCGCTTCCATCACTGATGGCATGAGAGGTGGCACCGCCGAGCACGTGGACCCACAAGCCAGCAGAGGATGAGCAGGGCTGAGTTCAGCCCGTGCTGAGGACACGGGCAGATCGATATTTGCTCAACAGGAAAAGGAACAACCGCTGAAGGAGGAAAAAAAACCCCACATTTCGGTTTTCAGCATAGTAAGAGGGTATCACAGCTAATGGAGAGGAAAGGAGATAAAACCCTAAATCTACATGACAGTGTCCCCTGAGCTGAGCCTTGTGTACTCAAGCTGAAAATCCACGTCGTGACAGGTATGAAAAGCTGCGGTTCCAGTTTAGAGGTTTTCTGTGCGGCTGCTCTCTCCCACCCAGCCACCCTGTGCCTCTTGCTCCCACTGGGCACTAATGGTTATTTACACTGGTGGCAGAATTGAAAATACCAGTTTCAAACCCTGAGATAAAAACACTGGTTGCTCTTCCTCTGTTTTTCCGTGTTTCTTTGATCGGTTTACTCTCAGTGCATGTGGAGAAAGGTGCTGGTCAGGAAAGACTTTGGTACGTGACGTCTCTGTGCAGGGTTAGATGAGGAAGGAACAGCCCCGGCTCCATTGCGGGAGGTTGCACGGCCACAGCAGCTGGTCCGAGCAAACCTTCTGTGAAAGGAGAACTTCACCTGGCAGAGAGCGAGCGAAGGCAGCGGTTCCTGCCAGCCCCCTGAACGGTTGCTCTCAGACAGCCCCTTTGATCTGTTAGCTCTAATGTAGTCCGTTAACTTAACATCAACAAATTAATTTTACTTATTTGTTACAGAAACACCAGGGAAATATCTGTGTCGGTTCCTGAACCAGCTGCCGAGGTACCTGCTGGTGGATGTGGAGCAGTTCCCAGGTGTGGCAGCGATGGAGCCTGGAAATTCCTCCTTTTTTGGTTGGGATGCATCTTCCCGGTGCACGATCCCCCAGTTCCTCCCAGGGAGGAGACGTCAGGCCATGGCCACCTCTCCGCCACCAGCCGTGAGATTAATTTCAGTCCTATTGTTTGTGCACCAGCCGCGGATTTGAGTCGAGATCAGAGCCGCATTGTGCCAGGCACTAAACAATCACATAATAAGTGACAGTCCCCGTCCCTTACACTCTATCTCATCAGGACACGCAGAAGGTGGGGGAAGGGATTTATTGTTATCCGCATCTTACTGCAGAGCCAGTGGCAAAGCCCAGCTCCACAGCTGGATTTTCCAAGGCTCAAGGTGCAGCTTCTTGTTTCCCTTAATTTAGTGTAGCAGCCTCAAAAAAGTGGTCCTGGTTTTCTCCCCCTCCTCTGCTTTTCTCCCCCTGCTCCTCTGCAGCTGAGGAGCTGTGGGGCTGCGTCAGTTCAAGCAGCTCATTTGAAGGGAAAGCAACACATGGAAATAAAGAAAAAAACATGGTTTTCCGCTCATTCGGTTGAAACGACACCTGCTGTGGCCACACAATCGTTTGAGCAGTAGACAAGGAGGAGAGGTGTTGCGGAGGGTGGGTGGGAGTGTGACATCGTACCTGGTATTGCCGGCAGTTACCACAGGTCAGGGCAAACTGGTCCCCAGTCACAGAATCACAGAATCATTTTGGTTGCAAGAGACCCTCCAGACCATCAAGTCCAACCGTTAACTCACCCCTGGCACTACCCCATGTCCCTGAGAACCTCATCTCCACATCTGTCCAACCCCTCCAGGGATGGTGACTCCACCACTGCCCTGGGCAGCCTGTTCCAACGTCCAACAGCCCTTTCCGGGAAGAAATTGTTCCCAAGGTCCATCTAAACCTCCCCTGGTGCAACTTGAGGCCGTTTCCTCGGCACAGGGATGTACTGGGGCTCTGCAATGGGGTGGCACCAAGAGGAGGGAAGCCTGTCTTAAAGGCAGCTTAATTTTTCCCCTAATGCATGGGAATTTGGCCCGTTAAAGTGGGTTTGATAAATACCAGCTCTGCCGTGCTCATCCGCTGCACTGTGGGACATCTCCCTTCCTGCCATCCTAGTTCAAGTTCGCAAGTTTTTATTTAGTTGAACAAATAGACTATTCACGCCCAATCCTTTGAGGAGGTTACACAGAGCAGAAAACTTGTCCCCTTGTGCGGTGCTTTTCAAAGCAAAGTGTTCTTCGGTGCCTTTTTCCAGCCAAAAAACGGGATCACTCACTCGGACAGGTAAGTGCTGAATAAAAAAGAAAAAAAAGTCACATTGCTATTATACAGCAGAGATCTATATTTATTGATAAAGAGGCCTGGCAGAGCTGGGAGTTTCCTGGGAATGAAGGAGAAGGGAATTGCTGTGCAGGAAGACAGCTTGTAAAGCAGGTGATGCCGTGAAGTGTAATGCCAACCGATGGTCCCATCAGTGGGGCTGGAGCCGGGGGGAGCTCCTGCCAATGTGACTGAGCCCTGGGAAGGAGAAGAGGCAGGAGGGGGGTCAGGGGAGCCCCTTCCCACTCCCCAGACCAGCCCTGAATGGCCCCGAGGCAGCCGGTGTAAGCGGGAGCCCCAGAAAACCAGCACAGCCCCGGAGAGCCAGTAACTTCACACCAGGCTGAACGTTCAGGAACTAATTTTAACATCTAAGTAGCATCCTGTCTGCCAGCCGCAGAGGGATTAGAGTAACAGTTTTTGGAATTATTTAAAAATAACATCAGACTTAATCATAGCTATTTATTAAATCCATTATCCTGTGTCAGTTATGGGACACTGATTTATTCATCTGCAGAAACTATAATCACCTACAGCCAAAAATCTTAGAGGCTTTTTTATTTTTTTTTTCCTAACAGAGCCCAGTAATAATTATTCCTTTAGTCCCTGAATCTGTAACTTGAGGAACTGAAATAGAGAAACCACCAGTGAATTTGGGGATGAGGCACAACAGAGTGATGGAGAAGCCTTGGATTTACTGAAAAAAACCACATTAATTTTGTATAAATCATGCGTGACCTTGCTCCATGGCACCCAGTGGGAAAAAGGCTAAGGCCCTCTCTAAAGGAGTGGAATATCTTATAAATCATGTAGGGAAGAAAAAACCCATGAAAACACCAGAAAACCTAAATAAATCATAGGGTCTTGAGCTTCTGGATGCCCCTTTGCTGTCAGGGAGTCTGTGTGCAGCTTAATTAAGACAAGAAGATGAACTTTCCCATTGCTGCTGCAGTTTCTCACCAGTGAGGGCTGCCAGACGTCTGCCCACCTTGCTTCAGCACCTCCAATTATCACAGCGTTTCAACAGAAATTAGTGTCTTTGTTTAAAATGTGTATTTAGGGGCCTTCCTTTGAAAGCCATGCTTAGGAAATGCTAAAAAGAGGATTCAACATGTGGATTCCACCTGATCCTAGGAGCTGAAGATAATTTTTGCTAAGCCCAGGGGTGATTAATTGTCTCTGTTTCAACTGCTTGGTCTCATACACACATTGATTTGGTAACGAGCTTTTTTGGTGGGGGGAGGGCAGTAATTACCTCTCATTGTGCCATCTCCTCCCTGCCACCCCACTGCTCTGAGGTCTGTCCTGGACAAGGCAGTGGGAGCAGCTCCCTCCAAACCAGCGCAGCCCCTGGGCAGCACCGTCCAGCTGGTGGGATCCTCCAAGTGTAGTTAACTGGGGGCAGCTTGTATTTGAGGATTAAATACATAAAAATATGTACTCAAATTCTGCATGACACTCCAAGTGGGCAGCTGATCGGTGTGGTCTGTTTTTCTGAGGCTGAGGTACACAATGTAGAATCATAGAATCATTGTGGCTGGAAAAGACTCTCATCAAGTCCAACCGTTCCCCCACCCCTGGCACTGCCCCATGTCCCTAAGAACCTCATCTCCGTCTGTTCAACCCCTCCAGGGATGGTGACTCCACCACTGCCCTGGGCAGCCTGTTCCAATGCCCCACAGCCCTTTCTGGGAAGAAATTTTTCCCAAGATCCAATCTAAACCTCCCCTGGCACAACTTAAGGTAATTTCGTCCTATCTCTTGCTGGGAAAAAGGGCAACAAGGGGAGGAGGAATGGCAGACCCCCCTCTCATCCACTCCATCAAACACCAAGGTGAAGGCCCTGCAGACTTGCTAACGAAGCCGCTGATTGCCCATGGTGAGACCATGGTAGTCACAGCCCATGGTGAGGGGTAGGGCTGTGGTTTTTACTGGTGTCTTCACCCAGGGGTGATTTGCTCCTTATCTGAAGACCATTTTCCGATCTGAAACAGTCATGGTCCCCATCATCCCTTCAGGCAGGAAGGCTGAACTCTTAGTATCGCCTTAAGATGGTGAAGAAATCTGTGTCAGAGCAAGAAACTGAGCCCACACCAAAGGCAAACATCCTGCTTAGCAGACAACTCCCTCCCGCTGATCCACAGCACGCAGGGCTCGCTGTGGGTTGCTATCAGGACACGTCACGGCACAACACGTTCCCTCCATTTTCTATAAGAACCTTCAAAAACCTCCTCACCGGATAATATAATGGTTGTAATGGGACATGGCTGGATGAACCAGCTGCAGCCCAGGCTGGGCTGTCGCAGCGGGATTCGCAGAGCGTGGTGACGTGCTGGAGAACAGCGTGGCCAGGGACAGCGCAGGACGGGGCCTGTGCTATGGAAACTGCAATGAGATGTCATTAAACTCAGCAAGAGGCATCCTACTTACTCAGGAAGCAATTTGGCCGAGTTGTAGCCATTGCTGATCGGTCCACGGGCTGAGCGAGCTTGTAGCTATTTAAGGTTTGCCATTTTGACCTGTGTCACTTCATGGAGAGATCCGATTGCTCCCTTTGCAGCTCACTCCTCCTGTGTGGCCAAAACAGACATTTATGCATGTTACACATCACTGAACAGGTCAGAATCCATTACTTATTTGATGTATTTCATGCCTTTCTCTGTTTCCCTGAGAACTGTTTACAGCCTTCATTCACAGATTCGAGGTTTGAAATAATTACCTAAAGAAGCCCAGAAAATATGACTTGCTCCGGATACATTCCTGAGAAGTTAATCACAATTCTCAATATTCAAGACTCAAGCCGGCCAGCGTTTCTGTGGTATTATTCTGCTCCTGACAGGACATGCTGAGTTCCTAGAATCAGATTTTCAGGGTGACTAGTCAGTTACAAATTCAAGAGGTGGGCGTAACATGAACTCTCTAATTTTCACCTCAAAGTGGCTGTTTATCTGAATCTTCTTGCTTGGAAACTCAATCCCAAGCCACCCACAGTGGCAATACTTGCAGAGTAACCACATCCCAGACACTCCAGCTGAGGCAAATATAGCAGAGAAATACTCAAAGCTGATAAAGAAGTGGTTGTTTTTCAGGGCAGGTCATATCCATTGAGCAACTGAGACAAGCAGGATGGTAACACAACAGCCTTTAGCCTCTCTGCTTGTAGCAAACACACAAAATTTATTCATCATAAACGCATAGAAATGATTTTTAAATGAAATTTGCATTCCATCCCAAATATGGCTGCACCTGCCAAGGATTCAGGCTGAGGTTTGTCCTGCCACCGATGAAATCTGCCCATCCGCCTTGGCAAGAAGGGCATAGCCAAAGCCGTGACTTTGAATGAAGCTTCATCAGATGGTCCTTCTGTTGCAGCCTCTTGTCCCTGTGCTCCAGCAGCTGAGTTCATAAAACACCCTATAAGGAAAGGGAAGACAAGGAGAAATCCCCACGGAACAAATAATTACCTGATTTCTCCTGAGGGACCAAAGCTTTCCCAGTCAGGCTCTGAGAACTGCAGCCTGCTGGACTTATGGGTAAGGAAACATATGTTAAAACATTAAGCGCTGGCTTAGCAGCCCTGAAGGAGCCTGGGCAGCCCTTGTGAACACCCATATTCCAGGACCGGGGTGCAGTGGGAAGGTACTTGCTGTGTGGGCTTGCGGGGAAGGTTTGGGGTGGAGATCAGGAAGGACCATCTACCTCCACAGGGCAGAAACTGCAGGCAGAGGCAGAAAGAGAAAAGCGCAGTGCCTGCAGGTCAACATAAAGCCCATCTGGATTTATATATTCACTGTGTTTTATAATAGGGAGACTTGACCTCACAGGTATTTTAACGATAAGTTTGTTAAATTCCCTGTGATTTTTTCGAAGTGCAATTTCAGAATTTTAACTCACCCCCAATTGTTGGCATGGCCTTACCAATTCCTTCACCCATGACTTTTGGGACTACATTTATGCCTAAGATTTTAAAAACATATATTGTCTCTGGATACACAACCAACACAGTTTAGAGAAGGTAAGCACTAGCCACTCCTACTGACTTCAGGCTGAAAGGCCAGAAGAAAATAAGACTTTTTATAGGTACTTTGTCTGCCAAAGGCTGGACTGACAGTGGGTGGACAACTCTGCAGATGTCATCATGCTGTGCCTCAGTTTCCCCA
Source organism: Caloenas nicobarica (assembly GCF_036013445.1). Classification (NCBI taxonomy): domain Eukaryota; kingdom Metazoa; phylum Chordata; class Aves; order Columbiformes; family Columbidae; genus Caloenas; species Caloenas nicobarica. Next base: position 3,627,629 of record NC_088258.1, on the reverse strand, counting down.
GCTGTAAAAGGATGGTGAGGCATAAAGAATGTAAAGTTCATAAAGGTCGAGACCTGCACCCAAGAAACTCTGATGCAAGTATGAACTCCTTGCAGCCACATGCATTTATCTTCTGTAGGTGTTTGGTTTAACATTTCACTGATCCATTTCAGAGACCATGCTAGCACATGAATTTCAGGGAGGTGACAGATTAAGTGTATACCTGAGCCAAGTCTCACATATACATTGCCAATCTGGGCATGTAAAACCAGCAAGTCTACAAATTTAACTACAGATTGAGCTGTTATAGTTCTTCATCTCTGCCTGATCAGACATGGAAATGGACAGAAGAAAGTTCCTCCTTCCTGCATTATGGGTGTAATTCATCCCAGAGCAGCAGATTTTAGTTGGCGGTGTTACACCAGGACCTTTTCGAGCCCTGAAACCAGTTTGCAAAGGTGCAGCGCTGCTGCCTCGGAGTCCTCGCATACACATATTTTTAGATCACCCAGGTTTTCAGGAGGATGGTAGGGAAATTGAGATCACCAGAAGGGCCAGTACCATCATCGCTTCTACTCAGTGCCAAGTTATTCTGACTTCAGCCCAAGCAGTAGCCTCTAGAACCAGACCCTGCTGGCACCAAGTCCTCCACCCACATGGGGGCTTTCTCCCACTCACCCAGACCGACTCCTCACTCCGGTGCAGATGATGTGACTCACGAGGCTGGTGCAAAGCTTTGCTTGGGGCTGTCGTCATGTCACGGGGGCTGCAGAGGTGGAATGGAGAGCAGCCCTTGGCCTGGGCAGTGTGTGCGCTGCAAAACAAAGCCACAGCATAGCTTGGTGTTCCCTTTAATCTAAGTAATGCATAGGAGTGATGAAACCAGCTTTGCCACTGCAGGGAGCAACAGGTTGAGCAGGTCTCAGAGGTCCCCAGGAGGCACGTCTTTAGGTAGCTGGACACTGACAAAACCTCCTTGCCATCAGAAATTGGGCTGTTGCTTTGACAACATTAAAGCTGGTTCAGATGTGGGGGTGGGGGAAGGAAGACTGCCTGGCATGTGGGACATAGTCTGCTCCCAATGTGGAACTGGTCCCAAAAAATGCAAAGCCTTGGGATGTGAGTTATGTCCTTGAACTCTCCTGCTCCCTCCCGTGGAATGGCTTTGCCACAGGTACGGTCACAGGTCGTGACAAGGGTGGAAACCACCAAGGGGCATGTGAAGAGGATGTGCCACAGGCTCTTCCGGATGACCCTGGTGGTTTTTGATGGCTGAGGACAGGAGGTGATGAACCAGATCCTCCCTTTCAGGTTCCTCTGAATCCCTTTTACGTTTGTGCTATTTTGTGCACTGCTGTAGCCTTTCACATGCCCAAACGGCACGGGAGACATCTGCACAGGGGCTGCCTGACGCCGTGGAGAGAGCGAGAAGCTCTGTGGTTGCTCTGACTTACAGCTACTTCATGGGTTTCTCTGGCAACCACAGAAAACCATCAACACCCTCAGTACTTCCCAAATCCCACTGCAACCCCCCACCCATGAACTGCCCTCACCAGAACTGGGCCTCAGGGTCTCACAGTTTTCAGGAACAAAAGACGGGAGAAAGCCCCCTCTTCTTGGCCATAGGGAGGTTCCCAGTGGCCTGGCACTGGAAAATGAGGAAGGGTGAGGAAAAAGGGGGAATATTCTCCCTTTTTTTCCCCCGTTAATCTCTCGCTTTCTGGCTTCTCTTAAGAACCAGCACCCAGGTTTGGGATGTTGACTTGCCTGTTCCTTCTGCTGCAGGTTCCTTTTGAACTGGAAATTAATGTTGGTGTGAACAGGACGGCACCAGAGGCAAGTCCAGGCTTCTTCAATCTCTGCTTTCTCAGCAATGTGGAAAGCACTTTTCCCCTTCTCTTTTCCTTCTAGTTTTACCTTCTGCCTAAAAGAGAAATCAAGATGTCTGATGATTAAAAGGAAGAGTGTGTGGATGATGCCGACCCTATCCAGTTCTGGCTCCTCCTGAGAAAGGCAAAACTGAGGCTATGAACATGCCCTGTGACATCAGGAAATCCTGCTGGGTGACGGATGAGATAGGGGGTTTCCTTGCTGAGGAGATCCCATCTGAAAAGGGTGACAAAGTCATGGTGAAGATGGTAATCAACCAGCTAAGCTCTGCTTCATGGGTTCAACAGGAACGCAGAAGCCTACTGCCCCTGGAGGAAGTGCAACCACTGCTGAGTCCAGACGTGTTTTGCCCTGCGAGTCAGCCAGTTTGTGGGACTCATTTCCTGAGGCCACCAGCCAGGGGCAGCGGCAGCCAGAAGAAGACCTGAAGTGGAAGCATGTCCAAGAGTGTCTTCCCATGTGGTCCATGGAGACCTATCTGGGATAACATCACCTACTTCCCGTTCCCCAAGTCTGCAGGCCATCATGGTGACGAATGTCCAGTAGATGGACGGAATGGTGGATAATGAACGTGTCCAAGTTCAAACAGATCAATAGCATGGCAAACATGACCTTCCTGAACGAGGCCAGTGTCCCAGACAACCTATGTCAGCACTACACCCACCTGAAGATCCGTGATTTGAAAGGGCAGAGGGAAATGACAGGACAGGAACCAGTCCTGACTCGGAGGGCCAGCCTGTGCCGCTGTAAATTGTGTGTGTGTGACTTAAATCTTCCAGTGTCAGCTTGTATCTGAGCCCCTTTTCCCTGCCTGTCTGTCACTTGTTAAAAGCAAATGGCAAAGCAAGAGGACATTGGAGTCCTCTGCTTTGTTCTGCCCTGTTGTCAAATTAATTCCCTGCATTTCTTTTTTTTCCCATTCATGAAATGGAGGGTGATATTGATCTGTGGCTGCAGTGAATCTACCCTCACACAGAGCTCTGGGGGCTTGCATGTGGTCTGGAAACTGAAATAGCAGTGGGAGGAATAATCACAGTGTTTGCAGACAGAATGGAGATTTTTGAGAGAACAGTGCTGTAGAGCAGCCTCAGGGATCCTCGGCCAGGTGGGATTTCCCAGCACTTTATTTCCTGCCACCTGCCAAAAAAAAAAAAATACCCATAGTGAAAAGTGTTTAATCTGGGTAAAACATTGTGAAGAGCAAGTTATTGAAATAATAAAAGAGACGGAGACATAAGCATCAATAATCAGGGAGGGAGACACGGTCTTTTTTTTCTTGATAGCAATGAAGTATGTTGTTCGGTACCAAACAGAAAGAAAATCTGTGTGCTACTGGCTGCTTCAGCATGCAGAGGCATTGCAGCTTCTGAGGCTGAGCAGTGATTTCTCTTTTTTCTCCTCCTCTCCTCTCCTCTCCTCTCCTCTCCTCTCCTCTCCTCTCCTCTCTTCTCCTCTCCTCTCCTCTCCTCTTTCTCTTTATTTCTCTTTATTTTTTTCTTTTTTCTTTTTTTTTTTTTTCCCCTTTCTCCCCTCTGACTCTGCTACGGGGCTCAGTAAAACAACTCTGAATTTAAAGACATAAATAGCAGCCACATTTGGCCTTGCAGCAAAAATCCTGTTATTCTAGCCTCGTGGGATTCCTTCGGTGCCTTCCAATTTCTCCTTCCAGCTTCCTCACTGCCAGAGCTCTGGATTGTCATGTCCCAGCTTGTACCTCTGTACCTGTTTCCTCCTCCACAACTCCTCCCGAGGCTGTCCGTACCCTACACCATTCCTGGCCTGTCTTATGCTGCCCTCTATGCTTGGAATAACTTTTCCTATGAGCAATAAACCTCATTTCTCTTTCCCCGCTTTCTGTCTGTGGATCCCAGTGCTGCCCAACCTGTTCCTGTGGGCCTCTCATTCCTGGCACATCCCCAAAACTCTTTCTGGAAGACTGAAAGCACTGCAAACTGCATTATACTTTGCATTTGTTGCTCCTTCTTGGAACTGAGATTAGCCAGACTCCCGCCTGCCCCAAATCCACAAGGCTGGACCCTTTGGTAGGGCTGAACCTGAAAGGGATTAGTGCTCACAGCGGTAATTCAGCTTTCTGTGGGAGCCCACTGACAGAAAATGTATTTACAGGGTTGCTTTGGATGGTGAGGAGTGGTTGTGCTCAAAGCCTAAGTCTTCAGCGTTGAGCATCCTGCTGATGCCGACTTTTATCTTGGTTTTTGTAGGAATCCCTGGAAGATCAAATCACCCAGGTGAGTCCTGTTCTGGAGACCTTTGCTAATGCGACAACCATGAGGAAGAATAATTCCTCTCATTTTGTAGGTACCAGCCCTTCACTGACAGGTCACTGGTAGGTCATACAAAGATGTTCCCTCAGAAGGAAATAAACCCAAAAATTATTTTAAAATGCTTCCTCAAGCATTACAGTTAGTTTATATTTACTAACATTTCACACAAAGCTTTATTGCTTCTTATTTTCTTGAACTAGGTTTGTCAGTCAATTTTGTTTTGACTTCATATTTGTATATGCCAAAAGAAAAAAGTTTTGATCAACTCCAAATCAACTCCCTTTCAACTGTTTTCTTCTGCAAAGATTAAAAAGGCTTTCATTTTTTGCAGATTATTTTTAATTTTGAAATTGTCAGTGAAAATGTAAAACATTGGGGTTTTCAACTGAAGTCTCATTCCTCTGTTTCTGTGTGCTACATACTTCTGCCATATGCTGCAGAGAAAGGAGGATTTCTTTAAGCTCTAATACAGAATCCAAGAAGAAAGGGGTTTTTTATAGATCTGATCTTTGAAAAAGATTAAATTTCCTCTCACTGACTTGCAAATTTGCCCCCACAGGCAATGCTGTCTGTCCCCAATGAACGCTCGGAACCTCTCAGCTACTTTCTGTTTTCCTACAGATATTGCAATCTTGATTAACAGGCTCATCTTTTATTTTCTCATCCAGGGCAAATTTATCTGAATTCACTCTGGTAGCACAGGCAAGCTGGCTGGGGCTAACGCTGAGAGCTGTAAGTAAGCACATAATTCTCTATATTAATTTTGCTCTCGGTTTTTTCTTGTGTTGAATGGACCCTGTTCTGGTTACATTAGACACGTGCAAATCTGAAGTGAATCCTGTTAACTTGAGGGATCTGCACTATTCTAAATTAATGTAAATGAAACCAAAATCTGCCCCTACTTCTACAGTGATGTGCTTGAGATGATGACAAATTTATTTCTTCTTTCTTTAGTTGCCTATGAGACTCTGTGAACACGTAAACGGCACGAAGCCTCCCCCAAAAGTTGTGCACTTCTCATTCTACAATTATATTGCAACCATTACTCACATTCATCAGTACAACGCTATAATTGCCTTGCAACCGAGACCCTAAAAATAGCTATCCAGGGAAGGTGCATTGTTCTTTGTGTGCACACGTGCACCCAAGACTAAATTGAGAACCACAAATCTCAGCTCCCAAGGTAAAAAGACCCCACCATGTTTCCTGACTAAAGCCCTTTAGCACATAGAGAGAGGAGAGAGGAAACATATGGAGCAGTTATTCTTTAATGTGGGATTGTCTGCATCCCTCCTACTTTCAACTCATCCCAGATTTGTATCACACCCAGAGACCATATGTTGGATTTGCCTCTCTGGACAGTGGGCCAAGAAGTTTCAGGTTGTTTTACTGGCAGGTTGCAGCTTCTTGCAGCCTGGCCAGGAGAGTAAGGACATGGACAGACCTTCACTGTGCAAGGAGCAGCACCAGCTCAAGGTCCTTCTGCACCCTCAGTAGCAGATGGAATTGCACGAGTGCTCCCTGAAATCACCTGGACTACCTAAAATTGAAAATAAAGGTGGTTTGAGTCAACCAAAATTTGTCTGAAGAACTCACATGATGCTGTTCACCGGCAGAGCTGTATGGACAGAAGACTTCAGCTGAGAGGCAAGGGTGAAAAATGCCCAGCCAGGGCTGCCAGCAAGGTCTGCTGATTTGGTACAGCTGAACAAACTCATACGGTCAGGTTTAAAGGAAGATGTTTGGGGTTTTTTTTTCTGGAAACCAGAAGCCAAACCAAGCATGTTAGCACCTGACAGAAGGTATGGACGGATTATAAGGTAAAAAATATATTTTCCAGAGCTCTCCTCAGAAAGAAAGGGTAGTATAAGTACACATTTTACAAGTCAGTCTTACAAACCGTTTCCCTCTGTGTTCCAGGTCTAGAGAAGTCACCTCTCGTTTCCCAGGAGGTACCTGAGAGAGATCATCAGATCTTCCACCAGATTGTCTCCAAAAAGAAACTTGAACTTACTGGTGTGGCACTTTGTGTGTGTTATTTGCTCCCTTTATTGCACAAATCCCTGCTCAATCCTCTGTTTCTAGAATAAGAAACCTACTCACCAGAACTGTACTTGGCTAGAAACTGAAATAGGTTCTCTGCAGTGGGGGTTTGTAACTAATTATCCAGGAAGAAGAGGATTGCAAGTGACTTTTCCTTAGGCAGGCCAGAGTGAGAAAAGAAAGCTGTCTTCCTGTATCTTGATCAATGAATGGTGGGGTTTCGCTTGATCTGGCAGGGCTGCCACTAAGGTAAAAATGATCATTTTCAGACTGAAGTGTTGAGCTGCCTCATGTCAATCGCTTACGTCTCCTTAGGACAGGAAAGACAGCCAGGACAAGTTTTTCAATACTGCCAAAAAGGTTTGGGTGTTCAATGCCACTTACTTTGATGTGGCTGCTATGTTAAAAGCTCCTAGGTAACCTAACAAATCCCACAAAAGGCTTTTTTCTTAAGTGATGCACTCAAAACGTGCTCGGGAATTGAACCCTAGAAAAACTCTCAGTCTCCAGACAAAAAGCTCACGTTATGCCTTGATTGTACTGGTGGCAACTGGTGTAATCACCTTTTGCTCTGCCTCTTGCTGCAGAAGCTGCTTCTTGTGTCCAACCCGAATCGTTACCACCGGGTGCGTCAAGGTGTGATCCCAGCAGACAACACGGATGATGGCAAGAGCCACTTCTCACTGAAGTAAGTCTGGAGAAACATCAGTGAAACTGAAAATACACCAAACAGCATGCTGCCTCCCTGGCCTAAGCTTCCCCTATGAATAAAATTCAGCTTCTTCAACCTGAGGATAAATAAGCTACTGAAAGAGCAGCTAGGGATAGCCCAAAGATTTGTTCAGTTGTCTGTGAGCTGGAGCCTGACGGTAAAAGATCTGCTCCAGAGCAAATGAGCTTGATGTAGGAGTTTCTGGTTGACATTCGATGGCCTGGGGTTTGCAGGACTTCAAATGAGCTGGTTAAAGGGTTCGTTTGAAGCCTGAAAACCGACGGATCTGAAAGCTGTGGCAGAGACCATGGGTTAAAACCTGCTCATCTCACATACATATGTAATCTCAAGGAACAGCTTTTGTTAGAGGTAGGCTTGACCCTTTGTCTGGTTTTGACACACACTTTCCTTTTTAATATAATTTTGAAGAATATCTGTTACTGAAAAGAGCTTATTGGGAGTGTCTGCTGGCTCCTGAGACTATTATTATAAGCAGGACTTGAGCTACAGAGAGATCAAACAGTCTCCAGCTGCTGAATTTACAAGTGCTCCTTCCAGCAGCTGTTGGTAGTTTACAGCTTCCAGGATTTGTCCGCTGCAAACAAGCCTTTTGTACAAAGCAGATATGAATTTCGCAGCCCCGAATCATGGTTCACGAGTAACACACTGCAAGATTCTCTGGGGCGCTCAGAGCCGTGCACTCTCCCTGCCCCGGGCACACTGTGAGAGCAAAGCACGATGTTCCCAGCAGAGGACACATCCTCCGTGTCTGTGCTGGCCGAGATGTGGGATAATTGCTACAAGGGGATGTTGCTGCTCATGTCCTGCTGATTTTAAAAAGCACGGTGAAGAGCGGAATGAGCTGATATCCCAGATGATACGTTGCATTTTGCTCATGGTCTCAGAGACACTTAGAACAACTGCTGTCAAAGCACAGAGTTCTTGGCTAGCATAAATCGGTGTATGAAAGAAAAGCAGAGTGCTGGTTTACAGCAATATTGAGCTACTCTGTCTCATGCGAGTCTGAAGGGACCTGGCTGGTCAAATTTCAATGGGCTGGAAAATTATTTTAGGTGTTTAGCACTATGGGCTGGTTTCCAGCTTATGGTGCAGATTAAGAATTCTCTTGTGTGGGTCTCCATCCCTTCTGCCAGGTGGCTTTTGATGTCCTGGGCTGCAGTCCAGAAGAGAAGATCTCTGTTTACAAGCTGACATAGGGTATCATGCACTTGGGCACGATGAAGTTCAAGCAGTAGCCAGGAGAGGAGCGGGCAGAGATGGACAACACAGGGGTAGGTTGAGATGTCACACTTAGTGACAGCAAACCAGGACAAAGCCAGCATGCTAAGAGCTCAGCCAGTTCACTAAGACTGAAAAAGCTGCTAAAACTGGACTCTTGTTTCCAGAGAATATACAATGACCTTAAACAACACACTGATCTTTTTTTTTAAATGAACAGATGTGCTATTGAGAGTCAGCGCTGGCACTCACAGCTGTCACGGGGCAGCAGGCTTGGCCAGATGGCTGTGCTGTCAGCGAAGGACTCGATCCTTCTTTGTGGAACAGCTCTGCTCTGCAGGTGTTTCTGAAGCCACAGTGGAGCAAACAGGCACAAACCTCCCACAGCATATGGGAGCTCAGATGCCTTGTTGGAGGTGTGTATTGGTGCCTCTGCTCCATTCAGCAAGCTCTGCTGAACGGGGTGTGCGGGAAGGGACAGAGATGAGACCTGCTGCCGTTCTGTCCTCCCCTCTGAGGTCCCAGCGGGGCTGGAGAGCTCGCCCGCCCTCAAAAGCAGAGCCTGAAGCTATTTTTCTCAATATAGAAGCACAGAATCATAGAATCATTTGGGCTGACCCTTAAGATCATCGAGTCCAACCATAACCTAGATCTAGCACTAACCCATGTCCCTGAGAACCTCGTCTATACGTCTGTCCAACCCCTCCAGGGATGGTGACTCCAGCACTGCCCTGGGCAGCCTGTTCCAATGCCCCACAGCCCTTTCCGGGAAGAAATGTTTTCTAATATGCAACAAGGGGATGGAGACAATGAGTGATTTTCTCCCTGTTACTCAGATTAACGTGGTAATCTTCTCTCCAATAGTAGCTGACAGTTGGTCAGCTCATGGGTCTGAACTCTGGAAAGCTCCAGAGGGGCACCCCCAGGCCAGGAACAAGCTGGAACAGAAAGGTTCCCTCTCAGCCTGGGGATTTGGCCAGCACATGCGTGTTCCCCAAGGCCACTGATGGCCATTGAAGACTGCCACCTATAACAGCTGCTACGTTGCCATACCCCTGTCTCTAACCCTGAGTAAACTGGACCACGCACATAGCAAGGTCAGACATGAGGCCAAGATTTGGAGGCCAAGTGCTCGGCATGAATAGATCACATCAAACTTCCATGGGTTTTAATGCACAGCAACACTGGGGAAAGTACTTTGCTGGTGCAAATTAACATGTCTCTTGTTGACTTAAAGAAGTTCTGCAGCCAGAGCTTGACTCTGCCGCACAGAAATGTGCATCTCCAAAATCCTTTCCAGTAACAATTAATTGAAATCACCAATTGTGCAAATGCAACAGCTGAGCATTTTAATGTACAAAGAACAGCAAGGCTGTGTCGTGACTCTTCAATATGTTGCCACTGGCCTTAACTAAAAATATAATCCTTACAGATATTCTGAAAAGCAACAAAACCCCCAAAATTCAAGCCAAGGCTTGTTTCTAGTAACACAAAGCTGTAGCCAAGCTACCCAAAAGGCGCACCAGCCACAGGATTAAATTCATTTTTGCTTCTGTTGCTCGTGTGCTGCTGGAAGAGCCAGAGTCCTGCAGTTCGCTGCAGCTTGTTGAGGCTTTCCCGGGGTATGTGACTTGCCTCTCTGCTGTGTTGTCAAGCAGCCATGCTAATGCTTAGCAGCGGGAACAGTATTTAAGCATATTATCAAACTCCACCAGTTATTCATATCCTCCACTGCACAGACATACTGACAGAACATGATCAGAGCATGAATCACAGGCCCTTTGCTCTATCTTCTTTACACTCAGCGACTATTTCCTTTCTTTGCTCCCCAGCAGGTTTTTGAAAGTGACATTTGGCTGTGCCAAAATATGTTCTGATTGTGCTTGGTTATACCGGTCTATAAGCTACATTGTCCCCTCTGTCAGAATATCAAAGGACGAGCCTAAAAGGTAAAAATACGATCTCTCCACAACATCCTTTCCTTTGGCAATCCTGCAAAATCCTTTGTTCAGGGAAAATGGGTTTTCCCAAGACTCCAGGGAGTACATTAATGCTATTCCCGTGCCAGCATTAACTCGCATCCTTCCCCTATACCCACAGAGGATCTCCCCACAGAGGATTTCTCCCTCTCTCCACGTAGGTTAACAATCAGTAATTTGCTTTCTCGTGCACTGCTCCAGGGCTACCTCGCGCTGCGTCTGAACTGGTCATGCCTTTTGTCCCCTGCTCCTTTCCAGGTGTGACACAATACCACAGGGTGACTGGAGAAGAACGAGGATCCCCGGAATGAAGCAGTGGTGGGCTTGCTCCAGAAATCCTCTTTAAGGAGGAGGAGGCTGCAGGTGTGGTGAACATTATGTGGTGCAATCAATACTGTCAGCTCAACGTGTCGGCAAACAAATGTCATCGGTTCTGGTGCCCAGTGCTTCCCCATCATTCTTTTGTGGAAAGGATTAAGCCTGTCCTTACAACACTCCATTCATCCAGGTAAGAGCCTGTGTCTGCCTCTGTATATTTCATTTTCATGCTAAAAGACAATCTTGCTCTGTCCTTGAAAATTCTGCCCCTCCAGCACCACGAGGCAGGCGGAACACACTGTCTTTGCTCAGCGAAGGCTCGACCAAGCACTGCTGCAGAAACACGCTGCACAGATGGAAGCGTGAGTGCAGTCCCGGCTTAACGACAAGCTGCATAATCCCCTCCTGGCAGCCAGTGGCCTTCTGCTGCCCAGACAAATGTCAGCTTTCCATCAACCAGAAAAACTCGCTGCCTACTTGGATCGTCATCAGCCCAGCCCAGGACTCTGCAGTTAAAAGGTGAATGGGAAACAGTTTAGGAAACCGCTTTTCAGTTTTCAAGCTATCAAATAGGCAGGGTCAGAATTTATTTCTACTTCCTGCATGTGCAACTCCATCTCAGTCTATGCTAAACTGGTAAAGCAGCACCAGCGTAAGAGGGAGGAGGCTGACTTAGAGTGCAAAAAAATGTGTATACCAACGTATTGTGAATGCAGCTTCTCTTCTTTTCCAAGGACTGTGTTCACTTCTGGCTTGAGAATTTCTTTAGAGTAGTAAACAATGAGAAAACAACTTCTAAACCAAAGCAGAATGCAGGTAAAATGGTGCACATTTTTATTTGGTCAGTAATTTATCCAGACAGCACTGAAGTGCTAACTTAAGTCAGTTAAGACAGATTTATGTTGGAGGCTACAGTATCCTACTTCAGTGTGACTCCTTTTCGAGAGCATCTCTCATGTATTCAGTGCAATAATATTGATTTTAGCTGGTGGCAGCGAGAGGCAGGAAAGAAGGTCCTGTTTTGTAACTGCCTCCAGCTTCCACGGGCTAAGCGATCATTCATGCTTTTGCATTTAAACGGCCATCAGTGCTTTTGTATTCCAGCAGCAGCAGTTTTCAGTTACTGAAACGTTGGCATCTAGTGTCACTTGTGTCATATAAAATGCCCCTGGGTATCTGGGACATTCACAAGGGGCAAAAAGATATGACCCGGGGCTTAGAAGAGGCCTGTGCTGTGCTGGAGCAGTGGCTGGTGACACACGAACGCATCTAAAATGTCGCTGTGTTTAGGCAACTGAAAGCGCTCTAAAAGATTTGCCCAGGGTCACACAGGAAGGATATGGCAGAGCAGAGAACTGCGTCCCGGTCCCTTCGGTTGCAGGCCGGCACCCGGAGGATGTGGTAGATCTTTCTGAGGCTGGTGTCACAGAACTTAGATTTGCTGTCCTGAGTGCTAGAAACAGGATGAGAAAGGTCTAGAGAAGCCTGTTTTAGTATTTTGCCTTGAAAGTCACAAATGAACACGAAAAATACATTACAGGAAAAATCCTGTGTTACTATTTCTGTGATATCCAAAGCTGAATGCAAGCTGATACAGTTATGGGCAAGTTCAATTCAGTCCTTTCAGACATACTTGTTTGCTTTTATTATGCACCGTGCTGCCATTTCACCCACTCTTGGTTGCTGACCACCCTGCCTGTCCTCTGCGGCAGCTTCTGTCTCTGGGGGCTGGTCCACCCAGCAAATAAAAGCCAATTGCTGTTATCAGATCATGGAGTCATTCCTCTAGGCTTGCTGATGGAGAGTGAGTCTTTTCATTGTTAACTCTTCGTATGACGATAATCCCTGAAGGAATAGTTATATAGCTTTATAAGCCGGAACCAGGAACATTTACCTGAGATTGTTTCAGGTTCACATCATGCCCAAGGTTGCTTCCATGCATGTAAGCTTGTTCCCCTGTGCCACATAGGACCAGGCTCACTTCCCACCTTGTTGTGTGGATTTTTTTGCTTGTTTTTCCACAGCTGTGAAACGCAAATGACTTTATAATACAGAAAGTTTTCTCTCTCCAGCCTTTGTAACTCCTGTGAAGTTTTTTCACTCCATTCCTCTTTGTCTCATTCCAGGAGCAGCTGAACCAGCCAACGACCGCTTCGCGCAGCACAGCCCTGCATTTCGTCCACCGCACTGTTCCAGATGAATTCCAGGAGTCTGGTAGGTGTCTGCAGCACTGCAGAGCAATCCGCAGGCAAAGCCACACGGTGCCTTTGGCACAAGCTGTGGTGGGCTGAACAGCAGATCTTTATTCAGGAATGAAAGGAGTTGGGTCACCACTTCGCAGACTACCTGGTACCCCTTCAAGGGAATGTTAGTCTGAGAGATGCTTCCAAGCGCCAGGGCTAGCGACAGGATGTCTAATAAACCTCCCATTTTGTGAGAGAAGCACAAGGAATTAGGAAATACATGAACTGGAACTAGACAAACTGGCACCATTATTTATTAAGCTGCATTGCCTCCCGCAATCCTTTTTTTTTTTTTTTCAGGACCAATCACATAAAGAGTGAATTGCAGAGGGGATGAGCAACATAAGTTTTCACCTATGCTATACAATAAAGTGGAAGGGCAAGTAATGGAAAGCAGTGAACAGCAAACGAAACTGCTATGACTAGGCAGTTACTCATGTTGTTTGAATTCCAACATCATTACGGAACGCACATCTTCCACTTTGAGATGCCGGAGGTATCTGTGCAGTGATCTTGTCCATGAGAAATCAGAGGGAGTGAGTACAAATACCTGCTTCTAACCCTTCTGGGTCCCCCTCCAAGAACTTTGCACAGAAATGTCCACAAGCTTCCTCACCACCAGTATTTGAGTGCCATGCCTGTGGGGCTGGGAAGCAAAACCAGAGATCTCAAGTGCTGGTTAGCCTTTCTGCACCATCGCTAACGGTGGCTCTTATGTAACTAGAACTGTCTTTCTCATTTTAGATCCCAAAGCCTGAATTCCAGCATAATCCTTCTGGGGTCACTGGACAAGAAGAAGGCATCAGAGTTGGCTCTCCTGACCTGGGGGAGAAAGAGTACGGAATTGGATATAACCGGGCACTGTTACTCCTACCAAACTGAGCTAAATAAATTGATGGCAGTTATGACTCAGCGTGCCTTTGGTGTAGATACAGCTGCAGAGTCGGAGTTTCTACAGCAACCCACTTCCTCGTGCATAGAATGTTCTCTCTTACACATGCTCCCCAAACTGACTTTTAATCAGACAGTAGAGTTAATATAATGCAAATGAAGTGCACCTTAAGCTACGCGATAAATCTCACTTGTTCTTTACTACTCCTTAGTCAGGCAAAAAATCCTACTAACTGATCATTTATCCAATTTAAGACTGGAAAGGAAAATGGAGGGAGACTGTCGCAGCTGTCTAATATTAGCAGCATATATCATTAATTTTGCACATATGCTTTTGTCATAACATAATGAAAGTAGCTATTGCAACAGCCAAGCAAAAGGGAGCGTTCCGTTCTTTGCATGAACCTAAAATCTGCATTTTCCAACTTTTATCATAATTACACAATATTCATCACTCCTCTAGCCTATTCTATCCTTAAATTTCAGCTTACAGATGCAGGTTAAAGGGGACCAGACACTGCCCACAGAGGGGAAAGACAGGAGGCAAAAAATGACCTTTCAATTAGCTTCCAGTTTATTTGTATATTTTAATATGTATATTTCCAGCAGTATTTGTCTCTTCTGGTGCACAAAAACTTCAATTTCTACATTCACAGCAGCATTTTTGAAAGAAATTCAATTCTGTTGTCCTTTTTTCCTATGTCAGCAAACTGCTATGACTCTTCTTGCATGCCAAAAAATTGTGGGGCATTGAGGCTTATTCCATTTGACCACATACCGACTCCAGGTTCTGCTGCGTACAACTGAGCGTGAACACTTTGAGTCCCGCTACACACACTGCCTGGAAACATGCGTTCTGTTTGCTACGGGCTACGTCTGATGACAATTCAGAGGAATGTCCAGAAGTTTCTGTAGCTGCTTTTCTGGAGAGAGTGGAAATTGTACAGTAGGATGAGGAAAACACTCTGAGGTTGTCCTGTTCTGCAGAATTAAACAGCGGTAATTACAGGCACTGAGAACCTTGAGATGTCTGGGCAGTGAAGATAACGGCTGAGAGAAAAAAAACGGCTGTGTTCGCTTCAGTAAAGACACTGAGAAAGCTGGTGACTTTCTTGTTAATTATTAATAGGGCAAGGGGCTTGAATGATTTCTCTCCTAATCAATGCCAGAAAAGTTAGTAAACACAGAGAGCCCTGAAATCTGAGGCCAAGCCTGCGACTTGCCGGGAGTGGAAATAGAGTGTCTTGGAAATTCAAGACCTGGACTTCCCACTTCTAAAAACAGCACAGAGAGAAATGGTGAGGTTATGAGCATGGGAATATAATATTTCACTATTCATTAACACTTAAAAGCTGAAACAAAGCTGCTTGGTTCCCTTCTCTTAAGCAGAACCACACTGTCACCATGAAGGGGCAGTTCCAGCTCAGACACTTAGTCCCAGGATGGATAATTCAGTTGGTTTTCTGATAAGAAAGTGTTGACCAAGATACTCAAGCTTAAGTGAAACAAAACTATGTTAAAGCCAGTCTTTCATATATAAGTGAAACAAAATCTGCCTCTTTTTTTTTTTTTTTTTTCACCTGGGAAGACACCTTCCTAGCTCCAGTGCAAAACAAATGAACTTCTGTAGCCTTAGAAAGGGCTTTCACAGGGTTCTGGTCCCATTTGGACTGGTAGGAATCAAGATCATTGTAAGACTCATTCTGCATTTATATCCGCCCAGAATCTGGAATACAGTCCTGATTTCTCTGCTGGTGCACAGATCTGCTACTGTGCACTAGAACAACATTTGCTATGAGCTGTATTACTCACACTATAGATATTAAACCCTCTGCACTAAACAGGTATTTCAGGAAATGCCAGGCCTCCCACTGGTATGCAAAAAATACTAAGATCTGATAATAAAAGGACCACCTCAGGGCTTTCAGGGACCATCATAATAGAAAAGGGTTGTTTTAGGAATGTCACTGCTTGAAGTCCTTACTTCCAGGTGAAGCCTTTGCTGAATGTGGCCCAATAGGAGAAGAAAATGTAACTGAAGGTATTGGAGCTGAGAAGCATCATGTCAAAGACTCGGAAGCTCACAGAACACGTAAAACAGCAGAGGAGCAGATGGCCTCCCTCAGCCAGGAGAAGACCGACCTCCCCATCCAGCTGCAGGCTGAGAGTTACCCATAGGGGATGGTTAATGGCTTAGTATTCATTTAAGCAGGGCATCGGCTTTCTCAAATGACTCATAAAGGCTCCTTTTCAGAATATGAAAGGAATAAAGAGCATATGGGGATGATGCATGAGGTTCACAGAAAGCCTGACTGTATGCGAAATACAGTTAAGTCCTTAGAAAACAGAGGAGACCGAGAGGTCTCACGGCTAAAGCAAAGGAGCTGTTGTCACAAGTCTTGAGTTCTCCTCCTGGTCAGTCACTGATGGATCAGCATGATCTACAGTAAGTCAGGGTGGCATCTTAAAATGTAAATTCTTCTTTAAGAACCTGTGTGTGTATAAACAGAGTTTTTTTATGCTATGGCCTGAGTCGTGGAGATTCAGATCAACTATAACAACAGGTATGATAAAGGAATCTTAATAAACTCTGCAGAAGAGGTGAAATCCTGCATTTCTTGCTAATGGAAGTTTGCTGCTGTAAGAGGCAGAAGTTGTAGCAGCCTTTCCAAGGATGAACACTGGATTCCTACCCCTTCATTAGAACAAGAGAACTTGCTGGATGCTGAGGATTCATGATGATGAAATCAAAGGTGGACCTACTGAGCCAAGTGCTGGATATGAAGGAGCTGATATGAGTGGCAGCAAGGGGATGCTGGAGGATTAGCTCAGGGATTTGAAATGTGACTTGGAAGGGCTGGAAACACCTTGGCTAAAACTGAGAAGGAAAAGCAGGTGTAAAGCATGACAGAGAAGTTTTTTTCTCCCTTATTCTTCAGGGAAATGAAGCCTGTCAACCATTACAGCTCCTCTAGTCTGAGCGCCCTTTAGGATGCTGATTCACTCCAGATGCTGATCTCCCCCAGAGTTTCTTATATTGTCTTCCAGCATCTCGTTTAACCTGGGATGGTTTTAATCCTACAGTTCACCCTTCTAGCCCATAGTATAGTCATATCACAGCGATTTCTGAGGATCCCTCTACATAAAGACATCTGCACCTCCTCTGCGTTCTTTATCAATTATACCCACTTTTACATGGCAATGCTGGCAGGCCTCTAGTTATAAAATGCCCCCCTCCACAGCTTTCCACCCAGCCTTGGGGAATACTTCTTCCTCTCCTGCACCTGAGCTGTTTTTTATTTAACGTAATTGGAGAAGTTTTAAATCTGTACCGTAGCAGCCATGTGGTTGTCTGCTGCTGCTTCTGAAGTCAGTGTTAACATCCACAGGATGTTAAACTCACAGATGCCTCATATGTCTCAGAATTTATTAACCGAATCTCAGATTCCTTCTAAAGAAATACAAGTTTCCAGTGACATTTTGTCCTGATGCTGCTAATGGCTTGTGTGATTTGCAAAACCTGTGAGATGTTCTCTTTCCTGTCTCCAGGCATTAGACCACAGAGTTTGAACTCTGACTTCAGATCTTTCTGCTAAGAATGACTCAGTCACTAAATTCCAAAAGAACAGGGCTTTGGAGGAAGTTCACCAGGCAGAAATAACTGCTCCATTTTTCTTTAGTTTCTCCCATTCTCATTCTTCCAGTCTGGGGGGAAAAAAACCAAGAAACAAACAAAAAACACAACAACAAGAAACAACACCACACAACAACAACAACAACCACCAAAAAAAGACAAACCTTGTCTTCATGATTAAAAATACCATGAGACTACAGTGTGCTGCCCGAACAGGAAGAGGTCCATGTTTTTCTAGGTATTAACTCACAGCAGCACAGTGAAGCGTTGCCAATTTGTGCCACTGCCCAAAAGAGCTACATGAACTGCTGAGGGTGAGCAGAATTGTTCCATAAGAGTCAATGCTGGACCAAGTTCCTCTGAGACTATTGAAAACGCCCACATGAAGGACATACCGCTTTCAGGAAGCACCTCCGGTGAATCTATTCTTTGGGTTTTCAGTCTGTTGCCAGGACAGGGTAGTTCGTTTCTCACCCAACTCTGAGCATTAGTCTTGGTCTCTCCCTTCCCAGAAAACTGCAAGGTGAGGAGAATGAGGTGAACCAGCTGACCGAGGACAGCAGCAAACCTACCGCTCAGATGCACAGGGTGAGCTATGCTTGCTATGATCTATATTTTAGACGGCCCTCTTTGGTCTGTCTTTGCCTTCTTGGGCCCTTCTGATAAACATCACGTGTACGTGCTTTACAAAGTTATTTTCCACGCTGATTACACTTTTTTTCAACCAGCTGGAGGACAAGTGGGAAGGAGAAAAGAAGATCCATGGCAAGGTGGAAAATGCTCAGCATAAAGCAGAGAGTGATCTCAGAATCACAACTGATAACCTTAATGAGATGAAAAGAGCCAAACTTGGATGAGGTTGTAAAGAACTGTCAATCGTAACAGAATTTCCCAGGGTACAGGATCCAACTGGGTGCAGTTGTGCTACATCATAGCTCTGACAGCATTAGCTACACCTGAAAAGTCACTTGATCATAAAGTCACTGGGGAAATCCACGGTCATACCCTGATCTCTTCAGTATTAACCCAGTGACAAGCAGAAGTACAGTTCAGTAGTTCAGGCAAGCAGAATCAGAAACACAGGATTTTTTTACTTCCGCTGACTCATTTTCTGGTATTCGTAATTCATCTGCCACACTCACCCACATATAAAATGTGTATAATCACCGGGAAGTTATGAGGCTTAAATGATTCATGTTTATGTAAGGCCTTATGATCCTCAGATAAAAACTGTTTTAGAAATGCAAAATATTATCACAAATTAGAACTTTATTTTAGTGTCACTATTGACTCCTTTAGTGATGGGTCTGCCAGCACTTCTCTGACAAACCTCCCTTTAGAAATTAACTTCCCAGAATACAAATATCCGACTCTATATTATCCAAACCACTAATTTACCTAGATAAAGAGCTAAGTAGCTAAGGCAATGTGTACAATCATTAATAAATAGTGGCAAGCTTTGCTAATTCACATTCTAACACAGCGCTCCACAGGGAGCATGAGATACTTGCGCTTCAGAGCGAGGCCACTGAGATGCTTAAGTGCCAGAAGGAAAATGAAGTACTAGTGTTAGTCCTTCAGAGCTGCAAACAGACTCAATGTCCTGGGGTGCTTGTGCCTTTACTTGCAGAAAAGTTAATGATGAGTAAGGAGGAGCTTCAACAAAAGAAAAAGGGACTTATGTGCCCTGCCAGTCCCACTGAGGAGACAGGACACTAGATCTCAACCCACTTGCAACAAAGATTAACCTGCTCACTACAGAGCAGAAACACTTGTTTGGCTTAACTCCCTTGCTGTAATATCCTACCTGTTCTTACCCCACAGTAGATGCTCATGCAGCTTTATCTTCTGACAAGACTGAGTTGGCATAAAAGATTAGTACAGACCTTTTAAATCTGCCCTGTTAAAATGAAGTCTGGCACCGATCACTCTTTAAACCCTTAAATAACAGAACCAGCTGAGATCTAGTATTTATTTTTCCCCAAGTAGATTTTGAGGTTTTTCTATGGCAGATTTCGACTGCTTCTGTATGAGCTTGTGAAACCTGTTGGCTTGGAAACATTTGCCTTTTTAGCTTCCAGTGAATCAATGGTTCAGCCAGCTCTGAGATCCACCTTGTCTTGTATGAATATGTTATCCACATATTCTAAACTCTACTTTTTTTGAAGTCTGGGGAACTGCATGCTCACTGCAGATCTCCCGCCATGCTGCTACGGCCAGAAGAAAGGTGATCTGCTGCAGAGACCTCTTCTCTTTTGCTTGCAGGCAGCCAGAGACGGGTGATAGACCTTTTCACCCACATTAATGCCAAAGGCTCCTGCAGGGCACTCTCCCTATCTCCGTGGAAAGAAAGGTGGGAAATAAAAACAGAAATGAGGCCACACCTCACAGGATGCAGTGCTACCATTCGGAATTCTAATATTTCTTCCCCTCTTTCACACTAGCTGGAGAAACAAAGAAGATTGCCTGGAAGAAGCTGATGCTGCAACAGCTGCTCAGGTCAGACACCTTCCCAACATCTGAGCATCGTGTCCTTTTCCTCAGAGAATGAGAAATATCGCTTGGGACTCCCCAAAGGAGAAGCTTCTTCAGCAGCTTCTCTAAGCTCCTAAGTGGGCCAGATCCCACAGACCTTTCCCAACCTTCCCCTCATACTGAGGTAAAGCACCGAGGCTCCACGAAATTCATGGTGAGCTTTGTTGTTCCTATAGAGTTGGAGTGGAAGGTGATCGGAGACTCATTAGGAAGCTGCTAATTCAGAAGCACACAGGAAAAAGAGGAAGCAGGACTGTTAGGGGTATTTGCTATTGTTTAGCAAGGGAAATACATGGCCTGCAGTCCAGATAATTACTGTGAGATTTAGCAAGGAGGCCTAGAGATGGTTGATCTTTCTGGAAGGTACCAGCCACTGACTTTCTAAGGGATTCATACCAAAGATAGGATTTGTCCCAAATAAAGAGACTATTAAAGCTAACTAAAAGGCTTCCAGAAGCCTTTCTTATAAAAGCAACCGTGAGGGCCTCACCGAGACTCCAGGGTTGCCAGATCCCAGCTGACAGTACGTATTCGGCCCCTTCTCGGATCTAACAGAGTTGCAAGTGGGATGCTGGGCTGTGGGAGCTGCTCCTTGAGCTGGAGGAGCAGCCCTGCAGACACAGGGAAGCACATGGTTGCCACGGCTGAGATGACAGGGCTCGTGGAGAATCCCCAGGGTGAAAGCGAAGCTGAAGATGGACAAACAGGTCACCAATGCAGAGATGGATGACCTCAGAGCAAGCCTGAAGTCTCCGCAGAAATCCAAAGTGAGAAGCCAGCAGTGAATTCCTCACCAAACCACCAAGGTAGCCACGGGTGCAGCCATGGGTGCAAGGCAGAATTCAGGCCTCTGCAGTGGGAGCCAACTCCCTGGGATATCAGTGGCATACAAGAAAGCAGCTGTTTGCAGGTGGTGCAGAACAGTGCCCGCCCCAGGCATCCCCTGCACTAAAGATCAGAACAGGCTCCACTACCCCTGGCTATTTACACTCATCCCATTATAATTACAACCAACTGGAATAAACTGACTTTGCAAGAGAGGGATGATATTTTGGCCCATCAAGACTTACTTGGCACCGTATGATTGACTTCTCTCCTACAGCTGAACTCAGATGCTCACTTTCACATCTGGAAGACAACCTGTCTGAAGCCAGTGTCCAGCTGGCTGAGGTGGAGAAGAGCCAAGCTGAAATTAATGCCATCATGCTCCAAGGTAAATTCTTTGACAGCTTTGTGCAATGTTACCTCCCTCTGATCCTTCTCTTCCCTTACATTTCACTGAGCTCTGGCAGCCCTGCCCTGACTCCTCCAGCAAATCTGCCCAATCCTTCCAGCCTTCACTTCTCTTTCTCTCCAGTCAGATTGAATTAGTTTCTCTCCTGATTCTTTATGCAGTTTTCCTACAGCTGAAAGCAGTCACCTGAGTTGGGAGCATGAGGAAGCTCAGAGCAGGCTTAACCAGAATATCTACATAAAGATTTCTCTCACCTTGCAGGCAAATGACTTCAAGAGGCAGTGGATGAAGAGTCAAAGGTGCTGGGGAGCACCAACTGCCTACAGAGGTTGCTGCTGCCATGGGACATGCAGCAGCTGCTCTTTGCTGTCCACTTCAGTGGAACAATTCTTTTGTGTTAGCTCTCACAGAGGAAAACTTTCTCATCCAAATTAATATCTGGGTTTGCTACCAGCTGGTCTTGGCAGCGATGTGGGGGGATGAGCCTTGTATGGATATGAAAAAAAGATACAGAATTTCCTGTGAGTCAGCAGCAAAGAGCAGAACACACACCTCTTGGTTCTCAGTCCACTGTCCATTCAGTGGATCATACAGCAGTTTATTTGCAGAGATCACACAAGTTTGGCTCAAAATATACCAGTATTTCAGGTCTCTGTCTGACACATCTGTCTTGGAAATTTCTGCTTATCTCCAAAGAGTAATTCTAGTGCTGCACCTATATCAAAAGTCTGGCAAGAATTGCCTCTGTGTTCAGAACAATCACCAAATGGGTTTACTGTCATAATTCCTTTGAAACACTGTTTGAAAGAAAACAGTGATGATAAGCCAAGTTCTGTTTTCAGTTGTATGAGCTCAATTCAATTCACTGTATTACAGTAAAAAACAGGTACAGAGAATAGGAACTTGGCTCCTGACCAGGAGGAGATTTTGAAGCCTGAGATGTTTCTAGCTGGTCCAGAACGGAGCTGTTTGAGTGGAGCGCTCCAGCTCTGGGGAGTGAGGTCTGTGTATTCATATTTCCAACAGGACAGACACAAGTAATAGTTGTGCTGTCTCTAGTCCTGCACTTCTGCTGTGGTGAGCCTGGCCAACACCAAGCATGATTTGAACCCAAAAAAAGAATGGTTAGAGGAAGAGGAGGAGAGCAAACCTGCACTGCAGTGCCTGTTCTCTGAATTCAACACAGAAGGCATAATCTGGAAGACTAAACATAAGACTGATGCCACTGAAAGGACCAAAGACCTGGAAGAAACCAAGTGAGCACTCAGCTTTCAGGGAGTCTGGGCTGGGACTTAAAGCAGTCTCATTATTTAGTTTGGCTGCTGAGTCACAGCTTGTAGATGTGATCTGTTAGGACTCAATTTGGCAAGACAGAAAGCAAAGAGCTCCAGCCAAGAGAAAGAAAATAATATTCGTAATGAAAACAGGGACTATTGAGACCTAACACTTGTACACTGACAACAGAAAACCAACACTGATTCTTTCTGATAAAAGCTTGAATTTGGATAGCCTTTCTTTACTGCAACGAGGACTTTACTCTTCCAGCAGCCCCACAAAAGCCACTAGCATTTCCTGAGAATAAAGCAAGCATCAAATCAGATTAAACCCCTTAGAATCTGTTTCTTGAGAGCTGGTATTACAGACTAGAAGTTGAACCAATCTTTCTAGCAGTCTCTCTAACAGAGCTAACACACAGGTGCTTTCACATAATAGCAATAAAAGTTAAAGCATCTGGAGGGTTTCATTGAACAAGTTGAGACAAATGGAACAACCCTTAGGGGGCTTTTATTTGTCTGTATATCTCTGAAGTTAACCCTGTATGGTGTGTGTCATCAGAGAGGAACCACATGCAACACAGGTTGGACTAGATGACCTTGGAAAGTCCCTTCCAAACCAAACCATTCTATGATTCTATATCCACCGGTGGAGGGGAAGAAGTTTTACAGTCTCTTTTCTGAGACTGCGGCCAGGATTTCACCTTTTCACTGGTGAAAACAGTGATGGTGCTTGAGATGAGGGCTCCTGACTCCCAGCTCTCCTCACTCCATGAGCTATGTACTCGCCAGGATATTTCTGTCCTGTCTCCCTCAGGACAAAGTTGACTGTAAGGCTCTAAGTAGCAGAGGAGACAGCTGAATCACTCCAAGCCTGGTTGCCAACACAGAGAAAACTAGGCAGGGGCTTCAGAAAGAAGTGGAGGACCTCGATGTTGACCTTGAGAAGACAAGGAAACTAGCTATTCAAGAGCATATCCAGCACCAGCCTGATAGATCACCAGCAAGCTCTAAGAGCTAGTACTGAAATTCCTGGGAGTCTTTCTGTTAGCTCAGGTCAGCTTTGGATTTGTCCCTTATTTCTTAATATTTTAAGACCTCTCTATTAAACGTCAAGTCATCTGTATGACCACGAGAAGCAAGGCTAAAATTTATCACATCAAGAAAAAAACCTAGATAAGAGCCGCAGCTAATTCCTAGGAGCACACGGCATGCTTCTGCTAAGCTCATTAGCTGACTTCCAGAAACAAGAGTACAGCTAAAGCAAAAACGCTCCTTTACTGCAAGGCAAGGTATTCATCTTCTTTTTAAGGATAATGATATCCTGCTTTGAACTTCTCAGTGTTGCAGAACCAGTGGTTTGGCCACTGGTTATTAACCACCGTACTCAAAGCAGATCTAAACAACATGCAGTTTAAACACTGGCAACAAATGCTCCTTCATTGAATAAGTATTTCTATCCTAGCTAGTGTTAGTGTAAGAGCATGAATAGTGGTGCAACTGTGGGACATTTGAATAAAAATGTTACTTTAAATAGGCACAAAGGCTGCTCCAAATCCACTGAAGTCCTTGGGTATCTGCCAATGACTGCAGTCGGCTTTAGAACAGGTCTCAAGAGCTGAAAATCCCACATACAGCACTGCATTACTGGGCTGAAAGAATCTGTTTCACCATCACTTTCTTTAATGAAGCAGTTCTTTATTCTACGGTTCCTGTGGTGTGCTTGTCACCATGGTATCTGAACGCGTGTGAGGATCATAAGGATATGTAGAATATTTGTGATTAAAAGCTCCTCAGAAAGAAAAACATACCTTTATTCTTTCAAGACAAGCAGTTAAACACAGTCTAAAATAGTCTTGAGTAACATCTTGTTTGTAACCAAATCGTCTTTGAAATAGAAAGAGTCACAGTAATCAACCCAGGCAATTACTAACAGCACATCTGCACAAGGAATATCTGAAGTGGAAAACATTTGCTCCACAGCAGCATCATTATAACCGCAGGAGCAAGGAAGACTATCACACTGATGGGAACTGGGTGATCTTGTTATATTCCTAATGATGAGGAAAGAAAGCCTCGTAAACATTTTAATCACCCATTCAGAGTGACCAAGAGAAACTCTGCCCGTCATTAGAGTGGCTGCCAATTGCACTGTGATGAGCTGGCAGGACACGCAGAGAAGTGAAGTGTAAAGAAAACTTGTGTACGGTGAATGCTGGGCTTTATTTTTCCAGGCCAGTGCTGCTGGTGCTGCCCTGGACAAGAAGCAGAGAACCTTTGACAAGATGCTGGCAGAATGGCAAAAAAAAAAATGCAAAGAGCTGCAGGTGGAAGTGGGTAGTTCCCAGAAGGAATGTACACAACTGAAAATTTTGAGTTTAAGACTGCCTATGAAGCATCCTCGGAGCACCTGGGATCTATGAAGGAGGAGAATAAGGCCCTTTCAGGGTAAGCACTGGTTTGATGTTAAAAAAATTCTGCAAATCCTAACCCCTTTTATTCTTACTGAATGATCTCTTGTGGTGTCTCCCAGCACCAGTTCCACTTTTTTTATTTCCAGCAGTGCTTTCACTCTCTGGAAACATACACTCAATGCACGTAAAATCACAGGTTGGATTCTGCTCTTGGGAGAGAGTTTGTACTCACACACGTGCCATCCCTATCGTATCACCCATGATTGTAACTAGCACCGGTGAACTGCTTGCACCGACTCTGGGGTGACATTCAGGATCAAGGTCCTTTCTGAACCCTCAAAACACGACCACAATAGCAGCTGGGCTGTACTCACTGTTGTACCAGGAAGTCGTCACTCCAGGCTGGGCCAGGTATCAGCACTAGAGTTCTGCATACGGGAATCACGGACTGGTTTCAGCGTAGGCTTAAATAAGACAAAGGCTGCAGTCCCAGTTCTGGCTACCAGCATTCTCTCTAATTCAGAGCAATTGACTTAGGGGACTATTAACAATGGCCAGCTTACCCTGGGAAGGTGACGTTCCCTTTAACCTCAGTGGGAAGGATTAGGCATCTCCAGGAATCCATTCAGAGCAAGTCAGTTAAACTCCTGCTCAGAGTCTCTCAGCATCACTTCTCCCCCACTGGCTGTACAGGGAGACCAGCTGCCTTGGCTCTTTTTTTTTTTTTTTTTTTAAATTCACTTCTGGAAATTGCAAAAATTGATCTCTTACAGAAGGCTGGAAGATGACACTGTAAATATTTAGAAGATGCTACAATCTGCTGCCCTTGAGGCCAACACAAAACAGTGCTGGACTCCCTGGCACAGCCCCAGTGTTTTCAGGGCGATCTCCCCCAACCCTTTGCTCTGGCCTGGCAGAGAGCCCCACTCTGCTGTACACAGACAACGTGGCGTCCTGCTTGCATTTTGTGACAACAACTGTCTGAAAGGGGGAGAGAGGAAGGCTGGATAAAAACCGGAAAAAAAATTCCTCTTGATTTAATAGCCTTCATTCTTCCATCTCCATGAACACATGCAGCGAGCAGGGCTCATTCAGAAATCCAGGATAATATTTAGCAACAAAAGAAAAGGGCAGCTGATATAAAGTGACTGGAATAATTTAATGCCATTTCCATTCAAAGAATCTTCCTGGTGCACTTGGTAAAGTTCATAGTCCTGAAATAAACCTATCATATGAAATATCTGTTTTCTTCCCTAGAGGAAATTAAGGATCTAATCAATCAGCTGGGGGAGGGAGGGAAGAGAATTCATGAGCTGCAAAATATCGATAGAGATGGAGAAGGATGAACTGCAGGTGGCACTGGAGGAAGCAGAGTTTTTCCTGGAGGTACCAATGCTACAGATGCGAGAGCTGCACACCAGCCCACGGCTGCTGCCCACATTCCATCGGATGGATTTTGTATGTTTAACCCCACAAAGGGCATTTATTTGTCCATCTGTTGCACCCTTCCTTGCAGGCTGAAGAAAGTAAACTGCTTTGCATGCAGCTCAATCTGGCTCAGGTTAAAGCTGACACTGACAGAAGAACACAAGTAGGAAGAATTTGAAACAACCAGGTATAGTGAGGATATTACATCCAGTCACAGGTGAAGGCTGCAGCATGGAGGGTTTATATTAGACACTAGGGAAGTTTTATAATCATTAAGGGGAATTACTCCTTAAACCAGATAGTCTGGAGGTTGCAGAGTCTCCATTATTGGAAGTTATGTGCAGTTATGTCTGGTCACATGTTGTCTATGGGACTGGTTTAGCAGGATGTGATCCGGATTTTAGGCAGTAGATTTTTAAGACGACCTCGTGAAAGCCTCTCCCAGCCCTATGTTTTAAAACAAGGTATTCATGAATGGCTTGGCGCAAAATCCCGGTATTTCAGTTTTAAACAGGTTTGAAAACTTACTGTATTTTTATTACTTGGTGGGCAATAATTTGTTACAAAGCCTGGATCAGACTCAACATAACAGAATGCTGTACCATATGCTTCACTGGACTCTGCAGAAATAATCACCAGCATGCAACTGAGTCTCTGCAGGCAAGTCTGGAGACTGGAGCGAAGGAGACTGCTGAAGCTCTCGTGCTCAAGAAGATGGGCACTGACCTGAGCAGCATGGAAATGCACCTGGATTGTGCCAACAGGAGCCACAGTGAGCTCCTCAGGACGATAAATAAACTGCAACAGCATGTCAAGGTAAACTGGAGAGGGTGGAAGCAGGTCCCTGCATGGAAAAGCATACCAGAGCTATTTTATAGCTTAAGCAACAAAGCAGTAGATAATGTACTCTTGAACAAATTGAGAATTTCTATTCAAAAGCCCTGGTTCTCCCACTCATATCAATTTCAATCTCCAGCAGTTCCAACAAAGCTTATACAAGATAAGCACGGCTATCAGCTTTGGTCAAGCTAAAACCCCAAAGAACAATTCATATGCAATTAAAACCAGAAAGTTCTGCTTTTAAGAGAAGTTGTAATTGCTGTTTGAACAGGATAGCCAACAAAGGGACTTGAAACTAACAGAGATGTAAAACTAATGAGTTTCCGTTGGCTCTTCATTTCTAAAAGAAAACGAAGTAAATTATTAAAAGGCTAGTCTCTTTGTTGGAACAAAGTGATACAATTGCTGCCAAAAATCCAATTTTAGAAACTTAAAGAGTAACAACAAAGATTCTTTCTCTCTGTACACTTCCATATATATAGACACGCACTCAAACCTAACTTAGTTACATCAGTCTCAGAAGTAATTCTCTTAAAGTCAGCGTGGTTACAATGATATAACACAGACATACATGATACTAGGATCCAGTGATGGCTTTTTTGGGGTGGGTGAATTGTTTTGGGTTTTTTTTTAAGTCTGGCATCACCTTAAAGAACAGCTTTGCAGAAAGTCCTCCTACATCTTTCACTTTCCTCTTCCTTCATTATTTATATTCATCTTTGACCTGCTTTCAGGACCTTCGGATCTAAAGGGCTGAGGATGCTTCCCGGCACGAGGAGCAGCTGCAGACTGAGCAGGAAGAAGTGCAGACTGGCCTGGAGGGCAGCGGGCGCTGTAGCAAACTCCTTGAGCAAGCAGAGGTCACGGAGAAGACATAAGGAACTCAATGTCCACGTGCAGGGAAAGTAGAACTATTTATGCAACAGCTGTCTTGTCAGAGAGTTTATGTGCAAGTGGCTTAACATTAAATCTTAACTGTGGGTAAGAAGTGCAGGATTAGGCCAATAATGGATAAATACAACAGGATAAATAAGATCGGTCTGATTATAGCACACAAAGAGCTCAGTCTTCAGAGATATTATACTGATAGCAGGATTTTCAAAAAAGCACCATTTTGGCCCAGTTTTGCCCCTAGCAAGGCCTATGAAAAACTTTTAGCAAATTTGATGGAAGAGTTAAGACAGTGCTGAACACTTTTGAAAAACCCACCTAAAAGGAACAGTGTAAAATTCTGCATCCATTGAAACTACAGTTTTTCTAGTTGTTTCCATGGTGCTCAGATTTCTTCCATAGACTGTAGCCCACAGTGAGAGATCCATTTTAGTGAATTTTAAGCATCCTTGCCTTACAGATTGCAGTATGAAATAACATACCTGTCACTTCATTTTGTGCATAGATTTCAGAAGCTACTTTAACATTCAGCATTATAGGCTGCAGTTCTTTTCCATAAAGACCACACATGCCAACATTTCCAAGGAGAAGAGCATAACTTCTGGAAAGGACTGATAATACAAGAAGTATTTATCGGCTGCAATTACGGGACATCAGTTATAAAAACTGAGTCATAAATGTGGCTTTTATTCAAATAGGTTGGAAAATGCAACCCATATATTCACTTCGAATTGACTGATCATTAAAGGATACACTTTTAGCAGGTGACCTGCTATCTCCATACCGAATTTGAGAGTTTTAATGTATTTGTTATATAAAACCTACATAGCACAGAACTTGTGCAGCACTCTGGAACACAATGGCACATCTTCTTGATGTTGTTTCTCTGAAAAGCAGCTTGTGTTGCTAGAATGCAGTTTTTCTATTAAAGCATTTGCTTTTTGCCTTCCTTAGAGTGTTTTTAAAATGTATTTATTATTTTTACAGCAGCAGCAACAACAATCCTCCAATGATTCATATCAGTAAACAGTAAGCACTAAATGAGCTGTGGGGCTCATATTTTCCATGAAACAAAGAGACACATACATACTGTAAACTGTGGAGCGAAGCCTGCATTTGTTGAGAGTGCAATCAAATCCAGTTTCAGTTAGCTCTAAAGCCAGCTGCTGCTACTGCAGCATAACTTTGAAATAAATTATATCATATATAAACTCAACTCCATACACACAGAAATTTAGGAAAACAGACTCAGACTCCAGGCCTCCATAAACAACAGGGGCTATTTCTGCCTCAGAGGTGTATCATCATTTTAGTGCTCAGCGTGCAAGTAAATATACAGGTCCTAATGTTCCATAACACAGACACAGTGGGGATGAATCTCACTTGGCTTAACAGTGCACGATTTTATAAAGAAAAAACAAACTCTACAAAAAACTGGTGCACAAATCATCTCTTTGAGAGCCAAATGGAAGCCCTAGAGCTGGGCAGTAAGACATTCTGGGTCTCTAAGGCTTCTTCCTGCCTTCTAGATTCAGTCTGCTTACTATTAAATGAAAGCTGGAGCCTGACCTTCAACACGTTACTAATGAGCATGAGGAAATCATCAGTGAGTACTGAGCAGCTGCTGAGAGAGCAAAGAAAGCTGTGGCTGAGGCAACTCACCTCTCCACCTTTCTGCCCTTTATGTTGGTAACTGGAAACCTTTAGGTATATATTCCACGATTTCTCTGCAGTGCTGATTCAAAAGCACCCTGTTAATAATACATGTTAGCACTCGCGTTGCTTTTTATGATGCTGAAAAGCAGAATGCATGTTAGCTCACTGATTGCAGTCTGACAAAATTAATCTGCTGAAGAAGAAATCCACTTCCTCTCTGCCTCCCTGGTAATCTACATCACAGACGGCACCCTGAGGAATTCCTCCATTTCCTCTTGATTTATCCTTTCTTTCACTTATTACACAACTCCGCTCATCACATCTATCAGGCCTCGAACAAAGAGTAGGCTGGTTTCCCTCTCTAGCCAGTCAATGGCATTCGGAATTGGCACAGGGGGGAGAAAAGTTGCCAGCGCCGAGCAGATTGCTCCTTTGGCACTGTGCTGACAACTGGCACTTCAGAAATATCATAGTTAGCTGTGGATTTAATGCACAGCATCTCATCCCAGAGCAAGGCTGAGCCTTCTGCCACCTTTGTGCTTTCAGCTTCTGTGTATTCAGACAATATCTTCGCCTTCCATCTACAGCATGCTCTCAGCCACCCTCTTTCCATTGAAGGGTAGAAATAAAAGCCTGAAGTGTCAGTAGAACTAAAGCTATTGACTTAATAATAGGTGGGGATAATACCTTTGACTAGACCAGCGGTACTAAGCAAAGATACCATCACGCGGTTTATGGTCCGATCTAGAATTGTCCAAGTCAGCTGGGATTGCTTCCATCGATTCCAGTGAGATGTGGATCCAGTCTTTCAAATGGAAGACTATGATACACTGAAAAATTAAAGATATGGCAGAATTTCTCAGAAGGTAACATGCAGATATCAGGTCTACAGATCCTAGCTTTTAATGCTCTCTATAAATAGCTGTGGTGTCAAACTCTTTCATACCTTCCTCACAGGCTTCCTGTGTGGCAAAAGGTCTGTGTCAGGAGAAAGATCATTACGTGCACCTGGAAAAAATTAAGAACTATTAAATGACAACAAAAGACCTGTAAGTCAAGATGGAATAGGCTAAGCAGTTAGCCCTGAAAGGAGGAAAAAAAATGCACCATCATGAAACTCCAGGGTAGGAAAAACATGTACAAATAGATTAGAAAGATCATTCCAACAGAAGAGGTGTGAAACTCTTTCCTGCACCTCAGCTTCCACATTCAGCACAAATACCTGAAAAGAAACATTTTGATTTAACGGCAACACGTCCCAAAGGGAATGCACTAATTTAAGGAAATACAGACCAGGCAGAAAAGATGCACTCTCAGCCCACTGGAGCACAAGAGAACTTCAGCACTTTGCACCCCGCGTAGAACTCATCAATCAGAATCTTTATGATGCTTGAGAACAGCAATAACAAGCCGCTGGTATCAGCAGCTGATCTACACCCACGAAGGAGCATGTGCAAAGTGTACTGTCATCAGTGGCATGACTTGCTGTTTATTTTTCAACTGCTACAAAACTGGAGCACGAGTAGCTTCAAAATCCTGGCGTAGATACCATCTTCCTATTTCTTTTTTTGATCCTCATCATTTCACATCAACACTTCAAATCGCTGCCATAATCATTTAACCTTCCACTCCTTTTCAGATTAAGGAACAGGAAATAGAGCTAGCCTCCAAACAGAAACACCATGCGGAGACTGAAAATTCTGCACAAGAACAAGAGGCCTCTAAAAGGAGCCTGTCTTCCACAAATGGTGGCCACAGAACCAACTAACACATGCAGGAGCAACTGGAAAGGATGCACAACAAAGAGGCAAGTTGAGAAGGCTGTGTGTATTCCCTGCTCCAGCTTGCCACTTCATCACCTGGGAGCTGGGCTTGAATCTTATGGGTCCCTTCCAACTCAAGGTATTCTACGATCACACAATCGTACCTTGTGCACCTTGTGCACCCCTTCTGGTACTGGAACAGGTGGCAAACCAGAGTCTGGCCAAGTAAAGGATGACCATAGATGAACTGGATGATAGAGGAGAGAGGGAGATGGGATGGCTGAATCAGCTCTAAACAAACTGCACCCCAGGCACTGCATCTCAGCAAGCAAAGGGTTCACTTTTGGAGATATCGGCCAAGTGCCTAAACCTTCTTGCTCTGTGCCAGAGGCTCAGGAACAGGCTTCAAAGATAGAGCTCACATGTTCGAATCCACCTGCCATGAATTTATTAGAGCAGAAAAGGATGTGGGATGGAGATGAGGAAAACATAGGTGTGTTCTCAACACTAGCTGACTCATGCAGTTCCTTACGAAAGGGAACAGAGATATTCCATAGGTGTTGTCATGCACTGAGATAAATTCTGAAATGGCTCGTGTTCCCTAGGAGGCTCATGTTCCCTAGGAGGGCCAGCCCCTAGAGAACACCTTGAAGCAACCAATGTTAACAATTTTGCTGTCATAATCTTAAAAAAATGGTGATAAACACTGCTGCTGTTTCTTTTCTAGCGATAATTTTCTGTTGGAGCTAGAGTAAAACTCTGCTGTCATCCAAACACCCTGCTTTTGTTCACCAAGCCCTGCTTGGACAACTGGAACAAACGCATTTCGGCATACAACCTTGGAAAAGCAGGCGAACAGGGTGCGGGTGCTGCCAGATGTCACGCACTTTATATTTTTGCTCTAAAGATGGCGATTTAGAGCCTGAGCCTCAGGGCCTGTTGGCCTGAGCAGGCAGGCTCCTTCCTACCTGCTTCACCGCTGATCTCTGGCAGGGGGAAGCCATCAGCATCAAGCTCATCATCACCTAGAAAGCCAGTATGCAAAAAGATCGCCCAGGAAAAGTTTGGCCAAGCTGCAAGCAGTCCTCCTTCTTTCTCATTCTATATTACGACCATTGCACGCTTCCCACATAAAGTTAAAGGGGGACACAGTATAAGTGGCAAAGAAGGAGGACATCGGGATATGTTGTTTTTCCCCACTTAAAAATCCCATATTTGCAGTTATTTAGATCATTAGTGACTTTAATCTTAAAGCAATGTTCTTGGTAATTCAAGAATATTACTGATGAAAACCGATTTTGACAAACTACTGTGATCTAGATGGCAGTTCTAGACAAACAGGGAATCCAATTACGGGAAAAAACTTCATTTGTTTCATCTTCTTTTTAAACATCAGGCATATGACATGGTGCTGGAAACTGCCGGATTTTCAAATACTGGGGTGAACTCACATCCAGAATGCCTCTTGAGGCAGGTATTTTCATCCACAATTACCTGTTTGTATACACAACAGCCTGCTCCCAAAAGACCTCTTTTTGATTAGCTACTACCCATCTGAATGCATTTGCTGTTTAGAAAATAAAAACAACTACCTCAAAGGATGTGCCAGCTCAATTTTTTTAAAAATACACATCTTAAGGTCTGACTGCATCTAAATTACTTTCACTAAGATCAGTTCAGCCTTGCTTCTGAGGCCTTAATCTCAAAAACATTGGCATCCTCTCTGGATTAGCACAGTGTAATTGTTATCAGCAATACAGCAGCAACGAAGGTGGAAAATTCTCCGGAAAGCTTCGCTGGACACGGGGCCTTAGCTTTTAATGCTTAAAAGCTCTGCAGAGTTCCTCATTTAGATACTTTCACCCCATCTGGTGAAAATCATTTTGTAAACATAAACCCATACTTAAACGTAATTTCATTCCTGTTACGTAATTTTACTTGGCCTAGTTGCGTATCTTTAATCTGTGCAGCTGATCTAGTTTTATCGGTAAGCCAATAAGGGCGGCAATGATGACATATCTCGCAGTTACCAAACCATGGTAACACTCATTTAGGAGACCACTGACTCGAGGGTCCTTCCCGAATGCAAGATCTTGTATTGCACTTTTGCCATTCTGACAAATAGTTATCTGATCCATTCTTTAAAAACCCTAAGAAGAGCCCTCCATCCCACCAAGTCCAACATGGGGCTTGACTACTTCAAAGGAATCACTGAGAATGCTTTTCACTGTAACCTAGATCTGCCTTGCTGTTATCTTAGTTTATGACTCCTCGCCCTGCCCACAGCAGACGTAAGAGAACAAATTGTTCCTTTCCTCCGAGCAGCAGCCTTTTATCTATTTGAAGGCTTACCACATCTTCCCTGGGTTTTCTGCCCTTTCAATAGGTTCAGCAAAACTCACGTGTTCAAAGACTCTGATCATTATTGCCACGTTTTTCTCCAGATTTCCATATTTCTCTTGAGTGGGGCCCAGGACAGGACATACTCTTCTATCACAGCTCGGCAGAGAAGGATTCCTGGGTATGTGTTCCTATCATTTTCTTACCTATATGAACCTGCATGGTACTTTCCTCTTCTGCAACAGCAAGATGTTAAGGACTCCTATTCAGCTGATGACCCATGGCAGCCTCTCCATCCTTTCCTGCCCAATTCTTCCCAGTCTTGTAATTCTGCAGTTGATCATGTTAAATTGTATAGCAGTGCACCTGCTACTGAGCTGCATCCTATTTTTACACAGAGCTCCCATTTTGAGTCCTAGTTCTGTGATTGTGTTTATTCTGCCTTCTAACTTGATCTCATCTTCAAACGCAGTAATTACACTCTGTTTCATCATGAATGAGTAATGGACCCAGGGTAATTCCCTGTACAAGCACTCATATCAAGTACATTTTTCCTCAACCAGCTTTGCAACTCCCTTAGAGCGGTATCACCTAGACTGGTTTCCCAGTCTATTATTAGAATATCCTGCAAGCCAGTGTCAGAAGCTCTACTAAAAATCAAGATATATGACTTATAGTGCTTCTCCCTTATCTGCAAGCCCTGTTATGCTGCCAGAAAAGGAAATTAGATTGGCTCAATCTATTCACAACAAAGCCATACCGGCTAGCATTCGCCTTCTTGTTTCCTTCTAGATGCTTACAGATTGTTTATTTGCTCTCAGACTCAAAATTAAACTCACCACTCTATTGCTCCTCAGTATATCCGCAAGTCACCAATATCTCCTCATTCCCCCCACTCGCCTTTTTTTTTTCCTTGTACTTGAGCTCACAAAACCTCACAGGCAATGGAGTTTTACAGGAGCCAAACCATGAGACTCCAAACAGCAAGCAGCTCCTCAAGGCAATAAAACATAGGGCAAAATACTGTGAATACACTTCTTTCTATACTCCAGCCAGAGAGAAGGGAAGGTCCTTCAGCATCTGAATGAGTTGGATGGGATTGTCAGCCCCTGCAGTGGAGATTGCCTTCATAGAATCGTAGAATCTTTTTGGTTGGAAGGGACTCTTAAGAACATCGAGTCCAACCATAACCTAAATCTAGCACTAACCCATGTCCCTAAGAGCCTCATCGATACGTCTTTTAAACATCTCCAGGGATGGTGACTCCACCACTTCCCTGGGCCGCCTGTTCCAATGCTTCACAACCCTTCCTTCCATCCTTCAAAAGGGAGGAAGGTCGCAAAGTCTCCTCACGTGGTAGCTCTCCAGCTCTAAGTCAGCCTGTGCTGAAGAAGCCCAAATAATTTCCCTTCGAGCCCTCACAAACTCCTCCTTCAGCCTCTGGCTTTTCCCTGGCACTGCCAAGCCCCAGCTCAGGTGGCCTCAAACTCATGACACATGTAATAAACTCACAGCTTTCAACTCTTGGTATCCACCATTTTGTTGGTTAAAATGTTTATGGAAGTCACAGGAAAACTGATACGCTTATAATTAAGGAGAGTGGTGGTGCTGCGCGTAGCCGGGGATGCAGGCAGAGGAGAAAGGCAGCAATGACAGAAAAATATTGCCGTCGTTATAAATTATGTAGCTTTACAAAATACTGAGTAAAATTTTTTAAAAAAATATAATAATCATGTGTTTAACAGAATTCAATGCAATGGAGTCGTCCCGGTGTTGGCAGTGGCTGGTCTCTCATGAATAATAAGCATCGTTTTCCCACAAATGCTGTTGGAGAAGCAGCACCTCTGCAGCGGGACTGTGGTCGTGGGAAGAGACTTGGCGCTCAAGGTGTGTAAATGGACCTGATTTAACAGATTCACAGCCCCGGCCGCCTCCCAACCCGCTCCCCCTCTGAGGGGGAGACAATCACCCCACTGCGCACGCGCACGGCCCGCCGGCCGCCTTTGTGTGAGGCGCGGGCACGGCGCGCGCCCCCCGCCACGCAGGCGCAGAGCGATCCCCGGCGCGCCCCGGGCTCCCCCCGCCCCTGCAGCGCGGCGGCGGCGCAGGCGCAGCCCGCGGGGCGGCGCGCAGGCGCAGAGCGCGTTTCCTGGCTCCCTTGTCAGTGCCGGGCCCCCCCCCTCGGCCTCCGCCGCCCGGCCGCTCCCTCTCCCGCCGCCCGGAGCGGAGTCGCGTTGACTGACCAGAGTCCGCGAGTCCCGCTCCGCTCCCGCCGCCTCAGGTGAGTCCACGCCCCGGGGGGCGGCTGTCCGCGGCGCCGCCGGGCCGGCCCCGAAAGGGATGGGAGGCGGGGGGGAGCCTGCAGGCCGGCCGGTGTGAGGGGATGGCGGGGGGGGTGGGTCACCTCAGCCTGCCCGGGGCTGGGGGGCCGTTCCCGGCCCTGCCGCTGTGAGGGGGGCTTGCGGGGCCCTTTAGAGGGTGAGGCGATGCGGTACCCTCAGCCCCTTCACCCTGACGGGCCGGGGCCGCACGGGGCGGTGATGGGGCCGGGGCGGGAGCAGCCGGACGGGCCTCGGCGGGGCAGCCCCCGCCTCCCCCGGCCCTGACCCGCCGTGGCCTCGGCAGCAGCGCTGTGCACCTGTGGGACCGGCGCGGGCCTCCCGCAGCCCGCGATCCACCTCAGACCGGTCGGCTTTGTAATGCTAATGGTGTCCTGTGGCAGGAGTCACCCCCTTGGGAACGCTGCGCTGAGTGACTCGGAAAGGAATGACAGCGGGAGGAGGCAGCCCTTAATTAGAGGCACTTCTCTTCCAGGTGTTTGGAAGTGGTGTAGGTGCTCTGAAAACAGGCAAGGGGCAAATAGATCCCTTTTTCTCTCTCTCACCCGCACATATGCTGTCTCCGCTTCCGAGTCTGCACCCTCGCTATTTGCTTGTCCAGGGATGCCCCTATACCACATATTTCTCACCCCATTGAGAGATGACAACAGCTGAGTCCTGTACTTCCCAAGCTCAATCCTTTCAGTCTATGTACTGAAAGAACTGCTGTACAGAGGTGCAAAATTTTCTTTTTTCCCCTTTGAAAAAAAATATGTTGAAACTCAAGGACAGTTACTTTGCATTTGTAAAAAAGATCGGGGATAGCCATGTTAAGTACGTGGCTAACAAAGTTATCGTAACAGTATCTTTCCTATATGAGATTTCGAGGCTGGCTGACAGGAAGGCATTAAGGGGTTTACTACATGTTAGTTGTATAAAGAATCATAGAGTCCGTTGCATTTTCTTGTGTGAAATATGAGTTTGATTTTGTCTATGTATTGGTAAGGAATAAATGTAACTGCAAGACTTCATTAAGATTTAACTTCATGAAGAAAAGGGCACTGCACTTATCAGAGAAACAGCAGTGCTTTTGGAGATTTTCATCACTGTTGTTTTTTTATGAGTTTGTTACCAAACCACAACAGAAAACAGCGCTTGCTGCAAGTTATGGTGCTCAAGAAGCTCATTCAATGGGAAGGAATGGAACATGCTGCCTGTCTAGTCTGTCTTTGGAGCAGTGTGTAGATTAGCAAAAATCTCCCAACTAGAAGTTAGGATGGGACTGTATCATTCATATGTAGTGCAAATCTGTGCAGAAAATACCAGGCTTGTGTTAGAAAGTGTTTCCAAATAGCTGCGTTCCTTGGGGAGAGGAGATCGGATATTTTTACATTTTATTTCGGAAAGAGCAGAAAAGGCTGAGCATTCCTTGTTGGTAGAGCAGCTCTTCAACTTTTCCTGTATATGGAAATGTAGTGCTACTGAATGTTGGCATGTGCTAAAGCAAGATCGTGGAAAAAGCAATTTGCAGTTGTGTCTTGCTTATATTAGCACATGGACTCTCAAGTCATGGCTGTCCAAGGTCAAAGGTAACTTGGATTATGTCTACTTTTTCACATTAATAAAAATATATTAATTATTTTGCTTAGGACTACATATGTTTAATAGCTTCATTTGGTTGGTAGTATATGATTATTAGAAGAACCATGAAATCATGCCGGTTAAAATTATCAACTGGAATTAAAGCTCATATAGTTAAAAGTTATATTTGAAGCACATTTGAAATGTAACTGTAAATCATATTGCTTTAAAATAGCAGTGCTTGCTTTCTTAAAGAGAAAAAGACGGGGGGGAAGGGAAAAGAAAAAGTCTCTCCAATGATTTGCATTGGCGAAGTTCTGTATCATCTCTGCTCCAAGATTCAGTACTTTCAGCATATTTGTTAAGCGAGTGGGGCGATAGGAATTGCTGAGCTCTATAAGAACATACTCATCTTTCATTCACGCCTGAGTTTCTGCTGGGCTGCCGCTCGTTTCCTGTTTGCTTCCAAATTCCTACCTTGTCCCGAAGCCTCCGCCCTCCGCTAACATGGCCATACTTGGGTATGTTGTAATTTCAGGCTATAATGGGTGTGGATGCCTTGGAATGACATCACAGAGATAGTTCTTTTTAGATGTATATGTAGGGGTAAAAAAAACTTTGATCCATCAGCCAAGGGTAAATTGCTATGAAAATTAGTGGAATTTATGGATGGAATTGACAAATCTAAGTTTATGTATTGAACTGTGCACATTTTAATTATTACAGGTGACACTGAGCTTTTCCGGTGTTATCTTCCATCGATGTTATCTTCCATCCATTTGTGCTGCTTGGTTAATACAGGACATAGAATACAACACGATATTTTAGACAACTTTGTAATTGTGGGTCACTGCGCCTCCAATTGCAGATGTTCCGTGCTGTCTCTTGTAGCAGTTATAAGTTAAAGAAAAAACTAGATGTCTAGCTTTTTTTTAAACGAATTAAAATACTTATGAACTAGAATGATTCACCTTGTTCTTTCAGTGTTTGAATCTCATGGGGGCAAAAGCCTAACTATAAAACACTTAAGTGCTAGGATTAATTTGAAGAAATTAGTAATTAGTTAGTTACTAATCTTAATAATTTTTCCTAGGATACATATAAATGGCTTTATCGAACAATACATCAGCAGATTACAGTTACATATTCGATGTTCTGAACACACCAATTTAACCTCCTGAAAAAGAAGAAGAAAAAAATGTTATTGTAGTGCTGCTTGTGAGCCTTGATACATGTCAAGATTTGAATCAATTCACTGAGAGATGTCCCTATAATTTTAGGGTTTTTTTCCCAAGTATTCTATTTCCATAGTAAAATTATTAATTTTGTTTGATTTCCTAAGAACCTGCTGCCTTGCCAGTGATGATACACTAAGAAGCAAGTGAACACGGCTTTTGGGGCAATTGCGATTAGCTTTAGTGAGCAGGACAGTTAAAATTCATTGGCCTACTGAAGATATTGGGACGTAGGGCAAAGGCAGCTCTCAAGCGGCCTGAACGTATTGACTGAGTTGTGATCTGTTGTAAGTAAATTGTAACACTGGACTGAAACAACCTTGGTAAATGTTGAAGGCTGATTTTGTTTTAATAATTATCTAATTTTGAAGTGGTTTTTTTTTTCAATTTTACACCTTTCAGCTTTTTCAATTTTTACAACATAGGAATATCTTTAACTCGGAATGTCTCTACATCAGTTTTTACTAGAGCCAATCACCTGCCATGCATGGAACAGAGACCGTACTCGTAAGTAATATGTTAGTTTTATTTTTTTTTCTCCGGTGCTATTTTCTCTTTGCTGTCAGTTTGTAATCTTGTAGTTTTCTGGATCACGTTTAGCGAAGGTATGGTCAAATACCTAGTGCTGCATATTAAATGTTCCATTGATGATCCAAAAAGTGCCTATTTTCTAAATCTGAACTTTTTAAAACCCATTACCGGAACTCTGGCATATGAGCAAGTCTGGCCTTACCGGTGTTCCACAAAGCTTTACCCCTTGGTCTGCGCCTTCTGAGAACGTGACCTGTCCCTACTTACCCTCTTTGACCCTCTATTTCCATACCCCCAAAGCAGACCTTTAATGGCCTACTTTTCTATTAGAACATTCATCATTTTGTTCAAAATGTCTTGTCTTTCTGTGCAGTATACTCATAACCATTTAATAACCATAATTATTTAAGATTATCCAGGGCCATTGGCCCTTTGTTTACAAAACCCATGTTATGCTCTGAAATTTGAGCATACAGGCTTTACACTGGAAGGTCTTTCCAAGTAAAGCATTTGTTACTAAAAACTCTTCCGTACTATTGGATTGTTTTATTTCTTCTTCAAGAGATTGCCATTAGCCCTAATAATCATGAAGTCCACATCTACAAGAAGAGTGGGAACCAGTGGGTCAAGGCTCACGAGCTAAAGGAACACAATGGCCACATTACAGGTAAGCAAAGGTTGTGCTGTGCCAGATAGCAGATTTGGCCATCCCCTGTTTTCCCCAGTTGAGAATCTGAACA
Source organism: Caloenas nicobarica (assembly GCF_036013445.1). Lineage (NCBI taxonomy): Eukaryota > Metazoa > Chordata > Aves > Columbiformes > Columbidae > Caloenas > Caloenas nicobarica. The sequence goes on along the minus strand of NC_088258.1, from coordinate 3,587,636 downwards.
GGAAATCTGCAAGTGTTGAGTAAATAGATCTTTTTATAGGTTGGCATTCCCACTTACAGACAGCTTTGCAGCATTTTTCTGGACTGCATGCAATGAATGTTAGGAAGAAAATCCCTATTTGATTTCCAGACATTTTGGTAGAGTAACTGAGCCTTTCTATTGCTTATTTTTCATCCATAATAACATAATGATAATAAACTTTCAGTCTTCTGAAGCAGCTGAGTTCTGTGTCAAACTCTCCTGGTGATACACGCTGCTCTCCTTCAAGTGCTGGTATTAAAACTTCATCAAGTATCCAGCTGTTGCGTTGGTTTGTGGTTTCTGACAGCAATAAATATCCTTTTTTAGGGGCTGTATAAACACTTTAAGTGGTCAGTCCTGGACTTATGACAGACCATCAGTGAGTGTATTTTACTGCAGGCCCAGAGTATCTGTAAATCCACAATGAAAATGTAAGAAGAGCCGCCACGATGAGTCACAAGGTGTTATTTTTAAAATGTGATTGTCCTGCGGTAGTCTTTCGTATTACTTTTTTTTTTTATGGTGGTATTTCTATAAGGGCTTTATTCTCTAAGGAAACAAAAGTAATTAATACAAGCACTTGCCCAAAACAGCAATATCCTTTATTCTGTTCTCAACTCACTAATGGGCAAAAGTATCTGCCCAACAGTGTTTTGCAGGAACCTTATTCAATTCGTCTGATTCTTGCTGTCAAAGAGCACAACCGTATGTGCTGTTTTGTGAAGAGTCACTTGGGCTGAATTTACAGATGACGTGCTGTTCCCCAAAGGTGTTTCTCTGCATTTTTCTTGTACCTGTTAGTGTTAGAAACCAAATACTCATGACTTGGGAAAAGAGCGCTCTCTGCTTTCCTGCATAGCGTGTACCTTTAGAATACTAAATGCTGTGGTTGTCGTAAAGATTAGACTTAAACCATGCTTAGACACAGAAGAGAGACCAATCAAACCGCGTGTTGCCTCTGACAGGAGTGATTCAACTGCTGCTGCTCCAGCTTCTGATTACAGGGGACAAGGTCCCTTGTTTTGCCTTCCTGTGTCTTGATGCAGACATTTGTGGTGAGATGCTCCTGTTCACTTACAGGAAGAGCATTATTTGCTCCTTTTTGCTGGCTTAGTTTTCTGCTAAGCTTAAAAAACTGAGCTTGCCATGGATCAGAAGAACACTGGTGCAAGGGAGGTGTTGGGAAAGAAGAGGTACAGGATGGTCCCCATTTCAAAGGCACGAGAGTGACTCATGTAGCTGTGGTTTCAGACTACCAGCCTCTCAAAAATTGAACTTTTAAGCATAAGCCTATTTTGAAGTAGACCATATATGAATAATATGGTAAAATTAGTACAAATTCTTTCCATAACTTTTGTCCTTTTTTCAGCTTGTGTGCTTAAGGAATGTGTTGAGTACAGAACACAGTTCTGAAAAACCATTGATTTAGTGGCAGGAGAATTAAGGATTGCACTCTGCATCTCCAAGAAGGATGCTAAGGAAAGATGAAAAATAATGTTGCCATAAGACTTTCGAGTTGAGAACATCCTTCATTGCATAGGAAGGGAAAGAAGCAATGGCAGGCTTTGTTTTATTCTTTGAATTTTTTATTTTTGCTTGGTAAATGTTTCTTTCTCATGGCACAGCTTAATTAGGCGTGGAAAAAATGTAAGGATTGTATCAGTACATAAAGATTAATCACTTCTAACAAAAAAACCCTCTGTTATCTAAACTTTTCGATCATGACTGCAGTCTGGCAGTGAGCAGACAACTCTGTTAGAGGTTTGTGCGTAGTTTTAGAATTGCTGGGTTTCAGCTGTTGAAAAGGGTCTCTTGCTCAAGTCAGCGGTTTGAATTCTGCGGTGGACAGGCCATTCCAGGCTGCGGAGCTCCGCCTGTTGGCCACCAGTCAGAGCCGGCTTCCTCACGGACAAATCCTCCGGAATCAGGAAATTTGGGATCTGCAATTTTGATGAAAGCTAGAGGGCGAAACCTTTATCCTTAGCAGTTTAAAATGATGCCTGCAGAATAAGTGAAAAAGGGGAATACTAATGTAATAGTAATAACTGTCTCTATAGTAGAAGACTGTGAGATTGTCTTTGTTTTGGCTTACTGCAAAGCAAACAGTATAAAGGGAAAACTTTATTAATGTGAACTCTAAATTGCAGGTATTGACTGGGCTCCCAAGAGCGATCGCATTGTAACTTGCGGCGCAGACCGTAATGCCTATGTCTGGAGTCAGAAAGACGGCGTGTGGAAACCAACCCTTGTGATCCTGAGAATTAATCGTGCAGCCACCTTTGTGAAATGGTCTCCCTTGGAGAATAAATTTGCTGTGGGAAGTGGAGCTCGACTTATATCTGTGTGCTACTTTGAATCTGAAAATGACTGGTGAGCTGTTTGGGTTTAATTTCTGTTTATACCCTTAAGGTCTGCATGGGAAACCTAAAGCCTGGAGTTTAATGGCGGTTACTAGGTTTCTATTTTCCTAATTCCTAAAATCTTTAGGAAATGTAGAGGGATAGACCTCATCAGTTCTTTCATGGACTTTTTACATCTTAGGGAAAAAGTTCCCTCTTTTACTTCTTTACTATAATATAATGTAGCACCTAAAGGCCTTTGAGTTAGCCTATTTTCAGGTTATATGTGTTGGCGTGGATGTGTTCTGGTTGACTACTATAAACATATGTTGCTTTTCTAAAAGTGCAAGAATTTCTGCAGAGTAAAAATTTCCTTACCACAACTGTATTGTTGAAAAAAGACAAATGTTTCCTCGCTGCATCTCTCTCCAGAATGAATGAAGAAACCTTGACTTGAGTCTTTCTTCTGTATAGATTATTTTGGGACATTTCTTGTCATAAAAGAACTCAGGTCTGTCACTTATCTCCTGGGTGGTCTATTAGAAGATGTTCAAGCTTGTCATCTGCTTGTCCTATATTGTCATATATTCGCGTCACAGTTTATAGATTTCAGACAGGACACAAATATTTCCACTATTAATTTTTTTTTTCTCTTTGGCATCTAAATTTAGTGCTTCTCATCTTTAATGGATCTACAGTTGTAGCTCTACATGTTAGAGATACATTTACCATATCATATTAAGTTCTTAACATTTTCTCTGCCTCACTTGTCTGCAGAAGAATCAAAATCCCATATGTTGAAGGCAAATAATTCAATGCGCTCCTTAAAACTCCTTGTGCCTGATGGAAGTAAATTCAAAGAAAAAGAACCATCATCCCAAAGGCCATCAAGGGAATAACAGATTTCATTACTATTTTGTAAATAGTTCAACGAAATCTGCTGAGACATATTTAGGCTAATATTGATGCATTCAACAGCAGGACTGCTTTTCACTGCACTGCGAATAACTAAGATGGATACACTGGTCATATCATTGGCAGTTCACCCATTGTTACATTTTATGGTTATGGTATTATTAAACAGTAGAAGAGTCAATAATTAAGCGAGATGAATGTAAAATTCATTGGAAGGAGCTGGAAAGGAAGGGTACTTGGTGATCTAAGAAAATAGTACTTCTTTGCTCAACATTACCCTCAAAGCTGAGCTCTTGTTCAGAGGATGTGAGGGACCAGGCAATTACCGTGCAAAATCCTCATTAAGGGGTTCAGTCCGATGTGTTATAAAAATGAGTTAGAAGGGGAATAGAATTTGGGTGAAGAGAGATATACTTGATGTAAATTTGTTTAGAATATTTAAAATTTTAATTAAGTTAATCACAAAGTTCACAGACTGTACACTATAATTTGAAAGATTTGGGCAAAATGTGAGTTCTATTGAAAACCTGGTGTATTTAGTCATTGGTGAAGGGTGAGCTTTTTGAGAAGTATTTCATAGGTTTGTAGGAGTCCAGTAAAATATTTTCATATAAATTTTATTTCTGCTTTCACTTAGGTGGGTGAGCAAACACATTAAAAAGCCCATTCGTTCCACTGTCCTTAGCCTGGACTGGCACCCCAACAATGTTTTGCTGGCGGCAGGATCCTGTGACTTCAAGTGCAGGTGAGAGAAAGTAAAGCATCTGTAGATCAATTACTGGTTCAAGTTCATCGTTGGCATGAGCATGTTGATGATGCATTCGCTATCAAAATAGAAGATGCCTCATTGCATACTGTTGTTATTACCAAAATAAAATATCTGGCTTAAGAGACTTTGAAATTAGGCCAGCAGGTACTATCTTGTAGAACACCAACACTGCTGGTTAGAGTTTTAAAAACAACATCCTAACAGTGAAATTCCAAAATACAGAGTAACTTTATGCTTATAAAGGTGATTTTTCATCTTTTTCTTCCCTGAGTGACTTGTTCTCTCCCCTTTGCCAGTGTCAGCCTTAACGTTCTTGCAGCCCTGTGGTGGGCAGGGCCAAGGAATTGATCCAAACGAAACTCAGCATAATGTTTTTGAAGAACAATAAGAAAAAGGCTGGTAAAAGCAGCTGGGCATGTGAGATGGATGGGATAGTCTTTCAAATTATGAAATTACACCATGAGGGGTGGGTTCTGCGAGTTGCTCTGTGCCGAGTAACTGGAGTCACTGCAATGAAGTCTGCATGGGGAACTGTCTGCAGAGTGGTTGACTTTAATTCATATTTTACTTAATCACTTGTACCTTGAATAATAATGAAAGCTTCTTTTCTTAAATTCCTTATGTAATAGGGTATTTTTTAAGCTTCAAAGTGTGTACTAAAAATGACTAAGAAGGAGTGGGAGGGGGAGGTGGGACCAACTATTACGTTCCTTATTTCAGAATGGAACCCATGCATCTAAATTTGATCCTTTAATACCTGTTTATGTAAGGAGAGATGTTAAATGAAAGCTGGGAAGAAGAGGGGAGTTGTCTCCCTTCTCTGCCCCATCTCCGGTTTTAATTAGATAAACTATACGTTTGCTTCCTTTCACGAAAAATGTGATGTAAAACATACTCATTCATCTTCCAGAAGCAGCTGCTTTTCACATGTGGAAATTTTTTTGTGTGCATTCATAAAGCATCTTGAAACTCCGACATTAGGTCAGCTGAGATCTCTATATATCAAGATATCCCTATATATTGAGAGATCTATATATCAATTTATCTGTTGTTTTGGACTTCAGCTACAGGCTTTGGTGCTTGTTCTGTACATCCCTGATTATCTCCTCTTTCCTGTTTGGGGTTTTGGTTGAGAAGTTAGGCTTGAATTATTTTTTTTTCAGTATAGGTTTCAGTGTGGTTTTTTAAGAAATTCAAGATGTGGTTCAGTTAATTTCCTTGCAGTGTTTTCCAGAAGACTTGCTTAGTCTTTTGTTTCCTGTCAGAAAACTCATTATGTCCTGCATCTTATTATTAACAGAATTCGTTTATATTTTGAAAAAAAAATTACCTTGGCTTAGAACATTTGGGAAACTTTCTGCTCTTACTTAACGTTTTAGTTTAGGATGAATCACTTAATAATTTTGCTGTTTTTATCATTGAAATCTCCGTATAGAAGTATTAAAGGAAGAAAGAAAAAGTGATGGAGATTGGTACTGGGTTTATGTTTCTATTTCTTCCCCAGAGCCATGCAAGCATATTGTGTTTGCCAAATGACTAGCAGAGATCTCCAGAATTCCAGTTTTGGGGAATGTTCTGTTACACATCAAAGAAAATAAAGATACCTGAGACTGAAGTTATACATCTGTTCTGATAGGTGGTTCTGAAGAAAATTAGGAAATGGATCTGCCAGAGCCACTGCCAACTGTTAGGCAGCTAAATGGGAGATATTTTGGAAAAAGAGTGGAGGGGTAGAAGAGGCTCTGAGTTGATAGGAATTCAGCAGAGTTTTCCTGGTGGCTGGCCTGGATGAGGTCCTCTTACATTTGTCTTCAGGAATATATATATAGCTGACAGCACCACATAGGTGTGAACTTTATATTCTGACTGGAACAATGTTGCTGTGGGAATAAAAGTCATTTCCAAGTGTTCTTTGAAGGCTGGGGCCTTCAAGCTGAGATGGTTTTGATTTTAAAAGAGAAGGAGACTTTAGTAATGGAAAAGACTTTTTTTAACAGTTATCTTCAAGGTCTTTTACTATGTAGGAATGATTTTTCTGCCTTGTGTCAAAGGCTGTTGCTTTAAACCTCTTGTCCTATTTCCATACATTAAGAGAACTGTCCTTTTAGATGTCTCTATAAAATTAAGTTTGTTGAAGGATTATCATTAGATTATATTTAAACTGATAGAGCTGAGTATAAATTCATACTTAATTCTTTGAAAATCTGTGCCTAATATAGCTACAGTTAAGCCCTTCTTGTTCCAAATGATCAGCTTTATTTGAATAAGCTGAATATAGGTACCTTTTGAAGTGCACACCCCATACATGTAAAAGATTTAAAAAACGGGGAGGAGGGAGCACCATTTCCTTAAACTCCCTATAAAATAATTCCTTTTTGTGTTTGACTGCAACCATGAATATTTGATCACAGATTTTTTTTTTTGATACTGAGATATTTCTCTGGTAGTAGTATGGCAGAGCTCACTTGCTCCTCCTGTTCGATGGACTCTAATCCTATGTTGGTGACGTCCCAGTAACTTCCATGGTAACGGTCAAGAACACCATATTGTGGCGTGTCTGAATCATGCAGAAGGAATTTGATGAAAGGGGGAGGCTTCCTACTTAAACATATCTTGCAAATTGTAGTGCTGGGAAAAAAAACATAAAAACATTGTGGTTTTCAAAGCCACCTTTCAGTAATGAGCCAGAATAAGGTGGCTCAGAGCCCCTTTGCTGGCATTAGAACATCAGTTTTCTTTTCTCCTGCTAAAAAGGGAATGTTCTTAAAAAGTGGGTAATTTTGTAGGTGTTTGTATTCCCTTCTAATTATACAGTGCAATTGGTGTTTTTTCTCTTACTGAAGAATTGACTCTGGGAGTTGTTAGCACTGCAAAAGGATGAAAGGGAAATCTTAGCACAGTGGAAAATGGGATGATAACGTATGGTTTTGTGCCATCTTCTGGAAAAAAGGAGAAAAGATACAAGACACGACATTTATGAGAAACCTTTATGCATTACACCCTTTGTACTATTGCTTTCTCTCTGGAGACCAAAGCTTCCCAGCTGCTAGAGGCTTGTTTAAAGATACTGTAGTATTTTATTTTGGTAGGATTACAATGCATCTGGTTGTTTCCAGTATAAAAAGTATATGCAACTCCCAGGAGGTTTTTTTCCTGTCTTTATTCCTGCTGAAATATTTATTTGCAGGGTGTTTTCTGCTTACATTAAAGAAGTGGATGAAAAACCAGCCAGTACACCGTGGGGCTCCAAAATGCCTTTTGGGCAGCTGATGTCTGAATTTGGGGGTGCTGGCAGTGGCGGATGGGTGCACAGCGTCAGTTTTTCTGCCAGCGGTAACCGCCTCGCCTGGGTCAGTCACGATAGTACTGTGTCAGTTGCCGATGCCTCAAAAAATATGATGTAAGTATGTTCTTTCTGCTAATTATTAATAGCTGTATAAGTACCTGGTTGGGGATATCATTGAGTATGAAGTGTTCTAGAATTCCTTTATTATAAAATCATGAAAATTGACTTAACATACAGGCTTGTTTCTCCTGAAAAGATGATGTCAAGCACTAAAACTTCAAGTGGTTTTATATTGCAAATGAAATAGCTTCATCAACTTGAGCCTTTTTTGGGGTGTATTTATAAACTCTTGCAGTTACACATGATGCTGGATAATTTCAGTGTTTCAACTGGAAAACTTCATGTTTGTTATAGATCTTCAGGACACTTGTATTAAGTTATAATTTTTTATTGTAAATTACAACCTTCTGGTGTCACGTCAGGACAGCTGAACTACACTGCTTTCTTCTCCAATAAGCCGTATGTGGGAACGGTCTCTATTTTTTGTTGGAGCCAAATATGAGAGGTTTCAATGAAGTCCTCTAACAAACGTTCTTGTGTTCAGGGTTTCACAGCTGAAAACAGAGTTCCTCCCACTCCTGAGTGTGTCATTTGTCTCTGAGAACAGCGTGGTGGCAGCTGTAAGTGTCTATTATTTTCTCCTTGTAGAGCATTGTAGTGTTTTGGAGAGGCAAACACACCATGCATTATGAAGTTAATAATAAGCAAGCTCTTCCATAGTATCAGTCTTTGCATTTCTGCAATTAACAGCAGCAGAAAAACTGATTATGTTGATTATGTTTCTTGGTGTGTTTTCATGATATCTGTTTGCAGGGCCATGACTGCTGCCCGATGCTCTTTAACTGTGATGACCGTGGCTTGTTGACCTTCGTTTCCAAACTAGACATTCCAAAACAGAGCATCCAGCGCAATATTTCCGCTATGGAACGCTTCCGAAACATGGATAAAAGAGCCACTACAGAAGATCGTAACACTACCCTGGAGACACTGCACCAAAACAGTATAACGTGAGTGTCTTGGCCACCAATACGAGGGGAAGGAGCGCTCTCCACATCACGTTGGTGTCTCAGGATGTACCGCAAACCTGTGAGAGCAAAAAAATTTGCCATACCAGATGGGTTTAGCTGGTATCCCATTTTATTTGTAGTCTTTCACTAACAGCTGTACATTTCTGGGACTTCATGTGGAAGCTGGTGAAGTTAATCATTAACATGGCATGTGTGCTACTGCTGCTTGCTCATGTTTATTGTGTTCTGTAACTTGAGCACAGTTTATCTTAGCAAATATGTAGATAACTCACAAGAGGTTGGTAGCATTGCGTGAAATCTAGCCAGCAAAATTCACCTGAAGCAGAAATTCGCATACCAGCTTCCTATTTCAGTTGTTATTTCCATATGTATTTATTCATCAAAAGGCTTGATTTGGGTTTATTGAGTAAAATCTCCTTGCATTTAAAGAAGTATGTGAGCCCAGAGGATGCTAACATTTCTGAAGCAATTTATCTTTATTCAAGGAAAATGTTTAGGCTACAGCCACCAAGTGATTAAAGAGCTTTCAGCATCCTTTTTCTTTCCTTATTTTTCTGAAGCATTGTACCAAAAATCCAGCACAAGCCCTGCTATGCTCACGTCTCCCTTTGAGAGAGTAGGAATTGAATTCAGCCCAGATTTCCCAGCTTTTTGGCTCTCTGGAATGGGTGTCTGTGTCACAGCTATCGCTCTCTGTTTTCAGCCAAGTGTCTATTTATGAGATAGACAAACGAGATTGTCGTAAATTCTGCACCACCGGCATTGATGGCGCAATGACCATCTGGGATTTCAAGGTATGTTTTACTACGGTGTTTATCTGAGCTGGGTGCGGTGGTGGGTATGTTTTTGATCTCTAGCATCCTCTTCTGGGGCTCAGGCCTGACGCAGGGTTTATTAGCAGTAGTAAATCCAGACTGGAATATTCAAGACCATTAGTGAACTCCATAAGGAAGAAAGATTCAAGATGTACCTCGCTTAGCAGATGGTGCTAATCCAGACTTAATTTTTTAACGGAATTGCTTAATGTCCCTGTAGGAATCCCACTAATTCTCTTCTTTTCCAACTTCTACCTCAGCCACAATGAGGCTGGAATGATCATTGGTATGGTAAATAGCCTCTTCTTGCTCCCATCCCTTTGGACTCTGCTCGCTCTCTTGCTGTAGAACATGGTCCTGCCCTCTCATAATTAACTTAGCAGAGTAGTAAGAAGTAACCTCAAACAGAAAATACAGTGAGCACTGTATGGAAAACCCTAAAAGGATTTAATAATGCGATTCCTGGCTCTACTGAGGACCAGCCAAGAGAGGTCTCTGCTGGCCTCCCCCCGCTGCCGAGAGCTGGGCGCTGACCTTTAGGAAAAGAATTGTTTGTCTGTGTTCCGTGACGCCAGGAAGCTCTGGTGGAACAGGAGCCAAATCAGAACTTGAGGTGATGTATAAGCTGCTTTAATGCAGTTTTGGGGGAGAGGGTAAACTCGTTGGTTCATATATGAGTTTGAAATGAATGACTGTGGTGCTCGCTGACGCTTGACTATGGGTCTAATCTCAAGTATTCAGGATTTTTACTCTTTTTTTTTTTTTTTCTTAACATCAGCATTTACACTGGATTATTGAACGCAGGCTACTGTAGCAGATTGTGATTAAGATTTTTCTCTCTTTCAAGACCTTAGAGTCCTCTATTCAAGGTCTACGAATCATGTAAAGGTGGATTTCCATGATCTAGCAGGACAAACTGCTTGACAGAACGCAGCTCCCACATCTGCACAAACCTGAAAAGGGAGGAGGAAGACGGAATATTTGGAAACACTGACAAAATACAGCTTGGCAGATTTTCTTTTGAATCTAAATTTGGTGAATTGTGTTGGTTTCAAAATCAGCTGTGATTGTTCTCTTTTTTTATTTTTTTTTCGGTTGGTTGTTTCATTCCATTCTTTACCAAAGCTGCTCCTTAAGTAGTTTATTGCAGGAAGTTATGAATCACTAACTTAAAAGGGGAATTTTATGTAAATTGTCTGCTAGAAATAATAATAATAATAATAAAAAAAGAAAAACCGATTCTTTGTTTTGATGGTCATTAGCAGTGATTTAAAAAGGGATATTAAGGGAATTAACTCTGAAAGAGAGGTCAGGAAAACCCTGCACTGATATTTTATGGCCTTAAAACAGGAAGAGTTCATCTTAACTGAAAGTTTCATAAATTTGACGGATGAAGACCTGGGGTTCTGATGAACTGGATGTGAGGATTCAGCTGAGCTTCTTTCAGGGGAATTGTTCTCTTGAGGTGATAATTTGGGAGGATGAATGATTTTGTCCTGCTGACTCTTAGTTCTGTCTGCCTGGCATTTGATCCAGTAATAACAGCAAATTAACCTGAATGTCTTTTTTATTGTCCATTTAGTGGGTCATGGTTTTCCGAAGACGAATGACCAGAATTATTTTTTTTAGGATTTGTACAAAGACTTCTCGCAGTGGAAGGCTGCACGTGGCAAGCAAGGCAAAAATCTGCTGAGCCAGATCGTAGGAGGACAAATTAAAAGCAAATCACTTTGTAAGTCTGTGAAGCTTCACAGGCCTGTGTGTCATGTTAGAGCTGAGTGCTTGGCCTATAAAATTGTGTGTTTATAACGACTGGTGGAGAAATGGAGTGCATTTAGCAGAAGTATTATCAGCACAGTCTGGCTTCTGTGCGGATCCTTTGTCTCCAGGTGACTGGATCTTTTGAAGTTCAGTTGTGAGCCTCGGTAGCTCGCTGAGGCATTTGCATGTAACTTATTTTATTCGCATGGTTTTGTTACCCTTACCTGTGTTGCTGCCTTCGGGCTCGAGGCAGGCTGTGCTCTGGAGGGGATTATCTGCCTCACAGTGTTGCTTTGCAAGGTTTAAGACTTTGTCATTTCAGTTGAAAATGCAGAAGTGTCTTAAAAAAAAAAAACCCAATGACTAAATTTACCACTTCCTCTGGAACCAGAGTTGCTTCATACTCTGCTGGTTTGTCAGCTCTGAGTGATCGAGAAGGGAGGGTGGGGGATAAGCGCACAAAGCTGACAACTGCTGCTCTTCCGCTGCGAGTGAACCGTGTCCATCGCAGAGCTGGATCGTTTTTAGGTGCAATGTTTGTTCCGTGTGGAGAATTAACTGTTTTGCCAGTCCCTTCTGGTTTTCTTATGTCTCCCACCTTCCTGCCCTGGCAGTCGAGTGGCTTTGCAATTTCCTCTCCCTGTAAACCTAAAATAATGAGTGTTGAACCTCTGCTCTTGCAGTCTAGTGGCCTGCTGAGTACGATGACTTGTGGTGGGGTGGGTTTATCAGCTGGAATACAATGCTAGAGGAGTTAAGTGTCTTCTGGATCAAAGGAGAGGGTTTGCTTTCGTCAGTCTCCTTATGTACTACTAGATGCTTATCTCTCACAGACAATAATGATTTTGTTTCTGAAGTCACTTTTTGAAAGCGTAGTGTTTATTTCCAAAAAGTATTTAAAAGCTGATTCTAAAATATATGGTCCAAATGACATAAAAGGATGGGAAAAATCATCTAATGAGAGAGTGGAGAAAATGGTTCTCTACATTTTTATGCCTTGTTCTTTTTCTATTCGAAAGAGCTGGGGAAGGTAAAATGAGCCCATTTGCTCCAAAAAGCCGACAAGCTGAGGTTTGATGGAGCTCTGCTGTAGGTTCGTGAGAGAAACACGTATGCTAGAAGTTTGAGATTAAAACCAGATTGGAAGTATTTATATTAGGAAAGGACCGAGCAAGGGGATTATAAACAACCATCACTCAAGGTATAATTCAAGCTAAAACTGCTCCGGGCGCAGGGGTGGGGAGTGGAGCCTTGGGCACTATCCAAGGTGGGAGATGGTGCCTCTGGATCTCCAGGCCATCGTCTGGGAGGACGACAAAGCTCACGGTTCCAGTCTTAATTACAGGAGCGCCACTGGCTGCGTGTGCTTGACATTACACACCAGTTAACAGATTGTTGGGAGCAAGAAATGGGGCTCTACGTGCGTGGGGATGCCAGGGACAGTTCACTGGAGCCTGCCTGAAAAACTGCCCAGCCACCACGTGAAAAGAAGCTGCAGAATTGCTGCTGCTTTTCCTCCTCTCTGCCTCCCCTCCAAAGAAAACCCCACCAAAAAAACATTCTGGTGTGCCCAGCATCTGCAGGGGGATCGTTCTGAGGAAAAACATGAAAAAGCCACAGCTTTCAGCCGTGTGGGAGCTGTTGCAGGAGCTGCATTTGGGGCAGCGGCGATGGCGGGGGTGAGGCTGGGCGCTGCAATGGGTGCTGGAGGACGGGGCAGCTCGCTACTTCTGTGAGGGACTTTTGCCACCGTGGGGATTCACTCCTGGCCAGATCCACAGAGACGCTCCACCCTCCGGGGACATCTTGGCATCTCCATGCGTGTCTGCGTGGGATCACAGCAACGTGTGCGAAGGGAAGGGCGGCTGAGGGAGCCCAGGAGCAAGGCAGAGATGAGCCACCTGCTCGGTGCCGCCCCGCAGAGCCTGTATCTGCAGCTGACCCTGCACTCGGATTCATTCTGCAGCTCAACAAATACAAGGTTGTTTTATCTGCATCCTGCAGCTGAGAAGCCCCGTCAGGACCCTGCCTTCCGTGTACAAGCCAAGTGCTGTCCCACTTTGGCGATGTGACTTGGGGAGGGAAGGGTGAGTGTCCCCTCCATGTGGGACTCTGCAGCAGGGGAGCAAGAAGCTGAAGCCCATCTCTCCTTCCCAGTGCTTCCAGCAGGAGCTGAGCTCCTGGGGGACTGGGAAAGGGATAAAAATTATTTGCTTTGAAGCAGGAGGGGAAGAAGATAGAGCGGTGCATGTCTGGTAGGTGGGGGTACATGTATGGCAGTGTTGGGGTGCTGTGGCTGCAGCCTGCATGGGCACAGGTCCCACTGGGCTCGGTGGGACGCAGGAACCAGCAGCAGCTGCTGCTCAGGGTGGCCAGATCCAGGCGCCGCGGGGTCCTGCCGAGCTGCGAATCCCACCAGCCGTGGACGGCGATATCGATGCATGTCTCACCCCGAGTGGGCTCCAACAGCAGCTCTCGCCTACTGCGGGCCAGCACCGGGAGCACCCGTCCCCCCGAAACACAGCAGGGACCAGGGGATGAGCAACCCTCCTGCAGCCCAAGCGAGACGACAGGGCTCCTTCCCCTCCGCCCTCCAGCTCCATCCTTCCCCGCTGCACCCAGGGCGAGTTGCCTGCATCCCACCGAGCGGCGGGGGCCGCCGGGAGCACCCCGGGACCAGTGGCCCCGTCCACGTGTGGCGATGGCGGAGAGGCCTGGCTCGCAGGCAGGGGCAGGGCGGCCGCCGAGCTGCTTTGCGCTCCCCCAACGCCCACGTAAGGAAGTGGTTGCATTTCTCGGAGAGGAAAAGGGAAGTCGGGGCTGCCTCGGCGGGGCGGCCAGCAGCTCCCGCCGCTCGCTCGGGGCTGCCGTTCGTGTCGACTGCCCAGAGTCCATGAACTAGCCCTGCCCGCCCTGCCCAGCAAGGTAAGGAGCCGGGTCTGTCCCATGGGGGCTGTGGCCGTCACCTCTCCTGGTGCCCACGCCCCACTCAAGGGGAGGTGGGGCCCCCCCGTCTGGGGCTGCTTTGGGGTGCCGCAGGGTGCAGGCAGCACCTCGTCGCTCATGAGTTTTGCTGTTGCTGTGTTTTGGGCTTCTTTTTCTTCTTCTTTTTTTTTTTTTTTCCCCCAGCTTTGGCAGCAAGTTTGAGTTTTATTCTCGTGCTGGGGGCCCGGTAGCTGTGGGGTGTTGGAAAGGGTCCCCCGGAGGGTCTCCTGGGGGGACTGGTGCTGGCTGAGCTGCTGCAATCTGTCCTCTCCTCTTCGGGCATCAGCTGCCTCCAGCTTTATCCAGCTCGAGGAAGAGGAGGGTCAGAGCTGCCCTCCCTCTGCCCTGGGATGGTGATGTCTCCCCCAGGGCCGGGCTGGCTCCCGGGGTACCCCACGCTGATGGCGGGCCTGAGGACGGGTGTCCCCAACCTGGCTGGCCTGAGCGCGGGGGGGACACTGTGCAGCCCTGGGAAGCAGAGGGACTCCCGAGGGTCGGTGCCGGGGTCTCAGCAATGCAGAAGGACCACCGGGACACCATGGTGGCCACGGACACCTTCATGGGGTCCTGCTGCTCCTGATGGGACCATCACTGGGTCCCTGTGCTGGTGAGGACAAACCCACCTGCTGCCTTGCCAGGCTCAGCAAAACCAAAAATACAGAAACACAGCTCCTCCGGAGCCCAGCTTCCTCCCTGGGACCGGGAGGAGCCCCCAGCGCTTGGCTCCTGCCAAGGTTTGGTTTTATCTCCTCCAAGGATGTTTCCGAACTGCTCGGCGCCTCAGGGCTGGCCAGGGAGATAACGGAGCTGTGTCCCAATCTTGCCCTGTCTGCCCATTTGAAAATGCCCATTTTCCTCCGTCGAGAGCCTCCGTGTCGAGGATGGGGACAGCCGTGGCCCCTTTGATGCTCTTCCCTGCAGGACGAGGGGCTGCCGAGCTCCCCGGGGGTCACCCCATGGCTCCCACCCCGGGCGGGAGCGCGGCTCAGCCCACGGGGCGTCAGCAGAGACCTGGCCCCAAACCAGCTGCTGGGGAAATGAGGCACAAACGGCTGCAGGGAGTGACGGGAGCTCCAGCGGCCGAGCAGCCCTGGCTTCTCACCCAGCTCTGCGGCCGCAGCCAAAGGATGGGTTCCCTCCCTGGCACAGTGGCCGAGCCTGTCCCTTTGGTGGATGGTGTTAAACAGGGGAACAGCAAAACTTCCTGGGAAGGAGGGTCCAGGCCTCTGAGCATCCAAACCAAATTGAAAAAAAAGAAAAAAAAGAAGAAAAAAAAGGCATCGCTGTTTTCTTAGCATTGAAGCCAGAAAGCGCCATGGTGGATCTTGCCTCCCATGCCTCCTCCCCAGGAGCTGTTTCAGCCAGGTCCCCATTTCAGCCGGGTCCCCACTTCAGCCAGGTCCCCGTTCCACATGCTTTTCTGCACTCCATCTCTTGCAACACCAGCAGCAGCGTCCCCGCTTGCCGATGACTTTATTCGGTGCTCTCGGTGCAGCTCTGGCTGCAGGACTGGGGGCAGAGGCACATGGTGGCAGCAGCTTTGTACCCTCCCATGGGTCACCCGATGCCGAATCCCAGCACGTTGGTGGGGCCGGGGTTGGGCAGCTCAGCTGTGCCCATGTCCCTGCCCAGTGGGGACGGGCGTTTTGGAACAGGCTTGGCCGTGAGGAGTGTGACAGAAGGGGTTGTGCCATGCATTGGCACTGGGATTTCTCCACGTGCAAAAGGCAGGTGATAGAACTCGACAGATCTTTTCGCCAGCCCTGGGACAGAGGTTTGCTAGGAGGGACTTTTTTACTTCCCCTGTACCGTTTTCAGCTGCCAAAAAAAACGGGCAGCGCTCAGTGTTCCCAAAATAGCTGAGAGGCAAACTGTGAGTAATCCCCGTCCGCCACGCCCTGGTGAGGTGTTTCCTCGCATCCCTGCGTTACCTCGGCCGGATGGCCAAGGGGCTGCACCGCTGCTCCCAGCCCTTCCCGGTCCCGCAGCACCCGGAGCAGGATCGCGGGAGGCTGCTCCGTCCTGTGGCACCGGGTCGGTGGGCGCTGGCGGGAGCGGTGGGAGCTCAGCCAGGGGAAGGGATTAGTCACCGGCTCGCTGGGGCTGAGCATACACGGGATGGGATGATGGGATGGGATGATGGGATGATGGGATGGGATGATGGGATGGAGGTGCCTTCACAGGGCTTTGGCTCTTCCCAAATGAGAGGTGGTGAAGGAGCAAGTGGATCTGGCCCCATGGAGCTGGCAGGAGCAGCCGGAGGGAGGAGGTGCTGCCCGTGGCGGGACCCCCCGGGATGCACGTGGGGCTGGTGGTGCTGGCACCAGGGTCCCCATATGCCCGGCTGGTTCCTGCCCACCCGGCTCCAGCTGGCTGGAGTGGGATGACAGTGTGGTTTGGGAGTTCCTGGAGGTGGTCCCCACTTCCTAGCTGGCTATGGAACACCCCCATGGCACCCAGCTGTGGGTGCTTGTCCATGGGGAACCCAGCTGTGGGTACTTGGCCATGGGAGACCCAGCTGTGGGTATCTGGCCATGGGCATCTGTCTGGCAGCCAGCCATGGGACACTCAGCGTGGGGTGCCCGGCCATGGGGCAGCACCCTGGGGAACATCTCCTCCAGCTCCACCCAAACCCTCCTTTGTCCCCCACTCCGACCTGAGCCCCTTGCTTGGGCACACTCCGACCTTGGAAATTCCCGGGAAAACTCCTTCCCAGGCAGAGGGGGGGACTCCGTGGGCTGCAGCGTGGGGCCGATCACAGTGGGTCAGAACGCTTGATGGGGCTGGGAGTGGGGGGTTCCCACTGGGGGCTTGTCCCTGTGGCCAGAGCAGAATCTCTTGACAGCTGGGGGGGTCTTGTCCTGTTCCCAGCCCGGAAACCATGGCCTACCACAGCTTCCTGCTGGAGCCCATCAGCTGCCACGCCTGGAATAAGGACCGGACCCGTAAGTACGGCCGGGATACCCCATTCCAAAATCCCCAGGGACGGCCCAATGCACCGACTGTCCCGGCTGAACGTCCCTGGGTGGGGCAGAGCTGGGTCAGGGCTGGGTTTGGGGAAGCAGCTCCTGCCATGGACAGATTTGGGGCTGGGGACAGCACGTGTCCTCCTGCATCCCCCTGGTCCTGCTGCCGGGACAGACCCCAGCGCAGGGGCTGCCAGCACCATGTCCGCCCCGCGGGACCGCAGCCTGGGGAGGGATGGACAGAGCACGGGGAGGGATGGACAGAGCACGGAGAAGGAAGCGGAGCCAGATGATTCACGGCCGATGGCATTTCCCGGCTGTGCTGCAGGGGATGTGGGAGAGAACAAAAAGGGCTTTCTCTGCTGCGGGCAACGTGCCGGGCAGGGGAGTGGGATGGGGCTGGATAGGAGCTGAGTGCCTGCAACCATCCTGTCCCATCCCACCACATCCTGTCCCATCCCATCCTACTCCATCCCCTCCCATCCAACCCTCTCCCATCACACCCCATCCCATCTTATCCCACTGCATCCCATCCCACCAGCCCCACAGGACCACATGCTGGGCAAAGGAGGATGCTGGGCTGCTGGGTCTGGGGGAGCTTCTCCCTTCCCCGAAGGGACAGTTCACAGGAGCAAGGGTGGCTTTGGGGCAGCGTGGGGCTGGGGGGCTTGGTGGGACCTCACCATGCAGTTGGGTCTAAGCGGGGTCCCACTCTGCCCCACCAAGCATGGAGCGCAGGAAGGGGCAGGTCAGAGCCCGTGGCCCCAGTACCCCCCGGCAGAGCCCACTACTCACGGGAGGGCTTTGTCCCGGCTGCTCTTGCCCCGCAGAGATCGCCCTCTGCCCCAACAACCATGAGGTCCACATCTACCGCAAGGACGGGGCCAGGTGGAGCAAAGTCCATGAGCTGAAGGAGCACAATGGGCAGGTGACAGGTGAGCTCTGGCTGATGGAGGGGACAGGGACACACCCTGCCCTGGAGATGGTCCCAGCCACACTTGGTGGCATCGGCAGCTTCTGGATGGGGATTGAGCAGTGGGTGGAGAAGAGAGAGCAGGTTGTGTCTAACTCTCCCGGCCCTGATCCAGCGTGTCAGAAGGCACCCAGGGGTGGGATGGATGGGATGACAGTGATGGAGAGGCATGGGGTGGGGAGGGATGGGATGAGATGGTTGGGGTGGGGTGGGGTGGGATGGATGGATGAGATGGGGTGAGATGGGGTGGGATGATTCGGAATGGAGGTGGGAGTGGGGCAAAGGGCGTCTCCGTAGCAGAGACCACCCAGAACAGCTTTGCCTTCAAACGGCCTCTCGCCCTGAATGACCCATCCCCATGGCTCCCCGGGCCACCATCACCCCGCTCTGCCTTCCAGGCATTGACTGGGCCCCTGAGAGCAACCGGCTGGTGACATGTGGGACTGACCGCAATGCCTACGTCTGGACCCTGAAGGGCAACGTCTGGAAACCCACCCTGGTCATCCTGCGGATCAACCGGGCCGCCCGCTGCGTCAAGTGGTCCCCCAAGGAGAACAAGTTTGCTGTGGGCAGCGGCTCCCGGCTCATCTCCATCTGCTACTTTGAGCAGGAGAATGACTGGTGAGGCTCAGCCAAGGCCTGGGGCTGTCCTGGGGGAGATGGAGGGATGAGGAGGTGGAGATGGATGGAGAAAAGATGGAGAAGGGGTGGAGGGAGGGAGGAAGGGAGGGATGAACAGGTGGATAGGTGGGGCGATGGATGGAGGGGAGGTGGAAAGGCTATGGATTGGGAGATAGGAGACCAGAGGATTGGAGATGAGACAGGACAAGATGGAGGAGGAGGTGGAAGAGGAGACAGATGGGGGGATGGATGGATGGATGGATGGGGAGCTGGAGGGGAGGTGAAAGGGACATGGACGGGGAGATAAGAGACTAGAAGAGTGGACAGATGGGCAGATGGAGGGAGGTGCTCCAAACCCCATCTGCTGGGGATGGGCCATGCTGTCCCCACGTCCTGGCTGCTGCTGCAGGCTGGTCACCCAGGGCAGCTCCTGGGGTGCTTGTAGCCCCAACCAGCCCCCAAAAAGCCCGGTGGGGTTTCTCGGGGGGGTCGATGCTCCCCGCTGACACCAACCGCTCTCCCCGCAGGTGGGTGTGCAAGCACATCAAGAAGCCCATCCGCTCGACGGTGCTCAGCCTCGACTGGCACCCCAACAATGTCCTCCTGGCCGCCGGCTCCTGCGACTTCAAGTGCCGGTGAGGAGCTGGGGGGTGGGTGACCAGGGGGACCCCTAAGGATGGGTTGGGTTCCCACCCTGGCACAGCTCAGCACGCTGGCTTGCCCATGGGGTTGAGTTCACCCCTCCTCAGGGAGCCAGGGATGGGGTGCGGGAGAGATGTGGGGAGAGCTGGGGGGTGCCCCAGGGACCAGCGTTGCAGCACCCAGCGGGGCACCCCACGGGCACCGGCAGGGAAACTGAGGCACGCAAGGGAGCAGGGATGGAGGCAGCGCTGGTGCTGTGTCCAGGGACACACGGCAGGGCTGTGTCCCCCCCAGGATCTTCTCAGCCTACATCAAGGAGGTGGAGGAGCGGCCCAGCCCCACGCCCTGGGGCTCCAAGATGCCCTTCGGGGAGCTGATGTTCGAGTCGAGCAGCAGCTGCGGGTGGGTGCACAGCATCTGCTTCTCGGCCAGCGGCACCCGCGTGGCCTGGGTGAGCCACGACAGCACCCTCTGCCTCGCCGACGCCAGCAAGAAGATGGCGTAAGCAGGGATGGGAGTGGAGGGGGGTTGAGGGGGCCGGGGGGCAGATGTGCTATGGGTAGCAGGGGGGCGACTCCCAACACCGACCTGAGGTGGAGGCATCTGGGTTGGGATGAGGGTGAAGGGCCAAGCGGAGCTGGTGGGAGGAGGTGATGTGTCCACTCCTTACGGTTTTGTGGTTGCCACCTGTGTCATGAGCTGTGCCGGTCTCAGCCCTGAGAGACTGAAGCTGGGGACAGACTTTTAGCAACAGGACAATGGGTGGTGGTTTTAAAGTGATTCAGGCCAGATATGAGGAAGAAACTTTTGACGCTGAGGGTGGTCAGAGCCTGGCCCAGGTTGGCCAGAGAGGTGGTGGATGAACCATCCCTGGAGACATCCCAGGCCAGGCTGGACGGGGCTCTGAGCAACCTGAGCTGGTGCAGATGTCCCTGCTCATGGCAGGGGGGGCACTGGGGGAGCTGGGAAGGTCCCTTCAACCCAAACTATTCTGAGATTCTATGATTCTAAGCTCAGCTCCCTGCTAACACCCTGTCTCCGCCTTGTAGTGTCGCCTCCCTGTGCACGGAGACCCTGCCCCTCCTGGCTGTCACCTTCATCACCGAAAACAGCCTGGTGGCCGCGGTGAGTCTGGGCTGGGGACACGGGGTGGATGATGCTCTAGGAGGTGGCAGGAGGGTGCTGAGCAGGGCTGTTCCCCAGGGCCACGACTGCTGCCCAATGCTGTTCACCTACGAGGAGAGCCAGGGCACACTGACCTTCGGGGGGAAGCTGGACGTCCCCAAGCAGAGCTCCCAACGCGGCCTCACCGCCCGCGAGCGCTTCCAGAACCTGGACAAGAAAGCGAGCTCGGACACCGTCAACGCCTCGCTGGACACCCTGCATAAGAACAGCATCAGGCACGGCCCCGGGGGCAAGTGGGTGGAGGGACGGGCTTGGCTGGGTCACCCTGGTGGTGCTGGTCCCTGGGCATCCCTTGGCTGTGTTGGTCTCTGGTCCTGGAGCTGGGGCAGTGCTGGGGGATCCCTGGGTATCCTGGAGCATCTCTGGGTATCCCTGGACATCCCCGTACATGGGTAGGGGAGATGGAGGGGTGCAGCCCCAGGAGCTGGGACAGCCCTGGGCATCCCTAGAGGATTCCTGCATATCTCTGAGCATCCCCGGAGCACCCCTGAGTGTCTCTGGAGCTTCCCTGGGTATGCCTGGAGCATCCCTGGGTATCCCCGGAGCATCTCTGGGTGTCCCTGAGCATCCCTGAGTGTCCCTGAGCATCCCTGTACATGTATGTGGGAAATGGAGCGGTCCAGTCCTGGGAGCTGTGACAGCCCTGAGCATCCCTGGAGCATGTCCGGGTATCCCTGAGCATCCCTGTACATGTATGTGGGAAATGGAGCAGTCCAGTCCTGGGAGCTGTGACAGCCCTGAGCATCCCTGGAGCATCCCTGGGTATCCCTGAGCATGCCTGTACATGTATGTGGGAAATGGAGCAGTCCAGTCCTGGGAGCTGTGACAGCCCTGAGCATCCCTGGAGCATGTCCGGGTATCCCTGAGCATCCCTGCCCGTGGGTGGGGAAGCTGGAGGGCTCTGGCCCCGCTCAGGGGCCTGGGGTGACTCTCCGCTGTCCCTTTGCTCCCCGCAGCCAGATCTCGGTGCTGGCAGGCGGGAAGGCCAACTGCTCGCAGTTCTGCACCACGGGGATGGACGGCGGCATGAGCATCTGGGATGTCAAGGTGAGGTGTCCCCGCGGTGCCGCGGGCCCCCTCAGGTTGGGAGCATCCAGCGTTGAACCCTCATTAGCCACAGCTCTAATTGCGATCCCCCCACCCTGCTGCTCCATGGCTCTTTGCTGTGGTGGTGGGTCCCAAGTCCTGGGTGGGATCTCCTTCAACACAGGGCTGGGTGGGGACACCCCTGGGTGGCACTTTCACAGCTCATCATCAGAGCAGGGGGTGACACCAGCCTTGTGCAAGGATCCAGCACCATCTCTTGCCTTCAGCTTTGCCCACACAGCTTTAAAAATGGACCAAAACCAGACGAAGTTCGTATCTCCCCCCGGAACCGGGACAGGTTGACACCCCATGGGACAGTTTTCCCCGCACTGTGTCCCCCGTTAGCTCCCCAACCACCTCCCACTGCCTTGGAAAGCAAAAAGCTGATGACAAACGACCTCCTGTTTCATTTTAGAGCCTGGAATCAGCACTGAAGGATCTCAAGATCAAATGAAGGAACCAGCCGGGAAGGACATCCCGGCCACCGCCTGTCCCCGTCCCTGTCACCCCCGCCTGCTCCCCCCACCAGCCCCCGGCCCCCCGAGTCGGCCGCGATGCCACCAGCGCTGCCCCGGCTGCCAGCCAGCCCCGGCGCCTGCTCACACAACAATTTCTTTTTTTACTATTTTTGTTATAATCCTACCCGATGCTGGTCATACGTCGCTAAAATGAAAAAAAGAAATAAAGTAAGGATTTTCCTGTAGAAATCAAAGTATTTTTTTCCTTTTTTTTTTTTTTTTTAAACAAGTTCAGTGCAAACACGTGCGTGATTAGAGGTGTCACGGCTGCTGTGCTGCAACTCACCGCAGGCGTTCATGTCCTTTCTGATTAGATGAGATATAAGGATGAAATTCTTCCCCATGAGGATGGTGAGGCCCTGGAACAGGCTGCCCAGAGCAGCTGGGGATGCCCCATCCCTGGAAGGGTTCAGGGCCAGGTTTGACGGGGCTTTGAGTGACGTGATCTGATGGAAAATGTCCCTGCCCATGGCAGAGGGGTGGAATGAGATGATCTTTAAGCACATCTAAAAGGGGTGACAGTTCAGGGACTGACACAGGGACTCAGTTCAACAGCAGCCGGAGGGTTACTGTTTTCTCCACTGTAGTAACCAGATTGTGCAAGACGTCGGTCAGAGATGCAGCAGCTTTGTGCCTTCTGGCTGCATCTGCTGCTGGAGCTGCCAAACCTCCAGCCAGATTCCACACCACAAATTCCACACCACAAACACCACAGAAACAGCAAAGAGGTAGAAATCACCACACCACGGAGCGCTTGTGCACCCGCGTCACAGCAGCAGCCTCTTCACTTATACACACACACACACCATGGGGACAGAGCAGTTATGATAACTTACTTTTTAATCAGCCAAATATACAAGTTCTGTTGTTTTTTAAACTTTATCAAGCTGTTGTGTTTTTTTTCCATCTGGGTCTGATACTTTTTTTTTTTTCCCTTTAAACAAAGGATGATGTGGTTAAAAACTGGCACTATCCCTAGTAAGGAGAAGGGTAAAAAACAAAAAACCAAAAAACCAAAAAATGAAGAGGAGGGAAAAAGGGAGACTGGCTGCAAGAAGGAGGGATGAAACCGGGAAGGAACAGCACTCCAGATGTCCGTGATGTCAGGCTCCCAGCTTATACTGCAACACCCCGCAGCAGAATTTGATGGGCCACTTGGCCAAAAGGATTCCTCAGATACATCATCCTTCGGGCTTTCACTAGCAAGTCAAAGTTCCCCACCCCATGCCCCACCCCACAATCTAATTTTCTTGCAATCTAATACTTGAAGCATCTCCCCTCCCGCACGGCTCCCTCCCACCCTGTCCCCCCTTGTCTATGAGTTCTTAATCCTAAAAACAGCAAAAAAACACGTTCAGGTTTCCAAACTGTTACAGAGAATCGCTGTTCAGCACAGTTCTGCACCGAAGGTCGCAGCTGCCCCTAACCCCAAATGGAAAGAAATCTGTGCCAGGATGAGGACAAACACGTTGTCGGTGTCTCTTGGAGGTGAAGGTGACTTCGATGCCGCAGTACACCCATGGTATGCAACACGACAGAGCTCCCGGCAGGCACCAGGCACAGTTCCCTGGCGTTTCCTCCTCTTGCGTGTCCTGCGCTTACTTGTTAAGGGATAGTGACTGCAGTCTTTTACCTGCCATGGCCGCCTCGTCTTTTGCTGTGGGAGGAAAAGAACAGAGGTTTTGTCATTTCACAGCAGATGTCAGGGACTGGTGACAGCCCCAGAGAACAAAATCCCGCCAGCCACGCATGGTGGGGTAATGGGAAAAATCCAGCCCTCCCCGCCAATCCCTGGTAGATCCTCCCAGAGTTCAGAGGATCAGCCCCCCGGCGTATTCCCTTCTTGGACTCTCTTCAGGTATCCACAAATCACCCTGATGCTGCTGCAGAGATTTCTCAGTGGAAGCCAACGAGAAGACACGTTCATCAGACCCTGGGTTTACACCTCTCAGAGCAGAGGAGAGAGCCCAGGCAGGGGAGGGGGGCTGCAAATCCCCTTTGGATCCCCAGCACGCAAAGCCAATAAATCACACCCGGCAGAAGGAACTTGCTAAAGCCCCAAAGTGGAGCAAGTGTTGCCTGGAAGGCTGAGAACAACATGGTTATCGAGAGCGATTGCCTCCCTGCTCCCAGCTCAGATGTCGTAGAGCATCATAAAGCAAAAGCATTATAAGAATGAAAAGGCTGAATATGGTTTTGATGAGAGGAGTTGTGATGACACCCAGCAACACCACACACAAGAAATCACAGCCCTTGGCAGTACAACCATTGCAAAGAGAAGCAAGAGGATATGATTAATTACTCTCTAACCTTTTCTTTCTTCTTCTTTCTTTCTGGCAGCTTCTTCCCTTTGCTTCCGAATGATGGCTAGTCGGGCGAGATCGGCCTTCGCTTGTTCTGTTTTACCAGCTAGGTGCATTTTCATGTATCTTTCTTTTGCCTTTTGTTTCTCTATCTCCTCTCTGTTTGAGTAAAACACACTGGTCACCAGAGGATCAGAGCGGGGAGGACAGGGAGGGATTTGCCACAAAGACCAGGGGGCCCTGTCACCAGTTTTCAAGCACAGGTTGTATCTATTGCAGGGTTGGAACAGGAATGATGAGATTATTTCTACCTTTGTTCAGCTAAATAAGGACACTGAGGTCAAACGAATTAGCCCCAGAGTGCACAGCACCAGGACATGTTTTTCCCTCCCAAAGCTGTACTTGTGCTGAAGTAATCCAGCCCAAATAAGCTTAAACCTTTTGCTCTGAAACTCTCCATTCCTAAATGAAACTAGAAGATCAAACTTTGGTTCTCATCTTATTCATCTGCTCGGAGAAAAATTTCACCGTGATGCCTGGAATCTGGGAAACCGCTGGCTGTCACTAGGGCAAGATTAAAGCGGACCCCAAGGTGACCTCTGGTTAACGGATTTCAGTTATGGCTGATTTTTGGTGTAAAACTTCAGGAAAGGAATGGCCTAAATCTGCTTCACAGCAACAAACTTCACTTTCTTAGTGCCCCAGGCCCAGCTGCTGGTCCCAGCACGGCCACAGCCGCTCCCAGAGCACAGACAACTTCTGTAAAGTTCGTAAGGAAAGATATTTCAAACCACAGCGAGTCCTGCCTGACAGTTTGCTGCTGTTCAGTGTCCGCTTTAGACAGAAACACATTTAAAGGGCTTCCCCGAAACACCAATGCACACGCAGCCGGGAAACATCTCCCCGTGTTGAGCTGCTGCCACCAGCAAGGATGAAATTCCAGAAATGCGCCGAGGCAGCAGGAAAGACTCACCGCTCCCGTCGTGAGAGCTCCTTGGGTCCGTCCAGGTCCAGCTGAGTGACTTTTTTGGTTGTCTGAATTACACGATTGGGATTCTCTATGTCTATCAACCCTTCCACTCCTTTGCGCTTTTGCTAAAGTTGAAGAATAAGAGGAAGGTTAAGAAGCTCTGCCACACCTGGCATCGTGTTGTATCACAGCTCAGCAAACACACTGCAACACACCCCAAAAGGAGAATTCAAGATTTTTTTCTAGTTTTTACAACCAGACAGCAAAACCATTTATGAGCCAAGGTTTTCACCACCAGATATCCTCAGCCCTCTTTGAAATCTTCTCGCCTTTGCATTTCGCTTATAAAAATAAGCAAGTTTTCATACTGAGGACAACATGCTGTCAAGTAAGGGTTTTTTGGCTTTTAAAAATAGTTCCTCCATTTAAAAAATTACTATAGGCAGCTGTCAAAGAGAACTCGGAGTCACGAGCGTGCATCTCTCTCCTGCCCCAAGAATCTGGGTGCTGCAAATGTGTTAAATGCTTTGAGAATGAGAGTACCTGATAGTCCTCGTCATCTTCATCACTCTCATCGGAATCTAAAGACTTCTTCTCCTTTTTGGGGTCCCCTGTTGCTCCTTCGCCTCCTTCTTCTTGTTCCTCTTCTTCCTATAAAATCACAGGAAATCAGAGAAAATGTACATCAAAATCTCCTGGAGACATTTTGGCCCCAGTTTCCAGCACAGTATCTCAGGGACTGGAAACTACACGGATGTACCGTAGGGCTGGACCCCATCCTAGATCTCAATTAAAAAAACAACTAGAGAAGAGCAACCTGACAACCACCAACCAGAACATTATTATCCAAGAAAATGCAGCCTTTTTAGCACAGGTTTTACCTGTCAGAGGTCTAGGAATTGATTTGTAAATTATTGGAAGAACCAACACGGGTGTGACCACCATGCTTTGCCCTTGTCAAACATTCCTCACCAGAGCAACTGGCAAAGCGCTTGAGCTACGGGCAGTAAGAGTAATTTTGTTAATTGTTTTTTTTTTTTTAGATTTCCCTAATGAAACAGCATTCCATGGATTATCACAGAACAAAAAGAAGAAATCCTTCTCAAAGAGCAGTTCTCTGGTTTGTTTTAAAACAAGACATATTTAAAGCAGGGTCCTGCTTGTTCTGTTCCATTTCCAGTTGGTATTTTAATAAAAATCTCGGAAATACAGAACACTTACCAAGTTTGTGAATGACTGGTAGGAGTTGGAATCATTTTGGAAAATGGGATAAGACCCATAAGTGGCTTCAGAATTTGGAAAGACAACAGGAATCCAAGAAGGTGGAATCAGAAAACAAACCAAGAGGAGATATACTTCAGAAGAAGAAATCCAACACAAAGTCAGATTGTGTGGCCAAGCAGCAAACCACACAATCTTCTTGAGTTACGGCTGGTCAGAACATTAAAAAAGAGTCAACAATATGGCTCATAAGTGCTTGAAAGAGTCATTTTCTGGGAGGTATTCATCAGTATTTCCTATCTGGGGTATAATTATCCTTCTGGAGTCAGTGCTGTGAGGCTTCAGCTGGAATAGTGTATTCGGGCTTAGGCAGCACTTTCAGAAAGCCACAGAAAAACAGCAGCGAGGATGCCCTTGGAGTGGTGATAATTTGAAATACAAGAGAGCAAGTACTGCAAGAAGCAGCCATGTCTTTTATAACACCAGGCAGGTAACTGGTGGGAGGGGCTGTTACAATCCCATGCTGGGGCATGGAAATACACCCAAAAAAGGACTCGTGCCAGAAAACCCGGTTATCTCTCCCTACAGGTCAGAGGCAAACATGAAAATCATGTGTGGAGGAAGAAGTCAAAGGAATTTGGTCTTTTAAATTTAGAAGAGAAAGAGGGCAAACATAATAATTTCAATACACAATAAGATGTGAGACCTTATTCTCCACAGCCAAACTGCAGGACGCGGACTAAAATTTGGCTGACATTGGAGACCCGAACGATGAAATACAAGGGAAAAAGACGTCTAGAGCTGCCGGGTGATCATCTTTCCTCTCCTTTAACCTTCCACTTATGAACTGGATGGTCTATTTGGCTTCGCTTCTGCGAGGAACCAAACGGAATCCTCCCTTGCTGTCTCCCCAGCCAGAGATATTCTAAATTCATACTGTGATCACTGACAATGATCTGCAGCACTTGACCGAGCTGCCGTTTCTCAGGAACCGTAAGCTCAGCATGCTGTACGAGTCAGGACTTACAACAGTAAACACATAACAAAGGAAAACACGTACCCTCGCCTTCTGCTTTTCTGCTTGGAGCTGGGCATCAATCTCTTCAGGACTCGTGTACTGTCTTGCTCGGCCTTTGTGGCCTCCTTTTCTACCTGTACAAAACAATCAAATTCATAAGTGGCTTAGTGATAAGCTTCCAGAAAGATCTGCTCCTCTTACAGAACTCTCTCTGGATTTTCGGTGAAGACGGGACAAACCAAAGTAGACTCTAAAAGGACACATTGAACTCATCAGTCTCAGTGAACACTCCAAGAATTTTGGGTAAGTTACACAGAGAATTGGGATTAATGATCCATAGAAACATACATGGAGATTTATTTCCTTCTTTCAACTTGGGCTGGTTTTGGAGACTCCAGAACCGAGCGGGTTCCCCCTTCAGGCAGGACCTTCCCAGCTCTGAGAACACTGGTTATCAGGCAATGAGCTCCCACGTGTCCCCTCGGCGCAGGTGGAATCACAGCACGTTCCTGCTGCATCTCCGACCAGCTGAACTCCTCAGCCCCTCCTCTACACCAGAGCTGCACCCAGAGAAAATAAGAAGCTAATTGGAGAAAAGCTTTGGGAATTATAATAAGATTTGAAGAACTACTAAGAGGAGACTCCACGTTTTAGTGCTTTATAAGGAAAAACAAAAACAAGCTCTAGGCAGCAGGGAGAGGTAAGTTGGCTCAGCTGACCGGACTGCCTGGCTACGATCTACTCTCAAGTTCAAAGTTCTGTTGATCAATGAATTGCTGAAGCCATTAATGCTCCCTCGGCAAGCGGTTGCTCCGTTTCTGCTCTTACGGCTCAAAGAACTGCTGGAAAACAAGCTGATAAGTCGGTCTCCAGCCTTGAACTAGGGAGCTTGGGGTAGAACTGGTGTGTGAGACCAGCAAAAAGCAAGCAGCTCAGGTGAGGGAGCTCCCTGCTGCGGGGGAGCCTCTGACAGCCGAGGGAGGAGCAGGAAATCCTCGTGTCCTCCCCGCCTCACCTGCAGAGGACAAGGGAAACATTACGGTGATGCTGAGGGGACTGTCCCTCCTTCCTTGGGACTGCACAGGGAGACACTGGAGCCAGCGGCTGCTGCGGGCTTGAGAAATCCAGCATTTTCTGACCAGCCCTCTGGGCTCAGCACAGACAAACTCACAGATTTTAGCTCAGTGCAAGCTGAGCTGTGGAATAATTTGTCTCAAAACTCTGCTGTGAAGCTTTGCAGAGACCCCCGGGATGTTTTTCTGCTGTGAAATGTGGAAGCGCAGAAACCAGACTCTTCTCTCTCAGTTGTGAAGGCTCGTGGGGTCCCAAACCACAAGCGTGACCAAAAACTTTGCTGCACCCAAAGATGTGAGTTTTTAATTCATCTGTTCCCAACCATCACATGTGGCAACACTGACACTCCTGGGAACGAGATTTGTCCTGGAGATGTCTCCTCAGTGCCCTGTAAATGACATCACTCAGGATGCAACAACAGTCACATCCCCGACGCACCACGTAACACCAAAAAAACCTGAATAAACCAAACCAATCCTGTGCTACAAGCTCAACCGACGCCAGGCAACCTCCTGGTCCAGCTGGGCTCAGCGCTGACGAACACAAAAGCAATTTTCTTACATTAAATGCCTAAAAGGAAGCAAACGGAAGAGTGGATCAATCTCATTGATCCTGGAGCCTGCACAGGGAGATCAAACCACGTCAGACAAGCGGAGTGTAGGTCCTACGGCTGCCCTGACCTACCGCATCACGCTGCGCAACTTGCGTCAGCTCTGCGCCTCAGTTTCCCCATCTGTAAAATAAGGATAACGACTCTTAGCCTGCTCTGTGAAGGCACTTTTAAAATATAAACACCTGCTGATTTCACCTGCAGTAAAGACCACTGGTGCCTAAGGCATGCATGTGTTCAAATACATTTGTCTTCAGCTTTAAACAGCTTAATTAAAGAATTTAAATCAAAGAAAATATAAGAATATCGAAGGAATCACTTATTCTTGGTGAACTGAGGTATTTAAAAATAACCCTGTATTAATGGCTGGTTAAAATCCCCATTTTGTATTAAGCAGTGAGTGCAAAAGTCCACTCCATACCACAATAACTCCTATTACACTGGGGGGGAGGGGGTGGGGGGTGCAAATATCCCTCGTTTCCCAAGAAACAGAAGATTTGACACAAACATTCAAAACCGCACAACGAAATACAGAGCAGGAAATCACAGGAAATCCTGCATTAAAGGGCATTTAAATACAGCAACCAGGGTCACAACCCACCACAGCTCTTTGCCTTCACAAAAAATACCTGAAAGCTTCAGCCTCATCTACCAACATCGTGCAAACGGACACAGGAAAATCCAAACAGGGAAGCAGGTTTGGTACTAAAGCTTGGGAAATGCTGATGAAATAAATTGGAGCAAACTCCAGAGAAGCTGAATGATGAGGGCTGGTTTACATTAATGTGTATGACTGGGGTTTCACCGACGCTCACACAAGAGCCAATTATGCAGATGGTGCATCTGGAGAAGGTTCTGGGTGGATCCAGCTCAGCCCTGACAGCCCGTCAGTCCCTCGGTGCTTCTTAATCACACCGGCAAGTTGGTACCCGCTGCTGGAGCCACATGAAAGGAGCCGCGTTTGGAGCCCCCGAGCCCAGCAGGACCCTCTGCCCGGATTCCCCATCCCAGCCCAGAAAGGCTCCACCATGGAAGCACCACCAAACACCCCACACCGGCTGTGCCCCCCCTGTTCCCAGCCCCGGGGAACCGGCTGCAGCTGCCGGCCCAGCGGGAGCACACGGGGCCCAGCCCGGTCCCAGGCGGGGGGGGCGGGGACCCCAAGGGCTGGACACCCCCAGGGGCTGCTGCGATCGCAGGGCGCTTGTTGGGGGGCAGCGAATGGGAGCCGGGAGAAAGGAGCAGAATGTCCTGGGGAGGGGAGGGTCCCCCTGCAACCCAGCAGAACGGGCTGGGGCGGGAAAACGAGCCCCCCCCCAGAGACCATCACAGCCGGGGGGGCGGGAAGGGGCCGCCCCTGAAACCCCGCGGCCGAGAAGGGGGAAAGGAGATATCCCCAACGGAAGCTCCCCAAAGCGGGGAGACGGGGGTAGAGAAGCCCCTTCAGAGCCGAGGGCGGGGAACGAGACCTGCCCCCCCATGCACCTCACAGCCGGGATGGGGGGGCCGAGCCCGGCCCGCCCGGGGCCTCCACAGCCGGGGCCTCCCCCACGCCCCTCCCCCGGGGCCTTCCCCGCTTCCCCCTCTCCACCCCCCGCTAATTCCCGCCGGGCGAACCCCCGGCCCGGCCCCACCTCCTTTCGGCATCGCGGCGATGGCGGCGGCGGCGGCGGCAACTGCAGCGAGGCGCCCCCGGCCCCGAGCGGCGACCCGGAAGCGGAAACCGCCCCACCCCCGCGCGCGCGGTGTGCAGCCCTCGCCGCCCGCTCGGTCACCACGGTCCGCTAAAGGACCCCGCCGCGAGGCAGCCCTCAGCGCCGCCTCCCCGGGTCCCTCCGCAAGGGACAGCGGGGCCGCTTCATCTCCCGGTGGGCCGCGCTTTCCGTGCTGTCCCGAGCGAGGCGGGGATGCGCACGGCGGGGCGGTTTTCTTTCAGGCACTGCGGCGGGCACCTCAGCGGGGCGGGGCCACGAGGCGTGCCGGGGGAAAAAGCCCCGCGGGTGACGTCGGTGGCGGCGACGCAGAAGCGGTGGCTGCGGCCTCGGCAGGTGAGCGGGACCGGGACCGCGACCGCCAACACGGACCGAGCTCCGGCGAGTCCCGGGAGCCGCCCTGGGACCGGGCCGGGCGATCCCGTCCGGGCGGTCCCGTTCGGGTTTTCAGCAGGAGCTGACGGAAGTTGTCGGTTCAGGGTCCCCGGGGTGGGGGAGGTGCAGCTCTCGCCTCACTTTGCTGAGGAGAAAAAAATGATTTCATGTGGAGTGGCGGATGCAGCGCTGACCTCGGGGCTACATTGGGCGAGATTTTATCTTGTTCCACTGTACTCGGCGCTGGGGAGGCCAAACCTCGAATCCTGGGTTCAGTTTTGGCCCCTTATGCCGAGAAAGGCCTTGAGGTGCTGGAGCGAGCTGAGAGAAGGGAACGGAGCTGGGGAGGGGCTGGAGCACAAGTGTGATGGGAGTGGCTGAGGGAGCTGAGGGGAGACCTTCCGGTCTCTGACCTGCCTGAAAGGAGCTTGGAGCCAGGGGGGGTCGGGCTCTGCTCCCCAGGAACAAGCGCCAGGACCAGAGGAAACGGCCTCAAGTTGCGCCAGGGGAGGCTGAGATTGGATCTGGGGAACAATTTCTTCCCCAAAGGGCTGTGGGGCATTGGAACAGGCTGCCCAGGGCAGTGGTGGAGTCACCATCCCTGGAGGGGTTTAAAAGATGTGTAGATGAGGTTCTTAGGGACATGGTTTAGTGCTCGAGTTAGGTTACGGTTTGACTTGATGATCTTTAGTGTCTGTTCCAACTAAACTGATTCTATGATTCCTTCATGAGCTCTATAAAGCTCATTTTTATCATCGAAGTGGAAAATGATAAAGGTGCACAGAAATCTTAGCAGAAACGTCTCCAACAACTGTTCTCATTTTGTTGTTTTGTTTTGTTTTTTTCCAGTAGTTCTCAGGACTTTGAAGTGCCTGCACGTTTGATTGCAGGCAAACCCTCGTTCCCTTGCCTTTTGCCTTTTTTCCGAGGCGATGCCCAAAGTGAAGCGGAGCAGGAAGCCTCCCCCGGATGGCTGGGAGCTGATTGAGCCAACACTGGACGAGCTGGATCAGAAGATGAGAGAAGGTAGAGCTGGGTGTTGGCACAGATGTGTCCCTGAAACAATCTCATCCTGAACTGCTTCAGGAAGCACAGCTTCCTCTGCAAATATAGATTGACCTTTTATATAGCTCTGTCTCCGAGTGATGCTGCAAACTGAAACTGGGCCAGTGCTGGTCACTTTTCTCTGGGTGTACGTTGGTTACCGAGCAGAGAGGTTTGGTGTACGGTTGTTACAGGACACGCCATGGCCAAAGCTCATGATGTGCATAGAGACTGGTAGTTCTTGTTTGTGCTGTTGCTCTTGTCTGATGAGCCAGGGCAGCTGTGAAGCCACTGGCCATCCCAGTGCGGGTCACCTCGTCCTCACTGCAGTTCTGTTTATGTTTTCGTTTCCTAAAAGAGCTGTTCTAGCTCGAGTCCCTTTCATTTGTATCCTTTCCCACTAAACTTGGTCTTAATCTCTGCAAGGTATTAAAGTTATGAACGTTCTTGGAATGGTTCATTGTAAAGTGATTAAGGAAATAACATTATCAGCTGAAACTGGTGTTTGTGTTCCCTCCCAGCGGAGACAGAGCCTCACGAAGGGAAGAGGAAAGTGGAATCGCTTTGGCCCATCTTCAGAATTCACCACCAGAAGACACGTTACATCTTTGATCTCTTCTATAAAAGAAAAGCCATCAGCAGAGGTGAGGAACGCAGAGGCTTTACCCTGGGCAGGGAGCAGGATGTCCAGTGGTGGTGGGAAGGGTTGGATTTCTGGGGAGGGGAGGTGGAGAGAAGGCCGGCAGCTGCCTGGCTTTAACTCCTAGTTACTACAGCTCGTAATTCCCGTTAGTGAGTCTTGTAACACTTCCCGGGAGCTACTCGTGACGGTGTCTGCTCCTCTGCAGAGCTCTATGAGTACTGCATCAAGGAAGGATACGCTGACAAAAACCTGATTGCAAAGTGGAAGAAACAGGGTTACGAGAACCTCTGCTGCCTGCGCTGTATCCAGACGCGCGACACCAACTTCGGAACCAACTGCATCTGCAGGGTCCCCAAAAGCAAACTGGAAGTGGTAAGAGTTTATCCGCTTCTTCCTCTGCGTGCCCGGCCCCTTGCAGCACCCGCTGTAACTCCTCCCAGGGCAGGGAGAGCAGAGGACGTTGCGCTGGGAATTGCCTCTACTTCTAACATTTTATATCGTTGCTGGTAGAGTCGGTATCTTGTTGGTTCTAAAGTTACTGTCAGGTTCGGCTTGTGGTTGTTTAAAGTTGTTAAAGTATGGGAAACAGCAGAAAAGCAGATGGTAGAAATGCTCCCCATGCAGCCCTGTTCCCGGCCTCGAAGCCGGAGTGCGCTGCTCTGTCTGCTCACGCGGCTCAGCTGAAATTCCCTCCTCGTGTTTCCTTTTCCAGGGGAGAATCATCGAGTGCACCCACTGTGGCTGCAGAGGCTGTTCTGGGTGAAGCCTTTTGCCATAAAACTACTTTTTGAACTCTGGACATCATCTGACACATCGGACTGCTGGTGCAGTTATAGCCACCATCTACAGGATTGGATATTTCTGTAAAACAATTAAACCAGCTACAAATTCACCTGGATCATATAGACAATGGTGGTTGTTTTGGAGTAGGTTTTGTGTAGCCGTTTATTTTAAAATAAAGTCTGCCTTCTTGAGAGCGCAGCACAATCTTCTGGCAAAACATTTATATTCCTGTTGGATGTGTTTTGGTGGGTTTGTTTGAAGGTTGTTCTACATATTGTGAGGTTGTTCTAAATGTGGGTGTTTTTTAACCAGCTTTTTCCCCCTTTTTCTCAAATAACTGAATTTAAACGGTTGTGTGGAAAGGAAATAAGACAGCTCTCAAAATTCCAGTCATGATTTAAGCTCTCCCCTGATCTCATGTAGAAGGAAGTTAAATTGCACTGGAACACTCTGCTCAGGCTTGTAAACTGGAATTAGTGTGAAGATGCAGTCAGGAATTCCAGCAATTTGTGACTGCTTGTGTGGTCAGTGCCCAGATTCGCAGAACACAAGAGAGACAAAACCAGTGCTGAGCTAAACCCCTGTAACACCTGATTTTGCTCCTCCCTTGTTTAGCACAGAGTTTGTTAAACTAGAGCTTGTCTAACCCTCTGTGGTTTAAGGAAATTGACTGAAAATGTCTTTGCTTCTCCTTCAAACAAAGGACAAGTCTTTTATTATGTAGTCACCAACAGAACTTGAGTTCATGAAAATACAAAGCAGCTTTACTACAAGACAGTTTAAGGAAGAAAGTTGCAAGTTCTTCCAGGCCAAGGAAGAGGCAGGAGCTCAGGATCCTGCTCGCTGCTACTTCTGCCCTGGCTGGTCTTGCACATCCTCTTCATTTTTGTCATCTGCAGGTTTTGCTGTTCTGTATTTTGCCCAGGGGTGGGGGGTCTCCTCTCCTGCCATTACTTTTAACCACCGATAGTAGTAGCCACGGAAACCATCGATTTTCTCCAGGTACGAGTTCTTTGACTTATACTGCAAAGAGAAAGGCAACAAAACAAGTTTGTGTTAGAAAACAAAACCAAAAAAAGGCTCAAGAAACTGTCAGCCAGACAAACCCAAAGGAAGATGATTTTGCAGAAATCTGCTTTCCCCTCCCTTACTGGCATCATCCGTGTTGCCTTCATGCTGTAACTGGTCATGGCTACCTACTCTGTCAAATTTTGGAGGGTACTGTGCCGCGAACTCCAGCTGGCGGATGATAACTTCATTGGGAGGCACCTGGTTGTTCCTCATGTCCCGCAGGATCTCTGTGAGGTACTGGTAATTCAGCTGCCTCACGGCACCAGCAATCAGGGTGCTGTAGATGTACTTGTTGGGAGTGACTCCAGACCTCTGCAAACAAAAAACGCTACAGTTAAACTTGTTTTTCTGCCAATTGACACAGGATTTGTAGAAGGAAAAGGCACAGAGGCACTTCTTACATAAGGACCAAGGCTCTCACTCCCTTCAGGGAGGTTTAAGTTGGATATTTGGAACAATTTCTTCCTGGAAAGGGGCTGTTGGGCATTGGAACAGGCTGCCCAGGGCAGTGGTGGAGTCACCATCCCTGGAGGGGTTGAACAGATGCGGAGATGAGGTTCTCAGGGACATGGGGCAGTGCCAGGGCTGGGTTAACGGTTGGACTCAATGATCCTGAGGGTCTCTTCCAACCAAAATGATTCTGTGATGTGCCAGTGCCAGCACAGCCCTTCCCATGAGCCCTCTCCTGTCTCAGCACAGACACAGGACACACACCTCAGCTGGCACCTTCCCTGCAGTTGTATATTTTTGGAATGAGAACACAACCACTCACCACAGAAACCTCAGCAGGTCTTTTTAGAAGCATTAATGCTTCACTTTGCTTCCTCTTGCAGCTTGAAACCCATGCAGCAGAGTTTGGTGTGTTATTTGTTGGGGTTTTTTTGTGTTTTGTTTGGTTTTTTTTTAATTATTATTACCTTTAAATCTGACAGTAACTGCAGTCCATCCTTCTCTTGGTGGCAAGCAATCGCCAAGTTACAAAACGTCTGGAGGTTTGGTGACAGTCCCCTCTTCACCAGAGCTGGCAGCACACTCTGCAAGACACAAGTGTTGACATCAGTTTCTATAAAGTCTCCTTGTAGCTTTCCAGATGGAGCTGAAGGTGCTAGAACAGAATGCACAGCTACTTATAAATTAACCTGAGCACTGGTTTGTGGAAAACAGCATGAGATTTGCAGTTTCTGTTGTGGATAGTGGAACAGGTCTCGCAGCGAAATGCAGGTAACGCTGGAGGCCAGGGACAAGGAGATGGTGACAGGGCAGGTGCTGAGTTTTTCCTCACCTTTGCTCCTTCTAGGTCTCCCTGTTTACTTTTCTTCCTTATTAAAGCGTTAAAGAAAGTCACGTCTACTTTCACTTTACGCTCATCTAGAAGTGCCAGCAGTGAGGACTCCGAGGGGCTCTGGGGTTCCACCAGCTCGGCCAGTAAAGTAAATGTTTTAATGTTGGGTTCTGCATTGTCCTGTTTCATTTTACTCAAGAAGCCCTCCACGTCCCCCATCAGAGCCAGGCGATGGGACGGTGTGGCCACTGTCCCCAAGGAAACCATGGCTGCGTCGGGCACCCAGGAATCCAGCAAGTTGGGCAGGTTGCAGAAATGCAGCTTTTGCTCTAGGTGCATCTGTTCCTGCTCCATCTTGTTCTGGTCTCTCCTCATCAGCGCTCCGGTTCTGCTGGGAGCTCCACCAGGGCCATCGAGAGCCTCTGGTTCTGTTTCAGCCTGATTCCTGTCTTTATTTTGTTGCTGGATCAGTTCTTTAGGCTGCACCAAACTCTCCCAAAATATTTGCTTTTCCATAGCTTCCACATCCAGCTGGACAGCAGCTGCGCTCTCTGATCCCTTCTTCCTCTGACTTTTCACCTTTTCCTTCTGCCTCCCGGCTGTGAGCCGTAGCTGGGGCGAGTTCTCACGGGCGGGTCTGAGCAGGAGTTCGGAAGCCACAACCGGATCCCCTATTCCACAGTCTCTCGCAGCGCGAAGCATCAAATTGTATGTGTGGCTGTCGGCCTTGATTCCAAGCTTAGTCATTTGTCTCCAAACCTGAAGAGAGGAAGACAAACACCAGATGTGATATTAAATAAATAACAGGAACATTTCTAGCAGGTTGTAAGCGTTTCTGTTGTGCCCAGTGTTACAGTATCTACTTGCAGATAAGGAACGAGTTTACAGCATGACAAGGTTTAGTTTACAGAACTTCTCCCAGGAGGATCTGAATTCTTCCTGCTTCATCAGCTCTGAGATGATGACGAGTGACAAATTACAACATAGAAACACTTCTTCCTTCCCGCTGCAAACGTGAGGACAAACCTGTAAGGCGTAGCGGAAGCCACTTTCGCTGTCCTTGATGCAGCTCATGAGAAGGAAGCTGAAAGTCTTGGCTGTGGGAATGTGACCCTTGTGTACGATTTCCTAAAAGAGCAGAGAGAGTGTTAAACTTCCCAGTTACCTGAACAGTCCGTCACAGCTGGTTGCTAAGCCCAACACGGCTGTCGTCTTCTGGGCATAGAGCAGCAACAAAGCACGGGGTGAACTCAGTGCTGTGAGCAGAACGATGGCTCCAGGAGAAAAAGAGCCCTGAAACACCGGTGTAGATCCCAGCTTCTCCCTGATGGGAGCTACAGGAAATTGAGGGCAGGAACAGCTGCTTCCAGACTGGCCCTTCTGAGGAGCTGCTCTAAGAGGAGCTGGGTATTGATATGTGGGTGTTTAAAATGAAGGATGGAGACAGACACAGAGCTGTGAACTCCACAAAAACTTTGTTCATTAAGTCTTTAACACACCTGACCAGAGTTTTAAGGCAAATTTCTGCAGCCTTTTATGTACTTAAGCTTAACGTTTGGTCCATACCAAGACTATTTGTTATACGAGACCAAGGATTAATGAAATATAAACATGAGACCTGTAATCACCTCTGCTGGAAATGAAATCCAAAAAGTCTAGACAATGTGGCAACTTCCAGGAGCTTTAACCAGAGCAGACTCTGCTCACACAAGAGAAGTCACATCTTTACCTTTAGTACATCCAAGCACATCCTGAGGTCGGAGCAGAGGGCACAGACCTTCAGCAGCGCATGGTACGTGATCAGGTTCAGCTCCTCATTTTTGCTCTGGAGCTGCTGCCGTAACTGCAGAGCGCTCTGCAGCCCCGAGTCCTTCCACGGGGATTCAGCACAGGCGTTGAACAGGGCTGTGTAAGTGGCCTCACTGGGAGTTAAGCCTCGTTTTTTCATCTGAGGGAAGAGAAGAAGAATTGGAACCAACTTTTAGGAAAGGAATTCTAGAATTTCTTAACTCGTTTTTAAGAGTTTCAGGTTAAGAAGATGCAAATGGTAACTAAAAGGCATTTTAGAGAAAAAGTAACATGACCAAATGCTTGAAACAGTTTTAGCTTAGAAAATGTAATGAAGGTCTGAGAGGAGAGAACGTGAACCTACATCATTGTAGAGCCTGAACGCCTTTTTCACGTAGCCAACCCTGCCACAGCCGCCAATTAGAACCGTGTAATTACTTTCTGTTGGCCGCACACACTCTTCCTTCAGCATCTGCACCTCAAACATCTCCAGAGCCTCCGCCAGCTGCAGGGAAGAGGAAAATCCACGATGAGGCAGCAACAGAATCGATTACAATAGATATTAACATGCACAGCAGTGGGCAGGTTGTGGTAGAAAGGACAGAGCACAGGATTCCTCACGAATTCTTACTTTGCTTTCTGTAAAGACACTAAGTGACAGGACAATACCGATGGGGCAAAGTTGCATTATTTTATCGATACTGTTAAACAAACCAAAGAAGCGAAGAGCCAGGACCAAACCTTATCGTCCTTGATGAGGGCTTTGCATTGCAAGAAGTACCAGTACGGGGTGTTCTTGGGCCCCCGCCGGGGTTTTCTTTCTGGTTCGTCCTCCCCCTCATCTTGAAGCTTCAAATCCTTAAACCACGACGTGGTTTTATGATAATATTTCCTGGAAGAAAATTTACTTGACAGCGTCCCGAACTCCACACCTTCATCGTCATCCTCCTCCTCCTCCTCCTCACCAACAGCTTCGGCGCAGCCGCCGCCCTCGATCTCCCTCTGGCCGCCACCGGCCGCCGTGCGGGCCGCCTGTGAGGAGCTGAGCGGCCTCCAGCCCGGCAGCGGGGATCGGAGAGGATGCGGGGGCTGCGCGGGGGCTGCCCACCGCCGGAGAGCGGAGCGGGCCCAGCGGCACGGCGGGACGAGCAGCCGCAGGGACCCCATGTGTCCCCGGTACCGGGGCGGGCACCGGCCCCGCTCCGCCCCCCTCAGCAGCGGCGCCTGCGCGGGCGGAAGGGGCGGGGCAGCGCGCGGACGGCGCTCTCTGATTGGCGGAGCCGCGCGCGCTGCCCGCTGGGCTCGGGGGTCAGCGGTGACTCCCGGCATTCCGCGGGCGGGCGGCGCGGGGCGGCGAGGAGCTGCCGCCGCCGCCTCCCCTCACCTCAGGCGCTGCCGGCGCGGAGCGGAGCGGGCAGGGCCGGGCCAGCCCGGGCCCGGCCGCCCGCTGCCCCCCCACCCCCCACCATCCCCCCCCTTCCCTCCCGCCTCCGCCGCCCCCCGGCCGCCACCATGCAGGAGCTCATCGCCAGCGTGGACCACATCAAGTTCGACCTGGAGGTGGCCGTGGAGCAGCAGCTGGGGGCGCAGCCGCTGCCCTTCCCCGGCATGGACAGTGCGTGCGGGCAGCGGGCGGAGCGGCCCCGTCCTCCCCGCGGGGCTGGGGCCGAGTCGGGGCTCCCGGCCGGGACGAGCCCGGGGGGTGGGAGGGAAGGAGGGAGGTTCCCCAGGGTCTGAGCGCCTTGTTCTGGTCTTGTCCTTAGATCCACCCAGCTCCGGCTTTCCCCGTGACACTTGTGTCTTGATCCAGGTGGTGTTCTTTCCCGCTTAATGAAAGGTGTAGTTAGTACCCAGCCAGGCGGGAAAATAAAAGTTGAGGCAGTATTGTGAATAAACATCACTTCCCTGCACAGAACATTATTTATATTTAGGGCGATGAGGCTGGTCAGGAGTCTGGAGCACAAGTGTGATGGGAGCAGCTGAGGGACCCGGGGGATTCAGCTGGAGAACAGGAGCTGAGGGGAGACCTTCTGATCTCTGAACTGCCTGAAAGGAGCTTGGAGCCGGGGGGGATCGGGCTCTGCTCCCCATGAACAAGCACCAGGACCAGAGGAAACGGCCTCAAGTTGCGCCAGGGGAGGTTGAGGTTGGATCTGGGGAGCAATTTCTCCCCGGAAAGGGCTGTGAGGCATTGGAATAGGCTGCCCAGGGCAGTGGTGGAGTCACCATCCCTGGAGGGGTTGAATGGACACGGAGATGAGGTTCTCAGGGACGTGGGTTAGTGCAGGGCTGGGTTAACGGTTGGACTCAATGATTCTGAGGGTCTCTTCCAACCAAAATGATTCTATGCTTATTTTTTTCATTCACTTTTATAGATAAGGCGTTTTGATGGCAGGGAGAATTCATCTTTGGGTATACCCATGGCCTGGTCTCTCAACCTTTTCCTTCAGTCTAATAATCTGACACAGTCTCAGGAGACTCGTAGTTTGCTGAAATTTTCTAGCCGGGCTACTAAATGTGTGTTTTAACTCTGTTGAATGTTGTGATACCTGTTGGTCAGGATCAGCAAGGGATAACACACTAATGGTTGTTTCAGGCTGTTCTGGTCAAGAAATATAAGGCGTTGTCAGGACTGTAAATGCGAGGTTCACTGACGTGATTGACTTAACAGCAGAGGAAGACCCAGTCAATAAAACCTAAATATCTGAAAAGTAAAACAAGCACCACCAGACCTCTGCAGTTTCCCCTTGGTGTCCCCCAAGAAGAACACAGATATTGGGGATGACCAGACTTGAACAAGGAGCTTAAGCAGGAAATTAAATTTCCCAAACCAAAACGCTGCTTTTCGTTTGATATTGAGGACCAGGTTGTCTTTCCAGGGAAGGAAGTATTTTAAAAGTTACCACGAAACTTTGTTAAAATTAATTATGTTTCTTTGTTCTCTCCACAGAATCAGGTGCAGCTGTCTGTGAATTTTTTTTAAAAGCGGCCTGTGGAAAAGGCAAGTAATATTTCCAATACAGTAATACTCATGGGGGTGGCGGGCGGGGGGAAGCTTGATTTTTCTAGCACTGTCTGCAGTACTTTTGTTTTCTATAAAGATGAGGGGATAACCTCATAATAGGTAGAGGATAAAACTGAAGGATGTTGGAGTAACTGCAGCAATTGTGAAAGAATGGTATTTTTTTAAGAAGCTGGGAGGTGAATAAGCAAAGCTGCCACAGGGAGCCCTTGCTATGGATGTGGCTGTATTAGTT
The DNA here is from genome assembly GCF_036013445.1 of Caloenas nicobarica. Classification (NCBI taxonomy): domain Eukaryota; kingdom Metazoa; phylum Chordata; class Aves; order Columbiformes; family Columbidae; genus Caloenas; species Caloenas nicobarica. The sequence continues at coordinate 3,546,515 of NC_088258.1, read as the reverse complement.
GCTGGGGATTGTGGTTGCCGGGATTAAGAGCTGGAGACCACATTGTGGAGCTCATTAGAGGGTAACATAAGACTTGTCCCAAGCGGCTATTGCCACTAAAGGCCAAATAATTAAGAAAAGCGATGCCCTCTGAAACCCCTCTTGCAGAGGGGAACCAAGTGTTGCTCTTGCTCTGTGTCTTCTTGCGCCGCAGATTTTAATTGTTCCTTTTTTCCGTTCTCCTTGCCCCATCCTTCCACAGGAGGCATGTGCCCGTTCCGACACATCAGCGGGGAAAAGACAGTTGTTTGCAAACACTGGCTACGAGGACTGTGCAAAAAGGGAGACCAGTGCGAGTTTCTGCACGAGTACGACATGACCAAGATGCCTGAGTGTTACTTCTACTCCAAATTTGGTAAGGGGTGTTGTAGCTCCTACTTAGCGTTCCTTGCTGGTGTGGGCGTCTGGTGAAGAGGACCCTGGTACATTCCTCTCATCCGTCTTCAGAGCATTGCAGTTCTTCTGTGTCTGATAATATTGTTAAATTGTACTTTTTCAGATCTGCTTAGTCCTTCACCTTATTATCCCTCTAAATTTGTGATGTATCATAGATATCTTTTCTCTCAAGAGCTTGTCCCTTGGGGGAAGAGGGGGGAAGTTCAAGTTTTTACTGGGTTTTACACCTTGTTTTGGGTATGAGATGAATAGGCTGAGCAGTTGGTCTTTGCATGACTCTTATTTTTTGGGGAGCTGATGAGCAGCAGAGGGCAAGGGGGTGCAAAACTTTTATGCACTTGCTTTCCAGCTCTGGAGATCTGGACATAATGAGGCAACTTGCTGTCAGGAACTTACAGTCTTGTAGGTTTCCTTGGATTGAGGTTAGTGCGCAATTTGTAGTTTCTCCACGCTTCTGGTGCACTAAATGTTTGGTTTTTGTTATCATGACTGCTCTTTCCAATTTAGTTTCCGCATTGTTTTTAAAAGCACACATAAATAATCCAGTCTGGTAGAACTTCACTCACCGGGGGTGAGTCCTTGGTGGTTTTCATCTAGGTTAAGGCAGGCAGTTGTGCCTGAACTTAAAAATGTTGGGAACAGCTTTGTGGGAGCTACGTTCCAGGTAATGTTTTGAGAGTCATTTGATCTCGAAGCTGTACAATTGACTAAGAAGTGTGTTTGCCTTTGGTACAGGGGAATGCAGTAACAAAGAATGTCCGTTTTTGCACATCGACCCGGAATCTAAGATCAAAGACTGTCCCTGGTATGACAGAGGCTTCTGTAAACATGGTATGTACATCGCAGAGTTGCTGCTTCTGTGGCTCTAAATCAAGGGTAGGGCGTTGCTATTCTTTCTTTGCATTATCTGCTTGTGCACCTGCTACTACTGAGTGCTGGGGTACGTGTATGTGGAACGTGAACCACTGAGTTTTGTGTTGCAGGTCCCCTCTGCAGACACCGGCACACTCGAAGAGTCATTTGTGTGAATTACCTTGTAGGATTCTGTCCGGAGGGGCCCACCTGTAAATTCATGCAGTGAGTATGCTTCCAGGCTTCTCCTGGGATCTTTGTCATCCCATAGGTGTCAAATGAGGCTGTTCCAGTGCTTCCTAGTGGCTTTGGAGGTTAGGCCAATGTTTGGTTTGTTGTACGGATTTGAGGATATGGGGCAGGGAGTTATTAACACCAGTAAGTGGTGACCAGGTGCCATCAGTGCGGTGGGATCACATGGGCTTTATTCCAGAAGATTTCACAGCTGGGGTGGTACACTAAGTACTGGATTGTCATTTTTGTGTATGTAATTGTTGAGCGTCAGAATGCAAAGAAAAGTGGGGAAGGGGGAGGTCTGTTTCCTATGAGCTGAATTTTAATTGGCTGCAAGTTTGTTTTGTTTCGAGTTATTTGACTGAGCTGATGGTAAAATGTTGGCATATGATTTGAGAATCAGTTTTCCTGTTTCCATCTCAACCAGCCCACGGTTTGAACTGCCAATGGGAACCACAGAGCAACCACCGCTGCCTCAACCGACACAGACCCAGCAAAAGGTACACGATTCCCCTGCCCCCCTGCACACCCGCCCTCAGAGCGTTTCCTGCGTGCTTTACCAGAGGGTGTGTTGTCCTGTGGTCAGAACTGCACACCTGGGCTCCTGGTTTGCTGGAAAGCCTTGGAGAAATAGTCACTGAATGAGGGAAACCCTTCCTATTTTACAACAGGGTGTGATATTTTTTCATAATTAAGAATTTGCAGACAAACCCTAATAAATGGCAAAGCACTGTCCTGTCCGAGTGACATTATAGTGATGAAATTCCTACAATTGCTCCAACTTTACATGGAGATTGAGTCACAGAACACTCTCACATTACATAGAAGTGCATCATACATGGTTGGGCACCAAGCTGCCAGTTTTTGTAATCTATGTGACATGTCTCAGTGGTGGCAATGATATTTTAGCAGCCTAAACCTACTCTCCAAATCTGCTTTCCGGAGAAAAGCAGGATCGCTGGGCTGCGTAAGCCTCAGTGCTCGATTTTGTCTCTCTGGTGCTCCAGCTGGCAGAGCACCCACACACACAGATCTGGAGGAAAATTGATCATTTCATATGTGGGGTGCTCCTTTTCCCTTCTTAACAAAACAACAACCAGAAAGGTCTTTATCCTTGATGCACTTAACGAGTCAGAACCCTTCTCCTAACCAACAGAGAACACCTCAAGTCATTGGAGTCATGCAGTCGCAAAATAACAACACTGGGAACAGAGGACCCCGGCCGCTGGAGCAGGTCACCTGCTACAAGGTAATTCGGAGGGGAGGGGCGAGGAGGGAGAGCAGAGGGTGGATTTAAGAAGTTCAGCGTGCACTCACCTGGACTACATTACAAAATAAAAGCTAATATTAGTTTTGTCCCATGAGTTAATTTGCTTATACTTTGCGATTTTTAGAAAGATTTTTCTTCTCTGTTTGCGTGGAAGGTCCTTGTGAGTAACAAAACTTGAATATGCAAAGACCTTTTGGTATTTCAGCTGTAAATGCACCTTGTTGCTGTCAAACCAATGAAAGAGTTATTCACTGCGGTTGCTCATCGAGGAGCATTGGTAAAACTTTTGACACAATCAAATTCCCATCTCTGTTTATTTTTCCACAAACCCCAACCTCAGCCATTAGAAAAGAGAGAACAAATCTGCCTGTCCCAAACTCCTTTGACAGTTGCATCGTGGCACATGCCAACTTCTGTGCCTTAGGTGCTTGTTTGGGTAAAAATTATCATGACTGGACAGGGATATTAAGTAGCTGAATCCATTTCACTGAAAACCTTGAATAGCTGCTTATTATTTTAGCTGCAAGTAAATGCTGTATCTGGAGAATGCTGTAGCATCAGATACTGACATTTCTCTCTGGGCTTGAATAGCTTCAAGGTGCAAAGTCATGAATGTCTTTGGACTTTTCTCTGTCTAATTCCGAGTAGCCGCTCAGGAGAGTCCCTGTGTATCTCTGATGTGGTTTATGTCACATGGAGGAGTCATGGAAGCCTCAAATATTGACATTCTCTGTGTACATTACAGCCCTTTGCTGTTTGTAACGGTGCATGGGGAGCGCTGTAATAACATGATGCCAGGTTGCTCCCAGCGCAGAAGCAGCTTCTGCTCCAATAGCCCATAAATCTTGCCCCTTGTGACGCCGTGTTTCACTTCACCCGCTAAATGCTGCGCGTTCCATACGCGGAAAAGCTTCCAAATCACAACAGTTGCCGGCTGCCTTAATAAAGGCAGCTAGAGGGGGAAAAAAAGTTGTAACCGTGTAATAATTCCTCTCTCTCTCTCTCTCTCTCTCTTCTAGTGTGGTGAAAAAGGTCATTATGCCAACAGATGCACCAAAGGACATCTGGCCTTTCTCAGTGGGCAGTGAAAGAGCAGGACGAAGAGTGCGAGCGAGCTGTTAGCACTGAGCAAAGGTTTCTGCCGAGCACTATGTCTTGAACTATTAATCAGGTTGTTTTTTAATGCCATTACTGAAAGAACTGGTCAGAGGCTGGCTGCTGCTAAGCAACATTTTTGTAATTGTCCACAACTTTTTTTTTATGTTTTAACCTTTTTAAAAATAAGATTTTTTGGCCTCCGCCTGTTTTCATTGAGCCCTGCTGAAAGGTAGATCTGAAACCAAAATAGATAAAGTGAACCCCTCATCAGTGCAGCGCTCCACGTAAACTCCAGTGTTTCTTTAAAGTGTTTTGCCGCTTCTCTTTGGAGAACCTGCAGCGTTTCAGCCCTCCCTGTGGAAGCAGGAAGACTGACTGGGAAAATTAATATTTGAAATTCCCTCCCTTCAGTGAGGAAGCAGGAATTCTGCTGTCCTGTAACTCTTAAAAAGCAAAAAGTCATGTTCCCAGGTCCAGCCTGTGGTAGTCGCTGAGCTTGTCCCAGCGGCTGACGCCTCCCGTACATCAGGCTGTAAAACTCTTGTCCACTTGCTTTATTTCTGTGTTTCTTGCTATACTGAAGGTTAGAAATTAATCTTCTGGGTGAGAACCGATCAAGGGGAGAATAAATTGGCATCTCTGTGGTTCACTAAACAATGAGGAATAATGATTGTAGGAAAAAAACCCCGCATCTGTGCTCATTTTCCATCTGCAAAAAGTGAGGAGGGAAAATGAACACGGCTGGAAGAGCTTTGTCTTGCCCCCCGCATCGTCCAGCTCACACCGAGCAGGTATTTCCATAGCCTGGAGAAAACCAAGAGGTGGAGATGTATATTCTCATGGAACACTGCTTTTAAAAGTGGTGGAGCATTCTTCTCAGAGCAATTTTTCAAGCCAAATCCCACTCATTTTGTGAGACTATTTCAAAAGGGCCAATGACAAAATGTGAATTAAAAAAAAAAAAAAAAATGCACCTACGATATGAGCCTTATTGATTCTAACCCATCTCTCATTTGCTGACTGCCTTTATACTTTGTTTTTATTGAAATGTACTGATGGAAAAAGCTGGCTGTGAATTTTTTTTTTTTTTTTTTTTTTAAGAACAAGGTAATATGCGTAGGTTAAGAGAAGCGACTGGAGCCTGTGTTGGTTTGAATGACTGGTTATTTCACTGTGGAGAGTCAGAGTCACTCAAAAGAGAAGTTTCAGGTTCAAGTGCTGATGGTGTGACAGACCATCGGACGCTTGTTGCGTCTGCAGAGGCTGAACCGCCAGATGTGCGTCTGCCAGTAACTGCGCACATGGAAAGGGAACCACAACGCTTCGGTGTGGCCACCTGTTCCCTCTAGCTCAGGGATTTATGGTCTTCATGACCTGAACGGATGTTTTCAAAGCTGAAATCCCTCCTGGCACCACTGAAGCTCCCAAGAGATTCTTTATATCCTTGAAAAAGTGTGGTTTTTTTCTCTCTCCTGATCAGAAAGGACACTGCGGGGTATATCAGGGTGTCCAGCCACAGTTAAAGGGTCAGCAGGTCGTGGGGTAACAGGGTGTTGTGCTTCTTTCGATGGGTGCACATCAGCTGGGGCCAAACCCCCAGATGCTCCTTCACACTGCATTTGTGCACGTAGCATCCCCTGCAAAACTTCCCTGCTGCATTTCGGTCAAAAAGCAAAGTTTTCCTTCAGTTTAACTTCATGGACCTTTCTTTGTTGTTTTTGTTGGGTTTGTGTGTTGTGGGTTTGTTTTTTTTTTTTTTAACCGTATACCCATTCAGAATAACCTTCCAGATTCTTTTAGTATGGAAGTAGGTAGAGTTCTTACAGAAATGGGTTATCAGAGGTGAGAACAATTACAATCCTGGTGACAGAATGAGAGTTACAGACCTTACAGCTAAACCAATGCTGCCCAAGGCCTCTGCCACGATGGAAAACTGTGCAGTACCCACAGTCCCCAGGTGACAGCCTGAATCACAAACACGTGGCCACACCAAAAAGCCTCTTAAAGCGCAGATACTGTTCTTCCCAATCTAAATATTATATCCTTGCAGCTAGTTGTCCAACTATACAAAAGCACCATTGAGAAGCAATTCAGTGCTTTTTACTTTTATCTAACAGCTAAAGAGGAATCAATGGGAATTAGTTTCCCCAGTTGACAATGCTTTCCCAGTCAACCCTGAATTTTTCCTCGAGGGGTGAAAACAACCTCACTTGCAGAGTACAATTAACGGTACAATTAAGTCAGTTATGAGAGTGTCAGTAAGTGTAAAGTGTGCACACTTTATTATTGGTCATAATAGTACAGGTTTTAACGTGAATAGTTCTGACGTCGTTTGTCAGGGCAACTGTTCCAGTAGCCAGGTCTGCTCAAGAGCTGCACCTTCATGCTTCAGTGGTACCTCCTGTGGCGGTCGTGCTCTGTATCAAAACAAGTTAATTTTACTGAAGTCACAAGCAAAAATCACCACACCTGAAAATACAGTAAAGAAAACACTCTAAAGAAGCCTGAATTTGTAGTATTTAAGTACTGTGAGGTCAGACAGGGACAACATCTAAGCTTCCTTCATCACCAGGAAAATCTCGGCCATCTGATAACGTACTACAAGCATTCGAGTTCTCTGTGGCTACAAGAAGTCTGCTTGCCCACAGTCCTGGATTCAAGCAGCAACGGTTAGTGCTGTCTTTCATTTTATTTCTAAAAGCAGCAGCAGATTGTTTCTATATCCTCCCAGCTGCACTATGCACATTCAGCCCTCCTGCTTTTACTTACTGATGTGACTGTAGCTCCAGATGTAGCTGACGAGAACATAACTAGCGAGTAACATGGAGATGCCACCCAGGCCACCCTTCCTGACGTTGATGTATTTATTGTAGTATCTGTCGTAACCTGGGGAGGAGAAAAGTTTTCACGGCGGCCAGATGAGCTGCGTGTTTTTCTGTGTCAGAAAGAAGCAGCCCCGTTTCACAGGACTTGAGGAAATTGTTTCTAAGGAAACATCTTAGGGGCTCAGACGCAAGACTGAGAGACAAGACAACCTGTGTGGTAGTTGGGCAAAGTGAGCTCAAGTTAATAGCACTAAGCTTTAAAAAAATTTTTAAAAAGCCGTTTTATGATTTTCCCCTAAACATTATTGTGACTTCCATGAACTCAAGCCCTTTTAGAATTATCTAATTGTTTCATACTAATATATATACATTATGCAGACGCTGGCATTTGATCTCTTGAGTTTAAATCTACCTGAATGCTGTATCTGTATCTACAGCAAAGGGCATTGCTCAAAACTTTTGCCAAGTGATCTATCTATAAAAGCCCTGTGTTCCTTCTTACCATCTTTAGGGATCAATTACCTTTTTTTTTTTAAAATTTACTTGTGATGTTGGGAAACCTTAAGATTTTCAACAAATAGGTTCTGCAGTCATAAGTAAGGTCACTGTATTTTCCTTTTTTAAAGACAGAATAATGAAAACAAACCTCTGTTGGATAAAGCCAATACCAGTAACAAATTTACAGATGGGAGAACAAGCCGCTACAGGCGGCAACTTCTTGGGAAAGCAAAAAACCGCCCTGAAACCACCTTTGTACCTCCAGACCTCCCCCCACTGCCAGCCAAGGGCCGCTCCAGCAGCCAGAGATGCTCACGCCCCGATGTGTCCCGCTCCGACCGGAGAAAGGACTCGCCCCCCGGGCCCTCCCCGGCCCCACCGCCCCCTCAGCCCTCACCTCTCCGCACGGCCCCCACGATGCCGCCGGGGGTGTAGTCCCTCATGGCCAGCCAGGTGGGCAGCTGGCCCAGCTTCACGTCCATCAGTTTCATGTCCTTGAGGGGAACTGCGGGACAGAGAGAGAGAGACGGGCCGGTCAGAGGGGCGGGAGGGCGGGGGCCGGGTCACCTTGTCCCGCCGCACTCACCCGGCGGCTGCGCCATGTTGCCGCTGCTGCTCTGCGCCGCCGCGGGGGACGCCGGGAAGGGACGCGCCGCTGAGGCTCATGGGAGGAAGGTCAGGAGGAAACCCGGATGTTGGGCGGGTGGGGAAGGGCTGGCGCCATGTTGGGCGGGTCGCACCTCTTCTTCAACCCCCCCGACCCCCCGACCAGGGCGGCCCCGCTGGGGAGCTGTTGGCCCCGGTGTCGCCTTGTCCCCGTCCTATCTCATCACTGGGGAGGGGCGGTTCCCCAGTTGCCACAGGTGCTGCGTTGTGGCCGGTCACTGCTGGTTTGGGCCTCTCATGCCAAGAAAGGCCTTGAGGTGCTGGAGCGAGTTGAGAGAAGGGAACGGAGCTGGTGAGGGGCTGGAGCACAAGTGTGATGGGAGCGGCTGAGGGACCCGGGGGTTCAGCTGGAGAACAGGAGCTGAGGGGAGACCTTCTGATCTCTGACCTGCCTGAAAGGAGCTTGGAGCGTCGAGGGAGTTGGTCTCTTCTCCCAGGTAACAAGCAACAGGAGAGAGGAAATGGCCTCAAGTTGCACCAAGGGAGGTTTAGATTGGATATTGGAAAAAATTTATTTATGGAAAGGGCTGTTGGTCATTGGAACAGGCTGCCCAGGGCAGTGGTGGAGTCACCATCCCTGGAGGGGTTGGACAGACAGAGATGAGGTTCTCAGGGACACGGGGCAGTGCCAGGGGTGGGTTATGGTTGGACTCGATGATCATAAAGTACTTTTCCAGCCCAAATGTTTGTGTGATTCTGTGTGTGTGGGCCCTGCCAGCCCGGCAGCCTGTGGGGCTGGAGCATCCTGAGGGGTTTTCCCTCCCTGTCCCGCTCCCACAAGTCTCAGTGTCCAGGACCCTCATCAGGAGACGCTGGCCCAGTGACACCGGATGGCTCGTGCAGGGCGTCCTGCGCTGTCCCAGGCCCTGCCCACACCTGGCTCCATCCCCGCCGTGCGCTGAGCGGTGTCCGGTGCCAGTGCTTGCCAGAGCTGCAGAGGTGAAGCCTCTGAAAAGAGCAGAGAGAAAAATTCACACGTCTTCATCAGCATCATCACGAGACTCATCAGTCTGCTGGGGGCTGCTGTCCCACGGGTGAACCATTTCCAGTGTGCTCTGAAGACACTGCAACTCTTTAACACTGTAAATGTGCATTCAGAGATAGTACACACTGCAACATACATTTAAATTTGTGAGCTTGTAATGTAAGAAGTGAGGGCTTCTCAGACCTCTTCCAGGGGTCACCTGCCTTCTTTTGTCTTCTCAGGTGGCTTCCAGGCAAGAGGAGGAATGTTAGGCTGTATTTTTCACAGGGATTAGGTGACAGACGAATAACGTATCGTGTGGTCCCATTTCAGTGCCCACTCGGGGTTTTTCCTTGTGGAAATATACCATGTTTTATTACAGCTCCTCTGCAAGGATGGCAAAGGCAAAAGGAGAGGCTGGGCCTTGGTCTGTGGTGGAAATAAACCTGCGTAACCAGAGCGGTGGAAGTGGTCATGTGCAGATGAAGACAACTTCTGTCTTCCTACAGTAGGAAAGAGCCACCCAGATTTATTTCAGCTTCCATTTCAGGGGGATTTAGCACCTGTAGGCCCCCAGAATTGCCACCCTGGGCAGATAAAACACCTGCAGGGCTGGCCGTGGTGGGACAAGGAGCTTTACAAGGGACAGGACTCCAGGAGGTGTCACTCGCACTTAGCAGAACACAGCTGCGGGGAAGATGCTCTCCAGCAGCCTGACCTCTAGAGGCTTTAAATCCTGTCATTCGGGTTCATAAAACAGTGTCGGGTTTTGTTGTTGTTGATCGTGCTGAATCTGGAAAGCGAAGTGATGCAGCAGTAACGCGGGAGCAGCCATCGGCTTCCGATAGCTCAGCCAGGACCCTGGATTCCCTGGAAATTAAATCTCTGTCCCATAGCAGGCTGTTCGAACTGATCGGAGGTGATAAAGATGAAATCAAGGATGCTGAAGGGGACCCGCAGGGCTACAGAAACACTGATCTCTGCAGCTTTTACTTCTCTTATGTCCCAGGATCTTGTTCCACACTCCTTCCTCCGGCCACTGCAGGATTCCTGTGTTATAAACTGTCGGGTTTGTGTTACCTGGTATTAAATGAGTCGAGGTACGGGAACCTCTGTTGTCTCCAGAAATACGGTACCTGGAACGCGTCTTACTCGGAGGCTGCTCTCCATGTCCAGCTTCACCCACTATTTTACTGACATTAATTTATTTACATTGAACAGTGCTCTCCCATAACATGAAAAGCAGAGGAATAGATTACCACCTGCCTTTTGTTTTGTTTATTTGTTTGTTTGGTTTTTCTTCTTATTAACAGAAAGTAGAATCAGGAAAGCATAGTGTGCTGATCGCTTGGGGAGAGGGTTCCAAATTTAGTCCCTGTTAAATGGGTTTAAAGTCGCCTTATTAAATTAGCCTTTATTTTATTATTGGACTTTACCGGTAACTGTCATTTTATTGCTGAAGTATCCTCTGATGAACTGCGATGTGGCCTTTTTACAGCACTTGCATAAAAACGTGCTTCAAACTTCCCTCATTCTTGCAAGGCAACCTGTTGTTTTAAACAGGATTACTCATGCAAGGCAGATTAATTCACCACTAGGAAAAAAGCCGGCGGCAGGTGCCTCATTTTAAGGAGTTCCCTGCAGAGCAGAAGAGCACGTGGAGTCACTCAGACTTCTTATAGCAAGGTCTGGGGAGATTTAATTTGTTAAGGTAGGAATGGGAGGGCATTAAAAGGATAAATTTCCAGTGCAATAGGGACAGCAGCGACCTAAACCTTGGCCTGGTAGTGTAAGAGAAGAACAGCTCTGTTGTTTTTGTGCCATCTTAATCCTGAACCCAGCAGGATGAGCTAAACGGTCCCGATGTGCTGGAGGTTTTGCAGGACGCATTTCATCCCTTTGCCTTGTGCTGCTGGCCAAAATTCAGGGTCTTGTTGGGCTGGAGGAGAAATGATGAAGAAAGGTATTTCTGATGTATTTCTGTTCGCTTCCAAGCGTGCTCACCGCCCGTCTTTCCTGAGCACAGAAGCCATCGCGCAGTTGAAAGCCGGTTTTCCTCGCTGCAGACCTGCTCCAGGCAGCAACGTGACCCCAAATCCCTGTTTCTTGTATTCAGTCCAGGTTTTCTATCAATGATTGTTCAGGCTGTTTGAAGTTTCCGTTCCCCGCCTGTTTCCATCCTCTTTCTGTCTCCTCCTCCACCTGAACTGTATTGTCCATCCACACGTAACCTTCTTTTAATATCCTGCCCAAAACTGTCCTCCCAGAGCCTTCAGGTACTTGAGCAATTTTACATTGTGGGTGGAAATACATTTAATATCTCCTTCAGCTACTCTAAATAAAAGAATGCAGTTAAACCTACTAGTTTCAAGAAGGTTTAACCCAACCTATAAAAATAAAAGCCTAATGGAGTGTTGCCCTGAGGTTTTCATCTTACTGAAGCCTCCTCTAGAAAATGCTGTGAAGTTTATAAGCAATGGCATGGAAATAATAGGGAGTGCATCATTCAAAACACCCCAAGTATTTTGCAAGAAATGTCAATATATAGAAGTTTCCTTTTTCCGGTAGGGGCTGTAACACATAACATTGCAGGTTTTGGTCTGAAGATTTAATTATGGACTGAAAAGTTAAGTAACACTCTTCATTAAAGGTGCTGAAAAGAAGGAAAAAGCATCACACAACCTCCCTCCAACTGTAGGATCTTAGAGGCTGGGCTCATTTTGTCATTCTCTGCGCCACCCTTTGAAGACCTGGGGTCTCACCGAGGCCTGGGGTGGGTGACACTACGGTGACGTGCAGACACAGCGTCCGTCGGTGTGTGAAGCAGCACAGAGCGGCCTTCGAGAAGGTCAAGAGACGAGGATTTACCTAACTGATCGTGACAAAGCACCCGCTGCTTTTAATAAAGGCTCAAACCTGCCTGAGCGGACAGATAAGGTTCTGAAATGTGTGGTTTGGCATAAGATGCTTCTTGGCTCCTAAACACTTATTTCAGTCCGATGTTTTCCCACCAGCACAGGTTAAGCAGCAACAGCCATCGAGGAGAAAGAGAAATCACGAGCTACCAGCACTCCCAGAAGTTCAACGGAGAGGTGGATATTTTATCAACCAGTAATTTGGGAGAAAAGTTACGGTCCCAGGTAGCTGGATCCAATCTGTGATTTTTTACTTGTGTGAACAGCTGGATGTGCTGAGAGCAGTGCAGCTGCCCCGTGTAGGTCTCAACCTCATTCATCAAAAAAAATGTGCTCATAAGTGGAAACCAGACTCCCGAGCTGAATCGGATGAGAAAGGGGAGTGGAGTTTGGAATCTCTTCCACAGCCAGACTTCCTCAGGAAAATGGTGAAGTGCCTTGCAGAGATGATAATAATACCTGGGGATGGACCCAGCAAAAGCAGTTGAGAGAATTAACCTCTGATTGTAAGCGGATTGCTCGCTCTGTGTTATTGCACAGCCGTTTTCCTTAGTCAACCTCAAAACACTTTACAAAGGAGATCGCTTACCAATGATTAGTGGTTTAGCATGTACACAGTTCTTTTCTCCTCCACAGCACTTGAGTATTGATGCATTTTCGTGCTCCTATGATAAAATGCGTAAGGTAATGTTATGATTATCTTTTCAAGCAGAGAAATTTGAGCCCTGTGTTTAGGACTGGGGAGGGGGAATTCCTCCCTCCTCCTGGTCCCATCCTGCTTGGCCTTTCCTTGTACCTGGTGTCAGTTGCAAAAGTACCTTATTTTGTAGGTTTTTGGTCAGCCTGCTGGTTAGCTAAATATATACCTGTGGGGAGATAATTACACTCTACCAGTAGTAAAGTGTAGTAAAATAATTTACATTAATTTAAAACACTTGCAAAACCAAAGCAGGCATTTTCTCTAAGATAAACCTGCTGCAGCGACAGCTGTACCTGAGACTGCCTGCTTCCCTTAGACAAACAGAAAATAAAACCAGGCACCAGTAAAAACCAGTTTCTTCGTACTAAAAAGAGGGAAGACACGTACCCACTGGGAAAGCCATGGTGGTGTCAGTCCAGACGGGCAGACATGAACATGTTTTCCAGCTGTGGAAGCAGATCTGCGTTCCTGAGCTGGAGAAGATCGGTGTGATGGATCCCATCTTATCAATGTGTCTGTTTGGGACGTTATCACTTGCACAGCCCTGTGGAGATGCCCGTTGCCGTTGCTTTCTGCAGGTTGCTTAACCTGTGATACTGAGAAAACACAGAATCACGGAATCATTTTGGTTGGAAAAAGACCCTCGAGGTCATCGAGTCCAACTGTTACCCCACCCCTGGCACTAACCCATGTCCCTGAGAACCTCATCTCTGTCTGTTCAACCCCTCCAGGGATGGTGACTCCACCACTGCCCTGGGCAGCCTGTTCCAATGCCCCACAGCCCTTTCCAGGAAGAAATTGTTCCCAATATCCATCTAAACCTCTCCTGGTGCAACCTGAAGCCGTTTCCTCTTGTCCTGTCGCTTGTCCCTTGGGAGCAGAGACAAACACCCTCCATGCTCCAACCTCCTTTCATCAGACTGAAGGACGTGCTCAGGAGCCAAGAAGCACTAACTACTGTTTCATTTAGACCTCATTTTTTTTACCAGTGGGTGAGCTCAGCATCTTCTTAGAAGACCCAAAGGACTCAGGAGGTTTGTGGGGCTGCGATGGGGGAGCCACAGCTCAGCCCCCACCAGCACTTTGTCTCTCCCTGCATACATAACCCAGGCTTTCCAGTTTGGGAATCGCACACCCAGGGATTCAGAGCGTACCTCTTGCTCCAGCCGGTAGATCACCGTTGCAGGATTCAGGGCTGTGTTTGATTAGTTAGTGAGTGATTTGGTAAAATACCTGCTCCTCCATCTGTTCTCCCTTTCTCCCGTGCTTCTCCGTGGTGCAGTGTGGATACATACGTGTTTATTCGCATCATTCTCCCCCAGCACGTAGCTGATTTTTTTATTGTCATACTTCACTCACAAACGAGCGATGCTTTGCACCCCCTCCCCAGCTTTGCCCCAGATCAAATTCAAGCTTTTTGCAAGGTAGCGAAAGTGGGATAACAGCTCCATCTAATCAGGCTTGCCCAGCGGCCATGTTATCCTATATGCTTGGCAAGAAAAGAGCTTAAAGCCAGGGTGAGAAAGACATTCCCCTCTAAAGATCAGCGAAGAGTCGGGTGGGATTTCAGCCACGCGCCTCTGACGTTCGAGCAGCGCCCATGGGCTCCCCCTTTGCTCATCTCTCTCCTGCCCCACAGCGTGAACCGGGGGGGACCGCGGCGACAGGGACGGGGCAGCCAAGCTGCAGCAGGAAGTATAAATATATTTTATTTCAGGGTGACCTTTAACAGGTGTGGATTTACTGATGGGGAGGGGAGAGGGAAGTACGTGAGGGATTAAGGGGACTTTACCCTCCCTCCACTTTAAGCACCAGCTTGCACAGCATTCCGGTGCTGCGAGATGCAATTTTGTGGCCGTGTGGCTTTATATCTTCTGCTTCCCTCAGTTCTCGTCAGGGTCATGGCTGCCCGTGGTCTTTAACAGCGCTGGGGATTCAGGAGATAGAATATTTCTTGCGGAGACAAGACATGCTGTACTGCCGGGTATCTCAGATATAAACCTGGAGTGTGAGGCAGGGGAGAAAAATCATCCTCTTTTCTGCAAAAATTAGGATTTAACCTGCAGTGGAAGTGCAGAATTCAAGGAAACACAAGGTGTTTAGTACATTCCCTGGGTGACTTTGCCTGGAGATCTTCCTTTCTTGTCCCAGCGCTGCCGTGCGCTGCTGAGCAGCTGCTCTCCTCGAACCCAGTGTCTGCTGCATTTCGGTGATGGATTAAGGCAACTCTCCATTTTCCTTATTCCTCTCCGAGGGGAGTTGTTGAGTTTAATTAATTACATTTCGTAAAACATGATGAGATTCTTGGATGATGAATGCTACACAAATGTAGAGTACTTTTTAATGAGCACCGCATGACGGCTGCAACAAAATGCTTGTTTAATCAGACCGATCTGAGCTGCAAAAAATCCTCACCCTGCTGCTATCAAACAGAAGTGTTGCCAAGCACTTTGTCTTCCATGGGCTATTTGTTTTGAGGGTCCCAAGGCGTTTTTCAAAACTTTTACCAAAATAAAAAGGCAAGGAGTATATGTATGTATCAGTGTTTTATAAATCTTCCCCTTTGTGTATGTGGCTTAGATTATCTAACAATACCGCTTTGCGATAGGGAAGGATGAGTTAACGGTGTGGCTGGATGTCACGGCTGCGTGGCAGGGGTCTGTACACCTGCTCTGGTTTTGCCTGGCCGTGTCAGGCACCAGAGTTCTGGCACCGTATATTTTGTGTTTTACAAGTTTCCTGCAGCTGTGGGTATGTGAAATCAGCCTGGCTGCAGCTTCTCTGGTCCTCCCTCCTGAGGAAACGAGGTTAAAATAAAGTCTGGATATGTCTGTCTGTGTTACACACTATGATGTAAGCCTGCTCACAGAACTAAAGGTAGTTTCCGTAATGAAAATTGCAGCCTGCTGTAATTGCAAGCAGAGCGCTGTTTCTTTTGCTGAGGTTCGGTCAAGGAAAAAGAAAAGAGAGCTATTTCTTGGGCTGAAAGAACTGCCTGGGGCTACACAGTGGCTAGAACTTCTGCTGTGCTCTTCCTCCAGAAGGCTGTTTCTGTTAGCGGAATGCTGAAGTGTCAGATCACCAGCAAACAGAGGAGAGATACGACTTGAAGAAGCACTAAAGCAGAGCCTGGAAGAAGCAGCCGATAGATTTCCATCCCATGATGACACAGCCCAGCCCTACCCAGCCCTTGGGATGCAAAGGTGCACTCTGCAGAGATTGAAACGGTTAGAGCCCCTGGTACTTCATCTGCACTACCATTTCCTTAAAGCTGCTGCATTGCAAAATTGGGCTCTTTTGGACTTTTTATAATCTCTGCTTCTTTTGGTCAGCTGGAGTTTTCTTTAAAGGGGAGAAGAAGAGGAGGAGAATGGCCTCTGTGCAGATATTGCCTGGCTGTGCTGGGAAGGAAAAAGAAGGCAGAAGAAATGAGCTGTTGAACCCATGGTGAGATGAGAAGAATGAGTGAGACATTTTAGGGAATAACCAACCAATCAACCAATCTCACAAGCAATTTGTCTTTCCTCATTATAAAGCAACACCACAGTGGGAGAAACGTAGGGCCATTCTTCAGAAGATTTATTGCCCTGTAGCATCTGCATGAAAAAACTCTAAGTGCTGAGCAGAGCAGGAAATTGGAAGTAGATTGCACAACCTGCAATTCAACAAAGTTCTTGGACCTTCTGTGCAAAGAGAGTGCTGGAGTTTCAAAGCTGCTTCTTGCTTGTAAAGCTCTCTCAGTCCTGGGAGAATAATCTGTGTAGGTTTGGTTGGAGCTGATGGAGGCTTTGTCATTTTTATGGTTGGACTCGGTGATTGTAAGGGTCTCTTCTAACCCAAATGATTCTATGGTCTAGATAATAAGAGCATCCCACAGCGCTGCTCTAACCAGTACAGAGGAAAATATCTCCCAGTGCTGTGATGGATCCAAGTGTGTCTAAGATTAGAGAACCAAGCACTTTTGGAGTTTACGGGACCTCTGACAAGAGAGGGGTGCTTGTGTTCCCTGCCTGTGAACGTATCTCTGTACAGCCCTCTGTATGTACAGCATTTTCTCAGAAACCAGCCTCAGGGACAATTATACATTAATAGCTACTTCTTTCAGAAGCAGCCAGCCCTGCTCCTGAGAAACAGCTATTTTCAGGCAGTCTTGTTCCTGAGGAACTGCTATTTTTAGTGAGTTCTATTTCTGAGGAAAAAAAAAAAAAAAAGAAGCAGCCATTTCTGTATCCCTCCACCATGGCCCAGACCCACTGGCTGTGGTTGACTTGCATTTTGCAATAAACATTTCCTCTTCACGTCTCAGTAGCCTGAAGAAAGTGGTTCTCCAGCCATTACAGAGAGCAGCAATTTGAGCTGGGGCTAATTACGCAGGGAGGGCTTGTGGGATGCAAAGCCACGCTCACATACTATAGATTCCATTAGAACGAGCAGGGAGATGTAATGGGGCTCTCCTGGGAGATGCAGGACTTTTAGATACCTAATTTGGAAGTCCGTTCTGGTATCCATTTTCAACATCCCAAGAGAAATGATTAATCCTGTACTCCGGGTTTCTCTGAATCAGTTTGTAGCTGTAGTAAATATGGACTGAATATGATAACGTCATTGATGCGATGGGTAAGTGACTGGAGGCAAGAGCAGTTCAGGTTTTGTGGCCGTTAACTCGCTGTGCACAGTCATCTGGCAGAGACTTCGACTCAGGACTCTGCAGCTGAGATAAAAGAGGGTCTGTCAGAGCTGAGGAATGTGATGTTTTGCAATGTAAGTCTATAATATGCTGAAGGCCCCGTAAAGGCACCCCAGCAATGCTGTGTTCTCATTCCTGCAGCATCCCAACAGCATAGACCTGGAGATCTTCCATATGTTCTTGTGGCTGTGGCGTTTCAAGGGGCATTTGGTAGATGCAACCACATGAAAATTCCGGTAATATCTTATCCTCAGATTTAATGCAAACATTCGTGTCCTGACACAAGGGTGAAGTGATTCTCACCATGCTGAAGCTGTCCTGAATTTCAGCAGAGCCCATGCA
Source organism: Caloenas nicobarica (assembly GCF_036013445.1). Classification (NCBI taxonomy): domain Eukaryota; kingdom Metazoa; phylum Chordata; class Aves; order Columbiformes; family Columbidae; genus Caloenas; species Caloenas nicobarica. The sequence goes on along the minus strand of NC_088258.1, from coordinate 3,529,029 downwards.
AAGTTCATCTCGGGTGTGTTATGATTTCTTCCCTGCAGCTACTTCTGCCTCTAGCAGGTGTGTGGCTGAAGGTAACAGGTTTGGATAACAGTGGCAGCAGCAAAGAACATGCACTTGAACCATGTCTTGGCAGGTTTGTATATAGAATTATACAACCCTAGAATCATTTTGGTTGGAAAAGACCCTCAAGATCATTGAGTCCAACCGTTACCCCACCCCTGGCACTGCCTCATGTCCCTGAGAACCTCATCTCCGTCTGTCCAACCCCTCCAGGGATGGTGACTCCACCACTGCCCTGGGCAGCCTGTTCCAATGCCCCACAGCCCTTTAATGCAGAAATTGTTCCCAATATCCAAGGCTGTTTCCTCTCACCCTTATTGCTTGCTATATCTTACACGAGTAGGTCTTTCCTTGGCAGGGTGTTGCTATCTGGATTCAACAGAATCAGCAGTTTTAGTCTTTGAACAGTCTCACGGTAATATTGAAAAAAAATCCGCCCATCTTTGTTCTGGCACCGTTTGCTCAGGGGCTGCTCTCCAAAGACTCTGGGGTGTGTGTGTGGTCTGAAGGTCACTTTTTCTCAGAGAGAGGCTCTTCTTTGCTGTCTGATTGAGAAGGGGAGGCTGTTAGCGGTTCAGCGTTGTAAGCAGTTTCCCTCTGCTCTTGTGCACGCAATACTGATGAACTTGGTCCCTAAGTGAAAATCAGTTATCTTGGTTTTAACTCTCTGCAAGAGACGAACTTGGTTCTGTTTGTCCTACAAAACCAGACACTCCCCCTGCCCTTCTTTTTTTAAAAAATATTCCTCATATCCTCCCATCTCCAGGAAAACTCATTATCTTTGGACAGTTTCTTGAAACCCAATTGCCTTTATATTCTGGTCAGAAGCAGAGCATTGTTCAAAGTGCGAGCGAGTCGTGGCTGCTTTTATCACAATGAGAGCCCATCATTGGCGCTTTTCCCTTTTTACTGCTTCACTAGAGAAAGGCAGGCGAAAAATGGGACAGAAATCTAGGAAATGAAGGGTAATTTACAGTTCACAAAGGAGCGGTAAAAATTAATTAGCTGTCTGAGGATCCATTCCAACCTGGGCCATGGAGCTGGTGCCAGCTCTTTGCGTCGCATAAACTGTCTGTGCGGCACTGGGCTGCGGAGATCGGGCTTGTGCTGTGAAATTAAGGCTCTTTGCTGAGGCAGGGGAGCTTTGGGGCATGCAAAATGTGTACGCGCACCTAATTTGGTGTGCCGAGGAGACACGATGGTGCATATAACTCAGGTCATTACATGCTCAACTGGCTACTTCTGACGCTCACTATTAGTTGTCACAGTAACTGCTCCTGTACATTACGGATGCAGTTATCCACATAATTTAACACCGAGCACCTTTGAAAATCCAGGCCTGATTCCTCCTCCTTTTCCATGTCGATGTCTGCATGAATGAAACACACAACACACCATGTCCATATGGTCCAATTCCAAAAGGGGACAGAGTCCCAGAGGGACCAGAGAGGCGACAAGATGCTGGCCCAGCTGGGCAATGGGCCAGTTCGGTCCTGCTGCGGGATGCAGGAACTGAGCAGCTCCAGCATCTCGCCAGTCGTGTTGTCAGCCCTCCAGTCAAGCCTGAGATCCCCACCTGGAGAAAGAACTTCACAAATCAGAAATGTCCTAAATTGGATCCTTTTTTGGTGCATAATTTTCAAAACTGTAATTTCCATTTGAGAACTATTTGTCCTGATCCTGAGCGTCAGCTGAACTCATTTTTTTCCCCTGTAGTTTAATTTAGGCAGCAGATGCCATCAGAATGTTAATGCCTTCTTAATTCTCACCTACATGCTTTTATTCTTATTAATTTGTTATCTGGGGCTTTAATATTCTATTTTTTTTCCTACTTTGATCAGTTGAAATAATTTGATGGCAGCATTTCAACAGGGCTTGCAACGGGAAAGTGTGTAATGGTGCATCACCAATGTATGTTGCTGTGTATCCTGCAGCGTGCTCAGCTGTTGAACTGCGAGAGCATGAATCATGTGATGTTTTTAGGTGATTATAGATGAGACCTCACTTATCCCTGCTGTGAATAACGAGAAAGGGAACAAGTTTAAAGGCTGGTTTCCATAGTTCAGGATTTTGCCCAGTGCAGTCTAAGGGGTGGCAATCCAGGAGTGTGATCCCAGCCCATGGAAGTGGATCAGCACCAGTGCGGCCAGCAGGACCAGGGCAGTGACCGTCATCCTGGACTGGGCACTGGGGAGGCCAGACCTTGAATCCTGGGGTCAGTTTTGGGTCCCTCACAACAAGAGAGACCTTGAGGTGCTGGAGCGAGTTGAGAGAAGGGAACGGGGCTGGGGAAGGGGCTGGAGCACAAGTGTGATGGGAGCGGCTGAGGGACCCGGGGGTTCAGCTGGAGAACAGGAGCTGAGGGGAGACCTTCTGATCTCTGACCTGCCTGAAAGGAGCTTGGAGCCAGGGGGGGTCGGGCTCTGCTCCCCAGGAACAAGCGCCAGGACCAGAGGAAACGGCCTCAAGTTGCGCCAGGGGAGGTTGAGGTTGGATCTGGGGAACAATTTCTTGTCGGAAAGGGCTGTGGGGCATTGGAACAGGCTGCCCAGGGCAGTGCTGGAGTCACCATCCCTGGAGGGGTTGAACTGACATATGGATGAAGATCTTGGGGACATGGGTTAGTGCTAGATTCAGGTTATGGCTGGACTCAATGATCTTAAGGGTCTCTTCTAACCAAAATGATTCTATGATTCTGTGCATGGGGATATAACAGACTGTTACGAATAACTGCGGGTTTTTGCACAGGGTCTGTGCTCCAAGCCGGGCAAAGTCTATCCAGTACTCTGTGCTCGGAAGTCTGGATTGTGTTTGTTGGAGCACAGCGACTCCAGATCAGAGCTTGCTTGTGTCCAGGCAGCCTGAAGGGCGACTGAAATGGTAATGAGCTTGGGAAAGAAATCTCCACATTCAGACCAAAGACTGCATAAGGCAGGGGCTGGGTAACAGCTGCATTCAGCAGTTTGGTGGGAAAAAATCTGAGTAGGGTGAAACGGTGGTTTTCATTTGGGCAGATGTAGTCCATCTGCTGCTGGGATCAGCGATGGGACAGCATCCTCTGGAAAGCTGGGATTAAGATACACAAGCATTGCGTGCAAATTAGGCATCAGATTATGCACACGAGAATCAGGATGGGTCTTCTGGTATTTTGGTTGGCTTCCAAGTTCGGATTTGAAGTCCTTTCTTTCTGGTGCATGAAGGCAGCAGCTGATGTGCTTGTGCCTCAAAAGATGCTTCTGCCCCTGACATCTGGATTCCAGCACGACCGGGTGCGGTGGCAGCCACACACTCAGCACAAGCTGTCCCCAGTCCCTCCCTGCTTCCCTCCACAGGAAAGTGGATCCTTCTGCAAACCAGCCCCAGCTTGGACAGAGACACCAGAGGAAAAAGTTTCAGAGGTCCTTCCACAGGCTCTGCCCTGTCCATCACCCTTGAAACTCAGTCCCATTAAGAGCCGATAGCTTTTTGGCTGATGGGAACTGCTGCATGACACATCGGATATCGTGTATAGGACTTGAAGAGGTCGATGAGAATTATCTGAATCATTCATTACCCGGTGGAGTAGGTGAGGGACTGCTGTGGTCCTTATCCTTTTAGTGAAGGATGCTCAAGCACAAAAAGGTTGAGAGATTTAATGAAGCTCCCTAAAGGAGGAAGCATCAGATCTCAGAAGCAGTGCTGGGTCCCATGCTCAGACAATTATTCTTCACTTATTTCTCACTGAAAATAGTGTTCTAAGGATTACTGTTATTATGGCAGGTCAGCTTATGCTGTAGAAACACCGTAATTTAGTATTTTCTACTGTTATTTTGGTGGTCCATGAATCAATCCCAGTTCGCCAAGCCGTTTCCACTGTGTCTCCATGTTAAGCTTTCTCTCTTGGTAGGTTTTCTGTGTGCATGGTTGGTCATTGACTTCACAAGAGGGTTTTCCTGATTCTTGTTCAGAGGAATGAGGCTTTTTAAAAAAAAAATAAGGAAATCCTAACTGTTAGATTGCTGCTGGGGCTGCGTAGAAAGATTCGTTCTTTAGGCTTCCTGAATGGTTTCTTTGGTTCTCAGCAGCTCTCTCACTGTTCAAGAACAACGTTGTTTGTGTTGTTATTGCAACCAGACATTGACTTGGGCACCAGCGGCGCGCGGTGCTGTACAAACACCGAGCAACCGGGTGGTCCTTGTCCTAAGGAGCTGATGAGACGAAGGTTGCAGGTCAGGTCTGTCTTTATCCTTCCAGCTCTAGTGCAGTTGTGAGAGGTAAATAATAGAAAGAAAGAGTGGGAAGAAGGTCTTCTGCCTGAGATATGTATCTGAGGTAATTCCAGGATAGTGGGGAATAGGGAAATTCATATATACCCACTGGTAAATATGTATAAATGAGGGATTTGAAGAGACCTTCTGTCTATTTGGGAATAACTAGAATTCCTCCTAAATAAGACTCAGCAATTCATGTGGCAACTAGGGTGGTCTTGAACCAGCTTCTTGTTCCCTGTCTTTTTTTGCAGTATCTGCTTCTTTCTCTCTTTTTGCTTTTCCCAGCCAAATGCTCAAACATACCCAGAAAAGCCTGTTCTTTTCCCAGCTGGCTGCAACTCTGTGGAGCGAGCCTGTGGCCCTCTCCCATTTCAGGGCCGCTTGACCTTGCCTTGTAACCAGATGTTTCGCTGGAGAACTTGCACTTGGGAGAGCCTGGGTTGCATTCAGCTGCTGGTGAACTCTCTGCCTCGGTCAAGCAGCTGTAAATAAAAACAGCCCAAGGAAAACAAAACCTTTCCTAAATCGAGTTGGCCAAGGACAGGACTGAATCCAGAGATGCAGATGGCTGCTAGCACATCTGTGAGGCTGCAGAGAGAAGCTCATCTGCCATCTCTGATCTTCAAAGATGGGTTTCACTTAGCTGAGGGATTGTTATTTGGGGATAACAACTATTGTTCTCCTGGTTTCCAGGGGTTAGGAGATACGTGACACAGAGACCACTTCCGATGCTGCCCACGCTGCATCATCCTGTTTGCAGCTGTCCATGAATTTGAGTGAGTTCCCGGCCAAGAGTATTTAGAAAGTGGTGGCTTGCTGGCCTGAAAGTTGTAGAAGAAGGAATCACAAGAACACCATAGCAAAATGATTAGTCAGGGACATCCTTTCTTCTGAGAGGCTTGTCACATGCCTGTTGAGATTATTCACCTGGTGCTTGCAGATGGGCTTTCTGCAGAAATGCTCCTGTCTTCCACACTTGCTCAGAAGATGTGAGCAATGCCTTCTGGGGTTAAAACTAGAGCAGGAGTTTTGATTGTCAGAACGTTGTTCTTCAGTTCGGGAGGTGGCCACCTCTCAGAGTTCCTGTTTTGCACGAGATACAGTGGGGCTGATCATTGGCTTAGATGTGGTGAGAGCTTCACTTGCAAGATGGTATCTAGAACAGGATGGGGTCCCCTCATCCTGTTGTGACAAGGTACAGCAGTTGGGGGCTGCTGCCCCAGGCTCTACCAGCTCAGTTTGGACCTGGACTTCAGATCTGAGAGGGCTTTTTCCATTTGGGTTGTGCTTGCCCAGGTTAGAAAGCAGAGGAGCTGTGCAAACAGTGAGATTTGCCCCATCATCTCTGAACAGAATCGGTTCTTGAGCCAGAGCCATTCTCCAGTGAAAGGGTGTGTTATTCTGAGTTGAGATCGCTGGGAGAGGGATTTCTTGGCACATGATCGCTGTTGTGCCGGGAAGGATGGAGGCCCATGTCTGAGCAGTGTACACACAGAATCCTGTTGATACCCACATCAGTGATTTTTTCTCCGCAAGGGTCAGGCTTGCCTGTCCCCGAACATCTGCTGTCGCTCAGCAGACATCCACCACTGTGTTGAGATATTTATCCAATATTCAGTATTCCCTCAGAGTGAAATGTGCTGTCTCCTGCTCCTACATATGTACTAGCTCCACTTTCTACAACCAAGTACCACCTTGCCGTAGGAAATGTTGGGGTGACCTGGCTACAGCCCACGGCCACTTTCTCCTCTGATCCATCTCTGGTCCCATAAATAATTTTTAAGAACCAGAGTGCTCTTAATGCAGCAGTTCTAATGTGGGCTAGATCTGTTTAACCTAATCTGCCTATTAAAGCTGGTCACAGTGATATCTGAGCATCTGTGACTTCCTCAGACCAGCTAGAATTCAGGACTGCGAAGCCAATGGCTTCTCCTGTTCATGCTGTACTGACACATCCCTCTTGGGGTGATTAATACCCTCCAGAGATGGCACTGAGGTCGGTTACACCAGGGTAAGGAAGAGATGAACGGGGCCGTAGGGCAGATATTCCTTCTGGATTCCCAAGTGAAAAAGTTTTCAGTCTTTCCAGACCTTGGCTTCAGCATCTCAGGGAGACGTTCTTGTGTTGTGAGAAGCTATGAGGGTGGCATTTCTCAGCCAACTGGGCACAAGGAAAGAGCTGGAAAGAGGAAGGGATCTGATAACACTATTTTGCCCTCCATGCTTGGATCGACACTTCACTCTGTTTTGAACATCCGCTTCATCATTCCTGCTGTCCAATATCCCATTATGGCCCCAGCAAGAGCTATTTTAATCCCTCATCATTCATCAGGAGGCTCCTTCCTGTTCGCTTTCTATCTGCTCCCGCGTGCATGTATGTGCATCTCTCCACCGAGAAATGCCCCGTGCTCGCTGCTGTCAGAAAGGTCACCCAGGGATATTCTCACAAACAGCAGGTGTAAAATTAACAACTGGTGCGATTCCAATCATCTGGCAGGAAGGAAAACATTGGACAATAGGTAGAGCCAGGGTAAAGTTTCCAGCTGAAGGCTCATTGCCTGATATAGGACGGCAGATCGGTGGGCTGGGAACTCTCCTAAGAATGTGAAACCGATAGGGTATTAGCAGGACCTCTCTGCCCCTCCGACACAATTGTTTTCGGCTTGCTCAAAAATATTTGGAAATGTTACCGAGCAGGACGTGTGGGCTAGAAAGCATCCTCCAGCCAATCAGCCGAATAGATTGCAGCCCTCCCCTTGAATTTCGTGCTTTTATTTTGCCTGATGGAAGGGAAGGTGAACCTTCCATGATTAATTTAGGGATCTTAAAGCATTTTGGATGAGTTCCTGCAGCACACTAGCAAGTAGTGTTCTCAAGGATTAAGGAAATTGCGGAGAGATGGCAAGGTAGATGGGTGGATACATGATCTATACGGATTCTGACCCATTATCATTTTTATTTTAGCTGCATGAAACAATGTGAGTATCACTTGACGATGGCATCTCGAAGGTATAAGTCTTTTGGAGGCATGAATGGTAGATGCTGTTAGACCTTGACTAGTGTCAACAGCCAGAATGATGGCTTGAATCCATGAGTACAGGATTAAGATTTAGTGTATGATTCAGGCTGTGGATGTACCCAAGGGAAGTTGGCAGCACTGAACACAGTGAAGAAGACAGAGAATGGAAAAGGTTGTTGAGAAGTTTGGTTTATACCGTGGTGAGCTGGGTTGTTCTGCAAGTATCAGAGAGAGTTCCCAGCATAGAGAAAGAGGTTTTAACTAGCACACAGCCTTTCCTCCACTTGAGTTCAAACACAGAAGTCTTGCTCCATCCACCGCAATATAATTAGTGGGGAAAAAGTGCTCTTGCGGGTCACTGAGCCCATATCGGGACTCCATGGCGCTCGCTTACGGGGACATCACACGTGGGCTGTGCTGACAAAGGATGCCTGGGCTGAGAGGAGGTCTGATACCGCCGTGTCACCCTGACGTACGTTGTCAGCAGCGCTGCCGTCGCCAACGAGAGCAAGGGGGAGGACAGAAATTCTCCCCTTCAATTGGGCGAATTTGACACCTTCTCGTTCTTGTGTCCTCGTGGCTCAGCCACTTGACATTTCTAAAACATTCTCAAGCAAGTTCACTGGAAAAACTATCCCATGTCAGGAGCTGGTGATGTCAAGGCTAATAACAGTCCTGGGGTCAAATCCTTCTGATTCTTCAGGCAAGGACCTCAAGATTTGGCACCAAGTCAACAACAAGGTCTGTCACGTTGACGATGGCATATCACGAATCCCAGCAGAAGCCTTTCCCAAACAAAGTGCGTTTGTTTGGTTTTCCATGCAGGAAAAGGTTAGCAGTTTCCAAAAACGGGTTCTCTCTTCCTTGCGTGGAGCAGCGAGCACAACCAGTGAGCTTGTAACGGGACAACAGCACTTTGCCTTAGAGCAGGTGATGGGGACGGTGATAAATCTTTATCTGGGAAATTCTCTCCCCTTCTGGAATGGCGCAAGCTGATTGCTTGCATGTCTAGAGACGCTGGGGTTTTTTGTTTGTTTTTGTTTTTCCTGTGTCCCCTTCCATCATTTGGATGTTAACAATACCACTTGGCTGCCTTTGTGAATGTTACAATGGATGTCAGAAAGAGGGATCTGGCCGTATCGGGAAATGCACGGCTGGATGTTGGGTAAGGAGATAGCGGGGATCTTACTGGCTCACACTTGTGCTGCAGTGAAAAAAAGCAATTGTAGGATGACATTCACTTTGCTGTTACATTATAATCCCAACAGCGTGTTGAGAATGATGCCGTTGGAATGGTGTCCAAAATCATAATTATAACCACTTCCTATTTTTAATTTCTTCTTAATAAGAGAAACAGTGGCCATCATCCTAACAGTAATGATTCTGCTCCGCCCTTCCAGATGTCAGAACATGATACAGCTCAGGGTAACAAACACTGATGTCTCTCTACAGGCCTTTCTTCTGAACCCAAAACTCCTGTGCGACCCAGCCCACCCAGACACATGCATCAGCAGGTACAAACAGGGCTGCAGAAAATGCTGTATCTGCTTCTCTGTTGGCCTCATTTTACAAGGGAGTGTTTGAATCATGGAAAATAAGGTGACTTGTTCCATGTCCCTTGGTGAGTCAGTGGTAGAGAACAGCTTCAGCTATTCACCTCTCCCCATATTTCTCTGTCAAATGGCCTTTTTGCTGTTTTTTAGAAGGTTCCTAAATATGTAAGCTGATGTTCAGAATTGCTGAGTCCTCACTAGTTCCCCTCCAGGCAGTACCTAAACAAGATATCCATGGGGAAAGCTGTCTTGTTTTGACTAATAGCAACTGCTAATGGTTATTCCTCTTCATACACTTATACAAGTTTTTGCAGGTGGACCCCAGGTCTCTCCACCCATCCAATCTGGTGCATGCAGAAGCAGCACAAGACAAGGAGGACCACAGCAGATAGCCCCTACTTTCCCGAACTATTAACAACCTGACTATTCCACACATCCCTCCTAAAGACCCGCCTGACTGTAGCAAGTCCTGTGGCTGTGAGGGTTTGAACTGTGGTTCTCAAAAGTCTCAGCTAAAGGAGAGTTGATCCACATGTCTTGGCTGAGTGATGCTTTGCTTCTGAACAGCATTTGACTCATTTTTTCTCATTTTGTAAAGCACTAATCTCCTTCTGGCTCATAGGATGTTTCTGTATGATCTCTCTCCATTGAAGGTCAGATTTTATCTGTCTTCTGAGATCCTAGAACCAAGGTTCTGCTGTGCTAGAAAAGCAGAAAGGAGAAGACTACATGAGGTTAGCAACATCTGAGCAAAACAGTGTTCGTGGCTCAGACGGCAATTTTAATTATCCAGCACTTAGGCATCAAGAAGATTCAGATAAGAGGTCTCAGATTTAGCTCCTCTCTTCTCTCTGCAAGTTAATGTGCCGCTTTTCTTCCTTTTTTTTAAGCAGATGATCAAATCTGTGATAGCAAATTTCATGTTGAAAGGAAAAGATTGTCGCTGCAGAGAATGGAAAGAACCATTTTGGCTCTAGAGTGAGTTTTGTGATCCACCTGAGGCACAGGTGGCTGTCAGCTCACACACTTTAAACTAGTGAGCTTGGTGCAAGAGTAGCTGGATATAATCCTATGACTTTTTATATACAGGGTATCAGACCGGATGGGTGGTTCTGTTTGGCCTCAAAATACTTGAGTCCATGATATATCATTTGCCATACTGGGTAAAACCTGACTGAGCTCCTATTATGCTTCCACCAGGGCTATTTATACACTGTGACAATGCAGGAACCTAGTTACTGACTTTTGCCTTAAATCTGAGAAGAGTCAATTGACAATCATTTAGTTCCGGCAGTGCTAGGTCGTATGAAAACCTCAACAAAAGCTCTGCTCTATAACCCCATCCATTTCATCTCCATTGCAAGGGGCTGGATTGCCAAAGCTCACCAAGCTGACAGGAGCCGGGTCCCTTCCTTCCCTGGAGTATTTGTACAGGTCAGCCCCTCTCATACGTAAGCTCTTGTCTTCTGGCAGTTTCCTCCTAGGAGAGCTTCCGAATTTTGCTTCTCACCGCACAGCCACCCACAAACAGCTTTTCAGTCATCTGAATGCTCGTAGATCACTAGCATATAGCAAAGCTTTAAGGAGCATGTGCATACAACCTATACACTAATCCAACAGCACCGTGTTGAGGCTTGTCTTTATTTTCTGGAATGGATAATCAGCATCTTTAGAAGAGCTGCTTCCTTAACATCTTGCTTCTAAAAGGTTATCAGTCCAGTCGAACCCTTTTTTCTACCAAAACATATGGCCCACTCTACCTACTTCTAGTTACCCAGGGATGTCAGCAAAAACTTCTGTAGGGTCCTGACACCTGGTGTGAAGCTTACGCAGCAGAAAAGCTCTGCTTCTCTGAGCTTTTTCCATCTACCACACAGTCAGTCAAATCTCTCCCCCTGCATGTCCTTTGCATTATGCTATGGGGTGGAGAGGAAGCAATCCTCTGAATCTAAAACTCTCCTGCCCTTCTTTTCCCACACAAGATAACTCCCAGCCCTCGCTTGCTTCTGCTCCAGCCCCCTTCTGAACGTGCTCTCATTAAGACCCCAGAGGGAGGAGGTGATGCTCTGAAATTGTCTTAATTGCTCTTGTTGATGCTGGTTACGATGGCAATAAGTTGCCATGCAGAGGAGGCTTTCTTCAGATGTGCAAGTTCCCCATTGTTCCGTATTCTGAAGAATTGTCTGTAGGCAGCTCCGAGTCATTTACAACAATAGATTAATAGGAAGATCAGTAATACTGGGTGACTCACAGTCACACACACGCGAGACCCGCCAGTGGCTGTGACCTGCCACTGGATTTGAAGGGAGGTTAAATGTTGCTGCGGTGCTCTTGCAGGATGCTGAGGAGATAATGCTCTGCAGTAGCACAGCTGCTGCTATCCAGGAGCTCCCCAACTGTGAATGAAGAATGATGTTTTGCTGGGACAGGCGATGACTGGTACACTTGCTGGAAAGCAGGGAACTGGAACAGTGTGTCTTTCGTCCCGAGTAAATTCACACATGCTAGAGTTTAAACAGGAGTCAGGAATCTTGACTTTTAGTCCCTGATCCATCTGCCAAGCACTCCATCATCCAGACCCTAAAAAGGATCTTTTATGTGTGTTGTGTGCTACTTGTACTGTATCCCATTTATCATCCTTGACAAATGACAGAGAACAGCTCCGTCTCACAGGTTCTTCTGTAGACCTCTGCACTACAGCACAGAGACACATTGGAGACGATGTTGTGATACCCCAGCTCTGGCTTTGCCCCTTCTGTCCCACTGTTCAGAGTTAGGGCTTTAAGCTGGGGCTGACTGCATTGGACTACGGGTACTTTGCCAGATCACTGTCCGAGACACCCTACATCCCTCTGATCCATCCCTTCCATCAAGACGTCTGTGTGCCATCTTTTCCCCTATCCCTGGCTCAAGTTTATATGTGTTCTCCTACTATGTCCCCATCCACCCAGGGTCCACCATTCTCCTTCCATGTGCCAGACACTCCGTGCATCCCCTGCCTCTCTCACCCATCACCCTCTCTACTTCTCCCCTGCTGTCAGGGGCTCACCATTCCCCCCATATTCCCTTTCTCCCATGCTGGGTGAAAGGGGAGATGCCCACTCCCATTTTTTTCCCTGTTTGGGAGATAAATTATTCAATCATGAACACAGGCAGAGCTGAGAGGAAAACTGGGTTGTGCGAGAAGGGATTGACAGCTGTCACCAACCTGCTCTTGACTCTGAAGTCCATTATGGACCTGGGTCAAGCTGCTGAAACTCCTCACCAGTTTCATATTTTCTGCATATTTTCAGTCTTTGGATGCTGACAACAGCCCCATAATTTCCAGTGTCAGTTCGGTTTGGTGCTCTGTGTTACCATATTGTGCATATTCCAGCAAACAGACAAGTGGAGAAATACTCCCCAGCTGAGTGTGAAAAATTGCCTTGCTCAGTCCATAAGTAATGTGCTTCGTTGAGCTAATTTTCTTCCCCATATAAAACAGTGCAGTTTCTGCATAATTTTGAGCATTACAAAACCACCAGATCTCAAGAGCTTGATGGTGGGCCAGGCCCCAAGTGTGTCACTAAGCAATTACTGCCTCCTCGCATGTCTCAAGCTGAATAAAACCTTGAGGCAGAAGCTGAAGACCTGACCCCTGATTAGATCTGTGTGCTTTTCCATATTCATAGCAACAGGAGTGTGCTTATTCTGGGTCAACAAAGGGCTGATTCAGTCTCCTTACCTTATATATAGCCCCAAAGAGGGTGTCTAGGAAGGACTAGGCAGACTTTTCTTCCATAAATATGTATTTCATTTGGAAATATAACTTACATAAATGGTTAGAAGTTCTATGTATTTAGTAACCTTCAGTGGATTTATCTTCCGCAAACTTTTCCAGACTCCCCTTAAGTTCACGTACATTTTTTAGCCTCTTCAACATCATGTGGCAAGGAGTTCCTCAGCTTAACCACACTTCTCCTTTCATCTGAACCTGAAATCCCCATGTTCCCAGGAGGTTTTGAACCACCAAACTTTTAGCTAGCAGTGGTACACATTCACAAAGATCTTGAATTAGGCAGATATTTAACGGTAGCTTGTCTACTTGCTCCATCCATTTGAATCCACTATCTGCTGTAAATCTGCCCTGCAGTGTAGTCACCATGCTGGAAGGAGAAATGGAGAAGAACTTGAAGATCTTTGAATGAAATAGTGCAAAGCACCTGCATGAGATACCAGTGGTCACCTACAAAACAGTCCCCTTGGAGTCACCACATGCTGCCATCAGGAGACGGTGACATCTCCCAAGCTTTGGAGCAGACCTGGTTGATGATCCAGAAGAGGGCAATGGTGACACATCCTCACTGATGCTCTGAGCACCAAATCAGCTGAGGACAGCCACTGTAGGAATGTAGCCAAATAGCCAAACCACCTTGGCTAGCAAATCTGCATGTTCCTGGCTGTTTTGTGGCAAGCAGATTGAAGTGGGAGGCAGCTTTCAGCTACTGTCTCAGGTCAGATGGGACTGTCAGTCAATTGTTAATTATGACTCTTCTTCTTACTAATTTCTGTAACTTCTATCACCATGGCAGCTAACTGCCGTGGAAAGATTCAGCCAGAAAAAAGGAGAAGACAACCAAACTTTTCATAGCAAGGGAACAGGAACCAGCTACAGAGGAGGGGAGGGAGAGATCTGTAGATTGTCTTCTGGGAGAGTCTAATGCCTGGGTCTGAGAGCTGGTCAGGTTTGGATTTGCATAGTACAACAAGGGTGGTGAGAGCCTGGCCCAGGTTGCCCAGAGAGGCGGTGGATGAACCATCCCTGGAGACATCCCAGGCCAGGCTGGACGGGGCTCTGAGCAACCTGAGCTGGTGCAGATGTCCCTGCTCATGGCAGGGGGGGCACTGGGGGAGCTTTGGTCCCTTCCAACCCAAAATATTATATGATTCTATCCATGGGAGTCAAAGCCTTTATTCTGACTGCACTGTGCTAAGAGCTTATGTTCAGGTCGCCTGGTTCCAGCACAGCACGTGATGAATATTTGGTACCTGTTCATTGCACTAGATGCTGGACACTGCAATTTTTCTTACTCTGTGCCGATTACTGCATTATTATCACATCTTCTCTGCCCTGACCTGGGCAGTCGATCAGTTTTAATCTTTGGTGATGGCTTCGTGTCCACATAGGGAGGGAGGAGGGGGAACCTGACAGCACTTCGAGCTCTGATTAATTTTTAAACTTCCTCCTTTTCTGCTTATTTTGTAGCTTTTGTCCTGATGCTGAATATGTTCCTTCCCCCATGCGTCACTTGCAGAGGAATATCATGGAGACGAAATGCCACTCAGCCGTCACAGGGCATTTTACCTGTGGGGCTGGATGCAAAGTCACAGGCTGGGACCAGACAGGGCTCTAGGACAACTGGTCACTTCTGTCACTGCAGCAGCCCCCAGGAACATGGTGACACAGTGCCTGAGTACTTCTGTGACATGGACAGAGCAGGTTGCATGGGATCATTAAAACAGGAGCCATTTTTATTGCTGTTTTGCAGCCACACCACACAATTCTGGTTAAAATGACTGTGTCTGGCCCATTCAGCAGCTTTCATTTCTGATTAAGCTTTCCAGCCTGTAGGTATCTTCTCTCACACCTGTCTTACCATTTCCATTTAGAAGGGTTTAATTTAGAAACCCATTGTACCTGGTCCTGCGCAGACCAAGCCAATTTATTTTATGTAATTCCTCAGCACTTTAGGGAAACAGAGTTGTTCTAAGTCTTTTCTAAAGGAAAGGATGGACTTGTGCTTCAGATATTGCTTTGAGATCCAGGAGAAAGGGACCCTGTTCTGACACTGTTCACAGATTTCCCAAGACCTTTATCAAATCACTTACCCTGCTTTGAACATAAGTTCTGTATTTGGAAAACAATCAACATAACAACACTTTCCCTACCTCCGATTTTAGGAGGATAAGCATAGTATCTAGATAGCATCAAAGTCATCATTTTCTGTGCTTTACAAATAGAATAAAAATCTGATTTCTGTTCTGGAGGGACTGCAGTGCGTAAGTGCAAGATGGGGACAACAGGCAGGTGCAAGTCTGATGGGAAAGAATGAAACAAGGCAGAGCTGAGGGGCAAATAGACCCTGGGCACTGCCCACCAGCTGCTGTCAGCCTTTCCATCAGCATCTCGTCAGGGATGCACAGGGAGATAACGAATCGCTCGAATCGCTCCGTGGGCGTTCGCAGGAAGCGTGAGGGAGAGGCAGAGGACAAGGCACACGAGGGGCGGTTTGAGAATCCACGTGGGTGATCTCCCCAGCAAGGCTGAGGGACAGGAGACTCCGTGATGTGCCTGAGGGAGGCACAAACAGCCCCCTCCTTGGCAGAGAGCTCAGCTGGCAAGATTTGATCCTTTCGTTCGCTTGAGGGTTTCTGTTTGTTCACTACATCACAGAATCACAGAACAGTTTGGGTTGGAAGGGACCTTCCCAGCTCCCCCAGTGCCTCCCTGCCATGAGCAGGGACATCTGCACCAGCTCAGGTTGCTCAGAGCCCCGTCCAGCCTGGCCTGGGATGTCTCCAGGGATGGGGCATCCACCACCTCTCTGGCCAACCTGGGCCAGGCTCTCCCCACCCTCAGGGGCAGAAATTTCTTCTTTTTGTCTGGCCTGAATCTCCTTTCCTTTAATGTAAAACCAACACCCCTTGTCCTGTTGCAACATGCCCTGCTATAAAAGTCTGTCCCCATCTTTCTTTTAGTGCCCCCCCCACCCCTTTCTTGTAGGCCCTGGACCTTGCTTTTCAAGGCTCTTTCATTGTCACCGCCACAGCAACATGTGAGTTTGAGAATTTGTGTGCAGGGGAAGATGAATTTGCACTGAGGAGGTGACTTGAATCCTTTGCAGACCCCACTGGAGCCAGTAGATCTGAAGCCAGGTGCTCTCCATCCATAGGGCCATGGGCATCGGCGAACCTTTCAGTGGCTACGTGGCCTCCAGAGCTCTCATCAGTGTCAGTCAAGCTCTTCCCAATAAACAGTAGTGAAGGAAGCTCAAGAAGTATTGCTTTTTAATTTCAGTGCTGCTACAGTCACTGACGTCCTCGCTAATCCTCTTGCGGCAGCAAGCTGCTAATCAAAAACTCTTTGCTCGCCACTTTGGCATAATTCTGGGAAGGCAATAGGAGTGCAGAGATGCTCAATTCCTCCCCCTCCACACACCTTCCATTGTCTTCAGGACTGACAGCTCCGATGTGGAGCAGTGATAAAAGCCAGCTGATGCTCTCAGGGCCCCGGTACAATTGCACCGCAGGGAAAAAGGCGACTTTCTCTGACTCATCCAAGCCGCCTGGAGCTCGAGATGCCTTGCACGCGTGCTGTCTCCTGGCACTGCTCACCACAGAGAGATGCACCTTCTGTGGGTTCTGGATACTGCCCTGTGAGGCAGGAGTGGACCGTAGGCCTTTGAAAGGGCTGGCGTTGGTAGCCAGCCATCCTTTGAGATGCTAGAAAAACCCACAGGAAAACAGAAATGACTCGTTTGTGGATCTCTGCTGAAGTCTTTGGTGTATATGGAGGAATAAAGGTTGTCGGTTGGATATTCCTCTGCTTGACCTGTGTTCAGGGGTGTTTAGCAAAGCATTTGTGCAACTCCTGAGGGATGAGCTATGACAGTAACACCTCTCCTCCAGCTTCTCATGTGCCTGTCCTTATGGACTGGGTTGAGCCAGGGTTGAATTTCCAGGAGGCTCCAAAATGCAAGGGGTCCAGACTCGAAAAGCATCAGGAGTGCCAAGCCAAAATGGGAAGGACATTCCAAGAGGGGAATTTGAACTGCAATGCGAACTTCTGAGTGACCTTGAAGAAAATGGCTCCATGCTGCCCATCCTGGCCAGGTCAGCATCTGAAATTTCCATTATGGAGCATAGAAACTCAGGGGTCATTTCTGTTTCATTTTTCACTTTTTCCCAAACATGACATTGAATGAGAGGCATTAGGAGCTCCTCCTATAAATAGGATCACCCCTGTCAAAGCTGGTTAAGTCATACCCAGCGTCAAGCCCGTAAACAAGGTGCCTCTCAGATGCACTGTCTGGAGGGTGCAGGGGGTGGACGGGGAAGTTTGGCAGCTCCCTGTTTGACTAGTTGGCATTGGGACACCAGCTATTTTCAAGGCAACAGACATAATCATCCCCAGCTCCCACCGGGAGTATCTGGAGAGTGTTGCAGGACAGAGGCGATGTAGTTGAGGACCACTGCTGTGTGCTGTAGCAGAAGTGAAGCCTCCATCTGCATCGTAAGGCATGAAGGATGCCGGTGCTGGCACCTCCGTGGCTGCTGTCACAGCAGGGGTTAAACGCTCAGATTTCATCTGTTCCTTCAAGGTCTTTCCCCAGTTCTGCGCCAGAGGTCTGGGACCTGGAAACCCTGCACTTTCAGTTGACTCAGTTTCCCCTGGAGGGAGCTGCACTTTCCTCCTCCTAAAGATGGGGACGGACTATTTAGCAGGGTCTGTTGTGGTAGGGCAAGAGGTTACGGTTTTCAACCACAGGAGGGGAGATTCAGGCTGGACATGAGGAAGAAATTTTTTGAGGGTGGTCAGAGCCTGGCCCAGGTTGGCCAGAGAGGTGGTGGATGAACCATCCCTGGAGACATCCCAGGCCAGGCTGGACGGGGCTCTGAGCAACCTGAGCTGGTGCAGATGTCCCTGCTCATGGCAGGGGGGGCACTGGGGGAGCTGGGAAGATCTCTTCCAACCCGTACAATTCTATGATTCTTTAGCTCCATGAGAAGCAGCATTTTCAGTGGCATCCCTTACAAAGCGGCTTTGCTGTACTAGAAGTCAGCTACGCATGGCAGTGAAGCCAGAGACAGAAAGCAAAGATCTTTGAAACAAGAGGGTGCAAATGTCCCCACCCCGCGCCAGCGGCAGGGACATCTGGATGGAGCTGGCTCAGCAGAGCTGTAGAGATCACCAGGGAAATGCATCATGGTGGCTCCGTAACTGAGCACCTCGGGGTAGCAGGACCTGATGGAGGGACCCTGAGGTCCCCTTCATTTTCCTTCTCACCCCTGGGACCTTCTTCCCACCAAACTTTGCCTCTTCACCAAACTTTGTGCTGCTCTATGGCTGGGGGCTGCAAGGAACCTGTTCTGCTGAAGTGATGCAAGTGAATCTGTCTTCAAAAAACAAATAATATATATATATTTTTAAATTATTTTTTTTTAGATAGATAATTTCTGTGGTCTGATTTCCCCACAGATCCACAAGCAGTTGCATCAGTACAGCTGAGGGGGTGGAACACTGAAGTGGGGGCAGAAAGGAACAAGAACTTTCTAAGTCAGTTCTACTGCTGAAAATTTTCTGTACCCATATGGAGACCTATAGCCGCTTGTCTGGTTCTTGTGTGCGGGGACACAGCCAGCAGAGCGAAGATTTGCTTGGGAGATGCTTGGCAGGGGAGGAATCGCTACTTGTTCTGAGATCAGCTAATTTTATTCTGCGTCCTTGGAAGCCAACCCTTTTTCTACTTTGCTTGCACAATGGACATCCTATAGCATTTTACAGAATTACCGGGGTTTCCCTCCCGCCACCGCCGCACGCAGCAGCCTGTCCCCCCACCAGCCCCCCCAGCAGAGCCTGGATGTCAGTCCCGCATTCCCCGGAAGGCTGCTGGAGCACTTGGGATTCCTCGGAAATGGAAACCTTTCTAGCAACGCAGGGTAGAGTTACGCTAATTCCTTGCTGTTTGGGATCAAGCTGAAGCCTGCTGCTTAATGGGAGATAAGTGGATGTCATGCCGTCAGTCAATAGCGTTACGCACACACGCGGAGCCGTTCGGGTTACTGATTTCCAAAAGAGAGAGTCTCCCTCACGAACCCTGCAACACACTGACTCAGCCTTGAGCCTTTTGACTTTATTTTTCTTTCTTTATAAAGTGACTTGTACTTTTAATTCTTCCCACCCCACTTATTCATTTTTTTTCCCACTTATTCATTTTTTTTCCCCCATAAAAGTTTTCAGCTTGTCAAACGACTCTCCCTCTCCCTGTCTTTTTTTTTTTTTTTCTCTTTGCCTTTTGCAGTAGGAGGAAAGATAATAATAAAAGGAGCAGTTTTCAAATAATAAGCCCCACGTGTTACCTGGGAACTGTCTCTCAGCATCCAAATACCCGCTGGGGCAGAGATCGCTGGGTCCCCGCTGTTGTTTTGTACCCACCAGATGCTCTGTTTTGTCACTAAATGCTCCCGTCAGGTCTGTCACTTGGTACAAGCAGGACTGACTGGGCCCTTATAAAATAGAATTTCCCTTTACACCTCCCTGCTAAACGCTCCTCACTCCTTCCCTTCCTCTTGACAGGGGAAATTGCTGCTTTTTGGCTGCTGCTGTGGTAGTTCTCAGGCTGGAGGAACGATTTTGGGACTGTTTGTGATCTATGCCTCGTCATCTTGGGCAGCCCTTTGGTCGTGCCTGACAAGCGATAGGACAAGAGGAAATGGCCTCAAGTTGCACCAGGGGAGGTTTATACTGGATATTATTTGGTTTGGTTTATATTGGATATTAGGCTGTGGTCTCCGCAACATCAGCCATCCAAAAGATGAGGGTCTGGCTTGGGTTGCTGCAAAGGTAGAGCTGGAGGCAACACCTGGAGCTGCAGCAGAAAAGCTCCTTTTCCTACACACTGCTGGATTTTGTTGGCTGTAACAAACCTCTCCCTTGGCTGCAGGGACCATGCTCTGGTGCCGGGAATGAAGCATTGCTCATCCTGCTCATCCCTTCATTACAGGAGTTTTGGGAATCTTTGTAAATAAGCCAAGAACATGAGAAATAGAAATTCCTCCCGTCCCTGGCCCTGCCTGACACTCCACAGATCCTTTGTTCTTGGCTTCTTTCTCCTTCCTAAGGCCTCAGAGGAGTTCTTCCAACAACACACCACCCTGCTCAGCCTCTTCCACTAATTAGCAGTTAGCCATTAACTGGCCATGAGTAATTCCATCAATCAGCCCATCTCTTGACGATATCCTTCCCCAGGTGCTAGCAATGCCACTTTAGCACCAACAAAAAAAGGAGCACTCAAGAGCTATATATACATATATAAGTGCTTCTATAGAACCTCTTTGTTCTTGCTAACTTTATGGTGCTCCTGGTTTCAGCCAGTCCCTGGAGAGCTCAGGATTAGCCCATATCCTTATTGTGAGGAGTCCTGTGTTCTGGCTGTGCTGCCAGAAGGGAATTGGACCTTTCTGCCATCAATTTTCATGCCTTTTCTTGGAAGGAGTGTAGGAGGATGCCAGGAAGGCTTTGAAACAGCCCATAGTATCCTGTGACCTGCTCTAGCATGATGGATCCATTATGGTAAGAAATAAGCTGTATGTGTTGCAATAGAAACTGTTCAATAAAATAAATGTTTTCAAAGGAGAAGGAAAGTAGCAGGAACCAGTAGGAGAAAGGATGTTTTCAGCTCTTGAAGGGGATCCTGGAGAAAGAGAGATCCTTTTAAAGTGTGAAATGTTGTCAGTAGGAACATCATATTGTTATTCCTTTAATGAGAGCAGTGAGCTGAAAATGAGGGGAATTGCAGGTTATGCCAGGAAGGAGGAGAAAGTGGCAATGGAGTGGAGGTTCCTTTGAGGTGCTCTTTTCCTACAAAGGACGGACACGGTCCTGTTCACCCAAACCTAGCAGGGATCAGAAGCGGGGGACATGGCCACACTCGCAGCTCGGATATCTTTGGCCCTTTCTCTTTTCTGGACTGTGCTCTGAGCCCTGCCGGGCTGAGCCTGGAATTTCTTTGCTGCTTTTCTCCCTTTTCCATGGTTTCTCCTGTTTCTTTCCCCTGAAACTTGCACACTGCTTTGCATTTAAGACATCACTGAGCAAATTCTCTCAGCCCTTTTCTAGGTGCATCCATGTGCTTTGGTTTTGCATTGTTTGAGGTGTTTATCTTCTATCAGTGCCTGTTCTAATGCTAAAGGTGAACCACAGGAACAAGATCAAGGCACAGGAGGAAGAAAAGTGGATGAGCCAGGACAACTCTGCATGTCTAGGAGCTCTCAAACTGTGTGAAGTCTTGCAGGGGAAATGATGGAAGACTGAAAATTTGGGGATAACCAAACCTAGCCTGAGGTGGAGGACAGAGAAGGGGAAAAGATGAGATACTCCCTGGCACGTGTGGTTTGATGCTTTACTTCTATACCACTTGAAAGCTTCTTACCTTGTCCCTTTTCACAGAGGAGTGTGGCCAGCTATTTCCTGGTCCCCTAAGGGAAATGCTAAATGGGGACCCAAGAAATTATACGCCCAAATCCCATGAGCAAGCTGGGGTGCTTTGCTGCACTGAGCTCTGCAACGCAGCGCGCTCGGTTCTGCTCAGGTAACACAAAGGCAAAGCACAGTGGCTGCAAATTAATTACTGTTAATGATGCCACCTCCCTGCAGAGCACAGCGATTTCTGCAGAAGGCACAAAGCTTGGTTTTGTGGAGTGCCCAGCCTGTAAAGATGCCTCCTGGCATCCCTGCCCTGTCCAGGAGCCCATCTGTTCCCAGTGGGAGCCACGGAGCCATCAGGCAGTGCCGGATGGAAGCACGTTTTGACTCATAGATCAGAGTCTATCGTTCCCAGTCACTTCTTTAATTGACACAGTGAAAGAAGCCACGTCTTCCTGCCTGATTCTGACCAGGTCTGTAATTGAATTCAGCTCAACATCTCTGCTCCAGCCCCCAGGGGCCCTTCAATTAATGATGGATTTTTTTTTTTTTTCTTGCCTTGGGAATTTCCCCTTGCTCCCATTCTTTTTTAATTTAATAGGATCTGGTGATGAAACCGGTAGTAGTAAATCTCCCACCCCCCACTTCCTACCTTTTACAAAGGTGCCTCATGAAGAAAAGTGCTTGGGCATTAAAGGAGAGACAAGTGAACTTGAAAACGTGTGCAGCTTTCCTGTCTTTTGTTTATTCATCCCTTCTCTCGCTCCCCTCAGGTCTTTTGTTTCTCCTTGCCAAAACTGCTTGCGTACACTTCGCTCAGGATCTAATGAGACTGTTTTAGAAACTGCAAAGCTGAATTGGATCCTTCTTTTTCCCCCCCCTCAGAGTCCAATGTCTGTTTAACCTTTCTCCCTTGGCATCTGTCTCTCCCGGCAACTTATTTGCAATGCCGATGGTTGCAAAGAAATCCCAGTGCTGACTGGGTTTAAAGTGGGGGTTGCTGGGAACGCGCAGGAGTATGTGATACGCTGTCGGGTACAATTTTTGGCTGGCTGCAGCAGGCAGTTATTCCACGGATCTGACTTGGCAGGGCTTGGAATGACCAGGCTAAGATGTAGAGGTTTTTCATTGCTCCTTGAAAGGAAAATGTGATTTGCATGTCAAAGGGTGAGAAAAGACAGGGGTGGGCATTTCTCCAGCCTCTTTATCCTCTTCTAGTCCCTCTTCCCCTCCCCACATTACCCCCTGGCTTTCCTTTTGGCATTCCTATGCCCCTAATGAGTTATTACGTTATGTGTTGTGTTAAAGCATCCAGTCATCATGGGAGAGATCTTGGGGTTTCTTAAGCTGTTGGATCCCGTTGAAGATCCTTGTTAAACTTCACCCTTACTGCTGCGCGCGGGGAGCTTCCCACACAGACCAAAGTTCGGTCCCCAGCCCACCGGTTCTCCCCCACATCAGTGACGTGCGAGTCCCTGCACGCAGGCGGCAGCGAGGGGAGGGTGTTTGGGAGAACGTGTCTCTGAAGCAGTGACTGTTTGGGGAACGTGCAGAGACAAGAGAATTGGGTTGGGTGGTTAACCAGGCGAGAACGTGGTGCCTCCAGCCCGTGCTTTTAGAGAAAGGCCACCAACCCTGTCCTTGTCCTCGCCAGCCAGGGCTGGTGATGGGTGGGAGGAAAGCATGGAGGAGGCGATCCTTCCCTGATCCTCTCCTTGGTGGGCCACTCATCCTGCATACAGATGTGAGAAGGGATGAAGTTGCCCAGGTTTTGGAGGAGATCTGGATCCATTATAGGTGATAACCGTCTGAAGGACTAGAGCTCTTTCCTCCTTCCCTGCACTCTGTGATTCTTTCAGAGTTTCCAGGAGTTTTTCTGATTTGTTGCTGGTTTGGGTTTGTGTCGTCTGTGTGGTTTTTAGTGCTGCTTTTTTTTTTTGTCTATGCTACATTTCTCCATAGGATCCACATTCACTGCCCAAATCTCCTGGAGCAGGAAAGCCAGGAAGATACTCATACTCGGCAGGGAAGAGTTATATGAACCTCAGGATGTTGCATCCGGCCACCTGTTCCTGAGACCATTAATACGGTACCTTCACATGCTGCTGAAACTGGTTACACTCAGAACTCATAGGACAATATTGCTCAGCAATGTTCCAGGGATACCAGCATCTTCTATGACTGGTGAGAGCAATAACCTGCTCTCCATGTGCTGAGAGCTCTTTCAGCTGACAGGGACAGTCATAGCAACATGAGCTTCTGTCCGGCCTCCAGCAGCTGTGAGGATGAGTTGTTAGGTTGTGCTGAGACATGGATGGGATCATTGGCTTAGGGAGGTTTAAGCAAAATCAATGGGAGCAGGGCTGTCACCCTGCACTCGGACAGGGTTGTTCTTATGCCCCATTTCCTTTGTGAACAGAAGGAAGTATTATCAGGAGCCTGCACATGATTCCAGTTGAGGAGAAACACCCTTCTGGAAGGGGCAGAGGATGATGGTGATGTCTCAGGAGTCTGGGAAAGACCAGGGCTCTGTTGAACTTAGTGTGGCACAGATTGATATTGCAAGCTTGTGGTCAGGGGGGTTGGAAAAATCATTGCTGTCAGCAGGAGAGTGTTCAGAATTAAAGTCGTCACCCTGATGATCTGTAGAGCTGAGCTGCTGAGGACGCGTTCCCCAGCCCATGGGTCAGGAAAGGCTGTAGCTTCCCTCCTTGCGCTACCTGCTGCCTGGCCGCTCACAAGTCCAAGCTGGGCTCGGTGATCCTTGTGGGTCCCTTCCAACTCCGGACGTTCTAAGTGAGGAGCACCCCAGGTGCCTCCATCACCCTCACGGCTGCTTTTGGCTCCATCCCACAGCAGCGCTTTAGTCCTGGGGACCCCCAGGTCTGTCCTGGCTGTGTCCCAAAAGCCATGGAGACCCAGAGGAGACATCCAGTCAGCTAAGCTGCATGGCCTGAGGGAAGAGAGAGAAAATACATCTGAGTTAAGGAGTGATCGTGTTACTGTGATGCATTAATGGGGAAATGAGTTAAAGGACTTTATCAGGGCTGTAAAGTGAGTTGGTGGGAGGCTGAAAGTCTCCTAATGGGTGCTCTGCCCTGGGTTTTCTATGCTCTTGTGAAGCCAGGACATGCTGTTTTCAGACAGTGCATTAACTCAATGCTAAGAGGCTTCCTAGAGGCACACGGGGAGGAAGAAGCCAGGAGGTGTAGGGAAGCACTAGAGAGAGCAATGCTGAGAGATGCTGCTCTCATAGAGGGTCATGAAGAATCTGAACTTCCCTGTGACTTTAAACATGATCAGAAGCCTGGACACCACAACCCCGGACCTTCCCTAACACTGATATGTCCTTGGAGGCACCTTCCCACATAAGGAATTGGGCAACAGCTTAACCAGGTCCTCCATTCCAGCACAGGGCACCTAGCAGCTCCGCTTACCTTTGTGTAATAAGGTTAAATCACTGCCTCATTAGAGCCCTCAAATTAAGTCACCACCTTGCTGGATCGATACTGTTTTCCATGATGCATTTGTGACACTAAGTCCGGGAGATGGATTGATGCTGGGAGGCTGAAGCGCTGCAGGGGAGCTCCAGTTAGACCCAGTGCTGGGCAACGTTTGTTATCAGGGGAAAAATAGCAAATTTCCATGGAGAGCAGCAGCTCAGAGAGGCGGGAGGTGTGGTGGGGTAGGGACACAAGGACAGTGCCCATGTCTCTTTGTGCTTTGTGGGACTTCGTGCTGGACCCTGTTTCAGACTTGCAGAGCTATTACAGGGAGAAGGTCCCTGTCTGCGAGAAGCCTGTGGCAGCAATGATCTCCTCCATGTGTGTCTGCAATAGAAGCTTGGGCTAAAATGGGCTGTTCTGTCCTTCCCCCGCATTCCCCTTCCCTCTGAGCAAGGTCTAGGAGAGGAAGGGCCAAAGCAGCAGGTCCCCTGGGGTGGTCACAGTGACATGCAGGGGTTTGGAGCTGCCTGATGTCATTCTGACCCCTCGGCACAGGAGACACAACCTTCCTACCCCAGCAGCCACCATCCAGGGGCTCACTGTCCCCAGGAGCTGCCACCATGCGCTGGCTGGGGTATGACCAAAGGGGCCTTCCACTGCCTTGAGCCCTCTGGAAAAAACGTTAACTGGTGTCCACCAGGTTGCTGTGGCTCTGCTGGGGACTGGATCCTAGTGAGGAGTCCCTGGGGCTGAGTTTGGTGGGGGTGTTGTGGGGTAGTTTGGGATCCTGGGCACCAGATCACTGTGCTCTGAGCTGCAGCCAAGCCAGAAAGAAGTTTGTGGCCAGAGTGAATCCTGACAGTCCCAAATCCCAGCCCTGGGACATTTGCACTTCTGCCAGCACGGAGAAGCTTGGACTGGACATTCTTTGCCCTTTCCAGGGATGCAACGTGGACCAGAGACCACCCACCTCGTCCCATCTACCTGCCAGGGCTGAGGTCACTGCCGCATCTCTCGCTCCCGAATCCCCTGCCCGGTGCCTTTCCAACCTCCCTCACTGCTCTGCCTCCGGGACAGGATCCCCCAGCGCTGGGTGCTTGTTCAGCTGGCTGGAGGAGCAGGCAGGGGCCACAACCCCTTCCTGCTGCTGCAGCTGAACGCCAGACTGCTGGGAGCTGGGGAGCGGAATGGGACCAGTCCAGTGGGTGGACTGGGTGGATTTAACCCTTCTGGGGCAAGCCTGGCTCTGAACATCTCTCTGCAAAATCAGAGCCAGCGCTTCCCAGCACTGTCACTGGGAGCTGGGGGAACATTTAGAGGAGTGATCGTATCTCTATAACCATTCCTCACCCCCCTAGACCCAAACACCTCCTGCCCCCAGGGTGCCCACATCACTTCCAAACCAGAACTCCAGGGTGCTGGCTGTATTTTCTTTCTAAATCTGTAACAGCACCATTTATTTGAGATATTTGGCATCAAAAATGGGATTTCTCCTCTTAATCCCTTGCCAGACATGCCCAGAGGCGACCTAGTGGCTGTCACAGCCTTGTATTTGGGCAGAGGTGGAGGAGTGGGTACCAAGGCAGCAGGTTGCTGCCCACCCTAAGGCATGAGGAGGGGTGAGTGGGTGCATCTGAATAAAATACTAAGGCAAGAGGAGGAGAGCAAAGCTGATAAAAATGCCCAGAGCAGCTGTGGCAATGTGGGCAATGAGGTGACACGGCAATCAGCTGTCACTTATTTTGAAGCTTATCATCTCTGGCTTATTTCAGAAACCTTGTTCTTTCTGTCCCAAGAGCCCTCTTAGGAGCTGAAGCGTTTCTTCAGCCCAAAGGTCTCTGATGTGGCTCCAGCGGTGATGCAGGAGAAAGTCCCGGGAGCAGGACAGGACCTGTTGTGAGGATTGGGGGCTGCTGGCCTCTTTGGGTGGAAAAGGTCTGATTTCAAGGAGAGAGGAAGGAAGAAACTTTCATGTGTTTCTGGTGAGCAGTTCATGAGCTCATCCCTGGCCTGGGGAGAGGGCACAGAGCTCATGGTCGGGCTGTCTCTGCAGAACCAGAGCGCTGAGCGGTTTGTTCATCCCTGCCTTGCTACGAAGCAAGAGAAAAACACTCCTGCCGAGCACAGCCAGAAATAACCCAGGCCTCCAGCAGCCAAAAAACTTCCAAGGGGGAATTTTAAAGTGCTGGGAATTTGGCCTCTCAGCATGTACTTCGGGCTCTTCTGCTGTCGTAATGTCCCAGGCAGGGAAAGGCAGACCCTGAGCACAGCCCTGCTGCTGGTGTCCAGCAACCAGCATCTCCACAGGGACAGTTCGTTCCCAGGTCACCCTCAAGACCTGCTCAGGTCCTGTTTTCACCCCAGTCTTTTCCAGCACCATCATCACTGTCACAGCTCCTGCCTTGGAAGGACACTGGTGATGGACAGCATGGGTGTTCTTCAAGGGTTGTGATGCCCCAATGTCTCTTGAGAGCCCTTCACCTTGCTGCGTCTCTTGCTCAGGACACCTCTGAGATGAGACCACCTTGCAGTGACAGCACTGCTGCCTGTGAGACCAGAATGTGAATCTCTTTAAGGAAAATGTAATAAAGATGAATAAGCTTGATCAGTGCCATTGCACATGGGAGGAAGGATTTGGGGGGCAGTTAAAAACAGACCTTCTCCATCTCTTGAAAGGACAGCCGATTCCTGCGATATCCAGATGGGATTTGAATCATGCTGCAAAGAAAACTGTCTCCCCGTGGCACATGTCAGAGGCTGCAGGGAAGATAAAGGTTGCTTCGTTGCTCTGGCCCCAGTGTTCATTCACCCACAGGGGTCTTCTGGCTGGTTTTTCCGTGTGTCAGCATCTTCTCACCACCCCAGAGCAAGGGCATCGTGTGGCAGATGCTCCGTGGAGGAGACACCTTGTCACGCAGCAACAGCTCTGCTCCAGCTCCTGGGCGGCTCAAGGCTGCTCAGTCCCTTCACTCTGGGATATAACCTGGTGCATTGCTTGGTTTCCTGCATCCATGGGAATTCTGCAAGCTTCAGAAACCTCCTGTACCCCTGATCTGTCTCTGCACACCCCAAAATGCCCCTCTGGTGCAGGACACCAAGATGGAATGAACAGAGCGGTCTGGGCACATGCAGGAGGTCACTGAAGAGGCGCTGGCCTTGTAGAACAGATCCCGTGATGGTTACAGGATCATCTATTTATTTTAGGTTTTATAGGGGGCATTTTCCCTTGCCAGGAGCTGGAGAATAGAGGACCCGGGTACCATCTGCCCAGGGGACTGGTGAATCATCCTATTTTCCAGTTAACCGCACTTGTTTGCTTTGGGAGATCTCCAAGTTAAGGGGGAAGAAAAAGAAAACCCAACCCATGGATCTTTTCCCACACAATAAGAAAAATGCCTCTTTTTTTTTTTTTTTTCTACAAAAGCCAGTGTCAACTCTGCTTTCACTTAGCAGTGGGCTGGATAAAAATAGATGGTGAAGTCATGACGCCTTCAGAAGAAGAACCAGGTATGGCCTGGGAAGAGGGTGAGAGAAGTCAGGGCTGGGGGAGCGGGACAAAAAGCCAGCACGATGGGGACAGGCAGGGTTTTTGTCCCAGGACCACGCTGGGACAAGGAGAGCTGCTCACTCGGGTGCCTTGTGGTTTTGCTGGCATGTTGCTGGGAGAGGCAGGAGGCTCTTTGGTGGATGCACCAGAGTTCACGTGATGTGGACGCGGCAGTGGCCCAGCAAACACCAGGAGATTGGCTCTTTGCAAAACTGAGCTATTTGGAGCTTGAGGCACGCTGGAAAGGGAAGCCAAGGGCTTGTGCTCCTGCTTTCCCTGGGACCATATTGCTGCAGCCTCTTCTTTAGCTTTTTGCTCAGATCTGGCTTTTTTTCTCCTGTTTCATCACTGTGCCAAGCTGTGAGCACGCTGGGCTGTTGGGAAGAAGGGTGCATATGTGGGATTTTGATGTCTCCAGCTCAGGGCAGGAGCCCTGGAAGCCACTTGGCCCACTGGAGTACCAGGAGGTGCAGCTGACACCCACATCTCTGTTCTGCTGGTGAGAGGCTTCTGTGGCAAAGCCTTCGTGGGGCTTTTTTGTGCAGGGTTGGGGCATGTCCTGAGCTCGGCCAGGCTCTGTGCTGGGGTGGCTGCAGGCGAAGATCCTCTGGGGCAGGGCCCCTCGGCATTTCTGCATCACAGGAGAAATCAAGATGTTCAGCTTGGAGAACAGGAGGCTGAAGGGAGACCTCATTGCTGTCTACAACTACCTGAAAGGAGGTTGAAGCATGGAGGGTATTGGTCTCTTCTCCCAAGCAGCAACTGATAGGACAAGAGGAAATGGCCCCAAGTTGATCCAGGGTAGGTTCAGATTGGATACTGGGAAAAAATTCTTCCCGAAGGGGCTGTTGGGCATTGGAACAGGCTGCCCAGGGCAGTGCTGGAGTCACCATCCCTGGAGAGGTTTAAAAGTTGTTTAGATGAGGTTCTTAGGGATATGGGTTAGTGCTAGAGTTCGGTTAGGTTATGGTTGGACTCGATGATCCTGAGGGTCTCTTCCAACTGAAATGATTCTGTGATTCTTTGGCCTTCCATGGGTATTTCTTTACACGCTCAGAAATTACATGGTAGCT
The DNA here is from genome assembly GCF_036013445.1 of Caloenas nicobarica. Taxonomy (NCBI): domain Eukaryota; kingdom Metazoa; phylum Chordata; class Aves; order Columbiformes; family Columbidae; genus Caloenas; species Caloenas nicobarica. Next base: position 3,499,897 of record NC_088258.1, on the reverse strand, counting down.
GCAAGGAGATGCCAATTTAATGTAACAAAAGGATGCTGCACAGCAAGGGGTCATGTGCCCTGCCAGAACAGAGGGATCTGGACCTTCAGACTTTTAATTTTCAGGATACAAGGTAAGGAGGTTTTTGCCCTTTTACCTAAACAAAAAATTCCAAGGAAAAAATAATCCCTGTCAAAACTTTAGCATCACCCACAAGGAATGAACCTTCTATCAACAAGAAAATTCACATGGTGGGGAGAAAAAGGTCCTTTTCTGCTCAGCAGCAAATGCTTCCACCCGCTCCTGGACGCTGAGCCGCGGTTTCTCTGCAGCAGGAGGCTGGAGGGGCGCAAGGGGGAATATCTGCATTTCTCTCTGATCAGTCACTGGAACCGGCATTATCGCTGGAACAATGGGCTCAGCCCAGGCCTGCCTTGCCAGAGCGGCTTCACTGCAGAGCACCCAGATTTATTTTTGTCCAGGCTTGGAGCAGGATGCGGAGATCAGGTGACAGTGCCTGAAGAGTGTTTGGCATCGCCTGGCCCTGCCACCTTGTGTACACGTGTCCGCGGCAGCGCTGAGCAGGCAGGGATGATGGAGCAGGGCTCGGCGTGCAGGGTGGCTGCACTGATGTTGCTGGATCCCTTTTTCTTGGCTGAGCCCACTCTGGTGACCAGTTCGCGGGAGAAGGGATGCTCTCTCACAGCGTGGGAACCACTGATGCTCCCACTTGCCCTGACTTAGAATCATTTTGGTTGGGAGAGACCCTTGAGATCGAGTCCAACCATAAGCTAAATCTAGCACTAACCCATGTCCCTAAAAGCCTCATCTCTACGCCCTTTAAACACCTCCAGGGATGTTGACTCCACCACTTATAGTTTTGCAACTCAGTCTGGGGAATCAAAATCAGTGCCTGAGCTTTGACACTGGGATTAGGTCCTGGAAACCAGTTTCTGATGGAATTGAGTTGTGGGCGTTAAGGGAGGTGACCAAGGAGACGTACGAAGGACAGTGGCAGAGTTGGGGAAGCCCAGCTTCCCAAGGGCCAGTTGAGTTTGCCTCCTTTCCATGTAGTTTCCATGCTGGGTTGTGTCTGAGCAGTGACTGAAAACCCAGTTCGTTTCCAGTGTCCTTGTGCTGTGCCAGAAGAGCTGACAGCCTGGCAGATGTGGCTGAGATAACGGATGGGTCCATCGTGACCTCAAAGTGAGCCAAGTGGTCTGTGGCAGAGGCCGAGGCTCACCCTGATGCCGGGGAATTCAAGCCGGAGTCTGTGAGTGGCACGTTGTCATCTTCCACGGGTCAGGCCATCCCGCAAAGAATCCCCTTTTATATAAATCCCAGCACGTGATGCGAGAGTTGAAGGAGCCTGCCTTGCCTCAGCAGGTCGTTTCAGGCTTGGCTGAGCTGCTTTCCTCTTGAGGGGATACTTGCCAGCGTCTCGGAAATGGCACCGGTGTGATCTGCAGCCCAGGCACAGCCATGTCAGCCGAGGAGCCGCTCACTGGCCTCAGAGCAGCAAATACCAGTTGCAGCAGAAGGATGAGGATGGACAGAGTGGGAGCAGCTCCCTCTGCCAGCCCAGTGCCGAGCAGGAGGCAGTGATACCTGCTGCCATGTCGGGAGCTCGTGACCAAGTTCTCATGTGCAGCAGGGATGCGGTGACAATCCCGGCCTTGCCTGCTGTTCCCTGTGGTTCCTGTGGCTTGTTGTCGTCTGTACAACAGATGATTTATGTTGATGCTGGGCCCCCAGGCGATGCTTTATGGCTTGTGGCATATGGAAATCTATGGACCCCTCTGGCAGCAGTCACATTGACTCTAAAACAGCTCCAAGGGACTGACCCAGCCACGTTTCCCTGGATCACCACATTTGGATATCTGCAATGTTGAGATCAAAGAGCCTGTGTTCATCCACAGGACTGGAAACACCCAGTGGAAGAGATACAGGCACAAAGTACCATCCTCTCTTCACTGTCAGCATAGCCCTGACATTGCTCTGTGCAGAAAGGACACAAACACACGCAGAAAAGCAAAATTGTGGATATCGCCCATCAGTCTTCACATGGGGAAGATTGCTGAACTGCTCTGCTGGGTGAAATCCTGCAGACATTTAACACTGAGCTGACCACAGGAACTGGCTGTGCTGCATGCGAGATGAGTCCAGGGAGGATTTGTACTGGGGTCCTCCCTGTCACCACATCGCTCTCTGCTTCCCCATCCCAGCAGGACATGACGGTCACCGGGGAGCCCACTGTGCCGTCCCACCGCAGCACATGTCCCAGCAGAGAGGGTTTTTCTTGCTGACAAGCTGCTTAGCAGCTTATGGAAACAATAAAAGTAGTATTATCTTCAATGGTGAGGCAGATGGTTTGGATGATTGGTTTGACTTTTAAGCTGGATTTGAGCTACGGATATTCTGATTTTTAACAATTTTTGGCTGGTCAGACTCCGGCGGTGTAATCCCCGGATTCCCGCTCCCCTTAAATCCAGTTCTCTCTGTGCCGGGGGCTGCACGATGGAGACCTGTCCTGGAGTGGGGGGACCATGGAGACACCTGCATGGGAGGGGACACCCAGACACCCACCACCTGGGCAAGCAACCACCCAACCCCATTGTCACCACCATGGCCACCACTAGCCCTCTGCATGACAGGTGTCACCGCTGCCACCGCAGCCTTGTCACCCTGACCTTGCGGGGACAATGTCCCTCTCTGCTCCCACCCGGCGTGGGCGGCAGCGCTCTGCAAATCCACCACTGGCAGGAGCCCAGACCCGAGCTTCTCCCCCACCTCATTGTCTTTGTCAAAAAAAAAGATTTATTTAGTCTTCCTCCTAATTATCAGGAGCTGCAGACTTCCCCCCGCCATCTGAGCGCCGTCACCAGCCCGCAGCGCCCCTCCTGCCGACACCGGGCGCCTGTTCTTGCCGTCGCCCCCACACCCAGCATCATTATGGTGCTGCCGTATGGCTCCAACCAAACAAAAACCATCCTGGGGGGTTTCATCGTTAACCCCGGTGCTGAGGAACATGCAGCACCCACCCAGGCACCGAGCAGGGTCTCACATTAGTAATTACCTTAATTACCTGGCCCAAACTCCCCGGCTGTCCTGCTTGAGAAAAGCCATCACACCCAGCGCATCCTTCATATTAGAATCATTTTTATTTAGCAAATCTCCAGATCATTAAAATAAAACTCCCATAAAACAAGGGTCATCTTTGTGTTTACATTGAATTCGTAAACTGGGCAAAAGAGGAAGACTTCTACAGAGGTCAAAGGTCATCCAAAACATCCCTTTAAGAGAAATAAACATCAGTTTTCCGATCCGATCACGAGCTTTGGTGCTGGTCGGCAGTCACTGGCGAAGCAGAGGGTACAGCAAGAAGAGAGGGAACAACGGGGGTGAAGGATGCGGAGGACAGCTCTAGGCAGTTTGGTTCAGTCCTGCAACCAGGCAAAATGATTTCCCTGCTGCACCCTGGTCATGAAACACCGAGGCGGGGGGAAAAAAAAAAATCTGTTTTAAGGAATGGGTTTGGGGTCTGTTTGCGAGTGGCACCTGCAGGAAGATGAACCCGGGAAGGTTGAAATGTGGCTGAGCACTGGTGGGTACCGGGGAGGAGAAAGCAGCTGCTGGCAGTGGGATGCGAAGCTGTTTCTCCTGGGCCACGATGCCTGATCTCCAGCAGCCTTTTCCTTCCTGGCTCCTGGGGGGCCTGGCAAAGCAGTGCCAGAGCTGCCAGGCTTATCTTTAGCTCTGTTCCCTCCCTCGCCCCCGCGCCCACCTCCTCACCGCGGCCCCCACCAAAACATGCCATTATATAAACGCTCGCAGAAACCATCTGGGGCTGAGTCAACCACCAACCCAAACGGACAGCAAGCCCACCAGACGGGGATGCCAGCCCCCAGATAACCGGCTTTTGGGGTCATCCCCTCCCTTAATGCCATCCCTGAGCAGCCGGCACCCCCACCCAGCCCCTGCGCGGGGTGAGCAGGGACCCTGGGAGGGCACAGCGAGAAATGCCCCAGCCTGGGTGACAGGAGTGATGCTTGGGGTCATCAGGAGAGGCTGGCAAAGAGGGCGAGGCTTAATTACATGCTAATGAGGTATTGCCAAAATAAATGTGCCAGCTGCAGGCGAAGGGGAGAGGGAGCATCGATGGGCTGTTGCTCTGCCAGCTTGGACAAGTCTCCTCTTGCTTTTCCATCCACAGCCCTGATATCCCATTGGAAACCCTTCTGCGCATCTTCCCCTCAAGCAGCACCACCATGCCCAGCTTGACTCCAAATTTATTCATTTGAGGGTTTTTTTCCCCCAAAACCTGGGGTCGGGACAGGGATCTCTTTCGCCTCCTTTAAATCACCGTTTTTCTCCGAGAGCAGTGTCGTGGTGAGCGTTCATGACCTGAACTTGGCAGCGTTGTGCTGATTCATGACAGCTTGTCACTGAAACTGCCTAAAACCAACACAAAAAGGGACACTGAGTCATGTGTTTGCCTTTCCCAAGCAGGGAGAAATGTGAAAGGTGAACAAAGTACTTAACAAGTGATAATTACATTCAGCACTGAAAAATTAAATCCATATTAATAAGACGGAATGTTATTACTAATAGAGGCCTTTTATAATTAAAAAAACCCCACAAACCTAGGTAAGGTTTTTAACCTTGACAGTGACCTTTTAACAACAAGTGTAAGGAAACCCCTCATTTTGTCCCACTCACATTTATTAATCTGTGTTAAGGAGAAACTCCAGTAGCCAGTCCCCCAGTCTCCCCCCAGATGCTGGGGGCTGGTTCCCCAGCACTTTCCCATTATAAAGCGGAATGAAACCCGGCGTGGAGTGGGCTGGGATGTGGCACAAGGAGCCGGAGAGCTCTTAGCATTGCCATTCATGGCAGGCAGAGGGGGAGAAAGGAGTTGGAGAGGGTCCACCTTAATGCAGGATGAAAAAGCAAATTGCCAGCAGGAGAGCGGAGATGCTGCTCTGTTACTATGGTTACCCCCAGAGAACACAGAGCATCCCTGGGTACCAGTACCCGAGCTGCTCCCAGCCACCCAGAATGGCACTGGAACAATTCGGGTGGGCAAGGGAACAAATTCGGAGGCGTTCATAGGGTCTGAGCTTCTTGAAGCAGCCAGGAGAGAGGATGCACCCAGGCTGGGTGGAGAAGCAGCATCTCCAGTGCTGATGGAGCAAAGTTCCTGCCCTGCATCTCTGAGATGTGGTGCATCGATGTGTTTGAGCCAAACCCGTCCATGAAAAGACACTTTGCTTTTGGGTTGGCCAGAAACCTCTGGAAGGGCACAGAGAGATGCCTCAGGTCCCCTGAAGCCAAAGGGAAAGAGGCAGGAGGGCAGTCAGCAAGGACTGGGGTTATGCTGAGTTTAGAGAGGGTTTTAGCATTTAAAGACATCTTGAGTCTTGAAAGTGGAGGTTGCCAGCTAAGGAGCAGCCCCAACCTCAGCATCCCTGCCAAAGACACCCTGGCCATGCCTGCGAGGCATAAGCAAGGTCCTTCCCTGCAGAGTTTAGTTCTAACTCCCGAAGATGAGGATGGTCGGAGTGGAAGTAAAGCAAGGACTGAACGTCCTGGTAGCACATTTCCCGTGGTGCCAGCGTCAGTTTGGCTCCCTGGGGATTTCTGCTACAAGCAGCCACTGAGAGAGGAATTCTGGAGGCAGCGGAAACCATCCCCAGGGAACTGCCGGCTCCTGAATCATTAAATGCTTCCACAAACGAAGTGATGGGTTTCGTAGTGCAACCTGCTGCACGAGGAGTTGCCACTGCATGGCAAAGCAAACCCCGAGAGCGGAGCCACCAGAGTTTGGGAAGCTGCTGCACGGGCCAGTGCTTGTCCCAGGAGAGATGCTGCAAGAGCATTCCCTGCATCCTCCTTTTCAAGATCCATCTCCTGGTTTGGAGGAGAGCAGGGAGGTTTTTCCCATCTCACCTCCTGCCTGTAACAACCCATTACCTTCCCCAACAACCCCCAGCTCCTCTCCTCAGCAAGAGAAAAGCTTCCAGAAAAGCATCTGGTCCAGATTTAAAGGCATTAAGAGACAGAGATTGGTAGCTTGTTCTAATAGCTAATCATTATTAAAAGATCGCTCCTTATTTCCAAGATGGATTTGTCTGGCTTCAGCTTCCAGGAAGAGGTGGTGATTATGCTTTTCCCTGGTAGATTAAGTTACCTCTTTATACCAGTGTATTCTTCCTGTGACAAATGCTGTAATCAAGTCACCTCTCAGCCTCCCCTTTTGATAAATTAAATGGGCCGTGTTCTTGAATCATGCTTAGCCTCGGACCTATCTTTGGTGATTAGAGTGAGCGGCTGGTGGTGATTTTTTTTTTTATTGAGTAAAAATACTCCCTTATGGTGGAAGGGATGGAGCCGATGGGACCAAAGTGACGCTCATTAGTGGATGGAAGCTGTCGGTCACCAGCCACGAACCTGGATTCAGACCTGTGACCAGCCTGAGAAATGATGATTAATTATTTCTCCAGGTTGTCTTGGCACAGGAGCCCCGTTCCCTGCAGCAGCCAGGTGCAAAAACCAGGAGGAAAATCCAGAATAGCAAACCCAGGGGCTCTGTGTCCAGCAGGCCATTAACCTCTCCATAAATAGCATCCACGGACTTGCTCTGCTTTCCTTCGACCGTGACGTACCATTAAAGACATTTAAACTGTCACTTGGCCGCAGCACGGTGTCCCCTGAGGTCCCCGCAGGAGGCGATGCCCGTAGGAAATAGATCCTTGTGGAGCCCAAGGGCGACCAAGGTCGCCCGGGGAAGATTTGTTGGGTCGGTCTCGGATGGCTGGGCTCTTTCTGCCTGGACTCCGGACACGGTTTTTTCCCCATCTCCGGGCTCCCCGCATGGCTGAGCTGCTGCGATCCAGTCCCCTGATTAAAGCCCATCAGGGGGATGAAGCAGAGCAAGCGGTACCCACACGCGGGGCTGCGCGGGGGGGTGGGATCCTGCATCCCACCCCGTCTTGCTGAGCATCCCCGTAGCCCCTTCCCCAGCAGAGAGGAGAAATTATCCTCTCCTGCAGGATAACGAGGAAAATTCAAATTTGGGCTTCCTGCTCCTACCTAGAGGCAGCAAGACGGACATTTGCTAGAAGGCTCCTAAAAAACATCTGTACTTGTCCTGCTGGACCCCAGTCTTACTCAAAGTTTGCTGCACATATGTATTATATGTGTGACAAGTGACAGCCTCCAAACCACATTTGAAGTTTGATGCCGGCAGACACTTTCCTATGATCTTTAAAATATACAGCATGACGCGAGATATTTTAAATAGATCAAAATACATTTATTACATATTTATATTATTTTCTCTATTCTATTTATATCTTTTGGAGACTCTTATATATAATATATATAATATATTTAAAATAACATAAAATTGGCCAGTTTTGTCATCTGAAATACATTTTACAAATATATATATACATTGTCACATATATCTCAAATATATGTGCAATGAGACAGAGAAACAGGGGAGGTGGAAAAGGTACAGATACTTCCATTGCATCCATCAGCTCCTCTATCGCTGCAAATCACCGTCACCCCAGCGAACAGACTCGGCATTTTACCCCTGGGAAACCAGTGCTCCCAGTTGCCAACCTGCCCGTGTGAACCGGTGCTGTGTCTCAGTCCCTAAACCATCTGAGGCCAAGGCTGGGGGAGCACCGGGGTGTGTTTTGAGGGGGGGGATAGAGGAAAGATGTTGCCCCCGGGAGGGGGCAGTGGGACAGAGGTGCACAGGGGTCAGCAAGGTGATGGGTGACATTGGGTCGGGCACCACCCTGTGTCCCCTCCCTGCTCCAGGCGCTGCCCTGCGCCAACCCCCCCGTGGCAGCATCCCTGAATTGGGGGGGCGGGAGAGCAGGATGCGGCCAGAGTGCCGGACCCGGCTGCCACACACTCGTTTTGTCATGCGAGAAATGAGGTGGGGGGGGGACACAGGGGATTCTTTTGGTTGTCAGCGTGAGAGAAAAGGAAAGAGCAGGAGGGTTTAAAAATAAATGTATTTGTTCTGCCTTATTAAAGATAGAAAAGGTGGCTCTGAATTCATCTCCTACAAAAGGTTTGAAGGTCAAGCAAGCACCGAATCGCGAAAGGTTAAGCACTAAGTGATTGTCCCAGCCCTAAAAGACTAAGTGCACTAAATTTGGTTATGAGAAGCTCAAACTCATCCCGATGGCCCCTGGGAACCCCTGCCCGGCTGAGCGGGACACGTCACACATTCTGGGGGACAGAGGATGCTCTTTCCAGCCGATGGGTTTGGGGTGCAGGGATGCAGCCGCTTTCTACTCTCACTGCTGGCTGGTGTTGGGGTGAAGCCGAGCGGGAGCAGCAGCGGGTCCGGTCCCTGTTCCCCTGTCCCTGGTCCCCAGTCGGGGCAGCTGCTGCTGCCAGAGCTGCCCTGAGTGAGGACAATCCCTGCGGGATGCTGGCCAAGAGGATTAGAGGTTCTTTCCTTTCTCGGACTCCCACCATCCTCCAAGGATCAAGTGTAACACTGGACTTAACTCCATGGATGGAGCGGCCTCGGCTTGGTGGCTGTTTGTGGGGGGGATGTGGGGAGGGACGTGTCCCCTCGCTCAGCACCGAGCCCCTTCCCGCTGGGATCCCGATACAATCCCTGCCGTGACCGACACCACAACCCGCGCCCCAAGAGCATCCTCGTGCCTTTCCAGTCCCTCCGGGGAACCTGAGCACTGAACAAACATCACTTTTTGGCTATTTTCACCTTTTTTTTTCTTTCCCCCCCGCACCTTTCTTTGACAATCCAAGTGATTAAAACTACCGCCGGGCAGCCTTCCCAATGCTCCCTGATGGTAGGAAAAAAAGACCAGTAGCTCAGCGCACTCACAGGTAGGCAAAAATAAGATTTATACACTAGGTACCAGCGTGGTCCATGGCCAGGACGAGCACTATACAGTATATATATGACAACTTGCCAGAGCTAGATCCTCACTAGTGGGGTTTGGGGAAGGGGGTGCGTGAACGGGGGCCGGGGAGGGTCCGAACGCCCCTCGCCGTGCCGGCCACGGCCACTCCCCAGCCCAGTTCACAGCCTCCTACGCAGCAGTTTAAAAATACATCTGTATGTATTAGTCTATTCTCCCAGGTAACACTGTACAATCATAGAAGTTTCTTTAAAAGCAATAATTTACTTAAAGACATCTCTATTTCTCTTTTGCTTTTATACAAATATTTACTGTGATATATATATATTTATAAAGAAATTAACCCTCTGAGAACCCCACAGCAGCAAGATGTGCACCTTTTAAAATAATTATTATTTATTCAAAAGAACCTAAAATCACTTAAAAGCATTAAAAAAAAGAGTAGTGCGCACACAAAATCTCTCTGCACCCCGATCTGTCCTTCCCATCACCCCAGATGCTACAGGGCAAAAAGTGGGTGCCAAAACCATCTCCCCTGGGAGCAAAGGGATCGGCAATGGGATGGCGTCTGCGTTCGCTGCCTTATAAACACAAGGGTTGTGGCCGGAGCCCGATGGCACATCCTTATGTGTCCCCAAGTTTGGGGACAGCCCATTCAGGGCACTCAGTGCCGAAACAGCCGTCTCCCTCCCAGCACGGTCCCCAGGGATGTTTTCTCCCTTTTTTTTAGGGGAAAACCAAAAATAGAGCAGCCCCTTAGTGGGGAGTGCGGGGTCGTGGTGATGGACACTGCTGGGAACAGGGTGAGGAGAAAACTCTGCGGGGACAAAGACCCTGGTCCCCGTCTCATGAGATGCGGTGCTGGGGGGCGCAGGGCAGCGCGGGGGGGCACCAGGGCAGCCACTTCCCAGGGCCCTTTGCAAGAAGGAGATGGAGGCGTAGGACAAATCCTGCCTCTGCCACCAATGTCTGGACATGTCACGGCAAGTTCTAACCTGGGACACGTCTCCCTTGGTGTGTGCATGGGGGGGAAAAGCGCCGGGAGCCCATCACAGCCGAAACGCTGCCTGGGACCCCACTCTCGACCCCTTCTCCCTGCGGCTGGGTGCTGCCAGGGCTCCACACCCAGGGCTGGGTGCGGGGTGCCTGTGGGTACCGAAGCCTTTTCCCAGAGCCCCAGCGGAGCAGGGAGTCAAATTTTGGCTCCCAGAGCACCAATGAGCAGCACAACTGGGATGAAGGGACCCTCAACCTGCGTCTTCCAGCTCCTTCCCTGTGTGCAAAGGCAGGAGCAGGGATGGAACAAAGGCTTCCCGTGCACAGCGGGGGTTGCCTTGTGCCTGAGCACAAGCTGAACCAATGTGCCATCCTAAACCAAGGCCAGACTAAAACGCAGCAGACGGTGGGATGCAGGTGCTACTGCAGGGGCAGAGCAAAGGGGACACCGGGTGCAGGAGGAGTTTGCATCTCTAAGGCACAATCCAACTTGAGGCTGGGACACGGGGAGGGGTTGAAGTGCAAGACAGAGGGGTTTTCTCAACTGGCATCTGTAGTTTTTGGAAAAACATCTGCCTCCAAAGCAGCACTCACCAGGGAATGGGGAATTCATAAAGCCCAGCCTGGCGGGGAGACGGCTCCTATGCCAGAAGTGCAACTCAACAAGATGACTTTCACATTGATTTCCGCATTTGAAATGGTTTTTCAAGGGAGAAAATACCAAATGGGTTGGAAAAGTGGGAAAACACCCAAATTTGAGAGCTTTCCACACTCCTTTTTGTGCTTTTTGCTATTTCATCCTAGTTACAGTGAAACATGAATTCCCCATTGGAGGTGCTGGGTTAGACTAACCACTTCAGCAGCTGATGCCCCAGACACAATTTCCACTCTAAAGATCAATATTTCCAGAAACTGGTTAATTACTATGTTTACAATGCATCTTTCTATTACAGTCTTCCTTTTCCTTGTTAGCTAGTTTTGCCAATAATTAAGCTACTTGCTATCACTGCCACAGACCTACAGCCACTTACGTTTGTTTTCTGCCTATGAAGTCGTGCCAGTGGAAAAAAAAAAAACCACACACCCCAAAACTGGACATAGTCTTGACTTCTCTCTCTTCTATCTACCCAGCAAGTCACTCCCTCAAAAGACCCCAGTGGCTTATTCATTCCTTTGTTATTTTTTAAAAAATACTGAATCACTTACTTCAGATTTATTATTATTATTGTTGTTATTATTATTGTTATTATTATTATTTCAGTAAACAGTCTCCCAAATGGTATGGTGAAAAAATTAGAAACCCTCTCGCCTGCCCTCCCCCCTCTTTTTCCCCAAATTAAAAAGAAGTACGTTAATGTTGCATGTTATTTCAAGTGTTGTTCTTGTGCAACTGAATCAGACTGCCTGCTGGAAGGAGCAATTTTTTTTGTTGTTGCTGCTCGGTTAAAAAATAAAAGGAAAAAAATAAAAAGAGAAAGGTTTGCTTCCTGATATTTCCTCTTTTTGGATGTCGCAGTGCTCAGCTCCAAGAAAACGCTGGCGTTTTCCCCGCAGGGAGAGCAAAGCCCTGTGGGGCTGTGCGGGGCGAGCACCTGCCCGTGCCCCACGGACGCTCCTCTCTCCGTCCGTCCTTCCGTCCGTCTGTCCGTCCGTCCGTCCCCCCTAGAGCCATCGGCCCCACTGCGGGCACCGGGCACGGGGAACGTGCCGTGGGCTGTCGCCGTCCCCTCCTGCCGACCGCTCAGTGGTTATTGCGATGAAACTGAAAACTATGAACGATACTAATTTCTCAAGCATTCCTATGGCACTTGCATTGTTCTGCATAATTTGAGCGGGTTGTAGGGGAAGAGATTAGAGGAGGAAAAAAAATACCCTCAGAAAAGTCCATGGAAGGACCAAGAGTCATATTTCCGACTCCCTCCTGTACGACCGCTGATCCAACGCTATTGTGGCTTGAAGTCTATCGAACTCGTGCCTGTTGTCGGGGCTCAAGTCCTCCAAACCCCGGCTGTCATCATCTTCCTCTTCCTCGTCGCGGCTCATGAAGGCCAGCTCGTTCTCGTAGCAGAAAGAGTTGGTGCCGGGCAGGAGGAATTTGTTCTCCACCAAGTCCTTGGCGCTGCAACGAGGGGTGGATGGGACCTCGTAGGTTTTGTGGAAGTGGGAATAGTCTACTTTATACTGGTTTTTCTCCTCGAACAAGACGGGCTCAAAGCGGTGGCCCCAGAGGATCTCACTGGCCAGGTAGGAGCTCCGAGCTTGTGTCGTCATAGCGGTGGCTTCTACCATGCCTTCCAGGATGACCACGATCTCAAAGTCATCTGTCTCCAAGTCCTGGCGACTGATCCCAAACAAGGGGCTGTCTTCATTGATCTCGTGGAGAATGGTGATCGGAGACACCAAGAAGATACGGTCCAAGCCTTTATCAAACCCCACATCAATGTCTATTTGGTCAAGAGGGATGTACTCCCCTTCTTCTGTGATCCTGGGCTTAATTAGCTGAGCTCGTACATGGGCTTCTACTATGTGGCTTTTCCGGAGATTCCCAACTCTCCACATCAGGCAGAGTTTTCCATCTCTCATTGCCACTACTGCGTTATGGCTAAAAAGTAATGTCTGGGCCCTTTTTTTGGGCCTGGCCATCTTTGCCATTATTGCACCAATCATGAAAGAGTCAATTATACACCCCACGATGGACTGAACCACCACCATGAAGACCGCGAGCGGGCATTCCTCTGTCACGCAGCGGAAACCGTAACCAATAGTCGTTTGGGTCTCAATGGAGAACAGAAAAGCAGCCACAAAGCCATTGACCTGGAGAACACAAGGCTTGAAGGTATCATCTCCACCCGGGTTTTCTAGGTCTCCATGAATGAGCGCAATTAGCCAGAAAATCAGCCCAAACAATAACCAGGACACCAGAAATGCCAGGGAAAAGAGCAAGAGCATATACCTCCAGCGGATGTCAACGCACGTGGTGAACATGTCTGCAATGTACCTCTGTGGCTTGTCGTCCATGTTGGTGAACTCCACGTTGCACTGACCGTTCTTCTTTACAAACCTGTTCCTGCATTTCCTCCTGGTATGGATTTTCCCATTGCCAAAGCCGTTGATACCTGGCATGGTGGTCAACCTCAGCCCGTCTTCCTCGGAGGACACGATGCTGTAAGGGTTGACTCTGCCCGCAGTCATCCCTGAGTCAAGCCCACAGTGAAGGTGAATGGTCTTGTGACTCCCTGGCCCACCCCTGCCCGCCCCCCGAATTCTGTTGCGGTGGAAGAGAAGTCCCAAGCTTCCACGTCTTGGCTGCCACGTCACCACGTGGATCCCGTGAGGGGCTCTGCAATGAGAAAACAAAGATATGGATGTTACCTTTCACGGCAAAGGGACCCAAGGGGGTGTTTGGCCATGGGTCTGATGAGGTGGGTGGCTGCATGTTGAGTGAGGACCCCCCACGGCCCCGACTCTCCCTCCTATGGCTAAGGCTCTTCCCCAGAAACACATGGGAGGAGGGAAAAAGGTCTTAGAGTTTGTTCTTTCATACTACAAAGCAAGTGAGCACGTTTTGCTGGGGAGATGCGGCATTTGTGGGACCTCAACAGCACGGGCGGATGAAAAACCTCGGGTAGCATTGGAGTCTCTCCCCTTTGCTTTTCTCACGAGTTCCACGGTCAGAGCAGGGTCCAGGCTGCTGGAGAGGAAAGTAGAAAGGCCAAGCTGCTCTCCTTAGCACAGAGATATTAATAAAGGTACGCCTGAAAGCAGCTCCATCGGTTCACATTGCCCGTGCCAGATGGACCGCTGCCCGCCTGACCTCTCAAGCACCAGCTCTTCTGGGGTCGAGGGAAACGACACGAGATGTGGATTTAACCTCCATCCCCCAGCCCAGGGATGGGAGAGGACATGGCCCACGTGCAGCTAGTTGGAGAATGCTGAGGGAAGGCACTTGCTCGGGACAGATGTCCCGAGGAGTAACTTTCCCAACACATCCATTGGGACATAGAGCTATCTACGGTCACAGATGGGTTTTACCAGCCAAGTCTTCTGAAGGGACAACTGCCACTGGGGAATGGGGAGCTGTTTTGGTCCCTTCTGCACGGACCTGCACTCAGCTTTGCCTGGGGGAAGTGGGAGCAGGATGGACATGGGCAAGGTCATCCAGGTCAGGTGTGCTCCCCGGTGCCTCTGTGACGGCACGTGGGGCTGCATCAGGCAGTGGTTGGGATTGTGGAGAAGCCACATGGCACAGCCCAAGCACCTCAAAGACATGGCACTGCAGGAGTGCTCCCCAAACCACCCCCTGCCACAGCTCGTCCTGTTCTTGAGTGACATGAGATCATAGAACCATGGAATCATCGTAGTTGGAAGAGACCCTCACAATCATTGAGTCCAACCATTAACCCACCCCTCGCACTGCCCCATGTCCCTGAAAACCTCATCTCTGTGTCTGCTCAACCCCTCCAGGGATGGTGACTCCACCACTGTCCTGAGCAGCCTGTTCCAATGCCCGACAACCCTTTCTGGGAAAAAATTGTTCCCAATATTCAACCTCATCTCCCCTGGCACAACTTGAGGCCATTTCTTCTCATCCTGTTGCTTTTTACTTGGGAGGAGAGATCAACACCCTCCTTGCTCCAACCTCCTTTCAGGTGGTTGCAGAGAGCGAGAGGGTCTCCCCTCGGCTCCCGTTCTCCAGGCTCAACAGTCTCCCTGGGGATGAAACCCCCTTGCTGGCAATGAGACCCGCACAGGGCAGCGCTGTGGTGGGGGGGCGAGTACAGACCCCCCCGTGACACCACGTCCCCCCAGCGCAGGAGTGCCCGGCAGGTGCCCAGAAGTGCAGGTGAACCCGCGGGGCTATATGAGCCGTGTCGGATCCACTGTCGATGGGGTCGATTCCTGCAATCAGCTCGAGTGCCTGGGGACACGCTGCGACAAGAACACCCTTTCCATTACACGGTGACCAGGGCCAGCCCAGCACTGGGGAGCTTTGCCAGGCACAGCCTGCCCAGGGCTGCATCACCCCAGCCGGCAACGATACGCTGGATCGCCTTTTTACAGAAGTTCTCCCCAAATCCACCCTGGGACTTGGGGATCCCCACAGAATCCCAGCACCACAAGCAGGAGCACTAACAACCTGCACAAACCTCCCAGGCACTGGACACAGACCCACACATGCCAAAGAACATCTTTCCACCTGCTGCAATACAAGCACAACCAATTTTTTTTCCCCAAAGCTGATTTTTCGAGCACCATGGTTATTCATTGCTGTGTCAGGAGCTCAAGCACCTGGCAAGGGCAGCTGGCACGAGATCCTCTCTCTCCTTACAGCCATAGGGAAGAGTAAAACAGGCAGGAACAGTCAATATGAACAGTTAATATTTACAACCTCATAGTCACTAGGAGTCAAATGGGACCGAAGTGGCCTCGCAGACCTGACGTGTCCGTCTGGCTGAAGGTTCAGGCTGCCAAACCCCAGCCTGGCCACCCATCCCAAGTCTTCCTCCTGGCCGCACCAGCTGCAGTCATTAAGGCTTTCTCTCCCTTTTTTTTTTTTAATGAAAACTGAGAATTTGGAACCAGAAAAGGCTCCTTCTCCATCACCTCTCCGGCTCACCCCAGGGGAATATGCCGAATGAATTTTGCCACAGGATGGATTTGTTTGGGGTTTTTTGTTTGTTTGTTTGTTTGTTTTTAATTAATTCTAGATGCATTTGAGGAGTGAACAAAATGCAATGAGCTCCCAGTGACCTGCGAGAGGATTAGCTGGGGTCTGGATTAACCGTGCGGGGAGGGGAGACGTGCCCGGGTGACTGCGGAGGCAGCAGCGCTGCCCTCGCTGGGGAACCTTCCATGGACACAGGGCCCCCCAGCCGCCACCACCGCTCCCCCGCCTCCCCTTCCCCCTGCCCTCCCTCTTTCCCTCCTTTCTGGCTTTCGCTGTTTCTTCCTTTTGCTCTTCCTTCCTGCTCTTCATATTTCTCTTCTCCTTTTCCCCTTCCTTCCTTCCTTCCTTCCTTCCTTCCTTCCTTCCTTCCTTCCTTCCTTCCTTCCTTCCTTCCTTCCTTCCTTCCTTCCTTCCTTCCTTCCTTCCCTCCCCCCTGCCTCCTTTCCCTTTCCCTTTCCTTTTCCCTTCCCTTTCCCTTTCCCTTTCCTTTTCCCTTCCCTTTTCCTTTCCCTTTTCCCTTCCCTTTCCCTTTCCCTTTCCTTTTCCCTTCCCTTTCACTTTCCTTTTCCCTTTCCTTTTCCCTTCCCTTTCCCTTTCCCTTTCCCTTTCCTTTTCCCTTCCCTTTCCCTTTCCCTTTCCTTTTCCCTTCCCTTCCCTTTCCCTTTCCTTTTCCCTTCCCTTTCCCTTTCCCTTTCCCTTTCCTTTTCCCTTCCCTTTCCCTTTCCCTTCCCTTTCCCTTTCCCTTTCTCTTTCTCTTTCCCTTTCCCTTTCCTTTTCCCTTCCCTTTCCCTTTCCCTTTCCCCACCTCTCCAAGCCCCCAGACATGGGGGAACCCTCTGCTGCGGGGGGACACCAGGACAGACCCGAGGGGCTGACGCTGCTTCGGAGACAAGGCAGCTCTGGTGCCATAGCCCACGCAGCACCCCACATTCACCGAGCCCACCGGACTGAGTCCCCTCCCGAAGCATCAAAGCATCTTGGAGGGGACAAACCCCCCCGGCCCCAGGCCGGTGGCGGCAGCTTGGGGAGACGGCAGCTAAATAAAGGCAGCAAAGTGGAGCTGTCGGAGCAGGCGGCCGCCTGCAGCTCGTACTTTATTTAGCACGGTTTTGTTTGGAAATACGCTTTCTTGAGTTCGCTGAAAGCTGAATTTCTGGTTTGGTTTTAATTTGAAGGCTGGAGCCCCACGCTGCCACTGCGGGAGGCTCCGGATGGGAGAGGGCTGGTGAAAACCCATGGCTGGATGGGCTCTGCTGCAGGCACCAGCTGGGGACAGTGTCCCCATGGCCACCCTGCATTTCCTTGGGTCACAAGTGCCGTCCTCCAGCGTCACCCCGGCATCTCCCCACAACCAGAGCTGTCCCGGGGCGCTGGTGGAGGTGCTACAGGAGGTTACATCCCCCTCCCTGCCTCTTTCCCAGGAGTTTTGCACCCATGACCATCACAATTTTACCCTCTGGGAACAAACTCTAAATTTCCCCTAATACCCAGAGCCCCTTAATCCCAGCTTTGGCACAGACAGGCCCACGCTGGGTGTGGGGCAGGACCGTGACCGTCTCCTGCTGCTTGTGCCACGTGTCTTCTGCAGCACTAATAGCGTTAAACATGTAAGAAACAAAACAGGCTCCTAATATTAATAGTGGGAAGGAACAGCCCACAGCTCCCTGCGGGCTCTGAGCGCAGCGGTGCCTTGGACTACCCCGGCTAATGAGCTGACATTAGCGGCGATGACTCCTGCCACTGAACTGCAGCAACCCAACTCCTACTGTAGAGCGGTTTCCCGCAGAGAACCCAAGTGTCTCCAGCAATCTCCCAACTGCACGGCTAATTTTATTTATTTTTTTTCTTTATTTTTAAAAGGGAGTTAAATGTTACAACAATATTCTGAACAGTCAGTGTGCCGGGAAAACGTGTAGAGTGCCAGGGAGGTCATTAGTTAGAGCCGGCTGAATATGTCGATATGATTTATCATCACACTTTTCCCTGTAACTCTGGTGGGGATGAGTTTTGGGGCCGGGGAAGCAGCAACTGGGCTGCTGTCCCCAGTCTGGACCCTCCCAGCGCAGATTTTCTCCCAGCTTATGGACGCATACGGGGAACCAGACTGTGTTTGGGTGGGATCAACCCAGATGGGGGCTTGGAAGAGCCAAGTCAGGGCATGCAGGTCCCCTGGCAGGAGAGGTGACCATCCGAGAGGGGACGGCACGAGGAGGTCACGCTGGGCGCTGCTGCCATCCCTGCACCGGGAGATAACGCTGCTATCTCCGCAGCGATGCCCTTCATGCCCCAGCAGCGCACGGCAATGTCAGCGGGGAGGAGGGAGCTCAGCTCCAGCACAGCCGAGGGTCCCCAAACTCCTCCTGCTCACCCCGTCCCGACGGAGCGACACTGCGCTGGGCACCCATAAATTGGGGGTGGAGAGGGGGGCAGCTGAAGTTCCCACCACAGTGCATTCCTAATGAGAAAAAAAATCTGCTCCATTTTGGCAGGGACGCAGGTGGAAAACAGCCACGGGCACGCACCCCTGCCCTGGACCCACACACACCCGCCTAGTGCCAGCAAGCATCTGAGACATCACTATCTGCAAGCTTCAATAGCGCACACAAGAGGGAAACTGAGGCACAGGGGATGAGGAAGGCACTGAGGAGGGAGACCAGAGGTGACAGGGTGCCTGGAGAGGTGCCGGCTCATCCCTGTCCTCCCGAGCCATGTGCAGATGCCACCACGGGCACAGGAGGAGAAAAGGGGCCACGTGCAGCACTCGGCACCGCTGGGGCCAGGTGGCCTGTGCTTAAGCACCCCAAAAATCTTGCTAAATGTGTCCTGGATCAGAGGAGATCCTGGGAAAGATCCCATCAGAGGCTGCGCTGAGCACACCGTTGGTCCCCAAATCCACAGCATGATGGGGTGACCGAGCGTCCCAATCCAGCCACCTCTGTGCCCGTTCCAGCCCCGGCAGCACCGGTACCCAGGACCCACACGCCGCAGCGGTCAGACCCCAGGGTTGTACATCTCCCCCACCATTCCCGAGCGATGTCCCCCCCAGCCTGGCTGCAGCACAGCGGGGCTGGGAAACACAGCAGCACCCAAGGTCCCCCCAGCCCTGCCACCTCCCCAGGTCCTGAAATCCCATCTCATGTACCAGGGAAATATTGGTTGTTTGTCTGTCCGCTCACAGCCGGACAGCACGACATGGCTGGGGGTGAGGATGAGGGCAAGGGGGGGCCGAAGGCCTGGGTGGGGTCAAACTGCACTAGGGGCTGCCAAAGGATGCCCCAAAACACCAGGGGTGCAGCCAGACTGTGTTGCCCCTGGGACACCCTTACCCAAACCTCCAGGGCACCCGCACCCCGCTTCCTGCATCCCCTTCCCCGCAGCCCCCCTGGCTGCCCCAGCTCAGAGGACGGGTGTTAATACCCCAGCAAATCGCCCCGGGAAGGCACAGAGCCCCATCTGTCCCCGTGAGCAGGGGGGGCTCCAGCCAGACCCCGGGAAGGGGGGTCAGCCCTTACCTGCTGCGCAGCCGGGGGGGTCTCCCCAGCGCTCCCCGGCCATGGCTGCGGGCGCAGGGTGCCCCGTGGCCCTGCTGCAGCCCAGGCGAGAGACAGAGAGTTTTAATTGAATTTCTAGATTATCCTGGAGGAGAAGTTGTAATCTCCTTAAATCCAACCTCTGGGCGAGTCCCGTAACCTACTGTCCTGCGCCAGGGAAAGGATTTAGCAAGGGGGAGGGCAGCTTTGCCAGCCTGCTGATGCCCCGGACCCCTGCACCCCGCAGGATTTGTCCTGCAGGACGTCAGAGATCTGCTCCCGGCAGCCCTGTGGCCCCGGGAATTAAGTCTCTGCGGCAGCGATGCCCTGTCCCCTCTCCCCACGGTGGTTGGGGTGGCAGGACTGGGACATGGGTGATAGAAATGTCTGGTGTTGGGTGGAGGGAGCTGGATACAGAGTCAGTGGGGTGTTTGGAGGGTGAAGATGACCCCACCCTGGGTGAGACTTGGTGTCTGGGGCTTCGAATTGAAATATCGCCAGGGCTGGCTGTGCTTGGGGTGCTGGTGGGATGTGCAAGTCCCCAGGGAAGTCCCGTTCTGCAGCAGGCTCCTTCCTCCCAAAAAACCCCCATCCCTGCGCGGGCCAAAGGGTGTTTATGGGTGGGTGACCTTGGGGTGTCCCTGCACCCCCCCGCGCGCTCCCCGCCATCACGTGGCCCCGCTCTTTCCTGCGTGCTCCCAAATCTGGACGCGTGCCAGGCTCCAGCCCCAAACCACCCCAGAGACAAACACCAGCGATGGGGCTGCGTGCAGACAATGGCAGAGCCAAAACCAGCCGGTCGCGCTCCTGCCAGCCCTGTGTCCTTGTTGTGCCACTGCCGGGGCCTTCAGGGATGCAGATTCCCATTGGGAATTCCCACCCAACATGTTCCAAGGTGCTTGAGGGGAAGGCAACCACCCTGTCCCAGCTCAGGGCAACCACCTGGCTGCTAGAAAGCACTGTGGGAAGAAAGGGAAAAGGGAACCAAAAGGGCAAATGTCTTCAAGCAGGTTTTCTTAGAACCATAAAGTCATGGAATAGTCTGGGTTGAAGGGACCTTCAAAGCTCATCCAGTCCACCCCTGCCATGAGCAGGGACATCTGCACCAGCTCAGGTTGCTCAGAGCCCCGTCCAGCCTGGCCTGGGGTGTCTCCAGGGATGGGGCATCCACCACCGCTCTGGGCAACCTCTTCCAGTAATTCTATCACCAACCAGATGGAAAAGATCCAGGTAGCACCAGGGCAGTGCTCAGCAACATCCCCGGGGTATCACAGGCATGAATTCTTTCAAGAACCCCTCTCACAGAGCGACTGCTACCTACACCTTAGGGTTAGAGCCAGAAGGTGGTGGATCTGGACCCTGTTCAGCCCCAGCTTGCCTGTGCCAGGACAAATCCTCCACTTCCCACTTGCGCAGCTCCCATCAACATCCCTTTCCCAAATCCCATCCCTCCCGAGGCGGGTTTTCCCACGGAGCTCTGCTCTCACCCAATGCAAAACCCCTTTCCAGGAGCTGCATCTCAAGGGAAATCCTATGTGTGTGTGTATGCGTGGGCAGAGCCCGCGCCCGGGAAGTGTTTATCCTGAAAGCAAGACGTGCGGCAGGTGGAACCGTGAGCCGTGGGGAGAGCGACACTGAGCATCGTACGGCTGCCCGGGCGCTCGGCGCCGCTCTCCCAATGGTGACATTTCAGCCGGAGAAGAGCGGAATGAGCACGAGAGCCAGTTTAGGATGCACAAGTCCCTTCCAGCAAAGGGAGATGGAATTTAAGCAAAGTTGAGCCATCAACTGTTCATCAGCATCCACCACTCTTTCTTTGGGTTTTAAACCCACAGTTATTCCTGCTCTAGCCAAGCATTAGACATTGCTCAACTCTTGGCGAGAAATACATCCTGTGTCCCACTATCCCAGGCAATTTTCCTGGCTCCATGGCCATGTCGGGGTAAGGCTGCCATTTCCAGCACCCTTCATCATCGCCATGGATGAAGGTGTCAGCAGAGCCCTCAACTTGACTTTTAGCCCCAGGAGGAAGGAGATGAGGAGGAAGCACATGCCATGCTCGAGCAGAGCCACCCTCCTGGCTCTACTTACCCCACGATCGCACCAAGAGCCGCAGATGCTGAGCCCGATGCCGGCAGCCAAGCGAGCGAGCAGGCGGCGGGGACTTTGCCGGGCAGCACGTCACCGTCCTGGCTAATTGCTCCCCAGCTCATATTACAGCCTCTCTTCTTCCCTACATGTACAGGAGCTGGCACCTCGGTTGCAGCCATGAGGAGCCACTGCCAGCAAGGGGGACATCCACCTTTGGTGGTGTTTCTAAGAAGTAGGGAGAAAATTATAGTCATGGCAGTGTAGGAAGCCCAAGATACGTTCGTGATCTCAGGGGACTGGAAGAGAAGCATCTAGAAGGGAATTTCAGAGATTTTGGGGATGCGAAAGACCAGCCAGAAGGATGCAACAAATTCAAACCTGGAGGATCAGACACTAGACTGCAGTAAGGCAGTCGGTGGTCCAAGGCAAGACCTTGATTCTTTGATCTTGCTATTTAACCATAGCCATGGCCCAAACCCATCTTTAAGCATTTCGCATGGGAGGAAGAAAAATCCCCCTCCTTTTCTGTTGGGGGTGACAACCCCCCCTGGCACACACGTGATGCGCCCAACATCTTCAAGACGAAAGATGCCTTTTTGCTGCTTTGCTGCTACTAGTTTTTCTGCAGCTTATGGCTCTGCACACATCAGTTCAAGAGTTTCGGTGTCTTTTAAATCCACCGAGGGCTTCTTTTAACACTCTCCTCGAGCTCAGCCTGGTCAGAGATCTCCTTCCCAGGGCTACCAGGTTTGTGGCACTGGGTTTCTGCCCTTTCCACCCTGCTCCGATGTCACCGGGGAGCCAGCCACCTCCAGATTGCAGACATGACCCTAAACCCAAGTAGCTGCAGGGGTGGCAAAGGCAGGGCAGGGTATTTTGGGGACCATCTTTATCTGCTGCAGTGAAGATTTAGCACAGACGTTGCATAACGCCGGGGGGGCTCGCTGCTCCCTGTCCCCTCTCACCATCAGGGATCAGCGACTCAATTAATCCTTCTCATTCCCTGCCTGTGGGTACCAGCCCCGGGTGCCCTCTCAGCCCAGCCCCAGCAGCAAGAAGTCAAATCTCTGCCCGACGTCAGCATCCACTGGGACTGGTACCCCACAAGCTAGGGGAGAGGTCCTGCGGGCCACCCCACTGCCACCACCCAGGTCACCCACCTCCTTTGGGAAGCCCTGCTCAAACAGGGGTGGCCACACAGGTACCCACTGGGCAGCTGTGCAAGTGCCTAAAATAACTCCCTTCTCATTATTTCTGTGCCCCAGTCTCGGGCGCTGTTGTGCGTCACTTCGTTAAGGGGCCCGGCAGCTGCAGACCCTGCGGGCAGAGACCTGGGCATTTGAAAAATAATTTTTAAACCATTGAGGTTCGGCACACACCCGGTTGTGTTCCCCCGTCCACTCCTTTGCACAGCCCAGGTGCACCCACTGATGGGCAGCTCGCTCAGGCACACACTGCAGGATCACCAAAGCAATAAAGGAGAAGCCAGGAATCCCTTTATTTTTTTTGGCCAGCCCTAAAATAATAACCCTCACATGTGTTCCTGGGCAACCCTACAGTAAACAAGGCAAGTGCAAAGCCCAGCGTTGGTGAGCCTGGGCACCGCTGTGCATGCGCACACGGGTTGATGAGGAGCAGGGGACCATTTCTCCAGCAAACAAAATCAAAATACTGTCAAGGGAAGATTTTTGGGGGACAAAGGCAGTGGCATCTCACTGCCAGCCACAACGGCTTACCAAACCCCCAGGGTGCCAGTCGTGTCTTCCAGCATCCCTGGGAGGTGTAAAGCCAGATGTCCCACAGCATCCCAGCCCAGCTGGGTGCCAGCGGGTGGGCACGGAGCAAAGGTGCCCTGCGGCTGGGGCAGCGTCCACGTCTGGTGGTGCTGGCGAGGGTGGGACACGGTGACATGCCCCCGGTGACGAGCCGCACGGAGAGTTACACAACGCCGCCCTGGCCGCCCTTGGTTGTGTGCGCCGTGTGAGCTCCTATCGACACGGCCCCAGCCGCCCTCCGACATCCCCGCGGGGGGAGGATAACTTTGTAAGAGGCATAAATGCAAACACATGTGAGCGGGGGTCCCTGCTCCAGCCCCTTCTCCAGCTCCAGACCTTCTGCGGCGGTTGCCAGTGATGCTCGGGACTCGCCAGCATCCCAACGTCCCCTGGCTCGGACGCGCCGATGGCAGGGGGATCAGGAGGGTGTGACGGTGTAGGGGGGACAGGGTGAGCACCCACCACCAGCACTCCACCAAGCACTAAAGCACTGCACGGCCCCAACCCAGGGGGTTTTAGGACATGAAGGACCAGCTAGAAGGATGCAACAAATTAAAACCTGGGGGATGTGAGACTAGATTAGGGCAAGGCAGTCGGTGGCCGCAGGCAGGATTTTGGGGGTTTTTTTTGAACTTGCCATTTAATGGTGGCCATGACCCAAAAAGCACCTTCAAGCTTTTTCCAGGGGAGGAAGAAAAATTGCCTTCCTTTTCTGCTGGGGGTGATAAATGCTTGCTGGTCCCAGGGTGCCGACACCAGGAGCAAGGAGCCCTCCCCTTAGCACCGCAGCAGGGATGCTTTTGTTTGTAGAGAGGGGGAAACTGAGGCACGGTGGCTGGATGGGCCTGAGCATGGGGATCAGCTGCAGCCCATGTCATCGCCTTCCCCCCAGCCTGCCCTGGCCTGAGTTTGAGATATTTATAAAGCCGATAAGGGAGCAGAAAGAATTTTCCGAACACTGAAGTTACGTAAGCTCTCCTCGCCCTCCCGGACATCATCTGTAATTAAGGGCTCAGTAGGGCGGGGAGAGCTCCACGGAAGGGGTGGCAGGGGGCACCAGTGTCACCCCAAAGGGCTTCAGCCTCCTCTTTCTCACTGCAGCGGGTCCCCAGGGCCAGGCACCAGCCCGTGCCATAGCGTGGCCCCATGGGACCCCATCCCTGGTGGCATCGTGGCTGGTCCCTCTGCCCTGTGCCGGAGAGGGGGGGTCCAGGTTTTTGACTGGATTGTGGGTGGCTGATGGGGGGATCAGTTCCCGGGGTGCGCACACCCCTCCAGCACATCCTGGCACGCGCGGGATGTCAGAGCAGATGACAGCCCGAACAGGGCTGTGACATCGCCATGGTGACAATCAGCTGCTGACGCCAGGAGGACGATGCTGCACCAGCACCTGCCCCCACAAAACACTGACACCCCCCAGCGACTGCAGGTACACCCTCCCCTCCACCAGTCCCATTTCTCCCACTTTTTGCCCCATTACACCCACGGGCAGCTTCCAAAACCTTGTCCATCACCTCGCAGCTGCCTCCAACTCCACCAGTCATGCCTCAGTTTCCCCAGCCTGCTCCTGCTGCCTGGGGAGGGGGTTTTCCTGCCCCCTCCCCGGGATATTTTTCTATCACACAACTTTGACCAGGGCGGCGGAGTTGGAGGGATGCTGAGCGAAGGCTCCGTCGCTGTGGCAACCCGCCACGGCGGTCTCCAGGCGACCGCCCGGGGATGCTGCAGAGCCGCTCTGGGGGCAGAGCAAGAGGGACCAGGGCCGGGGGACGTATCCATAGGGATGCCACCCCCCCACACCCTCCCCTAACAAAACCACAGCCTGGATGGTTGTAAGAGTGTAAAAACACCCTGAAAACAGCCACTGATTTGAGTCCAGCTGAGCACTGACAAGCTCGTGGCATCCCAGGCTGGCAGCGATGCCAGCAGGATGTTCCTGGGGGGGCGCGGGGCCGTTTTCAGGGACACCTGCAGGGCTGTGGAAATAATTGCTGGTAATAAGCCCGTTAGCCTCTTAATCCTCATTAAGCGGCTTAGGGGGGGACACGCGCCGTTATACGCAAAGCCGGAGGTGGAGAAGGCCCTTGTCAGGGCAAAGAGGTGTTACTGCAGGGATGGGATTTCAGCGGGTGCTGTGGGGGGGTGTCACGGGGAGGCACAGCTCCATCCCTCCCCCAAAAAAAACCTCCTCTACTGCATCCAGCCCCTCCATTGCTCTTTGCCAGCCGGGACCATCGGCTGCTCCTGGCAGCGCTGAGCAGCGGGCAGGGATGGTGGTGACAGGCTGTCACACCCGTGTGACGAGTGTGGGAGGTCTCAGCCGCAGTCACACTGACGGGGGTGGGGGGAGACAGGACGGCCGACAGTGCGGGGTGACAGCCCGGCCAGCGCCCGACACCGCCGCTGGGGAACGGAGCAGGACGTTTCTAATCGCTCCGGTTGGAAAACGTCCCATTTTTACATTTACTAAATTAAAGGATGTCAGCGTCTGATGCCAAGCCCAGACTCCCTCAGAAATTTAAACTAATGACAATGAAGAAAATGAGCTGAAAACAGAGCACATGCGCTCCCACGTTACCCAGCTGCGCCAGCCCCGACTGGCCATGACTGTTTAGATGACAGCTTGACCACCCCAAAGATCTCAACTTTTTGCCCCAAAATGCAACCTTGTCCACTCTGCTCAGTCCGAAAGTGCATTGCTGGTACCTGGGCAAGCCAGGCTGCTGTGCTGGGGCTCCCCAGCCTCCTCCAGCCCCACCAAGGGCAAACATCTCCCTGTTTGATGGATATGGCTGCTTTGAGTGACGAGGTTTCGATGGGCACGAGGTGGAAGGCGGGGAGGGTAGCGAGTGCGATGTCTGGATTTCTCTAGATCTGGTGATTTCTACAGCCAAATCCATCCTGCCGGCCCCGGGGCTGGGGTCAGGGGGGTCCCAGCAGAGCAGGGCCCCCTCGCTGCCCCTCGCCCTGATGGAAACACCCGGGCGCAGAGGAGGGATCCAGCCCCTGGCACTCTCTGGGCTCCGCTGGGTTGTTTTTGTGCTGCAGCTGAGCAAAACCACAGCGTGGTGCTTTGCCTTTTTTTTTTTTTTTTTCCTTTTATAATTTTCTCTGTGAGATAAAATTAAACAAACAAGGCTTTCTGGGAGCAAGGCGAGGAAGGGAGCCTGCTTTCCTACAGATGTGCGTGTCCTCAGCAATTACAACTGCCAAATTAAGCTTTCCCTGTGGCTGGGACATTTGCACAATCCCCCTCCTTCTCCTCCTGCGGTTTCACTGGTAGGAGACGAGCTCGTTCTGCAGCCTCCCTCCCCATGAGGTCATTACCCAAACACCTATTTTTCACAAAAGCACCAAGAACAGTTTTTTTTCCTGACCTCACCATTAAATTAGAGTAGTCTCGAGCACGAGGCTGGGAGCGCTCAGCAAAGCAGCACACGCCGGTGGAGGATAGAATAGGAATAGGAATAGGAGTAGGAATGGGAGTAGGAATAGGAATGGGAATGGGAATGGGAATAAGATAGAATAAGGATAGCATAGCATAGGATAGGATAGGATAGGATAGAATAGAGTAGAATAGAATAGAATAGAATAGAATAGAATAGAATAGAATAGAATAGAATAGAATAGAATAGAATAGAACAGAACAGAACAGAACAGAATGCAGCCATCAGGAGTGGGGCGGGTTTCCCCACTGCCCTGTGAGTCCCGGCTGCAGCCTTCAAACCAAAGAAGAATGGCCGTGGCACAAAGACTTGCAAACACACATAAAAAACTTTTCAGCTTTGTCTGATTTGGGAGCTGGCGCAGAAGCTGTTGCCATAGCTGTGCAGACCACCGGTGGTTTTCATAGCACAATCTGGACCACGGATCTATGCAAATCCCCAAGGCAGAAGTCTTTATGGAGGCATATGACAACCGAAAAAGAATAGCGCTCAGTGCTCTACTCCCACATGCCACCCCCCCAACTTCAGCATCATTTAAATCAGTCTTAAGTTGGGAGAATTCAAATCAACACTGTCGTCACAGAGCCAAGCAGAGAGGTGACACAACTTGGATGCTGCCAGGGAAATTGCCCCCCTGAGACTCCAAACGCATCAGCCCATCACTTTTTGAAGCCCCATCGAGGAAAACAAATGAACTGGCAACTCGCTGCCCCCAGCCCTCCATCCCCTCCAGCCAGGGCGGTCGGAGAGATTCCCAACCAACCTTCCCCTCAGGATCAATGGGAGGGGGACCGCGGGGAGAAAAAAATATCCAAGACATGCTGCTGAGGCCGGAGAGCCACAGTTGGAAAAGAAATCAAAGCTTCCAAAGAGAGAGATGCCAAGGAGATATGTTGTTCCCCAGAGAAGCAGGACATTCCTCTCCAAGGGTGAGGAAGGGAGGAGGAAGGCTCATATCCCCCCATCATAGCAGAGCATCCCCTCCTCGGGTGGCTTGTCCCTGGGGTGCGATGCTGCAGACACAGATGGCATCGCAGCTACTGACTTTGTTGTTGTTGTTGTGATTTTTTAATTTTTTTTTTTTTTTACCCTGAAAACATGCTTTCCATTTGGGGAAAAGGTTGCTGGACCTTGCCAGCAGCCGGGCAGATGCCGAGCCGCGCTCCAGGCTCCCAGAGAGCTCGCTGCACCACGCGCCCAGACCCTCCAGGGTCTCCAGGGATGCAGCATCGGCAAAATGCTCGGGGATTTTATGGGAGTCATGTGGGGAAGGAGCTGGGGGAAAACATGATATTTTGCTGTTGTCAGAAATACCAAAACCAGGTCCCAGCCCAGAGGGTATAGGATCGGTAGTTCAGATTTTCCTTGTGAATATTTTTGGGTTGCGGGATCAAACTGGAAGCAAGCGGGGGAGATCGTTCCAGTGCACTCCCGGCTGCTGCCCTGAAAACCACCCAAGTGGGCTAGTTCAGCATAATTTCTGCAGCAAATTGTTCCTGCTGGAAGTTTCATACCTGTGCCCTTGGGCAAAGCCCTGACAGCACCCTTGGCTGGGAACAAGGTACCTGCCTCCTCCAGGCAGCATCTGGGGAGGTGGGAGGGAGGGGAGGATGAGGACCAGAGTTGGCCCAGCTATGTATAACCCCACGGAAAGGAAACGGGAGGAAAAGCATCAAACAGAAACCAATAAATCCAAGGAGATGGGTTTGGGTACGGGTACATGGTGCAAACACCTCTTCATCCTTCGTGTGACCCAGTAAAATCGGGCACAAAAGAAAATAGGATCCGTCATAGCTGAATGGAGTGGGATCCAGCCTGGCCATCGCCTTTCTATGAGTGGAACCCTGGGCAGGGTGGGCAGGATGCAATGCATGGTTTGTGACTAGACTTCATCTACTCTGCTTCATTAAAAAAGATAACAAGGAGAAAAGGGAGAGTTAAATTAAGCAGAGTTAAATTAAGGCAAGTTAAATTAAGGCACCTGTTGGACCATGCCAGCACAGGACCGGCCTGGCTCATGGTGTCACCGGCACTGAACACCCAGCGATTCCATCCCCGAAAGCGCCAGCAAGCTGTGAAACAGCCTATGTTTAAGGCAATCATTATTTGCAGTCTGTGATCCTGGAGAAAAAGGCAGAAAAAAGCAACTTCTCATTTTTACCAATAAAAGGAGAATTGTAGAGGCTCAGCAAGCGCAGTGCCCAGCAGGTCACAACCAGCAGTGCTGGAGCGATTCATCCTAAACATGCTGGATTTAGTTAAACCAGCCTAGAATAAGGCAGGGAAGACAGCCCAGAGTTTGCCCCGCTGGTGCCTCCTGGGTATCAGCCCATGGAAGTGATGGGGCCAGTGGAGAGGAGGAAGAGCAGGATCATCCCACCACTGCCTTCCCCTCTGCCTCCCGAAAAATAACTGAAAAAGCCTCAGTCCCAGCTCCCACATCTGGATACTGCACCGAAACATGTTAAAGAGGGTTTATTTTTCCCTCTTTTCCCAGCCCATCGTCCCAGAGCACATCAGTTCCCAACCCCAAAGGCACCGGGTACCGCTCCGCAGCATCCGCCGCACTAGTTTTCCCCAGACAATCATCTGAGTCGCTTCAGTTTTGCTTGTGTGTAACTTATTATTAAAGCTGAGCAAATAATTCAGGGCAAAAGCTCCAGGAACAATGTTTCGCCTTTTCATTTTCTGCTCTTGAGCTGTCTGCAATTTTCCCAGCGCTCGGGGATGATTTAAAGACCTGTCTCCGGACGGGAGCGCCTTGCTGCGAGTGTTTGATGACCTGAATTTCACGTGCACAGATGAGGACACACCGGACACATAAGGATGGATGAGTCTTTCCTTGTACCCTAATTAGACAAGCAGCATTTTCCAAGTGGTTTTTTTGGATGTTTTTTCTGTGCTTGAGACCTGCAGATACTTCATGCAGAGTTAACGACCGCCTGTTTGTAACGCGAAGATCCATGAGCTCTTTGCTTTAGGGCTGATCATTTTTCCAGCTGACGGTACCAGCCCAGACGCAAGATTTCCATGGTGCACCTTGTTCTCAGGCCCCCTTTGCACCCCAAAACATCACTGAGGACACAGGAAAGTCGTGAGGACGATGGGCCCGTGGGGCCGTCAGGCTGCGATGGCTCTGACCTTCCTGAGCCGCAGCCGTCCCAGGCGTTTGTTTGCTCATTAGCGGAAGGGCTGGGGAGAATGGATCGGCTCCGTGCAAAATCACCACGGTGCCCGCATGATGCAGGCCAAATGTTCGGGCAAGGGCCAGGCGGAAAAGAAAGAAAGGCAGGGGAGCCGTGCTCCTGGTTTGCATGCCGGGGTGCCCAAACCAGAGGTCCTGTGACCCCCACCCCACCTGCCTGTCCCTGGGAACCCAACACTGGGGTAAAGCAGAGTCTGTCCTCGAGGCCATATGAGCTGTCTGCTCTAAGAATCACAGAATAGCAGAATCATTTTGGGTGGAAGAGACTCTCACAATCATTGAGCCCAACCGTTAACGCAATCCTGGCACTGCCCCGTGTTCCTGAGAACCTCATGTCCGTCTGTCCAACCCCTCCAGGGATGGTGACTCCAGCACTGCCCTGGGCAGCCTGTTCCAATGCCCCACAGCCCTTGGGGGAAGAAATTGCTCCCCAGATCCAACCTCAACCTCCCCTGGCGCAACTTGAGGCCGTTTTCTCTGGTCCTGGCGCTTGTTCCTGGGGAGCAGAGCCCGACCCCCCCCCCGGCTCCAAGCTCCTTTCAGGCAGGTCAGAGATCAGAAGGTCTCCCCTCAGCTCCTGTTCTCCAGCTGAACCCCCAGGTCCCTCAGCCGCTCCCATCACACTTGTGCTCCAGCCCCTTCCCCAGCTCCGTTGCCCTTTTCCCGGAGGACAAGGGCTGGTGTCACACACTGCTGTGACCCCAGACACTCAGTGGGGATGCTGAAGGGGCTGAGAAAGGGACCCCCAAGAGAAGAAGAGCCAGCACCAAGGGCAACCACGTCCTGTTCGGTGACCCTCCCCGGGGAGAAAGGAACCGCTCCAGGTCGGGTCAGGGCAGCTGCTGCTGCCCAGCTCAGCTCCTTTCAGGACTGATGCCATTAACCTCCCGCTGAAAAGATCCCCCAGAGCTGCTCTGGCACAGGACAGGAGCCATTTAATGCCCTCCAGCACCTGAATGGGGCCAGGGCCACTCCTGGGGCCATTGCAGGTGATGGAGCCCGGGGCTCCATTGCTTCCTGCTGGAAAACCCTCTGCAGCCAAGCAGCTTTCTCCTCCCGTTGTGTAATTGCCCTTTGCCGAGCAAACCCAGCCGCTGGCGATGCATCTTCTCCATCCTCACTGCTCTCCTGTGACATTTTCCTTATTCCTTTCACTCGCTCCGGACAGTCACCAAAGCACCCAGAGAGGGGCAGACAAACCCAACACTCGTCCCACCCATAGAGCAAAAGTCAGAATGAAAAAAGAGGGGGAAAAAGAGCACAGATTGGTGTCAGGTGCCTCTCCCCAATCCATCCCCTCCCAGTTTGCCTGTGGGGGTTTGACAAAAGTGCTTTTTGGCTGACAAAATGATTACAGGGTATCGAGACAGTAAGTTGCACATGGATTTCTTTCCTGCATTTCAAGCAGGGCAAGGACGCGGCCGCAAAAGCAGCTGCACTTCTGGAGGGGTCATAGCCGCACGGGAGAGGGGAGACGGCAGGAGGGGGCTTTGGGGAGAGGAGGAAAGAGGGATACTTTCTGCTTGGGAAAACAGAACAAAACAAAACACACATAAAAAAACCCCAACCAAACGAGGAGAGAGCGGGTGGGAGCACACACAAATGTGCGAAGCCAAAGGCAAGAGATGGTGCAGGTCTGTGATGGAGCAGAGATGGGTTTGTGAGGATGTCTGGACCGGCCCGAAGTGGGAAGGGGAGAAGCTGGAGCTGCTGCTCGCCCTGAGCAGGGTCAGATCCTGTGGTTTTGCTATGAGGGGGCGCTTGGGCAGCGGCAGTGCTGGGATCGTGCGTGCAGCATCGGTGCATTTCCCCCGTGGGAACACAGACCGAGCGGGGAAGAGCGAGGTGCCCTGGGCGCACTCGGGCTCCCCGTGCCTGCAGGTTGGGAGGAGGAGAGGAGGATTTCAGCTCCAAACTCAATCTGTTGGAGAACTTGGCCTGCTCCCCATCAAGCTGAAAATAGCACATATGGAAGGACGCGCACGCAGTGCTGGCTGTGCCCTCGCCGAGCGCTTCCTTCCTGCTGTGCCCCCCGCAGCCCCCACATCCCCCAACTGGGGCCAGGTCTTGAGCAAGAGGTTTTTTCCCAGCTCCTTAGAGAATTCTTATTTTGGCCAAGCCCACAGATGCGGAGCCGGAGCCCAGTCCTTTCACCCTCAGTCGCTTTTTGTGTTTACCATGAGGTCCATCCAGTGCCGGCATCCCCGCCGTTATCATCTGGAGCAGCTCACGGCAGGAGCTGAGCTTTATTAGAAACAGGCATATGGCCCCAGCCCCTCCAGCTCAGCCTTGGGCTCAGGATGGGGTGATGAGCACACACAAGCAACCAGGCAGTTGTGGCAGCAGGTGGGGAACCTCCACAAATCCCCAATATTTCTGCAGGTTTTTAATCTCCAGACGCAATATTGGCGGTGGGAAAATAAAGACCTCATCCTCCTCCACTGGGGCACGTGCTGCCCAGCTGGGGTCGAGCCCCAGCCCTCGGAGGGATGGTGAACTAGCAGAGCGTGCAGCAAGCTGGAGGATGGAGATAACCCTGGCAGCAAATGGAGCTGATTCCTGCAGCAGAGAAGGAAAAAAAGCCCGACCTCCCTATGGACATCGCGCACAGAAATAACGGGAGAGTTTTGTGGGATATCGGCTGCAGTTCTGAGCACAGCTTGTGCAAAATCCCTCTCCCTTCCCTGCTTTGAATTCCCCCTAAAGAAATGCCCATGGCAAGTACCCCAGGATGGGGTTAGAGAGTTTCTCTAAACGAGGCTTATGGGGTTGTAACTGGGGGATCTAGTAAGTGCAAAAAAGCAAATAACACCAGGTGCTGGGGAGGGACGTGCAGGCAAACTGCGTGGTGCTTCGTGTACAGCAAAAGAGGATTTTTATAAGTATGCAGGTTGTCTTGTGCTCAGGGCATCCAGAGTGCACTGTGCAGCCACTATAGGATGGACTCGACGATCTTAAAGGCCTTTTCCAACCAAAATGATTCTATGATTCTAGTCTATCCCCTAATCAGAGGAGCGAGAGCAGCCCCCCCACCAACCTGGCCAGCGTTTCAGGGCATCACCCCGCAGCCGTGCCCAGCAGGAGAGGTATCACCCTGTGAAAACACATTTCTCACCCCAAATCTCCGCCCTGCCAGGTCGTTGCTTTGCAATGACGGCTGCTCACACTGCAGAGCCTGGCTGGGAACAGCAGCCAGACACCGAGGGACATCACCAGCTGGGCAGGGACCAAGCACAGCTCTAACACCAAAACTGCAGCCAAGCATCACCAAAACCCCACTGAGCATCGCCAAAACCCCACCGCTTCCCGACGGCCTCTGAGGAACGGCATTAGCGAGCGTGCGGTATCGGCTCTCCTGAAACAAAGCAATTGTGGTCGCGGCAGGATCCTTATTAATTCTTTCCTCTCTTTAATTTCCATTTTTTTCTCGGTTCCCTTTCCAACTGCTCAGGTAGGGGTTGGGTAGAGGCCCCGTCACTGCCAGCCTGTGTCCCTGCGGCACGGTGCCACCGGCTTTATCGCTCCGTGACACGGGGACATGATGGGTGGTTGCATTTGGGGTCGATGTCGAGCTCAGTGGCCAGACAGCGGGGTCAGGGGGGGACACACAGCGAGGTCCTGGCCCCATCCACCCTGGGAGGATGGAGGCAGGAAACTGCCACTTATTGAAACGGCACCATTCAGTGAAACATTCCAGTTTCTCCCCAGACATCACTCTTGGTACAGACCACAGGGAAAGGGGTGGAACAGAAACCCCACAGCACCCCCAAAACTCACCCGGTGATTGCCTTTCCTGCCTCTGCCAGCAGCACCCGCCTTGGCCACCCATCGCTGACATACTCCCCCTGCACCCATGGGTCCCCCTAGCACCCTCATCCCCCATCACCCTAAAAAGTGCCATTTTCCCCATCACATCCCACATCCTTTGACCCTGCAGTCCCCTCCAGCACCAGCCCTGCAGCACCCATCGCCACTGATGCCATCGACGTGTTCCCAGATCCCAGGAGATGCTGACGTGTAGCGGCCCCTACGCAGGGGACAGTATATGGACACTATATGGCCCCGGGGGCTCCTGCGATGCCCATTCACCCGCCATTACATAAACCGCCTGGAGCTGGGACTGTTTTCATTTGTGTTGCCTACAGCGCTGCACTCTTCAACTTTATTTGCATAACAAATAATTAATAATAATTAATGACTGGGAGAACGGTGCGGATTGCCAGATTTTGCTAATTAGCTAACAAGCGCCATTGCAAAAGCGAAGGCAGGCATTATGTGGCCCCGGGTCTCCATGGAGGGCGGGCTGGGGCTGGGGACATGAGGGGGACAATGGTCCCAAGGGACGCTCAGCCCTTTTGGGGAGGAGGAGGAGGTGACAGTGCCGGGGGTGGTAGGACAGGTCAATGGTGCTCACAGGTTTCCAGCCAGTTCCCACGCGTGGGTATCTCAACAGAGCACCGGACCCCCTCGATGAGCCCTGCACCGTGACATCGCACAGCGTCCCACGTCCCGCTTTCTCCACACCCTTATTAGAGCCTGGGACAACACTACTTAATTGTCCAATGATGGCACGGCTCCATGCAATTAATGGGTAAACCAGCACCAGCTCGTTAGAGAAAAGTCTTTGCTCCAGCAGCCTTTGCTCCCCACAGCCAAATTGTGCTGGGGACATTCCTCCCCTCAGGCCCCTTGCAGGGGCCCTTTGGGTTTAGGGGTTAAAAGAACCAGGGAGACCCCACTGCACCGAGATATGGAGGAGTGAGGGTGTGAGTGACCAGCTGTCCTGTTCGGTGACAATTGGGGTGTGGGGTGACACAGCAGCCTCTTCCTGGACTCACCACCTGGGAACACTGACCCTGAGAAGGAGGCAAAAGGGAAAAGGGAAAGGAAAAATGGAAAGGAAAAAGAAAAAGGAGAGAAAGGAAAAAGAAAAAGGAGAGAAAGGAAAAAGAAAAAGGAAAGAAAGGAAAAAGAAAAAGGAGAGAAAGGAAAAAGAAAAAGGAAAGAAAGGAAAAAGAAAAAAGAAAAGAAAGTAAAAAAGAAGAAAAAAGAAGGAAAAGAGAAGGGAAAAGAAGGAAGGGAAAGGGAAAAGGGAAAAGAAAAAGGAGAGAAAGGAAAAAGAAAAAGGAGAGAAAGGAAAAAGAGAAAGAAGAGAATGTAAAAAAGAAGAAAAAAGAAGGAAAAGAGAAGGGAAAAGAAGGAAAGAAAAAGGGAAAAGAAAAAGGAGAGAAAGGAAAAGAGGAGGGAAAAGAAAGAAAGGGAAATGGAAAGGAAATTGGATTCTTTCATCTTTGATCTGCTCAAGCACTGACTGTATCACACAACTCTATACGAGCTGAGGCAAGCGATGGACAAAGCCCCCAGACCCCGAGCCGGCCTGTGTTGTGTGTTTTCCTCCCCGGAAAAGAAGGGACAAAGCAGAGCAAAGCCCTGTCCCTCTCTCCCCTCCACAAAGCCCTTCGGGTCTCACTCTCTTCCCACCGCCCCAGCAGCAGCCCGGACCAGCCCCGGTGCCGGCACAGTCCCGGTGCCGCTCGGCATTGCTCCCACTGCCGCTCCCGACCAGCTTTACAGCACCATCGCAGCAGAGCCGTGTGTAATTACGCTTTGCTCTCCTCTCTGACTGTAATTCCTTTGCTTCACTGAATTGCTTCCCCTTCAGCACCACACATAATCCGTCGCACTGTAATTATACGGGAATTTTAATATCTGATGCATTTATAAGATGCACTTAATTCATCAGCCCCTTTAAATACGTTGTCATTACAGCCGTCAGCGCGGTAGGAAGGATGACTCGCTGTCAGATGGAGATTAGCTGGCCCCCGTATGTGATGAGTTAGAGGGTGTTCTCAGCCCAGCCCAGCACCGCGCTGCCGGGGCTGGGGAGCAGGACCCGACCGTGCTGGGTGTCCTGGTGTCCCGGGGGGGCTCAGGGTGTCAGGGCTCCTCTGTGCACATGGGGCAGCACCCAACGCGTCTTCCCCAAACACGTGAATCACCCACATTTGGCATTTCAGAAGAAAAGGCCCCGATCCAGCACTGACTGCCCAGCGCTGCGGGAGGCTTATCCCTGCAGGCTGAGCACCGGGGGGTCCCCAAAGGGCTCCCCAAGATGAGGGATCTGCATTTGGATCCCTCCAAACCCATGAAGAAAGTAGCCACTACTGAAGACTTATTTTTTCCTGGCATTTGTTACAGTGGCTCCTTTCCAGCCGTGTCCTAAAAGGGAACCAAAGGCCTTTGAGCCTCTTGCAGCGAGCACAATGCAATGATTTTCCCGGCCCGGGATGAGGGATGAGCTCACCAGCGTCCTCGGTTCCCCCCAGCTTCAGGGCGCAGGGTCCCTGTGCCGTGCACCGCAGGTGCTGGGGCTGGCGGGGGTGTCCGGGGGGTGACAGTGGGCTCGGTGACATGTCAGGGGTGGCTGGGCACCCCTGGGCTCTGCCCCATCCAGGAGAAACACCAGCCGAGCCTGGGAACAAGGGGGCAAAGGGGGAGAGGGAGGGTGGGGGTCTCAGGGACCCTGCGGGGAGTCCTGGCTCTCACTGGTGGGTGACACCACATCTTTTGCACTGGGAACATAGTGGGTTTTCTCAAAACGAGGCATGGTGACACGCTGGTCCCCCACCAGACCGCGGCTTCGGCACGACCGGACAGTGAGGTCTCTACCCCCGGCTCCCTGCTCTGGCACCCTGCGCTTCACCCGGGACTCAAGCTGGGCGTAGGAAGGGTGCTGCACCCAGCCCGCTGTCCCCCATGTCTCATGTCACCAGGTCATGGCATGTGAGACAAGCTGCAGCTCCCTGCGAGGATGCTGCACCAAGCACCAGCGAGTCCCTGTACCCACATGCCAGATGCACGCGG
Source organism: Caloenas nicobarica (assembly GCF_036013445.1). Taxonomy (NCBI): domain Eukaryota; kingdom Metazoa; phylum Chordata; class Aves; order Columbiformes; family Columbidae; genus Caloenas; species Caloenas nicobarica. The sequence continues at coordinate 3,463,425 of NC_088258.1, read as the reverse complement.
GGACACCAGCTCCACGGGCAGAGCACAGGCTGGACCAGGGCATCTCCAGCCTGGGGGTATTCGAGGGGCTGGTAATGCCCCATCTCTCCTCCCTATCCAGAGGGACCCTGATACCTGCTCCCCACGTGGAGTCACAGCCCCCTGCCTCAGTTTCCCCGTCTGCACAGCAGGGCTCTGCTCTCTGAGGAGGGTAGAGGTGGGAGGGTGGTTGGCAGGCGATGCCAGCAGGGTCTCTAACCTGACCCCTCATTTAGGGATGGGACAGGGCTCTCTCTGCTCCCCCCTCCCCAGCCCCTCCTTCCACAGGGCGCTGACACCCAGGGGGGATTTCAGCTCCCAAGGTCACCGGACAGATGGGACCGGGAGCAGATGCCCAGTCCACCCTGCCAACCACCCCCTCCAGGTCCCGGCCACCCCCCGGGGCTCACCTGTCCCCTATCTGTCCCCTTCCCCCCCACTTCTCCCCAAAACGCAAATATCCAGGGAGCCGGGCTCCGCGCTGCAGCTCCGCCGGTGGCACCGGTGGCTGAGCAGAGCAGACTGCAGCACGGCCGTTACGTAAGCCCGAACCGGGCTCCGGGGATGTAGGACACCAGGGTTGTCCCCCAGCCCACCCAGGGGCTGCCACTCCCACCCCAACTCAGCCCCGGGGCTCACGGAGCATGGGGGGAACCCCGCACTGACCCAGCCCACGCTGCAAGGGGTGCGGGGGGGCTTGGGGTGGCCCTGGGGGTGGTTGTGGCCCTGCCACGGGGCACACAGTGGTGGCATGTGGCAGCAGCAGAGGGACGCAGATGTGCGGGAGGGTTGAGTTTCTGTGGGACAAGGAGCGAGGCAGGAATGGGGTAGGATGGGGCTGGGAGGTGGCGGGTGCTGCACCCACATCCCACTGAGTCCTTCTGGAGCCCTCAGCCGTGACTTTGCCGGGGCGCAACCACACGGTTGAGAGCACAGGGACAGAGATGGGTGGCCAGGTTGTGACTCCTGGGTTGTGTCTCTCTTGGGGTGATGCACGGAGCAGGATAAGCACAGGCAGGGAAAGGATCCCAACCCCTTTCCCAACCTGAACCCACCTGCCCCGGCTACACCCCCATCCTTGCATCTCTAGAGGTTCAGCATCCCTGGGTCAGCATCCCCCCGGCCAGGGAGCCAGGATCAGGGCTCCCCAGAGCTGAAGGGGACATCTTTCCCCCGAGGGACAGCCCCAGCATCACCTGCCCCACAACCCTGCAGGGGAGCGGAGGTGAGGAACGGCACAGCCGGCATCACCTGTGCCCTGTGCCGGTGGCACGGCGAGAGGGTGGGCAGCGCTGGCAGCATCGGGGCTGCGCCCAGGACCAAGACCTACCCCGGCTAAAGGACTGGCAGGGGCCTGGCAGCATCCCCTGCCACGATGGGGAATGGGGACAATGATGGGGAGCCCATGGCCCCCCAGCTACGTGGCTTTTCTCTGGCTTTCTACCAGGCACAGTCTGGATCTGGCCATTTCTGTTTGGAGGTGGGGGGAAAAAAAGCCCAGGCTAAGGCTCCCAGCAATAGGAGATACCAGAACAAGGAATTAATGTTAATTAATTCATAATGACACTGAGATAGTGATAGCAGATGCTTCAAGAGTCCAACGGGGGAATCTGAACGAGCTTTGCAAAAAACCATCGCCCACCGGCAGTCCTGCCTCGCCGCAAGCTGGGAACGAGGGAGGGAGCTGGGAATTGGGATTGAGCTGGGACCAAAGGATGGAGCTAGAACAAGGGAATAAGGCAGGAATGAGCCAGGAATGGGGAAAGAGGGGCATGTCCCAGCAAAGTGACAGGCCCACAGTCACCCATAGCTGTGGGGGCAGCACTGGCACTCTCCCAGTCACCTGGGGTGTTCGAGGGGCTGGTAATGTCCCACCTCCTCATCCCCATCCAGAGGGACCCTGGTACCTGCTCCCCACGGGGAGTCACAGCCCCTGCCTCAGTTTCCCCATCTTTCTCCCTTCTACCCCAACTCAGAAATGGGGCCGGGGTGGTGAGACACCCACTGTGCTCTGCTCCCCAGGGTGCAGGGGCTCTCTGAGCCCCTTAATGCTCATTTTTTCTCACCTTTCCCCCATTTCAGACACGTCGGGCACAGGGCAACCAGACAGGTGGGCACGGGGACACCTGGGGTCCCCCAGGAAGGACAGAGGGCCAGGTTCATGGTCTGGAACAGGGACACAGGTCCTTCACCAGCCAGTATCCCCACGCTCGGAGGATAATTCCCAGCTCCTGCAGCAAGCTGGCAGCAGGAGGAACGGGTGCAAGCCGGGCTGGGTTCCCCCTTCTCGCCCACAAGAGCCAACCCTTGCCCTGCACTATCAAACCCGAACCACCTGGACCTCAGCCAAGGGGCATGGAAAGCCTGGAAAGGGGCTCGGGTCCAGGCGCCACCTCCTCAGGGCTGGGGACCCCAAAAGCAGTGCCGGGAAAGATGCAACCATGAACTCTGCAGAAACCACAGACAAACCTCTGGGCTTGGAGCCATTCACCAGCCTGGCCCCCCTGGCTGTTGGGGGGGGATGCTGCTCCCTCCATGGGGATACAGCACCTGCACCCTGAGGGAACCCCCAGAATGGGGGCTAAAGGAGGTGGCCGAGGCCACGCAGGGCCCAGCGGTGGCGGAGGAGGATGGCACGACATGGCCAGAGCTGCCATCATCGCTTACATAAGGTGCCCGCTCCATGTGTCACACACCCGAGCGGTGACAGGAGAGGGGGACAGATCCGTTCCCCCAGCAATCCCTCATTGCGATGGCGCTCCTGCTCTTTCTAGACACAGCATCCTCAAAAAACTGCTACCTCGTCCCCTTTTCCCCCCCAGCACAGAGGTTGGATGAGGTTCCCATGTCTCTCAAGCACATTTACGCCCTAAAACCTGATGCCGAGTGCGGAGAAAATGTCGAGGTTAAGCTCGCCATGCAGTTTCCCTGACAGCTCCTCCAAAGTTTATCCACAGCAGGGAGAGAAGGGGGAACCCACGGCAAACAGCGGCCGTGCCCGGAGCATCACGGAGCATCACAGCACCGTGCCGTGCGGCCGGGGAACCGCGGCCATCCCACCCCGGCTGGTCTCGGGGGACTCACCATATCCCCCAGGGTCATCTCGGGGCTCCGAAAAAAATCCTCCTTGGCTTCGTAGGTACAGCAAGACTTTCAGGTAAAGAGCAGCAGAGGCAATACAGGATTTCAAAGTATGTCACAGATCAGAGGCAAGAAATAAAGTGGCCTTTAAGGTGTCTTCCCCAGCAAAGCCGTTGTTTTATTAAGCCTCTCCAGTGTGGATGGGAATAGTCGCTGTTATTCCAGGCCTGAAAGGAGCAGGCGAGGATTTTTAAATTTTTTTTTTTTTTTTTGGTAAAGTCTTGTTTTCATTATTTTCTGGTGGCTTCATTGCTTTGTGCTCACACAAAGGGAATTTCACCTGCTGTTCTGAACAAAAGGCCTCGGAAAGTTTTGCAGAGAAGGGGACGAGGGGAAGAAGCTTTACAGAAGCAAAATGAGTTGTTGCAGGGTTTGTTTTGGTGGGGGTATTTTTGTTTGTGGGGTTTTTTGGTTGGTTGGTTGGTTCGGTTTGTTTTGGTTTTTTAAGCAAGCTATAAAGCATCTCCAGCTCTTTGGTGCCTGCAAGAGACCCAGCACGAGCACGCGTGTCCCCTGTCCCCACCAGTGTCACCCCCAGGCTGGGAGCAGGGAGGTCTCTGAGCCCTTTATGAGATTAGGGTTGATTCGGGGTGCAGAGGACGGCTGTGGGAAGGCAACGGGTCGCTTCCCATCTTTTTTTGGACACAAGCAGAATCATCGCCACGCTTTCTAAGAACAGGAAAGAAAAGATCCAGCCCTCGATTGCCAACACCAGTGCAAAACAGGTGGTTCAAAAATCACAAGAGCAGGGGGAGGAAAAACCCATTTTTGGTGATTTTGCGCTCATATTTGCTGCAAAACCGTCCGGGAACGAATGCTGCTAAATACACACCATCTTCCCTCCAACATTCTTTGCTCTATAATTAAGAGAGACTTCTAAAAATACAAATAGCCTCCAGCACCCAGCGAAGGCGTGCAGGTGCTGCTAACTGGAGGTACTTTAGTACAGCTCATTTTCTGGACAATTTTTACTCGCCTGGCTCCCGCTCAGCGCCGATACTATTACAGTGATGCAATTATGCTGCTGCTGCTGCTGTCGTCTCCGGCTTGCTTTGCTTTTTTTTTTCCCCCCCCTGCATTTTGCAATTTGCCTTCGAAGCACATTTTATCCCCCAAGTTCCCGGGCTCAGCCCAGGCATGACCCCCCTGTATAGGCAGATGGGGTTCAAGAGGGTCACACAAGCGTGCATCGCACGCAGGCGTGTATACATATATGTGCACGTGCATAGGGGCATAACCCCGCGTGGGCATGTGCAAAAAAAAAAAAAAAAAAGAAAAGAAAAAAATCCAATGCGCGAAAGTTTTGGCCAAGAAAGCGAACCGGCTGGGGGAAGCGAGCGGGAGCCCCGCACGGCACCGACGCTCCCCGAAAAGCAGCAGCAAACCCTCGCCACACAGGGAGGGGACCCACGGCATTGGCACGGTGACACCGGTCGGCTTTGCAAAATTCAACCCCGGATCGAACCTGGCATTTCGGGTACAGGGGTGAAGGAGGGGGGGAACTTCGCCAGCAAAGCTGCTGCTGCGAAACTTCCCCGTCTTATTTCTCCATTAGGGCTGCAATAGGTGGAAGCGATTGACTCACTATGAGACTGCTGTTTTTGCCTCTGACTTGGGATTAAGACGGAGCCGGAGAAGCTGTGGTGCCGTCACTTACCTCTCACTGCATCCAGCCCCCCCGGGCTGTGGGGCTGCGGGTCCTGGAGAGTTAGCTGGTGAGGGACCCCAGATCCATTCCGGTTTCTCCCAGGACCGACGTTCGGCTGCTGCTTCTTAGGCACAGACCCAACCCCTCCATTCCAACCACAGGGGAAAAAAATATATCTTCTTCCAAAAGAAATAAAATAAATTTTTTTTTAAAAAGGGGGAGGGGGGAGATTGGGAGAAAAAAAAAAAAAAAAAAAAGGAGAACCAAAACCAACACCTTTTTTTCTTGGTTCAGTTTCCTCCTGGAGAAAAAAAATATAGATAAATCCCAGCGACCAAGAGATCCAGACTCAGGTGAATTTAGCTTCAAACTCCCTCTGCGCTTTCAGAGCCTTCACCCTCAAATGGGCTCTGGAAGATGCTGGGGGACCCATCGTCGCCAAAGTGTCATCAAATATCCTCGGGGCTCAACTCCGCTCCTGCCCGGGGAGGGTGCGCGTCTGCCCGGCTCGCTGCCTGCGGTGGAGTTGGCAGGGACCTGCCTGTTTCAGCCTCAGCGTGGAGGGTGGGTGGGTGGGTTGGTTGGTGTGGGTTGGTTTTCTATTTTTTTTTTTTTTTTTTTTTTCTCGCTGCTATTGGTTTTCTTGCTATCTGATCCCGAGCGAGCGCTGCAGCTCGCCGCTTCCCTGCTTTATTTTTTTTTTTTTTTTTTCTTTCCACCAGCCCCCCCCCGCCTCAGCTCCCAGCCTTTTTGACAGGGAATGAAACACAGACACCCAGTGAGACGAGCTCCGGCTTCTACAAAGCTCCACTCCCTCCTACCGCCTTTGTCCGTGAACAGCAACTCCTCCAACTCTGCCCGTAGACACCACAGAACCTCCGCATCAGCACTTTCCTAATGGCTGCTTCGCCCGAGTCCTTCAGCCCTTCTTCTTCTTCCTCGCTTCCTCTTCTCCACCTTGATGGCTTCCGCTTGCTTTTTTCTCTATCCCGGTCCTGGCTCCGACAGCCACAACCGCGATGAAGCGACAGCCCTTTCCCGACGGATCCAGCTCAGCTCCCCCCCGCACCGGTTGCTGCGGTCGGGGGGTTGCGGCCCCCGCAGTCCATCACTGGCCCTTCTGGGCGCCTTCCACGAAAAATCGATGGCGGGGACCGTGTGCCCAGAGGCTTCGCTCCACTTTCGGCTGGTTTATGGGGTCTGCGTGTGTGTGGAGAGGAGCCGGGGGCAGAGGGAGGGCTGGGCATTGAAGCCACTTCTTTTTATTGCGGGTGGGGATGGTTGGGTTTTTTTTGTCCTTAAGATTGATTGGAGTCCAAGTTTATTTCTTGGTGATGAGCATTATTTTAAGCCTTTGGGAGGCTTTGGGTGTCTCCAGGTCACCCTGTCCTAATAACAGCGAGGCCTTTTTAGAGAGGGTCGGCGTGAAACCCTGCTCCATCAGCTTTTCCCCCCTGCACGGAGGGGAGCGGGTGGCAGAGGGGATGCTGCAGTGGGCTCACAACCCTGCTGGCTTCCAGCCAGAGAAAGATGCAAACCAGCCACCATCTGTAATTTTTGCTAGATTGCCTCCACACTCGGTTGCCCACAAGATCCCAGGGCTGCTGTCTGCTCCTTTTTGGGGATTCAGGGGAAAAAAAAAAAAAAAAAAAAAAAAATCACAACCAGGAGACCTCCAGGCTCAACACTACTCAGCTTGGCTGTCGCACAGCCAACAGGTGACATAAAAACTATAAAAGGTCACATAAAAACTATAAAGCTCGCCAGCACATGAAGAAGCTGCCTTCCCACCCGCGCCATCTCCCTTTCACATCACCTCTCGCCCCTTTCCAGTCTTCGCTTCACTCTTCTCCATCTCCCACCACGGGTTTGGGACCGGTAATCCGTCTCTCTTCCCTTCAGCAGCATCCCGGAGCAGTGACCCTCCTCGTCCCCAGCTCCCATCCTCTCCCCACCACGGTGATAAAGCATCATGCTTCCCCTCACCATTCCCAAACACCCCCAAACTCCAGAGCATCTCAGGGCGATGGTCGCAGCGCTGCCTCCTCTCCCTGCTCGCTTGCCCCATCTCACCCCATTGCACCCACCCCACAAATACTGGATTTTAACCAACACTGGGTGTAAAGCGCTGCAGGACCCCAAACATATGCTCTCTTCTACCTATCGGGTACCCCTTTGCACCCCGGATTCCTCCTCTCCTGCCCCCCATGCTGCTCATCACTCATGGGAACCTTTCCAAATCCTGCCCCCCACACCAGTGCCCAGCCCCAGGCTCCCCACGCCCGGCCCCCCCAGCTCCCTCCAGCAATAAATGTAATTAACGCACTGGGCAGCCCGGAAATTGGCTGCAGGGCTGGGGCAGCACTGGCCACGGGCCAGGGCCAGGCAGCAAGGCACCTTCCAGGACGGGGGGGAAACAGCCATGGGGACCCCGTCCTGTCTCCGTCTCATCTGTTGCATCCCAACACGGTGCTCTGATGGTGCCAATTTGGAGCTGCATGGGCAGGGTGTCGCTCCAGCAAAGCGGCAAGTGGGAGATGTTTGGGGCTTGTATGGAAGGGGAGATGTGGGCGCCCTGGGGGGTTGCAGCCCTTGGGGCTGGCAGAAGAGAGCTGGGCAGCCCAAACTGCTGAGGCTGGTGTTCTCGTCACCCTGCCATGCTGGTGGCTTACCCCTCACTCCCAGGTTTGCTATGGGAAACGCAAATAAAATAGCCTGGGATTTTCCATCCCGGCAAGCCCTGGGATACACCCATCCCACCAGGGGAGCAGAGAGGATCCCCGTGTTTTTTGCCATCGGCTCTGGGCGCTGCTGCCCCGGGGCTGGGGAGAGCCATGGGGAAGCCCATCACCCTCGGCACAGTGTGTGGGTGCAGGACTGCAGCCCCGGGGAGCCCCATGACCCAGGGAGGTCTTGCCTGGGGAACAGCTCGGGTCAGGATCTGTCCTCACCCTGCAGCCAGACCAGCCTTGGCAGTTCCCTCGGGAGCCGTCGGAGCAAGGAAAGGAGGGCGAGAGGGCGAAACGGGGCGGTGGGTGCACCCCGGCGGGGTCTCTGGCGGGTCTGTTCCTGCAGCGCGGCTGCACAAGGCTGCGAGCATCTCAGCGCAGAGCCATTAGGGCTAATTTAATCAAGACGGATGGCCCGATTGGAGGGCTGCCGCCCATAAATCCCGCACTCGCGCTGCATTAGTGTCAGGGCTCCTGGAGGAAGAGGCCGAGGGGGAGGCGAGGGAGGAGCGGGGCTGGGGAAACCTGCTAAGTCACCCATCACACGGGGCTGCTCGAACAAGGTGCCACCACCGTGGCGTGGTCCCCATCCCGTGGTGAGAAGTCTGGCCCTGGAACACAACCTGAAATCCTCCAGACCCTCCAAAATCCCCACAGCTGGAGAGGACGGGATTTCAAGTAACCTGGTTTTGCTGAACCCCAAAAGGTGCGGGGCTGTTCACAAATTCCGCACACCAAGGCAAGGGTTTGTTCCTGTGGGAATCTCCCCAGCTTGGTCCAGGGGGTTTTGCAGCAGGAGGTAGACAGGGTGGGGGGAGATATAGGCTTCAAGCCCCACAGTAGATCCCAATACACCAAGACTCAAAAGTACAAGCTGAGAAAGACCCAAGGCTGATGGATGCAGCATCCACCTCAGAATCCAGCTGAGACACCCCAAACTCAAGCCATACCAGCCTACCATGGGGCTGCAGAACATCCCCATGGGATGCCAGCTCCGCTCTCCCAGCTCCCTTCCCACCTCTGCTCCTAAAAAGGCCATATTTTGGCTCTGGGTGATGACCCAAAACAGCCATGTCCCCCTGTCCCCATGCATCGAGAAACACACATGCCACTGTGCCACATGAGCCGAGTCAGGAAATAAGCTCTCATCTATCAAAGTTAAAAATAGCCATTATCTGTGCCATTAACACGCGTTACCCCTGACTCTCCGGCTGACCAAGCTGGCTCCCATCTCACTGCCCGCCCACCGAGGCCACCGTGCTCCCAGCCGAAAAACCGGCCGTGGGGAAGGGACCGGCCGGCTGCTGCCATCTGCTCCGGGCACCGGCATCGCTGTTGGCGTGGGATGCTGGCTCTGCCAGGCGATGCGAAGGGCCAAGTCCTGGTGGGTTTCGGGAAGACAACGGGCCAGGGGATGCGGCTGATGGATGGGAGGATGGCGTGGGTTTGTGAGCATCACTCTCACCCCCAGAGCTCTCACAGAGGCTGCATGGTCTCCCAGCAGGGGAGAAAACAGGGGTGCTGGCGCAGTGCAGAAGAAAAGGTGCTTGTGCGATAAGGATGGGGGTTACTAGGGGGATCTCAGCCTCGGAGAGTGGCTGAGGACATCAAGGAGCAGTTGGATGACCGAAAGATGGATGCTCAGACCAAGCCTCCATGTCCGGTGCATCTCCAGGATTATGCCAACAGCCGGTTAGCAGGCAGCACGACCGAAATAGCTCAGGGAAGCTGAACTCCATGCACAAGCAGCAATGAACCGTGGCACTGCCATAGATTTATCTGGAAAAAGGAGAGCACGCATCCCTGTGCACGTCTGGGTTCTGGCTGTGCTTCAGGGAGGGAGCTGGCTGCCGGCAGGAGGAGCACGGCAGCTGAGACCAGTGCTTGTCGTGCTTTCATGAGACCACACGCAAGGTCCTGGGGACCAGAAAGTGCTGATGGGGACAAGAATCAGCCACTGCCATGCAGGGGTGCAGAGCAGATCTTCACAGGCTGGGTACGAGCAGCACCATGCCCAGCAGACCCAGCTCCCTGAGCTCGGCACCTTTGCATCCAGCCTCCCAGAAAATAAAAGCAAAGGCAGGATTGGGCCTGAGGAGTAACCAGCCAGGAGTAACAGCCTATCCCATGAAAAGCCATGGAGCAGGTGAGCCATTTCTCCCCCTAAACGGCTGGCACAGGGAAAAAAGACATTTGTATTTCTGCCAGCCGACAAAATGAGACACCACTTGTAGCCAGTGAAACTCTGCAGATTTTGCTAATAAAGGATTGCTCCGTCCAGCTTCCAGCTGGATTCCAGCCCCAGCCACAACGCAGACACTGCCGGCATGGGCCATCGCATCCCAGCGCTGGTGTCCCTAAGCCCCGTGACACGCTGCAGCTTCAGGCTCGCTGCAGACTCAGGCACTGCCCCATGGCAGGGCCATAGCTCCCATGCTGAGGTTTGCTCCCACCCTGTGTTTGCCGTGAGGACTGTGCTGCTGGGATTGCACCGCAACCCTCGGGAGACTGCAAGACATCTCAGGAAATTTCCCCTTTGTATTCAGCTTAATTTCACCCATTAGAGCTTGTTTCGGCAGGGTCCCCAGGGAATATCGCTCCCCAGCATCCTCCTCTGACTCTTCCTCTACTTCTCTCCTCCTTCACACACACACTGCTTGCCTCAGGGAGGATGGTCCTTGCTCCATCATGAGCAATGCTGGCCCAGGCAATCATAACCTCCATAAAACATGAGCCTACACCACCCCAGGTATGGCATGTCCGTTTTCCACATGGTTGTGATAGTCTTTTTTTAGGACTTCAAAGGCGCCGACCCTGCCTTACTGCATGCAAAGAGGTTGAGCCCGGGTCTGTGGAACAAATGCTTGAGGAGAACTTGGCCAAGACATCACACCATGGCTAGAGGTGGGAGCCCGGTCCTTATCTGCAGTGGAAGAGCAGAAAAAGAGCCAGTTTGGGAAAACCAGTGCCTTCAGCATGCCACCACCCCAAGAACAGGCCAGAGACTATGTCACGCTGGGATCCTGCCCAGAAAATATAGGACAATGCAGGAGGCAAGAAGCTTATCTGTTGCTGTTGTGACCTGCAGTGTTTGGGGGCAGGATTTGGGGCAGCAGATGGGATTTCCTAGACCTCGTGCATAAGCCCAGCACCAGCTCCACTTCCCGGGCCAGCTGGGATGAACACAGCTCTGGTATTTTACCATGGGATGCTCCAAAAGGAACAGCAAAGGGAGGCTACCCTGGCCTCATAGCAGCCAGGATAAACCTTCAATCCCCTTTCTGCTCTCCTCACTTCCCAACCAGTGCCCCGTTTCCCTTTCTCTCACCCCCAGGGTGGATTATTTTAGGACAGGGAGGAGGAAAGAGCAGCGGTGGCCAGATTGATGGCTGCTCATAGCAGAGCCCATGAGGGCTGGACATCCCAGGGGTCAGACGGGCTCCTCATGTAACCCAGAGCCTTCCCCAAAGGGCTCAAAGCAACTGAAGGGCCCAGCCGGCTTCTTACATAAATGACCTCAGGACAGCGCCTCCGAGACCACTGGACCAGAGAGCAGATGCTCTGAAGCAAAATCCACCCCATCCCGAGCAGACGTCACCTAATCAGCACGTTGGCTCCTTCCCAAGATGGTCTTGGGGCACACAGTAAATATCTTACATAAGCATCTCTGGCCTGGGGTCAGGATGAGTTCAACCCTAATATACAGTGATGTCCTCCTGGACAGAGGCACCAGGGGTGGCCCCAGGGGCCAGAAGGGGCTTTCTCCAGCATGGACCTGTTATACAGTTGTAGGACCCCTTGGTGCACCATCTCCACAGCTTTAGCAGAGGAGGTTCCAGGAGAAAGCCTGGTGTCTAGAGAAGAGCCACGCACCCCCAGTGGTGAAAAAGGACAGAAGAGGGGGTCAAAATGACAAGTCACACCTGCCCTCAACTTATTTGTCCTCCAGGACTTGGTAGCTGGGTACACAGCTGGAGAGAGCTTGGAGAGCCCAGCACCCCTCCACAGCAAGGCCAGTCCGTCCAGCCCAACCATCACTGGCCCAACCTTAAGCACCGAACCAGGACTCACTCTTACCACTTGGGGAGTGTCAGGTCCCAATTCTGCTGCAGGTTAACCCCCTAAATTTCTCAGCATGACCAGAGGCACAAGAGACATCCTTCATTTTTGTCGTGAACAGCATCCTGGAGCCCACTGGGGCTGAGGGATGGGAGAGCTCATAGACACAGCCAGGGGTAGGAGCAGCCAGGCTGCGGAGGATGGATAACCCATGATTTAGGTGCTATAGATGCTCATCTGTGCTGGCCTTTCCTCCGGGCTGCTCCACGAGGTGGAAACTGAGGCAAGGGCTATGCTAGCAGATGCTAATTTCCTTTTCAATGCCTTCCCTCTGGCCTCACATCTCCAAGGGGTTTACCCACATGTCTGTACAGGGTTCTTGGTTTGTTTGGTTTTTTTTTAAAAAAAAAAAAAAAAGTGCAGACTTGAGCCCCACTATTGCCTTTACCTGCCAGCACCAGGCTTGGAGGACTTTCCCATCCCTAGGACATCACCTTTCTGCCAAAGCAGATCACACAGGAGCACGTCGGGTTCAGACACCAGCAGGAGGGGAATGCTCAGGTGCGTGGGCAGCAACCAGCCCAGGGAGCAGACAGGACACGACCTGTCCCAGCGTCCCTGCTCGTCTCTGACAGGTCACTTCAGCACTGCAGCCACCCACAACCCGTCCCCATCTTTCACAAAAGGCGTTTCACACCAGCCCTCACTGCTAAATAAATGAGAGTTCCTGGGAGAAGAGGAGAGTCCTCCCCCTGCTATAGCAGCGTGGGCCTTAAATTTTGTCCTGATGGGCTGGGAATTTGGCTGCCACCAGATATATATGCACATGTGAAAGCAGAAATGTACATATATGTTCTTCCCTAAGGACTGCAGCCAGCAGGCTAGGGCTGCCCCCCACGCCGGGCACTCTGCACTTCTCAAAGATACTTCTTTAGATTTTCTTGACTATTTTTATCCTCTTTTTCCACCCATTCTGGATGATAAAAGACAAAGCAGCAAAGGGCTTCCCAGAGCCCAGGTCCAAGACCCCTCATCTCCCTTGATGTAAGGGAGATTCCCAGTGTAAATTTTTATCTTGATTAGCAGGAGTCAAACTGTGCCTCTCCCCAGGGGATCTTCCACCTCTACTCCATTAAAGAAAACTAAGAAGTGTTTTAAAACTCCAATGTTTAACAAGGCAGCTGCAGGGAGGCTACTTGAGTGATTGAGTTTTTACCTGGCCCTTACAGACAAGCTAAAGTACTTAACATAGAAATGAGGTTTAGTCACAGCAAGGCATATGGGATTAGAGTCAGCTGGAAAAACTCTGATGGAACCACATTCCTCCAGAATATGCACTCCTGTCAAAATTAAAATGCTTTGTAAGATTGAATAGGTTTAGCCAGAAATTCATTTTCTGAAGAAAATCAGGTAGCAGGGACAAGAAAATAAGTTGAATGCAAAAAAAAGTGTGCTTTTTCTTTTGAGCCATACTGATGTACGTGCTGTTGGGGAGGTTTTTGTTTGTTTGCTTATGGTTTCTTTGTTCAGTTGTTTTGTTTGCTTTGTTTTTTGTTGCTTTGGGTTGTGGGTTGGTTTGTTTTTTGGTTTTTTTAAAAGTTGTACATTACTCAGGGAGGAACCGTTTTCTGATTACAAATTTACCCAAACTCAGAAATTCCCCCTTCCCTGCTGCATCACAAGCCGGTAGCCCTGAAGACACAAGAGATGTTCCACGAGAGATGTTTGCTCGGACTCTAAGGCCAGCACAACCCAATAAAAACACGCTATCGAAACCTACCTGGAGTGAGCCTGGGGAGGCAAGGGAAGCCCAGCGGGACCCAAACAAGCAGTGTAATTGCAAATAGAGTGATTAATTTTAGGAAACAATTTTTCCCAGAAAGGCTTCTTGGACATTGGAACAGGCTGCCCAGGGCGGTGGTGGAGTCACCATCCCTGGAGGGGTTGGACAGATGTAGACGAGGTTCTCAGGGACATGGGGCAGTGCCAGGGGTGGGTTAACAGTTGGACTCAATGATATTGAGGGGCTTTTCCAACTAAAGTGATTCTGTGATTCTACAGCATAAGCATCAGCCCATATTACAGCAAAACCCCTTCCCCAGGCCATGGAGGGGCTGCACGATATACAAGAGGGTTTTTTGGGGAAAAAAAAACCCAAGAGCCCATGGTCCAAGGGAGCAAATTCCCAGTTATCCTCCAGCCCTGTTACCCACTCACTGCTGTTCAAAACTAAGGAGGGTTTGTGCTGGACCTCAGGCTGGGGGGTGGCCACGAACCCTCTGACTACTGTAAGCCCAGCTATGTGCCCAGCCATCCAAATCAAGCTGTATTGGGGATTTTTGTTTGTTTTGGTTCCCCCCTCCCCTTGCTTTGGGATGAGAGGACCTTTATAAATGATTTCCGCTTAATCTCATTGCCAAGCGGACGTCGCTGGGTTCTGCCATCACATCATGCTCTGAAGACAGATAGAGTTTTCTGCCCGGGCTTAAAAAGAACATTGTTTGCAGAACAGAGCGAACAACACGTGAAAAGGCGAAGAAGGAAAAAAAAAAATCTGTGATGTTTACTGGATGAAAAACTCGCTCGTTTGTTTGGACGAGGATTCTCAGCACGTACAACCTCAGGAACAAAAGGAGATGCTTGTTCTTTGCCGTGTTTGTGGTAGGAGTCCTGTAAATATTCAGGGGTGTTTGTGCTGCACAGATCACCTACCTGCCTCCAGAAGCTGCTCCCAGCACCCCCAAAAATCACTGCTGAGGGGTCCAACCCTCACACAGTCCCCATCCCCAAACCCCTTACATTCCATAGGAAATAAACAGCCTGTTCAAATAGAAGTAACCACAAAAATAAAATTCCTTTGGGCAGAAGTTTTAAGAAGAAACACGGCTCTGTTTGACCTTGCTGGTACTCAACAAGATGTAGGTAAAATATTTTACTTGCCAGGTCACTAATCCCCACACGCAGCATTTCAATATTTGTATTGCTGTGGACTTATCACTTTCTGAAGCTGCGGGGGAGCAAGAAATAGCTGTGTGGATGGATGGGCTAGTAATCTCTGCCAAAATACAGTGCTGGATACAACTGCTCAGGATGAATGGTTGTGACTGCAGGGAGAAGGGAGTTGAGCAGGGGAGAGTTGCTGCTTCACCAGCTGCATTTCTCATCGGATTCAGCGCTTCTGCCACCTACCCAGAACCACAGCTGCATCCTCCAGTGTCCAAGCACAACTGTCCCGACCTACGCAGGCAGCACATACAGCTCAAATACACCCTTCGAACCCCCCCGTCCCATCACTGTCTGGAAACTCAGAGCAAAACATTTCGGTTTATTTTGGTAAGCAATTAGTGAAGCAGCCCCACCGGTGCGAGCTCCTGCAAGTATCTCACAGGCTCGGGAGCATCTCTCCGGAGCTCACA
Organism: Caloenas nicobarica; assembly: GCF_036013445.1. Taxonomy (NCBI): domain Eukaryota; kingdom Metazoa; phylum Chordata; class Aves; order Columbiformes; family Columbidae; genus Caloenas; species Caloenas nicobarica. The sequence goes on along the minus strand of NC_088258.1, from coordinate 3,448,414 downwards.
CACCTGCAATGCAGCCACCTCTGGGCTGCAGCACTCCCTGCAACTCAAGACTCCTTCAGCAGGGAAAGAACTAGCAAATTGCATGGATGCTTCCTGAGGAATGTGAAGAGATGTAATTACACATGCTGGAATTTGGCTCGCACCAAAAAAAATAAAACCAACAAAAAACCACACAACAAAACCCACCAAAACAAAACAAACCCCAACAAAACAAACCACAAAAACCACAACAAAAAAAAAAACTACAGCAGGAGCCACAGCTCCTGGGTCATGCAGGGACAGGCAGGAGGCAAGAGGACCCTGAATCATCAACTCCAGACCCCGCCATCACCAGCAACCATGTCACATAATCCAATTCGGAAATCTCTCATGGAAATCTTAAAATTAGCTCAATTTTCTGCCCTCCCACCGCTGCTGGCATCCTGCTTTGTAGCTGCCTCCTTGTGACAGCCCTGAGGATGCTCCAGTCCAGGAGCTCCCACCTCGGGATGAGCTTCCCCACGTGTCGGGGCACAGGGAGGTCCCACACAGTCACACATCACCTTGGGGCTGGTTTCAACCAACGTTAGCTCAGTGACAGCATGTCTAGAGGAGAAAGAAAACGGAGAGGGAAAAAGTGTGGCACAGAAAGCATTGCATTTTCAGGCCAGAATTAAAAGGTCAATTACTTTATAATCTCTCAAGTACAGGAACACTCTTGCTCATTCAAACAGGGCTTAACAAGGCCAGATCCTGGCCCAGAACAGAGATGTTGCTGCAGACCCGAGAACAAATAATAAATTCTGATGAAGACAGAGGTTGCATCGTTAAAAAGGAGCGGGCTGGATTCTGGCCTTATATCTACCCCCGTAAATCCTGGACAAAGGATTTTCTAGATTACGTATTCACATTCCTTTCCCTGTTTCTTCATTAAATAGCACACAGCGTACACCGGAGCAATCAGCCCAGGCGTGCAAAGAGCAGGCAGCCAGTGCTTTGGACCTCAGGGCTATCCAGAGAAGAAGATACCCTGGGGAAAGAAAAGACTGAGGGGGATTTTTTCCCTTTTCCCCAGTTGTCAGGGAGGATGTGCCTTTGCTTCTCTATGGTGGATAGAAAGCTCAAGTGGTGATACCGGCAGCCCACGAGGTTTGATGCACAGCAAGGAGTTGGGCAATTTTTCTTGGCTGCAAAAGAGACCTGGGACATGATGGTGTCTGCTGGGGCATCATTTGGAGGTGCTTCATTTTTAGCCTCACTTTCACAAACAAGAAGAAAACTTTTTTTAAAAAATGCTATTTATTTTCTCCTCTCCTTAGACTCAATTCATGAAAATCTGTTCCTCGGACACCTGATAGCAAGGGATTCTCTAGCTTCGGGATGCAGGAGGATGGAAGAGGCTGTGCCTGCTGGGATACAAGGCTCATACCCATCCTTTGCTCCGTTTCCCCCACATTTGGCCACTGCAAAGGGAGCATCTTGCTGGCAAAGCCATATGTGTAACTGCACAAAGCCCATCCCATGGAGAACACAGCACAGGTTACAAGAGAGGATGCTGCTCTCTGGACCGGGCTGGTCCTTCCGTACATGAAATCTCACCAGTATCCCACGGGTACAATTATCAAATAGGAGAGTTAGTCATCCTGACCCAAAGCCATTAGTTACAAAACAGGGATGAGGCCTTAAAGCTTTTATGCTTGAGCATGTTAGCTCAGCCCTTTAGGGAACTCTTGAAGTGCCAGAGCATCTAATCTCTGCAAATCACTTTTATTCTGCCTTGCTCTGGGTTTTCCTTTTTAATCAACATAATCTTTATTCATGAGGTGTGTTGCTGCATTACAGGAACACCCAGATCCTGAGCATCAGGCTCAGGGAACGGAAACTGGGGAAACTTGGTGTTTGTTCCAGCCAGGGCTTAAGGCCTGGAGCCATTTATCTGGACTCGTGGCAGGCACTAGCACTCCTCCGTGTCCCGGCAGGGAGGAGGAGGAGGTGGGGAATGGCCCAAGCACGTACAAGACAAGTGCTACACCCGAGGCTGGCACGCTTTGATCAGTACATCTCATCACTATATTTAATCAGCAAGGTCCACGCTCGCCTGGCATTGCCGATGGAGCCTTAAAAAAAAAAAAAAAAAAAACCACACACACAAACCAAAATAAGTTCTTTGAAATAAAAATAATAAATTAGAGAGATCAAAGCAATGAGCGACCAGCAAATGACAGCAGTGCAAAGAATAAAGGAAGCGCTAATGGGATTTCAAGGGGAGATGCGGGGCAGGAGGGAGGCTTTGCTCCCAGAGAGTAAAGAGCCGGGATGCCAGGACCCCATGACTTGTCCCACGTGGGCTCAGCCCGTTATCCTGATCCATCGCCACCTAAGGCAGAATTTCATGAGCCGTCTCCAAAAAGGGATGCGGGCAGAGCACAGAGGGGCAGAGCACAGTTTGACACCCAGCACAGGCTCCCGGGAGTGGGCTGGGAAACACCAGCGCCAGCACTTCTGTTTTAGAAAGGTGGCAGCAATTTCCACTCATGCTTCCGTGGAAACAAAGGGCTGTCATTTTGGGTGACCCCGGCCCCAACAAATCAGATCCAAAGAACCCCCAGATTCCCCAGTGCAACTAGTGGGCTCTTACTCGCATCCTCTGAGGATCAGTTTCCACACCCCTCCTCCCCAAAACAAGATCCCAAGGTACTAATGGGATTGTAATTCCTCTAATGAGCTGTAATTAATTAATTACCCTGTTAGCACAAGAGTTTTATATTTTTTTGGCAAGCACAGTGCCATTTTTTAGCTAGAGGGAGGCTCTTCCCCAGCACCATGGGGCTGTGATCGCAGCTGCAGACAAACCCCATCTCGGCACCAAGCACAGTCACTTTTTCCCCTCAGAGATTTTTTTCCCCCTCCACCTCCATCCAACACTGTTTGTAGCTGAGGGAAAGGACCCTGGAAACAGCCGCACAGCCCACAGATCTCCCCCAGGTTACAGGCAGCCAGATCACAAACAGCAGCTCAGAGGGGTCAGAGACAGCTCCTCCAACAGCCCCTTGAGAATATCAACTCACCCTGGCAAATTTAACAAGAAAAACACCCCACAGGCAGAGAAGGAGAGATAGCAGGACCCTCCGTGGTCCTTGCAGGGCAGGAACATGCCTGAATGCACTGACAATGACGCCAAAGCAGCGTCTGAGCTGTATTACGCATCACGGCAGCGCCGGGATGCTCAGAGCCATCCCACAGCCTCCAGTATGCCCAGGACACAGGACTGCACCCATGCACGGTGACAGAGCCCAGACATCTCTCCCAGCTCGGTTTCTCCATCACCTCCACTCTTAATAATTGAAGGACCAGTGTAAAGCCATTAAAGTTTCAGGGCCTGACATGGGCTACTGCTAATTAACCTCACAGAGTGCAGGCAGCGAGGAGCAGGTCCTTGCTCATCTCCCCCCATGGATTTATCCTTCCTGTCCCACAAATTTATGTCTTCCCAGCTCTGCTTTCCAAGACCATCCACCCCACACTACAGGGGAAGTTTTCAAAACATCAAGTGCCTCTAAAAATTTGCAACAGAGTTGGGGCTCTTCCCAGAGAGGGTGGGTTTTTTTTTTTTATAAAACATGCAGCTTTGCACAGAGCCAGCTCTGAGCAAGGGTTACAAGGTACCTTTGGCTGGTTGTGGAGGCTGAACAGGAGGACGCTTCTGCAGGAACAGATGGAGCCGACGTGCCTGGGAGCCAGCCCAGCCCTGCTGCGGTGACAGACTGTCCCACGCCGCCTCCCCCGGCGAGGCTGCACCGAGACCCCCATGCAGGAGCCGGGGTTCGCCAGGGGGCTGAGCCCTGGCACAACTCATCCCACCACCAAACTCCACACCAGACAGCCCTCCTGCTTCTCCTCCAGCATCAACTCACCTTCCTTGTTTCCTCCTATATATAACCAGCAGGCTCGGGAGGACGATGCCTCTCCCCTCGTTAGGCTCAGCTGGGCAGAGTGCATCACCTTCCCTCACTCTCAGCAATTAAGCTAATTGCATCCCCCTGGGTAGCTGATGCTGGTTCCCTGATCATGCAGCCTAGGCTGCCCCAGGACAGAAGGTTCTGGGTTCCTTTGCATTTTGGGGGATATGAGCTCCTTACACTCGTGATGAGATCCTCCAGAAAAAGACTCTTTACACACATTATTTGCTCTTAGAGCCTCATTGAATGTGACTCCAGCCAGGGTAGGTGCAGAGGCAGAGGTTTGGGTTTGGTGGAGCCCTGCCTGTGGACAGCAGGGCCAGGAGGGCTTTGGGGCTGGGAATGGGGGCCAGGAGGGCTCAGGCAGCCCCTTTGACTTCCCTTTGCTTGCTGCATCTCCAAAAACGAACTGCTATTTGCACAGATGAGTGGGGCCATCTGAGCCAAGCCTGTCACCAGAGTCAGGTTTTGGTGTGCCAGGACAGCGGCTCGGCAATTAATCCTCCCCCGTGGCACCGCCTGGGCCAGGGCGCAAGTGAACATTACCTTGATTAAAAGAGATGGGCTTATGCAGCGTTTTGTCCCAGCAAAGCAAGGCAGGACTGTCCCCTGCCATCGAGTCCAGCTCCCTGAATTGCAGGTGACGGTGGGGAGCCCCGCGGGTCCCCAGGACACTGCTCAGCACCCCAGGCCACCCGCTGCTGGACCCTCCCAGGGACCATCCCTCCTTGCCAGGCAGCCAGAGCTTGTTTCCCTCATTAATCCAACATTCGCTCCTCTGAGGATGCTCCTGCTCTTTCAAAGCTTCTCCTGCTTTGCCACCTGCCTTTTCACATGCCACAGACACCAAGGACCCTGTTCTCCCTGCAGTGCCACCGGCCGGGTGCCTGGCCTGGGCAAGCACCAGCATCCCTGGGTGCAACGCTGGAGTAGAGCTAGTGGTGCCACCAGCTGTCTTCTAGCCCAGGTCGTTGTCCCCCTTTGCAGCCTTGTTTCACCACTTTTGGTTTTTTAAAGGGATTTTTTGAGAAGTTTCTTGCACAACAATGTTATAAATGTGATGCTTTGTGTTTTGAAGGCCACCTTCTCGGAGCTGCCCAGGCACAGGACTGCCCTGCTGCAGCCAGCCCTGTCATCCAGGCTGGTCCCATTTGGGCTGGTCTCTCTCCTTCCCATCTCTGGAAGCTGTGGCCACCTCTCACAGGGACCATCCCCAGGTCCTTTTTCCCCTTGTGTTGTTCTTGCACCCGCGTTAATTTGCTTAACACTAAATATTTTATTACCTCTCTGGAAAGTTACTGGGGAGATTTCCTAGAATAGAATCATAAAATCATAGAATCACGGAGTAGTTTGGGTTGAAGGGACCTTCCCAGCTCCCCCAGTGCCCCCCTGCCATGAGCAGGGACATCTGCACCAGCTCAGGTTGCTCAGAGCCCCGTCCAGCCTGGCCTGGGGTGTCTCCAGGGATGGGGCATCCACCACTGCTCTGGCCAACCTAAGCCAGCGTCTCACTAGCCTCAGTGTAAAAAAATTTCTTCCCCGTGTCTAGAAGGAAATAGGACGAATATGAAATACTCAAAGCTGTGAGCGGCTCCTGCAGGTGCACCAAGCCCAGGGGTGGTTGCAGCCACCCTCACCCTGCACAGAGGAGCTTGGCAGAGACTCCAGCCTTTCCAGCTTGTCCAGGTGCCATTGAGCACGTTAGCTGTGCTTGGAATATGGGTTTTTTTATATCATCAGCCCTTTTTATTTGGGCCTCTGACCAAGCCGTGAACTTGCGCTGCTTCACCGGCAGCTGCCAAGATCTGCTCAGCGTCTGCTGGCGGGAGGGCCGTGATGCGCTGCGGCTGCTCGGCTGGCAGACGCCTACCCGCCACTTTTTTGGCAAGGCGATGCTCACCCCCCGAGCACGGCACAGGCTGGCAGGACCCGCCGGGTGGCCCAGGACATGCAGCACTGTGGATGGCTGCAGGGTGGAGAAGGTGGACTCACACCAGCATCTTGGCCCCATGGGCTCCCCGCGATGCCCCAATTCCCTGCACCGGGTGTCAGGATGATAAAGCCGAGCTGAACTCGCCAGAGCAGGTGCAGCACCCGGCCGCTCCCATAATTAATGGCACCGCCAGCACTTGCCTGCCAGACCATGAATAAAACATCTTTTCTGAGGACCCAAACTTTGAAAAATCTCTTTTTTTTTTTTTTTTTTGGTTAATTAAATCTGGTGGGACACTGTGCTTTTATTATTTTCTCCTCCTTAATCGGGGGTAGGAAAGCTGGTTTGGGCCCCCTTCCTTCAGACTGGCACCCCATTTCTCAGAGGGATGGTGTAATTGCCAGGGAGATTTTCCCCCACAAATCCCCTTTCCATCCCCTCAGAAAAGCACCCACCTCTGTGGCTTCGAACCTAGGTTTGCTAAAGCAAGTGACAGGAGAGTGATTTGCGATGTGTCAGGTTTCCTGCCCTTTCTCTTATAGCTCCGGCTTATAAGAATATGTTCCCACTGGGATTGCTTTGGTTCCATTGTTGTTGACCAGTCTAAATCCCTCTTTATTATTTGTATTAAGGGAGGGTATGGGGAAGCTCACTGCCTCGTGGTACCAGTGCCTAGCAAAGGTCAGACCCCGTCATGGCTCCAGGATGAGGAAGGCTGATTTCCGAACCTGGCGAGATGAAGAGAAATGGCCAGGGACACACACGCAGGGAAGGGTTCACAGGTCACCCCTGCTGTTCCCCACCAGCCCAACGCGCTGCGTTCTGCCTCCCTACGGCTTCACAGCCATCACTAGATGTAGCTTTTACTGGGGAATCAAGACAGTCTCTGCTTCCTGGACAGGGAAATGGGAGGATGGGATGAGATGAAGCAGTTCATCCAAACCCGTGCAAAACCTCAGCGGCAGATCTAAGTCCCAGCCTGCGGCATGGCTGCGAATCCTCCTGCTAATCTCTGATTTATTGAAGAGCACTGGGGGATTTTTTAGTGGCCCTGTTTAGATTACTCATTCATTTTCCTCTCCACCTTGGCAGAGTCGATTTTCTTTATTAGCTCTAGATTTTCACCGCGGTGATAAAGCTACTAGAAGATCCCTTCCCTCTGCAGACTCCTCAGCTCTTAAACAAGTGAAGCATCCTTAGCTTGTGTGAGCAGATGCGACTGTATTTCCTAGTGCTAAAGGTGCCAGTTCTTCCCTTGGAGAGCACTTCGAGCACTTATACTCCAGCTTTTGAGAATTATGGCACAGACCTCCCTGAGAGCTGAACATTTCCAGGACCTTCAGGAAAACAGAAGCAAAGGAGAACATGGAGAGGATGCCATCAGCCACTCATGGGGGATGAAAGGAAAGGAGAAGGCACCTTGCAGGACGGGGGAGCCAGGCTGAGCAGGCACTAGTGACCATCTCAAACTGGTTGTAACTGTTGATTGTGTTCAGTTTGAGGTGCTGGAGCGAGTTGAGAGAAGGGAACGGAGCTGGGGAAGGGGCTGGAGCACAAGTGTGATGGGAGTGGCTGAGGGACCCGGGGGTTCAGCTGGAGAACAGGAGCTGAGGGGAGACCTTCTGATCTCTGACCTGCCTGAAAGGAGCTTGGAGCCAGGGGGGGTCGGGCTCTGCTCCCCAGGAACAAGCGCCAGGACCAGAGGAAACGGCCTCAAGTTGCGCCAGGGGAGGTTGAGGTTGGATCTGGGGAACAATTTCTTCCCCAAAGGGCTGTGGGGCATTGGAACAGGCTGCCCAGGGCAGTGCTGGAGTCACCATCCCTGGAGGGGTTGGACAGACGTGGAGATGAGGCTCTCAGGAACATGGGTTAGTGCCAGGGTTGGGTTATGGTTGGACTTGACAATTGTGAGGGTTTCTTCCAACCAAAGTGATTCAATGGGTCTATAAGGGAGAACCAAGCAGGGTGTCCTAGAATTGGAACATGGCCCCATGGGTCCTTCCTGGAGTCAGATCCCCGGCAGCAGCACCACTCAACCCCAGACACCATGAGCACCTCATTGGCATTGACACAGAATCTGGGATCTGCAAAGAGCCACCAGCCCTGGGTCAACCTGCCCTGCAGGTTATAGGAGACACAAAACGACTTGTCCATACACAGAGTAAAAAAATCCCTCTTGGTGACCAAAAATCCAGGGAGTCCCATCAGATATCACTCCACATGCTGCAAACAGTCCCCAGGAACGGGCATGGCAAAGCAAGGGAAACCCTTCACAGAAATGGTTCCCCCAAAAGCAAATGCCTGGTCTCACCTTGTTGCCCAGCTGGGAAAGAAAAGCCCTGCTCAGGGGCTGGAGCACGTTCCTGCACCCCAAGGTAGACCAGAAAACCACCCCGAGTCCCTTCGAGCACTGAGATAATCCCCAGGACACCACATCCATTCTTCCCTCCACCATTGGGGGCAGACAAGGAGCCCAGATCCGGAGAAAAACACCCCGTTTCCTCCCAGCCCTTCTGGGTCCCATGGGAGGTGGCTGGTTTGTTCCCTGAGCTTCTAGGACAGCTCCAGCAGGCATGGACTGTTGAAGATCATCCCTTTGAACCTCCAAATGCCCCTTCCTGGCAAGTGAGGAGCCTCCTGGACTATGGCGGGAGGTGAAGCACATTTGGAGCAGCCACACACACTCACCCATCCCAACTCACCCACATGGACTCAGGCTCACTCAGCTCCTTCTTTCTCAACACGCTGAAGATGGCTCCTGGAGCTCTCCTCTTGCTCCTACCTCCAAAGCACTGGTGGAGGAAGATCTCACCTCTTCAGAGCCAGCCCTCACCACCTCACTCTGCCACCGGAGCCCAGAGCTGACCACCACACATCCACTCCTCCCGTGGGTGACGCTGAGGAGCATCAGCACCTCGGAGAAGATTTTTCCCCATGGATGGAAAGAGCTGGAGCAGCAGGAAAACTTGCATTTGGGCCAGCAACGCTTGCTCAACCACTGGTTAGTGGCTCCACAGGAAACACCTTCCTGTGCTCACCTGGAAAGGCATGTTCCTAGCGAGGCAAGGCCGTCAGCAGGCAGGGAGTGGACGGGCGGCTGCAGGAGGTACACACCTTGGCAGGTGCAACCTCATCTTCACCACAGCTGGCAGAGGAAAAGAGTCTGCCAGAAAGCGCTTCAGCTCTCAAAATGCTTTTGCTCTCTGCTTTGCGGTGTTGGGGTCTGCTATGGCCATTCCTTAAGGAAAAAGGGCTTTCTCACCTAGGACTAATCCAGCCTGGGCTTGCTCCTAGGTAGCGCTGGTATTTGTGGTTACAATACACCTTATACTCTGTAGTTTTATTTTAGACTGAAGCCATGAGGTCTCATGTGAGGCTTTCGGATGAACGCTGCTCCCTGCCGCTTCCTGAGCTGCCCCACGGCAAAGCAGTCTGTAAGCAGAGCTCTGCAGGGACACAACACGATCCCAGTCCAAGCTACATCTGGTTAAAACCAGCAACTTGGGTGGAAAAATCAGCGGACCATGAAGCTGTGGGTTTTCAGTTGCTGTAGAGCTTCTTTGACCCTTGACAAATCCTGAGGGGTAAGTACCAGGGGGCTGAAATAAGTTGTGGGAAGGACCCCAGGCTTTACCACAAGCTCACCAAGACATCTCAGCAGTAGTGATCCTCCTGACAAGCCTGGCTGAAAGCATCCCAAAGGGCTGAGGAGAGCAGAAACCTGGAGCAGGAGGTTGGGACAACGTCATGCCCAAACAGGTCTCACCTGCTTTATGGACAACAACCCAAAACTGCCTGTCTCACTCATGCAGGGCTTGCTGGGTGACGAGGAGAAGCCACCCAGGTGCATCGCCCCACAGAGGTCCTCTGTGGCCACCCTCCTGCTGTCAGCTCTCATGGATGGGTACTAGACGCGGCGGTCACGCTTCGGGACGCAGCGCCCATGACTCCTCCACTGACCTCCCTGGGAGCGCAGGATGCAATAGAAATCCTCACTGTCAGGAGAAGGTTACTCGGATCCAAAGCATGTACTCGTGTGTCATCAAATGAGGTGCTGCTCTCTCCTCCCACCAGCCTCACCACGGAGCTGTGTGGTATCTCCAGTGCTCACCACAACACTCCAACCACACGGCTCTTGGCCTCACTGGCCACGAGCACCTTCTCTGTCACATCTCTCGGGGCACGGGCTGGAGGAGACCTGCACGGACATGACGAGAGCAATTACAGAATCATGGAATAGTTTGGGTTGAAGGGACCTTCAAAGCTCATCCAGTGCCCCCCCTGCCATGAGCAGGGACATCTGCACCAGCTCAGGTTGCTCAGAGCCCCGTCCAGCCTGGCCTGGGATGTCTCCAAGGATGGGGCATCCACCACCTTTCTGGGCAATCTGTTCCACTGATCACATCCCTGAGGAGTCCAGCAAGGCTGGCACCCAGCTTTACCTTGTGACATGGGATGTGTCACCCTTTCTCCTCCTCTGCCATGATGGTGCCAGCTGCTCAGAGCAAAGGAATATCACTCCACTGTCATCAGTGCCACAACTCACAGACATTTCCCAAAGGCTGGTCTCACTCCTCCCATACTTTCCATGCTCAGATCCCCCGGCAGATGCTGCTTCGAACAGCTCTGGATGGCTGATTAAGGCCCATGTCGGCTACCTTCCCACATCTCCATGAGGCCATACACCTGTTCTGGTCCAGAGCGGTGGCTTCCCCAGGCTCAGGAAGGCTGGGACATTAGGTGGGGAAATGCCTATTTCGCAAGGGGCTCCAACAGCACGGAAGAAGCAAAGCCATGCTTGGGAGAGCTGCAGATCAAACCAAGCCAGGAAGCATTTCTTGCCAGCCAGGAGCGAAGGAAGGAGGAGAACCAGGTAAAGCTGGGGACAAAGCACCATCTGCCATGTGTCTTTGCAGGATGCCAGCCAGATTTTGGAGCTCTGAAATGGAGACCTCTCGTTTGCAAACACATGATGGTGTTTGGTGAAATCAAAGGGCTGTAGGGTCAGGATGAAACACTCCTCCATAGCCATGAGTCAGCCTGGAGCATTGCTGTGGACAGGAAACCTGTGAGTCATGGGCTGCAGCTGGGTTGGAGATGACCACCAAGAACATCCCATGTTCTTGATATCCAAGACACTGATCTGGGCAGAAAGACCCCAGCAGCTGCCCCAGGACACAGGCCACACGATGCATTACCAGCACATCTCTTCCTGTGCACCTTCTGATCTTATCTTCTGCATTCTCATCTTGGATCCCCAACCTGGAGGTGGATTCCAGGTGTGCTGGATGTGCCCCCTCATCCAGGCGACACTCTCCATTCAACAGCGAGTCTTGATGTGAAAGCCAACATCACTGGTTGGCTAAATACAGCATTTCCCAAGGCTCTCCCTGCATGGGCACCACCGTTGGAAAACAATGCATGAAAGAACAAACACAGATTTTGCAGAGGGATTTCTTACATAATTTATCTGCAATTCAAGAGGCACTAAGGAGATACAGGAACTCTTGCATGAAGCATTTCTTCTGCCTTGAAGGGTTTTCCAGCAATACCCCACCTGGGTGGCTCAGGACTCTCCTCCTGACTCCAAAACCAGCCTTCACCTCAGGCTCATCCTCCATCCTCCTCTTCACCCTCACTCTGAAGTGTTTGGGTTGAGCCTCATCGCCGGGAAAGGAGCAGCTGTGGGCACAGCACATGGAGCTGCCAGCCCAGGAGCAAAGCTTGCCAAGAGATCCGAAGAAGGGCTGGTTAGCAGTAGGTGCCCTTTGCGAGCTCGTTTGCCTCATGCCTCCCTTCCGACTGCGTGGTGGGCTCGGCCAAATATCATCAAAGGTTTATTCACACACTGGTCACGTTATTTGCCTTCAAAGCTGGAGCGAGATCTCCCTGCCCGGGTTGCAGCATCTTCGAAGCCAAGGGAAGCTGTGTCCGCTCGCTCTGAGCTTCCATGACAGCGGGAATTGGTCAGAATGCCTTGGAAAGAAGCGGCTGATGCCTTCAAAGTGGAGTACGGGTTGATAAGAGTGGAGTGGAGAGAGGGATTTTAGCTCCTATTGGGTAAGTATCACCTAAGGAAGGCTGAGGAGTTAGCTGGTAGGAGGGAAATTATAACCTCGCATAAAACCAATCTCTTTCCCAAATGCAGTCCCTTCAGTGTTCAGGAGTGTTTGGTCTGGTTCCAAGGCTCGGCTTCTGAAGAAGTTTGGAGAGGTCCCTCGACAGGCTTCCAACACGGCTGCAAAGCAGAGACCGCGTCCCTTCTGTTCAGAAGCATACAAAAAATGGGCGATGCTGCACAGCGAGAGGCTGAAGGAAAACAAATGGCTTCGTTCAGGAGAACCAGTTGTGGTGAGATGAGAAGTGACTTAATTACAATAAGTCCCTTTACAGCAAAACTGCCAGGTGCTAAAAGACTTTTTAATTTAGCAGAAAAAGGCAGATCAACACCAAGCATCTGGAAGCTGAACCCAGAGAAAATCCAATTAAAAATCAGGCAATGCTACGAGTGAAATAAGCTACGAAGTGATGGATTATTCATTCCAGGATATCTTGAATTCAAGGGAGGGGGAACCTAATAGATCCTTCCAGCATGATATCTACCGATGATGAACACTCCTACCCAACTTCTGGGAGCATGCTCTCTTCATTGCAAAAGCAAGACCAGGAGTTTGGCTAAATAGAAAGTTCCCGTGTGTGTGATGGAGGACAGCCCACAAGTTCTACTAGGTAAGTCGCACTGTTTTATGCTTGGAGGCATTAATAACCCAGAACTAGCAGCCAACACCATGGAAACCAACTGGTACTCGGTGACAAGTTCTCCTGTTGCTATAGGAACAGGGCCCAAACAAATAAAAATTACCTATAATTTTTCCTCCCCAAAGTTCTCCCACATTGCATTTCCATAGCAACTAATTAGGTCATCAGTGATCTGAACTGAACCAGTAGACTGGTGGAAGTGTCCAGCTGCCATGCCCAGCTCTGTCCCCTCTCATGGTTTGCTGAGAAGAGCCATTAAAATAGTTTAAGCCGGGTTTAAGGGGAAAGGCTTGAGCCCATGGAGTTGGGTATCTCAGGACTGGATTTCTTCGTGCTTTCCCCATGATACCTCTGACACAAATATCACTTGGTCCCTTCTATTTCCAGCTGTCACCTTACACTTCAGTTTCTCAATCTTGTTGTTTCCTTTCCAGACTCCCCACATCTCCTCCAGGCTCAGCGTTGGTCTGTTTGACAGCTGCATGGCTTGGCAATGTTCTCTCATCCTTCCGGCTGTGATATTCAGGTCTCTTGACTTGTTGCTATCTTCTGCTCCAAGCTAACACACTTTGTCTGCAAGGTCTTTGCAGGAGTCTCTCTTTCCTCTTTTATACTCTGCAACTACATCCATTCATCCTCCACAGGCAGTTTACTGTCATGAGTGTCCTCCATCTCCAAGACATGCTGGAGATTTGTTCAGCCACTTCCACTTAATTCCCCCAGTCTGACCCCTGGGGAAGCCACTGCTCAACCACACTTGGCCAAGTGTGAGGAACAGCTTGTGAGGAACAGCTGAGGGACCTGTTGGGGTTCAGCCTGGAGAACAGGGGGCTGAGGGGAGACCTTCTGATCTCTGAACTGCCTGAAAGGAGCTTGGAGCCAGGGGGTAATTGGGCTTTTCTCCCAAGTAACAAGCCATAAGATGAGTGGAAACGGCCTCAAGTTGTGCCAGGGGAGGTTGAGGTTGGGTCTGGGGAACAATTTCTTCCCCAAAGGGCTGTGGGGCATTGGAACAGGCTGCCCAGGGCAGTGCTGGAGTCACCATCCCTGGAGGGTTGGACAGACGGAGATGAGGTTCTCAGGGACATGGGGCAGTGCCCGGGGTGGGTTAATGGTTGGACACAATGATCTTGAGGGTCTTTTCCAACCAAAATGATTCTATAAATCGTGCTGGTCTGAAGAGACCCACCACTGCCTTGTTTAAAGGAGCAACGGATGCTGTTGTCACCATCATGGCCAAGGAAAGACTCTAGCTAGATGCAAGGCTAGAAGGATGTGTTGGATCACCCTCTCTTGATTTCAAGACATTTCGAACACAACGTGATCCTCTCCCGAGGGTGATGGACACATTCACACCCCACATACTGCCTGTTCAGCAGAGCTCAGGCTGAACAGCTGGCCTCAGCAGGCACAGGAGGTGACCGATGACAGAGCAATCAGGTGTTAAAAATCACCTGGGGAAAAAAAAAAATAATCAAGTGGTAGAATTGCTGTTGACAAGTGTTGGTGTAATTAACACAAACATGTACATCTAAGGAGATTAGATGTATTAAACCACAGTTGCATGCCCACAGAGAGGAGATGCTACCTTTGATTAGTGTCAGAATCTTTGGAAAACAGAGATCAAGTCTGATTTCCTTCTCTGTAGTAGCAATCTGCTGAATATCCCCAGAAATCTGCTGACTTGCAGCCACAGGGAAACACAGCCCAGGTCTTCTTGGTTTTATTTCCTATGATTTGAATATTTCGGCACCTCTCAAGGAGTAAGTTATGAAAAGATGGTATAAAGGGAGGGGAAAAATTATTAGCCATGGTTACCACTCAATTAGAAAAACTGCTGTTACAGCTAAACCAAGTAAAACAAAGCTGTGGGAGGTTGAGGGAAGTTCAAACAGAGCAAGTCCACCAAGCCTCAGTCCTGAGGCTTTGCAAACTCAGTGCAAGGCTTACGGCCCCGTGCAACCACAGCACCACCTTACAGGGCTGCAGGTACCCATGATTGCATTGGGGATCCTCATCTTCTTACCTCCAAACACCCCAGGAAAGCAGCACTGGCACCCTGGGGTGAGGACAGATATGTCCCTTTGATGCCTCAGTGAAGAAGTTGAGGTCAGGTTGGAGGGTGATTGTTTTCCCCATAACTTGGGGGATAAATGCCCAATGTCTCAGGCAAGGGACTGTAGCTTGGGATTTCTGATACCTTTGCTGCTGCATCCAAGCCTCTACCAAGGACTGGGATGTAAGACAGGCTGCCGGCTCATCCTTCCCTGCCTGCTTCATTACATCCAAAATTACACACATAAACAACCCGTTAAACACTTGCTGATAGAAAAGCATTTGGAGCAGGGGGCGGCATGGCTCTATAAGGAATATTCCCCCATCCTAGGGGCTGTCCTTCGAGGTCAATTCATGTAAATCACACAAGAATTCCCATAATTAAACACTGCAGTCCCCAGCTCTGCACGTGCTGGTGTGACTGATAGCAGCGGGGTGGGCACGTGGAGGAGATGGGAGCTGAGCCCACATCCCAACACCAGGCAGGCCAGCGTGAGGCCAAGCTGGTACCACATGTGCTGGAGCAGCATAGGATAGTTTGGGTTAAAAGGACCTTCCCAGCTCCCCCAGTGCCCCCCCTGCCACGAGCAGGGACATCTGCACCAGCTCAGGTTGCTCAGAGCCCCATCCAGCCTGGCCTGGGGTGTCTCCAGGGATGGAGCATCCACCACCTCTCAGGTGGTAGCAGTGGCAGGGGATGCTGGTGGTGCTTCACCTTGGGGCTTTGCCAAGAAAATTGAGGGGGTTTTGACCAAAACCACCACAACTTGTCTGGTGAAGTCCCCCATTGAGACATGCAGTAAATTCGCCTAGTGCCAAAACGGGATCTGATCCCGGGATGGAAGGAGCCCAGCTCCCATGTAGCTCCTCTGGTGTCTCATAAGGACCAAGCGGCACCAGCACACAAGCCCCCATCTCACCTCCCTCCTCCACCAGCCCCATCTCCATGTCACCCGTGAGAATCTGATTATCAGTGAGATCTCTGCCGCTGTCAGACGTGATCAAAACCACAATTCAATTAAATTTGATTGGACTGAAAGCAGAGTTGTTTCAAGGAGACAGGCACGTACACCCAGAACGGAACATCATTCCCCAGCAAAGTGGGCTGAAATCTGTAGGATGGGCACCTCTAGGTGACAAAAAACACTGGGAGGTGGCTCTGGCCCCAGGATGAACTCCATCCCTTGGGGCCAGGAGACTTTGCCAGTTCACGCATCCACCTTCTAGAGAATCCCAGATAGAGTATGGTGAGCCCAGCCTCCCAGAGGTGCTTTTAATTCTTTCTCATCTTTTGAAATCAAATAAAATTCCAAAGGAGAAACCTCGTCATTTGAGCAACAGAGTGGGGGAGGGAAAAGAAAAAAAACCCCACACACATGCCTGGAGATGAAAGGGAATTCTAGATGGGTGTTTCATCTCTTGCTCTTGTAACGAACATGAAAACAGAAAAAGAAAGAAACAAACAAAAAATCCCAGACACAGTTAATGAGCTTTGCATTTAAATGTGGCACCAATGTCACCGGCGCAGACTGTTCCCTCAAGGTTCCGCGTACAGGCTCACACCAGACGATGGGCGTGGGACAGCCCGTCGGAGCAAATATTGGAGGAGATTAAATTTCACTAGGGTTTACTAAATAAAACATGCATTTCGAGAAATCAAGAAAAAGTTTGTTAAATATTTTAGTACATCTGGTCTTCTCTTCCCCACCCATATACAAAATGCTTTGCATATTTATTTTAGCCTGCACTAGATTTATTTAAAAATAGCATCACCAGCACTGGAAACAGCCCACTTGCTTTTCATCTAGATCTTTGCATTTAATCAATGAATCCAAAATTAAACAAGGTTGGGTGAACTGAATCTATACAAGGACCTATTTGCTGATCAATACAGAAATGGATGCCTGGGATCTCTTTACTGCGTGAAATATGAGGGCTTGTGAGAGAGAAATTGCTCTTGTTATTACATTAAAAAAAAAAAATCAGATTTAATCTCCCCACATTAAAAAAATTATTTATCGGAGAGATGCTTTCTCCTAAATAATTCATGCTGGTTGTATAGTACCCAGAAGAAACAACTCCCGTCTTCCATTCCTAATAAGACGGAAAAAACCTCCGATATTTTTCTTGGATTCAGTTTCATCAGCACAAGGAGCTGGAACTGCCCTTGGCTTCGAGAGAGTGAGTGTCCTCCCCCACCGCCACGGGGAGGCTGACACCCCCAAAACACAGAGATAAACCACAGCGTGCTGCAGATGGAGGGTGAAACTCAGATGACCAGTGAGAGGCACCTGGCTTTAGCCTTCAGGTTCAAGGGGTGACAATGGTGGTGGCAGAACTCATCTGACAGAGGGAAGAAGGGTTCTCCTGAAGAAGCCACCTCGATATGGCCATAAAATAAGTCCAACGTCCACTCCATCTCTCTGTGGCTGGATGTGTTCCTCCAAACCAGGGTGGAGGTGAAGCCGCTCTGGGATGCACTGAGCACCAGCTCCCCCAGCAAAGGGGAACTGGGAGACGACCAACAGTCAGCCCAGGCCACCCCATAGGAAGTACATGGGAGACACAAGCCACAAAGGCTAGCGGAAATATCTCTGGGCCCAGAACAGGAACAGAATCGGGACTGAAGGGCATGGATTTGGGAAAGATGATCAACTGGCCTATTAGCTCGTCTTGGGGACAAATTCAGGGCTGGCTTTGGGAACTACATTGCACAGCCGTGTGCTCAGCCAGGTCCCTTTCTCCCAAGCATGTGGCAAGAATTGATCCATCAAGGGCTGCACCCACTCCGCTCTTTATAAATCTGCATATCAGCCACTTCCATGAATGAAAAATGCATGCGCCAGTAAACTGGAGGTGAAATAATACATCTGTTGTCAGCAATATTTTTTTTTCTTCTCTTCCACGAGTTTCATTAAGAGGAGTCATATCGTCTCTGATAAAGTTAACATCACCAGTTCGCTAATTGTTCCTGACACTTCCCTGTTGCTTTGATGATGGATTGCTGCAGAAACACCAGCCAGAGGCAGGGAGGGATAAAGTCACCTCTTGGGGCTATTTCTGGAAGAAAACGTAACGAAGCTGCAAAGCTCATGCCAGGGAACTGCCCCGAGCCGTGGCGAGGCTGGGGACACGGGGATGGGAGGGGTGTCCCAGGAGCCCTGCGAGGTGCCAGCGCTGGATTCGGGTCCTGCAGTGCTGCAGCCAGCTCACGACGTGCATGAATGAAAGGAAGAATGAGAAATAACTGGCCCTGGCCAGACAGGTAGAAATCACAGAATCATAGGATTGTATTGGTTGCAAAACACCTTTAAGACCATTGAGTCCACCATCACATGTCCGGAGGGCAAACTGAGCTCAAGGGACAATCCCAGCCCTAGCTTCCCCCATCACCTTCATCCACCTGCATCTTTCAGCCCTTTTCCAGATCGGGAGCTGGGCAAACCCAAAATAACTGGTTTGGGTTCCAGTGCCCTCTCCCTGGGGTACTGGCACTCAGGCCATGTGCACCCCTGCAGGAAGGGACCCCATGGCGCGAGGGATGCAGAGGGACTGAGCGCTCGGTTCCCACTCACACCTCAGATGATTTCAGCCCCCCATAGGCACGGCGAGGGCGGTGGTGGCAGCCAGCTCCGCTCAGCATCACCTCGGGATGCCTGGAGAAGCCAGGTGGGGCAGAGACAATGCCAGTGCCCCATCCCACCACCACGCTGTCCCCTGTCCTGTCCCTGTGCGGCCAACAATCAGGTTAAACACTTGCAACGCATCAGAGAACGTAGCAAAGAGGCAACAGCTGCTTCTCACTGGCCCAGATCGAGGCTTTTAATTAAGGAGAAGATTTGGGGGAATAAAGAGGAAGATCCCTCCCAAAGCTGTAATTAAAAAAACACAGGGCGAGGCAGGACGACAAGGGACACGTCCTGCTGCCGATGGGGCTCAGCTCAGGAAGGCAGCACAAGGGGAGCGGAGACCCCCCCATGGTGCTGGCGCAGCCCCCTCCCCAAGGGGAGGCATCCCCCCCCGCGAGGGTCACAGGGGCTGCTCTGCACCCACAAAAAACACCTTTCAGTCTTCACTGAGGTTTCCCAGATCTCCAGCGAGATTCACTAAACACCGTCCCTTGTAAAGTGGCAGAGCGCCCAAGCGAGGCGCGGAGCAAAGTGACAGACCCTGGCACACAATAGCCACGGCGTAAGTCTCCGAAAGACAATCTGGAGGTACCGCTCCCTGAAAAGCGCTGCTGCCACCCCAGCACCTCGCCCTGGCAGAGCTCCAGGAGCCGCAACAGCTCTGCGTCCTCCCGGCTCGCCCCAAATTGCACCCAACGTCACCCATCACTCCGGCCTGCCTTTGCAGGTCACTCCCTGTCCCCAGAGCTGTGCAGCACCGGTGGGTATCGATCCGATTCGCACGGCAGCTGCTGCGTGTTTACACAGCGATGACGAGCCCTGTGAAGCGGGGAGGCAAAGAGCATTGCTGGGGCTCCCGTTCCCAGGGTTGGGGACAGCTGCACACCAGCTAAACGCCTCCTGCCACCAGCAAGGGCTCCCCAGGCACAGGTTCCACTGCAGAGTCACATCCTGGGGTACCCCCAAGCTCATTCAACAGCTTCTCATCACGGACACTGAGGAAGACCTGTTGCAGGCAGTGATGTTCTGCAGGGCCTTTGCACAGGGGCGAGGCGACCTGGGAAATACTTAATTAATTGCCCTACTGATCCAGGGCAGCGATACTCGGAGAAACCATGCACACAATGCACGGTTCACAGCACGGAGCTTTTGTCTGAAACCTCGGATTTTATTTATGAAATCTCAGCTTCTATCAGAAGAAAAGAGCATATCGCTCTAGAAGAGACATTAGCAGCCTTGAGGAGGGAATAACACCACGGAAAACACAGCTGATAGCAAGGTAACTGCTTTGGTTCATCGAGGTGCTTGTCTCCTCCACTCCGAGCTAATGTAAATCCGATGTAAATCAAGTGCAAAAGCACCATGGCTCACCAGGCTTCTCCTCTGCCCACGTGCCTGCAGCACTCGCCGCCGTTCCCGGCGTCTGGAAATAAACAGCCTGTTCCAGCACCGCTTGGTATTTCCAGAAAGGTTAACACAGCATGTGAGGGGCCAGAGTCACCACTCACGGGGGCTGGAAAACCTCCAGGCGAACTTGCCGGAGGATGGGGGCTCCCTGCGTGGGAGGCGACCTCCTCGCCCCCCTCACAGCATTCACTTCAACCTTCGATATTTTCAGGCTTCGCACTGCGAAGGTTTCCTTCTCCCACCCCCATGTTTCCCCATTAGCGTTCCCACCTCTGAAAAAGCAGCAGAAATTTCAAGCTGAGAGGAAAGCCAGGAGGTCCACGTTCACTGAGCGAGTTGGGAGTTTTCCTCCTGCTTTGGGGCTCCTGCTGAAGGCAACAGAAAATCACCCCAGTTTTCCAGCACCCCACCATTGGGGAAGCTTCTGTCAGCCCTGGTGCAGATCCCAGGGGAGCGCAGGGGCGCAAGGACTGGTCCCCGTGGCTCAATTCATAAAGACGCACCCACTGGGGCTGGATTTGCAAGCCAGGCTGCTAGGACAAACAGAAAAGGCTTGGAGATGCTTTAACCAAGCCAGTGGTGAAAACAGAGCAAAGCTTTAAAACCTTATACCCAGAGATAACCAGTTATCAGGAGGAAAAAAAGTGAGGTGACCAAAGCACATGGATAACCATGATTAAACCAGAGCTTGAGCTCTCCTCACCCTAAAATAAGCCACCTACCCTTCTGCTGGAGAGAAGAGCTGGGAAACATCTCCAGCAGCTCCCCATGGGCAGCAAAAACCTTCCCCCCCTCCCATTTAACCCCTTCCCTCATTGATGGGCTGCACCAGTCCTTCCAGGTACCAGCTGAAAAGATTTTTAAAGCTTCTGGCTGGGCCTGGAAAGGTTGATCCATATTCCTGAGGTGTCTCATCGGTATTCTGCAGCTTCAGCTCATTAGCACTTAGGTGCTACAAGAGCAGGAGCGTTGGAAGTTTCTGGGCGAGACAGCTATTAGGGGAGGATTGAACACATCTCGCACCAACTAACGACCTGCATGAACTCTCTAATTTATACTATCGATCTAGAAGGTGCCCAGAGGCCACCTGAACCAAAAAAAACCCGCCCTAGATAGAGTCTCAGCCACCTGCAGAAAAAGAAAAATTAAGCAAAATAAATAACCTGCAGCCCCAGAAAACTGGCTGCATCATCACACCCCCTGCTAATGCTATTAGCCAGCCCTCCTCCACAAATGGATCTTCAGGGACGGTGGGAGCTCCAGCTCAGCAGCTCCTGGAGAAACCCACCAACCCAGCAAAGGACCAGTATACCAGTACAAACACTCGCTGTGTACTGGAGGAGCACATTTGGGAGTCTGCCCTCTTAGAGAGACCGTGCTCCCAAGACGTGCTGCTCAGCAAAGGGCAGGGAAAACTGCTGACCCCTAAATTCAGCTGCCGCAGCCTTGACAGTCCCCATGTCCCCTCCCTGTGTTGGATGTGCTGAGTTTTCCCTTCTCTGCAGCGAGGTCTGTGTCCTCGTCACCTGCATTTGGGCACTGCCTGTTTACACCTCGTGATAGACCCACAGGTAAGTCACTGGACAGAAATAACCTCTTTTTGCCTGTGTTTGAGACAAATGGGGGGAAAAAATCCACCATTTCTCCTAATAATGGAACTGTGATGAATTTTCCGCTTCTCCTGAAGTTCTTTCCTCGGAGGCGCTGATGCATTTTTAATGGGTCTTGATGTAGCTATTAAGCTGGTAATTGAAACGAAGATCCCTCCAGCTCGGAGGGGGCCCTACAGCAGGTTGGGGCGCCCCAAACCGAGAGGGCCGGTGGGTTTTCCTGATGTCCCTGCTCACCCACAGCACCCCGACACCCCATCCCCGGGCTGAGCATCGTCACCAAGTTCCCGCAGCTTGAGGGACTCGGTGTCCCCAGCCCGATCCTGCCTGGTGGGGGCTGATAGGGGCAATATTTGGGGAGGGAGCCATTCCCCATCTCCGGGTCCCATTGGAGGGGGGAAGTGAAATAACACACCCCCCCCCACCCCGAGCTCCGCACCCATGGGCACGATGCTTAAGTTGCTGCGGATCCCTCGAGGCGGGGGCTGGAAGGTGCTCGGGTCGGGGGGTACAGCAGGCTGGGGGGTACCCGGGGGGGCACGGCGGGGTGGGGGTGCGGAGGGGGTGGCGAACCCCGCCCGGTCCCGGCGGCTCATCCCTGCAGGGCCGGGCGCTGCCTCCCCCTCGCGGCCGCGGGCGGGCCCTGCGCCCCGGGACCCCCCCGGGACCTCCCCGGCCTGCCCGGCCCGGGCGGGGTGCAGAGCCCGGGGTGCCCCCGGCAGCTGTCCCGGGGGTCCCGGCTCGTACAAGCGCCGGATCGGGACCAGAGTTACCCCGCGGTACGAGAAAGGACACGGGTGACGGGACCCCCACCCCTGAGCAGCCCCACGGGGATACTCAAACAGCAACAAGAAGCAGGTTTGAGGGTGAATTTTATTGAAAATAATGACGGGGTTTAATGGGTACAGATCGTTCTCAAAAATACAAGGCTGGAGGGGCTTCTGCTGTAGGTTAAAATCCTCACTCACGGCAAGGACAAGCTGGTTGCCCCCAGGGCTGTCATTACACCCCCCCATCACGGCAGAGGGGACACGGCCAGACAGGAAAGTGTCAGATGGAGAGGGACAAGCGAGAGCCTGAAGAGGGATGGGGAGGACCTGTGCGGAGCGCAGCAGAGGTGGCACAGGGAGGGCTTGTGCTTGTGTTTGCCCCTTCAGCAGATCTTGCTTTATCCACAGGGTCCCAAGCCCACCCCAGAGGCACCTCCCCAGGGTTCGAAAGGGCAGATGCTCCCTTTTCCCAAATGACGGGAATTGCAGCACCCCCCCCGCCAAAAAAAAAAAAAAAAAAAAAAATCACCACTCCCCAAAGCACCAAAAAGGGGTAACGGGTCAAAGCCAGGAGAGAAAGGAGGTGGGAGGGAAAAAAAATAAAAATAAAAGGACAAACAAAAGCTCAACATCAAAACAAAAAATAAAGTAACCAACTATGAAAAGGAAAAAAAAAAAAAAAACAAAAAAACCACCAAACCAGAATTGTACATCTCAGCTGCAAAGCTGACAAACCAAGCAGGGAAAGGTGCGGGTGCCCCCAGAGAGAGCCAGGTGGTTTGCAGAGCAGGCCCAAGAAAGGACATGTGAAGAACAATCACTTATTTTACATGAAGAGGTGGGGTGGCGGGGTCAGGGTCAACCCAAAGCTGAACAGCGTTTGTCCAGCTCAGCCCGGGCTGGTTCTGCCGGGGATGGGAGCGGTGACGGGGGCAAAGCGCTGCCACACGATGCCCCAGGACAGGGGCACGAAGGACCAAAACCCTTTTGCCCTGAAGCAGCTTCCCCCAGGAGCAGCTCATGAAAATAAATGTTGAGCAGCCAGCGCCACAAACCCCAGGTTGCAGGAATGGGGAGCAAAGAATTTAGGGGGACATTCTTCATCGGGTGGGGAACACTGGAAATGCACCTCAAAATCCAGACCTCCAGGGCATGAATTTCAGGGGAAAAAAAAAAAACACCACCACATTTTTAAAAGATTCAGTTAAAAAACAGATGCATTTCTTTAAAAAAAAAAGTCTTAGGCCAGGGTGTCTTGTAGTGACCCCTTCCCCACCACCCCAAATTTAGCCAGAAAAATGCTAGCCATTTCACCAAATCTGCTTGCCACATAGACGTTCACACATTCATCAATTTAAAAATATATAATATATATAATTGTGCACACACATACACACACAAATATATATTAGAAAAGAAAAAAAAAATCCCTCTGAAAATTCAATCTATTTAAAAAAAACAACAAAATCCACAGCCGGTGCGTTTATCTTGTGATCACATACAGTAGAAGACAGAAACCCCTTTTGCTCCCATAGCTCCTCGCAGAACGTTCAGGCTGGGAGAGTGGGGAAACACATCAGGTTTTCACAGTGGATTTGTTAGCAGAGAAGGAACTGCTCCTCCCTCCTCCCACACAGAAGGGCTTTAATTTATAGCAAGTTAGATTAAAACTAGGCAACATGTTACAAAGTCCATTATATATAGACATAAAATGTACAAGTGGCAGCAGCCCCCATGCGAGTCGCTGGGGTTTCGATCTCGGTTGACACCTCGGCGGCAGCTGGGGGGGGCCGAAGGCAGTTTGGGACACAAGGGGTGCGAGTCCAGCCTCTGAAACGAGCGGGTGTCACAGTGCGAGGTCTTACATGAGCTCCGCAGGCTGGGAGATGGAGCAACATCTTCTCCAAGAGCCGGGGAAGGTGGAGGTGGGGGCTGCAAAAGGCATTAAGATGCCCGGAGGGGGGGCACGCATCCTCCTAGCCCAGGGCTGGAGGGGAAGGAGGCAGCGCCCGGGGACCTGCTTGTCGCCCCCCGTGTCACCTCATGCCTGTGTGGGAAGGGAGCACTGTGCGTTGGATGGAGTCCCATGGGTTAAAAGTGTGGGTTGCAGCTTGCGTCAAGGTGGGCTCATCAAAAAAAATGCCTTTTTTCTTTTCACCCCTCCCCAGGGGAGCAGCATATTGATTGAGGGAGGGGGACGCCTGGTCTGGTGCTGCCTCGAAGGGTCGTTAAGATGTGGAGCCAGGCATTAAAACAGCCGCTGGTGCGAACAGGGGGATGCCAAGGGAGCCCCACAGACCCCCAAAAAGATGTGTAGGCTGCTGGGGGCAGAGAACCAGGCACAAAGGGAAGGTGCGACCAGACTCTGGGGAAGGGGCTTTGGGCAGGCAGGGGAGGACACAAGCACAGCAGCGCTTTTTTCCTCTCTGCCTTCCCCAGGCAGCAAAGAAACACAAACTCCCTGCACTGTGCACCGGGCTGCTGGGGAAAGGAGGTGCCGTCGGGCAGCCTCTGCCCCGGCCACGCTCAGACCCCACGGACACCGTCCTCTCCCCGGGTGGGACACGTTGGCTTCGGTCTCCGTGGCTTAGTCGGGAAAGTGTCGGCTTCAAAAGGCTCATCCCGGGGGATTTCATTTTCAGGGCAAAGAGAAAAGAGATTGCGAGGCCAGATGGGGCCAAAGATGCCCACGGTTTGTGCAAACCACCACTAACTCAAGCCCTCATTCGCTCTTCTGCACGGGAGCCAGGATGGAGGGGCTGCACGAGGCTGTGAGGTCGGAGTTAGGAGTCGTCCCCGAGGATCTCTGTCACGAAGGAGGCCATGTCAGTCTCTTTGGTGTCATGCAAGGTAAAGAACGGGTGTTCCTGCCAACAAGAACCAAGATGACATTAGCCCACACCCAAGGACAAACAAACCCAAGAGCAGGTCCTGGGGGATGTCCTGCAGCTGGCAAGGTGCTGGGGGAGAGGTGGACACCAGCCTCCTCCCCAGGTTCCCACAGACGCCACCCTTTAGCTTAAACTAACGCCTCCAGGTTTGGTGTTTCTAGACTCAGCCCCACCGGGGTTGCCCACCTTGGCAGCTGCACTACCATCATTTGAGCTCTAAACTTGCCAAGAGCAGATAAGGACAGAGGGGAAAAAACACCTAGAAACCCTGGCCTTACCACCCATGAACTAAACACACCCTTCCACCTTAGACATGCTACACCCATCCCGCTCCATGCCTGAAAAAATAAATCACCCACAAGCCCTGTTGTCCCATTGCCCCAGGACCTGCTGGACCATTCGACTTTCAAAATGCATCGTGATAAAGACCAGTAGAAACGGCTCCATGCTTACCATAAGTTCTAAATAGTTCATTCTCTCAGCAGGGTTCTTCCTTAAGCTAGAAGACAAAAAAAAAAAAAAAAAAGGAAAGAAAGGCTGTAGGATCTTTTTTCTTTCGCTGTGTGTGGTCTGTCACAGGGGATTCTCCCCTCCCAACCAACAGGACACCCTTCTCGTGGGCAGCGCCCATTCCTCTCCCTCCTTGGCCGAGCAGGTTTGAACCACCAGCAAAGCGGCCAGGCAGGTAACTGGGAAAGGCCAACTCAGAGAGTTTTGCCACCAAAAGAACAAGCCGAGCGGCTCGCTGCAGTCTGCCCCGTACAGCCCCACTTCTCCACACAGACCAGAACAAACCAGGGAAGGAGAGGAGATGGTTTCCCACCACCCGTAGGGTGAGCAGACCATCTCAAGGCTTGTTTGAGCCTTGTCTTGGTGGGTCAGCCCGGTCTGGCAGCTCCAAGCAGCACCTGGGGAGCAGAGGGACACCCCAAGGGAAGCAGCTACCATACGTAGTACCCACAAAACCACAAATCAGCTTTCACCCAGAGGCACCCAGACGCTGCCAGGGGTTTGTTCTCGTTTCGTTGCCGCTCTGCCAGAAACCACCAAAATTTCAGCGGCAGCAACAGCAAAAGGGGAAGAGAAACCTCAGCACCTTCCACCCAGCCTGGGTGAGTCAGGATGAAAGCAAAACCAGTTTGGGCAGCGCTTCCTGTCGTGGCCGAGTGCCAGCCTCAGTACGGCTAAGTGGGGAGAAACGTGCTCAAAAGGATGACAAACCCAGCCCCAGGCTTTGCTCCAAGCCCCACGGATCAGGGCTCCTCTTCAGCCAGGCTGGGAGAAGCCACCGGTCCCCGACAAAGACTCACCACTGCGCTGTGAAGTCCACAAACTCCTTGGAGAAGCGATCGGCGGGCAGCTGGGGCGAGGGCTCCTCCACCACTTGCTTGAGCTGTTGGAAGGGCGTCCCCCAGGACTCGTATGGGAAGCGAAGAATGGCCAGTTCGATCTGGGGATGGAGACAGGACAACATGAGACATCGGGACGAGCCCAACGCCACGCAGCCCAACTACCTCAGCCTCTGCAGCCAGCTCGGATTCAGAATGAAAAACCTCTTTCCTTACAAACCATTTTCAATTTGGGTCATATAGCTTCTTTTTATTTTTAATACAAAGACCCAGAGGCCAAAAATACTTCCGTTTGAGGTTGGTTCAGCATATTAATGCATTTACAGGAAGCCACCAAAGATATGTAAAATGGGATTATTTAAAAAGATAATAATAACGGCACACCATTTCTGCACTGGTTTCCAAAGGGCTTTGCTCTCCATGAGCCAGCCTGTGGGCTTCAGGCTCATACTGTATGACCTAGACACACAAAAAAATCCACAGATCCAAGAAAAAACAGGTGCTAGAACACCGCTGAAGAAGATCTTTGCCAAACCACTTCCATTACTGGGTCCTTCCTACAAGTCAGCTCTGCTCCATCACACATTCAAGCTGGAAAAAGCCCTTCACAGCTCTTGGGCACTCTCCTCATTGAATCATTTTGGTTGGAAGAGACCCTACAGATCAATGAGTTCGACCATTAACCCAATACTGTCACTAATCCATGTCATTAAGAACCTCATTTACACGTCTTTTAAACCCCTCCAGGGATGCCAAGGGTCAGGGGTCCCATCTCGAGGTGGGCAGCAGAACCTCCAAGACCTGCCTGGCAGGGTGGGATGGGATGAGAAACCTGAAAGGACATGGGGCAGAGCATCAGGCTCAGGTTCAGGGAGCTCAGCTCCTGCTGCTGGAAAACAGAATGAAACCACCAGCCCAGAAATGCCTGGATTAGACCTGCAAACTCAATGGCCCTAAAACCAGCTGGTCTGAAGTCAAACTCCTTCAGAAATTAAAAAAAAAAAAAAAGAAACACCAAAACAGGAAGGCAGCCCAGGAGGAAGACATTAGAGGGAATCGGACGGGTCGGGGCTCCATTCCGCTGCAGGCTGGCGGGCTTTCAGCAAGGTCCCCTCTCCCATCCAGCTTTGGAAAGGTTCGAGATTTCGTCATTCAGGCAATCTCCCATCCCACAGCTTCCTGCACCTTGGGAGGAAAGCCGGAGCTGATTACATTTCCAGCCAGCTCTGCTCTGCACTGGCACAGGGACACCGAGGAAAGGGGCTTGGGTTTGGCACTGCCGACAAAACCAGCTGGGAAAGAGGTGATATTGCTAAGAGATCCGCGCAGGGATGCAGCGCCTAAACCAAAAGTCACAGCTAACAGGGTGCAGGAAAAATTCCTGAAAATAATCTAGAGATAGTCTCCTGGAAAGGGAGAGCCACATTTCCAGGCAGCATCTCCTTGAAGCCAGCTGCTGGGATTTCCTTTGTCCTCTGGCGCCAGAAGATTTCAGCTGCTTTCTGCAAGATCCATTTCTTGCAGGAGGTAGACAAACCATCCTGAGCAGCTGCGATTTTGGAAACAAAAGTTATTTCCCCTTCCTGTTGGCTGCTCTGAGCTACCCTGCAGGCAGGACTTGCTGCAAACCTCGCACAGCAGCAGGATAGGTGAACTCACCCCGACCCTCCTGCAAGGCTTTGCTAACACGGGAGGGGTTACACACAAGGCTGTGACCCAGCTGCAGCAAATCCCGCTCCGCTGACTCCAAAACTGCAGAGCAATTAAAAGCCAGACTCTTGGATGCCCAACTAAGCCTACTGTCATGCAGGCATTGTCCCCCAGGAGTTTGCCATCCACATCAACATAGTTCAGAGCCAACTGGAGCTATTTGGAGCTAGAATTGCATGACAAATGTGCTCTGTGCAACAAAGTGGAGGGGTACAAGGGAACCATGTGGGGATCACAGAATAGTTTGGGTTGGAAGGGACCTTAAAAACTCATCCAGTGCCACCCCTGCCATGCGCAGGGACATCTGCACCAGCTCAGGTTGCTCAGAGCCCCGTCCAGCCTGGTCTGGGATGTCTCCAGGGATGGGGCATCCACCACCTCTCAGGGCAACCTGGGCCAAGGTCTCACCACCCTCAATGTCAACAATTTCTTCCTCATATCATGATACATAAAAAGCTGGTATGTATCTCCCAGGATCCAGCAGGAACATGCAAGAAGGCAGAAAAGAGAAGGGGCAGGAGATGGATTATCTCCTGGCAAGCTTACCAGCCAACTTGGCAAGAGCCGCAGCAGCAGTGGCAACGCTGGCTGCACACCCAGGCTCACAGTGACCCGTCCCGGGGTGAGGTGCCCCTGTGTGCACAGGGCAGCACCACCAGCCTGTCGCTCTGGGTAATTTATCTCATGCCTCGGGCTCTCACACCCAGAATTCAGCTTCGTTTGCTGAGCAGCCACCCAGGGGTGAAGCCACCA
Organism: Caloenas nicobarica; assembly: GCF_036013445.1. Lineage (NCBI taxonomy): Eukaryota > Metazoa > Chordata > Aves > Columbiformes > Columbidae > Caloenas > Caloenas nicobarica. The sequence goes on along the minus strand of NC_088258.1, from coordinate 3,419,610 downwards.
GCTGCCACCACTCACAGCAGGGTCAGAGCCCCACCACACAGACCCCATCCTAACCCCAGCGCTGCACGTCCCATCCCTCGGCATTACCATTGTGATCCCCAGACTCCAGACGTCCGACTTCACGTTGTAGCCCTTCTGGTTCAGCTCAGGGTTTATTCTTTCCGGCTGTAACAAAAAAAAAAAAAGGAAGATATTACAGTTCTATTTCATTTTCCCAGTGCAAAACACACAGAACAAACCTCTGGCTCAAAAACCCAGGTTGGGTGGATTCCCCTGGCTCACGTCCCCATGGAGACAGAGTCTGAGGTTAAATCTAACACCGACTAAAGCCACGTCTTGCTCCATACGACCTACATAAACTCTCCCATCCGCCTCCTGAGTGAGACCTGTACTATCCCTGCAGCATCATCCCTGCCCCAGGAGCAAAAACTACCCACACAGATGCCACGGATGGCAAAGGGAAATTTGTACTGATCTGAGGATGAAATGAAATGATTCTGCCAAGAAAAGCCTCAGCTCCAACACGAAGCAGCCCTTCCAACCACCACAACGAGCACCAGGCCAGTCTTTTACCCTTCTGCGAATGGAAGGTGGCAGAGGAAGAGTCTGCTGCAGGATTAACGCGCACAGCAGAGCTTACAGGGACGGTAATCCCGTCTTTGGAGGACTCTGCTGAGTTGGGAAGCCCAGAGCACTCTGAATTGGTTCCTGTCTCAGGACAGAGGTAAAACCAAGACTGATTTCTAAGCAGAAGGCTGCCGGCCCCACACTCACAGCCATGTACGGTTTGCAGCCGGCATCCATGGTCTTCGCAACCGAGTCCACCAAGTAGCCGCTGATTCCAAAGTCACACATTTTCACGTGTCCCTCCTTGTTGATCAGCACGTTGGAAGGTTTCACATCTAAGAGAGAAAACACGAGAGCAGATTGGGCTTTTGTGGAGGTGTCGCAGAGCCTGAGACAAGATGGGAAGCTCCGCACCAAGCCGGCAGAGGACCAGGCAAGACCCAACACAAGAGAAGGGAGACACAACCCCAGCGCTCTCTTATTTCAATAAAACTGGTTCACAGGTAAAACTATAAACCATGCTCTCCAGGCAGAACAGGACTCCTCTCTAACAAGGCAGGTCAAAAGGTTGAAATCAAAGTAGTTAATGCCCAGGTCCTTAGGAGAGATTTATGTGCCCAACAGACTCTTAAAGTTCTCCACTACCAAGTTCTCAGGACACCTTGTCTCGTGCTCATCATGATGTGTCCACAGCTACACAAGGAACTACATCAGGATGAAGAACAGGACCCAAGTGTTACAATTCCCACCAGTGATTTGCAAGGTCTCCTTCCGCCCTCACCTTGTTAGAACTACCCAGCCAGGAAGGTTTGGGGATTCTGTCCCCAAGAGCTGCCTTCAAGGTACCTCTGTACTCAGAGAGAGCCAGAGATGCTCATAAAAATGCAGGTAGTGAGGAATTCAGTCATTGTATTCGACCCTTCATCTGGAAAGGAAGATGGGAACAACATCATGCAAGCAGATGCATGAAGGATACATCTCAGGAACAGGCCTTGGGTATCTGGATCTGTCCACCATGGTCCCAAGTACCACTGGACCCCACCGTAGGCATCCCAGAAGGACACACCACGCATCTCCCAGAAAGGAGTCCTCACATAACTTATTTCAAGGACACCTCCAGCCACATCATGCTGATCCCATCCAGCACCTACCTCTGTGGATTACGGACAGTTTACTGTGCAGATGCTCCAGAGCTCGTACAATCTGGGGACAGAGCAAAAGGATACCTGTTAGTCACACACCACCCATTTCCACATGCTGCAGGCCTCAGAGACCTCCAATAGGCTCAGGGGATGGACAAAACCAAGTAAGAATCCAAGAGGCACTCACAGACACGGCCATTTTCCCCAAAATGTCTTCAGGGATGGTTTTCTTCTTCTCCAGTACCTTCTTGTAGAATTTATCTAGGGAGGTGTCCATGAGCTCCATACAGATCCACACATCACCCTGTGGATGGAGAGAAAGCAGTTGAGAGGGAATTCCCTGGGACCTGAAGGGAGTGGTGGGGACAGATGGACAAAGGGACACACAGGGCAAGCCAAGGTCCCTGCCACACAGCCGCTACTGGCCACACCACCGGCACGTGGGCAGCGATGGGCAGAGATGTCCAGGTACCACCAAAACTACCTGAGATGGTCTCCCTGCGATGGTCTACCCCAAAGTCAGTCTGGGCCATGGACAACGCGCTTGGGCATCTGCCATGGAAGGGAGGAACGGGATGCGCTCAGCGCTGCCTGAAGGAGGCCAGCCCTTAAGTCATGGCAGCATCTCAAACAGCCCAGCTGGGCTGATGAAAGCACAGGTGGTTTGGGACAGTTTGGTGCCTTAGCACAATCGCACAGGCCCCAGGAGCCACGCAGCCCACCAGCCACCCAGCGGTTCAGTACCTCACGGAAGAGGGCTCCGTAGAAGGTGACGGTGTAGAAGCAGTCAACTGTCCTCATGGAGATGTCCAAGTCCATCAATAACCTCTTCTGCTCCTGCGTGTTCACAGTCGCGCGAATCCTCTGAGGCAAATATGAAAGAAAAGAGGTTCGGTGTAAGTGGGATAACACCACTATCCCTTGGGCTGGCTCAGAGGACCTGTGGTTCTGCGGCCAGGGCAAGTGTTTTGGGTTTATTTTGCAGCCAGTAGCACCCCAGGAGATGCCCAGATTCCATCTTCTAGATGCACGACAAACCCTTGACAAGCTCTGCAGCTGATGTAGGATTGGGCCAGCAGCCTGGACAGACACTCTGACATCCAAACCTCGCACCATCTACCTGTAGGCACCAACCCGGCTTTCAGAACTTGCTCAACAACCTCACAGTGTCCAGCTGGTATCAGCACAGACCCTCCAACAGCCAAATCCCACCAGGGACAGCAGAGGCTGCAAAATCGAGACAAGTCTGTCCCCGTTTTGCTCCGACTGGTGGGGTTCAGCAGAGTCTCTCCGCCCTCTCGGAGCTGCACATCCCAACCTCCCTCCCGCTCAGCACCAGCTCTCCTCACCTTCACGGCCATGATGGTGCCGCTCTGCGCGTGCCGGACCTTCTCCACCACACCATAAGCCCCACGGCCCAGCTCCGAAATTGCCACCAGGTCATCGGCTTCCACCTCAAAGTTCTTTAGGGAGAGAGACGAAAAAAAAATACAACACCAATCAGACACGAGCACACTTTTCACCAAGGGCATCAGCAGAGGTCCAACGCTCACAGCTCCTTCATGCAGAGCATTTCCAAACAATCACAGAATCATGGAACAATCTGGGTTGGAAGGGACTTTCAAAGCTCCCCCAGTGCCCCCCCTGCCATGAGCAGGGACATCTGCACCAGCTCAGGTTGCTCAGAGCCCCGTCCAGCCTGGCCTGGGATGTCTCCAGGGATGGTTCATCCACCACCTCTCTGGAAAACCTGGGCCAGGCTCTCACCACCCTCAGCACCAAAAATTTCTTCCTCATATCTATCCTGAATCTCTCCTCTTCATTTAAAATCATCACCCCTTGTCCTATCGGAACAGGCCCTGCTAAAAAGTCTGCTAAAAAAGGAAGGAGTTCATGGGAGTGCAACTAAGTCTCACTTCAAATCGGGAAAAAACCCATCACCAGTGCTCAGCCAGCGAATGCCCCATGCAGCAGGGAGCCCATGAGCTCCTGCACAACCCACAAACAAGTTTCCCTAAAGACGCGTTACCCTGTAATTGCTGGCGCTGCTGGGCAGGGCACAAACCCAGTGAGACATGGGCTATTTTTGGATGCTGCGTTCATCGCTCCTAATAAGTCACAGGCATTCTTTTAGCCAGGCTTTATCCAGCCTCCAGTTTTCCTCCGGTCTCAGAGAACAAAAAAACATATAATACCAGGATGCCAAATCGCCCCAGTAGCCACAAAGGCAGTGAGGGTGGGAAACACCAGATAGTGTGTGCCTGCGAGCTATGCCCAGAGCAGAGAGGAAACAGATTTGGCCTTAAGGAGCCAAGCTGGGAGATGTGGCTGCCGGGCTCCTGGCCAGCAACCTCCCCTCGGCACTGGCCACGGCACAGCCAGCAGCCGCCAGCTCCGCCGGACCTTCCTGCCAGCCCCGGCTCCGTTTATTTGAGCCAGATGTGGCTGGAGCCAGATGTGGCTGGCAGGCGGCCGAGGCCGGGAGCAGGGGAGGTCGGTGCCTGAGCTCAGCGCTGAGCTATGCGCTGCCGGCACAGGAAGGTGCCGGCCCTTTCCTGGGCAGGACAGGACGGTGGGTGCAGAGACGGGAGCAGGGCTGGGGGGGACATGTCCAACCCCCCGCCCTGGGCAGCCGGCAGAGGAGCAGCACAGGCTCCTGCAGGGGCCTCCAGGAAGGATCTGCTGGTGCTTTTCAAGACACGTGTTCTGCAGTTGTCCCAGGTTATTATTATTATTTTTTTTCCTTTCCTGGCATTTACCCTAAGGCTTCCCCAGAAGCTGGCAGTTTCCAGCACGCTCCAGGAACCAGCATCACCCTGCCCAGAAACAAGAGGTGATGCACCGACAGAGCTGGTGCTCCCCTCCGGCATTGCTCACCCTGGGGATAGAGCCAGCAGTGGGGACACACGGCATCACCTGCACAGATCTGATGGACCCAAGGTCATCATCCGTCCCCGTGGCCCAAAGCCAGCCTTCTGCCCAAGCCCTCTTCCTCCATCCCACATTGCAGCGCTCCAAAAACACCTGGACCAGACCCCTCCTGCGAACACCAGTGCAGGGAGATCAGGGGAAGAAGCGAGTCTAGAGAGCTTTCCCCGAGCCACAGCACTCTCCCATTGCACATGCCATGCCCTGGCTGTAACGCAGAGCATCTCCCCCCGAGCTATTAATACACATGACACAATGGCCAGAAAATGACCCGGGCATCAGGGCTGTTCTCTGGACTCAGCCAAAGCTTCCTCTTCTCTCCTATCTGCCCCCTAAACCTAAAGCCTTGCACCAAGGTGCCCAGATCCTGCCAGTCAAGCCACCTCCCAGCCTGGAAGGTGAGCAGCTTGATATAGGGCTGATCCAATGCACCACAAGGTATTTTTAGCTCCCTTACAAACAGCCTTCTGCAGCCCCAGGAGAGCCCCTAACGAGAGAATGAAATAAAAGAGAGACAGTGGCTATTTCTAGCAGTGTTTTTCATCGGATCACTAGGAAAGGCTTTGGAGAGCCCGAGAGCTTTGTGCCCAGCCCCTCCTGGGCCACAGGCAGCGACACAGCCCTGCGGGTCAGCAGGACAAAGGGACTTTGTCTGGGGCAGCCGGAGAGCACAGCGAGGCCACGCTGATTTAAGGCAGACGGGCTGGGTCTGTGCATTCAGACTGAGGCAGCCAGTGGGGCCACTGTGATCTCCCACTAGGGACAAAACTGCCCACCCAGCCTTTGATGCCACCCGTCTTGCAGGCAGGGTGACATGTTCAGCTCCCCACCAGTCCCTGCTCTAAACACACACAGGGGAAAGGTCCTGCTGTGAGATGTTTCATCCCTGCAAAGCTGCAGCCCATGAGGCCGCACCAGGACAGCACCGTTCTTCTGATGGGGTGCTCTGAAATCTCAAGAGATGCCCCATCCCTGGGGACATCCCAGGCCAGGCTGGATGGGGCTCTGAGCAACCTGAGCTGGTGAAGATGTCCCTGCTCATGGCAGGGGTTGGACTGGATGAGTTTTTAAGGTCCCTTCCAACCCAAACTAATCTGTGATTTGATGGCAGGTTGTCAGGCATGATCCATAGAACCCTCCATAAAAGGGGCAAACAAAATTGGAAGCAAGCAAACAAGAAACCACATTGACACGTACTTTATCTCCAATGGTAATGAACGCCCTGGAGTCCAAGTTCCTTGGGGGCCTGCAGGAAAAAGAGGAGAGTCAGGAGAAAATCCAGCCTTACCACCCCTCTTGGCCAGAGCCATGTTTCACATTCCTTCGAGCACTTTCAGCCGCCGCTTTCCACCATACCTTGCTGTTGTGGGTTCAAACCAGCCCCCTCCAAACACTCACAAATGCTTTAATCGTACCAGTAACAGCTCAGCCCACACCCACGAGGCACTCGCTGCATCCAGCTAGCGAGAACCCCCGAGAGCCAGCGAGGCGAGACATGCACCAACCCAACCGGCTACGAAACCGTCCCCGCTCGGGAGATGAGCCTGAGGAACCGAGACCAGTGGGATAAGACACTTCTGCAGCGGAGCAGCTCAGCTGTCATGTTTTGACAGGCAGGTGTTGTAAGAGGACGGCCACGTAGCCCGAAACGCGCACCGAGGGAACAACAGGTAATTCCTCACCCGTGAGTCACTTGTGTACACTCGCGGGCCCGTTTCAGGCAGAGCAGGCAGCACGGCAGCGGCACGCTTTGCACAACGCCGCGCAGGCGAAAGTCTTCCTTTATGGCTTTTTTTTTTTTTTTCTTCTCTCTCATCGCTGCCCACTTCCCATTACGGGCAGCAGGGTACTTTTAGAGCCACCATGAGCTTTTTGGCCCTCGTGCCTCGCTTCTCTGCTCTCCCCATCCCCTGGGACCTTCTAAGAATGGAGGTTGCCCAACTGGTTTAGCTTCTCAGCTCCCATCAGACGAATACAACCACCTCCGGCTTCAAGGAAGTACGTCAGGCTCGCAGCAAAACCTTGCACTGTGCAAATATTTGCGCTCCGCCTTGAAAAGCGCGGAGCAAAGGAGCTGCGGAGAGCTGGCACCAGCTTTTACAGGAGCGCTCCGGGCATGCGAGTGCTCCACAAACTCTGGCGTGATGCCTCCTCCAGGGGAAATTCAAACGTGGAGAGGAGCAGAGACAGATGCAGCCGTGGGGGAAGGAGGTGGCTGTTGTGCGCAGGGCTCGGCGTGTGCACGCTCAGCTGCACAGTATTAACGGGGGAGTTCCCCTGGCACCCCCTCCGGCAGATCTGCCCTATGTATCTGGGGTTTTAGGTAGCCATATTTCCCCTTTAGGGATTTTACTGCTTTCCCAGAGCTGAGAGGGTCCTTAGAAAGGGTTTCCAGAGCAAACAAGGCTCAGCGGTGGAGATGCAGCCCAAGGTGTTTTGGAACAGCACCATGGAAGTGAAATTTAAGCCATCTGGTCTTCGTCAAACCAAGTGACACTACTCTGGGCTCTCCTCCCCCACAGCACAACAAGCATCAGCCGCACGAAACAAACAGGGCAGAGAGAAATTCCAGTGCCCTGAGATACTGCTGGGCACCGGCTCCTGACACTGAGCAGCACACCACCACAAGGCATCCATGTCCTCCTCACACCGAGGCAAGGAACTGCGAACGACCTGAACTGGTGCGCAGGTCCGAGGACATACATCCTGCCATGCAGAGCATCCCCCAACCCTCACCCCCCTGCTCCTGCCATGGTCCCGCTGCCATCACCCCTTCCCCTGCACTAGAAACCTTTCCTCCTCCTTCCCTTGGGCACATTTGCTCTCTCCACCATGTCTTCGCCCTTTGGCATCATCACGGCCATAAGCAGAGAGAAGAGAATCTCCCAGCACTCTCCCAGCCTTTACCTTTCAGCCATTTCAAATCAAACGGGCACTACCCAGAGAGGCACACGCTGTGTTTGTGTGTGCATGCACATGTGTCTGTAATTCCCTCTCATCATCTGCAAGACAGAGCTAAAGAGAAAAAATTAACTATCCTGATTTTGTAAAGTCTACACAGACCATTTCCCTGGATCCAGCTCCAGAGAACCGCTGGCTGGCTTTAAGCAGCAGAGACACTTACGTTGTGTTGGCAACAGGCTGTTTGATGGGGACACATGTTATTCTCAGCTCCCGTTTCTTCTTGCTTTTCACTGGAAGAGAAGATGCACATGTGAGCAATTGGCATTTTTACTTTTCTTCCTTCAAGCATCCTCTTGCCTCCAGCCACCAGGCAGGGGAGACAGGGCCTGGATCCCCACACTGTGCGGCTACAAACAAGATGACGAGAGGGTCACAGTGCTCACACCCATTTGTCCAAAATTTCAGGCAAGAGCCAGAAGCACAGGTAGGTCTCAATGGCCCTGTTGGGCACTTGCCTGCAGAAATACCCAGGGGTGCATTGACAGAGACCATTTTCCAAGTCTCGCAGCCAAGCACCACCTTGCAGTGCTCTCAGACAGCCCAAACGTGCTCTTTACCCTTCATGGCCATTAACAGTCCCCTCTCTTTGGGGATTTTAATTGCTGATCTTCAGAATATGGGTTAAAGCTGCGATTTCTGCCTGGTGCTTACCTGGTTTGTGCGGCTCCAAGGATCCTTTGGAATCTGAAAGAGAGAAAGGAGACACAGGCTGAGCCTTCATCCTCCAGACCCGTTGGGTACCAACCTGCATCCCTTGTGGACCCTCACACAGCCCAAGGTGAGCAACCCTGGCTGTGCTGCAGGCATAGCGAGGCAGCAGGGCTGCCAGAGCCAAGCCCAGCAAAGCCTGGCCTTATCCCCATTTCTCCAGCCACAAGAGGTCCCCATGCCATTAGCGATGCTCCCAAAAATGCTCCCTGTCAGGTTGCTCCTTGCCCCACAGCCCCCCAGCACGGAGGGTGACGACCACCAAACCTCAAGCAAAACCGAGGGGTCAGTCCCAGCAGGAGAGGGGACACTCCACACCCAACAGAAGGAAACCAGGGCAAAGCCAGACATGAGTTTTTGACTACAAGAGCCAGTAGTGAGTGAACTGGCCACAAACCAGGTTTGCAGAGGCTGGGACCCCAGCAGACAAGGCAGGACCCCCCCGTCAGGAGTGGCTGGTGGTAGTATGTTCTTCCGACTCCTCCCCAGCTCCAAACGGCACTGAGAGAACAAACCCCATCACCACAGAGGGAAATGGGGTTCAGGCAGGCCCAGGGCTGGCCAAACACTGGCGGGTGACACCACAGGGACAAGGGACAATGAACACGGTGAGCCAGCAGGCAGGAACGGGCAGAGGAGAGCTGCGCAGGGCTGAGAATCAGCTCCCCGTGGTGCTGTGGAGCCCAGGCTGTGCACCAAAGCCCCAGATGTTCCTCCATCAGAAACAGTTCACCCACCTACCCCAGACCATGCAGGGCTGGGATGGGGGCTGAAGTGACACAGCTGAGAGCATCGAAGTCCTGAACCTCCCAAGAGAGACAAGGGGACAGCCGCACTTTGCAGCTAAAAGTGCTTTTGGCTGCACAGACCTGGAAAATACGTTAAAAAGCACCAACAGCGAGATGTGCTCTGGGCACCGGGCTCGGAGCGGGTGGCTCGGTGTGGCCTTGGACAGCCCTTGGAAACAGCTCTGACCCGCCTGGCTCCTGGGAACAGGCACAAGGACAAAGTCCAGCACTCCAAACGCTGCCAGGGAAGGGAGGGGAGAGGCGAGGAGCCGGGATTTCAGCTGGAGATGCAGCACATGAGAGCTCCCACAGCGGCGAGACGGACGGACGATACAGGCACAGCTGTTCGCGGGACAGACAGACCCCATCCTTCCCTCACCAGCCCCAGGTGTCTCAGCTAAGACAGGTGCCTGAAATGCACTTTTCCAGTCCCGTCGTCCTCCCAACACAAACCTTGCTGAGGCTGCAGGGGAAAGCTGGTCTGCAACACACCACAAAGCTCCCAATGGTGAGACCAGCAGCATCCTTCCCTGCTGAGGGGATCGGCAGCGATCAGTCCGTGTCCCCACCTTATCTGCCACCTTTCCCGCACCAGAGCCAGCCCCAAGGTCTGGTACCAGCACAATTCCCGTGAGCTATGGGAATAACGGGAACTTCCAGCTTGGCAAAACCCGACAGCAAGCTGTTCCACCCCAAACTGACCCTGCTTGGCTTGTAAGCCGTCTCTGGAGACCCGACCATGTCACGGTGATCTCAGCTTCCAGTTCGTGAGCCTGCAAAGTTTCCCCCCTCATCACCCACCCAGCAGAGCTGGAAGGGGGAGCTCTCAACGCCCCGGCGCACCCGCCGACAACACTTTGCAAAAGATGAGCGATGACAGGAGCAAACGCAAAAGGGAGCCAAACGAAAGATGTCGTCCACACATTCAGAAATGCCACCCCTTCCCACACTCAGCCTCCCGCTACTCAGGATGGGGGGCCAACCACGGAGCCTAAAAAAATGGGGTTCACAGCATCCCTCTGCACCCAGGAAGGTTGGGAGCTCCCCGTGGGCACGTGTCCCATCCCATCCAGGGGGATGGATTTAGCTCGCTGCTGACTGGAGCCTTGCACCGAGCATCTCTACCTATGACCTGCTCCGAAAGGCAAACAACATTTGCACGCAGCCCCCCCCAGGCAGCCAGCAACCAGACCTTCACACAAAGCCCTGAAATGCCCCCCATCCTGGCTGCTATTTTGCTTAATCCGTTTGCTCTCCCTCTCCCCAATTGCCACAGTAACCCCGCACAGTCGGCACAAAGCACCTTCTGTGCCACCAGCTCCCCCGGCAGTGCCGGCCGCTGACTCATGAGCTGGGAGCAGAGTCCCCATGTCCCCAAGCCTGGCGTCCCGCAGGCTGGGGTGTCAGCCCTTCTGCAGCCCTGGCTGCAAGAGCGAGGTTGGAGGGAGCCGGGAGCACCTGGTCTGGAGTCGGGAATCAATGGGGCACGTTGTTCGGTGCAGCCCAAGCTCGCAGGCAGGATTTGCAAGCACAGGTTGGAGGGGCAGCAAAGTGACGGGCAAATTCCCCGCTACAAACCCCCTGCACCGTACAGGAGAGACATTTAACGTCTCTGTGCACTGGTCATCCCCTGTGAACTCTGCTATAACGGGGATCCTGCACATCAGTCTGTTTCCCTGCACCCCCAGACTGCTGCCCTTGACTTCCCAGGATCGTCCCGCCGGGGTCAGCGACGATCCCCTTCCCACCCTGTCACGCCTAGCCCCAAAAAGCATTTCCTGGCTCCAATCTGAAAAAGCACCAATTAAACTGGAGGTATTCTGCCACCACTCCCAGGCTCTGGCTGGGCCACCTACGCTGCTGGAAAACCCAGCTCAGCCCACGCCTGCAGGAATAAAATCACCAGAGATGCTGCCCTGCAGCTGGGGGAGCAGAGGCAAAGATTGAATTTGCCCGTTATGGGTCTCCTAAAGTTTGCCACGAGCTTTGCAACATGCCGCGGGCTGGCCCGAACTCCTGCTTCTTGCTGCAAACTTCTGCTGCTTAACGCAGGTCTGGCGGGGCAGAGGTGGAACGGGCAGAGGTGGAACGGGCAGGCGCTTCCCCTTGAGCACAGCCCGGAAAAAGAAAAAGCAACGAGCAGCCCTGGAGCTCTGCGCAGCCTGCTCGGGGCAGGCAGAGCCTCCCCACTATTGCACAGCCCAGCAATCGCCCCCCACGGAAAAAAAGTGAGGAACAGAAAGGCAGTGGGATGGGCACGCCAAGACCTTGCAACCCAAGCCCTTCTGTCCCACATCCCAGGGCAGCATTTGCTTTGAGCCCCCGCGGGCGGCTGCTGTCAGCTCCTCCTCACCGCCGAGGCCTCGGCACCGTCTCTCCCATTTAGAGTCAGTGCGGGAGGAATTGCTGGAACGTGAAGAACAGTTTATGTCACCTGAAAATCCTGGAAACGCTCCGGTTTCCCAGGGCACTGCGCTCCTGGAAGAGGGGTGGCTGCAAGCACAAAGCAACACAGCTCCACTCTGGAGATCCCTCCACGTGGGCAAAGAGGCGGCAGGGGGACAAGGCGATTTGGGGACACGTCCTGGGTACCCCAGGGCTCTGCTGCAAGCCCTGGGGACGTGGGACAGCCAGGTGCTGCCAGCACAGTGCCCTGGGCAGTGGAAGGGGCTGCCGGCCGCGGGGACGTGGGGCACAACGCCTTGCACCCGGGCAGGGAAAATTAGCTGACAGAAGTTCCTGGTGCAGACGAGATTGTAACCCACGTGATGCTGCAGGCACGCAACTGCATCCTTTATGGTAAGAAAGGAACCATTTCCTCCTAAAGAAAAAAAACAACCACCAAAAAACAAACCTAGCAATTTTTTTTTTTTCTCATGCTACAATCTCCACCAGCTAAGAACTGACAGACGTTTCCTGGAATTGCTTAATTCAAGATCTGAATCCTCATCTTTGCCACCACCGACTTCAGTCCCATTAAGTTGCACCCCTCCCTGGAAGGTTTATCCTGCCCACTCCGCTGGCCTGGGCGGAGAGAAATGAACAGGACAATCTAATGAACTGCAAATAAAACTCTTTGCCTGAGCCAACCTTTGAAATTAAACCTCTCTGCTGCCTGGTTCCAGCCCCAGGTGAAGCCCTGGGACGGCTGTGGCACCTTCCAGAGCCGTGTTGCTTTGTTAGTGCTGGGGAAAATGTTTTGGATGCATCCCGGTTCTGCTCAATCTGAGGGGCAGAGGGCTGGAGGGTGAATCGCAGCCCTGCTGCAGACAAAGAGCTGGAACAAAAAAGCACCAAAAGAAATTTAAAAAGAAGAAAAAAAAAAAAAATTAAGGGCAGGGTGCAAAGCAGAGAGGGGAATTTGGTTGCTTTGGTCACGAGAGCCAGCTCCTCACAGGCACGCTTTGTGCTGTTTTCCGCTGTTGCGAGTGGAAAAAGCTATCTGTGGAAATGGAAAAAAAGAGCTCTCAACCTGCCGAAAGCTGTCACTCATCAACCCGCCGAGGTCCCGCTGCAGCGAGGGGCTCCCGAGGGCCATCGCCGCCCCGCGCTCGCCACTTCTGCAAAAAAGGCAAGCGAGGAGGAGGAAAAAACCACGCTTCAGAAAAAGCCCCTTGCAGCCCCAAAAGAACCTGTCAGCCTGTGCTGAATCAGAGCTCCTGCCTGCCGGGGGCACCCCCTTTCCGACACAACAGGCTTGTTCGCAGGGCACGACCACGCCAGAGCTGCTGGAAAACTCTGCGTCCCGGGAACGCAACCAAAACCGGAGCCAGGAGCTGGCTTTACCCTCCGAATATTTTCCTTTAGCTATGCTAGATTTGATTTTTTTTAAAAAAAAACAATTAAGATGCCAGCGTTTCAACCCCCCCACAAAACACACAAGTTTCCAGCGCTTTAAAAATAAGATCCTCGGCTGCAAACACCAACCCCCCCCACCCAAGCAAGGAGAAAGAAGTAAAACGCTATGGATTGACCCAACAAAGTTACACGGCCCCTTTTAGCACCAGAATCGGCCCTTTGCTCTCCCCCACCACGTGTTTTGGAAATTGCAACATGTACCTTGCTTCTTGTCCATAGTTTCCCAGAAATGAAGAACAGTGTTGGCACGCCTGGCAGAAGAGAGGGATGGGGGAAAAAAAAAAAAATCCTGCAGGATCTGGCCCACGGCACTTCTTGCAAGCACGGATGATTATTTTCGGTGGGAATGCACAGCCCGGATCGCTCGTTGGCTTCACGCAGCTCTCCTCTCCCAGTATCCCCAGCTCCCGGGGGTCCGCGAGGCTGGTGGGAGCAGCGGGGAAGGCGAGCGGGGGGAGACGAGGAAGGTAACGCCGTGTTCCCTCATCGGCGGCTGCCGAGTTTGGCCGGTCTCGGCTCCAATTACCCTTGAAAAGCTCAACAGTTGTAAAAACTGCAGCGGTGAAATAGCAGGTGACGTCAACAGGAAACTGGGGGGGAGCCAGATCCAGCGCCGGGAGCCACCGAAGCACCGGATTGCTACAGCGCATCCCGCTGGGACGCGTTTTCTTCCGATAAATGCAATTATTCAAACCCAGCCTGCAGGCAGAGCCCGCTCCTGCCTCCTCTGTCCCCCTCCCCAGGCATCCCTCGGGGACAGCCCCCCACTGTCCCTGTCACCGCAGCAGAGGGAAGCCCACGCTCGCCGGTTTGGGCGCCGAGGGGATGCCAGGATAGAACGAGGTCACATTTCTTTGTGCTGCAGGTGACACGCTAATTGCTTTGCCGCTAACAACTATTACCACAACAAATAGTAGAAATATTGTTCCATGGCAATACCGGCACAGAGCTTAGCAGCTATTCCAGGGCGACAACTGAGACGGCACCTCTGGTGGCAAAATATAAATCGCTGCATGTATTTGGCTGGTAAACAGCAAGGGAGAAAGACAAAGGCATGGGGGGAAAAAAAAATAAAAATCATTTCCCTGCAAACGTGCAAGAAAAGGCACAGCAAAGTATCGCTGCTCTTCCCCTTTCCCTCAAAACCAGGCTGCAGAAACCAGCGCTGAAGTTCTTGATCAAAGCCAGACTGGGCTTTGATGGGCTGCAGTTTTGTTTTCAATTTCCCTGTCAGCCTGGAGGGGAGATACTGTACCAGCTTCTTTACCTTCAACTAATTATAGAAAACATGCCTCCGGTTCGCTCCTGGGCCGTTCCCTAACTTGCAGGTTGTGCCAGGCCATACGCGTTTGTAGGCAGAAAAGTCAGAGGTCAAGGTAAATGCACATACCAACATAATGAGCAGCTCTAATTTTAAATAGTGTTTATATAAGCCTCAGAAGGACTGCAGAAGATATTTTCTCGGGCGCATTTCCACTCCCAGGGTATAGTTTCAGGCACAGATCATCAGCACATAAAGGATGCTGACGCAGGAGCCGCGATCGAGATGGCACCAATAGCCACCGGCACCTGTCCCCAGCGCTCCTGGGGTGAACGATGCTGCCTTGTCCTCCCGTCATTAACCCTCTGTCTTGACAGCCAGTTCCCTGACCCAGACATAAAATGCTCCAAGGCTCTTTACAGACACCCACAAAGTCAGAGCTGCTTTGGAGCAGAAAGTCCCTAACCCAGCGGGTGGGATGGGAAACACCATTTCCTTTGAATTAGACATCTTGGGTTTCAGTGCCCGAGCAGCAGGGATGGTGTGAAACAGAACTTCTCGAAAGCACCTTTTTTTTTTTTAAAGAAAAAAGAAAAAGAGAGAAGAAAAACAAGGGAAAGAGGCAATTTTCACAAGATATCCCTTTTTCTTCTGGCCGTAGAAAGGTCCGTGCCATGGTGCGCACTGTGTGATTGCTCCTCGCCACCCGACCAGGAATCGCAGCAGCTTCCCTGGCCAGGGCTGTATTGCAGCCGCTGCCGCAAGCTCAGGACACACTCGCTTTTCCACGTACGAGGTGCACGTCCCACGGGAAAGCCCCATGTCCCTGACCCATGCACGGGACCTGCAGCCTGGAAACTCTGCGGCAGCTCTATTTTTAAACAAAGCCTTTGAACCAAATCCAGTTGGAAAGGGAACAGGGTCATCTTTCTCATTTTGGGGACTGTCAGCCACCGATACCGCACGGGGCTCGTCTCCACCGACAGAGCGGGATGTCACACCGACGGTGACACTGGGGCTGGGTGAGACCAATGCAAGGGGGAACGGTGCAACCTCCTGGTACCCTGCAAGGGACTTGGGGACGACACGTTTGCCAAAGGCACCAACAGCCAGAGGGTGACATTGGCCTCGACACCTCTGGGGCCCGGAGCCGCACCCGGGCTCCGTGCACCGGCCAGATAACGCCACCGCGAGCCACACCGGCTCTGCCGGCAGCTCCGGGAGGATGTCACCGCCCGGTGACGTCCCAGTTGTATTTTTAGGTTACCTGCATAACCCCGAGGGCTGGAAAAAAGGTTCAATTTTGTGTTTTGTTCCAAGGTATCCTGCAGCCCCGTGATGACAGAGCACACAGGCTGCCCTCCGAGAATCCCACACAAGCAGAGAGCAGACTGGCTTCAGAAAGCTTTAAGTCACCAGCTAGCTGGCATTTGCACTGTGCCATTATAGGACACGCTATTACGCTGCTTTGCACCAGAGCTGGTACAAAACCACAGTGTGACAGTGGTTACGGTCACAGGGAGCAGGCACCGAGCCAAGGTGCCAGCAGAGCATCCTCTGCAGCACTGGAGACTGCATCC
The DNA here is from genome assembly GCF_036013445.1 of Caloenas nicobarica. Lineage (NCBI taxonomy): Eukaryota > Metazoa > Chordata > Aves > Columbiformes > Columbidae > Caloenas > Caloenas nicobarica. The sequence continues at coordinate 3,403,814 of NC_088258.1, read as the reverse complement.
TTTGCATGCATCGCTCCGGCTGGATTTTCTCCCCAAAAAAGCAGCAGCAGAGACCGCACTGAGCAACCTGATCCGGGTGAAGACGTACCTTCTCATTGCAAAGGGTTGGACTAGATGAGCTTTGAAGGTCCCCTGCAACCCAAACTATTCTGATTCCATGATTCCAAAACTCAGCTGCAGCATAACGCCAACGTGGACCCACCAAGGAGAGGATGGGCAGTGGTGGGAAAATGCTTGGGACGGGTGATTAACCCAACCCACAGCTCGTTGGGAACCGCAGGTCCGGCCAGTCCGCAGGGTGCACGGCCAGCGCGGAACCCGTGGCCACGAGCCACCTCGTGGGACCAGCACGAGCTGCACCGACTCGGCTGCAGATGTTGGCAAAGCGCCACGAGACAAAGGTCTGGAAGCAATCCCAGCCCCAACGCCTTAACTGTTGGGATGAGGCGAAGGAGACGGTGCTTAGAGAGAAGCAAAGAGCATGCCAGAAACCCCGCAAAATCAGAGAAAAAGGAGGAGGCAGAACCACCATCACCTGTGCTCATCTCCCTGCCAGCGGGTACCCACCCTCCCAGAGCAGTGCTCCTCCCTTGGACTTCGCAGCCCACAGGCAAAACCATGAAAAAATAAAACCTGTTTGGAATTGACGTCACTGGCTGGTGATAATTTCCTGAAGGGAGAGAAAACTCAAATCGTTTTTGGAATAGACCATCTCGACAGGAGGCACACGGTTAGCTTTTTTTTCCCCATCTGGGGAAGGAAAAAGAGTCATTTGACTTTTTAATTGTCAGCTGTAACTCAACTCCAGAGTCAACAGACAGTCTTTTTCTACCCAAACTGATGCAACATAAGTACTTCCAGGTGTCCCAAAACTCTGTAAACTTGGCAAGAGAGAAAAGTATTTCCTCTCTGCTTCTAATGCAATTATTAAAAAGAAAAAAAGCTTTCTACTACTCTCCCTCCAATTTATTTTTTGGTAGGCATTGAGTGATTTCATCTCTGCAAGTGATGTAAGACAGAAGAGGCACCTGCCCTGAAAATTGAATTTATGTAGGGGAAAAAGACAAAAAAAAAAGAAAAAAGGAAAAAAAAAAAAAGAAAAAAAAAGAAAAAAAAAGAAAAACAACAACAAACACCACAGCACAAGGAAGGCCTCAATGTCATCCCGCAGCCTGGAGTTTCTTGCATCCCAGTGACCGGGGACCAAGCAAGAACAATTTACACGCTTCAGGTCTGTTATCTCACCACAGATGTGGCAAATTCATCGGGGGGGATCCAGGAGTCAGAACAGGTCTGTCCACCACCGCCAGCCACTGACCGTGCTCTGCCTGCATAAACCAACATGCACGTCTATGTCCAACAGACCAAACAAGCTCACCTGCTATTTTGACCGTATTTTTCCCCAGTTACACCCATGCCAAGATGCTCTCTATAGTGGAGACACAGGAACACGGGAGAGAGGAGCTTCTCCACCATCCCAGGATGCCCCAGGGATGCTGCCATGGCTCAGACAAAGCATCTTCAGAGGAAAACGTCGGATCTCCGGCAATGAGCCAGCACCGCATCTCCAGGGTGGAGGAGCAGGGAAAACCTTTGGTTATTTCTTTCCAATCTGGCAGCTTACAGAAAGCAGCAGGCAAGCACTGTGGCATGCTCCCCTATGTCTCCTGCTGTCCCCACACCAATTCTTTGCTCTTTTTGGAGCATCTTTGGTGCCATCCCTTTTCCTCGCCTCTCTCACCCAGTCCTCTCCCAGCTCCATGGAACCGAGCAGAAGACACGAATGGAAAGGGCTCATCACACCAGAGAGCTGGTGCAAAGCAGACACAGCCAGTTGGAGCCTCCAGATCCTCCATCGAGGTTTTCTGAGAGAAAAATCCACCCCCATCACAAGGAAAAGGGTGAACCAGGAGGCCTCCCTGGATGAGACAAAGGAAAACCACAGGCTGAGAGCAGCCAGGGAATATGGACACTGTCCAATTCCCCTCAGGCCATCACTCACCCTTATCTCGGTGTAAAGCCTATTATCACACACAAACCTCAGGGCCCAGCCGAAAAGCTTCAGTCTTACCCACTAACAATGCTCCCAAATTAAGAGAGGCAGCAGGCGACCCGTTTGGTGCCCATGACCTGCTTGCAAGAGGGGTCAGGAAAAAGGGCTGATATAGCAAAGGGAGATCTGGCTCCTGGAAACCGCAGGAGAGCTCAGCCGCAGTGAGACAGACCTGCAGCTGCTTCTCCTGCCACTAAACAGACCTGCAGCTCCTTCTGGTGTCAACCGCATCATCCCTCTGACCTGCACCACATACCTCTTGCTCCCCTTTTGCTGCTTCTCTGCCCCAGAGGAGTGATGTTTGTCCACATTCCCAGAACATGTCCCACATCCAGCCAGTCCATGAGACTATCTCCTGCTGCTCACTGCTTTAGGAAGTTAAATATATATCTATATCTATATCTATATATATATATATATATATATCTGTCTTCTAGAGACATAGAAGCACCACATACTTGCTAAGCTCCACGTTTTGCAGAAGTCACCCGCAAACTGTTCTCCTTTTTCCCTCCAAACGCCCTGTTGTAAAGTTTAAAAATCCCTCTTCCAATTAAAGGCTGGACCACCAGTACGCTGAAAGCCGCTGCAAGCCCCACTGCCCCGCATCACCCTCCGTGTTCCCCTCCCACAGGCTCTTCTATGAGTCTGCAAAAGCTCTGCGTGGGGAAAACACCTATTTTGTGGCAGATTTGCCCGGTACCCACAGGGCAGCTTTGATTCATGCCTGGGAATCGCAGGCGGTGTGCCTGCAGCTCAGCAGCGTTTCGCCGATGGGAAGGGCACAGCCTCATTCCGCTGCTTCCCTTTGGGTGGGTTTTATTTTTTTTTGCTACCCTTTTTTTTTCTCCACTCCTCGCCTATCTTTCTTGAATCCACCCATTGCACTGCAGTTCTTCTGCCGTTCAGGGGAAGTGAGCGTTGCAGGCTTTTCCTAGTAAAGCCGGTTCCAACGCATCCGGCTCGCGAGCTGTGACTCAGGGCAGCTCAGCCTGCAGATTCTCACGGGGCACACTTAAGGCTTCCAAAAACCATTTCCATTTAAATAAGACATAAGTTTTTTTAAATCCCCTTTAGCTCCCCGAGACGGAGCCTCACATCTGCGTTTTGGGGAAAGGAGCGGTGCTCTGCAGGGCGGCGTGCGAGACAGCAGGGAGAGGAGCTGGAAGGAGACGTGTGAAACGTCAAACCTGTTCGAGATAAAGCGAAAAACACGTTGGCTCCTTTCCCTGTGACGGTTACACACGGTTTCCCTCACTGAGCTGCAACTGTAAAACCCCACGGGGAAATCCACAGTTACCGAACATTAAATTCTTTGTGGATCCAAAATTAAGGGTAAACTCTTGCAGCAACCTGGAATGCACACAGAAAAGGAAACCACACGTATGGGAGAACCGCTGGAGGAAAAGCTGAGTCGTTTTCTAGCACCTTAGCAAACTACACGCAAGGCTGATAAGAGTTTCAACTAAAATTCACCCACAATTTCTGCCTGGTGATTTCTAGAGGCACCTCCTCCAGGCTCCGCTTTACTCTCATCACCCCAGCATCCTTCAACAAACCAGGGGCAGGTGTAATTAATACCTGCAAAAAGCTTCTCTTGGGCAGCAGAGCAGCGTCTGCAGAGCACAAGAGGCAGCGCAGCTACGGCACAGCCCCGTGGGTCTCCTCGGCTTGGAGAAGAACCCCAGCCCTGCCCTGTGCCAGCGTCCTCCGGCACCCTGTGCTCACCGTGGATGCTCGAGGCAGATGATGCTCACAGCCAATGATGCTCACAGCCAGGCAATCACTAGGATCAACCAAAAGCCTGGAGGAAACGGGCTGCAGAGGCTGATGAAGAGTTCAGACAGGGGCTGTAGAAGCAGATTTTAAACACCCACCACCACTTCCTTTTCTTGGCAGCCTTAAGGCAGCTGCTTCCAGCCTTAACAAAAACGGGCGCTGCCAAAGAGAAAAAAGCCAGAGCGCAGAACGGAGGCTGGTCCAGGTCCACGCTGATCCCCTGGCAGCATCGCCACCCACCTCCCGCTCCCCAGCACCTGCATCCTCCTTTCTGCACCTTTGGCTCCTCTGACCACCGAGCTCTCACCGGTGGGAACAGTGCTCGGCAGGGAGCGTCACGGGCAAGTCCAGTACGGATTTGGCACAGGGTGGACGATTTTAGTTGTGGGGAGACCAGGGAAACCTCAAGAGGCAGCTGAGCACACGTGCGCGCACACACACACAAAGAAAAATGCCTCGCGCTCCGGTGCCCGCAGGGGAGCAAGCACAGGGTTTTACAAACAGGCACATGGGGCTGGGGCTGCCACCTACCCCCTCCGAGCACCTTTAAAAAGTGCTTGGAAGATGACAAAGAACAGCCAAAGACACGTATCAGCACAAGATCGCTTCATCTTTGGCTGAGGTACAACTTGGCAGCACGTCAGGGGAGAGACCAGGCAGTGCGCAGCAGCAGGGGATTTTTAACTATGCAGAGCAGCTTTCTTAAAAAGCCTTGATGGTGAGCACATCTGGCGCTCAGAAAAAGAGCCACGTCATTTTTTAGTGACGAGCTGCAAAAACACCCTCCTCCTGCACCATGGGGCAGACGGCCAGATCTGACTCAGAGGGACCATCCTCACCGGTCCTCAGGGCTGCACATTCTGCTGCTCCATCCTGTCCCTCTGGAGCCTCGACTTTGTCACTCCAACACCAGGAAAAAGATCTCCATCCTACAGCAAAAAGATACCTGCACCACGCAGCGTGCTTGCCCTTCACTACCTTTAATAAGAAATGTCTCCTGCAGGGAGAGATGCCGGCAGTAGGAGAGGACACCTGCTCCAGCTGCCTGGAGATGGGTGGCAAATGTCCTCCAGCAAGCCAGGTCAGGGTGCTGCCATCTCAATGGGCTACCAGTAACACCATAGAATCACCAAATGGTTTGGGTTGAAGGGACCTTAAAAACCTCATCCAGTGCCCCCCCTGCCATGAGCAGGGACATCTGCACCAGCTCAGGTTGCTCAGAGCCCCGTCCAGCCTGGCCTGGGATGTCTCCAGGGATGGTTCATCCACCACCTCTCTGGCCAACCTGGGCCAGGCTCTCCCCACCCTCAGCGTCAAAAATTTCTTCCTCATGTCTGGCCTGAATCTCCCCTCCTTTAGTTTAAAACCATCGCCCCTTGTCCTGTTGTAACCGGTAAAGATGTCCAGGGCTGCACAGCACCGACCCACCACAGCCAACTCCCATGGCAACGGCAGGCTGCTCCATCAGCCGTCCCTGCGCGACTCGGGCTAGGAGGGAACTTATATCCACACACCACAAACGAGTATCTAACTGGCCTGCAAGCCCAGACAAGCTGACGCTCCCCAGATAACCCCGTCATCCTCCCCAAAACCACCCCCAGCCCGTCCACGTAACCAGCCCTGCGTGTTTATGATCTGTCAGACACATGACTGTCACCTGCCAAGCCCTGCGCACGGGCTTCTTCCCATCCTGTCCCTCTGCCCTGCACCGCGGGTCACCGCACCGCCGGTCCCATCTGTCACCGGAGAGGGACGACACGGCTCTCTGCATCGAAGATGCCCCATCCCGCCTGTGCATTCGTTACTGGAAATCTGAGACTTTAAATCAATCATTAAATTAATTTCAAATCACTTACAGCTGCTTTTAAGCTTCCTAAATGATACAACAGGAACTGTCACTGCAGAAGATGAAAAGAGCAAGGTACAAAAGCCCCGTGACAAGGGACAGTTGGTGCCGTCGGGCAGGTCCCGGGGAGCAGAGGGAACAAGCACCATAATCCTCAGAGGTTCATCATACAAGCAGCGAGGCTGATGCCAGAGCCAAACCACAGCTCAGGTTTGCAGCCTCTGATGGGAAATAACTTGTATCGAGCACTCTGGAGGTTTCTTCCTTTCCAAAACTAGATTTTTCTTTGGTGGTGGTGTGGGGGGAGGAAGGGTGGATGCTCTACAAACAACTTCTGGTAAGTTTTGTCTCCTCCTCATCCTGCCTCCTCTTCCACTCAAATTATGTTTTTAAGAGAAATTAATGTTTTTTTAAGGGAAAAAAAAAAAAAGCAGCGTTTCACTTGAAATGATGAAATTAAGGCTTAGAGCATGGGATGGACCTAGTTCAGCCACGACCTTCCAGAGCACGGAGGCTGCGGCAGCCTGGGGAGGGGGTAACAGCCAGACCTTCATCTTCACCCTCACCCTTCTCCCTCCCCAGCTCCCCGGGCTATGAAGCCACCGCTCCCAGGGACAGGGCAGAGACATCCCGCTGCACCACACCCCAGCGCACCAAACAGCTCCCCGAGGTCACAACACTCACATTTCGGAGAAACCCGACAGCACTGGATGTCTTTAAAAACGAGACTGGGCGATTATTTTTTGTTTGTGTTTGTTTTTGTTTTTACACAAACTGGCTTAATTTGCCCAAAATCTGTTGGACCGGCTGCAGTAATTCCTGGAAGCAATGCCCTGAGCTCGGGCAGAGCGCGATGCTTGCCATCGTCCCTCCTGACCTTAAAGCCCACGACTCAAGCACTTCTCTATTTCCCCCGTGTTAGGTCCAGCAGCACACCAGGGCAATCGTGGCACACAGAAAAGCCCACTGGCCTGCAGGGCTCGAAAGGCTCTTCCAAAGCGCTGCCCACCTTCCCTTGCAAGAGGTCGATGGAGCGGACAGTGCAAAGAGCCCTGTGGCATTAAGCCCGTTGATTAATTAAGCCACGTGGACAACACAGCACAGGATTACCGGGGCGGAAAGACGCTGGGGAGGGTCTGCCTTGCTCTCACCTTTACCCTGCTGGGGGTCCAGAACCTCTCCCAGTATTAGGCAGCGATTCCCTCCTTCCCCAACCTGCTGGGACCATGGGACCCCCAAATCCTGCCCTTCGCCTTCCCCACACCACAACCCCCAAATCCTGCCCTTCGCCTTCCCCACACCACAACCCCCTGCATCCCCCACGGGCACCAACCTTTTGCTGGTTGCTCCAGTCTTTCGCTGCAAGGAAAGGTGCAGGCAGGGAGCCCCATCCCAGGGCCAGAAAAGGGGGCAGAGACTCGGACCCAGTGCAAACGGAGCCCAGCTGGGCCACAAGACGCTACCATGACATCTGAGGTAGCTGCAATCCTGCCCGGTAATTATGGCATTCCTCGGGGCAACATTTAAACTCACAGTGCTGCCACCTATCAGGGCAGCATTGTCCGCATGCAGATAAGAAGCTGTGGGGACACGGGGTATGTCCCAGGCTGAAAACAGAACAGAAAACGTCCAGTTTCCACCATGAAAAAGTCCTCTCTGTCCTCTTCCCTACTCAAAATCCCTGGCTAACACTTGACCTGTGCTACCGAATTGTCAGCAAAAGAGGCGGCGGGTGCATTGAGCTCCATATGTCCCTACAAGTGATCCCGAGCCATGCCAGTAAAGCCCAAAATTTTTTTATTGGTAGAGTAAAATCACCTCCCCAGCCAACACAAGTTCCTCGCTCAGGTCTCTCCCCAGCGAAGAGCCTTATCAATACCAGTAAAAAACATCTTCCGTCCAAAAACCCACAGAGCCTCATGTCCACAGTGGTGGCCTCTTGGGTCACAAAATCACCGGGACCAGAAACCCAAATCCACAGAGCAGCTCTACCAAGCACCGCTGAGTTTCCTCCAGCAACGACCACCCTTTGCAAACAACAGAGGCAAAGCAAACTCTGGCTCAGCCCTGGACTGCAGCCCAGAGCTGGGATATAAAAGCAGCAGCCTTCAGGGAGAAGTATTATCCAGTGAATAAAAGCAGGGGAGCATCCCTCCAGGGAGGGAAACAGATTGCTGAAGCACGGCTAAATATTTATTGCATCCAAGGTGATATTTTGCAGGCGCCCACTGTTATTCTAGCAGAAAGCAGCACGAGGAAGAGGGCAGAAGCAAAGTGCTGTGCTCTCTATATGGTTATAATCAATTAGATGCAAGCTCCATGATACTTCACCTAGAATTAAAATTTTAAAAAAATCTGTTTTAGTGGGATCAGAGCTCCCAGCCCTGCCACCCCCTGCCCGCACACACTCAGAGGACACCAGGTTGGCGGCTGCTCTGCCCAGAGGTGACAGGAGCCCGAAGCCAAAGCTCTGCTTCTGCCGGTCACAGCCACACGGGTATTTTCAGCAAAACCGTCTTTTTTTCGGGGGAGGGTGGCAGCAGGAAAAGCACGAATGGTACAGGAGACAGTACAGGATTCACAGCCAACTGAAGTGCACAACGGCGGCGTGCTCCCGTGGAGGGCACGGCCAGAGGGACCCGTCCCCACCGCCTATTTACCCACCCAGAATAGACATGCCACCAGAACAAGCACCCATTCAGCCCCGGGCTCTGGCTTTTCTCACCGCTGATTTTTCCAAGCCTCAGTGGCAAAGAAAAGCTGCCTCCCCAGAAACACAGCCTGGTTCCCCTGCATCCTGCCCCCTCTCCCCAACAGCACCTGCCTTTGCAGAGGAAGATTTCTCCCCTAAACAGAAAAATTTGCTTTTGAATTATTTGGGCGCTGGCACTGGGTGAGCACAGGGGATGCCAAGCAGGTCTTCCTCCTCCAGCCCCCATCCGTGCATCCTCCCTCCCCGCAGCTGCTTTCTCCAGCAAACTCCCCATTTTTGGGAGCCACGTGCTGCCCTGCTGGCACGCTCCCACCTGTCCCTCCAGGAGGGGCTTCCCGGGGGCCACCCGAGTCACAGCCAACGGCCACAGCGACGGGTACACGGGTCTTCACACAGGCTGCACACACAGGTAGAAAATTTGCCTCGAACAGCCTGGATTTGCACGCACAGAGTTTAACATAGACTCAGCACCCTCCACCGGGCTTCCGCACCCACCAAGGGCTGCAAACTCCCTGAGGCTTCCTCCCCTTCTGCTTTAACCTCTCAGGTACAACACTCCTCCCTTCACAACAGCCATTTCACCTAAAAAGATGCAACTTTGCTGGAAAATCATGCCCAGGACCAGCCACATGTCACAATTTGTGGCTAGAAGCTGCATCCCTTGCAAAGCTCTGCAAAGAGGGGACATGAGAGCTCCGGAGCTTCGCACGCCATTCCTTCCCTCAGTGCCACCCATCCAACGAAATACAGCTCGAGGGAGTTTTGGTGACCCAAGACAACGGAGCTTTTGCATATTTGACAGTGCAAGATAACGCCCAAACACAAGTGTTTTCCCACACACCTGATCCTACAAGGTAATTTGGATCCAGCAGATAGGAGCAATGGGAAGAGGAAGAAAGCCAAAATCCTTCCTAAGCTTCGCATAATCCCCAGAAGGTGTTTATCTCCCAAGCTATGTTTAGCACGGAGCGGAGGCAAAGCTCTCGCCCAGCACCATTCCTATCACGCGTGTCACGGCCAGCCACGCGCATCCCCAAAAACTCCCGAGGCAGCAGACAACCCCGTGACTAAGCCAAAACGACAGCACGCAAGTTTTGGTACGCATCTATCATGGAAATAGCCAACGCGACAGTTTCAACCCATCGCCCTCCATTGACTACTGCGATCAACTCAAGTCCAAGAAGGGAAAGCAACCAGCAAACCTGAGGCCGCTTGCTGAATATCCCTAAGGAAAATGAGGGAAATTCAGCTTAAACTCAGGCTGCCCGAAAGGAGAGGCAGGAGGAGCTGCCGCGAGTGCTGCCAGAACCGTCTGCAGGCCCAGCAGCAGATGCACACGCTCAGACCTACAAGCATCCCTACGCGGCAGCCGGCAAACCCGCTCGGAGGGCCAGCACCGCCGAGGAAAATGCAAAACCCACCACGGACATGTAGCGGAGTGAGAGGAGAGAGTTTTGAAGAGGCAGATGCATTATAAATGCTCAGGATCGATCCCTGTGCTGGATGCTGCCCTGATGGAGGCAAAGGAGCTCGGGTCAGATGAGGACCCGGAGCTGGTGGTGCCAGCAGAGACCAGGCGCGCTCGGCACACGTGCAGCACCGCAGCAGAGGACATCAGGAGTAACTGTATGAATGAATGGGTTCGGCACAACCACCAGCCTGTGCAACCAGAAACCTGCAGACACAGATGGGTTCCAAACCTCCTCCACGGCCGCGCGAGCCGGCACCACGCTCCCAGGTGCTCCCGCAGGCATCACCGATTGCCGTCAGCCAGACCGCTTCCCCCAAAATCCTCCTGGGTCCCGCTTGGCCCTTGTCCCCCGAGAGGTCCCTGGGTCAGGCTCACCTCTTCCCTCCATCCACACATCCACATACGGCACCTGCAAAGCCGAGCGAGAGGTCTGGGCTCCGGTGTCCCAGCAAGAGCCTTTTTAAGAAGCCCGGCTGATCCCTTTCGACACGGGACGGCAGCTGGAGGCATGTGCTGCTACCTGTGAGTCAGCAGCTCCGCTCAGCAGCACCGTAAATCGCCGCTGATTCACCCCCTGCTTACACAGCAAACAGGAAACTCAGGTCCACATTCCCTCCAGTTAAGACACGGATCATTTAAAAAGGGGAGGAAAAAAAAAAAAAAAAAAAAAAAGTCACGCCGAGGTGCGTTCATCTGCTCACATGGTTCCTGACTTCGAGTTTCCAGTGCATCACTCCCGAATGTGGAAAACCCCTCAAATTTTATTCCGGTGATAAGAGAGGCCGCAGCCGCACTCCGTGTGCTCCCTCCTCCGTCCGGTCCGCGCTCACGGTGCTGATGCAACCGGCTCCCGGAGCACCCAGAGGCCAGCGAAGCCGTTCCCCCGTCTTCCCGGCACGCTGGCGGTGCCACCCGGGGCCGATGCCCGCCGGCCGGTGCTCACCTGGGGACCGCGACCAGGCCACCTTAGCCACAGCGATGCTCTATAAATAACACCTGTGACGCACGGCCACGTTTGCCGGCCACGTACGGCGGAGACAGCGGGAAACCCCATCACGGGCTCGATGATCTTGAGGGTCCCTTCCAACCAAGCCGACTCTGCGGTTCTGCAGCGCTGGGTCACCAAAACCAGCCGCCACACGTGAGGGCGAGGACTCTGTCCCCTCGTCACGGGCTCTGCTCATCCTCGGTACGAGCCGCTCCACGACGTTTGCTGAGCCCCCACGGCCGGTTTCTTCGAGTGGCGCGTTAAACTTGCATTTTTTTAGGCATTATTTTACCCAAACAGGCCCCTCGCCCCCTCCCTCCCCCGCAGGCTCAGCGCCCCGTCGCTCCCTCTCCCCCCCGCGCCGCCGCGCACACGCCCCGGGCTCTGCAGCTCCCTGGCCCGGCTGCGGGCGCGGAGCAGCGCGGCCCTCGGCCGGCACCGGGCAGCGGAGGCCCCGGCCGGCAGCGCGGAGCCCACGCCCGGCGGGTTGGGCAACAGCCCCGCCGTCCCCGCGGGTTACGCCAGACCCGAGGAGGCGGCTCAGCCCGGCCGCAGCGCCGCTCCCCACGGAACAGCCGTCCCGCAGCCCCACCGAGCGCCCCCCGGTCCTACCTCTGGGCAGGGACATGGCGGCGGCCCCGCGGCGCCCGGGCTGAGCGCGGCGCCCGGCGGAGTCCGGCCCAGCGCGGCGGCCGCCGGGGAACAGGCGACGGACGGCAAGCTCCGCCCCCCGCGCGGCGGGATTGGTCAGCGGCGGGAGGGAGGCGTGGTTACTGCCTCCGCGGGAAGAGCTTCGCGGTTCTCGGGCGCAGCTGGGAGGGTGAAGTGAGTCGGGCGGGCGGGTAGAGCGGCGCTGCCCCGCGGGTGTCCCCGCTGTCCCCGCCACCGGCGTGACACCCGCTTGGGGGCGGTGCCCGGGTGGCAGCACGGCCCAGGGGGTCTCTGTCCTGCCTCACGCCTCCCCTAGTACAGAGACACGGAGCGTGGGGGCGAGGGTGGTGCTGGGCTGGGAGGCTGGTGCTGAGACCGGCCAAGCTCATCACATCATGGTGCAAAAAACCACCTGGACAGGAGGAAGAAATTTTTTACACCACTGGCCCAGGTTGGCCAGAGAGGTGGTGGATGAACCATCCCTGGAGACATCCCAGGCCAGGCTGGACGGGGCTCTGGGCAACCTGAGCTGGTGCAGAAGTCCCTGCTCATGGCAGGGGGGGCACTGCGGGAGCTTTGAAGGTCCCTTCAACCCAAACTATTCCATGATCTTCCACGGGTCCCACCAGTGAGTCTGGCTGAAAAAACAATGGGGATTTATCCCTCTCCGAGTCACTGAGGAATCGATCCCTCCCAGCCCAGCAATGTGCCATGGCACATCCCGGGGCAAGGATGCTTCCCCAAAACCCCGAGCTGGGCTGCAGAATGTAGCGATCAAACCAGACATGAGCGATGCAGTTGTACGAGCTAAAGGGAGATCACAAATGCCATTTTCTGGCCGAAATTCCTAGCATGACCCATACAAATACAAGGAAGGGGTTGGAGGGCTGGCAGCTGCCAACAGCCCAGGTGAAATCACAGCTGCTCTGTCCCAGCCTGTTCCCAGCTTTGTGTTTTGCAGTGTTTGGGATCAGTTTGAGGGCTGGAAAACCTGCCCCAAAACCAACCAGCTCAAGGGAATCACTGCAGGCTGGGGTCTCAAACAGACCTGGCATGCAGCAGCCGTGGCATAGTATCCAGCAGCTGCAAATTGAAGCTAGAAAAGTTCAAGTGGGAAATAAATTACAGGTTTTTAATAGGGGGAGCAATTACCTTCCTGAGAGATGTAGCAGACTCACCACCTTTCAAGTCTTTCAACACAGGCGAGGATTCTTTCTAAAAAAAATGCGCTCCAGCTGAACCGCGGGGTCATCAGCTCTGATGCAAGAGCTGCAGATGTCACAGCCTGGGCTGGGTGAGCAGGAGGTGGGAGCAGACTGGACCTTTCTGGCCTTTAGCCGTACGAATTCTGACAACATATTATCTTAAAACTGTGGTTATATGCAGTATTTGTTCCCTCATTGTTTTTTACCTTTTTTTAATTTTTTTTTTTTTTTAGTATGGGAGGCAGATGGAGGCAAAATTGCTGTGAGCTACCTGTTTAACTTCTGGGGAAGGAATACAAGTTTTTATAAAAATGACAAAATCAGTCATTTTTAGTTCACATATTTTATAGCCTAGTACATTTTCAAAGAAGAATTTTTAAGGTGTTTAGTTTCCATACACACTTAGAATCATAATCTTAAAACAAACAAACCTAAAAGGTCTTTCCAGGACTACTTTAGTATCTTAGCAGACATTAAAGGAGAATAACAGCTCAAACTGACAGCAAATTTAATTGTTCTGGGAAACTTTCCATTTTGGCAATGCTAGCTTTACTGTTGGACTTGACGATTTCTAAAGGTCTTTTCCAACCTAAACGATTCTATGACTTCTATGAATCTCTGAATCAACAAAAGGGTTTGAACTGCAGCCCGGCTGAGTCGAACGGGTTTGGGCTGGGCCAGCGTTGGGGTGCGAGATTCGGGGGGTGCTGCTGCAGGGCAGAGCATCATTAGCACCTTTGCAAACGTGCAGCTGGTTGTGGAGCTGCGAGGACTGGTGGGACCGGCTTTGACACCCGACCCCAGAGCTGGTGGCACCTGGGGTGTCACTGCAAGCGCAGGGCACAACCCTGCTGTCCCCGAGCATGTTGCATGCGACGCCGTTCCTCCTCCTGCATCCCCAGGCAGGGCTGCAGATCACTGCTGGCTCCAGCTGCAATTACAGGGTGGATGAAACAGCCGCTGGGTTTTTATTCACCTGCCTTGAACTGCCAGGCACTGCACTGGTGGGGGCTTGTTGCCTGCTCTGAAGCCTCCTGGCGTTTGAATGCTGCGGAAGCACAAATGGAAAGGTAGGTACATAAGAGGGTGGGAAGCTGTGGGGCTGGGGAGGGAGCCCACAGACGCCCACGGGCTGCAAGGAAGGCACCAGAGGCACCATACGGTCACCTCCTTGTTGGTGGCAGGGCATGGAGACCTCTTGGGAGCACCTCTCTTTTTCTTCTCCAACCTCTCAGCGCCTGCCAGCATGGCTCCTTCCTCCCGCACCTCCTCATCGGCCTGAGCTGCTGCCATCGCACCCAGCAGACGCCTTGCTGGAGAAGTGTATCTGGAAGATCAGAGGCAGCTGTAATTGCTGGCCCGAGGCAGAGAGAATCATCACAGGCAAAGGCAGAGTGAAGCGTCCCGATGGAGCCCAAGTGCTCCCAGAAATTTTGGCAAGGGTGCTGGATTTTTGGCACCCCTGGAAGGCCGGTCCACATTTCCAGGGTGCTGTAGATAAACCCATGGGTTTGCAGGGTCTGGAAGGAAAGTCTGATGGAGGAGGAGATCGGGAGGTGCAGGTGCATCCCAGCCCACCTGACACGTCGGCACTGGCCCCTCGCTGCAGGGCTGTGCCATGCCCGGGTTGGAAACCCACCCACAGCAGGACAGGGCATCCCCGATGCCTCCAGTACAGTGATCGGGGTGGGGGGAAGCACCAAGAAAGCCAACGGGGAGCCCCGCTTTGTCTGCGCAAAACCCATTTCTCCTTTCCCTTCTCTCCTCAGGATTCCCAGCAAAGCGACTGGCTTTCCCCCAAGCATCACTGGGCGCTGGAGGGCACCTGCTCGACCTCGCAGCTCCAAGGGGGTGCAGGATTCAGCTCATCTCCATCTGCCTCAGGCTCCCTCCTGCCCTCAGGCTTGTGCCACTTGTCTCCCTCCTGCCTGCAAAATCCCAGCTGTACTTGGCTGTTTGCATCATTTTTGCCTTCCCCTGCATTCCCTTGCTCTGGGAGTTTTTCTGCCTTTATTTTCCTGCACCACCATATGGTGTGCAAGCACAAGCGGAGTGAAGGCTGCCAGGGAGAGGGTGAGGAGAAGGACAACATCTCACCACCGACATTTTTTAGCCTTTCATGGAGAAGGAAAAGGGTAACGAAGCTCTCTTCCTAGCAGACACCCGCGTCTGCAGGCTGGTGGGTGCTGCAGCTGCTCATCCCCAATGGGAACAAGAGACCGTGACCCCGAGGGGCACAACACCAGCACCGGTACTGGCCGATGGAGCAGCACAAACACAACAAACCGAGTGGCCTGATGAATTAATCAGCTGATGGACTCTTCACTTGGGGAGCAGGAACCAAAGGAATGAGTAAACAAAGGCCAAGCTACATGAGACGGTATTTAGGTGCAGAGTAGCTGCTGGTGAGCTATTAGGAGTTCCAGATTAATTCTAGGTGTTGCTGCTTTTCCTGTTGCACAGGCAGCCACCAGCCTGCCTTGGTGTGCAGCCGGCTTGCAGACGCCTTGGACAGGCTCAGCTCCTGCCTCTGAGAGCTTTCAGTTCAAATATATCAAGGTGTTGCTGGTACCGCTCCACAGACATGGAGACACCCCCCCCTCCAATTTCCTCCCTCAGCTTTGCACATGGTGCATGCACCAAGTTTATTGAGTTTATTGATGTACACGATGTGGCATGTGGAAGCTCAGGTTCCTTTTGGCTTTGAGGGTGCACTTAGCGCAACCATCCCACAAACACCGATTATGGCACTTGTGTGCCCCCCCAGGCATCTGTGGTGTCCCATGACAGCCGGCGCACAAGGTTTTCTTTGCTTTTGGAACCTCTGGGACGAGCACCTTGAAGCCGGCTGTTTGTGCAGCAGCGTGGCCACTCTGACCAGCCTCCTGGTGCTTTCTGGGGTTTTCTGTGCTGCAGGGTGATAGGATGTGACACGGCCTTCTAGCGGGGCACCGCCAGAGCCCCTGCCCTGGGAAAAGGCCTGTCCCTGGGGGGACAGAGCATTGCATGGGGCCATGACCTGGGGCTCCCACTGCACCCCGCAGTATCAGCGCAGGGCACTGGCACTGCACCGGTCCTGTCTGCTGGGTCAGCACCAGTACAGCAGGGCGGTAACAGTGCAGCACGAGTACAGGACCAGTGCAGCAACAGTGCAGCCCCAGTACACCAGTGCAGGGCCAGTACATCAGTGCAGAGAACCCAGCACTGGGCAGGGTACCCAGTACAATAACTACTGTAGAGCAGATGGCACAGCAGGGCAGCACCAGTGCCGCCGTGCTGGGCTCCAGTGCGGTACCAGTGAGCCAGTACAGAGTACCCAGTACAGGACCAGTACACTGGGGCAAGACCAGTGCACTAGTCCAGCAACAACACAGCACCAGTACACCAGTGTAGGACCAGTACGCCGGTGCAGAGAACCCAGCACATGGGCAGGGTTCCCAGTACGGTAACTCCTGTAGAGCAGATAGCACAGTGCAGCACTGTCACCATGCTGGTGCCTAGCGTAGTGCCAGTAAACCAGTACAGAGTACCCAGTACAGGACCGGTACACGAGCAGTAAACCAGTGCAGGACCAATACAAGACCATTAAACCAGTGCACCACCAATACAGATCAGTAGAGCCCGCGCCCGACACTCGCCGGTGCGCTCCGGTGCTACCCGGTGTTCCCGGTGGGGCGCGGCCCCTTTAAGAGCCGGGCGGCCGTACCAAAACAAAACGGCGGCGCGGCCATTGGCTGGTGCGCGGGCACGTGGCGCACAGCTGGTTTCCTGCGGCCGCGCGCCGGTGCAGCCCCCGCGGCTCCCGCCGCCCCGGCCCCGCCGCCCCCGCCGCTCCCCCGGCGCCGCCCTCGGGATTCCGGGGCGGGACGCGTCGCTGCTGCGGGGGCTCCGCGTCGCTGTACGGCCCGGCCGAGTCCGGCCCGGCCATGGCGCACTCGGCTCCGCTCGGCCTCCTGGAACAGGGCTGCCCCATCCAGGTGGAGCACGATCGGAAGCGGCGGCAGTTCACCGTGCGGCTGAACGGTAAGAGACGGGGGGGGCCGGGGGTCGCCGGTACCTTTCCTGCTCCCCTCTGCCCTCGGTTCTGCCTCCTTGGGACCCCCAGTACCTACAGTCCCCCGTTTCCCCTTCCCAGCCCGTGTGTCCTGTCCCCCGCCACCCTGTGTGTCCCCCCTCTGCTTTGTCCCCCCAATACTCTTCTGACCCCCCCCGTACCTTCCCCAGCGCCCCTAGTTCCTGCTGATGCCCAACATCCTTCCTGCCCCCCCTAAAACCTCCTCCCAGGAGATCTGGGGAGGGTCTTTTGGTTCCCTTGGTTATGGGGTGTGGAGCCCCATGGTGACCCGGCAGGTTTTGGGGGGTCTGCCTCGGTCCCCCCGGGAGCAGGTGCCTTTGGGTGACGTGACGGTGCCAGCTCAGCATTGGGGACGTGGATCAGTGTTTGAACTGTTCTGTGGCTCTTTGGGTTTGGGGTTCCTGCAGGGAAGCCCCTCGGGGGTGCAAGGGGCCAGCGGGGGCCCCGGTGCTGTGTGTGCTGAGCACCCGGGTTGGTAGGACCCACAGCACGGAGCCAAACTACCATCAGCATCTGTGGGACCCGGCCCCTCCAACAGCTCTGTCATGGATCGGGTGGAGTGGACAAAAGAAGTAGGTGCCACTAAAATTTGTCTACGGCACACCAGTTCTTTTCCAGCCATCCTCGTAATGGTTAATCCCAAATATTCCACAATCCCAAAGCCTCTTCCCTGTTCGTTTGTCAAGCTGAGAACCACTCTGGGGAAAACAGGCCGCCTTGCCATCCTACAGAAATTGCAGGGTAGTTGCCTTTTAAAAATAAAAAAAATAAAATGGCTAGTTAAAAAATTACACAGACCGTAGGAGGCATTCTCAATAAAACAACAGGAATGGTCTGGATTTTATTTTAGACTCTTCTCCCCCTGCTCTCTTTTTTTTTTTTTTTTTTTTTAATTCCAACCACTAATTACAAAGTGCAGGCTGCAGGCTCGGCAGTGGTGGAGCAAGGAAGGAGGAGATGTGCGCGCTGGGTGCGGAGAAAACTATTTCACCAACCGCTTATTTCAAACAGGGAGAGATCAAAGGAGGTCCCAGGTGACGGGTCGCCGCTGCCATCGCGAGAGCTGTAACAGCGTTGTCGCTGTCGACGAAGTTTGTACGTGCACAAAATAGAGGGGAGAGCTAAGGACCAACAGTTATTAGGGAAATGTAATCTTTTTATCGTGGTTTGCTGAATAAAACCTCTGCCAGCCACGCTGTGGGCCGAGTAGCATTCGGTGGCTGAGGGGCACGAATCGGGTCGGCAGAGGATGAACTTAGTGAGAGAATCGACTGTAGAACCCACGGTGGGAGTTGGGCGTGAATCAGCACAAAACCTCCTGGTTCGGGAGGGGACCACCACGGTCTTCCCCAGGGTTCTAGGTGGATCCCAGCGATCGAGGTGTTGTTTTTTTCTGGGAGTTCAGGGAAACAGAACTTTTTTTTTGTGAGTTCAGCACTGGCCACGTAAGGAAGCTGAGTCCTGCTGCTGGGCTGACTAACATCCCTGCGGGGCGGGTGATCCGTCTCTCCTTCTTCTTGTTAGGCATTTGCTGATAACAGCCCAGCCCTGGACGGTGCTCAGGAGATAACCAGTCTGTGGGAATGCGTGGCGGGGTGTTTATTTCCTGGGCTGCTCCCTTCACCGCTCCTGGCACGATGAGCATCAGTGGCGCTGAATGCACTGGCAGGTTTTCTCTGCCGCACGCAGGGGAAAGACAAGAAATGGGTCAGGCACAGATTTTATTGTCAATGTGTCCTGCATGTCTCTCTCAGAGCACTTTTGGTCCCATGTTACTGCACTAGAGATGAACAGCAGCTCATGGGGCGAACCTGCAGCTTGCTGGTGGGCACCGGGGTCACCTTGTCTCCAATGTCAGGGTCCTAATTTCAGCTGACTGTTGAGTGTGGGTAGTGTTCTGGGAAAAAACAGCTGCGTTGGGCTTGTGGACCAAGGAGCCAGGCTTTGCTGGTCTCTGGGCTGATGGTTTTGCCATTTATGGTAACATCAGGTTGGGTTGAAAACTTTCCATGGTGATATTTTTATGGAAATCCCTGTAGCAAGAGGCCCAAGACACTGTGAAAGCTGTGAGCTTGTTGTGAAGGTGTTTGTTTTCAGCACCATCCCATGTTTGCCTCTGTGTCCCCATAGAACTTCATATCAGGACTCCCTCCTTGTACCCAAGAACGATGAATTGCGTTTGGTGTTTTCTGGATTGCCCCATCTTTCCCTTCTTTTCTCATTGCTCCCCTCTCACCCCTGATTGCTGCACGTGGCTCCTAAAACTGTGATAGAAACAGCTGCTTCGCTTTAACACATACCCTTTTTCCTTGCATCCCAGATCCAGAAGCATTGAGAAGCTGAAAGTAAAGCTGATTATAACCAGACCTCGCCGAGCTTTGTTATCCCTCAGAGAAGAGGGTAGAAAGAAGCCCAACTGGATTTGTGATGGGTTAATATGAGCCCCGCGGCTCAGGGGCTGCCTCCAAAGGCCGGCGACTGAGTGTAGAAATTGTCCCGCAGGCAGCCAGACCTCACCAGACCCCTGCCCTGCTCCTGTCCAGGCACACAGCCGTGTATTTGTGGGCTGTGGTCGGGACAGGGGGACAGGTCCTGCTGTGCTGCTGGTGCTGCAGGATCACCTCACCGGGCAGGTACCGTGGATGCCCCGGGAGAGGAGACCAGCGAAGGATGGGCTGGAGCAGGGTGCCTGTGTCCTCCTGGATGCCTGCCGTGTCCCTGCCTCAGCTCAGGGCTGGGGACAGGCTCGGGGCTTGTCCCCAAGGCTCACGAGCTGCCTGGCTTGGGGACTCATGTCTAGCGGTGCAGCTAAGCCCAAACCACCCACCCTGCTGGGGTGGGAGCTCTGTGCCACTGTTCCCAGTAAAAACCCTCTGTGGAGAGCAAGTTTAGACCTGGTCCAGCGCCCACCTCCCAGAAAAGCTTCCCCTTCTCCATGCACCCTGCGGTTTGTGGGAGGGAGGGCTGGGGACCAGCTGCGCTGCCATTGCTGCTGTTTTCATTGCACGGCCTCCTCTTGCTCCTCTTTCTCCCTGGGCTGATTTGCATCGACTCAGACTCTCTCGCTCGAGGTGGCTTCAACGCCGAGGCACTGCGCTGGGGAGTGTCTGCGAGTTGAACATCACGATCAGGCTCACGGGGCCTGTTTTGCCAAGATCGGTCTGTGCGGGCTGATAAAATCCCTGTCCTGAAGTCTAAGGAGACAAGACGGATGGGAGGGCAGCTCGTGGCATCCCTCTTATGCCATGTTCTGGTGTCATTTCTGCTCATGTTCCCTCTCTTTGGGGGCAAATGGCAGCAAGCTGGGGCTGGGCTGTCCCTGCATGGGGTCAACGCTGCTTCCAGCTCCCCCAGCTTTGCAATGTTCCCTTTGCTGGGAGCAGCCCCCCGTGCTAAGGTACCACGTAGCAGAAATTTTGGCTTCTTACAGCATCATCTCGCAGTGAAGGGTTTCTGCTCCCTCGTCTTGCCTCCCTGGGGCCAGAGGGATCTTATGGTGAGAAGTGGAGGGTTGTGCCTGGAGCTGCTCACGGAGAGCCCAGGAACAGTCCTGGTTTGGGGGTACAACCCGCTTCACCCTCCTTTTCCCAGAGTTTCTGGGCCACGGTGAGGAGAGGATGTGCAGAGCAGCTGTTTTTGAAGGAAACAGGCTTGCCGCTGGCTGGTCCTTCCCCTCCCTTCAGGAGCTGCTGGCCACCCTGAGCCCCGCTCAGCAGAGGGATCTGGATCTCCAGGAGAGGCTGTTCCTGCAGGACCTGTGCCCTGAGCTGGTGTCACCGCAGGGCCAGGGCTGCCGCAAGGGCACAGCCTGGCAGCGGAGAATCCTGGCAGGATGCTGTTTCACAGAACTGAAATCCTTTGGGATCCTGGCTTGTTTCAGGGCTTTTTCCCACCTCCAGCACACTGAGCTCAGGTAAACACATAGTACATGTAGGTGAACCTTCACCCTCCGATAACCACTGGAGGGAATGGGAAGGTTTCCATTATTTTAATCAAGCTTGTCTCTTTGATTGGAAGCTGGCATTTCTGAAACTCGCTTTCATTTCTAGCAGGCTTTTGTATTTGAAATGTTTGCTTTTGCGTTGGAAACAGCAGCTCAGGTTCTGCGGATGAGGGATGCTTTTAGCTCTTCTCAGATTGACACGTGTGCTGAAACTTCTTTTTTTCCTGTAACTGAACTGCTGTGAGAAAGGTCAGGGTGTTGCAACAGGAAGCCTGTGTGTGTGTCTGCATGAAAATGTGTGGGCAGAACCCCCCTGCACGCCCGTCTGCGCTTTCCTGTGTGCATGTGGGACTCATCTCTCCCGGCATCTTCCCCAAAATGTGTCTGTCCAAATGCTGCAACACCAGGCCAAGAAGTCTTGTCCTGTTTTATATGCCACAGCAAAAACCTCAGTGCTGTAGAGAGAAAGGAATTGGCTGTTACCTGGATCGGCTTTGTCCTGTTCTTCCCCCTCCTTTTTTTTTTTTTTTTGCCTCACTCCCACATCAGCACATCCCACCTGTCCCAAGTGCTTTCCTACCCTAAAGGTGTGTTGGCACATCGGCCCTTGATCCAGAGCTGGGTAGAAAAGGTCCAGGGGCTTGGAAAAGCCAAGCAGATCTTGCTCGTTCCTCAGGGGGACCAACATGGGCATCAAATCCTGGGGTCAGTTTTGGGCCCCTCGCGACAAGAGAGACCTTGAGGTGCTGGAGCGAGTTGAGAGAAGGGAACGGAGCTGGTGAGGGGCTGGAGCACAAGTGTGATGGGGGCGGCTGAGGGAGCTGGGGGTTCGGCTGGAGAACAGGAGCTGAGGGGAGACCTTCTGATCTCTGACCTGCCTGAAAGGAGCTTGGAGCCAGGGGGGGTCAGGCTCTGCTCCCCAGGAACAAGCGCCAGGAGCAGAGGAAACCGCCTCAAGTTGCGCCAGGGGAGATTGAGGTTGGATCTTGGGAACAATTTCTTGCTGGGAAGGGCTGTGGGGCATTGGAACAGGCTGCCCAGGGCAGTGCTGGAGTCACCATCCCTGGAGGGGTTGAACGGACAGAGATGAGGTTCTCAGGGACATGGGTTAGTGCCAGGGTTGGGGTAACAGTTGGACTTGATGATCTTGAGGGTCTTTTCCAACCAAGGTGATTCTGTGATTCTAAATGTCACTGGAAGGAAAATCTCGGAGACTTTCCTACATGAGACCACCCAGCACCGCAGCTGTTCCCGCAGGCACCAGGAACTGTGCAGGGCTGGCACAGCCATCCCAAAGCTGCCTGTCCCCAGCTCCCTGGGGACATCCCAAGCCTCACCCCTCTCTTACATCCCTCAGGTTGCCACGACAAGGCGGTTCTGCTTTATGAGTATGTGGGGAAGCGAATCGTGGACTTGCAGCACACGGAAGTGCCGGACGCCTATCGAGGGAGAGGAATCGCCAAGCACCTCGCAAAGGTACAGCCCCAGCCACGCCTTCCCCTGTCACCATCCCGGCCGTGGCCAGAGACCCTGGCTGGTGCCAGGCCCCGTCACATCGGCATTGCATGCATGGGGATGCTGTGGCAGCATGGCCATGCTCTCCCTACTTCCTTCTCCCCCCACCTGCCTCATGCAGGTGGTACATGAGGACAAGGGGAGGTTTAGATTGGATATTGGCAACAATTTCTTCCTGGAAAGGGCTGTCGGGCATTGGAACAGGCTGCCCAGGGCGGTGGTGGAGTCACCATCCCTGGAGGGGTTGAACAGACGGAGATGAGGTTCTCAGGGACATGGGGCAGTGCCAGGGTTGGGTTAATGGTTGGACTCGATCTTATGGGTCTCTTCCAACCAAAATTATGATTCTGTGATAACCTGCTGCTTCCTCCAGCTGTGCGCTGGGTGCGGGAGTCCGGACCCCTGGGAGGTTTCAGAGGAGAGCATAGGCTGGGGGTGCTGGCTGTAACCCATCTTTCCTCTCTGGCTGGTTGCAGGCAGCCCTGGACTTCGTGGTGGAGGAGGACCTGAAAGCTCACCTGACGTGCTGGTACATTCAGAAATATGTCAAGGAGAACCCGCTCCCGCAGTACCTGGAACACTTGCAGCCTTAAGGCAGGACAGCTCTGACACCGGCATCTGTCCCTGACTGTTCAACGCGGCCTTCGCTTCTCTGTGGTCTCAGGAAACCCCCCATCCCACACTCACAATTCCAATTTTTTTTTCTTTAAGCACGTCCATGTGGTGCATGAGTGTGGGCACAACCTCCTCCTCTCTGCCCACGTGTGAGCTTGGCTGTGGCCCCTGGGCCAGGCTGGCTCCGGGCACACGCGGTGCCCCCGAGTGCTCTTCTCAAGCCAGGTTGTGGAAGAGGATGATTTTTCCACCAAACTCCATCACAAGACCAGGAGACTACTTGCTCTGTGCCTCATCCTCTCCCCTCTGCATCACCAGCTGTGAACTTGCCAGGGGATGTTGGTTAAGGGTGGTCAGGGGGTACCAGCTCCCCTTTCCTCCCGGCTGCTGGGTAAGATGCTGTGGATTAAGCCTCATGGGACAGAAGGAGGTGCTGGAGGAGCCCCAGCCCCGTGGTCTTGCCCAAGCCCATGTGGGGCACAGGTGAGAAGATGTGGGCCGTGGCAGTGCCTTGGGGGCTTTGCTGCACCAGCTGTGGAAACACTGGGACAGTGACACTTTAGTCTTGAGACAGGAGCCACGTGAGGAGCAGGATTCGGCCTTGAGGCTGTGGCAGAGCAGATGCAGCACAAATGTGCCGAGGAAGAAAGGTGGCAGAGTCACAAATGCTACTCCCTGGAGATGCCAGTTCCTGCTCAGCCTTCTGCACAGACCCCTGGCGTGGCATCCCCTCAGGGTTGTGGGCCCTTGTTCCTGCTTCTGCTCCCTGCTCTTGGAGTTGTCCACGCTGCTGTGGACAGAGCCTGCTCAGGAGAAGAGCACCAGGCCTGATGGCCAGTCTGGCCTAAGTGATGAGGGGACATCCCAATGCTTTTGCAGGCACCAGGGTGGTTTCCTGCAGCCGAAGAGGAAGGCTCCCCCCATCTCCCTCAACTCCAGCACTTCACCTGTCTGTGCCCCAGATCATAAGGCTTGAGCCTTCATCACATCCCAAGAGCAACGAGGATAAGGCCTCCTGGTCCTGGCCCATCTCCAGGGTTTGCTGTTGGAGCCGCCTGCCTCTGCCTGGATGCTGATGGCTTCTCTGTACGGCCTTTGGAAAGAAGCCCTGGCTGAGGCATCGCTTGTTGGCTTGCTGGCCTCCTCGCAGCTCCGAACCCCGGGCACTGGCAGCGTCGTGGGGTCCCCACCAGCAGCAGGGAGAGCACCCTCGCCTTGTGCTGTTACCTCTGCGGGTGATGACCCCGTAGCGCAGCTCAGTGTTGCCACAGTCAGATGTAGAGGTGATACCATGACAGCAGAGCGTTGCCTGGCTCCAGCTTGCTGCCTGTCCTGCCTTGCACAGGTTTACCAAGGCCTGAGCTAGACCCGAGAGCATCTTCTCCCCTGAGCTCTTGGGATTTTGCCATGTCCCAGGGCTGGGCTGCGGTGGGGGACATGGTTCTGCCCTGGGCAGCTGCTGGGGGCTGCAGCCAGGCAGAATGAGATAAAGAACCTTTCACCTGGAGGCTAAATCCAGACCTAGCTTATCTCTCAGCAGGGACTAAAGTTTACAATCTGTGCCACGGACCGAGTGAAGCCCCAGACAAGGGGCAGCTCAGGTCTCTTCCAGCGCCCTGTGCAAAGTCCATGGCAGCAAGGGCAAAAGCTCCTACAACTTTTTCTCCTGCTTGTGTTGTTTGGAGATGGAGACCCTGTGCCTGATCTCAGCCGTGGAGGCCCTGAGCTGTTCCTCCTGGCTTGAGGCAAAGCCTTGCTGCTTGCCTGTGTTTGCGGGCTGCCCACCACCAACGTAACGCAGCCCTCTGCCCGCAGCCTTGAATAAAACCTCCCAAACTCCATCCCTGTCCAGCTGCAGAGTGAGCTCTGGTTTGTGCTGCTCAGGAAAAGCATCAGCCCTGCTGCTGCCTCGTGTTTCTGCCCTTTTGCTCCCTAGCTCAGCCTGGCTGTGACCTTCAGGATGGTTTAGAGGGACTGGGAAAAGGTTGCAGGTAACAAACTATAGAAAAAAGGCTCAAGAAGAAATCTGGGTTTGTAAATGTTTGCTCTTTAGCAAAACAGACTTCATCTAGTTACAGGAGCAAGGCTGGCTCTGTTACAGCCAAGTGATGAGAGAACCATCCCTGCTCTTGATCCCAAAGTGAAGCTGAACCGTCTCCTCTCTTGCAAGCCAAGATATGCAAGCCTCTGCCCTGGTTTTGTGCTCATTTCCACTGCGTGGCAGTTCCCAGAAGTATCCCCATTGTGTCTGCTGCATGAGAGCGGCTCACCGAGAGCTGTGCTGTGGTCACTGCACGGGCAGGGTCCCAGCATCCAACGTCGGCCCTGGAGCCCTTCATGCTGCTCTGGCAAGACCCTCGTGCTTCCTGGTGCTGGATTCCAAGTGGCAATTGCTGCCTTAAATCAGGCACAGCACACTGTTTTGCTGCTGCTTCCCTTTGAGGTGCTACAATCCCTCCAGTGTCTGACTTGATGGAGACGTGTGCCAGCATCCGTGCCAACCGTTTCACTTCAGCCATCCCTCCCTCGCGGTCTCTGATGTCGGTGAATAGCAATACCCACAGGTCACCAGCAGTGCCACGGTGCTCCTGTGCATGGCAGGAGGTGGCTCGAGGTCCCTTGGCACTGGGCAGCCGTCCCTCCTGCCTCTCCACCAGCCGCCTTTGCCCAGCTCGTCTCTGCAGGAAGGAGCTTTGAGTCCTGCGCTGCCCCTTGGTGCTGACTTAAGCCTGGAGAAGTTGGGGATCCTGGACTCTCTCCAGCGATGGCAGCGTGGAAGTGGTTTGGTTGAATATTGAGGTTCCCCAAACCCATTTGAACTACAGACCTTGGTGGGTGGGGAAACACAGATTGCTGTCAAACCTGCTTCCACATCGCCTAACTTGAAACACCCCCTCCCTCGTCTGCTTTCCAGCATTGTTTTCCTCTGTCCGAAGTTTCTGTTCTGTTGAATTCGGTGGTTACGATGTGCCTTTCCTTCTCAGGACCTGTTACAAAAGACCTTTCTGCTTTTGTTTATGTCTAACATTTATCTTTACCCCTCCCTCTGTCATACTATAAAACATGAATATGTTGCATGGAATACAATACAATAAAAAGTGTGGTTTAACTGACCCGCAGCAGTTTGCTGTGCTGGGTGGGAGGCAGGAGGAGGTGCCTGCAGAACCAGGGGACTTTGGGCACCCCCAGCTCTGTCACCGCTGGGGTGGGTCACTTCAGCAGAGACTGTTTCACAGGTCCTGCCAAACAGCTCTTTTCTCAGTCCATGTCCAGGGTATGATTTTTGCTGTATATTAATTTTCTAGATAAATGCAAACAGTCTTTTTCTCATCCTGGAAAAAAACATACTCTAACAAATCTAACCCCAAAGCTCTTAGGCAGTGATGGCTGTGCATCTGTTGGTATCACAGAGGTGAGAGACAAGGCAGAAGTTGGCAGATCTGCACGAGTGCACTTGGCAGCTACTCTCCTACTGCCTAATGTTCCCCTACAAAAAAATTAGAAAATGCTGCTTCTCTCCCTCGTGAGGAAGAGGATCTTGTGCGAGAAGGACACCATCCAGGCAGTGAAGGTGATGGAGGGTCTGTGAGACCCTTGCTCGGTTCAGGAGAAAGGGACCCCGCTCCCAGTCCCGGTACTGGCCACAGCTCCCTGTGACCTGCAGGCAGCTTCTCTTGTCTTTTCGTCACCTACACTGGGTGCTGCCAGCTCCCTGCAGCACCCGTCTCTCATCAGGGAGCACCAGATCCCAATGCTCCTGCTGCAAACAAACAGGGAGGCAGGGGCTGAAGCTGGTGAATGTTATTTCAGGTCATAGGGCTGGCTGACGCCGTGATGACTGTGCAGAGCTTGGAGCGAGCAGGATCACAACCGGTTCCTCTCCTTTGCTGGCTGATCTATCCGTGCTCACGCTCACCAGTGCTACCTCGAGATTTCAGGCCGAACAGTCTTCAGGAGTTATCGTGCCAATACAGCTTCTCATGAGCTGGTGCTCAGCGCTCCTGTTCATCGGTGGACGTTTGCAAACATTAAGTCCTGACAACATCTAAATAGCCAGCCGGTGGAGTTGTTGCTGTCCAGGTCACTTGGAGAGACACAAGGTGCTTCGTTCCCGGTGCCAGCGCTCCTCAGCCCTGGGAGCACAGCCCAAGCGAGTTTACATCGCTTCCTAAAGCCAGGTATGAGCTACGCAGGCCGAGGCCAGAGTTTCCATAGCTGAAAATGCCAGGGCTGGGTGAAATGGTGGGGAGCAGGGGCACAGATTCTTTACAGTTACAACTTGATTCAACGTGACAAGTGGCCCCTGGGCTGCAATCTGAGCCGGCAGGAGCGTGGGTTTTGCTCCTCCCCAGAGACAGCGGCAGGTTTGGGTGGCAGCGCCAAGCCGGGCTGTTGCTGGTAACACACTCTGTTTACATTCCACGTTCCAGACAGGCCGATGCTCTGCCAGGCTGGGCACCCTTCCCAAATGCCTCTTTGTGCAAATGCACCATTTACCTCCAGTGAAACATCTGAGCCCCAAATTATGGCTGAGAAAGCAGAGGTGTGTGTGTGGGGGGTCATTGCAGTCTGGGAGCGCAGCCTCGCAATGTGGAGGCAGCCATGGGCTTGTTTTCTTTGGTTACGTTACGTCATTTGGAAATAACATGTCAAAAAGAGGCATTTTCTAGGAAGGGGAGATGCAAAGTCAGCCCTGCGCTCTTCTGAAACACCCGGTCGTGCTGGTTGTGTTCTCCGACGGGTCAGCGGGCAGCATAGCAGTGCCTCCAGGAACGGGGAGGCTGCGGAGCTGGGAGTTGCCGTTTGTTGAGGGAAAATGAATTCCTGAGAAAAAGGCTCATCTGCTGAGACACGTCAGAACTGGGAGCCAGAGCGGGCCCTGAAGAGGCACAAAGACCCCCAAGATGCAGCATCCAAACGCTGATACACGTGTCCATGGGTGACCCTGCTGAGGGCAGGGGGTCCTGGGACACCCCCCCGAAACCTTCAGCATCAACCGCTGCTGGATCCAGGGGAGCTGGGAAACCTCCATTTCATGTACTGTAAAGTGTTTGGCTATCAACTGTTGCTCCTCCCCAGAGAAGCAGCCGTGCTGGAGCCTCCCCCTTCCCTGCTCCTCTTTCAGAATTGCCTAAAGGCGCTAAACTGACCCCAACAAAACCCCACATCTTCCCAGGGAGGTGCTGCTCTCAGGCGGTTCTCCAGGCCTCCGCCTGCGAGCAGAAATCGTGTTTCCTTTTCAAGCAAGAAAACAGGCCAACGCTCCGGCTCTGGAGCCCTGAAGTCAAGAGCTGCCCCGGCTTGTCCCCGCTCCTGCCCACGGCCCCTTCCCCGCCCGGGCCGGGCCGGGCCCCACCGCCCGCGGCGGAGGCCGCACCGCCGGCCGCACCCCCCTCATGGCGGGGCCGCGGGGCAGGCCGGGACTCGCCGCGGGGCCCCTCCCATGGCCGGCTGGCTCCTCTCGGCGGCAGAGGCCGAGACAAGGGCCGTGGGGCTGCTCTGCCCGCCGCTGGTGCCGGGGGCACCACCCGAGCTCCCGCCACGGTCCCCGTCCGGCCCCACCACCCCCACGCCCGCCCAGGGGACTACGCGTCCCAGGAGCCCCCGCGGCCGGGCGGCGGCGCGGGGCACTGTGGGACTTGTAGTCCGTGCGTGGACGCGCCCCCGCCCGCTGCGCGGTCCCGGCAGCCCCCGCGAACTACATTTCCCGTCGGGCAGCGCGGCGGGCCTGGGGTCCGTTGGTGGAGACATTTGCGAGCCGAGTGTCTCCAAGATGGCGGCGTGGGGAAGGAGGCGCGCTGGCCCCGGCAGCACCAACAGCGGGGGCGGCCGGGAGAGGTGAGCTGTGGCTGGGCTGGAGGCTGCGGGGCTGCCGGGGCGCCTCGGGCGGGCAGGGAAGGGGGAGGAGATGGGCTGCAGCCGCCCGGGGCTCCCCGCGACCCCGCGGCAAGGGCGGGAGCCGCGCTGAGGGGAGCGTGGCCGGGCAGGGCGGGCGGCGGCCGCGCTGAGGGGCGGCCGGGCCGGAGGGGCTCGCCGGGTGTCCCGCTGCGGGCGGGCGCGGGGATGGGGCCGGAGCCGGGGCCGGGGAAGGTCAGCGCGGCCCCGCAGGGTGGCGGCGGCCGCAGCGCTTCCCGCCGCGGGGATGCGGCGCTCGGGGCCGAGGGGAGGAGGAGGGCCGGCCCCGGGGAGGCTCCTTCCACGGCTATTTTTAAAGGCGGTCAGGGCAGCGACGAGTCCTCCAGGGTGACCTCCCCTTCTGCGGGCGGTCCCGGAGCCGCCGCGCTCACCCCGGTCGGCGGAGCCGGGGCGGGCGGCTGTTGCGGCCCGGGAGCTCGGTAGCGCTCGGTGCCGCTCGGTAGCGCTCGGTAACGCTCCGTCTTTGCCTCTGCCAGGCCGGAGGAGCAGCCAGGACATGCTGGAACTGCCCGCCGAGTAGCTGTAGAAGTTCGCGAATCGTAACTTTTTTAAAAAAAGGAAA
Source organism: Caloenas nicobarica (assembly GCF_036013445.1). Taxonomy (NCBI): domain Eukaryota; kingdom Metazoa; phylum Chordata; class Aves; order Columbiformes; family Columbidae; genus Caloenas; species Caloenas nicobarica. Next base: position 3,374,482 of record NC_088258.1, on the reverse strand, counting down.
AAGAGACAGAGGAAAATCTTGTTGAGCTACTTTAAAAATCTGTATGCACAGTTCTTTACCTACTTTAAATGTGTAGTTAAATCCTGTATTTCCTTATGTCGGCATTTTCCCTGTTTTGCCCCAGGGCTGACTGATGCAACCAGCAGCTGCTGAAAGCTGCTGCGTTTTTGTTGTGAGGGTTTTTCTTTTGTCCTGCTGCCTTACTTAGAGATTCTAGTATCTCTCGTAATTTTTGCTGTGGCTTTTGCCACGTTTTGTTCCCTTGCTGTAATTCAGCGCCGTTCTTTTTGATGCTGTTGAATCTACGTAGCCAGGGAGAGCCACAAGCAGCCCTTAAAATTCTGGTGCTAATGTGAATTGCAGGAATGCTGTCTGTGGTCAGGGAATTTTAAAGTAATTGAACTGAAAGAGCCAATGGAATTACTGCATCAGTGTAGGTTCCATAAACAACTAAGAATACCACCCGGCTCGCTGGTAAAGCTGTCTGCACCCTGTGCTGGCGCCTGCTCCAGTGCTAACACACGAGGTGTGGAGTTCGGTGGAGTTTTCATGCAGTAGACCTGTCCTGCCAGCAGAAATGGAGGAAAAAAAAAATATGGAAAAGAGCACTTAATAACTTCAATGAAAATTGTTCTACCAGGATGAAAATCGATGCAGGTTTAAAACTGAGTTGTTACCCTCTAACTTAAACTGCGACCTGTACAATAATAGAATAGTAATTTGAGGTGACTTTTAAAGCAGTGATTACTCCTGATCTTATGATCAAAAATACTTATTCATAAACATGAGTTACTTCATGAACCTGCAGCATGTATTATTTTTCCCTTGGCAATGAAAACTATGTAGCGAAGTGTAAGAAATCACAGCAGTAGCAGAAGGACAGATACAACATTGACCAAAGTTTCACCATCCCTGTCAGAAGATGGTGGTTCTTTTTGGTGTCATCCCGTACGAATGTGACGGGAGATCATGGTTCTAATAGGTGTTGGGTGATGTCAGCCCGGTTCTTCTCCTTCCTTGCAACTGCAGAGCTGGAGATAGGTGTGACCAAGCCTCTGTCTCTCTGGATGGGTGGCTGATCCTAAATCACCCCCACCCGCCTCTTTGGCTGCTGGCGACTCTCGCTGTGTAACAGGCAGTTCTGAGAGACCTGATGTCATCAAATGGTGACATCTGCTTTTTAGACGGTGAATACGGTTTTCTTGTGCCGGGCAGGATTCTTGTCCAAAGATACATTCCTTTAAACCGAATATGCTAATCCAGCATTTTGCATAAATGAGCTCCTTCAAGGCATTTTTGGAGTTGTCAGCCAGTGAGTTTAAAAGGCATCTGTGTGTTGGGAGGTGGTGTGAGGAGATGCAGTACTGAATAAAATACTGTCTGCCATTAGACTAGACCAGCTTTCATTAAAAAAAAAAAAAATCCAGCAACTCTATCTGTGGAGACTGTATCCCTTTATAAATGACTTTATTGATACAAGGAAGTCCGTCATTGGTCAAAAAGTGCTTTCCTCAATAGGGCAAAATGTAAGGACATGAATTTCAAAGGATATTGGCTGCGAACTCCAGCTGGTGCTCTGGTGGTGAAATAATAAGGTTAAAGAAAACAACCCAAAACACTGAAGAGAACCAACTAAATATTTGGTTTTCTTCATTCTGGATAGACTCATTAATGGAGACTGTCTAAAGGGAATTGTTAATCTGTAGACCAAAACAACTTTTTTATACAGAACAGACACTGAATTGTACTTAGTGTTTTGTGTAAAATTCAGCACGATGACTGCCAGAGCACAGGACAAAATGCCATTTGTTCCCCCGGGAGATGTTCTAACAAACCCCAGAAAGAGCAGCTTTAATGTCATCACCACTGCTTGTCTTGGCTTCTCTGCGCCCTCACAGAGATATCTCCTTTTGCTACCTGTGCTGCTCAGATTTCTGGTACTCTGTTTGCTCACAGCAATGATTGACCTATTTCCATTAGCCTGGCTAATCATTAGTTGACTTAAAATTGACACCTCTTTTTGCTCTGGAGTTTGTTATGGTCTGGTGATGTTTTCCTTAGTGTTGCCTTCCCTTGCCGAACCTGCTTGAAGTTCTTACCTATGTTCTCCTGTTCTCTTTCCTATTTGTATTTAAGGTACATTTTTGGAATGAAAGTCTTGCTTTATTGCTACGCTTTTTCCATTCTTCCCCTGCGTGTGTTGACAACCTTTAAGAAGCTGTAGGCCTGACAGCTGTGGTGAATGGCCTGAGACTGGTAGATCATGTGGATGTTCAGCAGAGAAACAATTCTTCGGGTGTTTAAGCTCGGATGTGTTCGTACTTATCCTGGAGCTCTCCTGAGTAGGAAAATACACTGTTGAATGTAACATCAAGGCAGAGTATTTCCACTGAGAATTAATGCCAGACCACAGCTCATTCCTTAGTCTTTAAATTAAATTTCAAGAAGGATTTATGTGGGAGAAGAGATGTTTAGTGTTTTATTTGTTATGCCTTGACTTTATTGACTTATTCAAGCTTGGCTGAGTTGCTAATAACGACCCCGGGCACCGTGCTTTGGCCATCTGTAATGTCCTTTTTGTGCAGTTCACTTGCGCAGCCAGCGTGAAATCCCTCTGCATTGCTAAACCAGATTTAGCGCGTGTGTGCTGCTCTTGACGGGCATTAAGACACTACTGCAAGCCTCCCCTTTCTTATTTTTTTTAAACTACTGATCAGACTGGTCTTCATTTACACTTAATCTGAATGTGTTTGGTGCCCTGAGCAATACTGTTGTCCAGGAACATTCTTTTCTTAAAAAAAACCCAGCAAACTTGACCTACGTGTTATGGGAGGGGTTTTAAAGTAACTTTTTTTTGCACAGAACTGTACTTGTGCTTTGTGCAGATTGTTTCTAATTGTGATTCTGAACTTCTTGCAGAACTGAGGTAGTTAGACAACTTGAAATCCTCACCGAAAGTCTCTGTGGCAGCTGGAGGAACACCGTTAGGCTGGGGGCAGCACGCTGGGGAGGCTCAGACATTCTCCCCTGCAAGCAGACAGCGGTACAAGGATGCTGAGGTTTCTCCCGGGCGGTTGTCACCTGCCCTGTTTTCAGGCCTGTGTGTGTTTCTCTTTTTGCCAGTTAGCACCTGGCAAAACTGAAGCTTTTTTCGCATGGAGTGGCATTGTGCCTCCTCTTTGAAGTTATTTATTTCTTCCTCTGTAAAGAGTCTCCAATTGTAATTTATTTTTAACAGGCTGCTTGTTTCATGAGGCAGCTGTGAGGCTGCGTCTGAGCTGGAGGCAGACAAGTGGAGCTGCTTTGAGGCTGCAACTGGGAAACTGCTGGAGTTGCTGTTGAGGCACCCGCAGCACCCGCTCCCGCCGTGCTCCGATATTCCCATGTTAGGAAGATAATCCAAATGTAATTTGAAGCGTGCCCTATAGCTAAGACAGACACTTCTGCCCCTCCTGCTGGTGGTAGCTCTGGTAACAACTGATTCCTTATTTATAACTTCGGCAATACCAAAATTTTACGTCAATGATCTTTTAAGTGATTTTCATCTTGCTGTGCTGAATAGTTGCAAGTACTGGGACATTACCCATCTAGTTGGCACCAGGAATGAGAAATTTTAAACTTCTCAAGGATAGAATGCACGAATCTCCAATAGAATAAACTATTTGGATATAAGGTCCAGAACTATTCTTAACAAAACAGCTGTACAACTTTTTAACTTGGCGCTCTTTTTTGAGGTGGGGAGATGGGTTCTAGAAAACAATTTGATTGAATAATATTAAACAATTGATTTTAGGTTCTGGTCTGGCTAGTAAATGGTGTGCTGGGCTTCTGAACATGTGGCAGCATTTTATGACTTCTGGAACTAGATTCTCTCTGACACTGCTTATTTACTATTTTCTTTCAGTAAAATGGATTTTTTTTTTTTTAATGAAATCGCCACACGTCGTAACCGGTGGATGCCAGTGTGGAGTTGATTGCATAGCTCTGCGTTTTTGTTTGTCATCGCTGGGGAGTGGGGGACAAGCTCCAAGAGCTCTGTAGCCTCCAGTGTTTGAGCAAATCCAACTGCTGTGACTGGATTTGTTCATGTGCAGCTGCCGTGTTCAATTGACAGGCTGTGTCAGGAGAGATTGCCTCTGCGCACTGAGGTCCGTGGTCCTTCTCTGTGTGCCAGCGAGGTCTAAAACCTTCTCAAGCCCACGCATCTCATCTGTGTCTCTATATCATCTGAAAACCAAACCACTTTTCAGCTTTCCATCCTTCTGGGGCCAGCAGTTCTTGTGTGGAAATAAAACACGATAAACTCCACTTCCTCTGGTACAGAAATGGAGACTTTCTGCTTACGTTACTGATTCTTTACGTGTCCTGTTGTTTGAGCAGTTAGTTTTTCATTCTTTGTCCTTTGTTTTTGGATTGCCCATTTTACCATTTGCAGCTTGAGTGCTGTGATGGAGATTTATTCCAATATTAGAGGATCGATGTAGAGAAACAGCATAGTTAAGGGGCCAGAGCCTATCAGGGATGAAGCCTTTGTGCTGCTCATTTCCCAGTGATTTTTCTTCCACAGGGCATATTTTAAGATCTGCTTGTTTTGGCTTAGGATGATGGCACTTTTCTTGACTTTATTGTTACAAAGCCCCAGAGCCTGGTAAGCCAAAAGATTCCAGAAGAGACGGACAGTGCTGCCTCTGGCCAGAGCCTGATTCTTGCTCCCTTGGACAGGTGGCTGTTGCTTGTGCTGTAGTTCTGCTTGTGCGCATGTGAAAGGCAAGAAGGGATATTCCGAGGGAAGAGCAGCAAGATGTGAGCGAGGAGAAATGAGGCTGGTAGTGCCACCTATCCTGATGCTGAGCCTGGAGAAATTCTGCATAATGTATTATTTAACTTAACTCCTGGAGTTAGAAGCTCAGTTCCCCATGGCTTCTCTACAGACAGAGAAGAAATGGCTTTGCTTCACTTGTTGACAGGGAGATCCCAGGGTGATGAGGCTATTGCGCTCTTCTGAACCCTCTGCAGAGTTCTTAGTTGAATTTGGATTCTGCTTCTCTGTTTTTTCAGACCCACGCTGCATGTTCCTAGCAGTTACAAAATGCTGAATGTGCTCCTTGGTAGGAAATACTAATTTTATCTGGAGGGTTGTGTTAGGTCTGGGTCAACTTCCAGCTTGCAAATGCCTTTCAGCAATAGCTTTTGCCTGAAGTCATTATGCCTTAGTCAGTGGTTTCATGTAGTCTGTTGGTGTTGGTTTACAGAGTTACCTTAAGTCTCAGGGTGTTATCTGTAATGAAATTGGAATTTTTGATTTGGAAGAAGCTGCACTTGGTACAGTCGTGATCAAGAAAAAAAATCCTTGGCAGAAACTATTACCAGCGGTGTCCTTAACATAGTGCAACACCTGGTTACCTGGTTCTTTGTTAAGAACTCTTTAATGTTAGCTGATGCACTTAGTTATATTAGAGATGTAGTACTCAGTTAAATTCTTATATAGGTGCTGTCTTTCAAAATTTTTCTTTAAATACTTGTGAATTCACCATAGAATGTCAGAGCCCACCACATCCTGTGCTGAGGAGTTAATTTTCCAAACAATGTCTGACAAGGTAATGGCCTTAAAGAAGCCCCTGGCAAACAGAGCATTCACGTGGATTTTTATTTTTCTTTCTACCTATGAACAGGCCAAGGGGGAAATGCACTGTGGAGAACTCAATAACTAGCTTGCAAGTTGAGTTTTCCTTGTAGTTTATATAAATTCCAGCCAGACTTCTAATGAAACTGCTTATTACTCTGCTTTGAGAGAGGCTGGTGCATCTTGGGTCCTGCGGTTTGATGTGTTTGCTGCTGTTCACAAAAGCAGCTACTTCTGGCAACAGCTTGAAATGTAACAATATTCTTGATTACAGATGGTCACTGCGCGATACCCTTTGCAGCACGGATGGAGCTGCACATGAAGGGTAATGTCTGGTACTGCAGCAGCTTGCGAATGTGTATTTTTCTCTCCCTTGTTTTCCAGTGCATGCACATAAGTACCATTATACTAATGGAGCAAAAAGTGCTATTTTCATTCTCCATTTCAGCCGTGTCTCGTCTTCCAATATCAGGAGGATCTAAATGCTGCTGGGATGAGGTCGTTTTGTCTACTGTGCTTGGGTCAAATGTGTGTGCAAATTGTTCTCCTTCTGCTAAAGGAATCTGCTAGATATTTTTATCCTTCAGAGGCCACGTGCTCTGTGTTGCCCTGGTTAAGCATGAGTATGTCAGAAATAGTTATTTCTTCTGCTCAGGAGGGAGGATTTTGCCTTCTTCTAATGGTTCAGTTTTTACCTTCAGTGTACGTAATTGGTCGTTATCGTATTTCGTAGCAGTCTTGTTACAATAATGTAGCTGCAGCTAAGGTGATGTGTGTGAAGCGGGTGGAGGGAAGGTGGAAATCAGTGTGGGTTTAGGTAGCAAAAAGCTGCTGCTCAAACAGGAGATGTACAAGTCTTGAGAATCCCCTGTCAGTAGCGAGCGTGCTCCCAGGTAGAGCGAGCAGCTCTTTAACAAGCTTGTCTGGGTTCAAAAAATGTTCCTTTATTGCCTTGCTGTGCCCTATTTCACCAGAGGGAGCGAATCGTTCTGTCTCAGTGCTCTGCTACCTTTTTTTACCTTTCCGCAGTGTTTCTTGGCCATCCTTGTTGGATTTACTATGGATTTACTAGGCTGGATATACTATGGAGGACTAAATAGCAAGCTGCATCCGTGGCAGAGAGTTATTGCCGGGAGAAACCAAACATCTTCATGTGAAGAGGCTTCCTCTCTCAAAAACCTTCCAGTGCAACTTGCCCTCTTGGTGGATGAGCTGGTCATCTTATTTTCTGTGAAAACTCCCTAAGTCTGTATGGTTCATTGCTGCGGTGTGGTCGCTAACGTGTGACATTTCCAGTATCTCTAGAGAAAGCCCTTAGGTATTGGTGTGAGGAACCAGTTCAGGATTGTTAACGAGATCCGATTTTCTCTAAATGTTCTAATTCCTTCAAGTTAGGAAAAGGTAAGGAAAAATCAGTTGCCTCTTTTTGGGATGACTTCATGTACCACAGGCATAATTAGCTGATGTGAAATGAATCTTGATTTGAAACAGCTGCTTGTTGGTGAGCAGAGGCAATGACTGACCTTGAGGGGCTGACCTAATTTTGGGAATTTTTCTCTCCTGTTCTCACAGCTGGGTGGCTGAAAAGTCTGTCTTTAAGCTCTGTAGTTTTAATTCCGTGTTTCCTGTGTGCAGGGTCACCTTGTCCTCCACGGACTGTTACATTGTGCACGAGATCTACAACGGAGAGAACGCTCAGGACCAGTTTGAGTATGAGCTGGAGCAGGCCCTGGAAGCACAGTACAAATACATCGTGATAGAGCCCACTCGCATCGGGGACGAGACAGCTCGCTGGATCACTGTCGGGAACTGCCTGCACAAGACGGCCGTGTTAGCGGGCACCACTTGTCTCTTCACCCCTCTGGCACTTCCAGTAGATTATTCTCACTACATCTCCCTGCCTGCTGGCGTGCTGAGCGTGGCGTGCTGCACCCTTTATGGTATCTCCTGGCAATTCGATCCCTGTTGCAAGTACCAAGTTGAGTACGATGCCTATAAACTTTCCCGGCTGCCCCTGCATACGCTCACCTCCTCCACTCCGGTGGTGCTGGTGAGGAAGGACGACCTGCACAGAAAGAGACTGCACAACACGATAGCACTCGCTGCCCTGGTGTACTGTGTAAAGAAGATCTACGAACTCTACGCCGTATGACTTGAGCAGGGAAGAGAGAAACCCACAAAGACAAGTGTATTAAGACTCCCGCAGTAACATTTTGTTTTTTCCTCTTTGAGAAGCAGTGGAGACTGGGAAGGATTTGGTTTAATAGAGCTGTTATTTTTAAAATAACACATCACTGGTGCACCAAGGTTTTTCAGTTCTTCGTTACACTTAAGATGTGGATGTGTGGTGACTTGAGAGCTGTACGTTAGGCCGTGGGAGTCCAATCCAGCAGCGGAATGTCGGTGAAAGAAAGCTAAAGAAAGAGGGGGTGTGAGAGCTGCTTTTTTTTTTTTTTTTTTTTGGGAAACATTTAAGTATGTTGTTTAATTGTATTACACAGAACCAGCCAGAAGTTATCATTGACCATTAAAGGATGAGAATTTCAAATGCTTTTGCTCTCTTGTTACTCTTATCATAGTTCCCTTGTATAATGAGCTTCCAGAGGCTGGAGGCTTTGCTATGAGAGGGCCAGTGATGGGGATTATTTGTGTATTCATGCATGCTCACACAGACCTGATATTCCTCTTGTCCATCGCGCATGGCAGCAGCATCCATGTTACTTAACCGCAGCCATCTGTTGCAGGAATAGCTGTAGAGCGCTGCTTTCCCTCATGCTTGACTAGTTGTGTTTCCTCAAAAAGGGCTTACTTGTTACCCCGGTGCTTATATCTTCTTGGTAATTGCTTAAATGTTGATTGGGGCTAAAGGGGTCCAAATCCTCTGCTCCCCTGCCTCCTCCAACCGTTACTTCTCTGCACAACGGAGATCACACGCTAAGTTTCCAGCTACAAACACATTCCGCTCAGTTCCTGTACAAGTTCTTCCTTAGGTGGATACATTTCCACTGAAATGAGGGGGAAATCAGCTTTGTTCCTGCTGCCCAATTCCGCTGCTCTTGCTGGGAACACGCGCGTCCGGAGCCGCCTGCTACTGATGTGAGGCATCCACGTGATTTTTATCTTCTAACTGTGTTATCTGGAATTTTAGAATTCAGTCTTGTGCGTTAATTCATCTTTTAGCTCAGAACTGTCAATCTTGTTCTTAGAATGGGAAGCATTTACTGTTTTGCAAGATCCGCCAGTTACTTTTTGAAAAGATAGGGGCTTGTTTTCTATAATCTCCGCCTACCAGCTGGAAAATAGGTGTGGTTTGCATTCTCAAGGCCAGCTTGGCACAGCCTCAAGTGTTATGATCTGCACGCAAGAGCAAAGCCCCGCAATAAAACCTGCCTGCACGCAGGCATAGCACTTAACTTTGGTGGTAGTTGCAGTCTCAGCCCCCACGGCTGAAGCACTGACCTTGGACCGGAGTCCCACGAGGTCAGAAACCCAATTCAGTAGTTCTATCTTTATCTTTCCAAACTGCCCCCCCTTGCCTCCAGCCTGCAGCAGGCGCTTCTGGCCGCGCTTCCAACTTGTGCTTTTCTGCTGATGCAGCTTTTGGACGGGCGCGGGGTGAATCCCAGTTCTGTGTCTGCTGGGCAAACGGGGTTTGCTGGGAGCTCTGTGCGAGTACTCGGACCAGGCAGCGGTGCCTGAGCAGGCACATGGGCTGGGGGACAATCCAGTGGCATCCAGACATTTCTAGGTGGCAACAGCCCTTTTGCTGGTACAGTGGCCAAGTTGTCTCCCTCCAAGGTTAAAAGAAGCTGGATTCAGCACGTCTCTATTTATAGCAACAATGTACAGTTGCCTTGGCAGAGGAGGGGAAGAAATGCAACTACTTCATCTTCATGTGGTTAGGCCAGGACTACTGGGCAGGCTGCCTTTCAATTCTGACGTTGTTTGTTCCTAAAGTCCCGTCTAGTGGATGAATTTTAAATTGGTGGCAGATCTGCCGTAGCTAATATGTGCTTTATTGCTGCAGAAGGCGGCAACAGCACAAATATCCTTGTGCTAGCCACGCAAAAGACATTCCTGCTCTCTTTTAATCTATGCACAATAATTGTCAAGGCTGTTCATTTTGTTCACCAAACCTCTGTGGTCCTGGGTGCTTTTTTTTTGTGTGTTAAGCTTTCCTCTGGCTGTAATGGTCACTGTGGCAGAAGGACTAACCCTTGGTAGGCTCCCTAAATACACGTCTGGCATCAAAGACTTGAGTTAAAAATGAGCAGGTTTCCTGTGGTCTCTTACTGCAGGAGAAAAGGTGAAAAGTCAGCTGTCACAACAGGTAGGTCTGGTTTAAAACCACACCTTCCACTCCAGTCTGAGGTGTAGAGGACAGAGATAGGGGTGGAGGAGCTTGTTTTCCAGTTGATATTGGTGATCATCCAGGTAACATGCTTGGTGACAACCTGAACATGGAAAGCACAACAGGAAAAAAACCACAACTACCACTTAGAGAAGCTCCCTGTGTGGAGAGGGAGAGAAGGTAAGGCTTTGGTTTCCTGTCTTAACAAGAAAAAAATACATAAACCTGAAAGCTTTAACTTGTAACTTCAGCTTTAGGCCTTTATGTAACAAATTTTCAACCTCAGCGTCAGTGAGAACGGTAGAGCATGTCCTAACTGAGCAGCAGCATTGTGATTACTAAACATGTCCTGGCATCATCTGGGATGGATTCTCAGGGATCATTTATAAATCTGCAGTGGTCAAGAAAAGCCTTTGTGAAGGAGAAGGTCCTGCTGAGCCCGTACACCTGTATAGGTTTGCGGTGACTAATCCACTGTGTGGATTCACACTGTCTACTGTAAACTAGCAGGTGATGTAAAGAGGGCTGGGATGATGTATGTTGTTCTGCAACTACTACTGGTAGAATAGCACCTTGCAGAGAGAAAAGAAAATAAGAGAAAGGAAAAATTAAAAAAAGAAAAGAAAAAAGAAAAGCCCTCCTGCTTTCCCTTCCTCTAATATCACCTGCTGTGAGGAGCTGCAGTAGAACAAAAGATTAATTTCATAGTAATGTAATTTCTCATCAGCTGTGCACCCACAGGCAGGACATAGGGGGCAGGACACAGGAGGCAGCACACACGGAGAATGCTGGTAAATGCACGGAGGTGCTCTGGACCTTGGTTCCTACTAGGAGGCTTTATTTCAATTCTAAGCTAAAAAAATATTATTTCTGTCCTTATTGAACTCTGTGCAGCCATTCTTTTTTTCCTAGTGGTGCTGGTATTCCTCAGTGTGATCCTAATTAGCACCTGTGATTGCTTTAACACAGATGAGAGCTAAGAGTCTGTCTCCTGTACTGCACACCCTATGCACACCGATTCTCTGCACACCAGGAGATGGTTTCTGGCACCTACAGAATCGCACCTGTGCTGGCCCTGAGCGGGGACCTGCTGTGTTATTGCCACACAGGATTTACACACAACAGTTTGCCTTGCTGTGTTATTTTTTAATATGTTCAGTGGTTCTCCTGCATTTACTTGTGCTGGGATTAATACTGCACTGTCAGGTAGTGCAGAGTTAAATGTCTTTGTACATCAGTAAGGCATGACTCAGATAAAATAATTGCCAAATAAAATTTATATTTTACATCAGTTACTTCTTTAAAAGTGGCACTGGACTTCAGGTCAACGCATCACATGATATGGCACGTTAACAAACAGAGGCTCTGAAGTTTTCCACTTCAAGCAACATGTTCTAGACCAAACTGGAAGGAGTGGGAAGGAGACACTGATGATGAGAAATCCCAGCTGAGGACTGCGTTTCACAGGGGCTGTGAGCTGGGGAAAGCCAAGATCTGCTTGTGTGAAGGCAAAATGGGTTTTATTTGCAGCAGGCCAGCAAAGCTGAGTTTGCCTGGAGTCAGGTGAGGTGCTGCCTTCCCGCACATGGTGTCTCCTGCTGCAGTTCCCTTTCTCTGCAGCCTCAGCCCTCTGGCCTTGTCCACGCACCTTTCTTCAGGTGAGGTTTAGGTGCTGATCTCCAGCACATGGGCCCAGCCCGATGGGGGAAAACCGCTTCCCACTCTCCATACACTGGTAAATTGCAGCATTTTGAGAAAGTTTTTTCCTGCAGGAGCACTTCCACTGCTGTCCCAGCCAAACTGCAGGGGGTTCAGCCTCTCCCTGCAGTTACCGCTCACATGAGCTGAGCTCTAAGAGTCCTTTGCTTTTCTCTCCTTTTTCGCTCTAGTTGCCATTAAGGTGAAGAAGACACTGGGGAAGAGGTTTCGCAGGTAGACAGCCAGGGAGGGCGTCAGGCCAGCCACAAGTACCTCCTTCTTCTTCTGTCCCACTGCACTGAGAACCACCTGAGCGACCTCCGCGGCCGTCTGTCCCTCGGCGGTGTTCTTGTCCATAACTGCCAAAGGAAAGCCCAGTAAGCACCAGCAGGTAAGCTCACACTTAAGTACCTTTCCTAGGAATGCTCTGTTCTAACTGTTGCTGTTCTGGTTTTCACACCAGTTGTGTATGGGAGCACAGGCAAGTATAATTCATGGCTGGGCGAGAAATCAGTAATTGCTGTCTAGGAAGGCTAAACTTTGAGGGTTACTGTTCCCACCCTGTATCCAAAGTTGTACTTTGATACTTCAGGGCTAACTTGTGTCCCCACCAGAGGCCCTTTAGTAACACAGTGAGGTGGAGATGCTTTAGATAGAGGGCACAAAATCGTATCTCACCTCCATAGCGAGATCCATCTGCCATTACAGCATTGAGAGAGAGGTTTGTCTGAATGTATCCAGGGCTTATAACCGTCACATCAATGTCATACTGCTCCACCTCTGCTCGTAGACAATCGAAGAAAGCCTGGGTAGCATGCTTAGAGGCAGCATCTGAAAATCAGGAAAAGGATTATGCATTAAGAAGAAGGAGTAGGGCTGAAGATTCACTCCGACTGGGTTTTTGACTGCAATGCAGCCACTTCTCAGCAAGAACACAACACCTCTTCTCTAAATTTTAGGTTGTGCAGGGAGGGTGGTTTTTGGTTTTGTTGTTGTTTGGTTTTTTTTTAGTGAGTGGCAGCAACAGGTAGTGGGAGTGAGAGGCAATTTAGGAAGGCAAAATATAAATATTAAAGTTGGAAACTGGCTAGGATCCTGAGCTTAACATCACAGCTGTGCCAAAGCACTACGGAGCGAGCCCGAGCTGCCTCCCGCTTGTGATAAAGGAGACGTGAAGTCCTGCTTGGGAAGCATTTGATAAGACAGGCTGGGGGAATGCAATGGCAGGACAGGAGAGCAGAGCTGACATTCGCTGTGCTACGTGGACTGAGCATTGTGGATTTGCAGAGCAGGTTCAGAGCTTGGCTGCACACAAGTCAAAACCTGATCACCCAAGTGGGTGTTGAGGCTTTTATTTTGGCATCAGTTGTACTATGGTGCTTCGCAACTCATCAAAACAAAAATTTCCTAGTTTCTTATATGAGAAAAACCAAGCAAACAGCAAGGATAAAATGCAATAAAATTGTGGAATTAATCAGAAAGTTTATCGGGACTCTCAAGTGTTAAGATGGGAATATCAAGCTGCTTCCAAGACATTGTAAACATATTCTCCTTCCCCATCCCTTAACAACTTGAGGACATGGCTAAGATTTTGTATTTGAGAGTGCCTTCCTTAACAGCTCTCAGTGACTTGTGACCACACTAAGGATGATGCACAGCTCTGCCTCCCTGCATGCAGCCACCTCTACAGAGAGCTCAATGTGGAAGCAGCAGCCAAGTATTCATTCAGTCTGGTGCCCCAAATATGTCTTCCCCATCTTCTGCAGAGGTACTTACACGCAGATCTGAAAGGAATGCTTATTTTGCCTTGAACGCTGCTGATGGCCACAATGTGGCCTTGTCTCCTCTTGATCATAGAGGGGAGAAGTGCTAGCAAGAGACAGAAAAGACCCATTCAGAAAAACAGTCCTGCCATTGCTGCTGTCGAGAATTGATGCTTTCAAGGCATTCAGAGATCTTAAGTGAATTACAAGATCCTCACTCAGTGCAGGGGTTGGTTAAGGGATAGTGCTTAGAATCATAAAATAATTTTGGTTGGAAAAGACCTTTAAGATCATCGAGTCCAACCATTAAACTTTTCTCCCCTCTTACACTGCACTGTACCAAATACAAACATTAGTTAAGCTGTGCTTAGTTGTGCTGGCCTGCAGAAGGTATTGGACAAATCCATTGTCCCCCATCATCTGGTTCATGGGTACCTTTGGTGAGGGCTATAGGACCAAAGTAATTTGTTTCCATCACTTTCTTGTCCACATCCAGCCCTGTGTCCACAATTGTGCCTCGGAAACTGATGCCCGCGTTGTTGATCAGTATGTCCACGTGACCCAAGTACTTCAGGATCTCTTCAGCAGCGTTTAGGACAGTTTTAGTATCCGAGAGGTCAAATACCACAGTGTGAGGTTTGTGTGTCTGTGAATAAACAGAAGTTGGCAAAAGACCAGTTCAGGCTGTGCTGAATGTGCTGAATTTCAATGTTTGTGATGGGATTTCCCAGCTCTGGAAGCCCAGAGGCAGGGACATCCACACCTCATGCAATTTGAGCACAGTAATTCTATTTGGTAGGAATATAGGACAGAAGCAGGTTGTGCTCTCATCCTTCTCTGCTACTGTAGCCTGTTCCTTAGACCAGATCCTAGGAAAGGAGCAAGCGAGACCTTCCTCAAGTACAAACGTTTGCTATTGTCTTATTAAAGAAAATATATCTGAAATAGTAAAAACCTTAACCAACATGTCTTCTTCAGAAGCCAGAAATAGCTTTTTTAGCCACTGTCAGCAGAACTAGACATCAAAAATAAAAGCCAACGCAAGGAAAGTGACTTTTCCAATTCAACATATGACATACAGATGCAAAGGGGACTGGCCACTCTGCACTCTCATTCTTTCACTTCCATTACAACGCAAGGAGTCTTTCAGCTGTCTTATTTTTGTAGGGTTTTTACAAGATATAACACGTCAACTCAAAGTACTCCTATAGCAACATCTATCCCTAACCACAGAGTCGTATTTTTCCTGTTGCTCAAAAGAATAACCCACAAGCAATTCTGTAACTTCGGTAATAACACGACAGAAATCCCAGCCGCACGAGCCAACAGGCCTCTCCTTCTCCCACACTTACGTTCTTCTGGTGATTGGTCATGGTAGAAAGCTCCCGCACCACGTCTTTGAGTTTCTCGCTGTCTCTGCCACAGAGCACCAGCTTGCAGCCAGCTGTATGGAAGGCTTTCGCACATTCTTCGGAGTAAGCAAGGAAGAGAGAAGAGTAAATATTTGAACGCCAGAGACAAACAGCAGATCCACATCATACCTGTGATAAGCTAAAACTTCTTTTAGCTGGTGAGGATCTAAGGTGGTTTTATTACTCCTGAGCTGATTTACAGTGAAGTCACAGCAAGATGCCATTTTCCTGTGATTTTGACAGACGTGACAGCGGTGAGGCAGCTGGTGTGCTCCCAGTCACTGTGCTGGTTATGCAGCCACTGTGCTGGTTATGCAGCCACTGTGCTGGTTATGCAGCCACTGTGCTGGTTATGCATCCTTCCCCATCAGCTGGTCAAATTTGCCTGTTCCTCTTAATTTCTGACTATCCGCCCTTCTTAAGAGGGACTAGAGTTACCCTGTGAATGTCAGTGCAGTGGGGTCTGATCTTAGGAGTTTCAGTTTTACTGAACACCTCCAGAGGTTTTGGAAGCCTTGGAGCTAATGGCTTCATCAAGGTGATCCCCTTCATCAGGAAAAGGCCGCAGAAACAATGTTGTTGTCCTCCTTTCAGTGCTACCAGCTGCTGAGGCAATTGTGTGTTCTTCTACCCTTCCCCTCTGTGATCCAGCAAGAAAAATGGCTTATTTGTGCAAGAGATGACAGTAACGAAGGGTGTTTAAGAACACACAGTAATTAGAGGTGGTCTAGTATATTAATAACTGGGAGTGGGATAGTATAAAATCTTGACAGTGTGTCAATAAGGGAGGAGACTTCACTGTACAATGGTGGAAATTATACACCCACCAACACGGAGCTTCATCTGCCCAGCTTAACACAGCTGGAAGGTCTCTTCTGAGATACTAGTTCTGTTTCTTGATATGAAATACAATTTTTTTTACCATTCCCAGCCCTTTGGTTGTGACAGGCAGAGAGGATCACTTCATCTCCTTTGGCCATTCAGTTACTGAACATCCCTATCGCTAAGGACAAACTCACATGCAAAGACAGCATCAATTTAAGCTCTTTGTTCTATAAATGTACTCATCCTAATGAAAGGCCTGGATAGCAGAGAGCACCTTGTCTTCTCTTCAAGAAGCTTTTAAAGCAATTATAGAAAGCAGAATTAGAGAATGTATTCACTCAAACAAATAACAGATTTTATTTGGAGGAAAAAGAGTGTGTTTTTATTAAAAAACAACAACAACAACCCCTCACTGGTGTTAGTATTGCCAAGAGTTTGAATTTAGAATGGGTGGATTTGTACCACAAGAGAAAAGGTACCTTAAGTTGAAGGTGAGGGACAGGGAGAAGGAGTGGAAAGTATGGCAGAGTATGTGGAAATAAAACAAACAAAATCCAGAACATCAGTTCTGGGAAGTTTTAAAGAAACAATTTGATTCCCTGGCTCTTTCGGGTTTTAGAGAAAAGATCCTGCCAGCACAAGAACAGCACAACCTGTTCCTTGCTTTGAGCTCCAGTTTATAGACCATGATTAAAGTTTTCCTTAACAAAATTTGAGACTTTCTTGCATCAAAATTTGCGCTGGCAATAGTTATAACTGATACAGCTGTGCATGCTATGCCTCTCAAAATTCAGAGCAATAGGAACTTTCTGCTCATTAGTGTTGTATTCCAATAGATGCCACTTCCACAACCCTCTGCTTGTCCTGCCTTTGGTGTCCTTTTTTCGGTACCTACCTTTTCCCAGGCCAGAGGTGGCCCCAGTGATCACGACCACAGCTTCCTGCAGGTAAGTTCGCATCCGCATCCACTGCAGGAGCCGAAAAAGCCCGAAGATCCCCAAGCTGCCAAAAAGCAGCGGGATGATGACTGTACTTGTGAAATCCATGAGTTTTCCTTTCTGAACCGTCTTCCTAGAGGTAGAAGATGAAAGGAAACATAGCATTTCATCAAGAAAATTAGCAGAGGTTTGAAAAGTAGGGAACTCATTTTTCTTAACTCTGCCTTAGACCATCAGTAAACCAAATCCCATACAGAGGTATCTTCAACAGATTTCCCCTCCCCTTCATTTAGACTTTCAAAAGTTCACATCAGCACCCAATCTGAAGCATTTAAACGCTAATCTGAACATCTCAGCAGGACGCTTGCTGTTGGATCTTGTCCACTGCCACAAACAACTCAGGTTCAGAGATGCCGTTCCTCATGTTTTTCCATTTTGCTCTAGATTCACTCTCTTGTACAAAGTGTATTTAGAGCGGAGGCTCCTCAGGGCTGGGATATGTCTCTGCATTCTTCTGATTGTAATAAAACCTCTTAGATTTCTCTAGAACTGCCAGTACCGCAGTACTTACAGGCCAGAGACCAGTTACTGTGTGTTATCCCAGATGAATATAAGTCAGTCTGTCTGCTGGAGATGTAGAGTGAATTTTCTCTCTGAGCATGTTATTTGCTTAATGCACTGAAATCTGTGCTTCCCTCTCCAGTGTCTTTCCCCACCCATTAGCAAAGACAAGTTATCTGATTTAAATGAACCACATGTCCAATCTAATAGTCCAGCCACCTTCATGCTCTTTACTTTTACGCCAACATTAATTGTGCAGTTTGACAACATGAACCTGTCTTCTAATGTACTGAAGTTAAACCTGTGAACAAAACCCAAGCTAAAGGTATCTACAAGGCCTAGCTCAGCCTGGAATCAGATTCTGATACCCATGCATGGCTCTAATCTCCTTGCTAAGCCACTGCCTTCAAGGGAGTAGTTTATGTACCAGCTTACTACATGGTCAAAAAGTGATACTTGTGCTGTTAAAAAACATCACTCATTTTCTCGCTGCATATACCCCCAAGCTTTTATCCTTGATGTCACATTAAAGTCAGTTACAGCCCCTTCCTGGAATCTATACAACTTTTGGGTTGCACATACAGTCAAACCCAAATATTAGTGTGTCTTCCCTGTTGTGCAGATAGAGTTTGAACTCTCACAGTTTGACTTGCAGGACAGATCTTTACCAGGAAGACACCGGAAAGGTCTGGGCACACAACTCATATAGTACTTCAAAGAAAAGGCAGCATGAGAAGCAGAAAACAAGAGGTAACTAATAATTCTAAGCTAGAATTCAGTGGCATTAAGTATGACTGAGCTTGTGTGGAGCTGAAGGGATGACAGAGGCTCTACATGCTGTGGAACAGAGCTAATGTGGAAAATATCAGCTCTTCCAGATTTCCACCAGAGGCTTGGACAGAATTCCTCAAGCAGCTGGTCAGTGAACAGACAAGCTTGTGGAAGGAGTAGCGAACTATATAAAATAAGTATTTCTGGAGGTACAGCTAGAACACAATACAATAACACATACAGATCACTGAGCTAGCTCTAAGTAAACTCAACAAGGTCTAAAAATAAAACCATCACGTTAGCACACGGCTCTTCTCAAGGTATGAAGGACCTTCCCATTCCTGAGCTAATTCATGTATCTACAAAATGCTTTGTCAACATCCAGGCCACAAGCTCCCCTGGGCACAGGGAATATTCCCAAAGTGGGAAATCAGAAACCCAAAAGGATTCAGCTCCTTCTGCTGCAGAGCAGTGTGAGCACAGCACCCAGCTGCTCAGAGCAGCGGCTTATTCCTCCACCTCTTTGTGCCGAGTGCAGACAAAATGTGTCTTTTACACTGATTTACAGCAAGTTGATTTAATATAAGGCCGTGTAAAATAATGCATGGGAAAGAGCTGTTTAGACATGAGGCCACTGGCCTTCTTTAGGCTGGAGAAGAATGTTCTCCTTACCCATTCATGTTCAGCGAGTCATTTAAAGCAGCTGCCCTCTTTATGTTGTCTTTTTTGTTGTTGTTTTGCTCTCAAAGATCTCTTGAGATTCAGAAGACGAGATGTGGGCAGGAACAACAGGTGCTGCGCTGACATTGAGCAGCGTGGCTTACAGGACATTTTGGAATCAAAAAATCTTCACCACCCATTTAGGACCTTTTGTTACTTCCAAAGCAGGAGCTGACGGCTGGAATGGTGCTTCCTTTACGAGCCCAGGTTGAAGCTGAGACATTTTTAAAATCTGGCCCTGACCAGCTTTTCTTCTGATGTCAGTAAAATGCAGATGACAGCGTAAAGCAGATGAAAAGGTAATTGGGAAGAGGGGCTTTTCTGACACATTTTCTAACTGAACCACAGCAGGAGATGGGAGGGACTCCCATGTTTGATTACAGCACATTTTTATCGTATTATTTGGCAAAAATATATGTTGACTTTGCAAGGACTGAACTCTCTGCCACAGGGGCTGGGGGAAAAGAGCCCCCACACCTCCCAGCTAAAAGTCAGGCAGCACCCATTGCTCTTCAGTATGAACCCGTTATGCCCGGTTAACTTATTCTTTAATCACAGCAACTATTATTCATTTACCATCTGCCTTTAATCTTTCTTTTCATTCGAAAAATCTTTCCAAGTCTTTTATTCTTTTTCTTTCTCTCTTTCTTTTTCTTCTTCTCCATATTATATGCAGGAAAATGCCCCAATCTCTGCTGTAAGGCTGCAGCAACCCAAGAACCCAGTGAGCAGCAACAACCCACTTTTGCAGCTTCCAGGCTAGAATGTGAATCAATCCCTTCAACGCTTAAAAAAAGCATTGATGAAATAAATATCTGTGGAACAGAACATGGAAATGGGTTCAAGCCACAGAGCCACACTGCAGGATGTTCAGCAATATCCATTTTCCGTAGCCCAGCGCGAGGCTACTGACACAACAGGGTGGCACTTACGTTCTGTTCAGTTTTGAGGGTTATTGGGTGAAAAGGCCGAAGGGAAGAATTGCTGCAACCTGAAAGAGAAGTTCCATTCTGTTGTGCGTTGGGGTTATTTGCTGCAAAAGCCAGAGGAAAAAAACTGCCGTGCTCTGAAGGGGAATGAGATAGATCATAGATAAAAAAGACTTGATTCACATCAACAAAAATGTGAAGTTGCGAGACTGGGAAAGGAAGATAAAAAGCATAAAACCCAACTTAAGCTAGAGAACACCTGGAAGTAGCTACAGACATCCCAGGACAGATTAAAAACATGGGGACGGGTGGGGAACACGTGCGTTTCCACACCTAATTTGAGATGACCTGGATATCTTCAGACCTCCTCCTCAAAGGTGTGAGACCCCACTGTCACCTTTGTTCAACCATTTGGCTATTCATGCTGAAAAAAACTTACTAATTCTTGACAGACAATGTTTATGACATCAGGTTACCCGCAGGAGAGAAGCCACTGCTTGTAATTGGTTCAAATAAAGTCCTGTAATTCTCAGTTCTCCATCCCAAAAGGCAGGATTGGAACATGCAGGTTATTAGAGAGCAGAAATAAAAACATGGATAATGTAAGCAAATACAGGTGATTGGAAACTTTTTGAAAGACATACTGTAAAATAAATCACATATATCCAGTTGAAAAAAAAAAACCAAACCCTTCCCCTTAGAACAAAAACTGGATGTTATCCTGTAAAAGCCAGGATGATTTCTGAAGGAACAAGGATCTTAGTTAATAAGGTCAAGAGTGCACTAAAGGCAGCAAAGATCAAGTCCTAAAAGAAACTAAAACTGTGACAATTTCCCTAAACAACACCTATTCCCCTTCAGCTTCAGCCACTGAGAATCACATTGTCCTTTATGTGACAAATGGCAGCAACTGGGAGGCTATTTTCAGAAATCAAAAGGTGTCATTTAAAAGGTGAGGGGGATAAGAGGAAAGAAAAAAAAAATCCTTTTTTTCTAAGGAAACCCTTGCGCAGAAGCACAGCAGCTCTAAGCTTGATCAGGTACCGACTTTAGTGTGAAGAAAGCACAATATCCTACCTTTGGAAAGAACTGACTTGCCAGTGACTCTGAGATGGTGTCTCCCTCTGGTCTTTTAACGGGACAGACCTGACTTAAATTTGGAAGTGGCAGCGATCCGAGCAAACACGCTGTGTCCAACGTCAGTGCAGCCAAGAGCTGCTGCTAAAAACAAACCTCGGGAATACAGCCTGTGACCTTTGAAATGTGGGGGGAATTTAACCCCCAGGTTAAAGAGAGACATGAATTCAAAATTATACAAAACTTGCAGTGACCCTGTGATTATTTTTAGTATTAAATGAATAATTTATAGTGTTGAATCTAGAGCATCCATCAAGTCCAACACTAGTATTTCCACACTCTAGATAGAAAAAAAAAAAAGGCAACCTGTGAATCAGTTGCAATTCTCTATTATTGTAATTTGTTTTGGGGCATACTCTGATTTTATACTGCACTCTAAAATAGGCAACATGCTAATTAAAAGAAAACAGACTTTTTTTTTCCTTTTGTAGGATTCTTGAGAACTTTGAGCACAACTGAACAGACAGATGAGTTTCTCCTCACACTGTATCAAAACGCGGTATTTACTGTGGAAATGCGCATTCCACAGACCAGCAGACCAAATTATAAGCCACGTTTGACAGGGAGAGAAGGGAGCATCACTTGTGTTTTATAGCAGCTAAATAGTTTTACTGACTCAACTGCTTTGGAAAGAAACTGAAATCAAACTTAGAGGCATCTAAGCCAGGAAAAAAAAAAGTCATCTAGCATTGTCTGTAAAATCAGTGAATTAATATAAGCCAATGGGAAATCTGCTGACAATTTCTCTGATGCACAAGATCCCCATAAGTGGTAAGTTAAACTTCAAAAAACTCAAAATCCAGTGAGAAAAAAACATTGGTTACATTGATTCAAACAACTGAGTTGCTCAAATGCCACTGTGCGCTTTCATCATCAGGTTTCACTCCAAACTTTATGCACAAAAAAATAATGTAATAAATACCCCGAAACCAGACTAGACTGGAGAAATAATTTTCTGTCTTCCTGCCACTTTTATCCAGTTATATGCTTCATTTCCAGCCCTTCCACTCGAAAATTCTCGATTGGTGTTTGGGACACAAAGAAAGGTAAATCCAAGTGGCACCGTTAGAAAATTAACGCATTTGCAGTGCCGGAGGCAGCATTTTGCAGACATTGACCAAATAAAGAATCACCTAAAACACAGTGAGAAAATGAAAGTTGACGTCATGTCTCTCCCCGCCTTGATTTATAGATAAATACGTATTTAAGAGCTGCGAGAGTGATGAACTACGTGCACTCGAGGGCCCAGGGGCGCTTTCCCCAACCCCTCCCGCATCTCCCACACTCCAGCCCTCAGGGGCCGCAGCCCCGGGCCCTCCCGCGGCTTCCCCAGGGAGATATCGGCGGCGGGTGGGCTGAGCCCGCAGGGTCACAGGGGGGACCGGGAAAGGGCGGAGGAAAGGCCGGGGAAGGCGAGAGGCCTCGGGGAGAGGCCGCCGGGCCCTACCTGCCCACCGCCGTCACCATGGCCACCGCCGGAAGTGCGGCGTGCGCATGCGCCCGAGGCACTGCCAGGACAGAGGCGGGCTTTGCGCCAGGGCGCCCAATGACAGGCGGCCCCTCCTCGCTCTCAACCGGAAGTAGCGCAGCCGGCGGGCGGTTGTGTTCCCGCCGGTCCGTCCGCAGGTGCCGCCCGGGCGGGGAGCGGCGGCTCCGGGGCTGCGGTTCCGCCGGGAATCTGCGGCCTGGCCCACCCTGAACAGCGCCGAGGCCGAGGGTTGTCACCGTGAGCCGGGACTCCAGCCCTTCGAACGGGTATCGCTCCTCTCGTGGCTCCGCCCCGGGCCGGCCCTGGCCGAGCTGCTCGGCGGGGTTTGCTGAGGGGCCGGGGGGAGGGAGGCCGGGATTTGCGGTGGGTGCAGCCAGACACCCCCAGCCGAGGCTCGTTTTTACCATCAGAGTCAAGATGCAGAAATGTGGCTGTTCCGTAGCGGTTGTGCTGGGCAGGGTGCATCTGTGGCCTGTTTTAGGGGAGTCTTCCATAATTCCCAGTTAACGTTTGGACTCGATGATCTTAAAGGGCTTTTCCAACCAAAATGATTCTATTCTATGAATGGCCAACTTGTCCTCCAGACGGGGCCTCTGGTGAGCTCGGAAGATTTCCCACTTGCAATGGTCATTCTCGTGTGTGCACGCTGCTGGTCGCAGTGGCCTAAATTCTGTTGTTTTCTTCGACGTCTCCGCGCGGAAGTTGGAGACGGAGAAGCCGCGCGTGTCGGGACCGTGCGCGATACGGGACTGCGAGGAACGACGGGTGAATTCCTGTAAAAGGAGAAAAAGAGGCATTCCCGCAGGGTCCCTTTCGAAGCCGTGATCAGGTTTTCAAAGCCTGATTTCTCAGGTTTTAATTGAGCTGTTTGTGGTGGTTTGGAAACATTTCAGTTTGTCTGTGATAAAATGGGGCCTGAATGTGCTGCAGGTTCTGTAGCTTTGAATCTCCTGGTTGAGGTAATGGCTCTGATAAGGGTAATACAGCGTTTCCAAGGCCCCAATGATCCCAAAAGCCCGAAGTCCAAATGGACTCAGTGGTTGAAGGAGCTTTTGCCCTGAGGAAGGAAAGGGCGTGTGGTTTCATCCCAGCACAGGGAGCTTTTCCACCTGTTTGTTATGATGTGCGTGAGCAGAAAATACATTTACAGAAGGAGTCGGAAATACTCTAGCGTTATCCAGACACGAAAGTGGTTAATCCCAGATGTCTTTTCCCTCTGAACAGCAGCAAGATAAAGGATCTCACACGGCTATTTAAAAGACAGTTTTATCACAAATTTTTATGATAACAGTGTTCTGCTCCTCTCTTCTAACAGGAAAAACACTGAAATGAATTCACAGCTTCATTGTAAGTTCGTCATCAGTAAGCCATCAATATTTCAGGAAAAAGTAGAAAAGAATTCAAGATCTTCCTAAAAAATCACATTCTGGAAAGTCTTATGGTAATGCCCTTTTTTGGCTTCAGAACCAATATGAAATGGAAGAATCAATAATTTTATTTACACAAATGGAACTGAAAAATAAAACCCAGCAGCAGGTAGTTTATGTCATGGTGACCTTACTGGAAGCTGTAGTCAGTTCAGTCTTCTGAAAATCAGAGCTGAAAAAAGCCATTTCAGACCATTTTTCCCACCAAAGCAGGGCAGGGTGAGCTGTAGCCTGGTGCATTCTCTTTCTTACAGGACAACTGTTGCCCACGAGCTCTGTCCAAGCTCCTGTGGTTATTTACCTGGTATCTGCCAGCCTGTTTATTTTAACAGGGAATAGTCTGTCACTGGACTGGCAAAGTCGATTGAAACCACGTGCCCTGCAGAGACTGTGTGAGCAGTGAATCATAGAGCAAAGGGTTAGGCTGGAGTTGCAATTAGAGGAGGAAATTCTTTGAACTGAGGCTTGACTTAGTTGCTTTGATCAGGAATCTCTTTTCTTAGGTTAACCCAGTGTAATTAGCAACAAATTCAGCGTCGATTTAAACCTGCTGATTCACACGTTGCACATTGGAGGGCAGCTGGGTGGCTGAGTTATGACAACGTGCCTTTGTTCACAGCAACATTGCAGGGGAGTCTGTCCTAAATCGAGGACTTTTGTTTTGGAGATGATACTGGTAAATGTTAGTCCAGTGTTCTAAAACACCGCCTGTTGTTTCTATTAGCGCTCAGTCTCATTCATTCTCACTGTGTCAAGCCAGAACTGCAAAGGGCTGGAATCCTTTTAGCATTTTAACACTTCCTTGACAACCATCCTGCTGTTCTATCGCCAAAGTGTAGGAGCTCTTCTTTGAGGGGAAAAAAAAAATCTCCAGACTCAAGGAACTATTTGCACTTGTGTTTGCTGACATCTGCCTTAGTGCAAGCATCACTGAATGCACATCTACAGCCTTTTAACCCTGTTCTCTAGGGCAACAATTTTGTGCTCTAATTCTTCCAGGCTCTTATTTGTCACCTTTTTTTTCAAGGAGTATAGGATGGAGCTTCTGTCTTAAGAAAAGCTTTGGTTGCTTACCCTGAGAGCAACGATCTGTGCAGAAATCCCCACAGAGTAACAAAAACCTTCCCCAGGGAAAAACATCCTTGAAGTAGTTTGAACTGAAAGCTCCCAATTTCACTGTGCCTTTGGCTGGAAAATGTAAATGTTCAAAGGGCTGGGGCATGATTAAAGATTTTCTTGTCTCAGCCTCTGAAAGAGTGCAGATTGTCCTCCTCCCCTCCCTGCTCACATAGGTTGGGTTTATAGGGGTGAATGAAAACAGACTAGGGAGTTAGGGGAAGAAACAGAGACCTAAGGTAGAAAAATAGAGAAAAAAGGGCTTCTTGGGGTTTTTTCCATTCTTTGCCCCTGCAGCTCTGTGCAGATCAATCTGTGTCCCTTCCAGGCAGTGGACCCAAGAAGATGGCCTTGATTTTTGCACCAGTTCTAGTTCTGGTTTGGAACTGGGCTCTGACTCACGGACATCGAACTCCTTTCGGAGAACTCATGCTGGACACCTGGTCACTTGTCTCTCAGCTCTTCAGGAAAATATTGCTGTAGGTTCAGGTCACAGGTTTTTGCATCACCCAAGTCTTTTTTTATTTTTTGAGTTAGATTCTGTGAGGTTTGGTTCCAGTTTTTTATAATTAGTTTTCTCCAGCCTCTGCACTGCAGCATTTCCAAGCTCGGTATGAAAACAGTGTAGACGTAGTGAGACTGCATTTCTGATCTATGATCGTGCTGCAAATCCCTGATCTTTGCAGCTAACCCAAAAGCCGGGGAAAAGGGAGCAATATCCTCTCTCTTCCTTCAAATAAAGATCCTCAAAACATCCACCACACAACCATTTAATGAGCTGAACGCCTCCAGGGGACACAGCGATGCTTTGTCACACACAGAAATGGAGATATGGCGAAGCTGAGGTACCATTTCCATTGCTTTAATTGTTGAGTGGACAGTTCAGGCCTGGTGTATAGAAATATCTCCTAACTGCAGCTTTGCTCATCTCAGGATATCCAGCCCTGTCTTTCCCTGCTGCCTTCTCTCTTTGTTTTACAGTGGTAAAAGCAGGTAAGGTCTGAGGGCTGGGCCCCCAGGAGCTATAGGGCAGCAGGCACCTATGCAGGGAAGCGTATAGCTGACCCCTCTCCTGCTTTTAGGTGGGTTAGGAAAGAGTTAAATGACACCAGAGGGAGAGGCTGTGCTATTGTTCAGGCATCCCTGGGTCCAGGGTGGCCAGATCTCTATTCCCGGATCTGCCTCTGGCTTCCTGCATGGCCTTGGACCAGTCACTTACCTTTTCTTTTCCTTAGCTCCCAAATTATAACATGGAAATCATTCTCTTCCTGTGGTGCCTTGTTCCCTGCAGGTTTCAGGGTGGCTGAGAGTCTGTGGGAGATGATGGGAGGAGGAGAACACATTTCCACTGGAGAAATATTTACACAGAGGGTAGCAATTTTTGGATGTGTTCTTGTTCACTCAGATATAGCGCGGGCTGTGCATATGGTGATATTTGGGTTTTTTTTAGTAGGCAAACCTGTGGTGAAAGTCAAATTCCATTTGTCGTGGATGCAGCTGCTGAGTGATGCCAGCTGCAGTGATCCTTTTCTTCACTAGATGGTGCTTTGCATCAAAGATTCAAATAACTGCAGTTCTTTTCTGCACAGAATTTCCTAATTTTTCTTGCCCAGTCTCCATTTCTTCCCCTCTTCTTTCTGTGCTTTTAACACTACGGGGAACACTTAATGATGCTGGGTATTGAGCAAGGCTGAGCTGGTGGTAATACAGGCTCTGAGCCACCCGCACCCACCAGCCAGCTTGTCTGCTGGGCTTTGGTTTTTGAAGCGTGTATCAGTGCTGCTGGGCTGTGGCAGAGAATTGAATTCTTTCCGTGTTTTCTATTCCCATAAGGAAAAGGCTTCAAAGAGTGGGTCCCCTCCCCCTCTCTGCTGGTGAAGGGCATTTAGGGAAGCTGGGGAAAAAAAAAAATACAGCTCTGACAGAGGCATTTATTTAACAAACCACTGCCTTTCCCTACCTTAGCAGAAGATTGGTTGGTTTTTTTAAAAAGGGAATTGCTGTGTTTATATCCATCTTTGTATTCAGGAGATGGTTCCCTAGCCAAGGTCATTGCTGCTGCATGCCGGTATCCCGCAGCGAGCCGCCTCCTCTTCCTCGGACGAGCACCGATTTCGGTGAGGCTTCCCCAGGTAAAGTATGGGAACAGGCTTGAATCTGCCAGTGTGAGGTCCCGCGTCTCCGCTGAGTAGAGGAAGCCACAAGAACAGCCTTCCCTTTAGAAAAGCAGCAAAGGAGATGAATCAAATTGTAATCAAACATTTCCTGCGCAGACATGCTTGGGGATCGGCTACGAGCTCGTATAGCGTGAGGCACAGTGGGGCGTGCGGCGATGTGGTGTCACCATCCGTGACAGCGTGTCCAGCACCCCAACGGAGCACGCACAGACAATAACCCACCCCAGCACCCCAACGGAGCACACGCAGACAATAACCCACTCCAGCACCCCAACGGAGCACACGCAGACAATAACCCACCCCAGCACCCCAACGGAGCACATGCAGATGATAACCCGCCCCAGCACCCCAACGGAACACACGCAGACCATAACCATCCTGTGCTGGAGCCCTGACAAGTCGTTGCTGAGGCTCTCACCCGTCTGGCACTTGCCTGCAGCCATGACATTTGGTCACATTCATGCACTTGCAGGGTTACCTGCCGCCCGCCGTGCCTGTGCCATCGCATGCTGCAAACGTGCATCCAGACACTCCCATCATCAAGGAGGCTGTGAAGTTACATCACTTACAGCTCCCTCCCCGCCGAATTTTATGAACATTAATGAATGGGGCTGGATTGCTGCTATGACGCCAGTCAGCCATGCACAGATTTATAGTCTGAGGTCAGGAGAGATGATGCTTCTGCCTCTGGCACCGCAGCAATGACAGCGATTTCATGCGTGTGCTGACAAGCCCCCAAGGCCGGTGCCGCTGCAGCCCTGTCCTCACGTGCTGGATGTTGCGCTGATGGCAGTGACGTCCCCACAGCAGGGACACGAGCTGCGCTAAACTGCAGTGTGACACAAAACTCCTCTCGGGACTGGGAGCTGACAGCGATTTCTTTGTCGTTCCCCCCGTTGTCATCTTCCCACACTGCACGTACATTTGTTCATCGTTAGGAAGATATTGCTGATGATTAAACCCTGGGTCTGCATCACAGAGAAACCATTGGAAGAAGCAGCCCAGA
The DNA here is from genome assembly GCF_036013445.1 of Caloenas nicobarica. Classification (NCBI taxonomy): domain Eukaryota; kingdom Metazoa; phylum Chordata; class Aves; order Columbiformes; family Columbidae; genus Caloenas; species Caloenas nicobarica. Next base: position 3,346,539 of record NC_088258.1, on the reverse strand, counting down.
GCTGCAGGGTTCAAACTCGGAAGAAGAGTGAGAAGTGGGGACAGTGCATTTCCCACATCTATTCCATCTGGAGAGCAAACCGCTCTCCCAGTCCCTCTCGGCTGAGGGGGAATTGCGTCACTGGCGCGTGCAGATATTTTTCTCTGAAATCTGCTTGGTTTATTGTTTTCTCCCAATGGGATTTGCCAGCGTGTCCCAAATTATGTGGTTCCGAAATGTAAAAGCAACATACCTGTGTGTGGGAGAGAATGAGTGGTTTCCACTTTGCAGTCTGGCTCTTCCCTCCCTCCTTCCTTTTCCCCACATCCCCACGTGTTACGGAGCTGCTTGCGGAATAGTTTGGGAATGAAATGTCACCGTTTGAAACTGGTGAGTCACACTTTGTGAGGGAGGGGGGGAGAATATGAAATCTTGCTGTGTGGCAGAGTGTCTCCTGGTGAGTACAGAGAGGTTTTTTTCTTTTTTAAACCACAGATTCCCTGATGATGGAGTTGAGGGGCTTTGAATAAAGGCTGTTGGGTGTGCCCGTGCTGCTTTCTGCAGGAGCAGCTCAAAACCCTTGGCAAACTTTCATTTTCTTCCTTAATATGCTCAGTGCAGCTGCATCCCAGAGCCTCTTCCAACAGAACCAGGTTGTATCTGTCTGACAACACACCTACAGTGACTCTCTAATTAAGTCTCCCCGCACTGCTGTGAGGTGTGTAATTACAGTGAGACCTGACTTAAGCAACCACTCAAGGGACCAATGAAAAAAACCTCTTTACCAGAGGAGGGAGGAACAGAATTTTACTGAATACATTTTTGGTGATATTTTAAGAGAAGTTTATTAAACAAAAAGGGTTGATTGTTCTAGTTTCTTCTCAGTATATCCCAATATTAGGATGATGCCTTTAATACACTGGGTGTTAACATGATCAGGGTTTCTTTTCTTTCCAAAGGCATACTGGGGATCTTTTGTCTCGTAACAGAGATTGTTATTAAAAAGTCTCAATTAGTGCAAATGGTGGCAATGGTCTTGCGAAATGAACTATTGTTTATCAGAAGCTGAGCAGTTGTCCCTCCCTGCCCGGCCCCTGTCCAGTGGTAAAAATTTTTAATGAAAGGGCAACATTATTCAGGATTCCTGCTCTAAGGTATTATAACCACCCCACTCTTTTCACTTGTGTATCGTTGCCCTTTTTTCCTGAACTCGGGCTGTTTCTGTGATTTGTCTTATGCTGTGGGTCTGCAAAGAGTTGAACTAGAAACGCTACAGGAGCCGTAAGTTGTGGCAGCGATGCAGAGTGAGCCAAGGAACCAGGTAAGAAAAGGGCCCCCCATGGGTACCTGCTACGCCATCAAGTTTAGACTTTCAGATATTCCAAACCAGTAACTCTTAAGAGACGCGAATGCCAGTGGATTGTCAGTTCTGAAGCATAATGACAGTATTTTAGTGCTTGATATTTTCTTCTTAGTCTCTGTTTCTTCTAGGATAGCTGTCTGCCTGGCATGTTTACCTGCCCAGATCCCTGATGGGGATTCCCTTTAGCTTACAGCGTCCTGCAGATAACTCCCAAGATAATGCTGTACAAATACATCCTACTGAAAAGGAGCTTATTTCCTAGAATGAGGTTAGTGTCATTTCAAACTGAGCAACAAAAGATTAATCTACAGAGTCTACAACTCACTGAAGTACTGAATTCAGTAAGCGTTTGAAGTTTCAAAGATAGGTGATGATTTCTTTAAAACTTAGATTTTTGCCCAAATTAAAGGTTTTTGCCTCATCATCTCCAGTGGGATTTCCCAGAGTGCCTGAGACCACACATCCTCAGCCTCTTAAGCCTTGACAAAACTGATACATAATGTGTGGAAGTCTTCCTAACTTGAACAAACATTTCAGGTCACTCTGAAAGGCCAAGATTACTACTGATCTGGTTTTGGGGGGGAAAAAAAAAAGGGACAACTGAAATGACGTGTGAAATTCATTAGCGAAGCATTGTCAGAACACAATAGAAGAACAGACAAAAGCTGGTCCAGATTCTGTGGTATTTCCTAAAGGGCTCCCTCTGGCACATGGCTATTCCCTGCCAATCCTTTTGTATTGTTTTTGATAATGAATAGAAGCTGAACAGATGATTGTTGCATTGTCCACTAGATTATTCATTTACATTAAATAGTGCTCCAAAAGTAGGCTTTGGGTGGACTTTTTTAGTCACTTCAGTTATTTATTTGTACAGTTTAATTACCATCTTTTAACTCTCCACTGTACGTAATTATTTCCTGATTGCTTCAGCTAAATTAACATGGGGGGTGACTCCTCCGAAGTCAGTGGTCCAACAAGCCCTGACATAAGAAGCAGCATCTCTGCATTTTCAGAGATGCTGAATTTTGAATGGCCTGTAGAAAACTGCTCCCGGTCTGGGGAGGTGCTGAGGTTCTTAGGGATCTGCAGGTCCCTGGTGTCCTTGGTCCCTATCTCTGAAAGTTGGCCATGAAGCACGAACTTTGCTGCATAAACCATCACAGTTCCGTTGATTTCCTCGTTAATCTCTCAATGCCTGCTGCGTGTCTGCACTAAGGTGTCTTTATTAACCCAGGACTTCCATGACAATTTCAGGCTTTTCTTGAGAGAGGTCAAAAGCTTTGGTTTTGTTGGGGTTTTTTTCTGTTTTGTTTTGCAGGGTGTGACAGATGTTATGTGCTTGAGGGCATTTTGGTTACTGCAGTTAGAAGAACTGCAGTGTAAGAAGCTATTTAGTCCCAAATCTACATCCAGAACTGCAGGTCCACTAATTTGGATATGCTAAGGGATGGGGGAGAGTGACACATACTGAAGGGCTTTTAGGTGGTTGAAGAATCTAAGGAAATCAAGGCTCTAGGCCTTTCCATCTTGGTGTCTGAGAGCTGCATGACTTTGCATTTGTTGAATAGCTGTAGTTATGTCTCAAAAGCCCCGATTTTCTAGTTATTCTCTGTTCCCCATTTGATGGACCACAGAGAGAGATTCAGTGTGGGCTTTAGGTTCTGCCTGTGTGAAACAGTAGAGTCTGGGGCAAGGCAGGAAAATAGTGATGCAGAGAGGGGAAGGGAACAGCCCTAATAGTGTTGAGTTGTTCCTGGAATATGGCCGAGGTTTAAATCTCCCAGGGCAGAGCAAAGCAGCCTTTGCAGTCTTTTCTGACGTATGCTCCATCCAGTTAGGAGAAATGAAATCACCAGTCCTGTGCCCTGATATGAAAGGAGTTTGTTTTGAAGAGTTTATATTCCTGTACCTGCCAAGATGAGCCAAGAAAGAGCTTAAGTCTTTGCCACCAGTTTTTTATCAGCTTGTAAGGCAAATGAACAGTGAGGACAAGTACACCCCAGTAGCACCGTAGCCTTCCAGCTGTGAAAGACGTCGCACTACAGCTCTTTGCCATTCTGTACCGCTCTGGCTGCAGAACCTGGGCAGAAGCTGCTGGAGGTTTTGGCTTCTGTGTGTGTTACATTTCTGTTACCCCACTTCAGAAACTGCCTGCTCTGTGAGTAACACAAACTATCCACCCCGTAGCATCTCCCCGAGCTTTACCCTTCTTTTGGGTTCTATGGCATCTTCACAAACCCAGATGAAACTCGGCAGACACACAGATAAAACCAGCCCTTCCTCTGCATCAAACCACAAAGTGTTGCCAGGGTTTCCCCCGCTGCCTTCCACTTTAACCCTCCAGCGTTGCTCTCCTTGTATTCTCGCTCTCCCAGGAGCCCACATTGCTCTGTGTTTAGTGGCAGGCGATGAAATCAAACCGTGCATTAGCAGCTCCATAATAGCTTTGCTCAGTGGAACCCGGCTTCCTTCATTAACCCAGAAAATGAGAGTTGTTTTTGTACATTTGAGAAGCTAATTATTTAAGTGCCGGGAATTAAGGCTCATCAGGTACTGGAAACTGATTTTGGTTTTGCTTCTCAGGGGATGGAACAAGATGGAAGGAAGCTGGTTTTGCACAGGTGTGCAGTGTGGTAACTCACCAGCACTTGGAGCAGGGAACGACAGCGGGCAGATCCTTGTCTACCTTAAGCATAAAAGCCCCACTCTTTCTACATCCCTTTTCTTCCAGACATCATCAGATGATTCTTCCCATTCAAACAGATTTTTGAAATCACCACTGATCAAATAATTCTATAGATTTACTTTTTGTCTACTGAAAAAAGATGTACCACTCTCATGGTTGACCTAGCCTGAATACTTTGCAATAAAACAATAATGCTTTGTCTCAGCTGGGTTTTTAGAGAGGGAAACGAGCTCACATCAGTTGTCCTATAATCAGTTATCCTTCAGCTTTACCTTTGATGACCATACTCAAAGAGGGGTTTAGATAGAACGGCTGCTACGTAACCCAAAATGGGACCTTCCAGTGGCCTGGGAAACAGAAGATGAATTGGGTGAAAACCCCCCTCATCTGTGGGAAACCACAGCTAAGGACAGACCTATTATTCTAAACAAAGTTTTTACAACAGAATGACTTTCAACAGTAGATGGGTGCTTTGACATTCTTCCCAGAAAATGACAGAGAATCCGTTGATGCTATTGCCAATAACTATATGCTAAAGAATGGGGATTTGGTTCTGGTAGCATCACTGGATGGATCCACTCTTCATTACAAGCAGCTTGCCAAGAACAAATGTTTCATTTTTATTGAGATAGCCAGTGTCCTGTGTTGTCTTCAGAGACTAAGGGAGGCAACTTTTCTGTGTGTTCAGTTGAAGCCAGATGTTAAAGTATTGTCTGGATGTAATCGACTTGACAAATGGCAGGAGTGACATTTTAGCTCCATTTAAGTCAGTGGCAAAATTCCTGTTGAGTTCAGCTGGGGCCAAGATTTCATCCTATGACTGCTGAAGGGAAATCTCACAAATGATCTTCAGAAAAATAAGCGCAGGCAATTCTGTTTTTCTAGGGTTCTCTTCAACCTCTAGGCCACGAATCCTTGGAATTCTGTGCATTGCTTTGGAGAGGCCTGCAAAAGGTCACAATGAAGCTTATCGTCAGCAGATTGAAATTAGCTATACGGGAGGCCATGATTCCAAGGGAAAACTTCAGGAGTTGATTACAAAGTTCCAAGTCAGGTCGATCCATTGAAATCCACCTGTCTTTGTACTCCTTGGACTAACAGGCATCCTTCTGGCAGGAGCTGTGCAGCTGAACTAACCCTTGGTCATGGAATATTGTGGATTCAAGCAGCCGCTCCGTCCCCTGTGCTAGGACTGGGCCACGTGGAAACCTCTAATCTGGCACCTACCGGATGCTTTTACCAGTGGATTGGGCTGAAAACAAACACTTTGACTTAGAAAAGCTGGTGTAGCTGGGACTATACAACCAATTCAGTTTTGTAGCAAGGTTGGTGCTCTGTCCCTGAGATAAATGAGGAGGGACACAGTGTTCTCCCTACAGACTGCGAGGTGTCTGAAGTATCTCAGATGAACTTTATTGGGAACTAAAGGCAATCAGCTTCTGGCAGAATCATGCAACAGATCCTACCTATGATATCTCCAGAGGTTTAAGCCCTGTGGTCAGACAGAACCTGATGTGCTTTAAAGGCTTTGGATTAAATAACAGTAGTACTGCTTGAATGGAAGTTTGTAATGCTTAGAGGGAAAAGGGCTTAAGCTAGGAAAAAAAAAATCACTAATGATTTAAAAATAGAGTATTTTAGAATGTTAAAAGTGTTCTGCTTAAGGTTTCAAAAAATTTTCCATGTGGGCTTTGGTAAGCAGAGCTGTTCTGTAAGTTCTTTTCTGGTAGACTGTAGGGCAATTTGGGTTTTTTAGAAAAAATGCTGGAGAAGTACTGAGGAATCTTCATGTATTATGTATTGGTTATTAGCACGGAGGGTCCTTGTGCTTGCAGGAGCAAATAGACTCTTCGTGATGAGAACAAGATGCTGTCACTGGATCTAGAATTTTAGCCATATGCACACAGGGTAACTTCTCTGTGTCGCTTACTACAAGATGGAATGGGATTCGTATCTGGAGACGTGGGTCCAGGGGAAACCAAAAAGCGGTGAGTGCTGAGGTCCAGTATCTGCCACAGAACACCCAGGCTGTGCTTCTCTCCTCTTTACACGAAGGAGCGCCTGCTCAGCAGTCCGCTTTGATTGCTCTGCCAGAAGTGGGATGACACAGAGTAGTACTTTATGGCAACAGATTCCTGAGTTTCGTTTTCAATTCTACCAAGCACGTGCAGAATTAAGAACTTTCCAAGCTATTCAGTCCGTGAGTTTCAAGCCAACAAGCAATGCAAACTCCTGAATAGCCCCCTTCAAATCCATTTTTGGAGGCAGTGTATTCAGCCTTTTGTAGGTTCAAACTTAAGACAGCTTCACTTGTAATCCAGGTTTTTCTGAGAAGTCCTAACTAAATTCTTGGTGTTGCTCATACAGCTGATCTAAGGGAAAGGTTCGTGTTTACCTGAGAACTAAATTGGACATTTTAACACATGTTGTGTGGAAAAGCATGCCCAAATGATAAAGTAACAATTGATTCATGGCCATCCAGCCGAGTCTGGAAGTGCCACCTTGGGATGACATGGATCAAAGATAAAGTCACTTTGCTTTTCCATGCAAAGAACTCTGCTGCTTCTTCCCAGCTGAGCTATCATGGAACGCAGATGACTCTCTAGAGGAAGAATTTGCTGCACATTTGCAGTATGTTTTAGCTACAATCAACATTTATATTCCATTGTCATTTGGGGGTAAGCACTAATTAGCATAATCATCAATGCTTTAAAATTAAAAATTCCTCCAAGAGACACAGGAGGGATTGAAACTATTTCCTGCCCCCAGAGGCAAACCCTTTCCCAAGCTATCTGCTGCGCCAGAAGGTTTTATTCTAGAAACATTCCCAAGCTATGCCCAAGAGTAAATTAAACCACAGCAAACTTGGAAACTCTCGCGTGTGTGTTTGTGGCAAACAGGCCCTGATTTGACAATTACTACCTGAAGAAAAGTTGTCACTATTTTCCACTCCTGTTTTGTTTTGGCTGCTGCTCTGTGCTGCTGTGTCACCTTTACTGTGTGGGCTGGAACAATCAAGAAGTTGTTTGTAGAGTCTGAAGTTTTTATACTTCACAGGAAAGGTTCTGGTGCCTTCCCAAGACAGAAAGTGAAGGGTTTAACGACACTGCCCTCTTCTAGAGCTTGCCTCAATCTCCCCAGCTCAGGAGCTGGCCTCAAAAAATCTCAAGAACGATTCTTTTCTACACTATTTGAAAGTGGATTTTTACTCTGGTTCCAAAATGATTCATTGACAAGAATCTAAGATTGGATTTCTGGCTTAAAGAGACCCCTCTTTATGGAGAATAAGGTGCCAAGAAAACCTGGGGGGAACTTTGAAAGGTGATGTCCATAACTTGGAAATGTCCCCTAGGAGTTGATCTCTAAATTTCTGCATTCTTGCCGTTGGGAGGGGCCTCAGGCCCGTGGACAGCAGGATGAGTGTCCTGCATGTGGGTTCCCTGTGTCTCAAAGAATGATTCTCCCATCCTCAGCAGGCTATGAAACCTCAGCGAGCAGGAAGAGTTAAATGTTGTAATTGTTCTTGAACTGGCCAGAGAGAAAAAATTGGATTTTTCTAAAGGAAATCTTTCTTTGAGAGGGAAACAGTAACAAATGCAGGTGTTTCTTAAAGCAATTCTGTTTATAAACTCACAATTCTTGTTATTTCTGTGTAAGACAAACACCACCACACCCTACACTGAGTAAACACGGGAACTGCAAGAAAGAGCGGCACAGAAATTGCCATGAAAATTTCAGAATCTGCAGGGCATTGAGCATATGTATTGTCTTTTTGGTATCCTCTTTTTTCAGAGAGATAGACTTAAATTTCATTGGCAGAAATTCTCTCTTTTTTCTTTTATCTCCTGTTTTGATGTGGTAGCCATGGAGAAAATCCCAAGATTAGTAACAGTAGCTTGTTGCAGAATAAGAATAACTCTCTACTTGGATTTAGACTCTAGTAATATCAAGGGTTTTGTTTAACTGGAAATACTCAGATCGCATAGAATAAATAGTGGATGCTGTTAGGACATTAATCACCCATCCCACCTGTCAACCTCGAACTAAATGCTGGATGACAGACACACACAGAGAGATGTAGAGATAATATCACATTGTCACATTCTACCAGGCAATGTGCTTTTACAACATTTATCTTGTTTCCAAATGACCACATGTAATGTAAAAGCGAAGAGGAAAGACAGATTTTTCAGAGACCAGGGTCCACTTGAAGATTGGCTTCTGAATTAAAACTAATCAGGGGTTTCCTTTGATGGTCCTTTTGTGTCTGGATGAGAAAGATACAAGAGGACTCATTTTTATTACTTCTTAATTTTAGTGGATGATGTCAGAACATCATCATGACTTATGCACATTTCTTTTGAGAAGATAATTGATTAGTAAATGTAAAAGATCTCTATTTTCCTGCTGGTTTTTCATTGCTAAAGATCTGGTAGATGTTAAGATCAAGGTTATTAAAAACAGTTTATGACATTTTCTTAGGTGAAACACTCTTTTGAATGTCTGCTGTGAAACATGAGTGTGTCTGGTATTAAAATCAGAGTGATATTAAAGAGTGTGGCTGATCATGGCATGTAAGAGGTTTCTTTGGCATTGTCTTCGTGACGATATGAGGAGTGTGAAACTTTTACAGTTCTGTTACAACTGAAGTCAGTAAGGAAAATTAAAATTGACTTACTAGAAGCAAAAAAGGATCATCACCAAACCCATGACATGTAAAAAACATGTTAAAAAAACATGTAAAAAAAAACATGTAAAAAACACTGGGAGAGCCTTCTCGGATCATAAAAAGGTTTCACTTTAGTACCTAATAACCTCCACCAATACAAGCAAAGGGTTCTAGTAAGGGGCTAAAAGGAATGGTTGCAATTGTCTTTGATTTCTCAAGTTGCAGCAGTTGGCCAGGGACAGAGCCTTCTGAAAGTCTGGGAGGTAACAACTTAAACGTTATCATTTCTGAGAAAGAATGTAAATAGTATGTATTGAAAAAATGGATTGATAAAATACTGCAGGGGTATTTAACCACTGCCTTGCTTGTGGCACAGTCCTTCCAGGGCTTGTGTAAGAACTTGGTCTTGCAAAGCCGCCTGCCCCTTTTCACAAATGATGGCAAAATTCCCATCCTTCTGCCTCGCTCCACCATGTGTAACCCTATAGTGTCAGTGGTACACGAGCCAAGAACTACGTATGGATTCCGAAATTTTTTTTACCGTCTTCTCATTTCCTTGTATAGTCATTCATAGGACAAAACTGCAATAATATCAGTTCTTGGCAAGACACGGCTTCTGTTTCTTCCCTGTGGAAGCACCAGGAGAGCGGGATGGCCGTACAGAGGCACCAAATATGGTCCTGGGGACAAACCCGAGAACTGCACAGATCTGCTCCTCAGAGCCCACCGACCGCCTGTCACACCCAGACCGGCCCCCACAAAACCGCACCCGCCTTTTTGAACGACATGGAGCGGACCGGGCCTGCCCCTCGCGTTGATTTTGTCCCGCAATTACTGACTGACCGAACCCGAGGCCGCTGTGGCGTTACCGGAGCCACTCGCGGGCGGGAGCCCTGAGCCGTTAACGGCCGCCAGCACAGCCGCCGGGCGCGGAGGCCGAGGCTGCCAGGCAGGGCCTCTGCCAAGCACACAGAGGAACAGGCGGGGAGGCAGCCCTGCCCCAGGAAAGGGAGCCCTGCCCCAGGGAGCGGCCCGGCCGCCGCCGCCGCCCCTGTCCCCTCAGGAAATCACTGAGGGAGCAGCGAAACAGCCGGGACCAGCGGATGTGACAGCAGCGCTGCGCCCAAAGCGCAAGCTGCTGCTGCTGCTGGGAGGGACCGCCCCCTCAGGAGGCCGTGCCCAATCACCTCACGCCTCGGAACGTGACTGACGGCCACTCAGACCAATAGTGCCGCAGACTAGCTACGGAGGTCACGCCCCTTTCCTCCGTTGGTCGGATTACCTGTCAATCAGCTGAGACCTTCCCGCCCCTTTCCGGCGGGGGAAATGCTAGGTAGGAAGGGTGGAGGAGGGAGAAGCGAAAGGAACCAATGAGACGCTACAGAAGGACACCTCTACGGCGGAGTGACAAGCTGGGGGACCAATTGTCGCGCTCCTTCCCCCTCCTGCTCCCTCCCTCAAGGGTGGCGGGGCAGAAGGGGCGCACCTACCGCCCCTTCCCCGTTGGTTTGTCCCACTCCGGGCCTGGCAGGCTAGGTTGAGTTAGCGGCTCGGACCATTGCACACGGCGGGCGGAGGGGGGTGCGGGCGAGGAGGAGGAGGAGGAAGGAGACGACGAAGGAGGCGGGGGGGGCGGTTTAAAGAGACAAGAGCCGAGCGGGCGGCTGGCTGGGGGAGCAGGAGCGGCGGCGGGCGGAGACTCAGCCCCTTCCCCACACACGCTCGCTCACACCGCGGCCAGGGTCGCCGCCGCCGCCAGCGCCCCCCTCCCCTTCCCCTCCGATTCCACAGCGGCCTCTATGAGGTAGAAGGGAGCGGCGGCCACTCCGGGGGCGGCAGCGGCCGCTACAGCCGCCGCCTCCTCCTCCTGCTCGCCTCAGAGAGCCCCATCTTTGTGTGTGAGGGAGAGGGCGGGCGAGAGGGAGTGCGCGCTGCCCGCCCGTCGCCGCGCTTTGTTCGGAGCCGGGGGGCCGTGGCGGCGCGGAGCCCCGGCTCTATGTGCCAGCCGCTCCCCGCACCCCCACAGCAGCCCGCGGGGGCGGCGGAGGCCGCGCGGGAGGCGGCGGCGTGAGGGGCCGGAGCCCCTGAGGGCGGACCGGCGGCGGGGGGGCGGGGGGGGCGCGCGGGCGGGCGCGCGGCCGCCCCGGCCCGTGCCCGCGTCCGTGCGGTTGCTGCGGAGGGGGGGAAGGGGCCGGCTCGCTGCCCGCCGGCCCGGCCCGTCTGCGGGCGGATTGATGTGGGGGGGTCTGACATGAGTCCGCCGGCGGCCGGGTGCTGCCATGTGACCGGCTTCAAGGTGGAGAACTGGAAACAGAACCTGCGGGCGATTTACCAGTGCTTCGTGTGGAGCGGCTCGGCCGAGACCAGGAAGCGCAAGGTACCGGGGGCGGCTTCGCATCCACCCCCCTTCCCTTCCCGTGCCTTCCCCTCCCTCCCCCGACCCAGCCGCCCGCCCTCCCTGCGCCGCTCGCACGCACTCCGCCGGCCCGGCCTGCCCGCGGGCGCGGGGAGGGGACGGGTCCCCCGCCCTCCCTTCCTCCTTCCTTCCCTCCCTCCCTCCCCACGGGGCAGGTGGGCCCGGGCCTCCCCCGGCCCGTCCCCGCCCCGCCGGCAGCCCAGGGGCCCGGGCTCCGGCACGCGGTTGTGGGGGGAGGGAGGAGGAAGCGGTCGGTGCCCCCGGGGCGGGGGGCTTGGTACGGCGTGGCCGGTAACCGGGACTGAGGAGACATCCAGCCCCGCCGGGGCCTCCTTCCCTCCCTGCCACCTGCCCCGCCGGCGGGGCCGGCTTTCCGCAGCGGGGGCTGTTCCGCAGCGCCGCCGCCTCCTCCTCCCGGAGGTGCGGGAGGCAGCGAGGCTTTCCCGGAATACGGTGGCGGGAGGGGGGGAAGGGGAGGGGAGGCCCCGGGGCAACGGGCACGTCCGGCCTGCGGCGGAGCTTTGTGCGGCCGGGGAGCCCCGCGGGGGCGCGCCCGAGCCCGGGGGCTGCGGCGGAGCCGCCCGGGGAGCGGCGGCGTGTGCCCGGGGAGCGCACAATGGCCGGGAGCGGGGCTGCGGGGGGACTGGCGCTTTTTATTTTTTTAAATACTTTTTTTTTTTTTAAGTGAAAGCTGATCGTTCTGATAAACCACTTGGAAAAAAGGGGTTCCTGCCGTAGTGGGGCGGGGGGAGCAAAGGAACTGACTCAGCCCCCAGTACGTGGAAGGGGAGAGGGGAGTTTGCTCTCAGGGCGTGTTGGGCAACATCAGGAAAAAATCCGTGTTAATGAGGCAAAACGCGAGGGGAGCAGAGCTTATTCCCACGTAGCTTCTAAAATTACATCCCTACCCAAGTGCGTGTTTCTGGAGGGCTTCTTTCTCAACTATGCAACTAATTACTGTTTTCCCTAGAATCAACTGGTTTTTGCTTCAAAGTGACTTGGCAGATTTCTATCAGCCGTGGTGTTCAGGACTGAGGAGGGCAGCGCAACACCTACGTGTAGCAAAACTTGGGTTTTGGGACAGCACAGATTGTGTTTGTGTTGAAGCAACCCATTGAAAACTTTCTGGTCCCAGTGGCTTTGCGTTAAGCTGCTCAGCTTATTATTCATAACAGAACTAGAGTATGAAAGATGTACCTCGGGGCTGAGGTGCCTGAGCATTTTTCTGTGTTCAGTTTGTTCTCAAGAGAATCCAGTTTCCCTTTTTTTTTTACTTAAAGAGGAAAAAATGGAATCTGAGAAGAAACATGTTTTAAACCTACTTAGTTACTTGATAGCTCTGCGAAATATAGTCAAACTTGTTTTCAGTATTTATAATCCCCACAAGTCAATATTGGAAGTATATTAGTCAGGATTGGTTTTATTTAGCCTTTAGTGTGTTAAAATACAAACCGGTATTTAATACGTGGTACTTAAAGCTTAAATGGAGGAAAAAATTATACATCTGCTGTGGAAGGAAAAAAAAGACAAGTGAGGTAGGAAGGTGTCTCAGATATAAATCAAACGTTACATGGAAGAATGAAAACTTCATTAACAAAATAAACACTTTAGCTTTTTCTTCTTTTCCCCTAGTATGGAGCATCGTTTGTAACCTGCGTACCATTCATATGCTACAACACTTCAGGTTTTCTCTTCTGAAATCTAATGGTAGTGATGTGTTCATCATTTTCTGAAAGACATCTGGAAATAAATAATACTCCATTGTAATCAATCTGTTCTCACTTCCCTTTTGCACAGCCAGGCTCATAGAGCAGAACAGGATTGTTTCAAAATTATCATCTCATGGAAAACATCAGTTTTCCAAATACATGCTAAAAATATTAGTTGGTGTTTTGGGGTTTTTTTTGTCCCTTTTTTTAAGCAGGTTATCAGTCTGAAAATAGTTGGACTCCTGAATTTGGCCAACCTGAAATGGTCATATATAGGGAAACATTTTGGCTAGCTGAATTTGGGATTCAATTCCCAGTCTGTATTCACAAAGGTTGAAACAAGTATGCTAACAACAGTTATGGTCCTTACCTCTCCTGCATATGGACATGAGACCTTCTTCCACAGAATTTTTCTTTACTGAAATTCTCTGTCTGTATGTGTGCCTTACAGTTTTATATGTAAAATTTGATAAACAGGACTTTTGTTTGGAGACTTGTTTATAGTGTAACAACTAGAAAACAATCCTTTGTCCTTTAATATTTTATATATACATATATTATGTATGTGCATATATAGATTTCAGGAGCATAGCTCTGGCTGCTTAAGAGTACCTATTGGTGAAGATTCTTGTTCTTAATCTGAAAGAAAATTAAAGGTTTGATAGGAGGTGGTATTATTTTCTGCTGCAAAATCAAGGACAATCACATCATTCACTTACTACAGAAAACATTCAAGGTATGTAGTTGATTGTTAATGGGAAGCGTTGGTCAATTTAACTGTCAGTCAGATGAACGTAGGTGTAAAAAACGTCTTGGCTGTCTGGTGAAAGCCAGATACAAATTTTTATGTTTCCACAATGGTCAAATATTATTCTTACTAAGACCGTCTTAAAAATCTCGATAGCGATGGTAACTGCAGGGGGCAGAAAGTGTCCGTTCCTCCTGCTTTACTTACACTGCATTATGCTTTGGAAGACCATTTTAACGCTGCTTGCTGTTTGCTATTCATTTTTAATACAAACCTTTTACGCGATTAAGCTTTTATGAGCATCAGCTCTCGGTTCAGTATGCTTCACACCCAGAGTTTTCAGTAGAATAGCTGTAAAGCACAGTTTATAGTTAGAAAGCTGTCTCTGGAACCTGTATTTGTATTCTCAATCAGAAGCAAGAGGTAATTATGTATATATCCTTGTAGATACTGGGATTCTGCTGAAGGTTTTTGGAGTAAGTTTGCTTCTCAAGCGTTGTCTACACCAGGATTTGAGCTGTTGTCCTGGTGCATCGTATCTCCATGGAGGAACGAGGCCGTCGCTTGTCTGACCTCGCTGCATCTTGGCCAAAGGAACGAAGTGCAGAGGTAGCGTGTGCTGCTTCTGGCGAGGGCTTCACCGTGGGGTAAACGTGTTGCTGATGGTGAAGCCCAAGCCAAACCCGGCTGTTACACCGTCCGAAGAGTGGAATAGGAAAAGAGGTAGAGGAAGAAATCTAAAGAATAACTCTAGAAATTGGAGTAATTGTGATTAAAAGCTGGAATGAGATTTCAGGGCTTAAGCTGGATTGTGAAGTGGCATGAAATTAGGGTTGACTGTCTTGGCTTTAGGACTTTGACCTGTAACTCTTGATTTTTAATTTGTGATAGTCAGAATCTGTTTCGTAAGCTGATGGCAAAGCTCATGTTTCCGTAGGTCACGGACTTTACCTTGAATATGTTGACGGGAAAATTAGCTCACAATTAAGGCTGTATAAGAGGTCCTTAAATTCGGCACCACTACCTCCCATTCAGGAATTATGGAACAGACAGAAGATGCTAAAAAGACGTACTGCCAGCCCTTTGTGTCAGCTTTGTCCATTTTTCCGTAGGGTCACACATCAAACGCTTTGCTTATTCCTTTAGAATTACAGATTAAAATCTGGTTTGCGATGCTGAGTGTAGTTTTTGGTCTCCATCAGTGAACAATTAGACATGTAGATGCATCTCTGTGTCTAGGAATTGGTAAGTAATGGTTTCAGTGCTTGAAGGGCAGCTGAATTCACAATTAAATTCTTTCTTACCGCACTACACACCACAGAGGAAAAGCGTCTTTCTCTGTTCTAATGGTTCTTATTATCACTGCTCTGAAATTGTTCTCAATGATAAAAGTCCTCATCATGGCCACAGTCACGATATGCAGAAGGTCCTATCTGGAATTTCAGAATGTTTGTTCTGTGCTTCTACCAATAGATCAAAGAATAATTGCCTGTCAGGGGTTGTACGCTCTCGTTGACAGCGGGTGCGTTCTGGCATATTTCTTCCTGTTTGAGAGCTGCTGTTGTTTTTTCCATTATTCTGTCTTTATGTGGACCCTCCAGACTGATCGATGCTTTCAGATATGAAGAAACATTTTCTCTTATAGGTGATGACCTTTCCACAAGTGTCCTCCCCATGCATTTGTGACTTCAGTCCTTCATTCCTTCTAAGGTTTGACAGTTGATTCCTAGAACTGCAATGGGTTGGGTCAATTTTCTTTCAAAGCAGAAAACGCTTAATATCTTAGCAAATAATGCCGTGTCGTGTTTTCTGTAGCAAGTATTGGGGTTCACGGTCTAAATCAAGATGTTAAGTTCTTGCTAAAGTGACCTCGCATTCACAGGGTAAGCTAATGGTGGAGCTTTTCATCGCATGCCTGTTGAGCTGTACTTGCTCACGTGTTTCTCACTTAAAACCTTGCCCCATGTACCTATTCAGGAACAGGGCAGTGTTGCTTAAGCGATTTGCTTTGTACTGTAACAGATGAGCAGGAAACCTTACCAGACAGTGCTGCCTTCTCAGGCTCAGTATTTTGATTGCTTAAATTAATAAGGAAATCTTAGCTTGTTTTTCTTTAATGTTTTTAGCATATACACCAAACTTCTGGATTACGAATCCTGTGGAGAATTTGAAAGAGTCCAGGATTCAAGAAGCACGTTTCTTTTTCAGCTGCGTACTCCGCTTTGGCTGCCTATGTGAAGTGCCTTATTCACTCAGGAAGGATGTTCTTTGCCATGTGCTGTGGGAATTACCTTCTCCCTGAAAGCCCATAAGAAGTGTCAAAATCAACCGCAAGCTTCTTTGTTCAGGAGGTCTCCTGTTTCATAACTGAACAATCTTCCTTAGTGCTTAACCTCTGAGGAGTAGAAAGGTCCTTAGGCTCGCTGAAGGTAACGTTCTCTTTCCTCTTGGCGTGAAGACATGATCTTTGGTGTGAGAAATTCAGGTATGAGATTTTAGCTCCACACACAGCAGAGCCTTGTGTATGTGGGACAAGCCAGATTGAAAATGCTCCACTGAGCTTACGTCTTTGGTGCCGAAGAAGAATATAATAGAAGGCCCTCCTGTTCCAACTGTTCTTAATCTCTGTCTTTTGCCATGATTTTTAAAAGAAATGGTTGGTTTCTGGGCCAAAGGTTAGGAATTAGTCTCGTGCCGTGAACTGTGCGGTGGCGAACAGCAATTCTTGAGTTGTGGGATCTGAACCATCAGGACCTACCCAGACGCTTGTATGTCTCAGGTCAACACCGTCTGATTTAGGGGTTACACAGATCCCTGGCATTGAAGCTGACTATGAATAGTAGTTGTTTTGGAACCATTTCCTTCTCTATTTTTTTTTTAATATGGATGCAGAGACAAATGACCACACTAAATGCAGTTTTCCCCATACTTTTGTTTGTTCCCTGTTGCAGAGAAGGAAGATGGATCTGCACAAGCTGATGAAGGAAAAAATAGGAATATGCTAGACAAAAAGGCTTCTTTTTTCTGTAGTCTTACCAGCAATCAGAGTTTGCCAGTAGCCAGACTGTTGTTTGGGAGAAGTTGTAGCTTCTCTTTAAGATCGTTGACTGCAGACAAAATTATTTGCTTAATGTTAAAAATGTTGAAAGCTTTCAAACTAGAATGACAGCCAGTAATGTGAAGGTGAGCGGAGTGGAATGGCTTTGTTTGATTTGTTGGACTATCTGTTGAGCTTTATTTTAAGCCATCGAAGCTTTAAACCCCAAACAAAGGTTAGCTGATATCCTCATTTTTGTTTCAGGCCTTAATCTTTAGCGTTAACATGAAACCAGAGCTGCAAATTGGTTTCAAACCTACTCTTCATCTTTCGTTTGAGGATTTTCTGTCTTAGCAAGCGCAGTAACAAATCGGTGGGTAAATGCTACTGAGTGATAGTGGAAGTTGCCTGTTTGTGAGTTGCTGACTCCCCTTCTCTTGATTTACTGCTGCTTGAATCCGAGGGGAAAAAAAAAACCCGACCTTTTCCTTTGGGACATGGTCTGGGGATCCTGATTTGTAACAATTGCTGTTGAGAATGTTAGTTTGATTCCCAGTGGTGGCTGATTTGTTTTAAGCCAGAGAAAGATTAACTCGGTTTAAAAGCTTGCGTTTCTCACATTAAACCTAGCACGCATAGTTTTTCCTGTTCATGTGTGATCGACTTGGAACTATAGCTTCTTGATGTCTTTTTCCTGGTAGATGCATGGCTTTTTTTATCAATCATACCTTTTCCTTTCCTTTGACTGATGGCTACTTGAAAACGTTGGGTTTGAGTTTTTTAATTCTTGTATTCCCGTAGTTCTCCGAGTATTTATAACATGTCTGTAGCACGTGGCAGCATGTAGGGTGAGGAGGTACATATGTGCTCTTACTTATGTATCAATTATTCTGGCATCACAAGAAAGGCAATCTGAAGGTGACCTGTATGCATTTTGCTGGATTTACTAGAACTGCATTTTTTAAAAGTAATCTTTTTTTTTAACCATGCCATTGTTGTTAGAGCCTTTCTAGACTTGGACGGAAAGAGCTGCCTAGAGCAGCGATCTCCAATTTCTTGTTAACCTATGGGCAGTGGAGCTAGGTGAGTGAAATACTACGATGACATTACAGTTTATTACGTTATCCTGGACTGTGTTGTCAGCAAGCGGTGCTGGGGTGTTGGGAGAGCCATATGTTATCCGAGAGGCCTGAATTGGGAACCTTTTCTTAGCAGCAGCAGTTCTGGCAGCTGATAGATCTGTTCTGACTGGGTGAAAGCTCCATCTTGGTAGTTGTATTCTTTTCCATATTGATTTGGCAGTCCTTTATGTCCGTGCTGCTTAATTCAAGGTAAGAACTTTGCTGCATTAGCTAGTGATATAATCAATGTTGTAAAGAGTTACTCATTGCAAAATTAACCTGCATTCTGTTTGGTTCAAAACACATTTTTTTTCCAAGTGGTGCTACCGCATTAATACAACTTACATAGGAACTCCAGAAGGATCTGTGGTTTACTTTAGTGATAGAGCAGCTTCTACCACCTTGGTCTCTCTCACCTAAGAATTATTTTCTCTATTTCTCTATTTCGATTTGACGATCAGTAAAGTGAACTGTTGCCGGACACTGTAGACTCAAAGTAACCTGAGATTCACTTTATCAGTTGGTAACTGATTAGCAGTGTCTGTCTTGTCACATTCTTTTGTGTGTGAAATACAGCAAATATTCCACTTTTTTCAGTCCTCTACCTAACTGGAATGTTACTTAAGGTTGTTTGTGTGGGTTTTTTTTTTAAACTCTCAGATAAATGCAACACTATTCTAAAATTCTTAGTGTTTTTTTCTGCCTCTGCTGCTTTTCCAAGTTGGTAAAAATAACTTTTTTCCCCTTCTTCTTCTTCTTTCCAGTGTTTAATGGAGCTTGAAATGAGCAGGGCTCTTCTTGTCTGCCTTTTGCATAGTATCGCTGGTGATGTCAGCATCTCCCTGGGAAATATTTCCGTGAAGGTCTACAGTGTATTAAGTTTGTCACTGAATAAAAAAAAATGGGTGTTAGACAAGATGAAACTCCCCCCCAAAAAAAAGTAGTGGACGTGGTAACAAAAGTTGTTTTCATCACACTTAAATGTAGTGTCTTTTTAGCATAAATATTGGAGCTAGTGCAGTTATGTCCTGTAACAAATGTATTAAATATCCTCATAATTAAAGTAGTAGCAAGAGATATCTCACTAAATGTGACATTGCCTTAGTAGTAAGTCTGCAAAGAGAACCGAAGTTTAACTTGGGTTTTACGTGCAGTGTGACACTTGGTTTGCACACACAGTCGAACTCATACGCACATACATATAAGATGTAAAACCAGAATTATTCATAAATTCAATGAGTTGCATCTATGTAGAATTAAATTTAGAGATGAATAATCTACATTGCAGTTAAGAGATTATTAGAATATCTCTTCTTTTTCATTAGTGTATTAATCTGGAGTTCTGTGTTGCAGCTCTTGCCCTCGTATACTAAACCAAGTTGTTTTCATCCATATATATATATATGTTAATCCCCAATTTGGAAAGTAGTAGTAGTAAAAATTACCAAATTAGTAATAACTTTATTTTTGTCTAAACACATGAAGACCCTGTAGTGCTTGAACGTAGTCCAGTGCTGGGGATGATGAAGCATCAAACACCGACGTGACACCAAGTTCCATTTGTGGTGATTGCCTCCCTTGTCACTCAGAAGTTCATGCATCCAAGTAACCTTTTTTAAATAGGATTTGACTTTGGATTCATCTTACCGAATTGACTGCCAGGGTTTTTGTATGTATGTTTTGCTTCTGTTTTTAAAGGGCTTTTATTTTGCGTTAAGTACAGACTTGAATTCTATTACTCCAGTGTGTGTTAGGACAAGGAGAGAAAACAGCAGCAACCTTTATTTTTGCTGTGTCCTCCACCTTAATTTATCTGTGCTTTTTTTTGTGTATGTGTTTGGGTTTTTGTTTGTTTTTAAAGATTAATCTTCCTCTCCTTGTGTCTTTGAACCACCTAATGCTATTTCACAAAGTTTGTCTAATTATAATTTGGGCTTCTGTCCTGTGCATTCAGGCTTGTTATTACATGCAAGTCAGATTTTAAGGGACATTCTTTAGAACATACTTGGTAAATAAATGTAAGATTTATTGCACAGCAGATGTGTGAAGGCTTCATACGTGAAGACAGTTGAGAGCACTGACTGATTGCAGTACCTCATTTATGTCAGGTGAGGTTTGTGATCCTGTGCTGCTCGTGACAAAGGCAAAATTTGTCTTAAGGTTTTATGTTTTTCTTTGGTGTGCTTTGCTATCTTCATATTACTGCCCAGCTTTCTTAAACTGGGTCACTGTCCTGCTCGGCAGCTAGTAACTAGGGTGAAATTCTCAGATAGTCTTGTTTTCTGTACATTGTGGACTTTTGTCGTGATCTCTTAGCAAGTGTCCCCCTCCAAAAGCTAATTATGGGATGTGTTTATCTGAATCAAATAATTTGCCACTACATTTTGAGTTTTTGGTTGTGGGATGATTTTAACAGTGATGCGGAGAACGCAACGAGGAAGGCCTGTTCACTGACAAAACTGATCCTACGCTTTGTCCAGCATAATTTTACTTATTACTACACTTGGTGATGTTTCTTTTGTCACACAGTAATTCTTACAGCTTTTTTGATGTGCAAGTTCTAGAGTTGCCCCAATATTTTCTGCATCTCTTACTGATTATTTTGCATTGATTCAGTTATCAGAATTGATTCAGACTTGCGCATGCAGAAGAGTTACTGTCAAACACTTGTTTGTTAATTGAAGGGATTTCAATCCCAAAGCACAATGGGATGGTACCAAAGTTCATAATTATATGGAGTATATCACTGTGTGCCTGTGAAATGGTGCCAAGTTTGAGAATGAAAAAATACACATGGAACATTGGAGAAATTGGACAAAAGATTTATTTAGCGTCATAAAGCGTCCATGTGGTTAAGTATTTTGCAAAAAGTAAACTTGAGGGAAGAGATCCTGATATAAGGGACATCTCGTAACTGGAATGCAAGTTTTTCAGGTCCTTATTGAAAGATTTCAGGCAGTGGGAGGTGGGGGGGATTTGTCTGTCTCAGGCTGCATGCTGCAAAAGTCTGTAGGAAAACAGAACTCCACTTCAGCACTAACCTGAAGAGTTACGTTGTTATGGAAATCCTTTATAAAGCAAGCAATTGAATTCTGTAAGCATGTTGCACCTGTAGGTTGAAGCTGTTTTACAGGGAAGTTGTTTTAAGCAGTGGAAAAAGAACACAAGAAAATGACATTAAGGAGAAAGGACGAGTTAGCAAATCTGACATATTTTAAAATCTTGAAGTAAAATTGAAGAACTATTTATATATACATATGTCTGTCCTTAACAGCCTGAGGAATTACCAGCCCTTGGCTGTGTGTTCTTGCTCTCATACCGTTCGCCGCATTGTGTTGCTGTGATTTTGCTGTGAACTAGAAAGAACAGATAAGGATGAAAACGAATTTTTTTTTTTTTTCCTCCTATTCATAATATTTCACCTGCCTTGGCTCTATGTTCCATGTCAACGGAGGGTTGAACAACCAGCTGTATGGGAGAGGACCCGAGTTTGAATAGCGACTGCTGCCGTCCGCTGGACTTTGCCACCGACTGACAGTATTTGAATGTTTTCCATGTACTAACAGTTTCTTGTGTAAAGTGTGGCTACACTGAACTTGATTTGAAAGGTTCCGTGAAGGCAGACCTCTGTTACTGCTCCTGTTGTGTGATTGTACCGGCTGTTTTAAGTATTGCATCTTTTCACAGATGTGCCAGGGTGTGCTGAGCCTGATACGTGAGACTTGTCTTGTTTGCAGTCGTTAGAACTTATTCCTGTATGCAAATAATTTGTTTCTACTCCAGTTCTCTTGTGAAAAATAAATGAACCGGGGAGTGTAGAATGCCTGTAATCTGTGATCAGCTATTACAGAAAATCTACTTTTCATGTTACATTTGATTTAATGAAATGAATAGTGTTTTTCTAGGTAATCAAGTTACGAGCCAGTTGTTTCCCTCTTTAAACAGGCCTGTCTCTAGGATTTCTATCTTTTACAATCGAACTCTATGAAGATGTTTTAATTTTTTGTTGTTGTTGGTTTAAAGCGTCTGGTCATGGGGCATTTGCCTAGGTGGTGGAGGAAAAATCTGGTGGGCTGTCCTCTAATTTTTGTTTCTGTTCTGCAACTGTTCTTCGGGGCATGTCCTCCATCATAGCAGCACCTTGTTTTCAGTGGCTTTTTTTTTTTTTCTTTCTGCCATACCTTGAGTTTCACTTGGTGTTCCCACTTCTTTAGCTGTACATTGCCTTTTTCTCCCTAGAAACTCTCTGTTTGTTTACATCTTAGGCTAATGTCTGCATTTCTGTGCTCTTAAATTCCTCACTGTGAGCCCACCCTTTCGGGTCTGATCGGATCTCAGCTCCTGATACACTATCTGAGCAGACTGCTCCTCATGCCAAGGTTGCAAGTGTTAATCTTGCTGCAGACTGGGGTGATAATTCATTGCTGTCACATCAACACATGCTTAAAGTTGCTCCTTGCCAGATTTGTTGGCTATATGCTACACTAGAAAAAACTATTTCAGTCTCTTATTGCATAGCCAGATGCTGTAGAACTAGTGCAATCAGCCTCCCCTCCCCCTTTTTTATGACTGTTCTGACTTCAGGAAGGAAAAACTATTATATAGTGAAACACATTCCTGGGGAGCTCTTGTAAAGAGGTAAATGAACTTGTGATCATGGCTAATATTTCTGGTTTTGCCTCTTAGGGAAGTTCTGTTTTGCGTTCAGGTTAAAAAGGAAGGAAGGTTTTTAAGGTAGGGTGAGGGTAATTAAAAAAGGAATTAAACAGTGTCCCCCTTGCTGCTTTAGTTTTGTTCTCTGCTATAGTTGGGAAGTTTTGTGTTTTCTTTAAGAACGCATTGGCTTGATTCTGAAGAACTGTAACTACTTCTGCCATTTGTGTCCTTACGATCTTTCAGAAGAAGGAGAAACTTAACTCTTGTTTGATAATACCCAGCACATCAAGGCACTGACCTGTAACATGCTGTTTGATTTAGATATAACTACTTTAGCTAGGTTAGGTGGTTGTAATTCTACCTTGCTTGGAATCTTTATGCTGCCCTAAATGCCCAAGGATACATGTCCTGCTCCTGGAATTTATGACTAACTTAGAAATTCCTTGTTATTTGGGCTCAGTATAAGCCAGATCAGAGTACAGGTCACCACTCTTGTTTGGTTGCATCCGTCCCATGTCACACTCCTGCAAGCCCCCACATCAGGAGCTGCTCTGTCTCTGAGACGTTGTAGAGCTCTGAAGAGGAAAACTTAGTGGCTTTTTGGTACAGCGTCCCCCAGAACACTTAATGTTTATCCTCATGCACATGCTGTAGAAAAATGGAAGTTATTTAATGGATAACTTCTGAAAAAAAATACATTTAGTGCATGGTGGTGGTCAATCACCAGAGAAGTAAGATTTACTGATTGTTTTGTCAGACGTAAACTTGCTAATAGACTTTTCCCAGTGTATTTCCAGCATGAATCTCATAGTGTCCAGTGGCTAGGCATTGTGTCACCAATAACTTTATCCTCTCCTATGTTTTAAGAGAAGTTGCCATAGAAGTTAGGTTATTATGGATGTGTTCCTGGAAGTCAAAATCCAGGCAAAAATGCAGCGTAGGAAAGTTTGCTCTTGTATCACCCAAGTGATGTGTGTCATGCAGCCTTCCCTGCTTTTCATTCTTTGTGTTTTAATTATTTGCAGTATGAGATCACAGGAAACACTATCTTGAAAATCAGAACTGGGAAGGACTTGTTTTAGACCTGAGTAAAGCACCTCTGTACTTGGCAGGGGTACCTTTTAAGCAACTTGAGATGCTCTCAAGGCCTGAGGCAATACTCTGATTCTTTTCCAATCCCCCTGTAAAGCGCAAAGACCATGTATTTGTCCAGAAAACATTGCACATGTTTATAACCATAGAGACAAAGCAAGACATCAGAACTAGAAATCTGTATGGGTTCTCATGTCATGCTTTTGCTCTACTCGGTGTGAGATTACTGGAGATTTACAATTGTAATTCTTGCCTCAAGAATCCCCTGGTTTTGCTTCAAGCCCTTAACTGGTTTTTCAAGTGAAGTGTGCCAGGGCAGTTCTGGTTTGTGCTCAGGTAAAAGGCTCAGTAATTCAGTTGCTCCTTCACTCCCATGTTTTCCCTTGTCAGGCCCATCCCAATGCTGTGGTTTGTACATATATATTAGCCTCTCATTTTTCTGTATACAGGGACTGCAAGAGCCCAGACAACTTTATCCTGCTGGTGGAGCAGCCTACACGGCTCTTCAGAGCTGATGAGAAAAAGGTCGAGTTCTCTGTCATATTTCTGGCCTGAGTGAATGAGAGAGTGAGGCTGAATCTGTTTCACCACATGCATTATGGTGGTTGAATTTATTACTGGTACCATTTCTGTGAGTGTAGGAACAGGGATTTGTTTAGAACAAATTGCCAGATGAATACTTGTTCTTACCAAAATTCAGATTGCACTGTGGTTATTTCTGATAGCAAATATAATCTATTTATTTCTAGCAATGCCGAGCGTGCACAAACTTCTGCTATTATGCTAACTTTGGTAATGGGTCTGGAGCTTTAATGAGCTGTTAGTGTACCAGCTAATGACCTAACCCACAGAAAGCGTTAGGAAGTCTGTCTTGGTTTAGTTTTGGAAACAGGGCCGAGCTAGATGGATGGAAGAGCGGGTGTACTGAAGTATGCCCCATCTGCCTAAGGATATTTGTTAGTATGTTGGGAGCAATGAATAATTAAGAGTTTCTGAAAACTGTTAATGTTCCCGTAGTATGGGAAGGAACAAGGAAAGTGACTCATGATAAATACCCCAGTTCTCTCTTTCCCAGCCAGACCACAGTTTCAGATCTTCAAGTCCAAAGCAGCTCTTCCCCCCTCCCAAATTCAATTGTTCCATTGGGAGACAAAGAGCATCGAGTTTATCTGTTTGCTTGAACCAATTGATTTCAGATCTCAGTCATTCGCAGCTTTGGGGCAGAGCTTGTGGAGTCCAGTCCTACCTTTTGATGACTTCGCTGCTGGAATGCGATGTGGTAACTTCTGAGATTGCATAAGGTGGATTCCATGCTTAAGGGGAAGCTGTGGATGCCAGCAGACCATCCATGCTGATTTGAGGAGAGAACTGAAATTCAAATTCATGAAACTTCATGCAGTCTGTCTTTTGGCTTCTTCAGGCTTCTCCGCAACTCAGTCTTCTGCTTAATCCACTTGATATAAATTATTACCTTCTAGCACAACAGAGAAAACCCTTAAGTTTCTGTAAGTAAACTGAAAATAATGAGAGAGAGATATGCCCATACTACATCTAATCCAAAGTGAGGGAAGGTACAAGAGTTGGAAATAAAGCCTCACTTAAGAAAATTTTTCTGTTAGTCTGAATGAGAACCTGTCCCTTGTGTGCTGTTGTAGCACGTACCATTTCTTGATTCTACCACCACTCCTTGTTTTTAGAGACAATAGTGAAGTAACATTATATTGGCTGATGGGAAGCCAGTTGGAAATGATAATTTTTTTTTATTGGAAAACCAAATAACTATACTCATGTCCCTCAAAAGCACTGGTAATGCAATATAAGGTCTGTTAATAATTTCTTAGGAGAAACTATGGAAGTACTATTCAATCCACTAATTTTCTACAGCTTTTCTAATCACTCTGATTTTTGAAGCGTAGATTTGTGCCAAGGTACACTGGGGTATATTTGAACAAAATGCAGAACAATAAAACTGTTAATTTTAATTAACGTATGATCAACAAACAAAGCATTTATTTGATTAGTTTTGCCAGCAGTCTCTGTTTGAAGTGTATGGCTCGTTCTTTCTTAAGTCTGTGCTTCATTAAACTTCTTGCACTGTTCCTTCTCCTCTATCAAACAGTGTGTCTCATTGATTTGGTGTTTTATATGTAGATGTATGTGTATCTGTAGGTAATTAATTTTTGAAAATTAAAAAATGTATGTGAAGGCTGGTTTAGTAGTCACTTCTCAGTAAAGCTTTCCCCTTCTTCACAGTATTATCTTAACCATAAAAGAAGAAAAATGTCATTTAGGTTGTCAGTCAACATCAGTTATTAAGGACGGGTACACTGAACAGTCACCGTTCTCTTGTATTGGTGTTAATCATACAGTGACTTCATCGATATTGTTTTACTAAAAATGCAAATAATCATTGCAAATAGTTTTATTTCTCATTTCAATCAAGTGCCATGAAAGACTCCTACTGAACTTTCTCTCGTATCATGAGAGAACAGAACTGTGTGATGAGAAAATGTGGTTTGGTGTTTAGAAGCTTGTAAGAACACTTATTTCTTTTTTTTGTGATGTTGCTGTTGGGTAGAGCTCGGGGGGTTGTGTGTGGGGGGGGGTGTCCAATATAAATGCGTTTCCAAATCTGAACTTTTTAAAGTCTCAGTTTGAATTTTGAGGTTTAAACACTTCATTGCACAGAATATCATTGCCATGGATTTTTGACTTTAATTAGTTTTTGTGTGTCTGCATATATATTAAAAACAAACAAACCCACAAAACAAACAAACATACATAGTCACTGGTAATTTACTTAACCTTGGGAAGGAGAAGTGGAGGATGGTAATGTGAGATACTTCAAGGTGTGTGGTGCCCAGTACAGTACAGAATCTGTTTCTTCTTTGCCTTTTTAAGGATCGGGTTCACTAATTTAACGATCAGTTAAAGATGATGCAAGATCTGCTGTGTTTTGTCAGAGCAGCACAGCCAGACCGTGTGCATAACTTTTTTTTTTTCCTTTATAATTTTTGGTAATTTCTTTTGATGTGTGTGGCTATCAGTGTTCCTGTCTCCTCTTGTTTGATTAAAAGAGGAATTTAGTAGTATTTTTTGTTTTTTACTTACATACAATATTAATAGTTGCTCTGAATTTCCCCCCCTCATTTTCTAAGAGAATACTTGGCAGCAAAAGAGCTACATAAAACCTTTGGAATAAAGTACTGCATTCCCTTAAAATAGCTACTGTTCCTGACTTTTTTTCCGTAATAGAAGCAGAATGTAGCTGCCCAAGGAGAGAGAGGATCTTCTTTTGCTGGAAAGATGCAAAGACAAAACTGCTGTAAAGAACAGGTGCATGGAGATGGTTGTGTTCTTGGAAATGCATCCACCACCTCTGCTCCCTCCGCGGGAGTCTCGTTGGAGAATGATGGAAATAGTGGAAAGATGGTCACTATAGAGCTGCTCTTCAGGCTCTTTCAAAAACACATTAAGAAAAATGACAAAGGAGGCGGGCGAGCTTTCCAGGCCTGTGCTTGTCATATTTGAGGCAAGTTTGCAAGAATCTTCAGTATTCCGTTGACTTCTAGAGGTGAAGTCTGACCAAGATGTAAAATATGAAAGGACCCACTTTTTTTTTTTAGTTAATTCGTGACTAAAATGATGGAGGATTTGTTGTGAATTCTCTGAACTCCAGTTTTATACTTGCGCAGTGCAATGGCTGTGAGGATGGGACTGTATTTTGAATATTTATCAAACGTGGCAGTTCCTCTTTCAGCGTGTTGCAGCTGTCCATCTTGTGATGTTTGCACATCCTGAGTGGTAATAATCCATTCTGTGAAGAACTGCAGAATGATTTCTTATCTCTAAATGGACTGGTGGTTATTTCAACCCATTATCTGCTTGCCGAGCACTCTTAGGGAACTGCAATCCATCTGTACAGAGCTGCTTTCTCTCCCTCCTCTTTCCCCAGCAGCCCACGCCCCCAGAAACCAGATTTTCTTTACCTCTTTTTGTTTACAGATTGACCTGCGAGTTTGAACTTGTGGTGTTCAAAGAGCTGCACCTTTGGGAGAAGTGTTGAGCTACTGCAGGAATAATTTTTATATGAATTGTAAAAAGCCCTTCTGTTTCAGATGACCACCTTACATTCTAAACCAGATATTAATATTAATAACAGAGCAACTTCTTTGCACAGCAGTTTGAGAGACTTTACAGCTGCTGTGTTGGTTTTTTTTTTTCTGTCCAGAATTTATAAGGTTTGCTGATCTAGCTTTGTCTCTGGTTTTCAATTTCAATCTTTCAGTAAAATCTCCTACTGCAGGCAGTTTTACATTGGTACACGGAAAAGTTGCACTGTTGGTGTAACTAACTCCGTACGTGCACAAACCCCATATTTTGGGATTATCATCAAGATGTCAGGATTTGCTGCTGTAGACACGGCAGTAATTTTTTCCAAGTACATGAATGCTGGAGGCTTCTTTTCCGATGGATTTTGGAGCGTTGTGTCAAATCTGAAGCTGCTCTTGGAAGTCTGTGTGGATATTGCTTTCTCTCCTGTTTGGAGACTCCAGCAGGTATTTAATTCCAGCTGCAAGCGAGCTCAGCTCTCCTCAAGCTGTGTCCTGAGGAACGGTGGGTTCTGCTTCAGCATTAGATTATGGGAGTTTAGCTGGCAAAGAGGAGAATTCCTTTTCTTGTAGGTTTTTTTGAATCGTGGCAGCCACATCAAAGTCTGATTGTGTTAAACCGAATTACAAGGTCACTGACTACAGCCCCGTCTGGCTTTGCAGGTGCCAGTGACACCCAACCTCGGCTTGCATGACAAAAAAAGATGATTTGATTTTGTCACACTTGCTGTCTGCAAATAGCTCGATCGTGTTTGCTGTAGGAGTTTAAAAGCGATTTGTTCTGCTAATTCATGTTCCAATCTTCAGTTGTCTGTTTTCAGTTGGGAGTCCTCGGTTCTATGATTTTTGCTTTCCAAATAGATTTTTTTTTTTTTTTTTCCAAATCACCCAGTTGTTATATTTATACAACTGAAGTTGTTTGTTCTGTGTTCTGATTTACACAAAAATGTGTATGCACCCAAATACCCTTAAACTCTTCTGATAAGATAAACTGTAAATTATATGTGAGTAATTTGTTTCTGAAAGCAGTCTGCAGCTTTACTGTACAGATGCTCTTTTGATAAATGAAACTACTTAATTATTAGTGTTAATGGACGTGCTGTGGGCCACTGTTTGCTAGCGTCAGGTAGAATTCAACTTATGTCTTATGCTTGACAAATGCGACAGTAACTGCAGTTCTGACTCTCCTGTCTGAATGAATCGCTGGCGATCCCCTGTAATATCTTCTGCTCTTCTTTCAAGCTGCTTCTGCAGGCACTGTTGTTATTACTAAATTGCCACATGCTCCTAATTTGCCAGGTCTGCGCACTCCAGAGCGCTCTCTGTAACCGATGAACGTCTTGGAGTTTCTCCTTGTGCTTTTATCCCTTTCTGAGGGTCTCTCTGCTCTTACAGAAGCCGATGTGCCTCTGTCCATGTGTGTGATGCCAACTGCCGAATGGCTATGGCATTGATGTAAGTAGACAGAAATAGGGCAAGGCCTCTACAAACACCATATATTTTCCCATCATGCAAACTCTACCTATGTCGGGCTGTTGTTTTTGAATTGAAAATTTGCAGTGTCTTCCTGGAGCTCAATGTGTTCTCAATGTTAAGAGTACATGAAGTAACATTCTGAAACCATCTCTACAGGAAATGGAGACTCAAATTCCCTTTTATTTCTTTTAAGTAGAATGGTTACGCTTTTTTAACACATATGTACGTGTTATGTATATATGTACATAAGTTGTATTTTCATTTGACAGGGAAGACTTGTATATATGGGATAGTTCTTCTCAAAATGCAGCATTTCCATCACTGGCTCTTGGGAAAAGTGAGACGTGAATGAAGTGGCTGAAACAGTTTAGATCTTATTTGTAATACTCCTGTTTTGCAAGATACAGAGAGGAAAATCATATATTTTTTTTCTTGAAACATAAAAAGTGAGCTGATGTACAGATTTTGAAGGGATATGTATATGAAATATATGAAATATATGAAGTATATGAAATAGCTGTTCCTACTTACTTGTTATCATGGATGTTTTTGGGGGGTTACTGCCTTTGTTTTCATGGAGTAGTTCAAAGTTTGGAGGACAAGCTCTCTGTAAAACTGGAGATGAATCTCTACATGGATGGTGACAGAACATTTAGGTGCACTGAATGTTGGAGTAGTTGAACACTGCACAGATCAGCACTCATATATATATATATATATTATACTTCATGTTTCTTGTACCAAGTGCTAAAGGAGATGTCTGCAATGCTGATACATAAGTTGTCACATTCACTGGAGTTCTATTTTTCTCCTTTTTCCACAATGTTCCCGACCCATCAACTACGTGGATTTTTTTCTCTTGTCTCTTCTTAGTGTCATCATTTGACTTTTCTCTAGCAAAACAATAGTGATGAATTTGCTGTGCAAAAACGCTTGTCCAAAGGGTCATGTGGAGAATGAATACATTTGATAAATCTTTTCTTCATTTTTCGTAGAACATAAGTTTTGCCTGGGGTTGGTGAACTGGGGAGTCCTACTGCAGATCTGCTGTTCCCCCACCTCCCTCATCAGTTACCACTTGATTATCAGAAACGGGATGTCAGGAAATCCTGCTCTGATTAAGTCTTTTGACACTTTAAATCCAAGAATCATTTCATTACTGAGAAAGAAATGCCTGAGTGTGAATTCCCAAGACTGATGAAAACCACTTGAACTTGCCTGCAAACTTTCAGAAAAATGTCCCTTCTTTTAGAGAGCCTTTCCTCTGCGTTCTTAATTTCTGTGTGATTAATCAGAGAATAACTGGAGTAATTCATTAACTTTGACAGGGAAATTGTCTTCTCCATCAAAGGACTGTTCTTCTAGCGCTCTGCTGGTGGACAAAATTAAATCTTTAATAGAAATCTAAATGTCTTCACCAAAAAGAAGTGGAAAATGTTATGTATTATGGAGCATGTTCCTTTTTCTTGCTTACAGAGCGCAGAAAGGCCAGTAGAAAGGTGAGAATATAGTGTTGGAATATTTCCATGGATCTGACTCATGTAATGGCAGTAATTAAAACTGCTAAAGGTGAATCCGTTTGCATTTCTTTTTAAAATCGGGTATTTTGCTGAGATTTATAAGCATTTTTTTGTTTTGGATATAGTTTTAAGACGTTCTTCAGCACCTTTAAATGTTTTTCATTGCTGTCTTGTAACTTGAGTTCCAGTATTTTAATTTAAAAAGTGTTCTGTTGTGAGAATGTGAAGCAATGTGCATATTATGAGTTCTGAAGTATTGTCAGAAAGATGCATCGTGGAATGAAGCAATGGTGTTGTGTGGAAAGCTTCTGTCTCGATGGCTCCTGTTCTGCAGAACTCTGAATAGGCTCAAAAACTTTTCATTTTTTTTAAGTTATCATCTTCAGCTTTTCAATTAGTTAAGTAAAAACCACGTTCCTTTCCAAAGGTTGTTAACAATAGTTTGGAACTGGCTACCAGAAATGGTTCTTGGAACTCTTCAGTTGCTAAGATGAGTCTTATGCCAGAAAAATGTTGTGTTGTCTATGGTTTTTTATTTGTTTGAGGTTTTTACTTTTCACTCTCTTCTGAAGGCACATAAAAGGAAACTGAATATTTGCTGTATTTGAGAGCATGAGGGTGGGTTGGTTTTTATCTCGCCAGGATTGGGTAGTGCTTTGGTTGAAATGTCTTCTTCCTTTTCCATCTCTCACATTTTAATAAGGATATTAGAATTTTCTGAAACCTAATTTATGCAGAAAGAAACTAGTGTTTACCCAGACAGGTTGTGTAGTGCTTGTGGCTCTGGGTATTCTTTCATGCTTGGTACGAAGGAAGGAGGGGATGTTTTAGGTCCTGAAAGTAATGTTGTTATCTGCACTTCATTGTATTTTCACCCTTTCTTCTGCAGCCCTTCCAACATCTTCCTTTGGAGCAGGAGAGGGTAGGTGAAGCTTTTCTAGAGACAGGCTTCTCTTTAAACCATAGCTAGCAAAATGGCAAAAGTAGAGGCGCCTTGGTTTTGTTTTATTTTGTCCTTTAAGCGGCAAAGAAAATGGGAAGAAGGATCTGTTGTTATTATGAAATAGGCCTTCACTGTAATTAGCAGCCTGGGAATTTTTCTGCTGGCTTTTCTTCTCCCCATGTTGCGAAAGCTTTGCCGTCCTGCTGGGGTTTCTGTCTGGAATGCAGAGGTGTGTTGTAGCTCAAAGCCTGTGCTTTGCCTAAGCAGCTTTCCCAGCTATTGAGCTGCAGTCTGTATTTTTTTTGTCTTAACTAATTTTTATATCCATGCTTTAAATTAAACTAACTTTTTTTTTTGCATTCAATGACAAACCAAGCACAATGTCCATAAATGAAACCAAACACTATAATCTGCTAATTTTTGTTTTCAATGTGCAGCCTTCTGTAATCAAGCAGCCTCCTAAAAAGGAAGATGTGGAAATAATGCTGGTGGTGTGTAAATGGTGCTCAAGTCAAGTCATCAGCCTTTGAAGGGAATGTTTGTATTGAGTTAAGGGTTTAGCACTTCTTCTCGTAAATACAGAAGATAACTGAAGAGAACAGGATCTAGCTGGTCAGCACAACATTTCTTGTCTAATCTTCACATCTTTCGCTGTAGATCACACGTCTGGTCAACATGTGGCGCTTGGCTGGACTCTGCTGGGGGGTGATTGTCGGGGTTGCTGCGATCCTGCAGCCACCTCTGGAGTTGGTAAAAGTTCTGAGCACTTCCTGAAATTCAACCACGTGTCTTTCAAGTTTCGTGCAACTTATGAATGAGCAGAATAAATTATAGAAGATGAAGCATGAAACAGAAATTCTGTTTCAAAATAGCCACAGAATCAGTATTTATAAGTCTGCAACAGTGACGCTGGAATTCTTGCTGTAAGATTGTTTATGTATTTGTGGAGCTTTAATTTTTTTTTTTTTCTTACGCCTTTTTTGTTCTTGTGTCTCAATTTTTGTAGTTGTTAGTGATGGGAGGTGTTTTCTGGGTAGGAAAACATTGGCCACTGGGAAAAGGAATGCTCTTTATCTTCAGCGGTTGCTCACAGACTTTGAGACCGTTGGATCATATGTCCTTAGCTGGAGACAAAGCCAGACTTAGTGTGGCTGATATCTGCAATAGCTTTGTTTTTGTGATCTGGGCTTCACAGCGATGCAGAGCCCGAGCTCCACGGCTGGCGCATCGTCCTCGGTGCTTTTAGGTCATGCTGTTCTGTGCTGCTGCCTCTAGCCTTGGGGCGAGAGCAGCAGTTTGGGGTCTGGCGCAGCTCCCCTCGCCTCCCCAGCCCTTCTCACTGGCACTTTGGGGCCTGTTCTTTTTCTTTGGGACCTTTTTCCTTTTTCTCTCCTCCAGACTGTACCTGCCTGGCCGGGTTACAGCTGCAGTTGCCACACTCGGTGCAGTCACAAGTGTGGACAACAGACGTAGCCTCGTCTCTTCTCGGGCTTTGGTCCTGAATATGAACATTTTTCAAACCAGTCAAATACACAAAGCTCTGGCCACTTCACACTCTGCCGTTAGATGCCAGAGGAGATTTTAAATTTTATTTATTTTTTAATAAGATGCAACAGCTGCTTGCAAGTTTTTTTAAAAAAAAAAACACCACAAAACCAAACCTACAGCAACCATAACAAGAAACAACAACAACAAAATTACCTGTCTTTTGCCCTGTTTGGATGTTTATTCTCACTGGTATTAAGAACAGGCATTTTTCTTTTAATGAATTCCTGCAGTTTAAAGCTGCTGTGAGTAGAAGCTTCTCCCTTTGCTGCCGGGGTGAGCGGGATCTGACCTGCATGGAAACGCTCTCGTGTGCTCGTATTCATCGCAGGCAAGTGGTCTGAGCTGGGTCAAGATGAAGATTTGCATCTATTTGATGGTGCTCCATGTTGCTCTTCAAAGAATTGCTTTGCAGGGAGGCTCTAGACCTTTTTTTTTTTCTTTACACAAATATCAGTGGACAGATTTAGGGCCTGGATGTCAACTCCATTCACTTACAGGTCTACCTCATTTTATTAAACTCTGCCTGATCAGAACCAAAGTAAATTTGGTGAAGTCAAAGCTACTGATGATGAGACATCAAAAAGATACAGATAGTTACATTTGTAATTACATTAATAAAAAAGGGCAAACTTTTGCATGTCAGTTTAAAAAAAGCACTTTTTTTGCCTAATAATACTCCTTTCAGTAATGTACCGAATAGACTATTAGTATCAGGATGAAGATCTCTACACTCAATTTAAAAAATCTCAATTCAGAAATTTGTTTAGGTCTTCTGAACAAAGCAATGACACTAATACATGAAATGTAATCTCTCAATGGCCTATAGGCATCTGTGAGAAGGGCATATGTGGGTTTTTACTTAATGCTATTGTTTGGTACATTAAAAAAATCCCAACAAAATATTGTTGTGGTTGGGTATTGCTGGAAAAAAGAAAATCAGACTGTGAGGAGGAGATCGGTTTGGCTGTGGTCAACAAACGAAAAAGAGGAAAGAAATGAGAACTCCTGTGAGGTTGTCATCCTGCACTTCGGAGGGGAAGGTTTCAGCGTTATGACTGAAACCTCATTTAAAAGTAGCGTCTTTAACAGGCCTGACATCAGTCATGGAAATTCAGAAAGTGCCTCACAGCCACTGTGACCGTCGCAGTATTAAATGTGTCCAAGGGTTGCTCTCCCAGCTCCTCAGGAGCACTCGAACCATCAAGAAATGGTGTCCTTGCTTTTTTCAGTTTGCTGCTGGTGTGTGTTTGAAGTTCTGTGGCATGGGAGAAATAGAGATTTCAACCAGAAAGATTGCATAGTATACTAGACAGTCAGTTTAAACACAGCTAGGCAAGGTTAGAGATGCTTCAGATATAATGTAAAACTCTTGTCTTAAAGGAATTTTGGCTTTGAGATAACTAACAAAGTGCTTGGTAGTATCTTAGAAAAGGTGCAGACAGCTAAAACTTTATAGTTTCATGTTTTCTACCTAAAAGGCAGGTATTTCTTATAGCAGCATGGTTGGTTGGGTTTTTGTGGGGGGTGTTGGTGTGTGTTTGTTTTCTTAACGTGTGGACAAGATGCTCTAAACTCAGCTCCAAGAACTGAGTTTTATTGGTGAAGTGCCAAATTGAGAACATCTTGGGATGTATCTTGTGTTGCATTTTGGGGGTGTTCTTTGTTTCTTGGGGGGGTGTTTGCTTCTTGATTCTGTTTAGGTGATTCCAGATTCTCTACTTGAAAACCATCCCTTCCTCAAGCGCTCCTGATCAACAGCAGCTAGAATTTAATGTGCCCTGATCTTGAGAGGCAGGAACTATTTAACTGCACATTTCCTCCCATTTTATTCCTTCGAGAGGCAGGTCAAATGAACTTATTTTGCAAAACAAGTTAATGTTCCAAATGCAGCATGAAGTGTTAAAACATAATAATTGGCTGTACATCCTGTGTAAAAAGACAGAAGCTCTTTGCTAAGAAACTATCACCCACCTTCCTACACACATCATGATTATTCTGTGGGACTGCAGTAATTTGCAAACTTTTTAAATGGATGAAGGAATAAATTTTTGTCATGAGAATGCTCATTTCCCACTTTTTCTTTTCCCTGAAGATGCTTTCATTCATCTTACTAGTTTTAGTGTGAGAAATCAGAACTCCTTTTCTCTTCCAAAAGGTATTTTGTGTTCACATTGCTTTGATAACAGTTTTTCTATGCTGACTTGCGTGGCTGTAGGGTTCAGAATATCCATCTTTCTAAATTGTGGATCTTCTAAAGAGTGAATTGCAGTTCTGATCACCTCTGCCTTATCTTCATGACTTTAGGTTTGCTGTTTTGCATACAAGTTTTTCAGTGAATGAAAGACCTCGTGTTTTGCTCTAGTAAAATGAATTACTAATTCGTTTTGTACTGAGGTATGAGGAAATAGTGATGTTCGGCTTCCTAGATATCAAAGCATGTTTTGTGCGATCGTGTTGAGAATTTGCTTTCATTCTCTGGGTGTTCTAGGCAATAATGTGCTGGTTGGCTTGGAGTATTCCTGGACATATGCAGCTAGATGGACATAAGTATGTCCTAGATACCGATGTCTTAATATCATAAGTGGAACTAGACAAGCAAAATTTCTTATTTTTCTGTTGTAGTTCCATTTTATGCTTCGTGCTAGTGACAGCACTGTTGTTTGAGACCCCATGTATGTTCTGGTTTATTTTCTCTGCGAGACTCGCTGTAATTTTAGAAGATGCACTTCTGTGAAGACTATTTAGTGTGTACGGGTTAAATGGTCTTTTCTGTCTCGGCTCGTTTTTCTGGCACGTCTTTAAGGCGGAACGTGCTTCTCGGGAATGGTTTGTGGTGCTTTGGGCAAATTGGTCTTTGGAAGGAGAATGGGCAGAAGTTCTGTATAGCTCTTGTAAAACCGAAAGGGAAGTTTGTTTTATTGTTTTGTCATAGTTTTTCTTGCAGGCACTGTGAGGGGACTAGAACTTGTCTTCAGCTCGTATTAGACAAAGAGGAAGTTTTATTATGGCAAGAAGTGAGTTTGGCTTGTCTGCCTTGTTTGTTACATGTATCATCACTGACACCCACAATTGTCAGAAAAGTAGTAAGCAATGGGGTTAATTTCTGTGCTACCAGTTGGCTTGCTTTGCTACAGTAAATGTAAAAATGTCATGTATAATAACCCTTAAAGTCTTGACAGAGTGGTGCGTAACTCATAGGAAGCTTTTAAAAGTAGAAATGTGTTCTACCAGACTAATGGGTTTTGGTTAGGCTCAACAATTGGATCTACCCCATTTAGTGCGGCATTGCTTTTTCTTTTTGTTTGTTTGGGGTTTTTTTAATGAAACAAATAGTCACTAATAGATGCACTCTGTCACTCTGTTCCTGCTCATTTTCTACTAGTCTCCTTTTTGCTGAGAGTATTTCTCATAAATAAGTCATGCCACAGAGAATCCGCATTGTGGCATCATCCCTTCCATCTTCCCTACTAGCAGAATCGCTTTGACTTTGATGTGGACTAATTAAGTTCACATATTTTTATGGCCATGTTAGAGTAGTTAAAGGAAAGATAGCTGAAAAATCTGGGCTTTTCTAAATGAGGCTGTAGGACTTGTTAGGACTTTGATCCTACGTACCCTGAAGTTTCTTTTTTCTTTTCTTTCTGCAAGGCTGCTATCTGGAGTATTTCCATCAAAGTACTATGGCGAACTTCCCAAGAGCATAACCTGTTTTCGTATGAAAAATCGGATTTCTTAGTTTTGTGCAGGGCAAAATACAATCTCTGCAGCACGGGCAGGGTTTAATAAGACTCCGCACAGGTTTGTCTGTTTAACTTGCTCCTCGAATTGCTTCCCGAGTCATGTGCTTACAGATTAGATCAATACATTACCTAACAGGACGCTTAAAAACATTTCTACGATTTGCTGACGTGGGGGAATGGTGAGGTAAAGTAATAGGTTTTTGTACTAGATCTCAGAATACGCTCCTGCGGAATTGGCAAGGCCCTTGTTCTGTGGAATCGCTGCTGCAGTGGTGCAGTGCGGGAAATAGATAAAAATCCACACACAGAACATATCCACGTATCATATATATTCAGGGAAAGAGATTCGTTTGAGCCTTAAGCAGCTTACATGTTTTCACAAGGCAAATACGCTTTCCACTTCTAAAAGGATCTTACGATAGAAGGACACGCGATTTAATTGGAACAAGATCCATTATTTAAATGGTTTCAAAACACAATAGGCTCTTAAATGCATCTTTTATAGAGTACTTGAGAAATCATTTGGATTTGTAAGTGTTAGTGGTGGGGATGAGCACCTACCAAAGGAGAAGGAAATAAGCAATTTCAGCATAGTGATTTGAATTCGGGAGAATTCCTTTGTTCTTGTTGAAATGCCGCTTTTTTACTACAGTGACTATATATAGGAAAATAGAAATTACATCTTTAGAGCATCCTTGCTGAGCTTGTGCTGTTTTTTAAACTGTACAACTTTTTTTTTTTCGGCTCCCAAGTTTCATTTCAGCGTTTTTAGCTGCCGTGGAGTTTTCCGTGGAACAAAAATTGGGAAAAAGTTATTAAAAAAAAAAAAAATCTGGGATAGAGGAATTGCCTTAAGAATTTGAATTGTAGAAAATATTTAATCATCCTTTCTCTGGTAGTAGGTACTGTGCAACTAGTCTTTTCTTCAAAATCAGAGTTAAATTAAGATAAAATGATTCTGAGGTTCAGACAGGTGAGTTTAATGTACATTTTACTTTGCCTTATCGAAGACAGGGAGATTGTGCCCTTGCTGGGATGCAGCACCTTGAATTAGGTGCAATGGAAAAATTTTATCAGTTTGGAAGAAAAAAAAAAGTTTCCTGAAGTTTCTTTTTAACATTCTTTGTAGCATGTCCAGTACTTTGTTTCCTTGTTTCACAGTTTTTCACTTGTAGGCAGAAGTAGGATTGGTTGGAATTAGCCATGGGTTAATCTGACTACAGAAGGACAGCAAGCTGCTCAGATGCCCGTAATGGTATATTTTATTTACACTCAGTTTGAGTGTAAGTTGTTAAATAACAGGCTGTTTCATCTTTAATTATAAATTGTGATACTGTTGTCTTCAAACTTGTGCTCAGATGGTCCGAACCAAATGTCCTGTTCAGACTGGGAAAGCTGTGGAGGCATCTTCGCCAGCAAGCACACCGGAATATTATTTAAAAAAAATAATTGGCAATTCTAATCAGACAATATAATAACTAAGCCTTGGTTGCAGGAAGTGGGTGAACAATGCTTAAGTTGGTTTTTTGGGTTTTTTTGGGGTTTTTTTTGTTTTTTTAAAAAAAAAAGCTGATGTGTCAGAAATGTGCGCTGACTCGGAGTAACTCTGAATCACCCTATCAGCATGTAGAGGAGTCAATTATATGCCATACCATGGAGAGCTGTATAATCAGTTGCCTCTTTTTGTTTCTTGAAACCTAAGAATGGGGCTTTGAAGTTTTAAGTATTTAAATTTATGAAATACCCCAGCCGCTCTACTAATGGATGATGGGTCTGTGGAACCCCTGCCGTAGGAAAGCAGTACAGTGAATCTTGAAGGAAACGTGGACTAAGAAGTGGTAGAAATGTTGTAAGGCAGATTTGACCTAAATTTGTTGCTCCGGAGGTGCAAAGAGTACTCAGGAGTAATAAATCTTGTCAGCTGTGGTTTAACGTTGGCTTTCTCCTCCCACAAGGCAGGAGAAACGTTGCTGTTGGAAGAGCCGGAGGGTCCCATCTTCAGCAAAGAAAGAAGCAGCGGTTGGTTATATGACCTTTTGTGATTATCTGTCCTTTTTTCTGTCAAAAATAGGCTAAGGGAAGCACGCTGTTTGTTGCTCGACATGTGCCGCTGCATCCGTGTTACATTTGGACAAGAATTGTTTGCAATGGATAAGAATAAAAAGAAAACTCTGTGCCTAGGCTGTGGTCTAGATGTGGCAAGGTGAACAGGAGAGGCAAAAATGGACAAAGAGGATTGACTGTACCTAAAATGTGCATATTAAGACCAGGTACTCTGAGTATGTGAGGAAATGATTAAATTTCCCTCAAATGTCTTGTTCTGTGGCCCAGTGAGGGCATTTGCACTTTGTACCTGAAAAGTTTCAGTCAGAAGTCTGAGGTTTTTTTTTTTTTTTCTTCCCTGTTCTGCTGTTAAAGCGATGAACACTGCAAACTTTCAGTCGGTCTCTTCACTTTTGTTCATGTGCCTGTAAGGGATTAAGGGTTCAAGAAAGCAGAGTTTTGTCATGGGAGCTGTTGCAGGTTCCTGAGGCTCTGGGCAGGTGGACCCTCAGTTTTTGCTTTCTTTATACTCTTCTCTCCTACCGAGAAGTGGGGATGGGACTCGAAAGGGTGTATTTATTTATCTCATAATATTTAAAGTCAAAGCAAGTTTAAACATAGAAACATAAAATCATAAGAGGAAAGTATTGAGAATTACAGATACTCTGCTTCCAGGCATCTCACAGCATTGCTATATTTTGCCTCTTGACGTTAGGGCTTGCAGTTGAATTACTGCTAGGGTGGTTGTACCAAGGTTATCTTTGGAATAGATTTCTCAATTTCTCACAGAAATCCTACTTCAAAATTCAGCAGCCAGGAGCAGGACTCCGCAATGTCTCCATGTGCCTGGACTTCACCTTCTTGCAAGTCCACTTAAGTCCTGGCTTGTGAGGAACAGTTCGTCTGAGCTGAAGTACCGCTGGAGTACAAACGCCTCTTGGGAACAAAGCAGATCATGGGGACAGACTTACACATGGAGGGAGAATTTCCACATACACCTGTATTCTGTAGGTAGGCATATTTAGAGCTACACAACAAACACCTTAATCTTTGTAGACTGAGATATTAAAATTCTTGCTGAAGGATTAGACTTGGTTTTGGGCTGGCTAATCAAGTGTACCCCTCCAAAGACTTTCAACAATGATGACGACATATTAGAAAATTAAATACTTTCTCCTCTTGTTTCTGATGTATCTAAATGTTAGGTCTGTTATACATAAAAACTTATTTTAAAAGGTGAGGAAATTAAAGTAGTTTTGTATTGGGCAATTTTTTGCTTTCCTAAGAATTCAGGCATGATCAAGCACTTTTGGGGATCCATAG
This sequence comes from Caloenas nicobarica, assembly GCF_036013445.1. NCBI lineage: Eukaryota > Metazoa > Chordata > Aves > Columbiformes > Columbidae > Caloenas > Caloenas nicobarica. The sequence continues at coordinate 3,306,358 of NC_088258.1, read as the reverse complement.
CTACTGTATTTGCTTTAAAATTACCTTAAGAATCTGCTGCTTTGAGTTTCTTGTAAACACGTACAGTGTGGCAACAGCTTCCTCATGATCTTTTAACCTCTGGATCCTCCCACTGTCTCGTTAGTGTTACCTGGTTCATCTTTTTCCTTGAACCTTTGTGGTGAATGTGGTTTGCAGACTGTGAAAGGTGGGAGGTCTTTGGCTTAGAAGCTTCTGACAACAGCTCTGTTCTCAAAGTGCTTGGATATATTTAGCATGAGCACAAGAGGCCAGACTCGTTAAGTACCCTAATGGAAAACTTCTTCGAAAAGATGTTTTCCTCTCATTTACAATTAAATAAAAATCGAGCTTCTTAAGCTGCATATAACATAGCTGGAAATATGGAAGGATGGTTTGCAGTAGCCAAGGTCTCTTGTGTGCCTCTTGGGTCTTCTGCACAGTTTCACAGAATCACAGAATGTCAGGGGTTGGAAGGGACCTCGAAAGCTCATCCAGTCCAATCCCCCCGCTGGAGCAGGAACACCCAGATGAGGTTACACGAGAAGGTGTCCAGGCGGGTTGGAATGTCTGCAGAGAAGGAGACTCCACAGCCTCCCTGGGCAGCCTGGGCCAGGCTCTGGCACCCTCACCATGAAGAAGTTTCTTCTCATATTTAAGTGGAACCTCCTGTGTTCCAGTTCGTACCCATTGCCCCTTGTCCTATCATTGGTTGTCACCGAGAAGAGCCTGGCTTCATCCTCCTGACACTCCCCCTTTCCATATTGATCCCCATGAATGAGGTCACCCCTCAGTCTCCTCTTCTCCAGCTCCAGAGCCCCAGCTCCCTCAGCCTTTCCTCACACGGGAGATGCTCCACTCCCTTCAGCATCTTTGTTGCCCTGCGCTGGACTCTCTCCAGCAGTTCCCTGTCCTTCTGGAACTGAGAGGCCCAGAACTGGACACAGTATTCCAGATGCGGTCTCACCAGGGCAGAGCAGAGGGGCAGGAGAACCTCTCTGACCTACTGACCACCTCCCTTCTAATCCCCCCCAGGTCCCATTGCCCTTCCTGGCCACAAGGGCCCAGTGCTGGCTCATGGTCACCCTGCTGTCCCCAGGACCCCCAGGTCCCTTTCCCCTACACTGCTCACCAACGGGTCATTCCCCAACTTATACTGGAACCTGCTTCGAGGAGCCAATATTATATGAAGTTGAAACAGGCTTGCAGGTTTTGGGAAGAATTGATGCTGCGTGCCCAGTGTGGTCTTGCTTTAGGTGGAGCCTGAGCTGGCCCGGGACAGGGGAGCAGGACCGGGAGCTGTCGCACGAACTGCTGGGGCACATCAACGCCAGCTGGACGTGTTTTCTCCACCGCTGTTTTGATGGTAGGATGGTAAACTAATAACAAACCATTCTGACAATTTGGGAAGACTTGAAGTGTCAGCAGTCTAGTTTATTTGACCTACTGATACCTGCTGCTTTCTTTTTAACTCACTTTGTAACATGGCTATTAACAATATCAGGAGCAGGTCGCCTTTCAGAGATGGGACTAATTGACCCGTGTCACAGGTGATTACAGCCAATCCCCTTTTGTGTGTTGTGCGCTAGTTTTTACATCCTCGCTTGTGAGGCTGTTTAAACGTCTTTTAAAGAAGGTTCAGAACCATTGTCAGGGGTCTGGGTGTGGGTTACCGCTGTCTTAGTAGCAATATATTGTGCACGACCATTTTTTTCTAGTTTTTTATCGTTTAAAAGATGGATTATAATCTCCCAGAAAGAAAACACTCGAGACCTCTTCTGATGTGCAGTTTATTTACAATATCAAAGCAAAACTGAAAGGGATAGGGGTTCTGTATGGACTGAAGGAAGATGGGTTGGGGATGTAAGATGAGAGACTTGAGTGTGTGGAGAGAAAGAACAGGGTTAAAGATGGAGAGTGGAATATGCAAGAGTGAGGAGAGAAGCAGGTAGGGAACAAAGTAAAATTAGAGAGGGAGTAGGATAATAATGGGACAGGATATGAAGGAAGGAGAAGACTCTACATTTATGTCTTAAGATAAAGTTCATATATCTAGGAGAACTTACCAGAGAAAAGAAGTGACAGGTTGATTCTGCAGCCGAAATGCTCGTTGACTTCCCTAAAGCATCTGGACCTAACTTGCTTTTTAAATAAGTTGAGCCGTGTTTTAAAGCAAGCTTGTGACTTTATGGATCCAACTGATTTTGATCACTCATTTGCAGTATTCTGGTTTGTCTTAGACTGTAGCCTGGAGAGATGTGAGCAGGGCTGGGAGTATTATGAAACAAAGTAATTTGATTATTTGGGGTGGGGTGGGATGATGGCAGCTTTGTTGTAACTTAGCAAATTGTTTAAAAGCACAGACAGATGAAAAGGAGACAGCTAATCTAGTTAAGAATAGTCACTGTGGTTTTTGATACTGATTTCTTCACTCTGTCTTTCAACCTTGTTTTCATACAATTTTAGAAAAACCATCTTGAGCTACACTGAACAACTAGAGGATATGGATAAATAGCTTCCTTTAAATAAGTGATTGAACTTCTCTTTTACCACTAATTTTTTTCCTTCTTAATTTTCTTTGAAATAAAAAGTCTTAGGGTGTGAATTTTCTGCCTTTTAGCCTAAAATCATCAGGTTTTGCCCGCTTGTTATATCATCTGTTTACAATACATTTAATGCTAAAAGACTTATTTTTAGCTGGTGAAGTAAAATAGCGAGTTGCTGGAGTTGTTGTCATAGCAGCAATCTTAACAGATAGGCAGGTCCTATTTAGCATTTGCAGCCAAAGAGCGACCGTTAGGCAACAGTTTGACAGCTCTGCAGTATTTTTCTAAAGATGGAAATTTTACTGGTGATGGCGAATTTTTTTTTTTTGGTCCTACTTTAAAATATTTCTTTCTGTAGGTGTGTGGAGTTTTGATTCAACCAATCTATTTGCATCTAACAGAATTTAGGAGAACTTTGAATACACAACATGTGAGATTCGGGATTTAAGTCTTAATTTGTAGAAGCTTGAAAATAAATTACATGGTGCAGCATATTGCAGGCTTCTTCGTTGATTATTTTTTTAACAGCCGTAAGTATTCTGGAAGAAGAATGTCAGACTAGAGAACAGGATTCTGCATCATTTCTTCAGCAAAAATTTTAACTTGTGGCAGACTGGACAAGTATTACTGAAGAAATCCGGAGGTTGTTGTTTATGAAACGCACTGCCTAAGTTAGATTATAGCTTAGTATTTTAGTAATTCCAATTCTTTTTTAATATGAAGCAAAAATGTGCTTCTATATTGACAAGCAAAGGAATAGTATTTTCGAATTAGTGTGTAAAATAAGACACGTCTCTGTACGTGATCTCTGAGCTGTCATAGAAGTTCAGTTACTCTTCAACAGATGTCTGAATGCAGTTGCTCTTGTCTGAGATGAAAAGTGGGTTTACTGTGAGGAATTTCTCCTGTTGTATCTTCCCATCAGATGGTATTGGACTTGAATTGGTTTTGGTGGTGTTGTTTTGCAAAGGACTTATCCCTCAAATTCTCCTTAGTCTCTTACCAGACAGAGTAATATTTCAAAAGACTTGCTGAAGTACCTGAGTTTAATGCTAAGAGAAAGTTTGGGATATCTTTGGCTTCAGGAGTGCTTCAGATATGCCTGGGAGTCAAAAACTCTACTTAACCTTCTAATTGCCTTTTTTTTTTCTCCAGACCTGCTTATTGAAATGCATTGTTAGAGGAATGCAGACCATCCTGTCAGGCTTACATGCTTATTAATTCCCAATGAATGATGGTACCTTCATCACGTACCTCCCCGTTCTGGGTTGCTCCGGGGAACAGTCAGCACGTCGCTTTCCACATGTGGTTCAAAGCCCGTCTGAGAGTGGCAAAAGTGACTTCTGTATCTCTTTGACTGGCGCAGATTTGATGTTGCACCACTATTTTGTGGGCTGGTACACAGAAATCTGATGACTGAATCTACCAGAATCATCCCAGCAGGGCAATGCAACGCCATGTACCCACAGACATCTCAATGTTCAAGTTACATTGCAGCTTTTGAGGGGATCGAGGGGCTCAGTGCTGTGAGAAAACAGAGTTCGTGCTGTGGTCCCTTCACCCAAAACTCCTGTCTTTTCACCCATTTTACCTCCCTGCTGAGCATCTTGTGCTTTCCCTGACCTCTCATGTGCATCTGAGCCTCCTCCATCTCCCATCACTCCTCCAAACTTACTAACCTGACAAAAGATTAGAATCACAGGATCATTCTGGTTGGAAGAAGCCATCAAGATCATTGAGTCCAACCATAACCGAACTCTAGCATTAAACTGTGTCCCCAAGAACCTCATCTTTATGCCTTTTAAACCCCTTCAGGGATGATTAGTTTTAGTGTAGCTTCAGTTCCTAGACTGGCAAGCCGAACCAGCTCGGCGAAGGGGCCGTTGAGCAGCAAAGCCCATTGCTTCAAGGTAGGGAGCGTGGGTGGGGGGGCGATTCTGAAGAACCAAGCAAGAACTGATGCATCAGGACCTTGGTCCCCTGGTATCAGCATCTGTGCAGCCGCGAGGTGAAGTCTGTGCTACACCGGCCATAATGCCCAATGGTTTTGCACCACCAATGAGTTTGTGGCTCAGAGTGAGCTGGATGGAGAGAACTGCTACAGGTTAATCTGGTGGGCAGTGGCGGATTCACTTCAAACACATCAGTGTCCCAGTTTGAGCTGTGATGGCTCTGGTGGTGGTTGTGCTGGTACCTGGTTGGTGTTGGAATAGGAATGCGCAGGTGGAGTGGTGGGATTGTGTGTTCTGGCAGCGGTGCCTGCTTACCCTGGCTTGAAATGTTCATTAAACTACAGGTTGAGAGTTGTAAATGGGTTGAACTGTCGTCTGCTCTTAGGCGACACCTGTTCTCTATCAAGACTTGGAAGCGTATTGGACAAATGGAAACGTTTTCTCCGTTAATACATCTAATTGGTGTCTTTTGTCACATGAGGGCACAACTCCTGTTTCATCGATGGTCTGCAACACTGAGTTGTGGGCACTGAGTAAAAGGGAGTGTTCACAGTTACATCTACGTGCGTTTATCTGCACTTAGAGAGATGTTTCTGTCACTCACATTCTGTGTCTGTTTCTCTATTTCAGGCAAAGTCGTGCATTTGTCATATGTGTGGTGCCCACCTGAACAGACTCCACTCTTGCCTCTACTGTGTCTTCTTTGGCTGTTTTACAAAGAAACACATTCACGAGCACGCAAAGACAAAGCGACACAATTTAGGTAAGCTGCCCTCCTGATGTTCTTGCTGGTGCTTTTTCACTCGCTGTATTATCCCTGTCAGTTCCAGGCCAGTATTTTACAAGGTGTAATCTGGAAAAGCTTTTGAAGTCAGTTCATTAGGTGAAATTATTTAGGAATCTTTACCAATGCAGAAGTAAAAATTACTCTAAACACTACCTAAGGATGTGTATATGTCTAAAAACCCCTTTTGTGCCAATACAAGTTTATGGCCAGATTTAAGGTTTAAAAAAATACGGTGCTAAACTGAGACTGTAGAAAGTATTTGCCTGTTTATCTGTGGATACTGTGTAAGCACTGTACTATTTTTACTGTATTTATGGAGAACCCTTTAAAAGAGTTTTATAATTGGACATGTTGTGAGCTGCTGTTTTGTCTACATATTTGGGAAACTTAAATTCTTCAAGTCAATTTTTGTGCAAGGTGGAATTTGCTGGTGTCTCTAGTAAAATACCTTCTCTTTCCTTAAAGGAAAAATTAAACCGAACAGAGGAGGGAGGTACTTTGAGGGTGCTCTCTTGCTTTAACACTGTTGGAGTTACTGTCATGGTACTAGACAATTAAGAGCATGTCAGATAAGGTTCTTCCCAAAAGGAATAACCTTTAGCTAAAAAGGGCAAGAGTTAATTATACAAGCCAAAATACAGAATACAGTATTGTATCATCCCAAAAAGTATTCTTTGCAGTTAAATGTAATGTAGTCGGTGCACAAATACATGTAATGTGAAGATTGTACATCTGACGGCTTGATTTCTAGTTTTGGAGATTCCTTTTTTCTTTTTCTAATGTATATTTTGGTGCTAATTTCCAGCTGCATGAGAGACGAGCTGTAAAAATATTTTTGTAGTTTTGCTAGTGCTTTTGGTTGCTTTTACTGCTGCAGTTCTCATTGGGGAAATAACATCTGATAGGCAAAAATGAGTTAAGTGCTTTGAAATTTCAAAACGAATGGGAATTATTTTAAAACACTTGGTGACTTTTTGCTGAGCCAACATCAGTCTCCATGGAGACCAGCAGGAACCGCACACTTAATCACAGTTCTAAGAAATATCGTAGATTTCGGCTGTAACAGCTGTCTGAGCACTGGAAGCGATGTTTTTACAGCTAACTGCTGTACGTTTCAGGAGCCTTCAGGATCATAGTCCAGAGTGTTCTTAAAATACATCCCTTATTATCTCTGCTTCCATGAGCAATATAAATTAGACACTTACACTCTGACCTTACAGTGATACCTGTGCTCTTGCGTCTGCTTGCCTATTCAGTGTATATTAATAATACTGTACTTATTTTAATATATTCCTTAAGTTGTGGATGTCGGTGACAGGTAGGTGAGATAAGATCCAGCGATATGAGCTGCTTTTTTTAATCTCTGTGTTGCACACCCTCTGTTAGTGGATCACTGTGGCAGGTTTGGGAATCATTAATGCCACGTAAAATTTTTATACAGGTGTGAAAACCTTTTAGGCTGCAGACTTGAATTAACGGTTAAAAACATTTGTGGTATCTAGATTCCATAGGGATACTCAAACATTTTGCCTTTGTTTTATCTTTCCTGGCTTGAACTCGCAGGCTGATGCAGGATGATGCTCTAAACCATGACAGAGGCAAGTGCACAGCATGGAGACTGGCCCTGTGGCTCCTCGGTTTATTGAAGTAGCTTGCAGGATAGTGTTGGGTACTTGCCATGCTCGGATTGCGCGCAATCCAAAATCCCTTTAAACATTAACATTCTAGAACCATATGCAGCCAGTAGGCATCTCGAAGACTTCAGAGCACAGCCCCCACAGACTTATTATCTTTTGGTGCTGGTTAAGAAGAAAAAGAAGTACTTGAAGAATAGGATGGTTGTATCTCAAGCATTAGGAGAAGAAAATACCATTTCTCTTAAATATTGAATATGGGAGGGAAGGATAACGCATAACTGTGGCCATTGTTTTTAGTGTGTATTAAAAGACTGGGTATCTGATGCTGCGTTTTTGGCAAGAGAAGATAGTTTAGAGTTCCACTTGCTAGCCCCTGCCCTGCAAGTAAGTACCTGCGGATCTCGATGGTTCCAGCGGAAGCTGCCTTGGCTCCCCAGTAAGCAGGACTAGCCTTTTATTTTTATTTATGTATAAATAAATAAAAACTAAGTATACTTGTTTTATGACTTGCAGAGTTGATAAGGCTGTGATCACCTTGATAGAGACTGATTAGTAAGATTTTCTTACTCATATCAGTAAACTTCAATATCTTATCAGTTCAGGAATTGTGATCCGTGCTGCACTTTCAGGTGCCAGGAAGACCGGGATCAGGTAATTAGTTTGTGCTCATATCGGGTAGAAGAACAAGGGGAGAGCTGGCTGAAGTTTAGAAAAATCACTTCTTGAGGGCTTGAGACTATTATCTGAAACTAGTCTAATGATTAACACTTAATAGGAGAAATTAGGGAGTGTGAATTAGCCTAGATGTTGACTTAGAATACTGACAAAGAATTACCAGTTTAATCTCCATTGTTACAGAAGCTGAACAAAATGTAGGTGACTCGCACAGAATATGAATGTGGGTTGATTTCAGGTTGGTAACATGCCAAGATTGAGTCACAGAAATTCACAGTGGAATTAATTTCAATATATGTAAAAATTACCTGAATTTGGAGTTGCTGAATGTTTTGTTCTATTTGAATACAACTAGTGTTCAAGGAAAATGATAGCAAAACATGATTCACAAATAGGTCACATCTGATGGAAGGCTGTCATATATTATGGTGAACTGTCCCATTTTCAACAGTGATGCTAGTTCTGTTTACCCAAGTCTTTAGAAAACTGAACATACAAGTTTGTTAACTGGATGAGACATGTGTACACGTTTACACACACTCTGGATGTGGATCACTTCCCTGCTTTTTTTACATGTTGTTCTGTTCCCATCATCTCTTGTCTCTTAACATTTTCACAAGGATATAAGTGGATATATTTGGCAAAGTAAAAACACTCAGCTTTAAACAAAACACTTTACTTGGCTCCCAGATGGAGAGTTTGAAGACCTTTTGCTGCCTAAATTTAAGCTTTCACCCCTGAGCTGTTGTCTCTTGAAACTTAATGTCACTTGCACCAGTAGATAAAGTTGTTCTCATTCCCACGTGATCTCCTGTGATGCCTCATTGTTTCTCCAGGCCGATAGCTTTATTTTAAAAATGAGATCTTTTAACCTTCTCTCTTGCATTGCAGCTCTTTAGAATTTTGTATATGAAGGGGTACGAGGAGATCTGACTTTAATAGTAGCCTGTTTTCAGCATAGGAGGTATAAAAGCAAAGAAAAATGGGGCAGGCACGATGGCTCACCAGAGTGGCTTGGTAGTGATTTCTTTAGGCCAAATTTCAAAAGTAACATTCTTTTTCACCTCAAAATGACCAGAATAAGAAAGTTAAAGTATATTTCAAGGGAAAAAAGAAAATTATAGTAATTTGCAACAATTAACCCGTGACCTTTACTAGCAGACTCTCTTCCTAGAATCCTGAAACCGAGCATCCGTGTTCTGGCTTTCACGAGAAATTCCTGCCCTTCTTTTGTGCTGCCATCAGGCCTGTACGGCCGCCTTGTCACTGGTGCTTGAGATAATTTGCCCAAAACCCACTGCAGTCCTTTTAATGCCATTAAAAGTGTTGGCGTATGCACAACTGTATTGTTCCAGGAGTGTGCTGGAGAGAGGACGTTTTTCTCACGAGTCCTTAATCAGGCACTAGACGGCTACAGCTTTCACTCCACCAGTGTTTCCGTTAAACTTTTCTGATTCGTTACACCAGAAATTCGTTCTACGCTGAGCAAGCGGCTTGTGTAAGGTGGGCTCGTGTTGGTTTTGATCTTGGAATTTATACTTCATCACTCATGTGGGTCAATCCAGAAAGCTGAGAAAAGAAATCTGAGCACAACGTATGCCGGCCCATTCTGATGGTAGATTGAAATTATTATATTAGAGTTCACAGGGGGTCCTATTTATTTAATATTCTGCCAGGCCCATTCTATTATTGGGAGTAACAGAGGCTGCTTGTGGGATCTTTTAAAAAAAATATATGGAGAACAATATTTGATTTTGTGTTTTGAGACCAGTACTTTGGATTTTCAACCATTCTTGGTTGATAACTGCGCATAACTGGTAGTGCAATAGATAATGGAGTAAATATGATATAACTCTAATAGTCTGTAGCTTAATTGTGATTATTTTTCCTTTTTTTTCTTCTTTCCTCCCCTGTCCACCAAATTGCATAGTGTTTTGTTACCGATCTCCACCACAGCTAAGATTCTTATCCCCCTTTTGTGATATTCTGCTAAAGGAGTTCTAGTAAGTCCTCTGGGCACCAGAGTGAAAATTCTGGTATTTGGACATCACACAAGGTAATGCACGCAGTCCTCATCCTCTTCTGCAAACTGGCTATGGTTCAAATAGACCAAACAAAAACAAAATAACGAAGCACATAAGCAGGATGACAGTAAATAGACATTATGGAAACTTTAATTGTTCTCTTTAATACATAATAGAAGCAAGAAACAATTTGGCATAAACACTGAAAAAGTGATTTTGCAATAGGAGGAGGAAAAAAGGGTGCAGAGGAATAAAGGAGAGGGGTGGCAGGTTGGGAGACGGTAGAGGCTGTGAAGGATGGATGAGATGTGGTTAGAAAGAAACCTTACCAAGCTTACCAGCCTTACAAAAGTGCTTCACACCAGCACTGGCCCATGAACGGGAGCACAAAGGCTTCGCCTTTTTTTTTGCCTGATGGGACCAACGGAATTCCTGCTGCGTGGCTTGTGCTCTGCCCTACGGCTTCAGAGTAACTCGGTGCTGCTGCTTGCGAGGCACCCAGCGTGGCAATGGTTTCCTTTGCTTAAAACAGGTTTCTACTCTAGTGGGATTATTTTAGTCATTCTATTTATCTGGAAATAAAGGTAATTTGGAAATAAAATAAATAGAGGATTCACTCTTGAGGAAGAATGGTGATACGTTTCTTAGCTGTTTACTAGATGCAGGTTGTATTTTAGAAGCTGACTAAGAATTTGTTAGTACCCTCTGAATTTTTTTTTTTTTTACTTTCCTTTGGTTGTGGCTTTTTTCCGTATCTACGTACAGCAATTTTTTGCGATTAGTTTGCACTTACTTCTTCCTCAGTATATGTTGAAGCAAAATGTCATTTCCTAGTTAGCTGATTTATTTCGTTTCTTGCCTTTCTCTTGTTTAGCGTGTAAGAAAAATAGTTTTAACATTGGTCATTGTTTGTATGTGCATTCTAAAAGGGCGCGTGAAAACTGTGAGACGTGTCACCTGCGGAAGAAACTGCTCCGGACAAACCCTTCCCCTGGACCAGTATGTTTGAGCCTTCGGTGCTGTCTTGTGTTTGAGCCTCCATTTGAATAGGTGCTTTCTACTGACTTAAATGGCTTTGAATAGAAATTACTGAAATCAAACATACGTATCAAATCTTACAGGACTAGTTGTGTGTGTATTGTAGTCAGTCACTGCAATGATGTCTTCTGGTTACTTATGTCTTTGAAAGGTGTATTGTGAATTACGAACAACTTGAAGGCAGCTAATACTTTGTCTTCCACAGTTTTCTTGCTGTGCCAGAGGCAATTGCATAACTCAGATTGGAACTGGAAACATTTCCCTGTGTTTTCTTTATCTTTTTTCTTTTTTTTTTTTTTTCCTCCAGATTCCAAGGTACAGATTTTACTTTTTATGGACTTCTGAGAAGAAAGGGTGCCTGACTTGGAAACCTGCTTTAAAATGTCTTCTAGTTTATGAACTCATATTTTTTTTCCTCCTCCCCATCTTCCCTTCTATTTTGCAGCCATAGACCTTTTGTATGGGGGTATATACTGCTTTATGTGTCAAGATTACATATACGACAAAGACATGGAACAAATTGCCAAAGAAGAACAACGAAAAGCTTGGAAATTACAAGGTTTGGTTTTCCTGCCTGAATTTCTTGTTTCTGTTTTTAATCGTACCTGTCCCTCCCATTTGTCAATGGCAAAAAACAGTAAGGGGAAGAAAGAGCTTTTTAGAGATAGTAGTGCAGGCCTTGGGAGAGAGATGTCTCGCTCTTACTTTCCAGGAGTTAGACTGTTAGTTTAACATGTGCACCACACCTACTGGTAGCAAAAGTATTTTATTTTTAATTGCAAAAAATATAAAAATACCTAACATTAGTCCTGCGAAGCGTGCATAGTATTAGAGTCAGATCTGTATTAGGTGTAAAATGTAACAGTCTCCTCCTTTAGGCTAATTTAGGTGATAAAGGCAATAAATCTGTTCCCCTCACATGAAATGTCACCCTTGTGTGCGATAATTTTTTTTTTAAATAGAACGTGCCAGCTTACTTACACACCTGTGCTTTCATGGTACACACACAGTATCTATGTAGAAATATTTACACACAAATAATATGTACACACATTTGTTTTATTCAGTTTGCTTTCCCTAATTTTTTCTTTTTTAGCCTTCACTCCAACAGTGGTTTCTCACTACCAGTGTACAATGACAGGTAAGAGGCGTGGGCTGGCGACGCACTTCACTAACAAGCGTCCCTTTGCTGATTATCCTGCCATTTTAGACATGAATCACAGTTAAGAATGCCAGTTTTATCGTGCAAATTGTTTTCCTCTCGCTTGGATATGTTCCAATGATTGAATAATTACAGCAGACTTGATTTCATATGCCCTTTCCTTGATAGAATTACTCCAAAACAAAGTTTTTCTCCGCCCCCCCCCCCCCTCTTTTTTTTTTTGAAAGGAAGTAGCATTCACCTTTAACGGAGTAGTTTTTGAAGCATCAGTTATAAAAGCTTGTCATCTTCCATGTCCAGTGGCCTCTAGGGGGTATGTTTTCTTAAAGTGGGAAGGTCTGTGTTTGAAAACAGGCAACTTCTTTCTAGTAATGTCTCTTACTGAATCCACGGCATCCTGTTTCAATGTGACAGCCTTAGTCAGGCCTGATAGGACTTCAAACCATTCTTAACCTCATTTCCAATTTTAAAAATAGCAGCTACCATCGTATTAGCTAGAGCTTTTCTGATGGTGTAGCAAAAGTGTAGCTGCTTTTACTTAGTTCCTTCTGCAGATCCCATTCCACTTTCTGCTTATTCCCCGCTTTGAGGGAGTCGAGTCAGAGGAGAGGAGGATGGTGAGGGTGCTGGTGGGTCCTGGAGCAAGAAATGCAGCTTCAAGTGCTGTAGCACAAAGCTCTGCTTTTCAAAGCAAGACAAAATGGAAACGTGTTTCTAAACCTTTCATTTAGGCTTCTGGAAACTCCTTCAGACCCTTCTAAACTGTGATGTTTGGGGCACCAAATCCATCAACTACAGCAACACGACACTCGTACGTGATGCTGTAGGGTAGGAAGGCTGCCCAGTTAACCTTTTGAATATGTAAATTCAAAGAGCAATTTCTTAATGATGTCCTTAGCAAATGACATATTTGTGCCTTCTGGGCTAAGATGCAGCCAGTTTGTCCTCCAGTGGACATCAGGCTGCTGCAAATATATTCTATATATGTTTATATTCTAGGGTAGTTACAGCTGCACGATTGTTCATCTTGTCATCTTGAACAACAAAGTTGTGCAGCAAAGGGAAAAATCACTGAGAGGAAATACCAGTCAGAAAACCCCTGTACTGGTTAACTGACTAATGACTGGCATATTATTAATAAATATATATATATGAATGCATATTTATATGAATATGCCTGCATCTTCTGTCTCAAGAGAACAGATCTGTAATGACCAATGAAGATACAACATGAAGGAATAGATAACAATACACTTTAAATTACTTGAGTACACAGTATAGACATTTTTCTTTAAAATCACGGCATAGGACCTTTTGTTTTATGGCTTTGTATCGTGTGTTTCCCTGCAAATTTATCGAAGGAGTGAAAAAGGGAGATACATGGGAGAAATAGAGAATTATGCTTTTGTTTGTTCGTCTTTCTCCATTGCTTCAACCCATCCTCTCCTCCCTGTAGTCACTAATGTTATCCGAAAGATTAGGAGGGAACCTTTCTTCCTCCAAACTGAATGTCAAGATTAGTGCAAACCCCAAATTCCGTGTCTTGGATTTATTTTTCTGCCACAGAGTGAGTTTATCTCCGATAGTGTTGCCGACTTAAAGACCTTAAGAAGTGAATCCAGCCTGCGAAAACTGGGATGGGCTTAAAAATTGAAGTGTTAATGTTGTGTACTTTCAAACTTGGATCCATAGTGCATGAAGGGAATTAGTATATACTTGATAGATGCTCACATAACAACATGATGCCTGGAGGAAAAAACTTTAAGAAAAACCCCAAATATCATGAGATTCATTTCATACTCTTGTAATATTAACCCTTAGTGTGATGAGTTCCTGTGTCCAGCTGTAGTTCAGGGTTATATCATATAACACTGAACAAGTTGCAACTCTGCCTCTTTTTTTTTTTTTTCCCCCCTCTTCTCTGGTATTGAATACTCTTTAATGAAGGAGGTGAGAACACACGGAGCCCTTCATTCTAATGAATATTTGGATTATTGGTAGGGGAAGAAGGGGGATTTTCTGAATTATAGCAAAGTAAACAGTTTATATGAACAATTACTTGCAAAATTGTGACTTTCATAACAGAGCGCCTTCATTGCCTCTTCCTTCATTCATCCATATGTCCCTGATAAATGTCTCTGAAAAATGACAATTTGTGTATTTGACTTAATAAAATTAATTCTCGGATGGAGATTTCACCTGCTGGCTTGAATCTCTGGCTATTTTATAGCATCATTTTTAAAATGATGAATTTTTGCCCCTATTTCCTTTAATAGTAAATGGTAACCTGTGCATGTTTTGCAACTATTTGTTTAAGGTACTTTACATTGGAATTTTTGGCATGTTTATGGTTGTTCTTAAACTTTTTATTAACCTTTTTTCCTTCTTTGAGTTGTTTTGTTGTTGTTGGATTATTTTTTTTTACTTTTAAATATTGAACCATTCCTAATAAATGGTTCTGTCTTTTTTGCCAAATTTTCAAGAGTATTAAAACCTCAATATTCTTGTTAAATTATATAGCAGGAACAGAACACTTTGAAATTTCTGTCTCTGACTCGTGCTCTTTCTAATGAAAGGCTTCTCTAAGAAAGTTTTCTATCTGTTTTGCTTTGTGCGTGTTGTGGCATTAACTGTACGTGGTTTTCTGTGTGGTTTAATTTATTTTTAATTGAACAATATTTGATTCACCCAGAATTTGGCAAAGTAATCCAGTCTGTCATGTTTGACTTCACTTGAAGGGTTGTTCTTGTGAAACGCTTTGGTCCCCATCCTGTCTAAGCATTTAAGCTATATAGTTATATATAGACATATAGGAATAGTCCCACTGACACATGTGGAACTATTGCATGCCTGAAGCTGAGCACACGTGTGAATTCTGTTATATCTCATTTAAACCAGGATTTAAACATATCCAAGTTTGATTATTATGAGATTTCATCCCGTTGTTAGATGATATTAATCGTGTTTGGCCGTGTTTAAACTCCAGTGAACCCAAATGCACGAGTTCCAGTTTACAGCTGGCCGGTGCAATAGCTGGGACTAACCCGGTGCTGAAAATTATTTTGAGCTGTTTTACAAACCAATTTATCTAAATTCCTAAGGGAGTATTACAAATATGAAAAGGGCTGCTGAAGGCATCTAATATAGAACTTGTTGCAAGCCAATGTTCTGTCATATGTGAACTGTCCATATGCGCATCCCTGAAGTTGCCGTGTGCGTTTGCTTGCTGTAGAGCGTGTTCAAAGCATTGCAGCTGGTTTAGCTCATCAATCTGTTACACAGTAATTAGTTTCCTTTTCTGTTTTCCTGGGTGTGTAGCTTGATGCTGAACCTTGGATAAAGGGACTATATGATTCTGGTATTCGCTCTTGTGCTTCTTGCATAATCTGTTGTTGAATCAAATAAACTGAGAGCTGGAGGCCTCCATGTAAATAAGGATTTTCTAGTCCTCGAGCGTCTGAAAATGAGACCCTTTATTGGGACCCTTTATTACTAGAACCTGGAGGGTCAGTAGTAACTGTGAACGGAGCGGTTTTGGGTGGGTAGCTTCTGACAAGCATAGCTATTTCTGAAAATGAAGATCAAAGAGCTCTTAAAATTTAATGTATATTATGCAGAATGTGTAAGCCTCTAGCCATATTTTCTACTCTTCTTTCCATATGTATGATTTATAATTTATTTTCTGTAGCACAGCACTGTTTCTGCTCCCTACATTCTGTGAAAAATAACTCTTAATTGACTTTAATCCTCAGTTTTAGAATAGATTGCTTGTCATCTTATTATTCTTTATTTTTATGCCAAGGTGCTTTCGTGGCTCAGTGTAATTGACCTTGCACAGTGTCATAATTTCTCTGTGCTGCATGGGATGCTGCAGCAGGACTGAGCTGCTCAGCACATGAGTCTTCACTGTTGTGTTCTTCTCGTATCAGATTTACACTGTACACGACTCTGTGCTTACTCAAGGCTTATTCTGTGTCCTGCTTACCTGACTCATTGCTACTGTGCTTTCCTTTGAACAAAAGAAATGTGTTGGAAGTACAGTGTTGTTGTTTGAAGAGGATAATGACAGGTTTTAGTGCAGCTACTTAACCAGTATTTGGAGGGTTTTGGTTCGGGGAAGAGTTATGTTTAAACCTACTAACTGTGTGTTTTGGTGATGTCAGATATGTCACTTTAAGTGAATCTCAAACGTTAGAACTTGTTAATTCTCGCTCCTACATCAGTGGTTATAAGGAGAGGTGATACTCTAATTGTATATCCTAAGACATGTAGTAACTGTTAAGTATATCGAATTATTAAATTCTCTTGTTCAACTGTTCAAGCCTGTTTCTGTCCATTAAGTTGGGTCAGTTTTGATTTCTTTAATAACTCGTCAAAGTTTGGTGATGAGATTTCTTGGTTATCCTGGATCTTTTCTTAAAATAATATGGTGTTTCTGTCATTTGACCTCCTCTGAGCACAAAGAAATGCTTTTTTGAGTAGTAGTGGGTTTATTCTTGTGCTGGAATTTCTAACTGAAAGGAGGATTATAATTCAATAACAGAAAATTTATTTGGGCTAGATATTCTTTATAAGAAGTGCTTTTTCCTATTTGTTGGAAGATTGGTTGTTATCTTTCTGAACAATATTGGGGGTGATAAAAATAAATCAGTCTCTTGTAGTTGTACGTAGATTGAATCTAACTTAATGGACAGCATGTTGGAAGTTTTTACTTGAACAGAGTTTTTAATTCTTTTTACTAAACAACTTCCTGAAACTTTCTTTTCATCTGCTTAGGCATTGGAGAGAAGTATTCAACATGGGAGCCAACCAAACGAGAGTTAGAATTGCTACGACACAACCCCAAGCGGCGAAAAATAACCACAAATTGCACCATAGGTAAGTTCTAGAAATCCTTTCCGAAGCCAGTTCTCAGCCACTCGTATGTTCAAAATTCAATGCTGTTTTATCATAAATATTTTTACCCTGAGGTAATTGTAGTGGATTTCCTTAACCACTAGGGTAACAAAATAAGTTTATTTTACACTCTGCTTTTCTTGCTGTGGAAGGATATCTGCACTCATGCTTCAGGTACTGATGATGATTCATCTGTGTAACAGCTGTTATACAAACCAGAACTTTAAATGCATATTGTCAAAAAAAGACTTTAGCAGAAATCGGTGATGTTGACTCAGTCTTCATCAGGGATCCCATGCAGGTATATGAAGGGAAATCCTGTAGTTGCTGTGTTATCTTTAATTATATCAGTCTATTGGTAAATCTGGTTTTAGCAGACAGAATAAGAACAGTGATGTCTTTCTCCTTTATGTTGTAAACTCTAAATGGGGTCTCTTCAATTTCATATTGACTCTGAAAAGATGTAATTTGCTCTCCAGTGTGTGTCCTATAGTGGTTTTGAAATGCATGTCAAATGTTCAATGTTTAGAGTTCAGTAGTCTGGAGCAAAGAGCTCTCTGACGTGGGCATATCTACTTAGGGCTGGAGAGTATTTGGGCAAGGGTGAGGAAAATGAAAAGTTTTCACTTTTTTTTTCTGCTGTCTTTAGGTTGGGGGAGTAGGGAGGTAAAGCCAGCTTCCTGACAAGCTCTAATGAAGTTTATTGGGCATTTTCTTATACTGTTAAATGTGCAATAACATTTTAATGGTGAAGATACAAAGTTGGACATTGGAAGTAGAAAACTTTTAAAAGTCTTTTCCTAATTTTTGAGCTACATACTGTTCTGTGAGAACGCACGATGCTTTCAGCACATTTGCTTTTGTCAAATACACGGAATATAATTGCAAAAACTTTCTAATGTAATGTTTCTAATACAGTAGGTCATACTTAACCCAAAATATGTGTATATATATATTTGGATAAACAGACCGAGAAGCACAGACTAAATTGTAGTAAGTTGAAAATGCATCTAGAATGGTAACGCTAAAGGACGGACCTGTGCGTTTGCAGGAGCGGAACTGGAAAGACAAGTTGGAAAAACATTTGGATTTTCAAGCCCCCAGGAGAAAATAACTAGGCAAAGTTTGCTTGTATCATGTTCACAGTGGGATTTTGTGTTTTATGAAACTCCAGTATATTTTGTAAAGACACTTACGGATTACTTAAGATAATAGAACTGTGCAGCGAGGGGAAAAAAAAATAGTTGGATACAATTCTGAAGGTGAATGTGACCTTTCTGAAGAACTGAAGCACATTTCTGTGTTTCTTTTTCCAATTGGAAGGAATGCTGTGCCTACTCTTAAAGGATTTGAAATTTTTCAGCCTGTTTTAAAAGGACATGCCTGCTTACATGAAATCCCGTACAAGGCTGCACGGGCAGGGGAGCGCTCCCGAAACAGAGAGGATGAGGGAAATGACTGATCTCTTTACTTCTGCGGCCGTGCTTTTAATAATTTCTCCTACTGAGCCCTGGAGCTGTCTATGTGCTGAGATTTAGAAAGAGAAAAAAAATCAAAGCACCCAAGAGATATAACGCAGTTTTGGGCTACAGTTAAAAAGCAAAAGACTAGCTTTCTTTCACAAAAATACATTGGGGGTTTAGCTGAAGGAAGAAAAGACCTGCCGTTGTCCTTGAGCCTTTTCTCTCCATCTAACCTGCTAAATATATATCTGCTTCAGAGTATTTTTCCCTTTACTTTCCTCACACTGACATGTCTGTTTGCAGTTTCAGATCAGTGAGGAGCCCATATGCAGACTGAAATGCTGCAATTATCTGGACATTCCCATTTCTGTCTTTTTTCCTAATACTCAATTCTTGCGCCATCAAGTTTTTGTCAATCCCATAGCAGATATTAGTGAATCCGGTTTATCTTCTGAGGTAGGTAAATGGCTCAGAGAATAGGCTTAATGTCCAGTTTTATTGGTTCTGAAAATGAAGATTACGTTGATAACCATCTATAAGCATTGCACATCTGTTGATCAGTTCTGTTTACAAAAGAGTCTGTTAAAGCATAACCAGCTGCCTTTTATGTACAAAATGCTCTCTGGGAAGCTGTTTGAAGAGGAACGCTAGGGATGTTTGCTGCTTTCTGTCTGACCTCCAGAGATGGGCGATGTCAGCTGAGAGCAGCACATTGAACCTTCCAAAATGGTTATTGTGCCAATGCCCATTTCAGCATTTCTGTAAGACAAGTGTATTAGTATTATAAGTACAGTAAGTGGGACAATACTCTGAAACCTATACTTAACTTGTATGTGAGGGGCTCGCATATAATTTTTAGCCATAATAATAAAATATATTAAAACGACATTATTCATATCTAGAACACACTTAAGTGTGTTGTCTTTTCCTGTTACACTTATTTACATGACCCTCATTTAGGTGAACATTTTACCCTAAGACAGAACCTTCTTTGTACGTAGAGGGGTTTTTTTTTATTCCAGATTTGCAGCAATCTCATGATGCTGCTCAAACAGCTGGATGAGTCTCCTACTTTTTGTGAGCTGTTTGAACTTTTATACAGCTGCAGGATCCTTCGTCTTTCGTTGGCACCGTAAATTAAATCTGAAGAACACTCAGTCATGAAATGAATACGTTCTAATAGAGGATTGAGCTGGTAGTTCATTAGAGGCAATACTGTGCAAAACTACTTGATTTTGATTTAGCGAAATGAAATTGTTTCCACTTATGTGACAGTTTGAAACCCAGTGAAGAAGGAACTTGTCCACATCCTCAAAAAAACCACCAAAACCAAAATAACAACAACAACAACAAAAGACAAAAAAGAAACCGCCTCACAAAACCAAAACAAAAACCAAAACAAACCCCACAAATTTTGCTTGGTTCTCTCTTAAAACAATACGTGTTTCCATCTCATAGTTTGTTGTTTTTTTTTCCTCCTAGTAAGAGACAGAGTAGGTAACTTCCTTGAATCGCTATTTTGCTGTTGAGCAAATTGTTCTTCAGATGGAAACTCAGGTTGGGCAGAGTCTGCTGCTGGGTACGGAAACTGCCGATTCCTGCCTTGGGGGTCTCACCGAAGGGCTGTTTGTTGGTTTTGGGTGCACTAGATCAGGCTGAAGGGATGGCTTATTGTGGGGAGTGCAGATGATGAGTGGAAAGTAGAGATTTTTTTTTTTTTAAGTTAATGTGTATTTTTCTCAGCAGTATTGCTGAATTGTGGTGTAGACTATTCCGTTCATAGAATATTTCTAATTGTAGAAATGCTCGTCTTTTTTTTTTTTTTTTAATTTCAAGCTTCCTATGAACACCAAAACTTCTACATGGAAAATCAGATAAGATTTAACAATTATTAAATTAGATTCTAAGAGTGGGAAAGGAAAATGTAATTTTTCAGCCTTTTCTTGTCTGTATCCTCAACGGGTGAGGGTAGATGACCAAGCTCCAAGTTCACAAGCAAATTTTTTATTATGGGGTTTACTGGAAGCAAAAGCGATTCAGGATCTTTTAGGAACTCTTTTCCAGAGCTCGCCTTGCTCTGCTGTCATTAATACCCGCAGCAGATCAGCTCTCCTGAGCACATGAAGTATTAGCTTGGGATCAGCTGGACTCTGATTAGCGTATGAAGTTACTTTGTGGCTAAAGATCGGTATATTAACAATAGGAAGAATTAGACTCCCAAGGCACATGGATAATTAGCAGGAGCCACCTGGGATTGCCATTTGCAGTGTCGCAAAAAGGCAGAGGGGTTAGACTTTCTAGGAGACAGAGCAAATCCTTTTGGGAAGGGAAGATGAGGAGGTCTGGGGGAGGAGAGAAAAACAATGACTGGGGGAGTAGCAGGTGGTTTTTGCAGCTGTGCAACACGGAGCAGCACGAGTGGAATAAATATTGCAGCCGAGCTCCCATGGAAAGGTGGCAAGGAAAGGACAACAGTAACCTGGAAAATACTTCTGATTGTCTAGACAAGCTACCAGGAGCATTTCCGCTTCTGCAGAAGTAGCAGCAACTTGAAGGTGTTGAAGATGAATTACTACTTGCAGCTCTTTTGTGGATGTACCAACTTTCTGGTGAATTTTCTCTAGTCAAATGCTACTTAAGGCAGCTCAAATGGAAAAGTGGAATGAAAAACATGGTTTGGTACAGCACTGAATTTTTAGCTGTAACTTAAATTTCAAAGTTATTGATTTGTAGGCAGTAATACCTTTATATTTGAAATCATGACCAAAGCGCACCTTGAATAGAAGTACCTGTGATTCTTGAATTTTTTTTTATGCTGCTGTGGGATGAAGGAAAACCACCTTTACGACTACTCAGGTGAATGTTCCTCTGTGACTGCTTTTTTTCATCTAACTTCATAATTAGAATGGTTACGTTGGAAAACTGTTTCCTGAAAAGCTGGATTAGTAAAATCAAAAATGCTACCCTTCTGTAAGGGAGATCCTGCTGTTCCTGTTTTAGCTTGTTATGAGTTCTGACCATTGGACTGAGTTGTATAATGTTTTTCCTAGGTCTAAAAATCAATAAACTTGATAGTAAAAATAAATAAAAAAATCCCTTTCCTCTCAAAGCTCCCAGGGAATTTTTAGAAAATTTAGAGGGTGTGAATCTTTTGAGAATTCTAAAACATACTGTGATTTACTTGCTGAGGTTTCAAAGTTTACCTCTTTTAGCAATATAAAATACAAAGCCTTCCTCTGCAAAAGACATTTTGAGAAGAAATTCCAGATTTGATGTGTCAGGGTATTGTTGTCTCAGGAGCATGTCACCCAGTTTGCCAAAGCTGGTGCCAGAAAGCAAATCGCATCACCGCTGTAGTGTCCCTTAGTGTGGTTTCTCTCTATGTCTATGTGGTTTATCTCCTGAGTTCTCTGATTTAATTGCTCCTGGGTAAGCTTAGGGATGCTTGGAGTGAGCAACGTCTTGTAGGAACTTTCGTTATAGAAAAGTGAGTCGTCTTACCTTCCCATTTGAAGAGTTTACTCATGAACAGCACTTCAGAATGTGGATTTGATCCCAGGCGACCCTCACTGAGGAACAAGGTGGTTTCTGCTCTTACTGTGACAATATTTGACTGAATTTCAGGCCCTCTTTCAGAAAAGACATAAGCTGATGTCTTTCAGTATATGAGTTGTCCTGTTTTAAATTTTAATTTTAAACAGAAAACAAACTTTTCAGGCTTTTTAGGATCCCACGTGAAGAAGACAAACTCTTTGAGAAGCTGGCATCCGTGATAATGTGGCCTATATTGTTCCATATCTAGCTTAATATTTTAAGTAAATATTGTATAATTACATTAATTCCTCCTTGTCTTCCAAGAATCTAAAATCAGTTATCTTGTATTTATCAATTTATTTCTCTTATAAAATTAGTCAGTTGTAAGGCAGAAATCCAAACGACCTTTTTGGCTTATGCTATTTACCGTTCCTGCTGGAGTGGACATGGATAACCTCGGAGTTTATGGCTCCTCCTTTATACACATTCCTCCTCCCCAAGAGAAAAAAAAAAAAAGCTCTTTGAAAGTAACTGATATAAAACATTTCCCTGTGTTTTGATGGATGACTGAAGAATAGTTGAAACTTGCCGGGCACGTTTTTCAGCTTATAAAGATCAACAAAAGAAGAATCCCGATTGTCTTTACAAAGAACTTTTTTTTGCCCAAGGGTTTAGTCCTCCTTTCAAATTAAAATACTGTTCAACAAGTTGAACTATAGACCAGTGAACATCTTTTTTTCCAGGAAATATCAGCCAATAGTCGGGGGATAGCTTGGAAAATAAAATTATGGATTTAAGGAATTCCTGTCTGGTTTTTACCCTTGTTAGGCCTCCCAGTATTTCTTGGTTGATCTTCTTGCAGTAGCGTATGGATTGTTGAAGAAACCACCAGATCTAACTTCTGTACATGAGGAGTATTCTTAGCAGTTCTTAGGAATAAGATACTTTGAGATTGGTTTTTGTGTTTGTGGGGTTTGTATTTTTTTCAGTATCTGTGTACAGAATAAATCCCATGTTTTTGCTTTGTTTCCAGTAAAAATTAGCAAAATGTCAAAACCACTTTTGAGGAGAGGTTACCTTGAAGCTTGAGCTCCGTGGCAGGTTGGCATTGGAAATGGCACTGAATGTTGTTCTGGAAGAGATTCTTGGGTTCAGGAGTCTGCTTGAAGGTTTTCATTTGCACGGCTTTATGTGGGAGCACTTCAGTTTAAAACAGAATAGCAAGCTGAGTAAACCTTTGGGTATATTTGCTGTCTGATGAGCAGTGGTTTTTCATACAGGTTTGAGAATTCTTAAAAAAAAATAGATTAAAAAATGGTTAATGGTTTGGCTTTCCTTCCCGGTAAAGCTTGTTTCATGTGTTTTGTTAGTGGGGAAAGAAGAGCAGGGAGAGACACCAACGTATAAGCATGTGCATAGCTGAAATAATATGAAATATTGCAGATGAAGGAATGTTGACACAAACATCAAAGTTTGTGAAGCTGGAATTCTAATCTCCAGGGATATTTACCTCAAATACAACCCTTGCAGACTGTACCAAGTCAAAACTACTTGTATATCAAATCAGCAGATTGCAGTTGGAGTTGAATTTTTCTGTTATCCTGTCTTGGAAAATTGCCATTCATATTACTCGCATAGAAAATACTTTCATTGCATGACTCTAGGTGGCTCTTGGGGGTTTGAGACAAAGGAAGATATGCTGTGTATGTTCACAACATGGAATTCCCTAGAAGGCAAGGTTCTTAATCCAGGACTTGGATCGTGTTCCAGACTTCTAACTCAAACCTGATTTTCCTCCTCTGGAGTTTTTTAAAGTGGATCCATGGTTGTTACTTATCCATACGCATCTCTTTTTTTAGTTTACAGATAGCATTTCAATTTGAAATTTTCTAAATTGTGTTCTGTACTTCTTCAAGTGAAACTTCATCATGTGGATCCAGGTAGGTAGCAGCACAAAAAAAGCCTTTTTTTTCTCCTCCTAGGTGCTGATTCAACTTTTAAGTGCAAAATGTTTGCTGACTCAATTATTTGTCTTACCTATTTCTCCCTAATGGTAGTTAATTTTTTTTGCTGTGCTTTCTTCACTAAGTCTTTCTATAACTTCAATACGCAGTCAAAACACTAGGCTTTTAACATGAAAAATGCAGTACATGTTAGTCACTTGTCATCGTCTACTTGAACAGGCTTTTATGGGATGGGAAGTTTCTTATCAGGAAAAACCCAACAGCAGTATAAAGGCAGAATTTGATTCTAGGCTTCTGAGCAAGATCCCTTTTATTTAGATAAAGTATTTTTTGTTTGTTTAAAAATAAAGACAATTTGTCAGGGTGCTTCTTTAGTGTTTAAGTGGCTTAAAAAAATGCAGCAGATGCTTACAGAAAACCAGATATGCTAAAGGTGTTCGGCTTTCTGTGGCTATCAGAACAAACACCAGACCTGACCCTTCTTCGACAGCAAACCCCGAGGTCAGCAGGTATGTCTCTTGTTTTCTTGACCACACTACGCCAAGCTACAAACTATTGCTCTATTTATCACTATCATGCAGTGATGCTCTAAAAACCAAAGCCTTTCTTGAAATGGAGGGTATATTTTTGCTGCACAGTGGTGCGGTCAGTGCAAAGATACTTCCATAAACTCTAAATCAAGAGCCAGATAAGGAAGTTTCAGAATTAGCCCATGTAGCTACACTGATTACGGTCTTAACGTGTGCCTGGCATCTTGTCGCGGGCAGAGACGCACCCTTAGCACAAGATTATTTTTCTCGCTGTTAAAAAAAACCCCAACCCAAAGAAACAAACTTTGATTTACCGCTGTATTTTAGCCTGGTTAACTATGTGTCACTACGGAGTGTGGCATTGTCAACAAGGCCAGTCATCCTCATCTCAGCTTTGTTCTTTTGTGGATCACTTTTTGGATTATATTTACTATGACCTTCCATTCTGCTCTTTCGTATCTGCCTCTAGAGTTGGGCTTTATGTGGACAGAAGGTAGATACAGTATATACTGAAACTAGGAATATGCATAAACAGCATGTGGCATGGTCTGTGTGTTGTGGATTGTTGGAATAGTTCTGTGCCAATTCATCAACAATCATTTGTGCACATTAATATATTTGGATGCATTGAATTTCACTGGCGGTTAGCCTGCTCCTTAAGCTATTAATTCGTGAAATCTGTTTTGAGGAAGGGTAGAAACTTGTAGGCAGCATATGGTGTGATATTGGGGGGAAAGGATGGCTGCGGGTGTGAATTTTATTTTGTCAGTGTAGTGGGAGTACCTCTTGTTCTTTAGAGCTGCCATCTGCACAGGAATCGCGTGTAAGGCTGCACAGATAAGGCAAGAGCTCACTGAGCTTTAAGTTTGGCTGCTTTGGGGGAGGGCAAAGAGAATATGTTGTTCTGCGCCACCTTTTGAAGTAGTACATTTTATATAAAGGGTGGGGTTTTTTTCCTTTGCCATCAAGTTGCCATACAAAAATACCTTGACATGTCTACAGCTTAACTAGTTTTTTCAAGGCCGGTTTTCACGATGCTCCGTATCGATCATTCAGTCGTTTTGACAAACACAGTTCCTGTTCTTTGCCTACTGCTGTTCTTTTCTGATGTTGGATGTTTTCTATTCACTTCTCCCCGACCTTCCTGCAGTTATCGGATTAATCATTATTTTCATGCTCTGGTTCATAGGACTTTAATGTCTTGAATTTGCTTTATATGGTGTGCAAGACAGAGCAGCTCCTATCTTGGTTATGTGGTTACTTCAGGAGCTTCTCCCAGCTTTATTCAGCTTCTTTAAATTCATTAACACAGTTGTAAGGGGTCTGGCTTCATCATTAAACTAAGGCATTTTGTGCAATTCATATACATACCTGCAGCATTTCATGTCATGTTTTCTGCTGTGCAGAAATAGGTGACGGTTTGTTTCTTTAGTTCTTGATGTGCCGTGTGCTTGAAGTGCGTCGTGTTTTCATCTTTCTCCTCCAGCCAATCGACTTTCAAGTGTTACAGGGATCGGAGAATCAAATCTGTTACTATCAAAGCATTATATGATTATTTCCAGTGCTGTTTATGAAAGATGTCTTTATTTCTAGGGCGTGTTCTGCAAATCGGAGATCCAGATTGTCTGTGTGCGTTCCCCAATGTGTTCACCTGCTGCTAAGAGATCCTGACAGAGATTGGATCAGATTGAAGCACAACAGACAAAATTTGTTCAGTGGGTCTTGATGTGCCAAGATGGGAATTCAGAAGTTTGGTACAAGTTCTGCTGCAGAACTTAATGTCTTTTTCAGTCTTACTTATTTCAGCTGAGAGAATCAAATTGAGGCGATTGCCATGGATGATTACATGCTGTGTAGCTTTCCGGGTTTGAGAACATGATGTCTTGGTTTCTTCTTGAGACACCTGAGAGAGAAAAACAATTTTGCAATGCAGGTGGTCAGTAAAAATGCTGAAGGTAAGAAATTACAGATATTAGACCTGACATTTTCCATAGTCTTGAAGGAGAGAAAAAAAAGGCCTTTATTTGCCCAGAGTGCTCACAAGTCCTCCTGCTGGGTGACTTACCAGAAGGTTCAAACCCAATCTTGCATATTGCAGAGATCTTGGCTTTAGCTCCCCTTTCCCCATGTTTATTTTAAACTTAACCTTGGCTATGGGAGACAGTAAATTCATATCGGTGCCCATTATATTTATAAATTTTAAAACAGTCTTTAGGCGTGGATTTAACTATGTCAACTTAGTTTAGGAAAAGTCTTTTCCCTGGCTTGCCTTCTTTTAAAATTCAGGCTATTCTTGACACTTAAAATACAGGGCAGCCATTGCTTTAACAGGAAAAGCAATTCAACTTCACATCCTGGCCAGGAGAAATTGCTCCTGGAGTATTTTTTTTTATCCTACCTAGATGAAAACCCAACCTTTGTGGACCTGTCACGTGAAACTTTGTGCTGTTGTCTCAGGATTGTTGTCCTGCTTTGCAGCTACAAGCCAGCCAAATATTTACTCTAAAGGAAAGTATTTTTACTTGTATTCTGATCTGTTCCTTTTCACTGTTATTGTGATCAGTTTGGAGACACGTTGGCTGGATTTGGCCGCGGAAGGTTTCTGTCGAGGTGTTTCTTTTCCTCCTCGTGGGGAAATAAAATGGCTCATGTCATAGCTGCTCGGGTGCACAGAACTTTCTAGTGGAGAAGACAAGTGATGCCGCAGTATCTTGGACAACTTGTCCTCCCTCATTTTAGGAGCTTTTGTAAAGCTGTTGCCATTTGAAGTATTAAAAAAATTAGTCTAATTCTGAAGGTGTACTGCTGTTAGTACAGGAGCTTATCTGCAGATTTCATAGTGTATGTTGTATCTACCGTACTAATGTTGTTCCAGTTCTTAAACTCTGCATTAATTTTTTAATGAGATGACACTGGAATACAAGTATATTTTGGATATTGCAGGATCTCATCACTGGAGAGGTTGAAGAACAATGCAGGGAAATATTTGTCAGGAATAATATGAGTAGCATTAATTCTGCTTTGAGTTAGAGGGCCAGATGAGGTTACTTATAAAGATCTTCTACAGCTTTGTTTCCTGTGGTTTTACTGGAAGATTCAATGCACTTTTCAGTGGTTGGGTCAAAAACACTCACTTCGTTTTGTTTTGGAACCTTGTTTCTTAATTTAAATTCACAGGGGAAAAAGTACTTGCAGTCCCTTGTTGCTTGAAACAGCTTTTCTGTTTACACAAGCTATATGCAAAATTAACAGTAAGAGGTTTAT
Organism: Caloenas nicobarica; assembly: GCF_036013445.1. NCBI lineage: Eukaryota > Metazoa > Chordata > Aves > Columbiformes > Columbidae > Caloenas > Caloenas nicobarica. Next base: position 3,278,889 of record NC_088258.1, on the reverse strand, counting down.
TTGTTTGTATTGCCGGATATTTTAGGAATGCTGACTCATTTTACCAGGCCGAGGGTGTGCACACATGCGCAAATTACCATCAAATCAAGGATGAGAAAGGACATCAAGTGCTCCTACCTCGGCTGTGTGCGTGGTTTTAACCTAAGGGTACAGTTACGGCAAAGTAAATGACGGGATGTAACCTCACGGCCTGGCTTACCGTGCCCACACCCTTAAAAGAGATCGCTTGCCTCGTTTGAGGTGCTTTAAATCTGGAGAAACAGAAATAAAAATAAAGGTAGTTGGTCGGTGCTGTTCTGGACAATCAGGGCACAGGGTGCTTGCTGAACTCACAAGGCGATTACAGGTACATGAAATCGCAGGGAGCATTCCCTAAGGCAAGGAGTGGAAACTCATCTGGGCTGTGGAATGCTTCATGTTTTGGCATCCTTATCTTGTGACTTGATTCAGAGATGTACATATTGTCAGTATAGTATAGAGAGCACTTTGTGTCTGGCACACTGTGTACGCTGGGGAATCGTCGTGTGGCTTGGGGGTTTTGTTTCATCTGTGCAATAATAATATAAGATGCTATACTTCTTGTGTTTGATCATATTCTCAGTAACTTTTTGATCCATTTGCTCCAAGGATGTGACTTTTCCTTACGCTCTTCCAATGATACAAGTTTGAGCAGTGTGTGTGAAAAGGCTGATCTGTTGCTCTGCAGAAGGATCTACAGTAAAGCCTTCTTTGGTAGTCATTGCTTAAAGATGTGCATTTTTCTCCTAAATCTGGCAAAGTTAAGCATAACCTTTCTTCAATCTCATCTCCATTTGTTGCTGATTATTTCTGTATCATTACTAGAAATTCTTTATTTAAATAAGCTACAAACATGTATGTCCTATGCTGAGCCTTTAGTCCAGTGTTGTTCAAATGTTACGCAATTCCTTTTAAGTGAAGGTACAGCATGATACAGGGACACTGCAGAGCTCTTCCAGAATTGATTTAGAGCTGCAAACTTAAATTTTCCTCAACCCACACTAGCAGGTATGACACAAGGAAATAAACCAAAATACCAGATCCAGGTGATCTCTTTGCGTGATCCTGTGACTTTTTTTGCATTACTAAAGTGAACAAATGATGCATTGAACCACAAATGCAAAAGCTCATACACAGAACACCTGTGTAGTCTAAAAAAGAGGCTGAAGAGTCAGCAGCTCTCACCTGTTCTCCATCCCTGCCTGGGTGGCAGCGGGGCAGTTAAATTTGGTTTCCAGAGCCCTGTGGTGGGAACAGGGATACAGGCATTGGGGCTGTGGCTATTTTGCTCCCCGGTCTGTGTTTTTTTAGGCAACTGCCTGTGCTGGAAGTTTGTTCCAGCGGAGGGGATGCGAGGGCTGGATGTCTGAGACCGACAGTTCCTGCATCCCTCCCTTGTTCTGGTGCTGCCCTTCTGTCCTGAGCTGGGTGAACCTGCTCAAAGGGCTTAAAGGCTCATCACTTTTTGTCAGCCACGAGTTTCACCCTCTCGAGGTGAGACTTTTCTTCTGCCGGCCAGGCAGGGTGAACTGATTCACCACGGAGTCGAGCGGGTACCAGCTGGGCAGAAGGGGGAACATCCCTTTGGGCATCAGCGAGCTGCTAGATGGGCTTTGCTGTCGTGTGGAAATGCACCTGCCTTCCCTCCCTGACAAATCCTGTCCCCGCGTTCTGCATTGTGCTCTAATATTAATTGGGATGTGTGATGGGAAGACAAAGTGGCGGGTGCGTTCCGCACATCTTGTGAGTCGGGGTCGATGTTTCAGGCCAGTCCTGACGCTGATGGAGCCGTGTTTGGAACTGCTCCAACAGCGGGGACTCCCAAACTCCCTTGCCACCGTGTTTTCTAACTGTGAGACAATTATTTTTAATACCTAATTAAATCTCACTTCTTGGAAGCTCAGTCTTTTTTTTTTTTTATTATTATTAGCTTTGGTAGGCCACAAGAGTTAATTACAGATCTCTTTGCAGTAGCCTGTGACATACTTGAAAATTGTCAGCCTGGCTGTTCCTCCATCAGCACTATCTTTTTTTAATTAATTAACTCATCCAGTGGGTTCTTCAGTTGTTTCTCCAGTTTCAAATATTAATTTCATGCAAATTTTCACTCATGTTCTTGACTTCCCCCCAGTTTGCATAGATCTCTTTTAAAACGGGTGCTCAGTTCCAGGCATCATCCGGCTGTTTCTTGGTTGCCAGGGCAGAATAATGACCTCCCAGAACTTCTCATATTCCTGTTAAGTTTCAAAATGCCATTTGTCTCAGAACTACAGAACACCAAGTCATTTCAGTTGAGTTGCTATAGCCATTGCTCCTTATTTTGTGTTCGTCCACTTAATTTTTCTTGTTCCCTACTTCACGGTTGTTTTTATTGACTTGAATTGATTTCAGATAGTTTCTCCCATTTAACAAGTTGCTCTTGAATTATTGTTCTGCCTTCCAATTACGTTTGCACTATCCTGATGTAGTTTGCCCCTTCTGTAAGTATATATTATGTGATGTCGCTGAAGCTATTAAATAAAAATAGTGAATGCCATCAACTCCCCATGAACTAGGAAGGGTGGGGACAAACTAAACGCTGGAAAAACATAACTGGTGTCTCGATCGCCACTAATTCCATGAAAATTCAGCTCAGAGCAGCGTGGATGTGCTGTAAACAGTACGAACAGGTGAAGAGCCTTCCAAGCAGTACTGGGGAATGCAGCACGGAGGCACGGAATCTGGTTGCGTAAAGAACGTAACCACATTTGTTTGGTCTGGACTACTTAATTTTGCCTGTACGGAGCTGGTGCTCTTGTTTTTACCTTGTGCTGGGAGTGAATTAAATGATCCTCAGAGACACGTTGGAAAATAAGTTCATCTCTGCTGCTGAACACACGCTACAAACATTGCTGTGCATGTATCATGACAGTTTAATGTTTGGAGGTTGTTACCTGTTGGGAACTATTTATGGGGTTTTTTGATATTTTAAGGGAGGAGTAAAAACTGTGACTTTTGAATGGCAGTCCTGACACAATATAAAAAAGGAGAAATCTGGAGTGTCCTGTGAATGTCGAGGTCTCTCCAGAACTGCCTGGCTGCACACAAATATACCAGAAATGACCAAAGCAATACCTTGAGTTGTCATGTGAACCTGAATGAAGTACTTAAGCATAAACTGAAGTGTTGTGTTTAAGTCATAACACTTAACGTGAGATTTTTTTTCTTACAGGCAGCAAAACTGGGAAATATGAACTGAAATGTTGTTTTGGGTTTTTTGAACCACTTGGTAATCTGAAAGGTGCTGAAGTGAGACTCTTTTCTAAAAGCAAAGCCACCCTTGGCCAGTAATGAATATCTTAAATAAGTAAATGATGGAGCCTCTAGTTAAGGTCACAACCTGCATCCAGTGCATGGGATATAATTCCTGTTGGTGTGGGGTTTTCTTTTTTAGTTGTCAGTTACTCAGCTATAGAACAAATCACGTTTGGTTAATTTCTTTTAATTGACTGACCAACCCATGTTTGCCTCTGCGTGAAGTTGTGTTAATAAGTGAACAGATCAGTAACGAGGATTAATTCCACTTACTGTGTGCAGCGGTGACATAGTGAAACTGAGAACTTTCTGGGTTTGGGTGATTCATCCATCTAAATAGTCTTTGTCTTCTGGTGCTGGTGATACATGCAGGGAGGAATCCGTACTCTATTCTGATTCTTTAAACAGTTAATGATTTGGCTGTTACTTATGTCATTCATGGCATAAACTTCTTTCCTCCGGTGTGCCACCTTTTGTAGCTGGACTTCAGGATTTTCAACTGGAAACAAACTCAAGGACACTTTCCTTTTGTACACATAAGCAAATTTTTTTCTATTGAGCAATCTGTTATTTCAATAGCAATGGAAGAAATGCAGTGATCCAGAATCCTTTTGCCAGAAATCAAAAGGTTAAAGATGGGGTTTTCGTTTAGAATGCAAATATTTCTTTTTCCTAAAATACATTTTTCTTTCCAGAAAGCCTTTTCTGATGTAATCACGTTCCTGTCTGGATAGGGTTGGGTAATCTTGTAGTTTATGGCGCGATGCATAATGCAGTGTATCTAAAACAGTTCTATAATTTCTTTTCTCTCCGCTAATAGTAGTTATTCTCCGTAGTCTTATACAGACTGGTTCTGTTTTCAGTGCCTTCTGCATTTTAAATCAGTGTTCCTATGCACGTTAGTTCTTATATTGGGGTTTCCCAGAAGGCGCGGTGGGAACGTGTCCTCCAGCCACTGCAGAGCGCACGTGTGTGTCTGTTCGGGCCTCTGGATGGAACGGGCTGGCTTTTTACTGGAGTCCTGTCTAAGAGGCTCCCCACGACGCTGAAAGTTCTCTTGACTGCCTGGCCACAGAGCTGGGGTCACCGGGGGCCACCTTCATTCCCCTTGAACAGCAAATTGTGCGCGAGTAGATAGTTTGCTGCAAAATCACTGCTCTGCAGGTATAGCCTTTAACTTGCTTCTAGGCAGAGTGTGTTCGTTTCAGGGTTATTTTTAGTAGTTTTTGACCATGCTGTGAAATTTTGTAGATGTTTCGAAGTTTGTACTTGCAGAACTTTTTTGCTTAAATTGTTCTCTCAAACTCACTACATCTTCCTGAAGCGTTACTGCTGATGTGGCCTAAAAAGCCAACAGAATATTGGGTGGGCGTTTTTATTAACTCTTGAAATATATGTGAAAGGGAGTGGGGAAATCCCTAAACGTTTCATACGCTTTTATTCCGCATATGCTCCTCTAACAGCCACTGAAACCGGAGCCCGTAGCAAAGCCCCCTGGTTGCTTCAGGCTCCCTCCCAGCAGCGCTTTGCAGTCCTGTTGCTGACAGGTATTTCAGTTGAGTCGTGTACCGGGTCACATAAACGTTTTCCATCCTTCTGTGTTCTTTATCAAAGCTGTTTGGGGTCTGTGTTACTTTTGAATATTCTTTTTGCAGTGTTTGAAAACCAGACAAACCCCCCAGTTTCTGTCTTGATACCTTTCTGCAATATAAAGAAGGTGTAATACCTAAGTACAGTGGCTTGTAACTGGAGGAGTGAATTTGTGCTTTTGCCTTTATCGTAGAAGTGGTGGAAAAATTTGGCAGAACTCTGGTGAATTTCAAGATAACTTTCAAGATTTTTACATCAAAATTTTCCTATTAAGATATGAACTTAATGTGGTCAAACTGTTTGCTTGTACCCTTTAGAAACAAAGGAAAAGAAATTCATTCTTTACAAATTCTACAGCAAAACTATAAAACTGTTTGAATTTAAGGAATGTGACTTATACCTTTTTGGAAACTCAGCTTGTGCTCAAACACCTTTTCTTCTTCCTCCCCCTGCCCTCCAATTATTTTTTTCTTTTATGGTAGATCGCATGCTGTGTATTTGCTGGAGGTAGAGATGTTGAATTGTTAAGTTAGTTTTTAAGATCATGTGGTTGAATTTTTTTTCACTTAACTTGGCTGCGGCAAAAGTTTATGCAGCTTTTTCTTAAACTGTTGCCAAAATAATTTAATACCTGAGTGTGTAATCGGTAAGTTTGTGTGTAAAAACACGTTCTGTAAAAACCTCTGAAAAAACCTTTTCTAATACATTTGACTCTGTATTCCTGCTTCTGCAGTTACATGTGGGTTTCATGCAGCCACTGAGAAAAGATTCTTCAACTCAAGCGGCTTGGAATAAATTCACCAGTGCTACACGTTTGGTTTTTCTGATAACTCACACGATCAGCAGTGTCACAGAATGTCACGATTTTTCCTGGGTAGGCTCATAATTTCACGTATCTGCGTTCTGCTGCTTCCTGAAACATTACCAACCCCATGTTTGCTGATAACCCCGTTAGCAAAACGCTGCTGGGTTTGGAAACGAAACAGGAGCTCTGGGGCCAGAGTTTGTACTACATACAGGCTGGTGATGTACAATGGTCTGCACCTGAAACCTGAGAGCCAGCAGAAAATGTGGGTTTAGTTTGAGGTGCCAAGAATTAGAGCAGTTCTCCCTTGAAATACATTTCCAGAAAGATGCTCTGGACTGATGTTGCGGTTCCTGCTGTGTGAACATAGGATGAAACCCCAGAATTGTTCTAGAAATCTTCATTGCTGTGCTATGCTGTTTGTTTCCAAGGGTTATGCTGAACTCGCTAAATATTTCAGTGAGCGCTTCCTCGGCTTGCACTGACTCCTGGTAGTGAATGATGGAGCTTTGAGGAAACATCAACACCAGATGGGGAACTGGGAGGGCTGGGGGCAGGGGACAAAAAATTGCTCTAAGGTGTTGCCAACCTGTATTTAATGTAAAAAAGATCTCAAGCTGGTTGTGCTTCACTGCGTCTGAATGATTTCCTGATTGTCGTACAGAGTTGCATTATATATTGACCTGTGTTCTTGCTTCCGGAACCTTCGTTCAAATAAATCAGAGTTTCTGTGTGATATTTGTTCAGACTGGTTTGCCTGCTGTCTTTCGTATCCCAGCAGGAAGCCCAGGTTGAGAGGCAAACAGAACCTTTTCCAGGAGAACAAGACAGGCACCCAATTGATTTTTCTGTATTTTGTATTCACGTGTGGTCCCCTCATTTCCCCCCTTCCCCACCTTTAATAGCTGTACGGTTGCATTTCACAGAGAAGTGGAATTCCCTTATCTTGTTTTGGTTTTTCATCTTGCCTGCGTGGGTGGACTTGCAGAACCAGTGTTCTAGATCTCCCAGCATCGCAACAAGCCTCGTTCCCCATTATTGCAGATCTATTACTTTGAGCGTTGGAAAAAACATAAGACTGGTACTGGAAGAAGACTGAAGAACTGAAGCTGACAAAGGTAAGCCAATTGCTTAGAACCTCATTTTGATACCAGATGTAAAAAGAATTTCCCAGATGGGTTCATCTGTGCTCAGGGCATTGCAGAAGTGGATTTCTTGCTGCTTTGCTTACACCATGCACGATGATTAAAGGCTATTTCCTTTTGTATGATTATACCATACATGACAATCATTTATTCCATTATTTACCTTTACATCAGCAAAGTTCAGCAGTAAAACAGTGCTTTTCTGCTAACTTACCACAAGAGCACGCATCTGTGTATAGAATCTATTAAGTATCTCACTGGTTGCCCTTGCATATTTCAGAAACAGTTCCTAAGAAGCAGAAATCAAGGTAACACTATGAAGCACAGCTGAAGTTTGCAAAGTACCACGGCTTTATTACTAGAGGTTGGATCCTGTTGGAAATCCTTGGACAGTTAATTCACTTCTGTACAAATACAGTCCGCTGATAAGATGTTAGTAGAGGCAACTGTTGATTCTTCTAAAAGTGGACTGCTGCATTTGAGATTTTGGCATATTATTTTTGTGTTAATTTATGACCCACGTGTTGTAATGCTTGACTATGCCAGTAAACATTGCCAGACTTTATTAATGGGGAGGGAATAGGTGTGGCAGACACAAGTCTTGTTACATTCGTATTTTATTGACCAGAATGCTGTATAGGCTTTCATTTTTAGCTGTGTTTCTTTTCAACAAAACTAATTTTTTCCCCATAAAAGTTAAGCACAAGAGGATGTGTTGTTCCGAGTTCTGTCAGCTCTTTAGTTTACGTACATCAAATGTTGATGTTTTCCAATATGCAGCAGTTAGTTACGCAGTATCGTAGCTGCGTTTTGGCGCATCACACTCATTTCATTTCAAACATCAGTTTGAGACACAGTATAGCAGCTGCAGTCATTGCTCCCGCAAGGATAAGACTGATGTATATTCCTTTACATTTTTCCCTTTTCAGCCAAGTAAGTTCTCATGTTTTGCTCCATTCCCTCTTTTCTTGTTTTTATTAGGGTTTGGAGTATTCACATTTCAGCCTTGTCTGTTTTGCAGGTTATTTGTCTCGGTTCGGTCAAGTGAAGTCGATGCCTGTGAAGCGCTGCCTTAGACCCATGAAAAACTGACGCCAAAAGACCAAGCAAGGAGAGTAAACTGAGAGAGCCGTCTGTGTTTGACGCCTGTTATAGTCTTCTGGTGGCAACTGTTAAGAAGATTTGATGCTTGTGGTCACAGGGAAGGAAGGTCCAGCCACAGGCATGTAATAAATGACGCTTAATAAATTATTCCAAAAAGCTGCCTTTATGTGTTTGCTTTTACTTTTGATTGCTCAATTAAATACTGAGAAGCACTAGAGTGAGTCTCTAGATGTACCTCCTGGTTTTTCCACTGGTCTTCTGTGTTGTGCAGGCTGACTTGGAATTCTGGCGCAAGCCGGAGCGACCAAGTTTTCAAGGGAGAAATAGGGAGAGACTCTTCTGCTTCTCAAAATACCCTGGTGCATCACAAGCGTTTCCAGGGAGCCTTGCAGGCTTTGTTTGCACAGTCTGATTTAAACAAAACCAGTAAGTTTTAAATGAAAAATACAGGTGACAGGTAGGCAAGAGGTACTCACCAAACATTTCTCTACTTGCGCAGCAGGAACATGTTTCTGTTGTGACTTTGTTTGCAGAGACTGGGGATTTAAATAGGATTGTGGACAAAGTTGAAGCATCACACCGTATTTCAAGCTGTTACAACAAATTAACTATTTAACACTTTGCTAATGTTGTGCATACACTCATTGCCTCCCAGCATGAAAATAAAGCAAATAATCGCAATAAGCTTTCTGCCCAGGAGAAGTTACTGTAGTATAACGAGAAACTTTGTCCTGCACTTTGAATAAACAGAAGCAAGAGGAAGCTGTTGGAAGGAGGACGGTGTTCCATTAAATACAGGAAAAAACCATTAAGAGGGCTGTGTGTCCATTGCCTGCAGCTCAGTGATGCAGTTCAAGCTGATGTGGTGCCGTTTCTCTCTGGTAACGTAGCAACTGGACCACACCTCCTCCTGCTGAAAGATGCTAAAGAGCCCTTTGAGCACTATCTGCTGTACTGCAAGGGAACTGCACCATTTTTAATTACCACAGCATTGCCAGCTGATACTTTTTTTTTCTTTCCTGTGGAATGGCAAGGAAATTCTTCATTCTCTCTGAAGTAATCCTGTTTTTGCATTTGTGTCTGTGTAATAATCCCATTTATATTGCAGAAGAGGACTATGTTAATTTTAAGTTAATACCGGATTGTATCTATCAGTGCATTTTATTTTGTTTCAAAGTAAGTTTTTGATTAAAAATAAGCATTCTTGTCCACCTGATGCTCTTCTTGTTTAGCACTCCTGTATGGTGGTATTATGTTAACATTTTGGAAGAATACTCGAGGATTTGAGCATGTTTTTTCTTCTCGCTTAGACTTTGCAAATGACTGAAAAGCTTTCCCCACTCCTAACCTCTCTTCTGTTGTGCAACAAAAGAGCTTTCCTTTAAACATCTTGGTTTCCAAGCACAAGAAATCGTCTCTGGGCATTACTGAACGTTTGACTTAAGGTGTGATGAATCCTCTTATGCCAAGTTGAATTTTTTGATGTATGCTGTAGATTAATGTTTAACTTAGCTAAAACAAGTGTGGAACTAGTATTGTTCAGAGTTTCTCTTTAAGGTTGTTTTGTTTGGATCTTGGGTTTCGTACAAAAAAAAAAAATACATGTGCTAAGTCTGCACTGGGTGTCGCAGCTTGACTTTGTGTTGTCGAGGCTGTTTCCTTTGCTGCCCATCTTAAAACAGATTATTATTGCATTATGACAGTAGAAAAACCTTATTCTGGCTTCGTGAGCCTTTTAAACTACCTGAAAACGTACTGATTGATTGATTGATTGATTTGAATGTATTGGTTTCTTACTGTAGCAACTTACCAGTTGTCATTGGGCTTTGGTATCAGGCTGGGGAGGGGGCAAAAATAATGCTGTTGGTGTTGCTGTACTTTGAGGTTTCCTTTTTTCTGAGAATTTAAAAAACAAATCCTAGTGTAGTTCGGAAGCTTGCGGCAGCTTGTGACTTGAGTACATCAAAACCAATAGCCTACCTAACCCAATATAAAACTGTGTACTTGGAGCCACGCATATACAGTAAATCCGTGGCAATATTGTGAAAACTATATCAAAATGCAAATATACCGTTTTGTTAACTTGATAATGCTTATGCATCCCCTCCCCCTTCTGTCTTTATAGGTCTACGAGGGCTAATCAATCTTGGGAACACATGTTTTATGAACTGTATTGTCCAGGCACTTACCCACACTCCACTGCTGCGAGATTTCTTCCTCTCCGACAGGCACAAATGTGAAATGCAAAGCCCCAGCTCATGTCTGGTCTGTGAAATGTCTACGCTTTTTCAGGAGGTGAGTGCTGGCTGCCGCAGTAGCATTGGCTTTCCGCAGATGCTGGCGGTTTCTTACCCTGAAAGGGATTGTGTTCTATGTGCAAATATAACGGCAATGCAAATTATGTTTCCCATCAAGGTGTAGAAAATAGAGCAGCAAAGGTTGAGTGAGACCCTACTGTCAAAAATACCCAACTGCTGAAAAGGGAACGATTAGTCTTCTAGGGCCTGTTTTTAAGTCACCCTTGTTTAGGCGAAGCTGATGTTGGAAATAACTGCAGTGGTGCCTGCTCTTCTGAGACTGCTCTGAAGGTCTTTAGTCTTCAAGCTGAATGTCTGTTTTAATTAAAGGTGCAAGTTGTATGGAAAATGTATCACGGGCTCTTTGGGTGATAATGGGAGTAAGAATAAAGCAATAATATATAGCTTTGTGATTTATAGCACTGGGTTATGTAGGTCTGTATAAATATTTTAAAGATCTCGGTTCAGTGCTTTCTAACAGGGAGAAACATCTTTGCTGTTGTCTCTTACGTGGAAACCCACTAATGGCCGGGAGGATGTAGAAAAGCGAATGTGTTGGTGCAGTTTGTACCTTGCACATAAGAGTTGCTGCTCTTTCCCTTTCTGGCCCAGCTGACGGGCTTCGCAAGGTGCCTTTTGCTGTAGGTTGAGTCTGGGCTGGATGTGACAGGCACAGTCTTTTCCTTAACAAAGAGCTGAAGAGCTTTGTTAACTACCTTAGATCCACACCAGTAACCTAAGGACTGTGGCTGGACGTGGGTTTCTAGTTTTAAGATGAGTCTCTAAAAACAAGCAAACAAATCCCATCCTGTGCCTTTCCCTCAGTGATGGATCTGCTTTCTCGGTAAGTTGGAAAAACAAAAACGCAACCCCAAAACCAAACTCTTGTCTGTGCTGTCACAGAACATTTAAGATAGCTGGAGATGTCTGTACGCAGAGCGTGTCTTTTGTGGATGAGCTGTCATGGAAGTTTGTTCAAACAGAGGCCAACCTAAAATAGCTTTACCTTTATCTTGCGATTTTCAATTTGATTTTACTTCTGTGCCTCTTTCACCAGAGATGATTCTCTTTGGTCATTGCAGATGATTTAAAAATATGTGGAAGGTAAAATCCCCTGTAGCCATTCCAGTACAAAGTTGTTTTCAGCTCATACTCAGCATTCATGTGAATTTGCAACATTTTTCATGTGGCTTATCAGTCATTTTTTGTATGTTACACTTTGAACTTTTTGTTGTGTTTTTCAGTTATTCCTGAGTCTGTCAGGAGAGGAGGTAAAAACAAAAGGCAGGCAATGCCAATAGGTAGCAGCTGCAGGATTATTGTAACCAGATGTGCAGTTAAATGGAGAAATATCGCTTTGCCTAAATAAAAAAAATCAGCTATATTATAAAAATACCAGTTTCTGTACACAGTTAATATAGAAATTGATTTGCTTACTTTAAAAAAAAAAAGGTACTATTATAATCTTGATATCCTTTCATCAAACTGTGGTATAAAATCTCATTCTGATGAATATCACCACGTTTGGTTTACACACATGCGTTATTTTTTTAAAAATCCCTTGGGAAAGGGGAAATGAGTGTTACATGTCAGATCGAGGGGCTGGAGGAAAGATCGAGCCTGTCTAGGTAATTATTTTTATTTCCATTTTTGCATGCAGAGCCCTGTTGATGGCCTCGTACATGGTCTGGCAAAAGGAAAACAAGCGTGTAACGAAGAACAGGCGGTTACCCAAAATGGGGCTTAAATGCAGCATTCGCATTAGTTTCAATTGTAATCAAGTTTAATTTCACGCACAACTTGGGGAGTCTCGGCTTTCGTTTTCCCCGATCTAAATTCCTGCCTGTGCTTGCATTAGTTCTAATAATTAGCGTTCTGCAGTATGAGGGTAAATGAATGAGAGAAGAGCCATATCTGATAGCAGACTGAAGGCAGCAGCGCACCGATCTGTCCTTATTTCACATTGAAATACTGCAGCTCTGGGCTGTGGGAGGACAACAAAAAATGACTCGACCACTTTCAAGTAAAACTAGCGCTCAGTCCTCCCCAAGCAAAACTGTGGTGTTTGTAACCAACTCGGTAGATTTTTCACTTGCAAGCAGTAAATACCATGTTACATTTATGGCTCTGTCAGCGCTCGTTGTAAAATTCTGTTTCCCAGTGAGTTTTAATTTCTCCGCATTCAGAATTAAAACCAAAATATTGCCTCTTTGGAGCAGACTGGGTATCTGTCATGTCCCAACTGTACACGGTGGTTATGATGAAGATTCCTACTCCGTCTTTGCAGATAAGAGATCCGAATGAAGGAAAGCTGACCAGCGGAGATTTCAGTGCGATGGTTAAGAATTCCTTTCTAATTGAATTACCGGGAAAACTTTGGTTCCGGTTCTGTCTTGTTTTTACGTAGCTTTCCCACCGGGATTAACCGATGTAGTTATCCCAAGGCATCTCACCCGGTGACGAACGATCAGGGCAAGGGTTAAAACTTCATCTACCCTCCACCCTTCTCTTCTGGAGGTGTGATCTTAGGCAAATGGAATGCCAGGGGATCTGGCGAATGCACTAAGAAGCTCCAGGAGAAGAAGAGATTGTTTTGAACATTAAATGAAACTCACTGTACATAAATAAGCAAGTTTTGCTTCTTAAACAGAAAACACTTGTCCCTTTTCAAAGATCATTTAGTTATATAGGCCGTGTGATTTGCCTGTGATAAATAGGAAGCTACAAAGTTCTACCTCAAAGTAGGTTGATGGTGAGTAATGAGTGTCAGATGGTTCTCGGAAGGTTTTTTTTTTTTTCCTGGTAGCTTTTCTTGTGAATATGCCAAGCATTGAATCTCTGTTTGTTTCAAAAATATCTGGCTGCATCAATTAACATTCTCATTTATGCTACTTGAAACCTATTTCTCAATAGAGTCATGACATGAATTACACTGCATAAGAATGGAAAGGATTTGGGAATAACAGATAGTGGTGAAACTGGATGGAGGGAAGAAAAAACAGAATCCGTTCCTTGAGCCTTTTGGCTGAAAGGGTTTGTGCGCTACTTTTTACCTACTGGTATTTGTGTGTTAGTTTTGCTTCGCCAAAGAAAATTAATTGGAAGATGGTCTGCACCCTAAGGTTTACCTGGATCCTGCACAGAGTGACCATTGGGGACGGTGGGATTAGCGGGTCCGTGTCTCTGTGTGTTCTGGGACTGGAATAACAAGAACAGCTGGGAGTATATAGCAGAATGTAAAGAGCAAAACCTGCTTTATTCCCATCATTACTCATCCTCGTGAGCCTATCAAAGTGCACAGCACAACTACATGGAGAGTTGAGAAGTGAGGAGAAAAAGAAGAAAGAATGAGATGATTTATGGCTTGGGTGCTCAAATATGTACACTGTTGAAAGGGCCTGTGTATAAAATAAGTTACAGCAAAGGTGCAAGGGAGAAAAAGTAGTTAATGCTCTTTACATAGAGAGGGGCCTTGCATTTTGTAATGGGAAATGCAGAGTTTGTGCCGATTTAGTGAAATCTTTTATCTGAAATAAGTATAGTACATACAGAGTGTGTGCAAGCAAAATGTGTTTTCTGACCCCTAGAACTATTGCTCTTTGTTGGGAAACCTCCGGTAGCTGTTGTTTTCTTCTGAAAGGCACGTATATTACCCACTCCCTTTATGCACTGTAAATTTTCAGAACATTTCAAGTCTTGAGAATTTCTAAAAGGAGGTTTTAGCTTCTCAAATTGGACTGGAGCCTGATACAGGATTTATGCTTATAAGTTCTTGATTACAAAGCTTGGAGACTGTTCAGTTGATACACATGCGGGATGGATCAAACGGATCTGTTTGTTCACGTAACTGGGAAACTTCTGTGTGTGTGTTTTTGGCAGGAGGAGAAAAGTACATATGTCTGTGGTGACACGTTTGGTTTTTTTAAACCTGTATAGTATCCGTATATTTTTGGTAACAATAATGCAAATTACCAAGCTTACAATCCTCTAAGTCCCCTATAGATTTTTCCTTTCAGAATCCAAGAGCAAGTGTTTTAAGTGCAAAAAAAGAATTACTGTTATTTGGGTTGTGTGTAAAAATGGAAGCTTTCAACCCCGCCTTGGGGTTTTTTCTCTTCCCCTGGAACAGCAATTAAACAGTGTATTACCAAGCATTTTCTAATTGCTTGAACTAGTTCTCTCCAATATAATAAACAACTGATACTGCTGAATTGAAAACAAATTTAAACCAAAAAAAAAGTTTAATATTATGTTTGGAAGAATTGGGCCATTGAAGTGTTTTTAAAGGTGACTTGCAAATACATAATTGTTTGCACACTTTAATTAAAAAGTTTGTATAATAGCGATTGATTAAGACTTCACATGGACTTTTTTATTTTTGGGGCTTGGAACAGCCCTGATAAGCTGCTCTTCCCAGCAACAAGGAAATGTCAGAGATGGGATGGATGGAAACATTGCAGTTTACATGTTGTGGTTGAGTGTGCTCAGATTCTTTTGTTTCATTTTTGATTTATTAGAACACTGAAGCTGTTCCCCACCCCCATGTATATTCAACGTTCTTCCTAGGTGTGTTTCTAGTTTCTGTGTGATAATAGCCAATAATTTGATAAAGCTTCTTGTTAGATTCTTCTAATCCTAATGAAGCACCAGAGAATGTAAATTCTGCTGGCAGGTCTAGTGTCTGCAGTGGAGTAATTACAGAGAGTGCTGTTGGTTAAAATGACCGGAGAGCTCTGGGACTAATTGTAAGGAGTGACAGAACAGAGAAGTTTTATTGCTGCAGTTCCCTGAATTATGTTGAGCAGCAGCTGCGTCAGCAGATTTCAATTACCGTCCTGCTGCTCCGGTCCCTTGGTGCTGTTCTTGTTGGCATCACAGTTCACTATTGATCTTTTTATTTATAGTAGCGTTTGGGGTTGTTTGGCTGCAGAGGTAGATCTTCTTGTTTGGAAAAAGCAGAGCTTGCAATGAAAGAAATTTCCTTGCCAGGAAATACACTGAAACCATATAGAAAACCCTACAAATATGAGGAGTACAACCTTTAGTCTACCTGTCCCTCAAAATATAACACAATATGTTGTATCTGGGCAGGTTTGTAGCACAGTGCCTGTGCTTGCATGGATCTAAAATGCTCAGAGACTGGGCAGGGAGATACTTAGGGCTGGTGAAGGAAAGCTGCTATTCCAATCAGAGTGAGAAATTGGGTTTTAAATCTTATTTTTGTTCTGTGTATTTGTTTCTTACTGTCCTCTGTTTGGGAAGAGTAACTGAAAACAAACTGCCATCGATTTGATGGGATCTTGGCAAAACATAATTGTGGTGCTGCAGGCACCCCGTACTGGAAAATACCTTTTCTAAAGGTTAGTGAAACCAAATTTTCACTTATTAAAAATAAAGTTAAATGCAGCCCAAAGGCCAAGTGAATAAACTCTTCTCGGCCTTTCCTGGTACCCTGCAGGGACAGCACAAGCATCTCCAGTTTGCTTTTGGAACCGATTCAGGGCTTCTTGAACAGATACAGAAGTTGCCTTACGCAAGAAGGGACTGTTGGCTTTAGTCTCAGGCTCCGAATGTCAGGATTGGCAGCAGAAGTGAGGACCCAGGAAGGTGAAAATTAAGAGTTGCAGCAGTAGCACGTGTATGGAAATGGAGGGGGGAAGGCAAGGAGCTGAACCTCAACCCATGGAAACACAGACCCTTAGAATGGGGGAGGTTGGGCTCTTTTTTTTAAGTGGGACCTGTTTGGTTTTTTTAAAAAAAAAAAAAAAAAATCTGTAGGCAGTTATGTGTTGTCCTCTTGCGTGCTGATTTACCTCCCCAGCTGTGTCACCGCTCAGCAGTGGTGTTTCCCTTCACGGTTTTGCTGACTGAATAATTTCTCTGCAGTCTCTAATACGCTTCTGGCAAAATCACCCAGGGCAATTTCAGTCCCTCCAGTAGCCAGCTCATCAGATTTCTGAGTGAAGCAGATTAAGAAGCAGATGCAGGAGCTGGTCCAGGACCAGGACTCTGGCAGTGACACCCTGACACTGGGGACAGATGAATGAATGGGACCTTCCGCTCTGCAAACAGCTGTGCCAAATAAAGTTGTTTCTATAAAACTTTGTGCCATTATAGGTGTACAAAGAAAGGCAAATACTGGCATGAAGCTGCTGTCCTGCTTGGAATTTTTTCCGTAAGATGGGACTTGGCAGAGCTATTGGATGCAGAGTTTCCATGGTTCAGCTGGCTGACGATTGGCATCTAATATTAACATCTTCAGTGTTTGTCCTGATTTTAGGGGGCATGTAATTTGTGAATGAAATTGCTGATCTCTCGCAAATGTAGGATTTTTTTTTTTTTTTTTAATCTCCCCAGGCTATTTTAATAAAAGCCAGTGGATCAATAAGAAATTTTTGAGGGTTTTTTGTGTCTGCTTCCCACCCTGCCCGCTCCTTTTTTTCGGCCAAATCATCACAAAATTATGAAATTTCAAGGGAGAAAACAGAGGTGCTCGGTTCTGACATCCCTTCCTCAGTAGTCCATGATAAAAAGCTGTCTCTGTATTTTATTATTAACGCCATCAGAATTAAATGGTTTAAATTTATTTGACTAATTGCACTCATTTAAGTTTTTAATAATTAAATGCACTGAGGCTGTGTAACTTGTTAACAGTCATGTCCTTTTCTTTGCTTTGAGCAGTTTTACTCTGGGCACCGATCTCCTCACATTCCATATAGGTTATTGCACCTGGTATGGACTCACGCACGGCATTTAGCAGGGTACGAGCAACAAGATGCACACGAGTTCCTCATCGCTGCGTTAGATGTGCTGCACAGACACTGCAAAGGTAAGGCTGGTCCTGAGCCTGCGCTCAACAAGGAATATTGGATCAAAAGGAGGTAGAACAATCTCTTCTGGACTCAAGTGTAGTGCCTGCCAGTACAGCACTCTGAAAAAATTCCTTTTAAAATGTTTGGTGGGCTTAAGGCAAAAGATTTATCAATAAATAAACCGTTCTCAGTGACAAAAATCACCTAGAGTTAGCAGCAGACAAGCCTGTACATTGATCTGAATCACCATCGTGTTCTTCTCTTATTGGTTGTGAGTCACTGTCTTTTTCTTTTAAATTGCCGTTTTAATTCTATTTATACTGGAAGTAGTTAGAACTCTTACTCAGCGTGTCATGGGACTGATGAAAATAACAGAAGCTGTGGCTGTTCTGCTTAAATATTATTTCTAGTGTGTTTATGGTGCCCAATTGCTTACAGAAACGTGAATAAGAAAAAAGAAAAGTATTTTTAGTATATTTTAGTAATCTGTATATAAAAAGACATAATTGTACAATACAGTAAAAGATGCTTTTAGAGGTGAAGTATCCAAGTCTTGAATTGATTTGCTACTCTCATATGAAATGATGTATTTCACGTTAGTTAACTGAACTCAATCTGAACTGAAAATTTCCCAATCTGCCTATGTTTGATTTAGCTTGATTCACCTAAGCACAGGAATTTTTACTATTCTTGTAAGGGAGAAATAGCAGGGTTGATACTAGCAAAACAAACAAATCCTTAGTCACTAAAAATAAGCTTTAAAGCACTCAACTTGCCTCTAGTGCTCCTAGAAAGGCACTTAGCGGTTAGTTTTTTGGCTTATCAGAAGACTGTCAAAGGGAAGGCTGCTCCTGCTGCTCCGAAACGTTTTCAAGTCTTGCTTTTATCTTGGAGATGGTCTTACATGGGAGCAGATGTGCTTGCTCAGATTCACAATAGGTGTCCTCCAAAAAAGTCTTCTCCAAAAAGAGTGCTTCGAAGGACAGGAGTACATAGGACAGTTCTTCTGTAATTATTGTCGTCTCTCACTTGACAGTCACTAACCGAAATTCAATGAGCCTAATGAAACTAGTGTTGAAGTACTGCAGGATGGAGTCTGTCCAGATACTGAGCTCTCACTTCTTAACGCTGAGTAAACTCAGCTGCAAACACAAATATTTCTGAACCGCTAATCTAGCAAATCTTGAAGCTTTCTTATCATCTTTGATATAAAATGACATTCTTGTACTTGCTGATTAGTTCATGAAGGAGTAGTGTGTTCTTCTCAGAATTGTAAAGAAAAAAAACTTGCAGCAGTAAAAGTCCCTGCGCTCTTTTCAGACTGCTAAACAACCTGAAAGTGCGGCTTGGCTTTAAATGAAGAATCTGGCTGATGTGTCTTCTGGAATTACCAACAAAATCCAGCTCTCTCAGTACTTTATTCTTGGTTATTCTTTCCAGCCTGGATGAAAATGAAACTCTGATCTGTCCTAAAACTTTGGGGAGGGAAAATCTATCTATCTATCTATCTTGGATATTCTTTGGAGAGGGTGTGCGCACATGTGTGAATTTGTTTTTCTACTGGGTAGATATCACAGATATGTTGAAAACATTCACTTCTGCATTGGTATTGAGTTTCATAATGGTTTGGCCAGCTTGAATTATGGGGTTTTGCACCTTTGCTACTGAGCTTTTTTTGGGTTGTGGGAAAGGGACCATTTACAGGCAATGCAAGGGCTGAAATCCAGTTATTTAATGGATATCCTTAAGTTGGAGCTACTTGCATGGACATAATTAAGCTGTTGTACTAGATCCTTGGGATTGGTGTACCCAGGTTTTTAAACTTCTGCTTGTGAAGAAATGGACTTTCATTAAACTACGTTGAATAATCTATACCACATCAAGGTAATTTAAAAGAAGTGGTTGAACAGTTGCGTGGGAACCAAACTAGTTCATGTAAACCAGAATTTCGAGTATGATCGTGAGAAACAGCTTTTGGAATAAAATACTTTGCTATTTAATGAGAAAGTTTTCCCACTTACATACTTCTGGATGCACACAGACATGTGAAGTATACCTATGTAAAAATATTATTACTAATAGTGAGAATAAGTCTCAAAGCTACAGTAAGCAAGTAATGCCTCCCCTGCCAATATTAAATATTTATTTCACTGAATCAAACAAGCTTTTAAAACCTCCAGTCAGTAGTAACCAAGTTCTACAATTAACACACAGTGAAGTAAAAGAAAGTCACGGGGAAAATTTTGTCCAAAAGCCTTAGCTTTTGGCCATTATTCATGATCACCAAGGCTTCAGGCACTGGTGCAAATGAAAGTGTCCCTCATGCTAAGAACTGGATAAATACCCAGTGATATTTGTTTGGCTGACACTGGTCACTTCTCCATTTTCCATTCTGTTTACTCAACTTTCTGGGCAGCATCCTAGTGCGAGCCAGGGAAAGCTGTGAATGCTCGTTATTGATACGTATTATTAGTGATACAGTTCAGAACACTGGGGGCCAAAGTGAAGCTGAAAAGCCAGTGTTAATAGTGTCGTGTTTTGATAAATGCCCCCTTTAAAATCTAGCAAGTTAAAAATTCCTTTTTCTCATTTAAAATACATAATGGAAATTGGAGGCAAAACTTTTTTTTTATTTCAAAACCAAAAGCAATGTTGTAATGTATAGCTGTTTGTACAGTTATGCATGATTTACCTTTAGAATATTAAATGCATATATATTTGAACAAGTTAATATGCTTAGTTATTGTACAGATGCAGTAGTAACTTCTGTTTCTTTTAAAAAGAGTTGCATTTAATCTGAACCCAAACTTCTAAACTCCTTTTTCTGGCATTCTCTGAATTACATTTGTATATATATTGGTGTATTTTTAAGTTTGGTTTTAGTCTAATGCTCACCAGTCTCTGACAAGAACTTGCTGATGTCCCTGGTAGGGATTATGACCAGCTTTCAAACCAAAAACGTATAAAACTAAAACCTACTTTGTAAGACAGAAATGTTGAAGGGAACCTTGAGCACAACAATCTAGCAGCTCCTAGTTCTCAGCTGCGCAATTTACCTCCTCTCAGCATCTGTTACATATTGACAAGCCTGAGTAGGTGGTAGTCTTACTTTTTTTTTTTTCCTCCTTTCCAGCCAAATGTCATGGGAAATAATGCTGAGTGTGGGTAATGCCCTTCTGTTTTGCTGGGAATGAGCTCGCAGGGGATTCTTTTGAGACCCTATCATCACTGATCTTAATTGACTTGTGTAATTGAAAAGGGAGTGTTTGTTCTGTCCCGGGGGTGGCTGGGGAAGGTGTCCAAGGGGACGTTACCTGTGGGACGGGGACAATCTACAAACACGGGTTCTCTGCTTCTGCCCCCTTGAAGCAAAACAGAGATGACATTTCAAATGCTGAGATGACAGGGATGTGGCGGTTGCGTGTTGCTTCTTTAAAAAGGAAAAGCACGAGTTTTAAAAACATGGATAAAAAACATGATTTTTTTTTTTTTTAAATCCACGTGTAGTCTTTAAAGCTTATAAGTGATCTTTTTCCAAAGGTGAAGAATGTCTTGTACAGTCTTTATACAGTATGCCCTATTCATTAGCATAATTGAGACCTTATAAGGATCTTAAGTTCAGGAAGATTTAGCTGAAATTCCCGTCAAGAAGTGCCCGAGACGCAGGGTCTTACAACCCCCAGCTTGAACCTTGGACATTTGAAATCTAATTGTAGAGCATTTTGTTCAAGAGCCATTTTAAGGAAACAATGTGCTTTTCTTGACAGTTCAAACAGAAGTTTCTATAGCAGGCAGCTGAGCGAGGGCTTTTCGGGGACATTTAGCATCTAATTTAACTGAAGTGGCCCAGTGCAGCTTAGGAGGTACCACCTATGTCTGCTTTTCCACACTTAGTATCAGGTGGACCTTTGTCAGTTTATATAATATTTTTCCACAAACTTCTAAAGCTTCATTGGAAAAACAAAATTTATTCCTTCCTGCTGCAAGAAGACTCCAGCTAGAGCACCTTAGACACAAGAAAAGTAGTGGGTTTTTTCCCTGCGCTTTTAGTTTCTTCAGATTTTTTTTGACATACTTGACTAGAAATTGATTATTTTTGAGTAATAACTGTGTGTTTGAGGAGTCAGCATCTTAGTATTTCAGTTTCAGAGATTAAATACTTCCTAGTAAGTGAAAGCTACCTGGCAAAACTTCATTCTGTCTTAGTGGTTTCTACTGTAGGAGATTGGAAGACGTCTTAAGCCAAAATAATTAGCTGGTGCTGTGAAATAGTGTGTACATCTCTGTTTACAAAACAAAACCAACTGCATCTACCCTGCCCAAGGAAATAAGCAGTACAGCTTTGGAAACCAAAGGAAAAACGTATGGCTCCTGGTTCACATGTGGGAATGGAAGGAGTGCGGCTTCAAAGCTGAGAACTGTGCCAAGACGTTTTTGGTTATTTATTTAATACTTTGGTTAGTCCAAGAGAGCTGGATTGGCCTAATCTCAGCACTCAAATGATAAAAATGAATTGCTGTGCTCCTGAGACCTGCAGCGACAGTTTATAATGCCTAAAAGATGGGTGCGCGCTCGTTGTGTCTCTTGGGAACACAGAGGATCGCCGTGTCTCTGGAGGAGCTGGAGGAGGACACAGCACTTATCTCCCCACTTCAGATAAGGACAGCTTGCCTTTTCTCATTGCTGGAAACTTGAAGGGAAGGTGCCTGTTTATGTTGAAAGGACAGGGTGCAGCCAGCCAGCCGGAGGCTAATGAATCTTAACAAACCCCCTCCTCTTGCTCTACCCTGAAAAGTTGACTGGGATAGAATTTAAAAGTACTGTTTGCTGAGCTTTCTCCTCTGTGTTCATTTAGGAAGATAATTTGCTGTTGAATACTCTGCCTAAGCAGAAATTAGTGCTTCTGTGGTAAAGAGTTGGGTGTTTGTTTAGATATAAATGTCGCACGGTGGATCTCTAAGTGAAGTTTAAATCGTCTTTTTCACGAACCTCCTTGGCACCTCCTCTGTCCTCAGAACTGATCTTTACACCAGATAGTGCAAAGCAAATCTCTGCGAGGGGAGAGATCCTGAAAAAGGGGTTGGCTGACACATGATGCAGCTTAAAACTTCACCTCTGCAGCAGTTTACTGCATTTAGTCACCTTCTGTTTATCTTTTCTATATCGCTAGGAATTCTTTCCTTGTTTTTCTTTAATGCACGACATTTTCTGGGTTCCATATTGTCCATGTGAACTTGCAGCATGTTTCTAAGTTTGCGTTATAAAGAGTTACTGGAGACACAGCCCAAGACAAACCACTGTTCCCTCAGGGGATTTTTTGACTTCTGAGTCTGTATTTGCGTTCCTCCAGGTGATGATAATGGGAAGAAGGCGAACAACCCCAACCACTGTAACTGCATCATAGACCAAATCTTCACAGGCGGACTGCAGTCTGATGTTACCTGTCAAGTCTGCCAGTAAGTAATTTTTTAAATAATTCTGCTAATTTCTGTTAATTTTGAACTCTGCTTTGAAGCTGTAGACCCTCCAGTGCAACAGTGGACTGAATCTTCATTGAATACCAATAAAACACCAACAAAATTGCAGCAAGACAAGAGCTGTTCAAATACAGCACCAACTAAAAGCAATCAGTAGTTCACTGTCATATATTAAGATATAAAGCTACCTGGGAAGTATCACAGGCTTGTGGACATAAACTTTTTATTAGTCTGTGAAAGGTTGTTCTTTTCTAACTTAATGAGGAAAAGACTTCTATGATCTCTTTGGTTTTGAAAGTATGTAATTGCCACTACATTTGAAGAAAAAAGCTGACACGCAACTGTATTTTCCTTCAGTTAGGAGTCCTGTGTGTCATCAGGAAAGGTTTTAAAGAGGCTGATACTAATGTAATCTCAGGTACCAGCAAGTGAATGTTTTCCAAGAGTAAGGAAAAACATATTTGTTGTTCTACTCTGTGTACTGGAGCAAGTTGGCTTCTCTTTCAAGATGTTTGGTGTTGCCATAGTGCAGAAGTCAAGAGTTCTTGTTTTTTGTTCTGTCTTGCATTCTTTATAATTCCGCACGCTGTCCTGCAGATGGACTGTCATGCTGTGCTTGTTTGAATCTGCTTTATTCTCTTTCCTGGAGAGATTTGCAGAAGACTTACTGTAAGGAAGACGTATCAAATCTTGTTCTTTGCCTGGTAGAGCCACAGAATCCTTATATGATAATGAAAAGCTTGATGTGTTATGACACAATATTAGCATTGATGAAACTTCAACAAAAGAAGCTTTCTTGTGAAAATTGACAACTTTTGCACAAATGAAGCTGGAAAAAAGGCGGAATGTTGTAGGCTTAATGAGATTGTAGAGTGAAAGACACTGGTTTTAGAGGACGAGGGAACTCAAAAAATAAGCATAACAAGAACAGACAGAAAATGCTTCCAAACTAGAAGCTTAGACCTCTGAAGTTCTGGAGTTCTCTTAAAAACGTAAACGCTGAGAGAAAATATTGGAGTCAATACAAGTGAAAAATTTGAGAAGCTTTTTTCCATAGTGTAGCTGTTGGCTCGTCTTCAACTGTCTTGCAGAGAAATCTGATGGAGAACATGCGCTGCTGCTTGTTGCAGTTATTCTTTGGCCTCTCAAATTCCAAATGCTGTAGGAGATGCTAATCCGAACTGCAAAGCTTAATTCAGTGCATTACTGTATAGCAAACAGTCTTCCATGTCTTGACCAGAGAAACATGGTTCTAAACCAGCTGGATTGCTTGTAGCTGTCACTGTAGATGTTAACTGGTTTATACTGGTCAGTAGTATGACCAGTACCTCTATCTGAGTAACCCTGCTTGTTCACTTTGAGCCAGAGGGCTCCAGTGAGTGGGAGAATGTATTATATGCTTATATTTTGCATTTAGTATGTCATATACATTTCCTAAAACATAGGGCTTTTAAATATTCAGAAAAACAAACAGTTGTGGGAAAACACTCTGGAGCAACTATATTTTCTATCATCTTTGAGTGCCCTCTAGGGGTGATGTAGATCCCATAGTTCTTAAAGTATCTGGTGTGTCCCCTGGAATGAGAGAGACTTTTAATTTTACCTCCTTTAAACATGTACTAAGCTGCTTTCTTTTTCATAGTGGCGTTTCCACAACGATAGACCCGTTTTGGGACATCAGTTTGGATTTGCCAGGCTCCTCCACCCCGTTCTGGCCGCTGAGTCCGGGGAGCGATGGCAGCGTCGTGAACGGGGAAAGCCACGTCTCGGGCACCACCACGCTCACAGACTGCTTGCGAAGGTACGGAATGAGGCAAATGCAATCTTTGGTGGGGTCAAAAAGAATTTGGCTTCATTCTGTTCTCCACGTGGCACCAAACAATGATGCTTCGTCACGGCATTATCCCCAAACAACATTTTCTTTAATACATGTTTTGTTTTTTACGTAAGGTGAGAACACAAAGAAGGCTCAGTGCAACAGTAGGTGTAACAAAAAGCAGTCAAAACCAGTTGCCACACAACACAAAACCAAATTTGACATTGGCTGCTGCCAGGCAATGTTGTTTTAAAAGATCAAAACCACTAGTGTCTGTCTCTGTGTTCTTGGTTGTATCAGCTAAGCAAGCACATAAAATGAGTTCACAATGCATTTAATACTTGTCTAAATTCAAGTATGAATCCGAATTTGCTCTAAGCAGAGCTGAGGGTCAGCTACTGCCAGTTTAGTTATGGGGATGGCATTAAGAATCAAAGAAATAGAGCTTGCAGAAAGAGAAGATAATTTTAAGCAGGAAACTTAGGCATCTTGAAAACAGTTAACTAGAGAGAATATTATGGCTTCATATACAGTTAACTTGGCTCTTTTAGCAGATCTAAAAGTCATCCTCTTGTGGCAAATGCAGATGTTTGTCAAAGATATTTGTCTGAGGAAGAGGTTACGTGTAGCCCAGGACAAAGCTAATCTTCCTGAAATAAAAATTCACAGCCTCTGACATTTGATTTCTAACTTTCTCTATACTTTTAAGATCAATAATTTTAAGAAAACAAGGGAATTAGTACAAATGAGAAATTGCTGATGCAGGAATGCATCAAGAGGCAAAACCAGTTGAATTTTGGTGATTTTCTTTGACGTGGGGGTTAGTAAAATCAGGGAGAGATTATGATAGGGAAGGAAAAACAACCAAGATCAAAGATGCTCTCAAAGAGTATGGATTTTGGAAAAAAGTTGAACTCTAATGTAAAAAGGGGATGGGTCTAGGTTTTTACCCAGAAGTTAACCAGCAGGTTGAATATTAGATTCAAACAAGGGAGATGTGTAACTTCATGTCAACCAGCATGGCCACGCGACTTGAAGTTGGTTTGGAGAAGGAAGGATTGAGCAGGAATATGACAAAAACCAGGAAGATATAAGCATTCCAGGCAACGACAAGAACAAATTGATAAAACTTTTTACAGATTTAAGAGAGAAGGAAGAAAAAAAAACAGCAAACACCAATCAAAAAAACAAAACCAGGGAATGGTGGTATATAGGCTGGGTAAAGGAAATCTTGTTAATCAAACAAGAGGCTGTGATGATAATTTAATCCTGGAGGCTGCATTGACCATGGACAGAAAGAGGCAAGGTAGGGTTAGCAATGAGTGCATTAATGTAAAATGTCCAATTATATTTTCAAAATATTTCATCTCAAAAGTCTTAGTTGTAAAGCAGCCTCTGGGGAGATGGTTTATTTGCCCCATGGAAGTCTAAACTTGGAGGAGAAGACTTAGCGGTCCATCCTCCTCGCCTTTTCTGTGCTGACAGTTTCTGAAAAAGTGAGAGATATTTTGCCTTAGTGAGAACATAGAGGTCGTATATTTTCTCTAAGCAGTTCCCTATTCTGTAACGGTCTCTTCCTACAGCTCCCTTGGGCAGTTTTGTCTGAAATTTTTGAAAGGGATTTTTCTAGTTGTCAACACTTGGGTTTTCTTGGAAGATATCTGTGTTTTGAAAAGAGCTTTGTGTTTACAGCTCCTTCCATCTCGGAGCTTTGATCCCAGCCCTGGAGGGCTACAAGCTAGAACAGTGTCCTGCACATCGCATGCAGCTGAGCACAGAAGTCTCGTCTTCTTGCTTCAGAACTTCTATATCAATGGTTTTGGTTTTGAAAACAAAAGATCTTTGCTTTCTGTATGAAAATCAGCTGTCCTGTTGCAGGAGATGAACGAGTATTTTGCTCCTTTCTCAGACACTGATGCATTTCAGCGCAGTGTTCCGAAGTGGAGCAACGATAACTGTCAGATTTAGCTATCTGAACCAGAGCACTTTACATTATTATAGGTGTTGGGTTTTTTTCAAAATGACGCTTAAAAGCCATGAACTCTGTCTCTTGTGGTGCCAGTGACCCATAAGTAAAATAAGTGGTTTTCAGCCTGTGTGGAAAATCGTCAGATCATTTTGTGCATCCCTTTGCTTTTTAATATTTTTTTCAGGTTTACAAGGCCAGAACATCTAGGAAGCAGTGCCAAAATCAAATGTAGTGGTTGCCATAGCTACCAGGAATCTACCAAACAACTCACTATGAAGAAGTTACCCATTGTGGCCTGTTTTCATCTCAAAGTAAGTTCACAAAGGGGGCAGGCAGAGCAGAGGGCACGTATTCCTCTCTGAGAGGATGAGCTGCATTCCTGGATGTATTTTCTGGCTTTCACTGACTAATCTTTTCTGATATAAACTAATGTAAAGAACAGCTTGCATGCCCAGCTAGGCTTTTTTGTTAAGATAGCATTACGTTATCTATATTGCAGTATGTCTCTGGGAACTTAACTTGTCAGAATCTAGAAACAAAATGGAAGTACAATAACTGAACCAGTGTAGAAACCAATCTCAATAACGCTCATCCTGCATGGTAAAATTTTTACCCTATACCTCTACTGGACCCAGGCCTTTGTAGAATCAGCCACCATAGTAATTTAACTGTGTCATTGATCTGCTTGAGCTTTTCAAGTGCAGATCTAAGGTCGTGAGTGTCTCCTGGGACAGAACGGCAAAGTCCTCTCATTGCTAAGCAGCAACCGGTGACCACTGGCCTCAGCTCTTACTGTGACCAGTGTTCCAAGGAACTGCTTATCTGATGATGACACTAACGTCGTGTAAGCTACATTAAAGAAAAACAGCATTTTACGAATGACCATAATGGCTGGGACAATCGTGCTTTCAGATGTTCACTTCAGATGTTGCGCATTTTAGTTTAGTTTAGTTTATTATTGTAGAGTAGTTGGCAAGATATACCTGGGTGATTCTGCTCTTTGGGCGAGTCAATGTGAATGTGCTCAGCCCCTTTCCTACACTCAGTTCGGTATTTGTGTTATCCAGATGACTGAATTTTTTTTTTCAATAAACGACTTCTCCTAAGTGATTGTGTTGTCCTGTCCATGCAAAATGCAAATTTCATTTCATGTTTCAAGTGAAAAAGAAACACAAAAGATAAGAATTACAGAAGTCTCAGCTTTTCACGTCGAGATCTGTTGCTAGGGAATTGTTATGGCACCACAATTGGAAAATAATTAACTTGAAGTGTAAATAGAGCAGAATTTCTGAGAAATGGGGAGAGAAGCTGCCTTTAAATAGAAGCTCATTCATCTCTTTCTGTTATTTGTTCCCCTTTCTATTTAATGTTCAATTGAGAAGATGAGGAGAGGATGCTGTGTATAACAGTCTCCTTTTGGCAGAGGGACAAAGCTTTTTTTTTTTTAAATCATATTCCATTTTTGCCTTAATTTGAATTGGTATTCCTGTGTAGGCTTGACTCCCGTCACTGGAGACGACTGGATGGGTGGATTAAGCGTGTGAATCTGATGGCAAGCTCTCATTGTCACCAGTTCTGTGTGCCTGTGTAGGCAGCAATCTAATATTTGAATAGCCTGTAGTACAAATGAACACAAGGTTGGGTAAAGGCTGTGTGTGCTGCCTCTGTTTAATATATTTTTTTCTTAATGTTAGTTGGGAATAAGTTTGTGTGTATAGATGTTAAGGTAAACAATCTAATTAATACTGTATTTTTCCACCACAAATTGCAGTTTATTTTCCTGCTAGCAATACGTTAGCATTTACACGGGGGTTCCCAGCCCTGATAGTTGGTAGAAAAAAATCTGGGAGTGTCCCTGGCTGCTGACTGCTAATATGCTGTCATGTTATTGTTCCTAAGCTTAGGACGTTTATAAAAGACAGAAAACTTAGCCTTTCTCTAAAGAAAAACCAAAATTCTTCTGCTTTGTCTCCAGCGGTTTGAACACTCAGCCAAACTGAGGCGGAAGATCACTACGTATGTCTCGTTTCCGCTGGAGCTGGACATGACACCATTCATGGCTTCCAGGTGGGTACCGAGTTCCAAACCCCCCAAAGACCTGGATGGAACTGGTTGCCAGTTCATGCACGTGCATCATGAAACGTGGAACATCCTTGAATCGAGGTTATAGGACAGTATGTGTAACAATCCCTCTGCCGTAAGCTCCTCCTTGAAATGTGTGTCTTTTCTAAACTAATTTTTAGGTAAACGATTGAATTTTGTGTGCCAGAAAAGGCTTTCTATTTAAACATGAATATTTTTTTGTTAAAGTGTGTCATGTTTCTGGTTGCATGTTAAATTTATAGACTCAGATCTCTGCTTTGGTCCCGTCACCTGAGTGCCCACCAACCAGTCATCTTGTGTAATTAGGTGGACTAGACATAACCTAATGCCTAACCTAGTAATTCTGAAGTTAAAAAAATCCTTGCCCTTTATTCCTGCACACATGCAAATCTGAGGGGTTTTCTGTTTTGTACATTCAACTTCTGTTTAGAGAATACTGCAAGAAGAAAATACGTAGTCCAGATTTAAAAGAAATGTTTCTAATTGGGATTTAAACAGAAACAGATTTCTCCCACTTCCCAGGTAGTGAAAGGCATGACGTTTATACAAATATACCTTTATGAATGGAATTTAATCAGTGCAGTCAACAAGTATTTGTCAGGTATTCCATTCAAATATACGAGAGGATATTCAAATTTAACTTATATTTGAAGCAATGGAGAAAGCCCCAAAACATGGCATCTCTTAACACAGGAGCTCTATTTGATGCTAAAATTTCACTAGTAATTTCAAGCTTTGCCTGCCCTCCTGCCCCACACCAGAGAAAAGTAGATGCTGCTTCTGGAGGGAGAGAAAGGAGAGCCCTGAAGCTCTGTTAAGTAGTGTTATATTAAGAATACATAGATTTTTGGGGCTTCCTTGTTCCTCTGTGGTGAATTCTCCCTGGATAGAACGGGCTCTGCTGATGAAAGGTATCAAGCATAATGGAATATAGATGGGGTAATCAGCAGGCGTAACTCAGTAATCTGAATTTCATCGGCTATGAAAATCAACAGCATAATCCTATTGCTGCTGTCAAAACGCAAAATGAATTTACAAGTCAGAGCCAGGATGATTGACCCATCACAGGATAAAGGATTGATGTAATTAGATATGTTTCCAGGTTTAAATTACAAATCTTTTCTTAACCTGTTTTTAAGCTTTTTAGATAGGACATTTGATGTAGACAGATCTGTATTTGCAGCGCCGAAGCCTTGACCGGGAGGAGAAATGGTGTTTCTTATGTAGTGTTACTGTGAGAACAAATAAAGCACCTTTAGCATCCTAATCAGCAGCGCTTCTCTGCTGCTCAGCAGCGTTATGCTTTTGAATAAGGACCTGGATTCAGCAAACAGGCTGTGTCGTGTAAAACCTGTTTCCTCGCTTTGGGAAGCCACCGCTTTAATTGACTGGATTTTTGTGTGTGTTGCAGTAAAGAGAGCAGAATGAACGGGCAGTACCAGCAGCCGACGGATAGTCTAAACAATGATAATAAGTAAGTGGTTCATTCCGTGACTCCTGTTGTGCGAGGTAGTTGGCTTCTAGAAGGAGATACCGTCTCTGCCGTATATACTGCAACGCAAAGTGCATTTCCATATTTGACAGCAAAGCCTGAACTGTTGCAAAATAAAGCTTCATTCCCTACAATCACCTGCCCTTTCATGGTTTTGCGGCAGCTGACATTCAGATCTGAAGGTGGTAACCCCAGCAATCGGTCTATGAGCAAAAGCTATGGCTACGGTATTAAAAAGGGCTGGGTGTTTCCTTTAAATAATCCAATTTATATTGCAATAGAAAAGGGAGTTCCAGAGGACCGACAAAAAGTTTACGGAACACTGACACTTGAAGTCCCAAGTACATCACCCCAGTAATTCTGGGTTCTCTCTGTCAGGTGTTGATTCCAGGCTGAATAAATGACAGGCTGATACAGGGCTCGCTTAAGAATGTAAAGGGAGCGTAATTGAAACTAGTATCTGTAGCTTTATGGGAGTAGAGATGTCACACAAACCTTTTTTTTAAATGAGGTTACAAGTTTGGTTGCTACAGTCATGTGCTGATGCATATTTAAATTCTTTAAGGCACTTTTATTTGGCACTAAAAATTTCATTAAGGAACCAGAATCACACAATAGATTTAAAAACTAGCTGACCAGTGCAGTTGTCATACAGGCAGATACCAGGCAGGTGTTACATGTCGTCCTGTAGCGTTTGATTTATTCGATTTATGGTGTTTAATAGCGTTAGTAAAGATCTGGAAGAGAACACAACTGAGCTCTGTTGAGGTTTGCACATGATTTAAGTTGGAGAAGTTGTTAACAATGAAGAGGACGAGGCAAGGAGAGCAGAGACATTGGGGCTGCTTAGTAACAGCTGGGGCAATCCTAGAGCCCTCCACCTCGGAGCAGAGTGGTGTCCATCCGAACTGGATTAAAGGGTTCCACTGGGAAAAGGGTGACTTGGTAAGTCAGTGGCTCCCTAGACAGCCAGCTGAACAGGTACCTTGTTGTGGCACCACTGTGTCAGGAGCTCTGGGAATTTTCTACATAATTAGGAGAACATCAAGTGAGATTAGAGAGCTTATTTTACCATTGTGCAGCTGTGTTTATACCTCAGTTTTGAGGACAGCATTTTAAAAAAGAGTTAAAGAGAGTGGAGAACATTTGACAAAGAGCCACAAGTATATTTAAGACTGGAAACAAAATCTTACCTTGGAACAGAAGAGCCAAGGACTTCAAAGGAAAGGAAAGGAGGGGAAAGGAAAAAGGGCAACTTTATCGGTATCTTTCTTTAGAACAGAGATGTCTGCTGGCTTTCAGGCTAGCAGGCAAATGCACAACAGCATCTGAAAGCTGGAATTTGAGGCTGAATATATTCAGTCTTTCAAAATAGGTACAGACTTTGCAGATTAAGGATAATGAGTACAGCAGTTTATCACTAGAAATATTTAAGATTAGCTGTGTTCAAGATTACCTCCTTTTCCATCCCCATACCTCAAATGCATTTTTCTGGTTCACTAGAGGAAGTAATTGAGGGAAGTAGAAGTCAGACTAGGTAATCAGTGGTCCTCTTTAGGAATACATCAATATTGATGTATTTTAGAAGAAAAATCTTTGGTAGCCAGTATTGGTAAAGCCAACGGCTGTCATCAGACTGGAGCGTTGCAGTAATAGCAAGACAGAAAAATAAAAATGTGTTTCTTTACCCTGGGCAAGGATGCCCTCTTCCCAGTTAGTGTTAAGAGCTGGTGTTTTATTGATGAGTCAGATCCTTTACTATTGCTACACGTGTTTATGGATGTGTCTAAAACATCAGTTGTTTTTTCCCTGTTTGATCCGTGTATTCATTAACTCTTTTCTGCACCAGGTATTCCTTGTTTGCAGTAGTTAATCACCAGGGAACCTTGGAGAGTGGGCACTATACCAGCTTCATCCGGCAGCACAAGGACCAGTGGTTCAAGTGCGACGATGCCATTATCACCAAGGCTAGCATTAAGGACGTGCTAGACAGTGAAGGGTAAGCTGGGAACTGGGAAGGGGAAAGGAAATCTTGACCTTTGGGTTTTCCTTACTTGCAGCTAGAAGACCCTTTCATCATAGAGAAGACTTAATTTTTTCTCTTTGAATATTTAATGTCTCGGTGCTTCAGCCTGTTGCTTTATAGTCCTGGATTTGTTGAAGGAAGAAGAGGGGAAGGGTGAGGGGCAGCAGCTGGTGCAACAGCGTCTCTCGCTGGTGCTCGTGTCTGAACTTTCTTGCTCTAATAGAAGGGACTCTGACAACCAAAGTTATATGATCATCCAGTATTGACCTCCATGACACAATCCAGTCTTTGTCCACAGAACCTTTGGATTACTATGTGTAAAAGATTTGAAGAAACGCTGTTAAGAAAATACTGTGAACCAGAGTCACGAGGCTATGTGGGAGGCAGGTATAGAACAGCAGCTGTTTCGTAGCCCATGGCTTTAAATTGATATCGGATTGACGTTATGGTTTCAGATATTCGCATTAGACAAGTATTGGGAGTGCAGAGCAGTAGTTTGCAAGGGAAGCACCTTGGTGTTCATCATTTGAGGGAAGCTTTGGGGACCAGTATATATTTTGAGAATAAGGTAACTTATTCTCAACTTAGTCTTCACTTTGCATCTTCAGCTGTGGACTCGGTACTGGAAAGATAAGCCTTTATTGTTCTTGCATTAATTATTCCTGACATTTCCGTGGGTTGCTGCAGGCGCAGATGTTCAGTTTGTAATTTTATTTTAACAGATTTTCTCATTTTATCATTCTTTTTGAACTTCAACCAGGAAGTAAAAAAAAAAAAAAAAAGTCCTATAATATCTGAATTTTAGTGTTAAAGCACAAGTTACCTTGTCAAATCATTTGAGGTCAGCAGAAAAATGAGTGTTCTTTCCTTCAATAACAAGTGACTGGCTCTGGTCCTCGGCTGGGCTATGTCTGGAAGAAGCTGCCCTAGGCAAGGAGGAGAGGACACGCGACACAAGTGCTGCCCATCTGCCTCGTCACGGGCTGGTTTGAGCTCCGTTTTCCCTGGTTCAGATAAAGACTGACACTGAAGCAGATCTGCATCGTGTAAGGGAAGCTGCATAGGGCGTGAGACGGAAGGATAATAATTGAAAAGTCTCAAAAGTGCATCGAGGCATTTTAAGAGTCATGCAGTGAGAAGAGCAGGTAGAGATGAGTCCAGTTCCCTCCGACATGCAACTGCTTGAGGGCTGGGCTCCGTTATGTAGCAGTACACATAAAGTAATTAAGGACAGGAAGAATTTCATCCTATTAAAACACCAGATTTGACTACAGATTGAGACATTAGATATTTGAGTTGGATTTGGCTGGGACGCGAGTTTTCACCCACATGCCTGGTTCTTCATTTTCCTTCTCTAACAGTAAATGGCAGACAGTTTGCAATAATCCTGACGCTTTGGTAATGTGACCCTAAAGCAGCACTTGCATATTAAAGCACCTCTGTTGTATTTTGTGTCATGAGAGTGTTAAACAGATGCCGCCTGTCTGGCCACCAATGTGATCTAATCTTGCGGAACTTTCAGGTTCAAAGTAAATTGTGCAACAAGAAGGTTTGACTGTTTGATGTACAACTGTTCCCTTTCCTGAGTCGCTGGTAAAATTATTTCAGCTGGCTTCCCTCCTCCTCACCCATGGTTACTGTAGAGAACTGGCATGTCCCTGGAATCGCTTCAAATTGAAAAGAAAAACAAAACTAATAGTCCTCATTTTTTATGATTGCATCAATGGAAATACTGATGTGCTCCAACGCCGAGCAGAAAGCTGAAACTGTACCTCTGCTTTCTTGCAGATATTTGCTGTTCTATCACAAACAGTTCCTGGAGTATGAATAGCCTTATCCAGCAGCTTGGCAGATATAAACAAGGAAGAAAATAAGCAAGCCTTCTGAATCGACACACAAACCTACCTGAAATGAAAAGACGCATTAAAAACCAACTAGCACTGAGCTGTAACAGGACCTACTTGACACTGACTCAAAGCCTGAGGAGTAAGAAACGAACAATGTCCAACGTGTACGCAGTCCCGCAAGGACAGAAAGGGGGGAAAAAAAAAAGAGGCTACAGTCAGTCACTTAACAGAGGAAATATAAAATGAATGCTCTGGGTGGGGGAAATGGGAGCAGAGGAGTCCGGGCACTGGTACATCTCCTACGTTCCTCCAAAATGTGTGTGGGAAGGCAAAGGGTTGGTTATACCCTCATCTCCATAAAGCATCTTCTCCATTTGGTGCTTCAGCTCCAACGACCAATCATATAACAGTTAAAATTTAACAATCCAAGCCCATTTTTTTATGCATATGGGTCTGAACGCAGTAGAGTGGAGGAGGAAGGGATGATACACCTAAAGGACTTTGCAAGTATCTTTTTATTTGTGAATTTTAGTTATTAAATAAATACAGTATGAAACTATTAGGCTCTTTTTTTTTCAACAACCATAAAAGAAATCCTGGATTGTGGAACTGAAGCTGCAGTGCTCAGACAGGTTTTCAAGCATGCCTGCTTGCACAGGTAACATTCAATGCCATCGGACTGCTCATCAAAAGCATTAGCACAGATTCTTTTCTTTTTGAGCCCTTTTTTGTTTTGTTTTCTATAAATAGCTATTTTCTTAATTTTTTTCCTTTTATTCCCTTTTTTCACGAGAATGAAATTCATAAATGCAACCATCAGTAAAAATGAATGAATTGGCGTGTTTATACTGTAAGAGTGGTCTTGGTTCTTTTTTTTTTTTTAATATCTTGTGAATAAGTTTGAAATTTCTCAAAATTGCTTGTTTTGTTGTTGCTGGTTTTGGTTTGTTTGTTGGGGTTTTTTCATTTTATTTTTCCTGTTGCCTTCCAAAGCCGTATATATGACACTTTTTGGGGGGTGAGGGGGGTGGGATGGAAAAACCCTCAGTATTGACAAATATACCATCTGTTAGAAACGGTTGCTGCTGGGGGCAGCATCGAGCGATGAATCCGCTGCTATTGAGCGCGTCTGCAGTGCGCTGGGGTTTTAAGTAAACACCACATTTTCCTGGTATTTGCTAGGCTGCTGTTGGTTCCTTGCGTCCTCCCGCATGGATTATTGACTCCTCACGTGCTCTTCTTGCAGCAGCGCAGCCGCCACGTCAGTGTCTGCAGCAGCCGACTCGTGCCTTGTCGCAAATGCGGCTTTTGCTCCTTTTCTCCCCTCCGCTGTGGTGGAAGGCAGCTCGTTGCCCTGTCGAGATGCAGCACACGAGTGGGTACTGCTGGTGTTTTCGCTCGCAGGAGATCGGGATTGCAGCCCGAGAGAGAAACCATTCAGAACGCAGAGGTGAAAAAAGCAAAAATAGCTGGGTGGGTTTTTTTTCCTCCCTTCCTTATGGAGCCGGCAGGGAGCTACGTGTAAGAGTTTATTATGAATTGGTATAAGAGCCACACCAGAAAGGTCAGTGAGCTCTGTGTGTGTATCCAGATAACCATAACAATTTAGCGGTGTGGATGGCTCGAACCTTTAAGATTGTGCTCTAGAAATGAGTTATAGGTATCTAACCTGCCTGAGAGGTGGAAAGCAGTCTGATAAACAGAAGAAATAGGAGGAAAATAAGGGAAGCAGGTTTGTTTGTTTTTTTAAATGAGCATCTTAAAAGAGCAGCTGAACAAAAGGGTGGTGGGATTGCGTTTGACTTATACACGAACTGGAAGAGTACAAGGTGGTTTTGTACATCAAGAGATTCTGCGTCAGGGAAGGAACAAGGGACAACTAATTGAAGCACCCTGAATACCAAATCAGACATAAAAAAGGTACCGTACAGTGTGGGAGTTGCCTCGGCAGCCTGTTTTCTGCAGAAGCGATCCCGCACTCTGGTTTTGTAACCAGTCTTCCTATTGTCACGCTTGAAATAATTTCCCATTGCAATTGGGCGCTGCAAGATTTAACCTGAGCGTTCTTGTCGCAAAAACGAAACGTTGCTGGAGAAACGCAGACGAAGGAAGGGTGCACCCGCGGGACGGGGAGTCCCTCCCTCCCCGAATCGCTATCGTGCAGATGCTTGATGACGCTTTCTGCTGTGTTTTAATAATGCAGAGCTTGCAGCGGGAGCCGCGGCTCAGCCCCTCGGTATTCGCAGGGCTGCCGTTCCCCTCGGCGCGGTGCTGGCGGCGCAGTGCCGCTGTGCGGGGACGCCTGCACCTGCCATGCGAGCTCAGAGCCTTTGCCTGATTTTCTTCTCTCCCCTTTTTTTTTTTTTTGATGCTGGAGCCTGAACAAATGAATTCCGTCTTTCCCTGACACACACTTGGCCACCGGAGCTAATGCAGTCTGCTTTGTTAATCCTTTAGAAACAGATTGTTTAGGGATGAGGCCAGCCAGATAAATAGCCTTCATTTATTTTATTTTCCCCCTCCCGTGCGTGGCTGGTGAACAGAGCTGTGCTCTCTGCGGCTGCACCGGCGCAGATGGTTTTCGGTGGGAGATTGCAATGTTGTGGTTTCAAAAGCAGAATTCCTGGTATATTAAAAGCTCTAATTCTTTTCTTTCCCCCCTCTGTCTCACCACCTTTGTCCCTCCCTGAATCGTACCAGCCACGTTTCCATTTCCAGTGGCGGTGAATCAGCGCAGGTTGCTCGAGGAGGAGAGAGCATTTCCCTTTACCCATAAAAAATGGAAGAACAGCTGCTGCCATACGAGCAGCACTGCCCCTCGTGATGCTTTTTCTTAAAACACAGCTTTTTCTTACCCTTCGTCTCAGAAGCGGCCGCGCAGCTCACACACTGGGTTTATTCCCTGCAAAACCAAGAGGTTTGTCTGCTCGGAAATCTCTTCAAATTGCCTTTAGGAAAGTGCCGAGCGCAGAACGCCTCTCCGTGCAGCGAGACGCTAACGAAGGGCTGATGAAGCGCTGCCTCCCCGGTGTGCCGGCAGACAGCACTGAAAAGCAGCTGCCTCTGCCTTCCCCTGCCGACCCTCCTCATTTTGAGGAGCCGTTTGGGGTTGATTTGTTGATACTGAGGCACAGTTGTATCAGCAGAGCTTGGTTTGTTGCAAGGAAGCGTCTGCGGAAATGACTGAAAACAAGGACTGGTGTGGTGCTGCAGGCTCACGTTGGAATGTATATTCTGTTACCTACCAGCAGTGAACGCGGCTCTGCACGGGCACAAAAATAGCCAGAAAATGACCTTACATATAATATTTTCTTGTCCCTCAGCCGCTCAACCAGAGAGAAAGCTTTACCTCCTGCTGCCGCCTAATGAAAACCTGAGCAAAAGCAGGAATGTGAGAATTGAATACACCCCCAGGTGGATGCTCTTGCTGGAAAAATCCGTGCCCATAATTCCACGTGGTTTAACTTGTCCCAGCTGCGCCTGTGTCTTGCACTTAGTGTCCCTCTGATATTCAGAGCGATGTCTCCATCAGGGCTGTTGGCCAGTGGCTGCAAAAGTGAGCCCAAATCCATTGATTCCTCTGGCCTCTCCAGACATCTAACAGTTGTACCTGGGAGCCTGTATGTTATTTTTCACTGCTATTGTGTTCAAGTTGTTACTCGTTACCTTTCCTACGCTATAACAATAGTTCTGTTCTCCTGGAGGAGGGGAGGGCACATCTGTGAGGGCGAGGAATGCTCCTCTTGCGTATCAGGGCCGGAGGGAAGTTCTTGGCTTCTGATGAGCATTTTCCCCAGTTTCTGGGACACGGGTTCTGTGGTGACAGGAGGGACATCCCTCCTGGCCAGCTGGAGCAGGAGCTACCGGTCACCAGTGCCTGCGGGGTGAGCTCTGGTGCGCGCTGGCATAAATGTTTCCCTAAAAGCTTCTCGTTTGAATAATTGATGCTTCTTGATCCTCAAGAGATGCCCTGATTGCAGAACTGGTGGCACATATTCAGTTGTTCCTATCCTATTTTTAAATAAGGTTCTGAATCTCTTTGCACAAGTAGCGGGGCTGGGGGCGCCCGTGGGTGACAATCGCCCATCCCAGGAGGT
Source organism: Caloenas nicobarica (assembly GCF_036013445.1). Classification (NCBI taxonomy): domain Eukaryota; kingdom Metazoa; phylum Chordata; class Aves; order Columbiformes; family Columbidae; genus Caloenas; species Caloenas nicobarica. Next base: position 3,240,997 of record NC_088258.1, on the reverse strand, counting down.
GACGCTCAAATGGCCGCAGGAGCTCCGCGCTGGGAAGGGGCAGCATGATGAGGCATCACGTCTGCCGACGGGGGTTTTCCATCTCCTGGAGCCCCTGTCCTCGCTGGAAAATGCTTGGGCAGAGGTGGGTACGGGGCTGGAGCTGTCGGAGAACAGGGACAGGACAAGAGGCTGAGGGAGGTGGAGTGTGAGGATGAGCAGGAGTGTGAGTGGAGACCCCCGGGGAGAACAAAGGGTGTAGGAGACAAAAGGTAGAGCAAGAGCAGATGCCAAAAGATGGTGGGAGGGCAAGAAAGACTAAGGCCAAGCTGGGACAGAAACAGGGAGACCGGGGGAAGCTGATGTAGAGATTAGTCTGTGCAAAGATGCAGGAAGAGTGGAGGCTGAGCAACGGTGGAGGCCAAAAGAGTGGAGGCTGAGCACATGTGGAGGCCAAGGGGCCAAAAGATTTTTGGAGGTTTGGAGGAATTGGGGTGCTAATGATGCTACGGTGCTTGAGGCCGCGGTGTTGGTGGCAATGGGAGCTGAGGCTGTGGGGCAGGAGGCCACAGGAACCAACACCGTGAGACCAGAGGCCGTTGGAGCCAATTCCACAGGAGGGAAACGACAGGAGCTGAGGCCGTGGAAGGTGATGCTGTGGAGATGGAGGCCCTGGGGTGGCCTTGTGAGAGGAGATGCCAAAGGGAGCTGGAGGCCAAGAGGGTCTTCAGGTTGAGAGAGCGCGGCCGGGGTCTGTGTTTGGTTCTCCCCACACGTGGGTAAGCCCTTGCTCTCCCCATCCCTCCGTGGGGCGGTGGCCTTCAGGGCTCACCCATTATGTTCAGAAGACCCATTTGAGTAAAAGAGATTTTGGGTTTGAAAAGGCTAATTTTGCTTCCCTTGAACATGAATGCAGCGCAATACAAAACTCATCCCTCGTGCTATGGCAGCATAAGGACTTCACTGAACAGAGGGAAGAGATGAGAGGCAGCACATAACGAGATGGAGAATGGCCAGGTTGGTTCCTGGAGCAATTCAAGACAGCAAAACTTTGCCTCGTTGTTGGACCAACCGTTGGGCCAACATGTGAGCTCCTAGTCCTCACCTTAAACCCCCTCTTGCACTTTCTCCTTCTATAGGTTTCACGTGGTCCTTTCTGCTTTGTGACCATCACACATCACCCACGGCACTGGCTTTGTCATGGTCACCCCCCAGGTGGTGCCTTCTTTAGTGATAAGAAAACACTGACATTTAAAGAAATACATAATATTGACCAGACAGAGTCTGTTGTAACTCCCTGCTCATGCTTCCTCCAGCTGTATGCTTTCCCAGCACAAATTTGTGCATATATCGACTCATGTTTATTCTTTGAAGTTTGAAAAAGTGGAGGGGATGAGCTCCTACCCGGAGTAATTTCTCACCAAGCAAAATGTTCCTATACTCTCCTTTAGTGAAAATGAGAACTTCAAGTTACGTGTTGAAACCCGTATTTTTCCACAGTAGCTTTCCAAGCCAGGTCAGATAAAAATCTTCCCTCAAAGCAGCTGTATTTCAAGCTGGTTCATCGCTTTTACCAGCTATTTCGAGTAACCCAGACCAGGCGTACATAAATCCAGTCTTTAGGAAAGTTCTCAGCCTTAGAGGAGTTTTCACATTTAAACCCAATTCCATTGGGGATTTTGGTGCCTGTCCCAGCTCCCCCATGCAGCATCGTGTCTTGTCACAAGGCAAAGCTTTGCCATCGTCCCCGACCCATCCTTTCATCCCAAGCAGCATTGAAAGTTGGTGGTGGAGCTTTCCACGCTGTGTCTCAAAGCCAGAAAACGCTCCTCTTGAGAGCACGGCGCTGGCGCTCAGTGGTCGTTATAACTTCCAGGAGTGACTTCTTGGGGCTGAGCCCCAGTTTGAGATGCTCACAGCTCTGCTTGCGTTACACAGCAGCAGGGAAAGATGTGCTGATGTAAACCCCCAAGGGGATGTCGCTCCTCACAACCGGGGCGCGTGGAGGGGTCTGCAGAGGCCGTGTCGGAGGATGAAGACACGGTTGAATGGGAAGCAACTTCTATCACTGGGAGTGCGCAAGAATAAGAAGAATTTTGTTTCCTGGGTAGAAGATGACAGCGCTTTGTATAACCAACAGCGCTGGCTGTAGCCTGCAGCCCTTGGGCAAAGACGGGGCCGGGTTCGCCGGTCCTGGGAGGAGCCGTTACGGTCACTGGAAACAGAGAGTGGAGCAACGGTGTTTGGGGGCAGAGGGAACGTCCCTCCTGTCTGATCCTGTGCGGGAACGTCCACCGCGGTCACGCCGTGGGCGTCTTCTCTTGCGAAGGAGAACAGATGATTTTGAAGTGGCCGTCGTCGGTGCTGGGAATGGCCCCGGCGCTTCCCGTGCTGCGTATCCCGGCGTGAGAGGGAGCAGCGGCTCTTTCCCCCGTGTGACAGGAGGAGCTGTGACACCGTTTGGTTTCTTGTACAGCGGAGCCGTGTCCGGGGAAGCAAAAGCCACAGGTCTCCACCGGCTCTGGGACCCTGATGCCGGTGCATCCATCACCAACACTGCCCGCTTCCACCAGACGATCTGCAAATAAACCGTGTGTGTCAGGATAAGGGTTTTTAGGAGCACCTTTTACACAAGAAATGCTTTGCAGTGCTGCACTAGAGCCTGTAAAGTGCCAGGCCTGGAACTGGAGAGGACATCCATGTCCCACTGCTTTGATAAAGCCCACGGCGCTGTGTGTTGTACGTAACGCATCGTCTATGTGCTCACATATGATCCAAGGCTGGAGCAGCTCTGCTGGGAGGACAGGCTGAGAAAGTTGGGGTGTTCAGCTGGAGAAGAGAAGCTCTGGGGAGACCTTAGTGCGGCCTTTCAGTGCTTAAAAGGAGCCCATAAGAAAGACGGGGACAGACTTTAGCAGGGGCTGTTGTGATAGGACAAGGGGTGATGGTTTTAAACTAAAGGAAGGGAGATTCGGGCTGGACATGAGGAAGGAATTGTTGCCCCTGAGAGTGGTGAGAGCCTGTCCCAGGTTGGCCAGAGAGGTGGTGGCTGAACCATCCCTGGAGACATCCCAGGCCAGGCTGGACGGGGCTCTGAGCAACCTGAGCTGGTGCAGATGTCCCTGCTCATGGCAGGGGGGGCACTGGGGGAGCTGGGAAGGTCCCTGCAACCCAAACTGTTCTGTGATTCTGTCACAGTACGTGGTAACCTGAGCACCACAGGTTCCCCATCCGCTCCCAGTGCCCCCAGCACTCACCTTTGCAGGAATCCTCCCTGCGGTGGCAGGTCCCGGCGCTGGCTGGGCAGGTCACCACCTCTCCCTTCCTCCGCAGGTGAGTCCAGCCCAGGAGCAGGGAGCAGACGAGGGCGCAGAGGCAGAGCCCCAGCAGCAGATAAACCACCAGCCACGGCTCCTGCTCCCCGCACACCTTCTGCTCCAGCACGGCCGCGGGGGCCGGGGACGTCCCCAGGGCGGCGGGCGCAGGGGGGGTGGCCAGCAGGGCCCCCGCTGTGGGCCAGGCAGAGACGGGTGTGCTTAGAAACCCTTTGGGTACCTGCTTCACACTATTGACTTTTTGATAGGGAAAGGGTGTTGCTAATAGCACTCTGCTTGGGAAGAATTTGAACACCCCCTCTGCTTGCATTTCTCTTCAACAGAGAGGTGGAGGAGGCACCTTCCCACCCTCCACTCTTCTCCAGGGATCACATCTCAACCCCAGGGAGATCACAGGGAAAAATGTGGGAAATGCAACTGCTGCCCCTGACTGGTAGAGCCAAAGGGCAGGTCTGTAAAACACCAACACACAAAAGGGAAAACACGCTGTGTGCTGGAGAAAGCAGGAGAGAGGCAGACGCCCTGCTTTGCTTCTCCCTGGTCCCAGTGGAGTGTCAGTGCACAAACACAACCCCCAGGACAAAGAGATGGGGGTTTGCTGCCCCTTCCCGAGCGTTGCTCCCACAACCCAGCTCCTCTTCCAGCCCAGCCCTGGGGGTCCTGCCCCACGTCCCTGCTCTGCCCCCCTCGTGTTTGACCTTACTTTCACAGGATGCAGCGCATTGCTTCGGGTGCTGCCCGCACACCGTGCTGCAGCTGATGCAATTCTTCAGGAGCTCGTCGTAGTAGAAGCCGGGTCTCCTGTTGCAGTCCATGGACTCTGTGGGAGGAGAGGGAGATGAACGCGGTGTCCTGAGCACGTTCTCCTCCACCCCTGTCATTGACGCAGACGGATCTCAAACCGCTGCCCTCCCACCACCCCGTGCTGGGGTTCCTGCGAGGACAAGCCCACGGCTGCTCCGAACACGCTCACGGCTCCGATGGGTGCAGGACAAGCCCTGCCCGCGGCTGTGAGTGTTGAAAACCTCTCCAGGGCTGGCAGGGTGACAGATCCACAGGATCTGTGCTGGTGTTTGGTCCTATGAGGACGGGCTGTGAGAGCTGGGGTTCTTCAGCCTGTAGAAGACTCCACGGAGACCTTAGAGCAGCCTCCAGTACATAAATGGGACCTACAGGGAAGCTGGAGAGGGGCTTCTGACAAGTGATGGGACAAGGGGTAATGGCTTAAAATTGAAAGAGGGGAGATTTAGATGAGATATAAGGATGAAATTCTTCCCCACGGGGGCGGTGAGGCCCCGGAACAGGCTGCCCAGAGCAGCTGGGGATGCCCCATCCCTGGAAGGGTTCAGGGCCAGGTTTGACGGGGCTTTGAGTGACCTGGTCTGGTGGAAAATGTCCCTGTCCATGGCAGGGGGGTGGAACAAGATGATCTTTAAGGTCCCTTCCAACCCAAACCATCCTATGGTTCCGTGGTAAATACTGGGTAAAAGCATGTGCTGGCAGCTGCGTGGGGAGGGGACACAGCCAGACACATGCAGCTGCACCTGCCTGCGGCCGTGAGCTCCTGGCTGCTGCTCTTAGAGCTTCTGCTGCCCTGGGGCTTGCACGGATTTTTGGGACACACCAAAACCTGCCTGAGCGCTGGCTGGGGGCCCCAGGGACGGCATCTCCTCAAGGGGGAGACGTGACTTGTCACCGCACGCAGGGCTGTGTCCCCTGTGCCCCAGGACAGGGTGCAGCAGTGCTGACTGCAGCTCTCGGAGAGGGAAGGGGCCGTGCAGGGGGTTTGGGTGCAAAGTGCCTCTGTGGCTCTTCCTCACCTGTTACCACCGCACCTTGGTGCCTACCCCGGCGCAGGGCTCGCAGTTCAGCCTTGCAAACCCAGAGCTTGAGTTTATAATTATCCGCATCGACTGAACCTGATGTATCTTGAGGCCCTGCCCTTGGAGGGTCACCAGTGGGGCATATGTATGAGTGCTGATGCAGCTCTGGAAATCATAGAATTGTTTCGGTTGGAAAAGACTTTAATATCATCGAGTCCAACCATTACCCCACCCCGGCACTGCCCACGTCCCTGAGAACCTCATCTCCGTCTGTCCAACCCCTCCAGGGATGGTGACTCCAGCACTGCCCTGGGCAGCCTGTTCCAATGCCTGACAATCATTTCTGTGGAGAAATTTTTCCTAATATCCAATCGAAACCTCCCCTGGTGCAGCCCTGTGACCCCAGAAAGGAAGGGTACAGAGGCGTGGACAACTTGACCCTGGTCTGTGCTGAGCTGCTGCCAGACCCAGCCCATCACTGGGACGCCCGCGTCCCCCAGCGTTTTTGGCTCAAATCTCTGTTCAGCCGAGCTGGCTCGGCGCCTGCCCTGTGGCTCATCCCAGGCTGTGATCCCTGGTCCCGGCTCTGTCCAGGACCAGCCGCGCAGGCAGCGTCCCCGCGGCGCCGGCACTCACCGCACAGGGCCGCGCACCTCCTGACGCTGTGCCGGCCGCACGCGAGGCTGCAGGGGATGCACTGGCAGACGAGGGTGTCCCAGTACTGCTGGTCGGTGCAGTTGTTCATGGCATCCCACCCGACGGGCGTCCCATCCATGGCTGCAGAACGGGAGGGGAGGAGACGTGGGGTGGCCAGCACGGGGCTGGGACCGTGACCCCTCGCAGGGGGATGGATGCTCAGCTGTTCCCCAGCCCTCTCTGGTCCTAGGCTTGGGCTAGAGCGTGCAGTAAAACCTGCTTCAGGCTTAGCAAGCTATTCAAGTCATCACCCTACACAAGCACGTCCTGTGCCAGTCCCTGGGGACACGCAGGGAGGTCACCCTGGCTCATAGGTGACCCCGTGTTGTGCCCTGAGCGTCTGGGGATGCACAGAACTGCCCGTGGGAAGCGCTCCTGTCTTTATGTGTTTTTTCTGAAAATAGCAGAAATACAACCAGAATGACCACTGGCAAGCAACATCTTCTGGAACAATTTTTAGTTCTGGAAACTTCTGAATTCCTCTGTAGCGTCGGGGCGGTTTGTGTCATCCTGTGTGTCATTTCTGATGTCTCCCTTTGGTGGTCCGGCATCATAATGAAACTCTATTTTGTAAAAATGTGATTTTGTAAAAGAATGTTTCAAACTCCCCTGAGCAGCAGCAGGAGGGAGGTCTGGCGGGAGAGCTCTAAGTGCTGGTTTAACCCCCACCAGCCGGGACACCTGGGGTGGACATGTTCGTGTCCCCATGAGTTCGTCCTGTCCTCCTCTGCCACCATGAGCCCTGTGCTGGACGTGATGCCAAAGGCACAGGAGCGAGGCACAAAAATCCAGCCAACAACTTACAATTTTAAAAATCAGTTTGCTAACGAGCATCTTGTTAGCAGCTGAAATATTTGTGCACGTGCCCACCTTTGGGTGCTGCACATCTCTGTCTGCGGCCTGTGCCACTGCAGGGTTTGGCCTTGGAGGCAACGCAAGTGATGGCCATGCCCTTGGTGCTGGCGTGCCGTGCCATGCCGTGCCATGCCGTGCCTGGCCACGCCGTGCCATGCCGTGCCATGCCGTGCCATGCCGTGCCTGGCCACGCCGTGCCATGCCATGCCATGCCGTGCCATGCCGTGCCGTGCCGTGCCATGCCGTGCCGCACAGGGGGTCTGCAGCAAACACGACAGAGCAAGTGCAGGAATCACTAACCAGCATGAGTGTGGCTGTGGTGGAAATGTGCCATTTGCTGACCGAGAGGGCCCGCGGGCGACCACATCCCCCTGCGGAGCTGCAGCTGTTTCCTCCCGGTGCTGACAGGACCTGAAAGGTTTAAAACCCCCCGATACCGCAGCACAACGTGGGCTTCTGCACACCCGGAGTCTGCACGTTGCCTCAGCCGGAGCTTCTGCACCACAGCCGTTGCAAAGCCAAACTTTGATTTTTATAGAGAAAACTCACTGTGGGGATCTCTCCTTGTCTCTAATACATGGGCAGTCAGGGTAAATCCACTTTGCACAAGGATGCTGGCCCTATAGTCCCAGTCATTCAATTAACATTGCTATAAAATTAAATAATTGCTTTCTAGCAAGCTGAATGAAGACATTCCCCAGGGCAGAGTGAGGCTCAGGCTGATGGTCTCCTCAGATGCTCTTTGAAGATATTTTGTGCCCAAAGAGAAGAAAGAGAAGACCCCTGGGAATGTTGGTGACCCCTGGGGTCAGTGGTGACCCCTGGGGACGGCGTGAGCCCTGGGGATGGCGTGAGCCCGGTCACCCTTGGGTGACGGTGGGGGATAACTGCATGGGAAATGGAGATTTGGGGCTGTGTCTAAGCTGGGGGGCTGCAGGCTGGGCAGCTCCTTCACCGCTGCTGCTCAGGCAGATCCAAACCGGGTGTTTGGGCCCATCTAGGAAAAATCCTGCCCGATGGCCGAGCTTCCCGGGGAGCCTCAATGTGCGTGTGGTGCTCCCAGCATGGTGCGGTCAGACTTTGCAAACCTGTGTTTTCCAGCCGAGCTGGGTGAGTCTCCCCCTCTGCCTCCACACCAGGGACCAGCACCCCAAACTCCCCTGTGCACCCCTCATCCAAAGCATTGGGCGACCATTTCATCTCCATCCCCACGGCGCTGACCGTCCTCAGCAGGGTGGAAACCCTTTGTGGTGGCTCCGCTCCTCAGCGAGAGCCCGGGGGGACCCTCCGCTCCCAGCCAGCGCCCCGGAGATGTCACCGTGACCCCGAGCCCTCGCACCGATGAGCCCCTCACCCCCATCTCCCCACACAGCCCCTCCACGGGGTAACTCACGTTTCACTCTCCTGCAGCATCTAGTCCCCCTCGGCTCCTGCCATTGCAGCGCGAGCTCCAGCCCTGAGCCCGTGCATCGCTCAGGAGGTTTATTATTAGAGATCGATTTGATTAATGCCTGGGCCATGTGTTTCCTGGGGTTTCCCCTTATCCCTTCGATGCAAATCGCTCACAAGCACAGCGCGTTGCGTTGGCTTGCTGGGCGTCCCTGGGCTGCCGGGGGCTCAGGGAGGGACATTGTGGGGCCGTGTGTCACACAGGGAGGGGTGTCCTGGGCCTGGCGGCCACGTTGCACAGGGGCTGGCAGGGGTGGGGGCTCTGCAGCACCTGGCCTCGCATTGCCTGGCTGCAGTGGGGCGGTTTATTCTGCAGAAAAGGCGGTTTTACTCCGTAGAGGAAAGAGTTATCGTGGGTCAGGAGAGCTGCTGGGTGACACTGGGGGTTGCTGCTTTCTTGGGCTTTGCTGTGTCAGAGCAAGACAAAGGGGATGTCGCTGCGTGGAGCTGCAGGTAGAGAGGAACGAATGTCCCTTCTTGTGGATCCGTGTCACGCAGCCCTGCGTGTAACGTCCTGCTGATGCCACATGGCACCGGGTGCTGGTCACCCTCACCTGCAGGCACTGAGCATCGCGCTCTGCACCCGTCCGATCCGCGGGGGGGTCAGCCCACCCCACCGATGTGTCTCCTGCTCACAGCGCACAGAGCATCTCGTGATGGGATGAGAGGAAACGGCCTCAGGTTGCACCAAGGAGGTTAAATTTGATCTTGGGAACAATTTCTTCCCCAAAGGGCTGTGGGGCACTGGAACAGGCTGCCAGGGCAGTGCTGGAGTCACCATCCCTGGAGGGGTTGGACAGACGGACATGAGGTTCTCAGGGACATGGGGTGGTGCCGGGGTGGGTTAATGGTTGGACTTGATGATCTAGAGAGTGTCTTCCAACCAAAATGATTCTATGGCCCCCAGTAAGATGCTTTAAACAGTGCTTTTCTCTGGTGCATCCATGGCCCAGAGGCAGGAGGGCTCGGGGGGGTTCAGGGGGATTCAGGGGGGCTGTGCTGGTAACAGGGGGCCCAGCACTGCTGGCACTGGATCTGCGTGAAGCATTAATAGCATGGGTTGGGTTTCACAGAGGGAAAGAGCTACCTCTGCGCTGCTGGCAGCCTCCAAGAGTATAGCTGTATATTTATTTTTAGGTCTCACCTCACCCTGCAAGTGGAATGGGTTTAATCAGCAAACCCAAGACGGAGCAGCCAGGCAGCACCCCCGGGGATGCCTCAGAGGGGGAATTCAGCCCATTCCATGGTGCTGAGAGCGTCTGCCCGTGCTCGGCCGGGCATCCATCCATCCATCACTGCCCTGGTGCCTCCGACCAGCAAAACACCCCGGGTAGATCTGGCCGGTGGCACAAGGCTCCACAGGGGACGTCTCGTGAAAGCCAAGCCAGGCTGCGCGCCTGCTGGTTTCCCCCTTTCCCACTGGCAGTGGGTTCATTTCTGAAGGTTTCTCCCCCTTTCCGTGGAGGTGCAGGGCAGGGCTGTGCCGCGGCCGTGTCACCGGGAAGGGACGAGGGGTGCCGGGAAGGGACGAGGGGTGCCGGGACCGCGGCAGGACGGTGACTCAGCTTGGCCCGGCGGGACCTTTCTGCAGAAGCAGCTGAGGGGGGAAGGAAGCAGCAGCGATACCTGTTACTTTCTATAAACACCAGCGGGGCAGCCTCAAGGTTTTTTCCATTCGGTTCAAAAACTCCTACTTTGTGCTTTACCATGGTGATCTGCAGCTGAGAGAGAGCAAAAGGCCACTTGTGGGGTGAAACACGCTGTGCCCTTTGCAGGGACGTTGGGGGCTGAACCTGCTCGCAGGGAGCAAAGCCCAAAACAGAGGAACCCAGCGCTGCTCGGCCCTGCCTGCCTGGATGTGGCCCACCACGTCCCAGCTCTGGCAGGAGGGACAGGACCAGCATCGGCACCATCCGATGGACCCTGAGGCTCAGAGCGGGGACCGGGAAGGGACAAGGCGCGACGTTGCCATGGGGACACAGCAGCACCGATGCTGTGCCACCTGCCGTGGCTCTGTACAGGCAGGTGATGCGAAGGACGGGCTCATCGCTGGGCTTGAGTGTCCCACTGGGAAGAGCTGTGGAGGGTCCTGGAGGGAGCGGGATGGCAGAGGCATGGCTGGGAGCGGGGTTTGCACAGTGCGAGGGTTTGGGGAAAAATGCACCTTTGAGTGCACAGAGCTGGTGGCCGTCCATGCGCAGACTCATCCCTGCTGTGCCCTGGGCCAACGGCAGAGGCCGTGGCCCGTTCACCTGCAAAGCTAAAGCCAACGGCAAAGGAAATCAGGATTTCGGCATCGCCTGCTGCGCTTGAGCGTGACCCGGAGCGATGGCTCCAGCCCTCTGGCTCACGGGGTTTTGCAGGGGAAACCTGCTGCTGTAAATAGCAGCGGGAGACTTGCAGTTTCCACCCTGGCGAGCCCTCGAGAGGGAACCGAGAAGCACTTGGGGGTGGTTTGTCCCTCCTCGCTGAGCAGAGATCAGGCCGGGTAATTTCGGCTTTAAAATTCTCAGTGTACTCTGTGACCAGAGCCCCACGTCCTCAGCTGTGCGCCCCAGCAGCCTGAACCCCTGTGCCCCGAGTGGCATCACCCCCTCCCACACCCTCTGAGGACAGTGTGTGCCTTTTAAATGTCTCCAAACGTGGCCCTTCTGAGCTGCCATCTCGCAGCCAAAGCATCGGCTGGGGTCGTCCCTGCGCTCTGGGACACGGGCAGGGATCAGGCGGCACCTGCCAGCACCCTGTCCTGGGTTCCTGGGTTAGAGCCTTTGCTGTGTGCCACTGGTGGGAGAGAATCAATTGGCAGTTCCCCGTGCAGCCTCCCAGCGTGGTGCATCCCTCTGCATCCCTCTGCATGGCTTTGCATCCCACAGCATCCCCTCTGCATCCCCCCGCATCGTTTTGCATCCTTCAGCACCCATCTGCATACAGTTCCAGAGGTGCCACAGTCCATTTGGGGTGATAGAGCCCAGTTTTGTCCCCACGATGAAATCTTTTTTTCTTCTAGGCTTTTGCCCCAGTGGCATCGCTGCAAGGAGAGCTGCAGGTAACAGGCAGACAGAGTGGATAATATTTGGCTCCAACATTTTTGGGGGGATGCCTGGCCTTCCCTTTGCGCAGCTTTGCTGGGATATTTTCCTCCCAGCTTCTCCTCAGCCCATTTGCCTTTTGCAGTCCCTGTACTCAGGCAGGACTGGGCCTTGGCCAAGGCGTTTGCTTGCACACATGCTCCCTTTGGGACCTGAAAAAAGGGGCCGTGGGGGTGTGAAGGGGAAGAGGAGTCATCTTGGGCCGAAACCAGCAACTGCGAGGCTGGGCTGAGCACAGATGGCTCCGAGCACGGCAGCTGAGGACTCATTTCTTTCACCTTCATTCCCTGCGGACGCGTGCTCTCGAGTGCCCGTCCCCTGTGCATCGCCTGCCTGTCCTCCGTGTCCTGTCGCTGCCACCAGTTCCTCATGGCAAAGCTCAGAGCTGCTACGTGCCCAAAGCCGCTGGGCTGACAACACACAATAGGATCATAGGATCATAGAATCGTAGAATCATTTTGGTTGGAAAAGACCCTCAAGATCATCGTGTCCAACCGTTCCCCCACCCTGGCACTGCCCCATGTCCCTGAGAACTTCATGTCCGTCTGTCCAACCCCTCCAGGGATGGTGACTCCAGCACTGCCCTGGGCAGCCTGTTCCAATGCCTGAGAGCCCTTTCCAGGAAGAAATCTTTCCTGATATCCAACCTCAACCTCCCCTGGTGCAACTTGAGACCGTTTCCTCTCGTCCTAAATAGCCACCACCACTGCCTGGTTTTTCGGTGCAGGCAGGTGCACGACGGTGGCCGCGGCACCGCGCTGGGTGCCAGCGCACGACCTGCACGCGTGTGCAGCTGCAGAGCCACGGCCACGCCACGGCTGTCCCGTCGGTGAAGAACCACCGTGATGTGCTCGCGGTGACATCTCGAGCACCCCTCCCTGTCCTGCCTGCCCTGCCTGCAGCGCCGCAGCCCAGCCGGGAGCCGAGGGCAGCCGTGGTTCAGCCTGGGGGGCACGGAGAGCCCCGGGGTGCAGCTCCAGCACCCCAGTCCTGCAGCCCAGGGGTGCCCAGCCCTGCTCCCGGCTGTTTGGGTCTGTCTCCAGGAGATGGCACCCTTGCCTAGCCCAGCCTGGCTCCTTGCTGGGTGCTGGGTGCTCTGGCTGCTTTTGCAGCCCCAACACCCCAAAACCAGCCATCCCAGCCCCTGTCGGGGCCACCGTGCCCCACAGCAGCCCAGCTGGCTCCTGCCCGCTCCCCAGTGCCCCAGCACCTCTGTTGGCAGCAGCCCCTCACACAAAGTAGGGTTCAGATGCCCCCGTACCCCTCACACTGCTCTGTTCCCCCATTTGCACCGCGGCCGCATCCTGCCACCAGCCCACGGGGGTGCAGCGGGCGTCACCCCAAGGATGCTCAGCACCCACTGGTACCCAGGCGCTGCGGCAGCCCCCGTGCCGTGGGGTCTGCCCCTCGCAGCCGCTGTGCCGGGGGCTGTGGGTGAGCCATGGGCTGAGCCAAGCTCCAGAAGTGCCCAAGTGTGTCATCGAGGGTGATGCTGTGAGAGCCACTGATCCGAAACCCGGCGCAGATCAGGAGAAAACCAGGCTGTGCTCAGGGCCGGCTCCCCAAACCCGGTAGCCGGCTGGAGAGCAAGGACAGACGGACGGGAAAAGCTCGGTTTGGCTGAGGGCTGGCACAGACGTGAGGATAAAACCCAGTAAATATATAGCAAAGGGGAAGGGAAAGGAGGCTTCAGCGCCGGGGCTGCGTGCTGAGGTGTAAAGCGTGGGTGGCAGATGCAGGAGATGAGTCAAAGAATAATTTTTGACCAGAACAGCTAATCGGATAATGTGACGTTTTAACCTGGTGGGAACAACTCGGTGTCCCCACCTCTGACATTGCTGGATTTTCTCAGGACGAGAGGTGTTTCTGGCAGGACTTTCTCAGGAAGGAGCTCTGCTGTTAATTTTTAACACTAAAAGCCCTCGGGAAATTCCAGAGAGCTGGAGGATGGCCAGTGGGAGTCTAATATTTAAAAGGGTTAAAAGGGCTGACCCTGGGAATTACAGACCAGGTAGGATGATCGCAGTCCCTGGGCAAATTATGGGCTGGGTAACCAGGGATACCGTCAGCCAAAAATTAGAAGCTAAAAATATAATTAAGGTCGTTAGCTTGGTTTCATGGATGGCAGCTCCTGTCAAGTGAGTCGGCTTTGGTTTTTGGCATGACTCTGGGCTGGCTGATAAAGCTAATTGTGTTGCTGCGTTATAATGGGTTTCTCCAAAGTGTTTAATTTACGGCCATGTGACATTTTCATTTGTAAAACTTGCATTATATGGAGTCAGCAGAGCAGACATCCGACGGCTGCGGCTGGCAGGGGCGGTGGCCGCAGGGACAAGCGATGGAGGAAACTGGAGGGACCCAGTTTTGCACGGGATAATATTTTTAGCAAGGATGCTGAGGCTTGTGGCGAGAGGCGGGTGGGCAGGACAGGCAGCCGTTCCCTTCGCAGGGGAATCTGCTCTGCCCAACTGAACAGGCAGGGCCCAGCCAAAACATGGGGGAGACACTTGTGGGAGCAAAAAAGCCAGATTTTCCCTAAATCACAACGAGGTCCGATGGCAGGAGGCAGTCACAAGACCCGGCCACTGATGACCCAACCCGGAGTGTAATTAACCATTGGCCTGATTTCAGGAGAAGGGTATGACCTCACCAGGCACTTGGTGTCTCTGGACAAGAGGAAATCTCTGCTTGGTGCGACGTGATTTAATGCGGCTTCTGGGACAAGCTCAAGCCTCTGTGTGTGTGTTTGTGCATCCAGCAAAGCCGAGCTGCGCTGGACCATTCTTGTGCTCTTTTCCAGCCCTGCGGAATCCGCATCTCTGGGCTGCACCGGCTGCAGTCGAGCGCTGTGGGTTTCCTCCAGTGAATAATTGGGGTCCTTTTATTTTTCCCAATGGGAAAATTTGGCACAGGTAGAGCAGAGCACAGAGACAGTCCCTAGGGCAGCCCGGGGGATATTCCCTCCACCCGTGAGGGTGTTTTTCACCTCCATACAGATTTCTAACTTGTGAGGGCCATCCAAGCCTGCCTTGGCCAGTGTTTCCCCTGCCAGATGTTCCCCAGGCAGGGCTGGGGGTTTGGACCCCCCACAGCTGGCCTGCCTGGCTCAGGGGCCACATCCAGCCCCGTGGTTTGGGCTCCGCTCAGCACAGGGCAGGACAAGGGGAGCCCTCGCAGGCGCCACTCGGTCCCAGCCTGGATCCCGTGGGGATCCCAGGATTTGCCGGCTTTAAACCATGAATCCTGCCCTCTCCCCTGGGCATCCATCCGTCTGGCTCCACCGTAATGACAGTGAGGTGATGGTGCAGAGAGATTAAATGACTTGCCCAAGGTCCCGCGGGGAGCGACGGCCACTCGGGAGGGGCATCCAGCCATCCTGCTCCTGTCCCGGCAGCGCCCGGCCCCGCGGGAAAAGCTGCTGCATCGCAGCTTCGCCTGCAAATCCAGGCACGGCCGTGTGTACCATGTCCCCATCCCGGTGACATCCTCACGGGCAGCGGCGGTGGACGGTCCTGGCAGGACGTCTGTGCCACAAGGGGAGTGGGTGCTGCTCTCCTCTCTCTGGTGGGGTTTGGTGCTGCTGAACCTCCTTGCAACTGCCTGAAAGGAGGCTGGAGCATGGAGGGTCTTGGTCTCTTCTCCCAGGTAACAAGTGACAGGATGAGAGGAAACGGCCTCAAGTTGCACCAGGGGAGGTTGAGGTTGGATCTGGGGAACAATTTCTTCCCCAAAGGGCTGTGGGGCATTGGAACAGGCTGCCCAGGGCAGTGCTGGAGTCACCATCCCTGGAGGGGTTGGACAGACGAAGATGAGGTTCTCTGGACATGGGGCAGTGCCAGGGGTGGGTTAACAGTTGGACACGAAGATCTTGAGGGTCTTTTCCAACCAAAATGATTCTGTGATTCTATGAACTCTTTCCCGGAGCAGGAGGGTTTTGCCGATGCTCTTCCCAGGCTGGGGCCGGTGCAGCTGGAGCCAGTGACTAACACCTCCTGGTTTGCAGCTTGTTTACCTGGCGCTGGGGCTCCGGTTTGGATCCCTGACTCACCACAGCGCCTTCCCCCGCTGCTGCTGCAGCTCCCTGACGAGCACTTTCCATTTTCCCATTACTTTAATTGCCCTTGTTTGAGAAAACTGCTCCGGACTGGCTTTGGGCTGAAGAGACCTGTTATGCATGGCTGGCCCAACCAGGCATCTCCGTGAGGGGGACAATGGGGGGATGAGGGGATGGGACACACACCTCCATGGCACATGTAGGCGACCTCCGTGCCATGGCCATACCTGGGGCATGCAGGGAGAGTCATTGGCAATGAGTTTTTGTTGGCCCCGCTGGCTGCACACGTTGAAGGTGGCCGGCGGTGCATGGATGCTGGCTCCGGCATGGCTGAATGCGGCCCGACAGGTTTACGGAGAGGCCCGTCCCGTTCGGCTGGATTTTTGGAGAGGCTGGAGCCAGCCCCAGCACCAGCCGCTTCCCGCGAGGTGCTGCCGGCTCCATCGGGGCCGTGCGTGGCGCCGGGTCGTGGCCCCGAGCCACGGTGCAGCTCCGCCGCGTCTCCGGGCAGGCACAGCCTGCAGCATGGGAGACGCCAGCCCTGGCCCCTGCTCTGTGCTCTGTGCCACCGCTGTGACCTTTTTTGGGGGCACAGTGCCCCAGGGTGCTGGGGAAAGAGCATCCCCTTCGCTTCTGGAGGGACCCCCCAGCCTATGGGGTCCTGCCCCAACTCTGTGCACATCAACGGGGGGACATGCACAGGTCACTCCCATCTCCATCTCCCCCAGCTCCCCACCCTTTTGGAGATGTGTCACCCTGTGAGATGTGTCACCCTGTTTGTCCTGGCCACTCTCAGGGAGCACGGGAGGATGCTGCGCTCATGGACCTTGTGTTGGCTGTGGGTGCTGCACCTCTGCCAGCTCATGGAAAACCCCAAGGAGCTGACAAAGAGCTGGGGACCATGGGGACAGCACGTAGAGGTGCTCAGGGATCTGCAGAGGGGCTTTTTGGTGGAAAAAAAAAAAAATGCTGGGCGTCTTTGGGACCCATGGGATGCAGAGCACGCCAGGTCCTCAGTGACGGGTGTGGTGGGGAATAATCCAAGAACATCAGGGATGGACAGAGGGAGGAAAAGGGGATCAGGGCAGGGTAAGGGCTGGTTGGGAAAACAGTCTACCCTTGTCTGTAGAGCAGACATTCTGCAGCCATGTGCCAGGTGAACCCTGGACCCACGGCGAGGGCGTCGGGGTCTGTAAGTCCCAGAAGGGGAAATCCTCCCTCCCTGGGGAAGGACTGTGCTGTTTTTACAACGTTGGGGTCAAGGGAAAGGCGAGAAAATCCACCCAAACTAGTGATATGTGGAGGGCTGGTGGCCACCCCTCAGCCTGGGAATATCGCGTGGGCTTGGGGCCACCTGGACAGCTGGTCCAGGGCTGGGTGACAGTCCAGCGGTGTCACCGGTGTGGGAGGGGGTCAGCCCCGCAGCTCCGCTGTCCCATCCTAATCCGTGGCACACCGGCACCGTGCGTGCTGTGAGCGGTGATGGCAGGAGGGAGAGAGACAGATGATTAAAGCAGCCTTTGATGAAGCAAAAAATTAATAAACAAGCAGACAATTGTGTTAGTCTTTATTTACTCCGGGATGACATTGTGGAGCCGGCGCGGCGAGGCTGCCGAGGCCAGGCCCCACATCAAACGGCGGGGCAGCGCCGTGTGCGAGGGGACCACGCCACCGCCACTTCTCTGACGGGTTTTTCCTGGTCCCCACAAACCCGGGAAGGTCTGCCTGGCTGTTCCTAATAGCAGGGCCCCGTCCCATGCTGGCGGGGGATATTGGGGTGACTGGGAGACGCTGTGCGCCACAGCGGTGTCCAAGTGTGGTGGGATGTGCCAGGCTGGGGTGCATTTTGGAGGTGCCACTTGGCACGTTCACCTTGTCCCCCTGCTCCCGGGCTGGCGTTCCCATGTTTCTCCTGCCCAGGTGATGCCCCACAGGTGCAGAGGTCCCTGCGCTGGCCCTTGTCTGGTTGATATGCAGAATTAGGGCTGGGAGAGTAAATCCAGACCCAGCGTGTGCCCGTGGGTCGGTCCCTTGGCCACCCCGAGGGACAGAGCTGCGAGGCCAAACCCGCGCCCTCGTGCTAGGTCCTTATCGCCTGGTCAGGTGTATTTACCTGCCGGTGCTGCCGGTTTCCACCGGATAACAAACGTCCTGGACAAACAGAGGAGTTCCCTGCCGGCCCCAGGGCAGGGGCACCCCCATCCCTGCTTCGCCCCAGTGGGTCCCCAGCACCCCAAGTCACACGGCTGCAGGAGGGGCACAAGGCTGCATTGCCCCCCTGACGAATTTGGGTGCCCAAGTGGGTGATGAACACCCTGCCCCTGCCATGTGCCAGCCAGAACCAGGGTGGGGCTGTGCCCGAGGTTGGAGACGAGGTTAAGGGGGGCAGCGTCCCTGCTGCAGGGGTTTGGCCCCCCAGCTCTGTGCTACCCTTGGGCCCATGGCACGATGTGCTGCCCCAGCGCTGGGGCAGAGGTGCGGGGCAGGGCAGAGTATGGGGGCGGGCTGCACCCCTCTACTGGGGGGTGCTTGTGGGGGTGCAAACCGCACGCGTTGCGCTGTGTGACCCCTCTGCTGGGTGGCCAGGAGGGGCCTGGGCTGTGCAGTGGTCACTCCGCTGTACGGGGGGCTGTGCGTGGCGGGGGGTTGTGCACAACGCGGGGGCCGTGCGCGTTGCAGCGGACCTGTGTCCTGGGGTTCGGGGGGTTCGTGGCGGAGCGGGGGGCAGAAGGGTGAGAAGGGGTCGGTACCCGGTGTGGGAGGGTCTGTGCACGGTGAGGGCGCGTCCGCGCACGGCGGGGAGAGGGCAGAGTGCGGGGGGCCCACGCAACCCTTCCCGCGGGGGCTGTGCCGAGCCGAACAGAGCCGAACCCAGCCGAGCCGAACGGAGCCGAACCCAGCCGAGCCGAACGGAGCTGAGCCGAACGGAGCCGAACCCAGCCGAGCCGAACAGAGCCGAACCCAGCCGAGCCGAGCCGAACGAAGCCGAACCCAGCCGGCCCCGCCCCCAGCTGTCAGCGCACCGCCTCTCCCCACGGCCGAGGGGCGCCGAGGCGGCCCCGCCGCGCTCTCCCCTCTCCTCGCATCCCATTGGCCAGGGAGTCCTTTTGTTAGCGGCGGATCCTCGTCTCCATTGGCAGGCCGGTCCGTCCGTCCGCGCCGCGGCTCCGCCCCCTTTTCCGCCTGGCTCCGCGACGCTGGAAACTTTGCGGGCGGCGCAGTCGGCAGCGGCGGCCGCAGCGCCGAGCACCCGCGGCCGCAGCGGAGCCAGCGCGCCCCGCACCGCCCGGCGCAGCCCAGCCTCACAGGGCGGGGGCACCGCGGCCTCTACGCGCCTTTCCGCGCCGCCCGGCTATGCTCGCCCGCTGAGCCGCAGCGGAGGCGGCCGCCTTGCCGTTTGCTCCCGTCCCTGGTTTTAACTCGATCTCTTTTATTTCTTGGATTTTGGGGTCGTTGTTGTTTTTTTTTTTTTTTTTCTTGCTTGTTTGTTTTCCTTTTTTTTTTTTGACGCTCCCCCCCGCGCTCCGCAGGCGCCAGGCGGAGGCCGGCGGGGAGGCCGGCGATGGGCGCGGCGGCGGGCGGGCGCTCCGCGGGGCGCTGAGCGGGCGCGCAGCGGGCGCGGGGCGCGCCATGGCCGCCAAGGACAACCCCTGCAGGAAGTTCCAGGCCAACATCTTCAACAAGAGCAAGTGCCAGAACTGCTTCAAGCCCCGCGAGTCCCACCTACTCAATGACGAGGATCTCAACCAGGTGAGACCTTCCCCCAAAGTCCACTGTTTTCCCCCCAAAATCCGTCCCGGGGCTCCGCCCCCGGCCCGCCCACACACGTCCGGCTCCAGGGCACCCTGGGTCTCCGTGGGGAGCCCGGGGTCCCGTGGATGGTGTAGAGCCCCGTGGGTGCCTGGTGGCCCCACGGGTACCTTGGGGTGCACCGGGTAGGTTAGAGTCCCACGGGTGGCCTGATGGAGAGCCTAGGATCCTATGGATGGTGTAGGGTCCCGTGGATGTCCTAGGGTCCCACGCATAGCAGAAGGTCCCATGGGCGCCTGCTGGCCCCACGGTTATCACAGGTTCCTGTGGGATCTCCAGGGGTCCCATGGGATGTCTGCTGGTCACATAAATATCGTAGGGCCCTGTGGGTGCCTGCTGCTCCCTTGTGTGGTGTGGGGTGCCTGCTCACCCCACAGATAGAACAGGGACCCAAAGGTATCCACGAATCTCATGAGATGTTCAGGAGCCCCATGGGTGCTCCTTGGTCCCGTAGTTTCCAGGGGTCCCGTGGGGTGCCTGCTGAACCCACAGATAGCACAGGGACCCGCAGGTATTCATGAATCCCATGGGCTGTTCAGAAGCCCCGTGGGTGCCCTCTGGTCCTGTAGCGTGTCCAGGGGTCCCACAGGGTGCCTGCTGACCCCATGGGTGGTGTGGGGTCCCACGGGGTGCCTGCTGACCCCATGGGTGGTGTGGGGTCCCACGGGGTGCCTGCTGACCTCACAGATACCTGGGTATCTCACGGGGCACCCAGCATCCCCATGGGTGCCCACAGTCCCTTAGGGCATGGCCCACCCTGGTGCCTCCTCCCGTGGGGCCTCACCCCTTTCCTGAAGCATTTGGGGACCGGCACCTGCACTTGGGGTGACCCCAGCCCGTCTTGGGGTGCACAGCAGCAGGTACCGGGGGATCCTCTGGGCTCCATCAGGAGATCCTGAAAGTCCTGGGAGAAACTCGGCTGCAAACAAAACATCCCTGGCCGGACATGCAGGGCATGGCCTCCCCACCCTATAGCCCCCTGCTTTCCTTGGGGGACGGAGAGGTGACCCCTGTCCCTTCCCAGTGAGGGTCTGCGCGGGCAGGCTGGGGCTGCCAGGGCTGGGCCTTCCTCCTCCTCCTCTTCCTCCCAGGCCTGACGCAGGCCCGGAGGCCCGCGCACCCGTGACAGGGGGCGTTTGGGGCGGGGGGGCCTGTCCATGGTGTTGGGGTGCGGGGAGCAGGGCCACTCTCCCTCCTCCCACACCTTTGTGGGCCAGGGCTGACGTCCCCACTCCCAATCCTATTATGGCAATGAGATCAGACATATTGCTGCGCTCGCTGGGGGGGGGGGATGGAGGGGGGGCATAATGAAATCTGAGGGCTAATATGGAAAAAATGTAGCTGGAAAAAATGCCGTGGTGTGTGCGGGAAGGGGCGGGCGGCGGGGAGCATTGTGGCCGTGCCCAGACAAAGGAGTCGTCCCAGAGGGGGCTCGGGAAGAGCCCCCCGCTCCCGGCCAGCCTCTTCCTGCTGCCCTGCCTGGGGTTTTGCTGCCTTCTGGATGCAAAGCTTTTTTATTTTTATTGGGGGGGTTCGAAGTGTTGCATGTTGTCCCCTATAGTGCCTGCCCGTCCCTGCCATGGGGGGCCTGCCGCCTTCCCTGGGGACCTAGAGCCGTGTTTCGGGCAGCCCCTCGTTTGCTTTGTTCCAATCTGGCTGGTGGGTGGCCCTGGGGGGGGCTGCCACCATGGCCGGCTCCCGTAGGGACGGGGTCATCCCCGTGGCCAGATCCGGGCCCCGTGCTGGGGGCTCCGGTTGGGAAAACGGCACAATCCTGCTGGGCTTCTCCCTTGCAGCTGGCCTGAAGTAATCCTGCTTCCCAGATAAGATGGTGGCTCTGGCGATGTGCGATGCATGCACGCACCCTCCCGCCTGGCCGACAAGCCCCTGGCCGCGGCTGGTCCAGCGCTTCCCCACCACCCCTCCGAATTCGTGCCCCATGTCGGAGGAGGCTCCGTGCTGCAGCGAGGAGCCTGGCGGGATGTGGGGGTGTGCTCATTCCGAAGCACACCCAGGAATAACGGTTCATTTAACAGCTCTGAATTTTTGTGCCTTTTTAATGTATTTTTTTGTTGTTTTTCTTTAATCTTGGTTTGGGTAGAGGGGATCTCAGGCTGCAGCATGGGGGCTCTGTGCTCAACTCACCCCATGGACAGGAGCTGTGTTGGTCATTACCTAGAGTAAGGCTAGAAAAGTGCTTTTGAATCATCTGACCTTTCCACTTGGCTTGCAGGAAAGGTGAAGGTACTTCACGCTTACGCACTCATGTCTCTTTTGGATTTTTATTATATAAAAATACCTGTGTGGGCGTTAGGAGCTGCTCCTCTTCCTTCCCGGGGTGCTCTGGGGGGGCTGGAGCTGCTCAGGGCAGAGACCGGCGCACATTTGCAAAGAGTCACAAATATTTAGTAGTAGTGGTGGATTCCCATCGTACTCGGGAACTGAATTAGGAAAGGGGTGGGAGGGAGGAATCCAGTCCCAAACATCAGGATTAATGAGCTGGAGCTCTCTAATAATAATCGGACTTAGCACTTCCAACTTCAAAGGGCTGCGTGGACGCTAAGTCCCTAATCCCAGGAGCGCTGCGTTCACGAGTTGTTTTTCTGCGTGGCTGTGCTGCCAGCTGGGGGTCAGTGTGACTTGGGGTGTCTGTATGTGGTCCCACCACCCGTTGGAGCCTTGGCCATCCTCCCCGGGGCTGCAGGCAGGAGGTGACGTGCCCTTGACCCCCCATCCCCAACTTGTGTTTGACCTTCTGGGGTGCCTGCATGGCATGGGAAAAACTGGGTCAGTCGCTGTGTCTGCTCCCCCTTTGGGAATATCTGTTGCTGTGCGTCTGCCCTGATGATCCTGAGCCCTGACGTGGGCACTTGGAGCCCTGCGCGGTGACAGGATCTGGCCTGTGGTCCCTGGCAGACATGGTGCGGTTGGGTGGCTCTGTCCTGGACGTTCCACCCACCCATCACCAACTCCCTTTGTGCTGCTACTTTTCCCAGCAAGGGAGAAATTCCCTTTCCGTGGGAATTCCCTCTTTCCTGGCAAGAGGTGCCTGTGCTGGCACCGTGTGTTCCCCTGTAACGTCCTGCGAACCTCAGGTGGAGGTCAGCTTCCCAGAGCCTGCCTGGGAGGACACAAGGTTCCTGAGGACCTTCCTCCATCTCCAGCAGAAAGCCGGCCTGGCCAGCGGGACCTTGTTCCTGAGGAAGCCTCCAGGGCTTTGCAGGGCCATGGGGTGGTCTCTGCTCTCCACGCCGGCTGGCCCGTGCCCGTGTGCGCACATGCCCTTGGCTTGTAAGGGAGATGAAGCCCCCACAACAGGAACAGGCTGGGAATTAAACTCAAAATTACGCTTGACCTGAATTGGAAGAAAAGCAGAGCGTAAAGCAGTTGCTTTTAATTTTCTCCATGCGTGTGCTCTCTTGGGGCATGGGGACTGGCACAGATAGAGGAATTTGAGGATGTCTTTCCAGCTACCAGTGCCTTTTATTTTCTTTTTTCTTTCTTTCTTTTCTTTTTTTTTTTTTTTTTTTTTTTTTGAGACCATGGCATGGATGCCCAGAGGACCACCCAGTTAGAAAATGGAACTCACAGACTTTTCCCACTGCCTCCTCCCACCCTGGCCTGTTACCCCCCTGCCCAGCAGCAGAGAGGTGCTTATTTCCATCTCTCCTCCTTGGACATTATCACTTTCCTACTGTTCTGGATGCTGAGCAGCCCTGAGGCTGGAGGGTGTCAGCGGTGGGTTGCAGATTTGGCTTTGCTGCGGGACGTTGCATCGATGGGGCTGCGATGCCCTGGGTTAGGGTGTTATCTTGGCTTTGCGCCTTGTCCAAAGGGTGGCAGGGTGAGGGATCATGTCCCGGGCACGCTTTCGCCTCCAGCCCATGCTCCTCGGGGGAAGAAAAGCCCCCTCTTTCCTGGAAAGTAGCCCCCATGCTTGCATTCCCTGCTCCCAGCTGCTTGTATCATGCTGCAAAAATCTGCCCGTTCTTGACTAATTATTAGGACCGAACAGGGGGAGATTATCTGCAAATGTCAAACCCGCCTCCTTCGGTGGCTGCACTGGGCAGGGACTTGGGGGGCACGGGCAGAGGAGCTGGGGAGGGCAGGGTGGTGGTGACTGTCCCCCCTGGGGAATGTCCCACCCTCGGAGAGTGGTGTGAGGGTGGCGGGTGCTCAGGAGGGGTGTCAGGTTGGGTGCTGGCACCGGCTTTGGGTGCTCTTAACCCTCTCCATGGCCCAGGGCAAGGGGCATGGCGGTGCCTTTGGGTGCTGGAGAACCGTCCCCTTGCACACTTATTTGCCGCTGGTTTTTTTGCATGGCGCCGCACCTTATCTGCTGTGGCACCCGAGGAAGCGATAAATCCCCTCTCAAGCGCTTTGGAGAGATGTTGCGGCTTCTCGCGGGCACTGAGGAAGCCCCAGCGTGGGAGATACGTGGTTAGATACGCTGGCTCACTGTGGGGCACGCCGGGCTTCGGGGCTGCTTAAGGAGGGTGAGCTGGGATTGCAAATCCCGTCCCTTCACGCTTCCATTTTGCTGCTGCTTGACAAATTGCCCGTGCACACTGCAGCTGGCCCCTTCCAGCTCTTGCTCTGGCTGCCCAACACTTGGACTTGAGCACAGCCCCGGGGCCAGTACCAGGGTATTTGCAGAAGGAGACCGGCTGTTTGCACGAAGGGTGAATTCAACCTTTCTCCTTCCTATTCCTCCAGTCAGTTGGTCGCTCCCGTTGCCCACGCGGCAAACTGCCCAGGCAGCTCCTTTCTTTGGGGTTTGCCGGTGGCTGGGTCAGGGCTGCCGGCGTGCCGGGAGGGCTGTGCCGTGCGTGGCGCCCGCCAGCCGCCCCGTGGCAGTGGTGCCTCTTGCTCCTCGCACCCCAGGTCCAGTCTGTCCAGACTGGTTTTGCCTCTTCCTGCGTGATGAGATGTGTCGGTGGTGAAAGCATTGGCAGCAGCCGGCTCATGCCCACAGCAACGCTGTGCAAATGTGTTTTTGCAGGAGGTGGATGGAGAGAGGACTGTCCCCATGTGTCCAGGGCTGTCCCCAGGAGCTGCCCAGGTCTTGGCTTGGAAAAAACCACAGTTTGGGCTGATCCCAGGGGCAGCGAGCGGCCACTCGGATGTGGAGCTGTGGGATGGAGGGTGCTTTCACACAGCATCCCGTGCTGGGGTTTGGCCCTGTTCTGCCGCATGTAGCTGAGGGATATACAACGGAGGGGAAATACTGCATGGGCAGGGAAACCGAGATGTATGTGGCTGAACCACCAAGGCTGGGTTATGTCCCTGGAGTGTGGGTTTGCACAGCGGTGTTTGCAGAGCCTCCCACTGGCCGGGGTCGTGTGTCTGCAGCGGTTCCATGTGGCATCCCGCTGGGAGCGTACAAAATACGAAGCGGTGCCTGACTCTCAGTTCCTAGAAGCCGTGTTGTGGGCACGAAAGCCCCCTTGGGAATCACATCCCATTCCTGCCCCAAACACTGTGTCACCTTCCCCATTCCGGTCAGGTGACAGCTGCTCCAACTCACCCATCAACGGTGTTCTCTCGGGCTCCAAGGTGTGCAAAGCGGAGAGAGGAGTGCAGCTGAAACTGCCCAGATGTCCTCTTCTGAGGTTGCAACCACAATGTGTGTGGTGACTTTCCCCTCGAGCCATGCCAGAAATGGGTTCCTGCCCCTGAGGGTCCCTGAGCAGCCTGGGAGCTGGTGCACAGGTGACAGTGATTATGTTGTCCCTACTCTGGTCTCCTGTGGGTGCAGCTGAGAGCTGTGACCCTGTTCCTGAGCACCCTCTGTACTGAGTACTCTCTGCATTTGGCATTGGAGGCAGAGGCTAAAGCTCTGCTGCAACAGTCCACTTTTTTTTTCCCCTTCCCGTTCAGTTGCCAAGCCTGAACAAAACAAGCCGTGCCTCCATCTGAGACAGGCTGATTACGTCTGCCGGCAGCCTAAACAGATTATCCCTCCTGCCATGCGCTCGGAGCCGGGAGTCTCTCCCGGTGATGGATTTGGACGTCCCTTGGAGCACGTTGGGGTGGGCGAGGACCAGCTGTGGGGGCATCCCCAGCACGTGTGGCTGTCCTGGCACCCCAGTGGGGAGGTGGTTGCTCTTCCACGGGGCTGAGTCCGGACCCTAAGAGGAGATGTGGGTGTCAGCAGAGCTCTCCTGTTCCACCTCACGTGATGAGCTCCTGCAGGCACCGTGTGGCTCTGCTGGGTGCTGTTGAGCACCCTGCTCGGCTGGCTGGTTTGCAGGGAAGAGGTGAAGGTACCGCCGACAAACGCTGCAGGTGTCCAGTGGGCACGCCGGTTGGTGTCACAGCCCTGTGACCCGGTGCTGCATGGGCTGTCAGGCTCCTGTGGCCTGTCCTGCCCGCTAGAAGCAGGTGCCTGGGCTGTGCCCACTCTGCCCTGGGCATGTGCAGGGGTTCCAGTATCACCCCATGCCTCGGAAAGTGCTGAGTGGCTCTGCATGTCCTTCAAGCGCAGTCTCGCGGCTGCTGGGAACCACATTCCCGGTGCTGGTAGAGCTGGTTGGGGTGGGCTGGTTTGTCGGTGCCTGGGTAGCATCAGCTTGACAGCTTCGTGTAAACCGAGCTGGGGCCGCTTCCTTCTCCGCTTCCTCCCACCCGCCGTGCTGCCAGCGCCAGCCCGGGGCTGCAGGCAGTGTCCCCCTCTTGATGTGACACAGGCCAAGGGGACAGATGCAGTGGCTGGAGCAGCGACCCGAGGGGCAGGTGAGGGGCTGCAGAGTGCCCGCAGCGCAGCTCTGGTGACAGGTCCTGATGGTGGGGTGGGACACCTGGGCATTGCCAGAGGTGTGACAGGAAGCAGAGCGGGACATGGGGACATTTCTGCCTGAGTCAGCCTCTGCCATTCCCATGGGACAGGACAGGGCACTGTGGGGCTCTGACCCAGCCGCACCCTCCGTTTGGTGGTGGCCCTGGATGGCACTGTGGCTTTATCACCTTTTTTTGGTGGCGAGGTGCCAGCAGATCTTTCCTGGGGTGGTGAGGCAGCGGCTTCGGCACCTCCCGGCCGAGGTCGTGGTGGGTGGTTGGCTTCGTCACCGTGAGCTGTGCCGGAGGAACCGGCTCTGCTCTTCCTGCCTGCCCTGGGAGCGCCGTCCCACCCCACCCCAGGCGGGGATGCGTCGCTGCCAGCAGCTGCCCTCCGCTCTGCTCTCCACCTCGTTCTGCGGCTTCAGCCAGGAGCTGCCTGGGTAAAAGCAAAGCTGCCCAGTGCCTGAGCATCCCACATCGCTGCTGCCTGCAGGGAAACCGCCCGGAGCTGCCCTTGGGACATCACGGGAGACGAACGGGGCTCTGCGTTGTCAAAAGCATCCTGGGAACCCTGGGGCTGCTCTAACGCCATCCCTGCACGCGAGGTTGGGCAGATCTGCTTGGACAGGGAAAGTTTTTGCTCTGAGCTCTTGCTCAGTGCTGGGTGTTGCATTTTTCTCCTCTCGCTGAGCTCTCCGGAGGAAGCCGAGCCAGTGCAGGGTGTCGTGTGGCTCTGGCTCCATCCCGGTGCTGTGAACGCCCCCCTGGACCTGCCTCCCGCAGCGGCATCGAGAGGGTTTATTTTAAACCTTGCTTCAGCAGGGCCGTTCCAATGCAGGTGCGATGGGCTTATTTCAGACACTTTTTATGCTAGTTCATATCCCTTTTATTTAGGTTTGTACCTCTCTGGGCATTTGCTTGGTTTTAGCAGTAGCTTGTTTTGGTTTGGCTTTAAAAAGCACTGCTGTGTGTTCATCTGTTGGTGGGTGGAACTGGGCTGCCCACGCTGGCTGGCTCTAATTCATACCTTTCAGCTATTTTGGTTTCAATATCTGAGTTTGGATGCTTCCGCCAAAATAAGTATAGCCCACTGGTGCTTTTTTGTGATGCCGGTAAAGAAATGACGGCGCTCTATGTTAAGGGCATGTATTTCAGGTGCTTGGTGCTTTATATATGGTCAGTTGAGCCAAAATTGGAGCAGCTGAGGGCAAAATAATTCCTGCGGGGGGACGTGAGCCAGGCTGAGGTAGGGCAGGGCTTGACGCCTGTGACAGGAGGTTAAGGCTGCTTACTGCTCAGCCTGGTGATGGTGTCCCCTGTTTGGGTTTCATGGTTACTTTGTCCCCAGTGTGACACTCAGATGTGCCTGCTGTTTGTCACACTGGGACGCTGCTGGGGTGCAGTGGGGTGCTGGGGGCAGGACGGTCCTGCCGGGAGGGCTGCGGCGCTGTAGCTTGTGCTGGGGAGAGATTATACTCAGGGTTTGCTGGGCTGAGCATTTGGCCATTCCCAGGGGCTGCGCTGGGGCATGGATGGATAAATCTGGGGATGGAGGAGGGCTGAACCCTGCGAGCAGCCCATGGCATCACTGCTGAGGGCTCCTTGGGGTGCCGCTGTGATGTGGTGGTGCCAAGCGTTGGGGACACCGTGTCCTGCCTTCGCTGTCATCCTCTTCCTCGTTCCTGGGTGGTGGAGGCTACTCGTGATACCTTCTTAAGCACCGGAGCTGGTTGTTCAGGGCCCACTGCAATTACCTCTTGTGGGAGTTTGGGGACCCCCCCCTTCCCTGCCGCAGTGACCCATTGAATTCACTCCCAACCTCTCTGGTGGGTCATTGTTTGCCATTTTGCCTTTCCCCCCCGTAAAACAGAAGAGATCCTTGGGAAAGGCCATTGCAGGCGGCCCTGCCCAGGCCGCATGGCTGGCCGCGGCCGAACCCTGCCGCGATGGGGAGCGGTGGGATCCCCCGCTCCAAAGCCCTCCCCTCGCGTGGGCACGGCTGCGTCACCGGCGCGTTTGGGTGGGGGCGCGGGTCGGGCTGTGCCGGGGTGTGCCGGGGCACGGCCGGATCTGCCGAGTGCTGGCAGCGTGGGCGGCGCGGTGCCGGGGCGGCATGGGGACCATGGGCGAGCAGGGCACCAGCACCCAGGTGAGCGGGACAGGGGGGGCCGGGGGTGCCCGGAGCTCCTGGGAGGGAGGGAAGCAACTCCCCCAAATTAGATCCCGCTGCCAGCACTCCACTTCCATTGTTTTTAATGCCCTTTAAAGAGAGGCGGAAGGAAGGTCTCCTCAAATCGTGTTTTCCCAGCTGCCGGCAGAGCAACACCTAGAGCCGATATGTCACATTACGGGGCGGGGGATAAGAGATTTTGTTATTTATTTTCATTTTATAAACAGTAAAAGGGCTCCTCCAGCTTGTTTCCAGTTTGCTTACTCAGTGCTTCATGCGTTTGACAGTTTTTGGTGCATAGGCAGTTTCTTCTATTGTTTGCAGGGATTTTTCCAGAGGGGAAACTTTTTTTTTTTTAACATTACAAAACCACAGCAACTGGCAGGAGGAATCTAGGGGAGGTACTGAATTGGAAACGGTTTTAAGCTTTAAGGAAAAGTAGGAGGAAAAAAAAGAATGAAAGCAACAAGATTAACCAAATAATATTGAGAGGAGCTGGGAATGTACGTGTGGCCAGGCCGGTCTGGGGATGGGCGTGCAGGGAAGTTTTGTGGTGGAAAGCAGCATCCCCAGACCTGGGGGCTCCTGCAGCTGGATTTGTCCCAGGTTTCCTCCCTCCTGGCTTGTCCCGGTCCCTCTGTGGAGCCGCCTCACCGGTGTGGCAATGGCTTGCCACTCTTGCACCAGAATTTGGCCCCAACCCTTGCCAGGAATGGTGTTGGCTAATAGTTTGCAGCTTGACAGGCAGCAGGACCGGTGCCCGTAGGACTTTGCAGGGGAGAACATGCCTGGTGCCCATCCCTATCCCACCGTGGCCTTGGGTCTGCTTCGCGCCGGCCGCTTCTGCGCGCAAACCACCGGTGGAAAGAAAAAGCCTGGATTTTTTTTTTTTTTTTTTTCCTGCTGATAAACGGCAGTGCTGTAAGGCATTTCTTTCCGGGTATTCTTTCTCTTTCTCTTCCCGGCTGGCTGAATGAACTGTTTTCCCTCTGCCTGGCTCTGACCTTCCTGCGTGCTCGGCCCCGTGCTGCTGGTGGGACCCCCCTGTGGGGAAGGGGCTGCGAGCTGGAGAGCCGCCAGCCCCGGGTAGTTTTTCCTCTCTTAATTAAAAAAAGGAAAACATAAAGCTCTCCTCTTGGAGCATGTTTTTGCTTTAGAGTCAAGGCGCGCTGCTGGCGACGAGGGGCAGAGCTGCCGGTGTGGATGGGCTCTGTGACTCCGCGGTACCTGGGGGTCAGCGCTCTCAGCGCGATGCTGTGCAGAAGTAGCAGAGTTTGGTGTTTGAGGCTGGGGTTTTACCTACTCCCGAGTCACCATCTCAATCCTGTTTGCACACAGTGTGTTTAATACCACGGGTTGCCATCAACTATTGTGTTCCCTGTGCTGGCAGGGCTGAGTTTACCTGTGTGCCGGAGCCTGAACTTGTGCAGCTGCCCTTGTGCTGGGGGCTGGTGCAGTTTCCCTGGTCCCCAGCCGTCAATCCCCTCTGGTGCTGGTCCACATTGAGCCAGTTTCTTCTGCACCTGATGTGTTTCTCTGCTGTTTCTTTGCAGGCCAAACCCATTTATGGCGGCTGGCTGCTGCTGGCCCCGGAAGGAACGGACTTTGACAACCCCGTCCATCGCTCCCGGGTAAGTGAAGCTGTGACGTCCGCTCCCCGTGCCGTGGGTGGGGGTGGCAGAAGGAGCAGCGAGAGCCTGTCCCTGCCCGTGGAGGTGGCACCTCCGTGCACCCCGTCGCCTGTGCAAACCAGGAGGCCGGGAGGTGTTCCCTGCAGCAGGGCTCCAGCATGTTCCCCGGGATGCAAGCTCTCCTGTGCTGGGCAGCAGACTGGGGTGCTGCAGGTGCTGGGCAGGCTCAGTCCCTGCAGTTTTACTGCTTGCTGCTGTTGCTTTTTGATGCCCTGATGCTGCTCTGGTTGGCCTGATGTGTGCCACACTGACGGGAAAGCTCTCAGGCCGGTGGGGTGTGGGCTGGATGGCTCTGAGCTGTTCTGGGACCATCAGCAAGGCACCCAGTTTCCCTTCGGGTGCTTGAAAACAACCACTTTATCTGTAGCTCCCCACAGGCGTGCCCAGAGCCCTGAAGGGAGGCTGCATCCCATCCCTTAATGCGGATACCCGTGTCATGCAGGTCCTGCAGCAAGGAAGGGCCTAAGAGGTGATTCCCGTTTGCTATAACCCTGCAGAGCTCTGAAACTGAGCGTGTTGGCAGCAGAGACCTGCAGAGAGAGCTGGACACACTCAGCTCCTGCACAAAGGGGTGTGCTGGTGCCTTGCGGAAACAGGAGCATTGTGTGGGGTTGGAGCATCCACTGCTTTGCTGCCCTGGGGGGTGTGAGGCCCAGAAGGATGTGGCCAGGCTGACGTCCCTTCACCGCTGGCTTGTGACGAGGACTCCCAGCCTGTCCCCAAGCTGCTCTTCCAGGGAACTCGCTGCCGAGGTGGCCGGGACAGGGCTGTCTCGTGTGTGGGAGGGATGGCAACAGTCTGTGAACCCTCTGTCATGCAGCCAAAATGCTCTCAGAGCTTCTAGTGATAAAACAAAACAAAACAAAAATCTCTCCAGAGTGAACAAGAATTGGGTTCTGAGTTCAGCCTGGGCTATCTGGGTCATTGTTTGGAGTCACAGTTAGTTGCAGGCTTGCTGGCCCAACATCGTGGGGACATGGGACTTGTTTCCCCACTCGGAGCAAAGGCTGCTGGCTAGCTGGGGCATGTGGAGGTCCACAGGGTCCTTGGTAGTTTTGCTTGTCCCTGAACACTGTGGACTTTGCCTGAAGGGCTGAGAAAAGTGTGATAAGAATTGCTGCACTGGGGCTATGAATCCAGGACCTTTTCTATTTCAGCCTGCTCAACCAGTTTTTGCTCTTGGCTGGAAACAACCTGGCACACACAGAAAAAAAAGGCATTTTTCCAGCCAGATCAGTTCTCCAATCTCGTTTGCTGTGCAGCTGCAGAAGCAGCAGTGCCAGCGCGGTGCTGGGGGAGCCAGGACCGCCTGGGCAGTGCCACCACTGGAGGGGCAGCCACCATCCAAATTGAGCTTAGGCACTGCTGGGGGACATCCAACCTTATCACCCTGTGTTGGAATAGACCCCGCAGGATGAAGCTGAGGGCTGGGAGCACTTGGTTGAGAGGTCCATCTGGTGCCCTGCAGGTCTTGGGTCTCCTGGAGAGTAGTGATGGGGCTTGGGGACATTCTTTAGGAGAAGAGGAGGAAAGTCCTAGTTCCAGTCTAGGAGTTGGAGTCTCTTGTCTCTGATTATTTTTTGTCCCCTGTATGGTTAAACCTGGCCAGTTTGAGGTCTGTCTGAAGGCAGAGTGAGGTGGGGAAGCAGCCCCAAAACAGCCTCTTCTTGGGTGCCCACGAAGCCAGGCAATAAATCAGCGTTGAGCAAGGTGGGCTGGTGCGAGCAGACCTCCAGCAAAGCCACAGGACCTTGCTTTGCAAAGCCCACAGCACCCCGAACAGTTGGGTTTGGAATGTGAAGGGCTGAGCAGAAATACTTCTGCAACGCTCAGCACCTTTTAGGAATGGTCCCTGCACTGCTGGGGGGTCCCCCCTGCATTTTTGGCAGCTGCATTCCAGTGCTTGGTGAAACCTGGGCACATTACCCATTGTCACCAGTGCCCTCAGCACAAAGGGGTTTCGGTGCCGTTTCTCATCACCGGCTTTGTGGACGCAGCTCTGGTGTCCCCAGTGAGGCCTGGGGGCCGCTGGGCACTGCTGTGACCTGCCGCCTTGTTTTCTCTTTTAGAAATGGCAGCGTCGGTTCTTCATCCTCTACGAGCACGGGCTGCTGCGCTACGCCCTCGACGAGATGGTGAGTACTGTGTGGCAGAGGCTGCGGCCGCGTTCGGGCCGTGGGGGTCAGGCTGCCCGTGCCGTGGAGCCGGGGCTGCTTCTGCTGCCCTCAGAGCAACCTGGGGCGATGCTCCTGGTAAATGGCGTGGGGAGATCTCTGCTGGACCGGTGAA
Source organism: Caloenas nicobarica (assembly GCF_036013445.1). Lineage (NCBI taxonomy): Eukaryota > Metazoa > Chordata > Aves > Columbiformes > Columbidae > Caloenas > Caloenas nicobarica. Next base: position 3,208,977 of record NC_088258.1, on the reverse strand, counting down.
GAGTTTTGCTTTCTGGGTTTGACTTAACGCCTGACTGGGTTTGCATGGGAGGTTGGTGGACAGTCTGCGGAGGATGGTGGGTGTTTTGGAGGCGTGTGTGTCCCACATGGCGTGGGGTTGATCGGTTGCCAACAGGTCCCATGCAGGCAGGAAGCACTGAGGGAGTCCCCAAGGGCATCCGCTATCCTTTCTGCCCCGTTCCTCGGTGCCAGCTGGGGTTTGGTGGCAATGAATCTCCTTGGCAGTGCCTGGGAAGGAGGCGATGCCCGTGGAAAGCAGGTCAGCTGGAACGCCTTCCCGCTACTCACCCGCTGCAGAGTGAAAAAACAGAAAGGGGAGAGGAAGGGAAACCCTCCCATCCGCTGCAAGCTGGGAAGTGGGGCTGATGAGCCCAGGGGAAACTGGGCTGCTGATTTATCCTCCTGGTTACCGAGGGTGCCCAAGGCTGACCATGCTGGCACGGCACAGCGGGAGCCTGGCAAAGCCGGGAGCACCGGGATGCGGGGCAGCGTGTGTGCACACGTGGGACTGGGACGTGCGGGGACGCGCGGGGACCTGCCTCTGCGGCAGGGAGGCTCCTGCGAGGGCTTTGTGCCTTAGTCCTCTGCCGCTGCCTCCTGCGAGGACACCGTGGGGCACAGCAGCACAGCGAGCGTTGCTCGAGTTTCATGCCTTGTTCGTTTGTATTTTTTTCTTGGGGTTGATCCAAGTGCCCTAAATAATTTAGATGTCTCGGGTAGGAGCAGTGGAGGCTTTCAATATATTTTTAGTGTCTCAGCAACCTGGCTGCGCACTGGGCTGGTGTTTCGTGTCCTGCAGTGACAGGGCAGCAGTGTGTGGCTGGTTGCGGTGGGGAGACACCCTGATCTGAGGAGAGGTGGAAGGATGTTGGGAAACCCAATTTCTAATGGTTTTGTTTGTTTGTCTTTTCTGTTTTGCATTCTGGGGAGGCACCGGATTCACTGTCCCATGGCCCTTCGTGGTGCGATGGGTGCTGCTGGAGGAGGACAGGAGGGCTCGGTCCGGTCTCTCTGTGGCCATAGATAGAGGAGATGGTTGTGGCTCCCTCCTTCTCGTCAGGGTCTGACACATGGTGTAAAAATACCCTCCTGACCTTTCTGCAGAGCACGTCACTGTGTGGGATCCACACTGCTGTTTGCACCGGCTCTGCTAAAGGTGTTGTCTGGCCATAGTTGGGCACAACCTCCCTCAGCTCCTTCCAGCCTGCGGCACCGGAGCACCCCCTGCTATGCTGGCTGGACTGGGGTGAGAGGAGAAGCCCATGAGCAAAAAAACCCCAACTGTTTTTGCATGGAGAATCCACATTGCAGCCCATGCAGGGATGATCTGCCCCCGGTGTGCCTCAGTTGCCCCTCTGGGAGCCACGTGGGGGTCCCGTGGGGGCCTCGTCATGGGGACAGTCTCCACAGCAGGCCGGGGACCTCCCAGGCTCTTGCAAGCAGGGATTGAATTGCTTTTCCTTGAACCTGTTAGACATTAATTTTGTGGGTTTGGTGATTTCTGCTCTTACTAAAAGTGGGAGGAGAGGGAAAGGTGGGCTAGGGAGGGGAGTCCCAGCTGGCGATGGTGGCAGAGACGGTCCTGTGTGCCTGACCAGGACACCCCATCTCACTCCTGGCCTGGCTGAAGTCAGAGGAGACCTTGGGGGGTACCCAAAGACATTGGTGCTGCGGTACGCAGAGACCATGGCATGGGCCAGCCTTGGGTGCAGGAGCCTTTTGGCGTGGGGTGGTTCAGGCTTGGTGTTGGATTGGAGCATTTTGGGCACAGAAAGCCCTTAGCAGAAGGTGGGACACAGCGGGCACCAGCTGCCCTGTTGGCATCCAGCCCCGTCCTGAGACCTCCCTGAGCTGACCCCGAGTCTGTGCCCCTGCTCAGCTGCCTTCTTTCTGTGTGTCCGTTCTTCCGTCTGTCTGCCCTTTCTCTGCCATATTTTCCACTCGGAAAACCCAAACTAGGTCTTCACAGTGGCTGCAATGGGGAGGATGTGCACAGGCCGTGGAGCTCCATCCACTTGGACCCACTCCCTGGGGTCTCCCTCTTACACCCAAAGCCTGTCTGGCCTCTGGGAATGCCAAGCAAAGCTCGTCCCCTTCCTCTCTGCACGGATCGTGCCAGCAGCCCCTCCTGGCTAAGCCGAGCCTGCTCAGACGTGCAGAAATTCCTCCCTCCCAGCCACGGGTGGATGCAGAGGTGGTGTGATCGCTCGGGGTTGCCTTCCCATGCTGAACCGCTGTGATTACCCCTCGGCGCTGGCTCGTTCCTGCAGTTTGATAAACCTCCGTGCTGGGCTGGATGATGTACAGGAGTTGACGTTTCTCCGCAGCAGCTGGAGGATGGTGAAACTGCTCTTATGTTGGGTTGAGGGAAGGTAGGAAAGAAGGTGACAGAGCGCCGGGGACAGGCTTGGCGATGAGCCGCTGCATTGTGAGTGTCTGAGGACATTTGCCCCCGTGCGCTTCCCAGTCCTGTGGCATTTCCTCGGTTTTCCCAACAGATCTGTTCCCTGATTCCCCTTTGCATAGAGTGCGAGACTAAAGCCTGCCAAAATACCTAAGCCAAGGCAAATGCATCCAGAAACTTGTTTTGGAGGTGTAAGAGTCACCCAAAGAGCTGAGACCTTTGGTACTTCAGGGTATTTTAAACTAGAGAGGATAAAGTCCTCAGCCTGTGGGGAAACAGCCCTGCCTGGGCTGGGAGGGATCGCGCTCAGTCACTTGAGGGGACAACGGGGGACACGTGCCAGGACGGTGAGCAAAACCTCTCCTGGCTGCCGCCAGCCCAGCGGCTGCATCCCAGCATGGGAGGAGATGCCCACACTGGTGCTGGCAGCTGCACCTTCTGCTGTGGCCTCGCGCTGTGCGAGGTCTCGGTCCTCCTGGTGAAACACACAGTGAAACCAGTGCTGCTGTGGCACTGGGAGAGCAGCCCGGTACCGCGGTGGTTCGGGTGGTTTTGGTTGCGGTATGGGAGCTGCCACAAAAGTAGCGCCGGGCTAAGGGGATGGAGCCAGAGAGTAGCAAGTGCAGAGCATTTGCCTTCTTTTGTTTTGATTGCTGCGATCTATAATTAGTGGCTGAGGTCTCTATAAATAGAGCCCTGCTGCGTGGGAACGCAGTGGAGAGCCCGTGGGTGCAGGGGGGTTTGTGGGGATGGAGTAGCTGTCCCCTCCCTCCCGGAGGGGTGGGTGGTGGCCTCAGCTGTCCCCTCCCTCTTGGACCTGCCCAGGGGGTGACAGCCTCAGCACTGCCTGGGGACAGATCCAGCCCCATGGCTAGAGCAGATCAAAGAAGAGGGTCTGGATCTTCAGCTCAGCATCTTAATGAATCATTACATGTCCATGGACCAGACCTAGTCTCTGTGCCTCAGTTTACCCCTCTGCCACTTCCCTTGGGCTGGGATTTATACTAGGTTGGCATCTGTGCCAGTGCTTTGCCCCCAGAGAGAGGTGCATCTCCCCTGGAGGTGTTGTCCCCTCACACCAGACCTCCTTTCAGTGGCTGCCTGAAACTATTAGTTTTGTTTTTTTTCTTTGTGGATATGTTGCTTTGAAAGCAGGACAAAATTCAGGCTCACCTGGGAGCATCTCAAACTTGCCAGCATTGTGGATAATTAATGCCAAGGTGAGAACATCTCCTGGATTGGCTTTCCCAGCTCCTCCGTGGGGATCAGGAGAAGCATCCCTGGGCATGATGTGTCCTTCTCCCAACAAATTGGCCTCTCTCCATGTCTGGTGTCTTCCAGCGTGGTGGGGCGAAATGTGAGGATGGGCTGTGAGCCCTGCCTCTACCCTACCCCCTGTTTGCTGGAGTCAAGTTCCTTTCTACAATTGGGGACGGACATTAAGACCGCTGTTTGAGTGGAGTCTAAGAGGATGCTTAAACCAGTAGTCAGCAGTCTCCGTGCGAGAGTTTGCTCACGTGTATGGAATTGGGTGGTTTTATCCTCCACAGCAGCATCGCAGACCCCTCCTGGGTTCGCAGCACGGTGGTCCTGCTCCTAAATCAGGAATTCGGATGGATCGTAACAGCATTAACCTCAGTACAATGGAGCGGACATCCCTGTTCCAGCCTGCGATGTCTGGGAGGGGGGTCAGGAGCTGGTGGGACTGGGGCGGAATGAAGAGCGAGGCCAGCCCGGCATCTGGCAGTGGTTAGGGGAGTACCGGGACCCCTGGACCGGGTGTATAAATAGGAGAAGAGGGCCCAGCTCAGAGGTGGGAGGTCTGGCAGCGCGCAGGGGGCTGCCGGGTCACATCTGGAGACCTGCAGGCCACATCTGGAGACCTGCACCGCCCCAGGCGCCGCTCCCCGCCACGAAATCTAAGGAATTGGTAAATGAGTAAAAAGGGAGAGGGATGTAAGCGTTGGTGGCTGCTGGTGCGGGATCAGAGCGAGGGAGCGATGTGTACCTGCTGATGTTGTGATGCGTAGACACCTGTATTTGTTATTTCCTAATCAACCGCCTTCCAAAATTGTCTTTATTCAGAAGGGGCATTTTAAAATGTCACTGTCAGCAGAGTTGCTCCATCCTAATTTTCGTCGTAGTTCCCTCCTTTGTCATCTATATTGTTTTAAGAAGCCAAGAATCTGTGCGTGTGTTTTTCTCCTCCTTTTCAGATCAAAGCAGTTTACTTCAGTCTTGGCACAGAATGGAAATTCATTGGCAGGGATTAAAAACGAACCTTAAACATCCTGGCCTCTCTGTCCTTGCTTTTTCCACACATTTCGCCATTTAAGTGTTTCCAAGGTCTCCCTGCCCCCTCCTCCACGGGAGCACCAGGCTTTACAAACCCCCATTCCCCTCATCCCTGGCGTCTCCCCCTGTGCATGCAGTTTTGCCAGTGCCTCTGTTTCCCAGATCTTCAAGACTTTCAGTTTCTGTTTAGCATAAAAAGCTTTTGGCTTGAATCAAAGCACATTTCAAATTTAAATAGCAAGCTGAAACAGAAAGGCTGGAGGGGAGCGGCTGTTCAATGCTTGGAGGGTGGCAGGAACCCCCACAGATTTTTTTTTCCAGGGTGCGGGTCTGACTTGGTCTTGCAGCGGGTGGACTTTCTTCCCAGGTCCTTTGGTTTTTGGGTTGACCTCAACGGAGGGGGAGAGCGACCCCTTGCACGGCCGCATGCTGCAATGGTCTGGAGGTGACGTGTCACCTCAGCGAATGCTGGTGACAGTGCCCTGCCAGTCCCACCGGTTTATGCAATGGAGGGGAAAATGGCTCCATCCAGGAGCTTCTGGATCCATGGTCCTGGTGTGGATGGGACATGATGTAGGATGGGCAATGCTGGGTGGCAGAGCCAGGGAAATAACTGGTTTGGTGGGGAGCGGGGTGGAAGATGATCTGTGGGGAGGTTTCACCTGGGATGTTTAGTGTGTATCTCAAAGATGATGCAGTAGAAATAAGGGAATGTTGGGAATAATTTTGGGGAGCAGTGATGCTTTCTCCACCAGGAGAGGGACACCTGAGGTTGGGGTGCAAGGGAAAGGTGACAAAGGGCATCTTGTAGTCGCTTTACAGGAGATGTAGAGACAGCACAAGTGCTGGTGGTTCCCAACAGAGCTTGGAGATCTTTGATGGTTTTGTTGTGTTTAATTTTCAATACTGCTTTTGTGGGGGAGGGAAATAAATCCATGAACCTACAGGGAGCCCTGGGAACTCATTCCCCTGGACATTGCTGAATCCAGGACCAGGCAGGCTTGGAGTTGGGAGGATACGCAGATCTTCATTTGTGGTCTTTCTAATGTTAGCATCTCGCTTGATGCTGATCTGGTGTCATGTTGTGTGCTGGGGTTGGGTGTGGGGATCCCCTAACGGTGGCTTCAGGGGGTTCATGTCTTCCCTCTTCTGTCTGCTCAAAGTGTCTGGCCCCAGCTGCTGCTGGAGGTGGGTCCTGCTGTCAAGACCCCTGTGAGCACCTCTGTGAATGGTTCCCTACCTTCTTCTATTTTCCCTCTCTTTAGTTTGGTTTAGTGTGGTGTGTAAAATGGTGGTTTGTGGGGCTGAGAGAACAGGGAAGGGCTCCTCCAGGGATGGCCTCAGCATCTGGGTCCATGGCCAGGGACCATCACTGTGGCCCCAAAAGTACCTGGGACTAAAGTACCTGGGTTTACGTGAGCTTAAATGGGTTTACCTGGCTGTTCCTGTTCATGTCTTCTCTAGTGTGGATGGAGGGCACAGATGTCCACGTCCAAGTTTGCTGAGAAGGGCATTTGCTGCCCACTGAGAGAGAGATTCCATGAAACACTCCATGGTGGGAGGTTTGGGAGTTAACAGAAGACGAGAGGATAAAAGCAAGAGTTGGGAGAGCTCCATGCAGCCAGAGACCTCCTAATGAATGAGCAGCTTTGATGACCTGGCCCAGGTGCTTCCTTCCTGGAAACAACACAGCCCCTATTGTGTTCTGCAGGGTGAGCTGCAAAGCTGGAATTGCTCTTACACTGAGCAACGAGAACAGGTTCAAGTGGCTCTGTCCTTTCTGCTTTTTCCCTGCTCCTCCATCTTGAGATCTAGTGAAGATCTTTGCATAGAAGATGTGTGCAAGAGCAGTGAGGGAAATGAGCTGGATTTTAAATTGCGTTTATCTAGTTTATGGGAGGCAGAGGGATACAGGCGCTTGTAGCAGCTGGAGTTTTTTCTTTCGTGGCTTCTGGAAACCTGGGCTCCGTACCCGTGGTCTCCAGCCTGGCTGCAGGCTCTCGGCGAAAGAAAATCCTGATCCGCTGCAAAACGTTAATGCAGAAATCAAACCCTCCTCTGAAGGCATATAGCAGTGAAGATGTCAGAGCTGGTCATGAAATGACACAGCTAATTGCTGAGCGCACAATTATCCTCATGTGAGACCCTGGGGCCCCGTCTTCAGATGTTGGCATCAGATCTGCTTTTCCTCTGCGTCCCATCACGCTGTAAATGTCTAACAAAATAAAAAACCGTGACAGCCCTGAGCGCTGCAGCAGTGAGTGACAGATGGAAGCACAAGTATTTACTATGGGCAGTTGCTCCAGTTGTTTTTTATTGGTTTGGTTTTTTTTTTCCATTTTTCTTTCTGGTAGAGAGGTTGAAATGATGCAGTGGAAGCCCTGCTGTGGTCCCACAGAGGAGGGGGCTGCAGTGGTGGGTGTCTGGTCCCAGCTCCAGAGCATCCCCCAGTCCCTGGATGTCTATGTCCATCTGCAGAGACATGAACAACCAACAAATCCACAGTGTTGTTTTTTTCTCTGCTATTTTTCAGTGCCGGAGAGGGTGTGTGAAACGAGCTCCCTGTGGCACATCCCTGTACCTGCCAGATGGACCATGTGGCGGTGGGGATGAGATTGGTTTTAATTCTTTCCAGCCCTTTTGTGGGCCATGGGCTGAGGTTGGTGAGGACCACCAGTGGGCTGTGGGCTACAGGTTGGGTAATGCTGGGCAGTAGCACCCGTTTTCCTGTAGTGTAAAGGAATCCCTGGAAGAAATGTCATCCCGGTGACTGGCACATCCCTGTTCCCATCGCTGCTGGGTGGCACCGGGGTATCCTGGCCTCGCCTGGTGGGATTCGGCGCTGCAAAACCCTCAGTGACAGCTCGGAGAGGTGGTCGAGGACATGAACTGAACAAGGCAACGAAGCAGCTCTCAAAATCAAAGCGTGTTCCCTCCTTTTTACCCGGTGGAGATCCTGTATTCACTGATTGTTGACATGACATATGTGGGTTGGAGAAAGGCAGCGGCTGCTTCTGGCAGGGGAGGAAGGAGCTGGGGGGGCTAGGGGGGCTCTGCAAGCCGAGATGCTGATTACCAGGGGCAGCAAATAGCTTGCAGCTGCCTCCGCTCAACATGCTCTTTGTGGTGCTTGCAGCCACTCTATGGATGCAGCTATTTTTAATTTCCCCAAGCGTGCGCACAAAGCAAAGGGGGTGGGTGATGCTGCTGGCGTCCCCCCCTTCCTGCTCCTGGCCCCGCACTTCCCGGCTTCCTCCTGGCCTTGGGGGAACGGGGGGAGCTGCACCCCCCTGGTTTTTTTGGGTCCGCCTTGGGAGCCAGCCTCGGTCCCCCCACCCCACGCCAGCGTGTGCGTGGAGCTGGGAAAATGCAGAAATAAATAAATACGCAATTAGGCTGGCGTCCAGCTGTGGAGGGGGGGGTGTGCTGCAAAAAAGAGGCTCCGGCCAGATTTTGGAATGCCTGAGAAAGCGGCTGGAGCCGTGGACAAGCGTGGGGTCGTGGGCTTCCCACCCCCATCCCGGCAGAGATGGGGCGGCTGTGGCCCCCGAGGAGGAGGGTGAAGGAAGGAAGGTGGCAGCTCTCGACCTTTCTCTTGGGGGAGGGAATTTTCCCCCCCATTGCCATCTTGCAGAGTCCAGGCCAAGGCATGTTTGTGCTGGGGGTGTGATGAGAGCGGGGGGTCTCAGCCAACCCTCGGCATGCTCAAGAGCAAACTTTGTGCCAGTGTTTTGGGGGCCGAAAGCCGAGGTGTGTACTCTGTTCAAGCAGCAACATAGTTCGAGGTTAATAAATTACTTATTTGCAGTCCTCGTTTCTCTGTTACGGTAAGCATTAGTGAATATTGTATTTCTGGTTTATCCCGGGCATGCATTATTCATCAGGTTTGAAGTCTGTGAAAGGGACATTGTCAGGTTAAAACTTGCGTGGAGACAAGCCGAGGTCTTCAGTGAGGTTTTGTAAACAGCTTTTCTCAGGGTTGCTGAATGCAGGGATTTCGCTGAAGCCTTCCACCTTTTGTCTGTGCTGTTTTGAGGCATTTCTGGTGAAAAATGAGAATTCTCAGACAGGTTTTGTTATTGGTCTTGCTCAATGAGTTATCGTGGGCTGCAAGATATGTAAGGTAGAAAAAAAACCAAAACAAACCAGCAAAATACTGCTTGTCCTTCATACCAGATCAGGTAACAGCATGTGAATGTGCTTTTGCTAATAGGTATTTTGTAAGACCTTTTTATTTTGCCCTGTCCCTTCAAAGCTGCGGAAGAGACGCTTCCCTGCAGTCGCTGTCTGACTGCAAGGAGGCAACAAGATAAAACAGCCACTCAGTCTTGCTGGAAGTTAAAATTACCATAGGTAAATCACGTGCACGGCAACTTAACGTTACCCTTCACCTCCTTCCCGCGGGATCCAGGAGCGGATTTAATTTCTCTGTGTATACTAATGTGGCTTCCACCCGCCGCGGGCAGCGCGGCTCGTCCGTCACCTCTTCTGCTGTTAAGGGAGAGCAGGTCCCTGGGGCAGAGGTGCTGCGTGTGGGGCTTGGGCTGCTCCAGGCGCTGGGGAAGGCTCCCACCTACCCAGGAGGGGGTTTTTTTCCCCATATTTTTCTGCTATTGCACCCCAGGACCATGCTGTGTATCCATTGCACCCCTCACTGTCTGTTGCGATCCTGGGGGTCCCCGCTCTTGCACGCCCCGTGGCTCCAGGTGCCGTAGTTGTGGCTTCTCCATGATTTTATGGCCAAACAGTAAGACTCTGGGCTGCTCTTCTGCTGCAGCCCACGGTTGTCACCGCTCTCCGTCCCCGTACAGTGATTCTTGCAATGTTTCCTTTGCTGTGGGTGACAGGGTTCCCTGGGGAGAGGAGGTGGAGCAGGAGCACAGGTTGGTTTTAGACATGTCCTGGCAGCACCCTGAGCTTGCACGGGATTTGCACCCATTGTGAGACTGCGGCTGAGGAGAAAGGGTGGGTTTTTGGAGCACACCCAGCCTTGGCCTTTCCCTCCTCGTTTCCTCAGCCCTGCTGCAACCACGCCGATAAAGTCACAGCAGATCATCAGGGCGCTGGGGATATAATTAGGGTTTTGGTTCACTTTTCTGGCTGCTTTCCCGTTAGGGGAGGGACAGCGAGGATTATGGACGGAGCAGATGTGTGGAGGAAGGGGATGTTTGGCTTACATGGGCAGTTAGTGCCATGCTGGGGGGCGAATTCTGTTGCCCCGGGCATGGGGGATGGAGAAACCTCCTTGGGCTCATCCCCTTCGGATGCACCAGATTGTCCAATGGATGTTCCCGAAGGAGAGGTTGCGGGGAGCACTCCCAGGAGCAGCTCCTGTCCCTGAACTCCTCTGCTCCTGTCCCTGAACTCCTCTGCTCCTGTCCCTGAACTCCTCTGCAAGCGCAGGATCCAGATGGGAGCAGCAGGTTTAGGCAGAAGACGCTGCTCCCCCAGGACATGGCGATGGCTCCGGCAGCCCGGTGTGTCATTCCCAGCCTCTGTCCCTGGCCACGGCAGGTGCTCAAAGCGCTTTTCTCCCCCGGGTGCCACTTGCCTTTGAACCCAGCAGTGCCTGCCCAGCCAGGACAGTTCTTTGCTGTCTGCACCGGTGTCTCCACTGCACCTTGCCAAGCTCATGTTGTTGCTGGGTGGTCTCCTTGTATGTGCCTGTTTGGGAGCTTTTCTCCTTGGAACTGCTGTTCCTGACCAAAGAGCCTCCCGTTTTGTGCCATTCTGTGGGATGGCCAACAGTCAAAGGTTGGAAAAGACTCTCCGGCCACTGCCTTGGCTTTTGAGGAGGTCTGCAGAGTCCGTGCTTGTCTGGAAGCTGCTGGGAGCAACGCAGAGCAGAGCAGGTATGGAGTTTTCTATAGGGGTGAGGTGTGGGGCGCAGGATGTGGCTGCTGTTGCTTGATTGGCCAACCCAACCCAACCTCTTGTGCTTGGGTTGGCCCTCACTTCTCCAGCTGCCGCCCCCCGAGCGCCCTGGGACCATGGCCGTGTGGTATTCCCAGCCCGGCAGGAAGCTCTGCAAAGCTCGTAAGAGCAATGCTGGGGAGTAATGAGGTTTCCAGGCTAATTTGGCCAGATTCAAGAACTTCCACTGAAGCATCTGTGCCCATGGGAGTTGTCCGAGCATCCGGCGGATCTGGTGCTGCTGATCCCCACCGTTGTCCTCACCTTTTTTTGCAGTTGTTGAGCGCTGGTGCAAGATGCTGTATTGGCAGCAGATGCTGACTTTGTCCATTGCAAGGTGGTGCTTTCGTTCATTTATTTTTGTATTTTAGTGGAAAAAAATGAAAACTTCTAGTTCGTATGGAACTGAAAGTTTTTTTTCTTTTATTTTTTTTCTACCGATACCCCAGGAAATGTCTTGCCATATTATTTACTCTTTTATTGTGGGAAGCACTTGTGATTTTTGACCATGTTCTGGGTGCAGTTTGCTGTGCTTCCTGAGCTGGCGTAATGCTGGGCCTTAAATTATCCAGAGCTCTAGACGATGGCTGTCCGAGGTGGCTTTGCACGGCTGTGCCGGTGCTGATGGCTCAGTCTCTTGCTGTGTGTTTGCTCTGATTCCTCTGCTCTGGTGGGTTTGCAGGAGAAGTCGTGGGATGGCTGGAGACCCAGAGACTTGTCCTTCTTTCCTGTCCAGGCTGGAGCGGAGATGGATTCACTTAGGGATGTACGGGACTTTGATTTAATTTGCTGCTTTCCTTGGATGGCTCTTATCTTGGCCATGCCCATCCTTGATGGCCTCACGTCTCAGCCCATGCCCAGTTTCTGTGCGCACTGCAGCACATCTCCATGCTGCCAAGGGTGGTGGTACCTCGGGTGGCCCTTGGCCATGGTGGGATTTGCCCCTAGGTCGGAGCAGTGCTGAGTATAAGACCTTGGGAGTTGTTCCAGCAGCACTTGGTGCTGTAAATAACACTGAAACCACATCAACTGCAGTTATTTTCCCACTTTGCAAGAAGACTGGCTCCAAAACCGAGCAGCGAGGAAGCTTTGCCCTGGCTTCATTTCCTAAGGTTTTTCCAAGGTGCCGAAGACCTTTTCACTTAAATGCGTTTCACACCTTTTCATAGCTGCTGTAAGGATCCTGAGCAAAGGCATTGCCCCTGTCGCCAGTCTTTCTACCCAACTCAAGGCTTGAAAGCAAAAGTTCTCTGGAGAGTCAGAGTCTCAGCCCTGGTGTGACTGGTTTGTGGAGCCAGCCTGGGCCGTTGGGCAGAGCCTGCCCAGTTTGGCCTTGGTTCTCCAGCTCAGCTGATGCCCAGACAGATGCTTGAGCATCCCCATGAAGCAGAAATCCAGGTCCAGCTGCAGTTGACCAGGGCTTGGGTGTCTGACCAACACGGATGGAGACTACCCTGTGTCAATCCAAGCTTTCCACCTCCTGAGCCATCTCTGAAATCGGCATCACCATGTCTGTAACCATCTCTGTGTGCAGGCAACCTTACAAGTTGTGCTCTAGGGACATGGTTTCTGATGTTTTGGCCAAGCCCTTTGCTCCTGGGAATGCACCTGTGAGCCGGCGTGCACGCCGGTGCTGGTGAGCACCCTCACACGTGTGCCTGGCAGCACAGGGACCACCGGGGACTTGTCTCCTACACTGAGGGGGCGGAGAAGAAAGTTGACGAGGCCGATATGGAACAGTGCAATTTAAAATTCAGATACTAAGATGCAAATGAAGCCCGCCTTTCCCTCCCACCCCCAAAGGACTGTTTCCCTCTCCAGGCAACTCGCCCGCCATGGTCCCTGCACCGAGCTCCGGTGCTTTGCCGTGTGTGCCGTGCAGGCGCGTGGTCTCGCCTGCCTTTTGCCATCGGGCTGATTACCATGACAACTCGCTTGAACGCTGCAGATTTTTGCTTCCCCTTTGGCCGGGTAACCGTTGTGCCTGCATGCCGGGGAGCAGGGAAGATGCCATGCTGGCAGCTGTGAGCAGATGGGGTCGGATCCATTATCATGTGTTCCTCGCACCCCGCTTCTCGGAGGGGAGGAGGAGGATGTTTTGCATTTATAAATGCATTTAAATCCCAGAGAGCAAGAAGGAAGCATAACTCTTGGGTTTGCAGGGCTGCAAGGTGCTGCTTTCAGCACGGTGTGGCTGGCAAGTGCCCGTGCAAAGCTGGGCTCTCTCTTTGGTCTCCAAAGAGCTGGGATGGGACCTTGTTCCCATCATGGTGCTGATGTTCTCTGCATCTTTCCCTTTTCTGCTCCCGCGCTGGACATGGGGTGTGCATGTGCAAGGTTGCACGCTCCCCTGAAGGGCTCCCTGGATTTGGGGTCACTGCTGAGGACCCGAAGGGAGGTTGTACCCACTTGGTGACTGCCAGCGGGTTTGCAGACCCTCCCTGCTCGGTGTGGATGGATGTCAGGACAGAATCTGGCTGTCCCCGTCATGCACGGACTCCTCGGAGACCATTCAGCAGGAAAGAGGTTAACAGGAAGGCGGCAGGCGAGGCGCTGGCTGCCAGCTCCCGACCCCTCTTTGAGCTGGGGAGCAGCTGGGAGCTGCAAGAGCAACGCAAAAATCGCCATATAAGGCCAAGACGAGCCAGTTCCAGCCTCCCGCGCAGCCCCGGCCAGGTTTGCTGCGCTCCAGTGTGCGCTCCCCAGATGGGTGCCCGTGGGGACGGGGCTGCGGATGGGGTGCGTGGCCCCAAATTTGCTGCCTGGGCACCCCTGAGATGGGTGCTGCCTGTTCCTGGCTGGGGTGGCCCTGGGTGGGAGAGGAGCCCCAGGGTGCTTGCAGGCAGCTCGCGGCCTCTCTCAGTGTTTAGACTCGCTGTCTGTGGACATAAACACCGACTCTGCTTAAAAAGTGGCCCCTGGCTGAACTCTCCTGCCCAGCCCCTGCACTTCGCCCCCTCCCCAAACTGCTCCCAGGGAAGAAAATTCCTTCCCCCTGGCAAAAGTGGAGCTGATGTTGTTTTATCTCCTGGTAGAGGCTTGGGAGGGCTCTGCGGGGGCCCGGCGTGCAGGGACAGGTGTGCGTGGGGCTGGTTCCGTGGGGTGGGTGACCCGGGGCCATGGGGAGCTCCTCTGGCAAAACAAATTTCAGGATTTGGCTGTCGGTGCCTATGATGAACAAACAAGAGCCAACAGTGGGGAAATGTGTGATGGGGCCATGGGGAAGGGCAATGGTGTTTGTCTAAGCAGGATGGTGTTTCTGCACTCCGGGGCAGGTGTCCTGTCCCCTCTGTGCTGCTGCAGGGTGGTTGCTGGTGGCGCCGCGAGCTGCGTTTGCTGTGGGTGCAGAGCCAAGGCCACATCTGCAGAGCACCGCTTGTGCCCTCGTCTGTTAAAGGAGGTGATGGTGTTCTGCCCCCTGGAGAGTTTGGGCAGCAAGGGGGATTTTAGGGTGTCTTCCCCTGTTTCTTGCTCAATGGCATGACTTTCGTGTGCCGAGGTGCAGTCGGATGCATGTCGCTTCATACCTCCTGTTGCATTCCCTCACCCGTGGTAAAAATCTGCTTTTCTATTGCCTGGTGCACAGCCTGAGCAAGCTGGAGGTTTCTTGGTGGCTTCACTGAGCCATAGCTGCTGCTAGGGGAATGCTGCAGGTGGGAAAGGTGAGTTCGGGTGGCCGAGAAAAGAGACCTGCATCCCTGCTGGGCTGGTGCAGGGAGAGCAGAGAGCTGCTGTGGGAATGGGGGAGCGCTCCTGCTTGCAGGGAGGTGTGGGGTGGAGGAACACAACCTCCTGCTCCCCTTTGGTGGGCGACTGCTCCAGTCCATCCTTTTGCAGAGCCCACAGAGGTTGTTTTCAAGAGCCTTTGTCTAATTTAATAAATCCAGGATGCTCAGCCTGTCAGATGATCTATAAGTGTAATGAAATCTGCCCGCCGCAGAGCTCCAGTCGCGTCGTGGCCGTATCAATAGCCTCGTGCCTGGTGGCAGGAAGCCTAAAATGCTCATTAAAGTCCTTCTGCTGTGCCAGCCCTGCTCGCCTGGCATCTGAGCTCCTCGGTGCATCCCCAAACGGGATTCAGGGAGACCGTGCATAGCCTTGCGTGGCTGAAAAGGCAGCTCCCTGTGATTTTTTGAGGAGTTGGTGCTTTCTTGCTGATGAGGTCGGGTGGGAATGGTGGAGGCAGCGCTGGTGAGGGCTCCCTGTGCTGCGCTAGTGCCAGGAGCTGTGGGTCCAGGCTGTATTTCTGCTGTCCCCCAGGGCACGATTGTCCCCGTGTCGCTGTGATGTGCCTGTGGCGATGGAGCAGCGGAGTCTCGCTCCCTCCCACGCCGCAGCCCAGCCGAGATCCTGCTCGGCTGAGATCCTGCTCGCATCTCGCCCTGAGCACCACGATCAGCCAAGCCCGGGCACCGAGGATGGGTGAAGCTTTTAGCAAACAGGGTAGCTGCCTTTGCAGGGTACTCAGGAGTGCTGCGAATGAGCTGCGTGCTCGGCAGCAGCCGCCCTTATGAATATTTTAGCTTGGAGAATTAACATTTGTCAAGAAGCATTTATGGAGGCAGCGTGGATGTGTCTTCCCCAGGCTCCTGGCTGTTTTGGGACGGCGCTGGGAGCCAGGACAGAGCCAGCTTGTGCCTGAGCCCTGCAGCATCGTGGCTGAGCAGGACAGCAAACCACCATCTCCCCGCCGGGACAGCCGGGCCCCGGTGCCAAGGCAACCAGCTCGCCATGCAGGATAGACAAATGGTTGTGTTTTTCCTTTATTTCTTCCCCTCCTGGTTCTTGGCAGAAAGTAAAATGTCCCTTTTGTTTGGTTTCCTCCTCCCTCTGCCCCTTCGCCTTTCTTTAAAGGTTGTGTTCCAGATTTCATCAACCCACGTTGTGTAATAGCCCCGGAGAATGGCGTGGGCTCTGGCCATGTCCCGCCGAGGCTGTGGCAGAGCTGCTTCTTGGGAGCTTGACCGTGGGGTTACCTGCTCAGGAAACATCTGTACAGTTGCTGAGCAAAGTTCCATTGTATTTTGCATCGAGCTCCTACAATGCATAGGGGTTAGAAATGATGGGGAAGGTAGCTGGAGAAAAATCAGATATTTTTAAATCTAAATAATCCTGTATTTCTACATTGGCCCTGCAAAACCTAGGTGTTCCTGCTCTGGCAGGGGGATTGGACTAGATGATCTTTCGAGGTCCCTTCCAATCCCTAACATTCTGTGATTCTATGAAAACCATATGGAAAGGAGGGACTCTTGCAGACAGACCCTGTTGACTTACAGCATCAGCCCCTGTGCCTGAGAGAATCCAGCACTGTGCATCCTCCTGCTGCAGCACTGGGATCTCCCCAGGAGTGTCCCCCTTGGGATTTCTTCCTCTGGACTTGTAAGAGGTCTCTGTTTTTAATTTCCCTCCTTTCCACTGTCCAAAGCGGGGGATGCTGCAGTTGCTGGGCTCTGCCTGTGAACATCCATCCAAAGGTCACTGCATCTTGTCCGAGCTCGTTCCGGAGGCTGCTGGAGTTCTAGATGTGGAAAGCACCTGGGCAGGGAGAAGAGGAGGAGAAGAAGAGCATACTATAGGCTTTGTGTTGGATGGTGGGGGCCGCCGCGAGCACGTGTGTGTGTAAATATGGATCTGTCATGCTAGAGGGAAACAGGAAGGCGATTGTTTCTTGGCTCTGGTTCCTCTGCTGATACTGGCAGCGTGGGGAGCTGCAGCTGCTCAGATGGTGCTGCCGTCCTTGCGGCGGGGAGCTGCTCAGCTCGCCAGGCTGGTGGCACAAGGAGATGTGCTGCTGGCGATGGTGCCTGTGATGGTGTCCTCTGCTGGGCTTCCACCCCTTCCCCAGTTAACAGACGCAGCCAAGCACCAGATCCAGTCGTGGGGTAGCTGGGTGCTCCATCCCATTGACAGCAGCATGGGAAATGGCAAAGGCAGGGCCAGTGCCTGGGAACAGGGCTGTCCCCAAGGTGGGGACGGGCAGAAGCCAGAGCTGGAGCTGAGCCTGGGCCTCCTGGTTGTGTTCCCTGGTGCAAAAATGCTCTGGGTGGGGAAGGGGGCCGGACCCAGACCTTGGCTGTGCCGAAGGCCAGAGAGACAAAAACGTTTCTAAGACTCCACTTGGAGCAGGGGAAAGTTTTTCCGTTGGATTTTTATAGCTCCCGGAAAGCGAGGTTTTATTTTTGTTGTCTAAGACAAAAAAATCCTCTTAGGAGCTGAGTCCCTGCGGTGGTGCAGGGTGGACGGCTGTGCCGGGCTCTGGGCTCGGCTTCGCTTTCCCTCCCTCCCGCCATCCCGTGGGGTCTGTGGATGCCGGTGCTGGTTTCCACAGAGGAAAAGAAGAGGTTTTGGTGTCCCTGATGTACAACTGGTCCTGTTGGTGTGCCTGTGCTGAGCAGCGATGCTGCAGCACCTGTGATGGCTCCATGCCACCCCTGGGCTGTCACAGGGACACAGCTGCAGGGAAAGCTCTCTTGCTGGGGAAGGAGGTCATTTCCCACAACCTGCAGTTGGGTAAACCGAGGACTTCGGGGGGCTGATCTGAATTTCCTGGGGTCGTAAGCTGGGGCCATCAAGCTCTCCCAAGTGGCCCCTTCTTTGCATGGCACAGGCTGCTTTTGGAGGGGTTTTACTGGCAGGGGACCTGGTTTCCATGGTAAAAACCTTAACAACAGCTGCCAAAAATCCATCTCCCTGTGGCCCGGCCATCTGGAGGGCTCATGGAGGCTTTGGCAGGGCAAGCAGGTGGCCATGGGCTGCTTTAGGCGGCTCAGAGGAGTCCCTCCGCCCCGTCATTTATGCTCCCAGTGCAGGTTCACGCTGGGATGCAGGGGGGACCCTGGTGTCACCGAGCCTGGTGGGGCACAGGTGGGCTGGGGATGGGAGACACCCAGCCTGGCTGCTCAGGGAGGGAGGGCTGCGGGTGCCGTGCACCAGGAGCGGGCGGCCGTGCTGTAATCGGATGAGCCGGCGCCGCTCCAGATGGACCCGTCAGCTCTCGTCAGTGCTGACACCTCTCCGGGTCCTTCTGTGTCCCCTCGGGCTGCAGGGGCCTATTCCACTCCGCTGTGTCTGCTTGGAGCAAGGGGGCCGGGAGGTGACACTGTGTTTGCAAAGCCCATTAGACAAAAGGTCCCTTCCTGGCAAACTCTGTGTTTTGTTAACTTGACTGGGAAAATTCTGGCATGTCTGTCTGTAGTGCCTGAGCCGTCCTGTGCTGAGGACAGTGGGGCTTTGCTGCTTTGCCACCCGCTGTCCCCAGGTGCCACCTCAACACCCTAGATGGTTTGCAGCTGCAAACCCAAAAACGGCTGCTCAGTGCCTTGCCTTGGTGTGCCCATGCTGCAGCGGGGCAGTCGTACTTCCCTGGGCATTCAGTGTAGGAAAAGCTTCTTGCTGGCTGGACTGGGCTGGCAGGAGTTGTGCCTGCTGGTCTGTGTCCCCAGATGTGTGACACGGGGCTTTGCTGTGTGCCGGCACAGTGCACGGATGGGTCTGGTTACTTGTGGGCAGAGCATCTTGGCGTGCAGGATCCTGGTGTCCACCAGGAGAGGTTTTAGGGCTCAACTCTGCACTCATCTGCTCTGCTCTCCTTAAACATTTCTTTCTTCTTCTCCTTGCAGCCGACAACCCTCCCGCAGGGCACCATCAACATGAACCAGTGCACGGATGTGGTGGATGGGGAGAGCCGGACGGGGCAGAAATTCTCCTTGTGCATTTTGACGCCGGAGAGGGAGCACTTCATCCGGGCCGAGAACAAGGAGATCATCAGCGGGTGCGTGCAGGTCCGGGGCCGAGCTGCTGTGGAGCTCTGCCCTTAGCTGAGAGGAAGGATGTTAGGAAACGTTTTTTCACGGAAAGGGTTGTGAAGCATTGGAACAGGCTGCCCAGGAAAGTGTTGGAGTCACCATCCCTGGAGGGGTTTAAAAAATGCAGAGATGAGGCTCTTAGGGACATGGTTTAGTGCTAGAGTTAGGTTATGGTTGGATTCAATGATCTTAAGGGTCTCTTCCAACCAAAATGATTCTATGATTTTAAGAGGAGCAGAGCTGCCGGCACTCAGCAATGGACTGCGACGGTGCAGCTGCTCACCTGCGAGTGTTTCCCACGTGGGTTGTCTGGAGCTCAGTGCCTCCCTCCTAAAATTTGTTGGCATTTGGAACTAGAGCAGAAAGTTGAAAGGCTGAAGCACTTGCTCTTTCCCACCACGACATCTCCTCCTTGCCCGAGATCTCCTCCTTGCCCGAGCCCTGGCAGCAGCAGTCAGTGCTTTCTGCTGAGATGATTTCTACTTCCAAGCGTGTTCTTTGGTTGTGACACCCCCCCATTTTGGTAAATACAGCAGACCTGTCCCCTGGCAGCACAACCATCCCCCTGGTCCCGTTTGCAGTGATGAGCTTGCATTGGCTGCAGAGCCAGGGTGTACGGGGGTATCTTGGCTCAGAGGAGTCGGCTCTTCTCCTCCAGCCAAGGCAGGAGCGATGGCTAAACCCCAAAACACGGCCAACCCCCTACCCTGCTCTCTTCTCCCTCTCCCCACGCGCTGGTTCAGCCTTTTGCTGCCCGTCCTGCCGGCCATGTGGGAGGGAGAGGCATTGCAGAGCAAGGTGGGGCTGATTTATTGTTCATTGGCCCGGTGCTGGATTTTGAAGCAGCACGTTTGCTCCTGACTGCAAGCATTAATCATCCTGAAACAGTCCCACTCTGGGTCTGAGCCAGGCGGGTTTTATTTGCAGTTGCAGCATGACAGGAAGATTTCCCCGGCTGGGGGAGAACTTGTTTTATGTTTGTTGCATGCTTCTGGCATTTATTGCTTAACCAAAAACCCACTTGATGTGGTCATCTCTAAACGCTTTACAGCAGCAGCGTGTGAAGTAGGGGGACAGGAGAGGGAAGCAGGGACATCTGAAGCAGGAATGTTTCCCAGCTCCACGGGTCCCTGTGGAGTTTGCAGAGAAGCAGGAGCAGGTCATTGCACTGTGGTAGGAGGGCACGGGAGGGTCCCCCAGACAAGCGACTTGTGCAGGGGATGGACTTGTCAATGCCAAGTTCATGCTGCTCTTTCTTGGACAAAAGCGCTTTGTGTGCCGGTGTTGTCATCACTGATGGGGCAAGGTCCTGTCCCTCTCAGCTCCCTTTCAGGATCCTTGAATCCCTGTCCCATGTCAGCCTTGGCCATGGCCTCACTCTTGCACTGAGTGGAGTCTGAGCCAAAACACCCTGGGCTCATCCCTCCTCCCCTCCTGTCCTGCCTCATTTTTCCCCTAGGAGCTGGTTGGGATGATTTCTGGGTCCTATTTGCTGCATTGACCCTGTGCAGGCTGGAGAGGCTGAGCTCCTCGGCATGCCCAGCTCCAGTTTGGGGTTGTGCTCATGGCCACGTTACATCCCCCAGAAGGCTGGAGTTGGGGACGAGGTGTGGATGCTCATCCGTAGAGGAGATGGGATCCCAGAGGCAGGATGAGCTTGTCAGAGTCGTCTGGGTGGGGGGAACAGTTTTGGGGTCCACAGCCCACAGGAGGCTGTGTTAAACCCCATGGTGGAGTGTGAGCATCGCTGCAGTCCCTGTGCGCTGCCCTTCGGCACAGACCTAACCTTTCGTTCTCTCTCTGCCCGCAGATGGCTGGAGATGCTGATAGTCTATCCGAGGACAAACAAGCAGAATCAGAAGAAGAAGAGGAAGGTAGAGCCCCCAACTCCCCAGGTAACCCCAGGGGGGTGGAAACAAGCTGTCACTCAGTCCCTTGCCTCCCTCTCAGAGCCACAGCATTGCTCTGCTGCTGGGGAAGATCCCCCCAAAACCATCCGCACCCCCAGGCTGGGGACAAGCCAGGGCAGCAGGACGGCGTGAATTAATTCCTGGTCATCACTTCCCAGGGTCACACGCTGCTGATGCTGTTTTTCTGGCTGCTTTGGGGCTGCATTTTGCGCCCTCTTCTCCGTGTGCTGTTTTGTGGCATCAGCCCCACGCATGCTGTCCCCGGACCGGGAAGAGGTGCTGACCATTCACGGGCAATTTCGGCAGAAACAGGATGAAATTCCATCGGGCTCTGGTTACCCCCTTTTGAGATGACCCTGGAGATAATGGGAATGAAAGGAAAATATTAAAGGCCAGGGCCATGCTGCGAGCTCCGGGGGCTGGAGCTGAGCTCTCCAGGGACCCAGCGGTGGCTTCGTGCTCACTTTGACTATAAATGGTAAAAAGCGGGGCTGGCCGTGACTCACTTGTTCCTGCTGGGCTCCCACGTGGCCGGAGTGGGGGAGAATCCCACAGATGGGGTACGTGACCCCGAGGCCACCCTCGTCCCTTGCCGGGGCTGAGAACAGCCGCATCCCTGCGGCTGCCTGACCTCCGGGCGTGCGTCCCACCGCCACGGGGGACCGCCTGGGAGGGCTCCTCGGGCCGAGCTGGTGTGCAGCACCGGGGCACTGCAAACAGAATTGGGGCTCCCCTGAGCCCCAGTTTTTCAGATCCCCTTCAGTGAAGTCCCCAGGTCGGTCCTGGTGCAAACCGGGCCATGGGTGGGTTTTGTACGGTGTTCGTTCGAATTGAGTTTCCACCACTCCACCGGATAAAGAGGTTCTGGGCAGTGTGGGGGGAAAAAATTGGGGGGAAGGTGGTCCTTTTTTGCACATTAAGCTGGAAGTTTGAGCCACCCCCTGCCAAGGCTGGGGTCATCACAGCCTCTCGGGCACTGGTGATGCTCTGGGGAAGATGCCTTCACCTTCCGTGGCCAAGAGCTGACATGTTATGAGTTGCCCGTCCTCGTGCCCCAGGAAGGGGGCTGCCACATTCGGGGCACCCCAGCAGGACAGGGATGCTCACCCCATCCCTGGTGCAACACTAAACCCGCATTGGGTTCAGGAGGAGGACGAGGCAGAGAGGAGGAGAAAGGGGCGCAGAGCCAGAAAAACGTCATTCTGGGTTACATTTCATCGCTATGGCAACTTCTTGGAAACCATACAGGATCTGAGCTCCTGAGCACCAAATAAGGGAAGCGGCTGCGGGAAGGATGCTGGCTCGCTGCGGGCAGGCAGGCTCCTCAGGTGCTTGGGGACGGGGTGAGCATGGAACCTGGTGGCAATTGTCCCCTTCTTGGCTTGGGGTGGACCACTCTGCTCCCTCCTGTGTGAGTTTTAGCTCTGCCTCAAGCCCCATCCCACTCTCTACCCTCTTTCCACCACGTCCATCCCATCACTCCCATCCCTGTAGCACCAGAAAAAGACTTAAATTCACTCCTACAAAACCAACCTCCGCGTGGGACCCATCACTGCATGGATGCTGCGATGCTGGGTGCTCACGAGCAATGTGCAAAGGCAGGAGGAAAATGCAAAAAGCATCTTTCCGGCATCTTCCAAGTTATGATGATGTAGGCAGCCAGTCTGGGGAAGGAGAGAGGATGCTGGGGAGAAAATCAGCATCAAATCGCCCTCTGTGAAATGGCTTCTTCTGAAGTTGGCTGCTGTTCAGCTCACTCTTGGCGTGCCGGTGGAGAAAGCCTAATTTATTTCTGAAGACGGCCACACGCTAATCCGGCTGCAGATAGTGTCTGAGAGCCGCTCAGCCACCTTTGTTATTTTAAAAAAAAATCAAAACCACGGATATTTCTGCTTTTTCTCACCCCCATGTAGTTTTTCCTTGTCAGTGCTACAGCAGAGCTTGGCTGCAGCCAGATGCTCCTGGGGCATGAGGGCCATTTTCAGCTCCCCCCATCATTTTGCATCTTCCTCTTGCAAAATCACCAGGGTGGGAGAAATGCAGGCGAAGCTGGAAATATCACTCCAGCTGCAGATTTTTGGACAGGAGTTGTTAGGTGCAATCCTAGAGATGTTTTCACCTTTGCTTTGCAAGCAGGTTGTGGTCTTACTGGAAAAAGGGCAGGTTTCTCTTGCTGCCTTTGCCTGCCTGCTCTCCCTGGGAAATCAAGGCAGGATTTGGGGCTAAAATCTGGGATTTGAGGAACTGCCCTCTGTTGCAGGGCGGGTTTGCACAGGCTGGGGTAAGCAGAGCGTGTCCAGACACACTTAATGCAACTGGAGGCCGGTTTTGCTGATTTTTGGTGCATGCTCCTTTTGGGAGCTGTTTATATTGCTGAGCAGCGAAGAGTTAATTTCTCTGGTTGCTTTTTGGTCCTCATATCTCTGTCTAATTAAATACATATCTACAAATAATTATATGGGGGTGTGTGTAAGGAATATCTAAAGATACAGATCTGAGCTGGTGATTAGCTTTGGGCTTTTGGATCAATGAATGAGAGAGTGGTTGAGGTTGGAGAGGACCTCGGAGATCGTCTGGTCCAACCCCCTGCTCAAGCAGCATCCCCTTGAGCAGGACGCCTGTGAACTGGGGATCATTTACCTCCAACGCCGCATTCCTTTAGAGTGAAATTTCCAAGGGGGATTTTTTTTAAATTTGAGGTCATTTGCTGGTTGTTGTGGCTGTGCATGAAGCTGGGACCCGCTCCCTGGGAGATCGCTTCGGCACAGCCTGTGAATGCTGGTTTGGAGGTGCAGGGCTAAACCCCACTGGGGGCTCTGCTGACATGGGGCGGGGGGGACAGAGGGGACACTCTTGGCAGCCCTTGTCCCCAGCCCATAGCTAAGGTGACCCTGGATCCCCCCCTGCTCCATGGAAAGGGAACAAGCAGCCGGGAAACTTCCACAGTCTGGAGATTTTGAAGGGAGGGTTAATTGTCATTGATTTATTGGTGGCTTTAAGGAAAATAATCTGCTAATGCAGAAGCTTAAACAGTAAAACATCTGGTAGCGAACAAAGCCAAACCCTAAACGGGTCGTGGAAGCTGCTGCCTCTTCTGGGGCGCGTGCCCAACCTGGGCTGTGGCCACCAAAATGGCATCGTCATCATCTGAGGGACTGCAGAGCCCCTCGTTAACTAGAGAAGCGTTTAAGATAATGGGTGTTGTTTTAAAATAGCATAAAGCTCCCTGCGATTTTGTATTTCCTTTTTAAAACAAACGGCCTGTTAGGTAGCCGAAACACCTGGATTACAGCACCAGTTGGGTTTTATTTCTTTTATCAGTGGCCTGTAGCAAACCAGCTGTGACAAGCAAACAATGCAGCTGCTGGTGGCAGGGAATTCATTTTCTCCTCTATCCTGTGTCCTTAGGCTTGATTTCTTTTTTATTTTTTTATTTTCTTTTTTTTTTTTTTTTAATGTTCTAACACTGGGGAAATTCAGTCCTGGCAGATGGGACTCGGGAGAGAAGCCTGGTGTCGGTCTGGATTTGCGACAGGCAGCAGCTGCCTGCAAGCCAGCCCGCAGAGGGACCGGGGACGTGCAGAGGGACATGGGGACGTGGAGAGGGAAATGAGGGATGCTGTGTTTTATTTGCATCAATTACAGAGGACGCTCTGTCACCTCAAACTGGGTTTTGGCAGAGGCGAGGGGAGTGTTTCCAGGTTCCCCCATGAGTCAGGACCCAACAAACCTGTTTCTCTGCGGTGTTGCACATGAATTGGGGTGCAGAGCCCCATGTGTGCGTGGGGCAAATTTCGGGAAGAGATTTTGGAGTATAAATGGACTGTGAACGCCAGGGAAGGGCCAGGGCTTTGCTCTGCTTGGGGCCAGGCTGCACGAGCACGAGATGAACTTTTCCCAAGAAGTTATGTGTTGGTGGCTGCAGTGTCCTGCACCGGGAGGGCCAGTTCCTATCCAGAAACAAAGCGAGCGAGCCCCTCCGCTGCTGCAGCACCCGACCAAAGGTCTTTTTCATTTCCCGGCTCGCCTTTTGCTCTGGATGTTTTCCCAGCTGGATGCCAGGGGAGGTACAGCTGGTTTTGGGAGCCCTCCCTAGGAAGGCTGTGCCCCCCCAGACATCCAGCTGGGAGAGCAGTGATGGTCCCTTTGGCCGAGGAAGTTCTGACCCATCCTGGCTGCCACGCTGCCCCGGGGCAGGGTTTCACCTGTGAGTTTGTCCCCTTGGGAATGTGGCCGTGTCACGTGGCTGAGCAGCTCCATCCCATCCCGTTGTGACATATGTCGTGGGCAGCACCCGAGCCGGGTGGGACCTCTGGGGACAGCCCGCTGGGGACCCTGGGTGTGGAGCTGGGACAAACCCCTCTAACCCTGTTGTCTCGCCTGTTCTCTTCAGGAGCCCGGTCCCGCTAAGATGGCTGTGACCAGCAGCAACATCCCCAGCGCAGAGAAGGTCCCTGCCACCAAGTCCACGCTTTGGCAGGAAGAAATGAGGGGCAAAGACCAAGCAGACGGGGGCAGCGGCATCAGCCCAGCGCAGAGCCCGGTGCAAGGCCAGGCTGGGGCTGCCGGCTCCCTGAAAGATCCCGCGCTGGACAGCAAGGAAGGTGAGGTACAGGGGTGCCAGCAGCGGTGTGACACTGCGGTGACCAGGTTTGGGCAGCTGAGCCAGCAAAAAAACACCATACAGGGAAAAGTTTTCAGCGGGTTCAGTTCTCAGAGCATCCCAGCAAAGAGGGGGAGCAGCCTCCATCCCTAATGTGTCATGCAGGGACCTGAGTGAGACCTTATGGGCTACAGTTCAGGAATGAAAAAATTTGCATCTTATGCTGGAAAACCATATGGCATGGGGCCCAATCCTGCCCTGGCCTCGCAGGCGGTGTTGCCCTTGTGCTGGGGGGAAAACGAGGGGGAAAAAATTCCTTTTCTAGCCCCTCTGCATCCCCGCCTGGGGCAGCTGGAGGGTGTGGGGCCACGCTGAGCTCAGCCCGTCTGTCAGGGCTGCCAAACCCTGAGTGCCGCTTCCTCCTCCAGCCCCTGCGTCAGGGCCCTGTTTACATTTGGTCTCCCCGATGAGTCCCTGGAAGGCGCCAGGGCCTCCTGGAACATTGTTCTCCCTGGAACAATAAGGGCTGGGGACTCTTCCTGTGGGGCCGGGGACAGGTCCCACGTGCTGCGGCCGTTTCCTTTATCTGCCCGCTCGGATGGGGGATGTTTTCCGCCTGCTCCCGACTGCCAGGGGCAAGGTGTCCATCGCCTTGTGCCTACAGAACTGTGGTCAATGCCAGGCGGGGAAGGCCAGGGATGGAAATGGGTGCAGAGTGGTGATGGCTGCCATCCATTTTGCAGTTTGAAGATTTAGGTCTTTCAATCGTGCAAGCCTGACCCAAGGGTTGACTGGCATCCCCAGCTCCCTGCAAACCATCCCACCATCTCCATGGGCATCGCAAGCGTGCAAGATGTGCCACAGCATGTGCATGGTGCCCAGACCATCTCTGCTCTCATTTCCTACTCCCATCCTGGGTGGAATCAGGGTGATTTTTGTTACAAGCAGAACTCGGACTTGAAACCAAGCGTGGTGACTTTTCCATCCCTTAGATGAGAGCTCCATGAACGGAGACCGGATAGACTGTGGGCGGAAGACACGTGTCGAGAGCGGGTACTTTTCCTTGGAGAAGACCAAGCAAGACTCGAAGCTGGAAGAGCAGCAGCTGCCGCCCCCACCGAGCCCACCCAGCCCCAGCACCCCGAACAACAGGTACAGTTATCCCAAATCGCCCTCGCAGGAGCATGCCCAGCCCTTTCCTTCCCCAGGTACCCGATCAGGCGACCGAATGATTCACAGCTTCTCTCTGAACTCCTTGGACTCGAAGAGCAGTTGCCCCATGCACAAGGACTCCAGCAGCAGAGATGTAGGAAGGGGAGTTGAAAAATCGGGGCGTCCCCTTTCTTTTAAAGCCAGCCGGCAGTACACCACCCTGGCCGACGTTCCCAAGGCCATTAGGATCAGTAATCGTGAGGCCTTCCAGGTGGAGAGGAAGCGGCTAGAGCGGAGAACCCGGGCCCGTAGCCCCGGGCGAGAAGAAGTGGCCCGGCTCTTTGGCAGTGAGAGAAGGTAAGAGATGAGTGGCTCATCTCCTTGCATGCTTGCAGTGAGGCTGGGTCCCTGCCATAGCCCCGGATGGCGCAGCTGGTGTTTGCTGGGTGAAACCCCTTTTTATTACAGTGTTCCTGGGTTTAAGGATGCCCATCCACACCGAGCAGGCGGTGGGATGTCCTTAGTGCCAGCAGG
Source organism: Caloenas nicobarica (assembly GCF_036013445.1). Lineage (NCBI taxonomy): Eukaryota > Metazoa > Chordata > Aves > Columbiformes > Columbidae > Caloenas > Caloenas nicobarica. Next base: position 3,182,341 of record NC_088258.1, on the reverse strand, counting down.
CAGGTGTCACCCTCCCTGGCTGCTCTGGGGACATCTGGCGATGTTCAGTGGCTGTATTTCCAAGCAAGCCCACCCTCCCTGTCCCCTCCCCGGCATGGCACACGCTGGCAGCTGGCACCATTAATTAGCTTGGCTATCTAAACGGTGTTAGAGCCGGGTGCGTTATGCAACTACCTAATGAGCTGAGAGAGGTTTCAAAATGTCACGGCATTAATCTGGGAGAGGAGAGGCGGGTGCAGCGCCGAGGCAGGGCTGCAAAACAGCTTAGTGCGGAGGAAGATGGGGAGGACGCCCGGACGCGCGCCTGCACCGCGCCGGTGTGCTCGCTGCTCTCCGGGCGAGGCCAAGGACGGGCTCGACTTGCCCTGGGAGGGACGCGTTTGTGCAGTGAGGGCAGCAGAGCAAACCGGGAGACGGGCCCTGGGCAAGAGGGCTGCCTGCCAGTCTGATTTTTTCTTCCCCTTGTTTTCCTCCGGGCATGTTCTCTCTCGCACGGTTTCAGCAGGCGCTTCTCCTTGCTTTCTTCCCAGCCCCTCAAGGACTGTTTTCCAGCCTGGCTTCCTTGCACCGAGAGCTGGGAGCAGGTTTGGGGAGGGTGGCACAGCTTTGTGCCGGTGCCACCGGTTGGCAAGAGGACAATGAACCCAGCCCGGCCTCGGCAGCGTGCACAGCGAGTGCCAGGCTGGGGATGAAGGAGGGGAGCGTGGGTTTGGTTTTCTCTGCCTCAGGAATTGGGTGGGAGGAGAAGGGTGCTCCTCTGGTCACCCTGGCTGGGGAAAGGGCTGAGGAAAGGCTGGTGGCCGCTGGTTTGCAGTGTGCTGGACGAGATTGTGTCCCCGCCGGGTTTTCTTGGCCAGGATGCCCTGACCCGTGCCTGTCCCAGTGCGAGAGGACGGCAAGTCCCTCCAGTGCCACCAGCCCCTTGCTGCAGCCCCAGGGGTATCGTGCAGCACTGGCATCCAGCACCAAGCTGGGATGTGCCAGCCAAGGACAGGGAGGAGCAGATTTACAGGCAGATATCAGGGTCTGGGAGAGGATGCTGCTGCCAGAGACTGTCCTTTTTTAATGTCAGCCCCACTCCCTGCCTGCTGACAGGTGCCTTTTCCCAGGGAAAGACTGTTTTTCCCATCCCAGCTGGGCTCTTGGAGCTGTTAACATGTTTTTCTGTAAAATGGCAAAAAATTCCCTGTTGTCAGCTTAGGGGCTTTATCAGAGCAGGACGGGTTTGGGGAGAGGAGCAGGCGCTGCACCGGGCACAGAGCTCTTGTATTTGGGAGGGGAGTGATGGCAGAGATGGGGTCCCCACTTGCTGGGGGCTTTGGCTGGGGATTGCAGCCCGTGGTGCTGGGTGCCATGAGCAGGGACAGCTCAGCAGATGCTGTTTAGGGTGTTTTTCTCCTCTGAAAACCTGATAACTGACTGGTGTGAGTGAGACTCCGTGTGTCCCGGAGCTCGGATGGAGTGGGCAAGCACGGAGAGACAGTCCAGCATTGCACCAGAGAGTTGACATCGCCAGCACCCTGCTCAGCTTGGCTTGGCTGCTTTCGAAATTTGAGTTTACTTAGTCCACGTATCCCTGTCATTTTTCTCCTTGGAGCTCAGGCTGTGCTGTTTGAGGTTGAGCAAATACAATAACTCGCTTCCATGCTGTGGGGTCAGCTTTTTCCCTCGGGTTTAACACCATTTCTAATAATCCTTCTCAGTAACCTACTAACCTGTCCGAAAATGCTTGCCTGAAATCGCTTGCCTACGTGCCAACCCCATAGGTGCCAGCCGGGCATCGTTCAGATTGGCCTTTCATCTCTCAGTGCAGCCAGACGAACTTGCTCCGATTCTGTTGGTATTTTCAGCTCTTCCTCCCATTTTCCATTTACCCACCGTAAATCAGTGTGAGTGCCAGAGCTATGGATGCAAAATAATTATTTTAGGTACCCAGTGCTGCATCCTAAATAACACACCTGTAGTCTCGGCTCCAGATAAAGCTGTTTTTCAGGCTCCTTGTCCTGTCTCCTTATAGTCAGAGATATTCCACGACTTACGTCCAGGACTGTGCTGGAAATTTTCCACGCTGGCCATTTATACCTGACGCTGACTCCACGCCCCATGCAGACGTCTGAGCTCACAGCCGCTCAGAAACGTGAATCAGAAACCAGGAGATAATCTCGGTGATTTTGGCAGAGCGGCAGAATGCGAGTTCCCTCTGCTGGCACGTGGCAGGACGGGGCTGCCGGCACCGTGCGGGGGTCCCCACCGCACCAGGGAGAGGGCCCGTGTCCAGAAAGATCAAGCTGTACCTCCCATCTCCCATCTCAGACCCATCCCAAGGGCGAAAGAGCAGCAACAGCTCTTTGGAAACCCCGTGGATGAATTTCAAAGCCTGTTTTGCACGCAGAATCACAGCGGAGAGGGCTGCAGGGATAACTTTGGATGCTGGTCCCCATATCCCAGCAGAGCTCTGCGGCTGCCGGGATAAATCCCGGCACATCTCAGGAAGGTGTCAGCACCTTTGGGAAGGTGACCCCCATCAGGTGGGGGGTCCTTGGGGTGCAGAGACCCGGAGCCCCTTCCTCCAGGTGTGCGGCTGCAGATTTACCCTCATCCTGTGCTCCCTGGGTTGCGTTGGGATTTCTGGTTGGCAAATTTGGCTTTTCTTGCATAATTCCAGGGATGCAGCCTCTAAGCCTGCGGCTTTCCCAGTTCACCCCGTGTTCTGTTCATGCTGGCACAAGTCCATGAGGGCATCTGCCAGATCTGCTGTAGGAACGTGGTCAGAGGGCTGAGGTGTATTCCTGGCCTCAATAAATAGCAGAGCTGCCTGAAATAACTTAAAAGACTTTTCTTTCTCAAATTCCTTCTCTGGAGCTTCTCGAGATGTCAGGCTCTGCTCCAAGTGCTGCTGCTTCTACCCATAGAGAGAAGCTCCTGCTCTACCAAGTACATATATATTTTTTTCTTGTATAACTGTCCTCTTCGTTCTTGTGGACCTTTTGGGGAAACTCTTCTTCCTTTTCCTGACACTCGCTGTCTTTCTTGCTGCTAAATAACGAATGAATCCAATAAAAACAAGCCCTTTCTTCCAATCAAAGAAAATCACTTCAACGATGGCTCGTGCTGGTCTTCATAAGCTTTCCTTCCCTCCATATACACCCTTCCACCTAACAGCCGAGGTTTGTAGCTCGGGTTTAGTGGCCTGAAAAAAAATTAACAGCCTGCATGGCCGAGGAACTCCTTGGGATGAGCTTTGTAGTTGAGCAAGCACTGAATGGCTCCACAGCTTTTAAAACACTTCTCCGTACCTGTCTGCAGCCTTATTTGATCAGCACAGAGCTGCTGTTGGGAGGGAGCAGCTCTCGGTGCTCCCCGGCCCCCCAGGATCTCTAGCAGACACCCCTCTGAAATGTTGAGCTAATGGGACAAAAAAATATATATATTCTTTCCTGTAATCTGGATGATATTAACCCTTGGGGCTGTGATTTGGTTGCAGTGATTGATTTTTCTCCTCCCTTTTTCAATGACGAATTACTGGAATGATTTTGATTTTGTTTTGTATGTAGATATATAATTTCCTCTTCTGTTCATTCATTTTCCAGCCTTGTTTTCTTCCAGGTCTTGTTGCTCTCCACCTTCTCCTGCTGTGTTGCTGTGTGACGTGTCCGCCTTTACTTCGCCTGCTTCGCTACCATCTCATCTCAATCTCAAGCCGTAGAACAACCTGGTGGTGCAGCCCTTTTCATGAGAAATCAACCTGCTTTTGATTTTGTTTTATGCTTTGTTTGGTTGGGTTTGTTTTGGTTTTTTTTTTTTTCTTCTGATTTGTTTTTCTTCAGACCTTCACTTAATAGGGCACAGACAATGTTAATTCATGCACCTCTTACTCCCTCCTAAACTGAGACTCAGAGATGGCTGGGCCAGTGTAAAAAGGGTTAAAAAAATCATAACTTCAAAATAATTCCTTGTCTGTTGGTGAATGGAGGATGAGGATTTATGCTCCGCAGGCTGCTTTATGTGAACAGACATCTCATGAGTGGAACATCCCAGGGAAATCAGGAGCTTTGCACGAGCCCGGGATCTGCCTGCTCCCAGTCTGCAAACTGGGAGGCAGCAGAGGCTGAACAGATGGACTGTAAAAACATCAGAGATGTTTGAATTTACAGAGCAAAGTCTTCCCCACCGATTTTTGCCCTTCCCTCTTTTGTCCTGGCCGCCCGGCTCTGAGCAGCAGTGGGGGTACCCCCGCCCCTGGGGGATGCGATATGCTCAGTCTCTTTGTCTCATTTATGGAATTTGGTGCAAATATTGGTTGAAAACTGAACATCTCACGTTTTTTGAGTCCTTAACCTGTTATTCCTTTTTGTGGGAAGTGTTAAAAATGGGATTTTTTTTTGATAACCTGTTTCTCCTCATGTGGTTGCCATTGTGATTTTCATGCACATCAGAGGTTTGCACAGAGCAGGCAGCGCTGAGTTTAGATGCAGAACGCATGGGTCGAAATTTTTTGTCAGGAACCTACCCAGATGGAGCTTTTTGGGGAGGTTTGAAATTGAGCTTTAAACCTTACAGCTTGGAGCTCAGCTGGTGTGTATATTGGGTTATTGCTTCACATTCCCAGGTTGTGATTAAAGACCTGAGGTTGATACTTGCCCAGAGCCCCAGGCATGCAAACTTAGACACCAGCAGGTCCTTTGAAAATTCCAGTATTTCCTCTCCTGTGGGTCAGTGAGCAGCTTTTCATGCTGAAACGGCGCTTTTAATTCCACCTGCCTGTTGTTTGCTCATTCTTAGGAGCATCCCATTTGGGTTTGGTGTGGGGTTGGCTCCTTCTCCATGCACATTTCTTCAGAGTCCTCCTCCATCCTCGAAGACACGTGTGCCACGATGTGATGGGCCATCCGGGCATGGGCTAAGAGTCCAAGTTGTGCTCCCCACTGTCCATACCAGATTTGCAGACCAGTTTCAGAGAAGGGTAGAGCCAGACCCACTGTCTGGAGGCACCTGTGGATGCTCCACACTCAGTGCATTTCTGTGGACGTCACCCATGCGGGGCTGAGTTTTTAGAGGGTGAACACGTGGGGTGACCCGTAGATACCGATTACCTCTGCCCCCCAGCTTGGTCTGATGTGTCTCTGCTCTGTGACCTGAGGAGCTGTTGATAGCTGCAGTGCCAGAGAGTAAAGACAAAACTTAAGCCGAAGCTGCTCAATAATCCCTGATTCTCAAAGGGCTGTAAAATTCACAAGTGAAAAGTTATTGCTGGTTTTGCAAGGGTTTTCTAGATATTTAAGTTACTATTTGTGGGGCTGAGTAGGGTGAGGTTTTTCCCCACTTTGACTGCAGGTAAAATGGTGCATGTCAGATTGGGGGTTTTTGCCCCAGATTTGTGCACCCTAGAGCTTGCAGAGAAACAGGGACCAAAAGCCATGTGTTGTGCATGAACACTGGGTCAAGCAATTCTGCAGCCTTAAATTTATGGGGTTGTACAGCTCAGCGCAGTCACTGTTCTTGTGTTTAAACCGGCTCTGGTTTTCTCTTTCTCTCTGTTTTCCAGGCGGTCCCAGGTGATTGAAAAATTTGAGGCATTAGATATTGAGAATGCGGAGCACATGGAAACGAACGTGTCGGCCGGTGCTGCCCTTTCCAGCGAGACGCGGCAGGGCAGGAGCGAGAAGAGGGTTTTCCCGCGGAAACGGGTGAGCTGCTCAGCCGAGGTCTCATGGTTGGGTTTGGAGGATGCAACCTGGGATCTGGCAGCCCGGGATAGAGGGTTTGGCTATGAGGTTTAGCTCTAGGGTTTGTCCCAGGGGATCTGGGGTCTCTAATGGGCTCATGCAGGAGGCAAAACCACTGTACATTCTTGGTCTGTGCAGGTTTGCTGCTTTGCTGCTCTGCTCCCTGGCCCAGCTGCAGATCAGTGGAAAATCAGGCTGTCTTTTCTCCTTCCTCCAAAATAGAAGGAAGGAAACTTCAGATCTGGCATGGCAGGACATCAGGGTGGGGTGAAGGAACAAAAGAAACAGGCAGTCTTGAGAGTCCCAGATATGCTTAGATGTATTGGGAACAAACTAATGCCTGAGAGGACAAAAAAAAAAAAGTATTGGCAATGAAATGACGCTTGTTCTGAGCCTGAGATGCCCCTTAAATATGTGGATTTTTATGCCATGAGCCAAGAGAGTGGGACTCGCTGCCCTAGTTCCTGCGCTGATCTGGGCTAATGGTGTTTACACAGGACTTCACTTGCGAAGCGGCAGCTGTGGGCTCCATCCTGGATGTCTCTGCGTCTCCTCTGTCCCCCCATCGCCGGGCAAAGTCGCTGGACAGAAGGTCCACAGAGTCCTCAATGACGGTGAGCCACCGTGTCCTCTGCCTTGGGAGGACGTGCGAGGCAATTCCCGGGCAGGTCCAGTGAAAACTGGACTGTCTGGTACTTTCCCCGTAGCCAGGTGCAGGTTTTGGTGACTTGGCTTCACACTTGATGTGTTAAAGAGAGCTTAACACATGGCCTAGTTTTCTAATGCCTCTACCTTGATGTTTATGCACTTGCAAGTGGGATGAAGGCTGCGAGGAAGGGCTCAACCTGCCCTCCTGAGCATTTTCCTCCCTCTGCATATTTCAAATGCTCACCAGACCTGGGGGCAAACAGTGCAGAATAAACACACAACGCTCTCCTCTCTCACACCACCCTTCTGTAGGGACAAAATAAATACACTTGCTAATCTCTCAAAAAGATTACACAGCCATTGTAAATACGAGTGGCGTTTTTCATGGACAGACAGCATCTGTTGAAGGACTCCTCAGAAAAATGCAGTAGCTTAGCATTTCTGTAGTAGCTTTTCATGTAGACTTGTGCAGCCACAAGAGCGATTTTTTAAATTCTTGGTGGTAATAAAAAGGTGCAAGAAGCACACATTGACTGGCAATGCACCTCGTCTAGTGAAGGCAAGAAAATCATTGCAGTCGGTGGGACGAAAACCTTTTCCTTGTATGAAATAGCCTTTGTTGTGCCACTCTGGCTGTAAAAGTAGCAACATAAGAAAAACCTGCATGCCCGCTGGCTTGTGACTGTGATTGCAAGACTCCTGCTTGCCCATCGGGTTCACTGTGTCAGATCAGATTGGTTTTCTGTCGGGATAAAAGCCGAGGGAGAGTTCATCCCTCATTAGGCTTGGTGGGTTACAGCTGAGCTGTGGCTCACGCTGTGTGGGTGTCTGTTCCATCAAGTGTTTCATCTGGTTTTGGTTTCTAATGTCTACACCCTTTGGTGGCAGCTGGTCCCAAACTTCCAAGGAGGGGTTTATCTGCTTTTGCAGAAGATTCTTGCCCTGTGCTTCTTCCCAGTTGATAAATAACAAGTCCATGAGCAACTGTAGTACTTGCAGTCCTTCTGTTTTCCTTCTCTGCAAAGTGCATGGTTGGGAGCTGGTTGGTTTTGATCCAAAATGTAGATCCTTTGCTCGACACTCTCTTGTTGTACAAGAAAGACCTTTAAACAGGACCTAGATCCTGGAAGAATGATCCCACCTGCACGTTAGCAGAGAAGAAGCTGGCGAGTGATGGTATCAGTCTCTCAGGGTGAATCAGAGCTGAGATGAGGATGCCCAGCTCTCATAGCCCACTTCAGAGATAGATGTAGTCAGTGCAAATGCAATTTTCTTTGTAGTTTGTTTGTGGCTTATTGCTGCCTCGTCAGCAGGTCCTGATGGGACTCTGTTTATTGCCTGCAGCCCCATCACAGCCAGGGCTGCTCATGCTTGCATCTGTCCGCTCCCTCCTCTCATTCTGCAGGGGTTTGGGAAGGGCAGGGTGGCATTTACTTTCCCTTGTGTTTTTGTGGAGCGGGGCTGGGTTCCTGCCACCGTGGGAGCCCTCAAATGCGCGATGTGCTGCCACACAGCCCGGGTTTGATTGAACAGGCTTCCAGACCCCAGTTTTCCATTGCTGCCTGTTCCAGAGGCCACAGCTGCGTTTCACACGCCGCTGTCCTTTTCTTCCTCCGCTCCGCAGCACATGCAGCAGCTGGAGGAGCTTGGCCTCGCAGGAGCAAAAGCATTTCCACCGCGTCCTTTCCTGCGCGTGATTATCCCACGCTGTCTTGGTTCCTTTTCTCAGAGCTCCAGCATCCCGGTGCACCCACTTTGGAGGAGAGAGCAGGTGTTGTTTGGGTGACACGGTGCTGGGATTCCCTGCATTTCCAGCCTTGGGAACTCACTCTTGTTTTGAACCCTGCAGCCTTGCATCAGCAGCACATAGTTTGTCTTTTGTAATATATAATAGAGGGGAAAAGACTGCCCGCAGTCTTGCTAATTCCTTACATCTTCCTCCGTAATGCTGGTGTAGCAGTAGGAAATTGCAAGAGAAGTGTGAGGAAGGGAACAGCCTCAATAAGCTGTTCAACTGTTCCACCCAGGAGTGAACATTAAGCCACCACGCAGTATAATGATCCGGTTTGGACTAGATGACCTTTAAAGGTCCCTTCCAACCCAAGCTATTCTATGAATTTAACTGTTGCTGGTCTCTTTTATTACTGCACTGTGTTTTATCAAACCGCTGCTGTTGTCTTCACATCACTCTCTACAACTGCCAAAAAGAGTTTGTAGCATGGAGGGTGTTGGTCTCTTTTCCCAAGGAACAAGCGATGGGACGAGAGGAAACGACCTCAAGTTGCACCAGGGGAGGTTGAGGTTGGATCTTGGGAACAATTTCTTCCCCAAAGGGCTGTGGGGCATTGGAACAGGCTGCCCAGGGCAGTGGTGGAGTCACCATCCCTGGAGGGGTTGAACAGACGGAGATGAGGTTCTCAGGGATGTGGGGCAGTGCCAGGGCTGGGTTAATGGTTGGACACGATGATCTTGAGGGTCTTTTCCAACCAAAATGATTCGGTGACTCTGGGTGCAGATGCTTTTTCCCATCCCCTCTGATCGCCTCTCTCCTCTCTTGCAGCCCGACCTGCTGAACTTCAAGAAGGGCTGGTTGACAAAGCAGTACGAGGACGGGCAGGTGAGTCCGGGGGAGCTCTGGTCTTCGTGTCAGTCGTTGGTGCCACAGTTGGTCCAGGTTTCTGGCAGCTGACAGAGTAGATCAGCATTGGGTTGTGCTCCAGATGGGAGAAACCAGCTGTAGGTGCTTGGGAAGAGCAGCGCCAGGGAATTAGTGCAGCTCTGGAGCCTGGCAGCAGCGTTTGTGTGTGAACTCTGTGCAAACAGTGATCGCCTTGGAGCAGGAGTAGCTGGTGCTCTGTCCTGGGGAGGTTTCAAAGCCCCACAGCTGGGTATCGTGTCATGGTTTCTAGGGAGCCGGGGCACCTTGGGTAGCAGCACTGGTTTCGTGTTCCCGTTCTCTTAGTCTCATCTCCCTTGCGACCCGGCAACCTCTTTGGCATCAGTAATGAGGCTCAGATAAGGTCTCTTGAGTGCCGGGGAAATGGCAAGGCCAAGAGATAAATAAATGCCTCTGAGCTGGCACTGAGGGAAGCAGCCACTGCCACTTTCCTCCCGCGTGTTCCCAGAAGGATGCGGGACGTGCTGCAGGGGCACTGATGCCGAGGCAGTGCGGGTGCCCTGGCTGTTTGCAAACTGCCCCTTCCCTGGATTTCCTTCCATCCCGCTCAGCCCGTTGAGGGAAAATGGGGGTGACTCGTCATGTCCCGGGGGCTGAGGGCACATCTGTGGGCAGCTGGAGGGGAAATCAGCTGCTGCGGCGAGTGATTGTTAACTGGAAGCTGCCTTGGGCAAGCCTGTGCCTCGCTGGGAGTGTGCAGAAGGTGTATTTGTATAGAGCAAGGGCCAGGAATAGACTCCAACTCAATCTCTACATACTGCAGATAAGACATGAATGGTTTACTGCTTTTTTTTTTAATTTAAAAAGGTTCCTCCAAGGCTTTAAGTGCAGCCACTAAAAGCATCATCCTGCCAGTGGAGCTAATGGGAAGGCTCCGGCTGCCCCGTGGCTCTTGCAGTGTTTCACTGTCACGCACGGGGGTGATGTTGCTGGGGTCTGGTGCTCTGCCAGTGCAGCATTGCTGGGGAAATCCTTGCCCTGGCAGTGCAGTCCGTCACGATGTCCCTTGCATTGCTGCCTGCTTGGGTCTCCCTTTTCCCCCGGGAGAGCCTCTCGGTGAAGCTGGGTGTGGAACTTGGAGGGGAGAGGCTGCAAAATGTCTCTGCCAGGCGACCTGTGAAAAACTGCCCAGGCTCTGCTGATGGCAAAGGAGCAGGATTGTAACTCTCCTGTCTTGGTTGTTCCCTAGTGGAAGAAGCACTGGTTTGTGCTGACGGACCAGAGCCTGAGATACTACCGGGACTCAGTGGCGGAGGAGGTGAGTGTCATCCTCATCCGTGTGCAACCCATCGCTCTGCACCTAGGGGAGCTTCCAAAATGACCCTGGGCAGATTGTCTTCCCAGATGCCGAGGTCCTGGAGCATCACTCTTCAGGGCTATGTCCTTCTCCAGGACCTGCTGCGTGTCTTCTTGCGAACCCACCATGCTTTGGGGTTGCAAAGCATTACAACTTATTCTACCTCTTCCCTCTCCAGGCAGCTGACCTGGATGGAGAAATCGATTTATCCACGTGCTACGATGTTACTGAGTACCCGGTTCAGCGAAACTATGGCTTCCAGATCCACGTAAGGAAAACATGGGGAGGAGGAAGAGTCCGGCTGCAGGACACTCAATGGGGCTGCTCATGCTGCGCCACTGCTTGGGGATGCTCGTCCTTGGCGAGGGAAACATCTCTCCAAATACCTGAGAGAGAGAGGCCACCCAGCATCCCTCACAGTGCTCCAGAGAGATGTGGCCTTGGGTTTGGGAGCCAGTTTTTTGGTTCATAAAAAACAAAGGGGGAGAAAGGAAAGTTTTGTCTCAGCCTTAGGGTCTCAGCTGCGGCAAAACTATCCTGATTGCTGAGAAACACGAATTCCCACTGTGAGCGTGCTGGGGGGGTTGAGGGGTTATGGCACTGGGTGCTCAGGGCTGGGTGCAGGATGGTATTTGGGGGGGTGGGAAGATGCTGGTGGGTGTAATCAGCTGCTCTGAGCCCGTCCCCCTCTCTCCCTAGACGAAGGAAGGGGAGTTCACCCTCTCTGCCATGACGTCGGGCATTCGCCGCAACTGGATACAGACCATCATGAAGCACGTTCGCCCCACCACTGCTCCCGATGTCACAAGGTAAAGGGGGGAGTTGAGCAGCCCCTGCAGTTGTCTGGTTTGCTGTGCAGGAGTAATTCTTCCCTGAGCCCCTTTCTTTCCTCTTTCTGAGCCTGCCTGTTCCTGGAAGCTGTGGCTCTTTTCTCACCATCCCTCTCTCTGGGCTTGATTTGGATATGCTTTGTGGGGATGCTGATACGCTGAGTTACTCTTACACGGGCAGATTGCAAAGAGGGTTCAAAATGTGGCTTTAATTTGTGTGTAGGAATATGAAATACTGTTCCTATATCAAGGCTCCTCTGGATTCCCACCAGGTATTGTGAAACCACTTGGATTCAGTTGTGCTGGGTTCCCCCTTTCCTCTGGCTACTGTTCAGCACGAGCTGCCCATCCCCTCCGCGGGTCACGGCAGCACGAGCCCAGGGTTCAATTGAGAAGCTGTGTTGGCTCTGATATATTTTAAACTCCAGCCAGCAAATCCTCTTCCCTCCTCTTTTGATCTTCCAGATAGCTGCCGCAGCTCCTTCCCCTTACGTTTTAGTAGCGCTCGCGTCTCCTCCTGCCATCAGAGCCAGAGGAAGGGACCCCCCCCTGCTTCACAGAGTCCCTTCTGTGAGCGCTTGCGGCTGCGGGTAAAGGGTGTTTGACCTCCTCACAGCTAATCGTGCCAGCCACGCTCGTATGGGCCACCTCTTACAGGCTTCGTGGACACGGCTGCACCATTAACTCCGTCTCCTGCCCCTACCGTAGCCGCAACGAGCAGGTTTTTTGCCAGGTTTGTCCCCCGCATTGACGGAATGGCTCTTCTCACCCAGTGCTGTTGACTGGAGATGCTCCAGCCTCTCCTTCCCCATCCCGCTTGGCACTCGGCCACCGTTTCCCAGCCCTGCCTGAGCTCTGGTGGATCTCGTGGGGGTCGTGGGGGAGCCGCCTCTCTCCTCACTCCTCTGTATGTTTGATTTCCATGCAATCCCAGGAAAAACTTCTCTTTGAAACTATCCGTGCTGAAGCCCAGGTTGGAAAACTGTGTTCTCTCCTGTATTAACGTTTTGTGGTTTGTATATCTTGTGATTCACTGCATGCTCCTCCTTTCCTGCACTTCGGATGGGAAGTCCTGCAGTTTCCATTTATTTTTTCTTTCTTTTCTTTTTTTCCCCCTCTTTTTTTTTCTTTAAATGAAAACCAGAGAGAAGGGAAGAAGCAACCTGATCTTGACACTTGATTTCCCCACACTGGTATCTTCCGATGTGACTAGATATGAAGATGAAGACCAAGGAAATTTGAGGGGACCTCTCAGCCTTTAAAGAGCCAGATATATTTCTAGCCTAACAGGTTACTGCAGCACGATAGTCTTGTGCTCTGCATCTGCTCTGAGCCCACGCAAAGGGGTTAGACTTGGCTTACCCCAGTCAGAGGGTCCAAGCGCAGGTACCGGTTGGGCAGTAACTTGTTACGCTGCATAAACAGAACCAGGAATCTCAATCTTGAGCTGGGGAAAAGGGAATTATAGGTGCATTGCTGTCATTTTCCACCAGGCTGGTTTTGGATGCGGTTAGAGCCTGGCGTGGGAAGGGCTGTGCCGTGCGTGGGGGCTGCGTTCACCCGGTGCCTGCTCAAAAACCTTTTGCCACCGTGTGGGGGTGTGTGGGGTGTCCCAGCCCGTCCTGCCTGGATTTGGATACGTCATTAACATCCGCACCTGGGGAGCGGCTTGCGGATGGGGCTGCTGGAAAGCCGAAGGACAGATGGACAAAGGCTCCTGATGGGGAGGTAGCAAACGTCGGCGTAGCATGAGAGGGACATTATTCTGGATGCTCGGCTCTGCTGGGAGGGCAGCGTTCTCCCCGTCCCCAGGGCCACCTGCAGCCCTTCACCGTGTCTCTTTAACCCGCTGCCATGTCTCCCCCGAGCCAAACACGCGTTTTCTCGGTTACTCGAGTCCTAATTACTGTTTATATTGCTGCGTGTGTCAGCAGCCGGGGAGGGTGCAGGTGCTGCGCTGCTCCCTGCCCTCAGCGATGCCCTGCAATCTGCAGAGGCACTAATTACACTCCGCTAATGATGTCCATGCAGGTATGAAATACCCATATAAAGAAAGAAGGTGGCTTCTTCAGCGCTGGGTCTTTGTTCAGCTCCCAGCCCGGTGAGGCTGAGTTCCCCAGTGCCCCCCAGTTCCCTGCAACCTTCACATGCTTCTTGCCCACTGCTCACAACTTGCACTCCTCCCAAAGCCACCTGTATTTAAAAAAAACACCTTTTTGTTTTGACCTATAAATACCATTGTGACGCAAAGAGCCCACTCTCCCACGCGATGTAAATTAATTTGTCTGGGGTGGAGGAGACGTGAAATGCTTCGGCAGAATTAATAGCCATGGGGCACTTGAGGGAGATGAAATGAGAAACTTTAGGTCAGTCTTGTGGGTCTCTGCTCGATTCCCAGCAGCCGTCCATGCTCTCCCTGACACACATCCCATGTCCTTTGCAAAGCAGCAGAGGAGAAATGAGCCTGCGAGAGACAACACCCTCTAGAAATGCTGAGATTCTTCCACGTGGTATTTAGAGCAGTGTAATTTCTGTCTCTCAGCAATGTCCAACAGGCCCCAGGACCCCTTTTTTCCTTGTGCTCTTCTCCATTTTAAGACTCCATCTCGTCCCCACTTATTGAAAAGGCAGCTGTAATCACCCACTGACTCCAGATTAAGCGCCTGGCTTTGGAGTCACGCACTCTCTTCTAATAGTTGAGAAGTGAGGAGGTTTCATTGTGGTGCCTTTCGGGTTTATTTTATTAGCTGCAAGTGGCAGAGCTGAAGAAGGAATTATATCTGAGCTTGTTTAACCTGTAACTGCCAGAGTTTCTTAAACCCAGCTCTACAGAGCCTGTGGTTTGATCCTGGGTGAGAGTGCATCGGAAGATACTAACCCTGGCCCCATGCAGAGTCATCTCTTCTGCTCCATTCCTTGTTTTGGGCACACGCAAGGTGGTTGGCTGTGGGAGCTGGGCTGTGTTACGGTGGTGGGAGAAGCTGCGATGCTGCTGCTGCTCCCCCGGCTCTCGGCAGCCTCGGTGCACGCGGTCGTGGGGCTCGGAGCCCCGGCAGCGGTGGTTCGCCCGCAGCAAAGCCACCGGAGAGCAGCTTTCCAGCTCTTCTAGAAAGCTCGCGGAGGCTGCGCTGGAGGCTGGAGCCTGGGGAGATGCTGTGGTTGTGCTGGAAGCGGGGAGAGCGAGGAGTCAGCCTGGCTGTGCCTCGGGAGGCATCTTGGGGGCTTCTGATAGTAAAGAGGGTTCAGCGGGTGCCTGCCCCTCCTTCGGGATGGGCTTCCTCTGCAAACATAGCATACTGCTATTTTTGTTTTTTTAATTTTGATCTGCATGTTCCAAGGCTGGCATGTCTACGTTTAATAAGCTAATACTGCATTATGGATTAGGTTGGCAATGGTATTGCCTTCCCCTATTAACTTTCCCCTGCTTGACGAGTATGTCTCCCCTCTCAACCTACCACCCTCTAACTCAGCACTAAAAAAAAAAAATCATTCCTTGCTTGAGAAATCAGCATTTTCAGTGACTTCTGCCATGTGTTGGATAACTCTTGCTGTCCTCGCTACACCGTACGGCATCCAGCCCCCATGTCGCAGCGGCTGCCCCCGAGGCTGGTTTCCCCGAGGAGATCTGTGCCTTCAGCGCAGATAGTAGCAGGGAGAAGTTTTTGACCCATTAATACCTGACTCTGCCAAGCTCGAGGAAAAAAAAAACCTTTCCCCTGTTACCTGAGACCTCTGGGAGCTGCTCAGTGCTTCTCCACCCTGCAGCCAGACTGACACTGGTGGGACTGGTGGCATCCTCCCCGCAAGCAAGTGACGATGGCCGTGTCGACCGGCGTGTGTGCACGGAGCCCTGCGGGTGGTGAGCCCACCAGCGGGCGCCGGAGGAGCTTTCGGAGCCTCTTCCCCACCTGGCAGGACAGTTCGGGGTTGCTGCCTCGGCCGTGGGTCACGGTCACCAGCCTTGGGGTGGCTGCCGAGGAGGAGCGAGGTCGGGATGAGCCGCTGCTCTCCAGGGGGTGCCCAGGAGCAGCCGGGGCCGCTTGCACCAAGGCTTTGCACACCAGCACAACCCCGGGGAAGGGCAGTGACAGCTCCTGCACCCGAGAGGTGACAGGAGACGGGCAGGGGGGCACCCACGTGGCATTGGCTTGGGCTTCCAGCAGCCCCTCTCCACCCAGCTCTTGGAGGCATGTGTGGGAGCACCTGGCCGCCTCGAGCACCCACTGACGCTTTCCTTCACCCTCTCTCTGTCCTTGCAGCTCCCTGCCAGAAGAGAAAAGCAAAACAAGCTCTTCCTTCGAGACTGCTCCAAAGCCCAGCGAAAAGCCAGATGCGGAGCAAGCTGAGCTGGACCCGGAGCAGAAGCGGAGCCGTGCCCGGGAGCGCCGGCGAGAAGGACGGTCCAAGACCTTTGACTGGGCTGAATTTCGCCCCATCCAGCAAGCCCTGGCGCAGGAGCGTGCAAATGCCGCAGACTCCTCCAAGAGCGGTTCTGCCGCCTTCCCCAGGGATGCCGGTGCCGCTGACGCCGACCCGGGAGAGCTGGAGCGGGAGCGGGCCCGGCGGCGGGAGGAACGGCGCAAGCGCTTCGAGATGATCGATGCTGTGGATGGGGCAGGGTCGGAAGAGGTGCTGAGGATGGAGGTGGACCGAATCCTGCCCGTCCCGGCGGACATCAAACCGCAAAACGTCCACGTGGAGATCGAGCAGCGCTGGCACCAGGTGGAGACCACCCCGCTGCGGGAGGAGAAGCAGATCCCCATCGCACCCCTGCACCTCGCCCACGCCGAGGACCGGGACGAGGGGCTGGCAAAGCAGCACTTGACCACGCTGCTGGAGAAGGAGGTAAAGCGGGGTGCGTGGGGTGCAGGCTGCCTGCCGAAATGGCCTCCAGGCCACTGCAGGAAGCCTGAGCCAGGCTTAAAAAAATCTGCATTTGTTCCTGCTTCGTAATAGCAATGAGTGGGGATGCTGTAGGGTCCCCAGGGAGCTGGCAGGGCACAGATCTGTGTCTGTTCCCGTACAGCTCTGCCAGCAGCTTTCATGTTCCCACAGCTGCAGGAAGGGCTGTTCTTGCAAGGGTAGGACTTCGTTACCCCCTTACTTCATTACTGCCTCTCCAGCCAACGCAGCCAACACTGTTGGTTGTAAGCTGGGTATAATTGATGGGTATCAATCAGACTCGAAATTCAGGCTCCTAATTCTGTGTGCCTCTGCAGCTGTAGAGATTTGTGTCTGCAAAACTATAAACTGGCTGGAGTTGTAGCACGCACCACAAAGGTTCTATTTTTGTGGAGCCTACATCAAACAATCTTACGGTTTTAGGAAAAGAAAGGAGGAGACTCAGCTCACTTGGCAGAAGTCCATGCCTGGGATAACAAAGGTGGTTGTTAGTTGGGATTAAGGTGTATTAGCGGGAATGAAAGGAGAGCAGGCGTGGAGTAACCAGGAGTATCGCTGATCTGAACCGGGCTGGGATTTGCCTGGGTCACGCCTGGCACGAGCTGGTGCCCTTCATCCTTCGCTGCAGTGAGGTTTACGAATTAAACTAATACGTAGCTTAGTTCTTTTGGGGGGAGGGATTTTCCTTGGCAAAATGAAATCCCAGAGCAGAGCAAAGCAGCGGAGGCATCAGGATCCCTGTTTATTCTGCTCTGCGTCCCCTCTGAGCTGGTTGTTCCTTATGGCCGACCCCCTGGCTGCTGTTTGTGTTTGTGTCCCTCCAGCTGGAGCAGAAGCAGAAGGAGGCCCTGGAGCTCCTGGAGCAGAACCGGCACCTGCAGGACCAGCTGAAAGTGGCACTGGGCCGGGAGCAGAGCGCCCGGGAGGGCTACGTGTTGCAGGTAGGAGAGCGGGGAGCAGAGAGGAATCCATCATCTTCCTCTGCCCCGCAAGGGGACCCTGATGTGGTCTTCAGGGTGCTCGTGGGGACATCCTGGTTTACTCGGGGATGTGCATCACTGAGTGGGCTCCGAGAGACTGGACCTCCCTGCAAATATTGCTGAATCTGTAGGCTCACCAGGGTCATCTGCTTAACAGAACCTCTGATCTGGGATGCAGCAGACAGAAAATAGTGCTACCTACTGATGTCCCTGAGGGAGAACAACACAGCCATGGTAGATAGATGGGACCTCAGCAAAGTCCACCTCTGATCCATCCTGTGCTGTGTTTGCCTGTGCAACAGGTGGTTTCTTCTGTTACAAGATGCTTTTCCTCAGCAAAGGCTAGAAGTATGTTTTGGAGGTTCTGGCAAAAGAGATGGGAGAGCCTCTTGGGAAGCCTTTCCTCCCCTCCTCCAAACAAAGCGGACTTTTTCCAGCCCTTCCTCTGGAAGGATCCGTGCCCGGAGGAGCCGTGATGGCCACAGGGCAGCTTCTGGCTGCTCTCAGGGATCCCTCGTCCTGTTTTGTGCAAGGGCAGCATTTTGACCTGCTCGAATCTACTTGGCCAGACTGGCTCTGGATCGAGGCAGCCCTGCCTGGCCACACGCTGCGCTCCCAGGGCAGCAAACCTGCTGTCGACACTAAACCTTACGTCCTTATTTCTCCCAGCAGTAATTTCCCCCAAAGAAGTTGCACAGGCAGTGGAGCCAGCCCGGGTCGGGAGGCATCTCGCCTTCCTTGCCAGTGATCTCCTTTGAAGGAGTTACTCATTAATGCATTTATTTCTGGAGTCCTCGAGCTGACGGTGCTTGCTTGGAGGAGTTCCATTTTCACTTGGCAGTGTTGGGAGAGTAACTTAACTCCCACTTCCCTGGGGCAAAGGCATCCAACCTCCCTTTGCCTGGAGCCTGGAAAAACCAGGGAATGGCGCTAAAAGCTGGATGCTGAATCCACTGTCAGATTGGGTGTGTTAAAGTTGGCCGTGGTGCCTTGGAAAGAGGAGGAGGAAGCCTGCAGAAGGGCTGAGCAAATCATCACGACAGTGAGAAGTGACCCAGACTTTGACCTAGAAGCTGGAGAGGGTTTTTGGAAGGGTCAGAGGTGTTTGCTTGCTCCAGTCTAATGGTTGTGGGTTTCCAAGGGAGCAGAGGGAGTAAAGTCTTGTTGCAGAAAGGAGTAACCCCAGCAAACCCTGCTGGGGTGAAGAGAGTGGAATCAGTGGGAGGGTTCTGCAGCCCAGCCTTCTTTTTGGACAGACCCTCTGAATTTCATGTGCCCCCCCACCACGCCACCTCCATCACACCTAATTTCGGAGAGTTTCCTGTATTGTCTATGGGGAAGGATGATGCAGGAGCCCGACTTCTGCCAAGCCGTCCTTCCTGAGCTGCTGGGGGGCACCAGCTCCCCCTTGGCAGCATGACCAGCCCCATACAGACCCCCAAGCGCTGCCCCCACGTAAAAGACGCTGCACGTTCCATAAAGCAGCCGCTGAAATACCCACCCCGATGCATGTGCCCTGCACCGAAGCCTCTTTGGCCTCGTGTAACCCTCTGTCGCTCTGAGCTTCCTCGGGACGGGCACCCCCACCTCGAACCCACCGGGAGGGAGAAACCGTGGGGGCTCCTGCTCCTCGCAAACCGGAGACGTCCCCGGGCTCCGGACACGGCGGGCGGGAGGGGTCACGTACTAACCTGTCCCGGGCGGAGATTCTTGCATGATTTTTGATGTAAAGCATGAAATTTAACTTAACATAACTGAGTGTCACATCTGTGGGCTTTTCCTTATCAGCAAGCAGAGTACAGCAAGGCAGGCCAAATTCCTAGGCTAACGCTGTGCTTCTCTCGCCTCTTCCTGTCTGTGTATTTTTTCTTAAAGATACATAATTTCTGTCGCCTTTTGCATGACTCTCTGTGAGTTTTCTCTTTGCATGCTACATCGCTTTGGTTTGAATCTCACAAAGGTTGGTTTCTTTTACATTCTCATCACACATTTTCCCTCCCTTCACTTGTCGGGCTCTTCATTTTGTCCTTTGTTGTTTTTTGGTTTTGGTTTTATTTTTTTGTTTGTTTGTTTTTGCAGGTAGAGAGATTAAATCCTCCTTAGTCTTAAACTTTAGTGTAACAACATCTCTTTAATGCGATGAGCAGCACTAAGTCCTGTTTGGCAGTCACAGAAATGACATCGCCACGCCGGCTGTCCTGCCTCCCTGCGTTTGGGTGGGATCTGATGTCATTTGCTGTCACCTCACTTTCTGTTGTTGCTTTTGGTCGGTAGGACTGTGTTACCTGAACTGTGCACTTTTTGTTTCACAGCAAAATGTACAAACATGCTAAAAAAGCAGTTCCTTTCTTCTCGATCTGTTCCCATCCCCTTCTCACCCTTCTTGTTTTTCTCTCGTCTGCCCGTCTGTTTTACTGCTGGTGTTTCTCTTTCATTGTTTTTTGGTTCTATTTGATTTTGGTTTATTTTTTTTTTCCTTTTAGCCTGTTACTGTACAGCTGTTTTGATGTTGTGGTCCATGTTTTCTGTTACTGGAAAGCAATTGTCGCTCATTCAAAAAAAAAAAAAAAAGTTGGTTAAAACAAACAAACAAAAATTGTGCCAAGAACAAATCATCCCAATTGGAACATGTGGGTAGCAGCCAAATCGCTGCAAGGAGCTTTTGTGTGGCCTGCCTGGCCAGAGGTGTGACACTCAGAAGGGAGAGCCAAGAGTGTTACTAATCTACTATTTAATCAATTTTTTTAAGACCGAGGTGGCCGCCTCGCCATCAGGTGCCTGGCAGAGGCTTCACAAAGTCAACCAAGACCTCCAAAGCGAGCTGGAAGCCCAATGCCAGCGTCAAGAGCTGATCAATCAGCAGATTCAGTCGCTGAAGCGCAGCTACGCCGAGGCCAAGGACGTGATCCGGCACCACGAGGCCGAGATTCAGAGCCTGCAGGCGAGGCTCAGCAACGCGGCGGCCGAGCTCTCCATCAAGGAGCAAACCCTGGCCAAGCTCCGCAACGACCTGAGGAGCGAAAAAGAGAAAGCCAAGGAGCAGCTGGAGGAGTGGCAGCACGGCGAGGCCGCGCTCAGCTCCCAGCTGAAGGCCAGCGAGCAGAAGCTGAAGAACGCGGAGGCTTTGCTCCTGGAGAAGACCCAGGAGCTGCGGGACCTGGAGATGCAACAGGCTTTGCAGAGGGACCATCAGAAGGAGGTGCAGAGGCTCCAGGACAGGATCGCGGACCTGAGCAGGCAGCTGAACGCGAGCGAGCAAGCGCGGATCCTCATGGAGGAGAAGCTGCAGAAGAATTACGAGGCTTTGCTGGAGAGCTGCGAGAGGGAAAGGCAGGTTTTAATACGGAGTCTGAAGGAGGTGGAGGATAAGGCCAATGAGTATGAGAACCAGCTGCAAAATACCGAGCAGCAAATGGAGATTCTGCAGAAGGAGAAGCTGAGTGCCAAGTTTGAAGGCAGTGAGCTCGTCCACCAGCTGGAGGAGCAGCTGGTGATGAAGGAGGCCAGCATCCAGAAACTGGCAGAGCACATCAAGGAGCTGGAAAGGGAGAGAGATCAGATCAAATGTCGCTTCCACGAGCTCATGAATCAGGTCGCCGAGTCGGATAACGAAGTCGCAAAGCTGCAAGCAAAGTTGAAAATGGAAGAGACCAACTACCACAACCTGGAGCGATCGTTCGAGGAGGTGTCGGATCAGTTCCAGGGTGTGCAGAAGGTGCTGAAAGAAAAAGAAGAAGAGCTGAGACACGTTAAGGAAATGCACTTGAGAATTGTGGAGAAGAAGGATCAAGATCTCAGTGAGGCTTTGGTTAAAATGGTCGCTTTAGATAGCAGTTTAGAGGAGACTAAAGTAAAGCTAAAGGCCAAGGAGGAGGCTTTAAAGAAATTGGCTAGTATAGGCACAGTCCCATGTGCTGAGGAGGCAGAAGACCTTGGCCCCAGTCTGGAGGCTGACGAAAGTCAAGCATCCCAACTGGGGCAGGCTCTGCAAACTCAGGATGTCCTCCCAGCTCTGACTTACGCACTGAAGGAGGAGGAGGATGAGGTTCTTGAGACCAGTCAGAGGCAGGTGGAGGAATTTGGCTCCCCATCCAAAGCTGTAGAGCTCCAGGACCAAGAGTTAGTTCAGAAAGCCTTAGCAAAGCCTGACGTAGGAATCATGGGGGCCAAGAGGCAAAGAATCCGTTTCTCGAGCATCCAGTGCCAAAAATACATCCATCCGGACGGATCGGAGAAGAACTGGACAAGCAGTACCTCTTCAGACACGAGCCAAGACAGGTCGCTGTCTGAAGAAAGCATGTCATCAGAGCCAGCCCTTGGTTACCCATCGTCGGGGACAAGCGACTCCGAGACCTATCTCTCAATCATCCATTCCCTGGAAACCAAACTTTATATTACGGAGGAAAAACTCAAAGACGTAACGATGAAGCTTGAAAGCCAGCACGGCCATAATCAGGAGACGCTCATCGCCCTCCACCATCAGTGGGCCAGCACGGAGTCCCAGCTGCGGGATCAGCTTCAGACCAGCTTATCCCAAGTCAGCGCTTTGATGTCGCAGCTGGAGAGCGAGAGGCAGGAAAAGTTCAAGCTCATAGAAAATCACGTTAGCGAGCTGGGAGGTTTCCAAGTGAAAAACGATCAAGCGCTGACTTGTTTAGAGAAGTGCAGGGAGCAACTAAGATCTTTGCCCACATCAGACAAGGAAAAAGAGGGTGATTTGTTCCTCGTCACTCTGGCCAGCATGGAAACCACCTTATCAAACGCAATCCAAGCCTTGAGAGGGGCGTCGGTCCCGTCGGAGTATCAGCAGGGGGAAAGCCTTATCGCGGAAAGCCCCACTCCAGAAGGAGGTTTTTTGGGCGAAGAGGAGCACGTCTCCAAGGAGCAGCGAGCGGGAACGTTTGACACCGGCCAGCTGAGGTGGCTCTCAGAGAGAGTGGCATTCGAGGCCTCTCTCATCAACCGAATCGCAGAGTCTTTGAAAAATGCGAGTTCCGAGATATCTCAGCTCCTGAGAGAGATCCAGGGAACGGCCGAGGTGGTTTTGTTGGAGCCGGGAAATGTTTCTCATACAGCAGTCGACTTGGCCAGTGTCCTATCTAAGAAGCTGCTGCTGGAAGGGGAGTTCTGGAGCCAGGTGGAGGAGCTGAGAGTGCACTTGAGCACCAGAGAAGGAGAAGCCGAGGGCAAAACAGAAACACCAGGTTTGGGCTTTTCTCCATGTTTTCTCAGTGCCGTAGCAGATGCTACATTGATCAAGGCGGAACTTGGGTTTGTCGCACAGAAAATGCGAGAATCTTTTCATCAGAGGTTAAAAACAATTGAAGAAGACCTCCATAATACCAAAACGGCTCTCCAGCAGCATAAATGCATGTTGGAGGAGATCATCAAAGCATACAGGACTCCTGATTTTGACAGAGTTATGCACCAGATTTCTGAGGCACTCGAAATTCAGAAAGATGCTTCAGAAAGAACCCAAATCTCCTGGGACGGGAGCCGCCTCCAAATGGTGCCGTGCCAGGAATTAGCCAAGGCGGAGGAGGCTGGTAGCCTGCCGGACCGTAGTGGTGAAGCTCTTGTTTCCATTCAGGAAGATCTTGCCCAACAACTAAAGGACAAATCAGATGTTCTGAAGGAAATCTCTGTTGCCTTACTCTCCCTGCCTCCCGAGGAGGCAATGAGAGACTATCAGAAGCTCCTGAAGATATCTCAGAGTCTTTCCTACCATTCGTGCATGGGAGACCTTGAACGCTATTCCTCTTTGTTAGTCCAAGACTCAATAGTTCAGGCTCAGGTTTGTTACGCTGCTTGCAAAGTCCGACTGGAGTACGAGAGAGAGCTGAAGTCCTACAAGGAGTCCTTGCAGAGCATGGACGTGCTCTGCCAGGAGCGCGTGAAGACGGTCTCTCTCCTTCGGGACGAGTACGAAGACTTGCTTAGAAAGCAGCAGGGTGAGTACGGCGAGGTGATCGCCATGCTCGAACGGGAGAACGCCGACCTCAAAGCAAAGGTGTCCCAGCTCGAGAGTCAGCGAAGGCTCGTGGAGGAAGAGGAGCATCGACACAACAAGAGCTTGAGCGAATTGCAGGGACGGTATGAGGAGGAGATTCGAAACGTGATAGAGCAGCTAAACAGGACAGAGGATGCTCTGAAGGCTGAGAGGGCGGAGGGTCTCAACCAGCTGGATGCCGTTGTTCGTGACAAGCAGAACATGGAGCAGTATCACCTGGAGCAGATGCAAATGCTGGAGGACAAATTCCAGGCCAAGATCAAGGAGCTGCAGGTCATCCATGGCGAGGAGCTGCAGGCGTTGCAGGAGCACTACGGCCAGAACCTGCAGCGCCTGCAGGAGACCCTGGACGAGTACCAGAGGCGGCACCCGGACGTGTCGCCCTCGGCAGGCCCGGGCGGTGGGGACACCTGGGTGGCCGGTGAGGCAGGTGGCACCGGGCAGGGCCTCGGCAGTGACCCGGACTCCATGCACGGTCTGAGGGAGCGTATCCAGGAGCTGGAGGCACAGATGAACGTCATGAGGGACGAGCTGGAGAACAAGCACCTGGAGGGGAACGCTACCACCTTGAGGGAAAAATACCAGAAAGACTTTGAAAACTTAAAGGTCTTGAGAAGTTTAATGCTTTCTGCTTTCTGCTGCTGAGCGTACGGGAGGGTGCGTTAGGTCCCGGGGTTCGCTTGCTGAAGTAAGGGGTGTCCCCCAAGAGAGCCAGCGTGTTGAAACAAGCTCCAAAGTGTTAGAAAGGCCTCTGTAGAGTGTGGCCTTTCCCTTTTCTCCATGCTGGGGTATTCTAAATGCATTGCTGAGGGCTCCGTATCAGTGGGAGAGTTGATTATTGGAGGCGATCTGTGCGTGTAGAGGGAGGGAGGGTTTCCAAGGAACTCGATAACTTCATGTTATCCTTCAGTATGAAGACCGTAGTGTTTCTTCTCATACCTAAGGCATACGTTTTGTTCGTGACTTCCCTTTAAAAGCATTCCTCAACTCTGTCCTTCCCAGTCTGATCAAATCTCCAGTCTGTCTCTGCTGCCCTCAAAAATGTTAAGATGAAATGGAAACTTAACGCTCTCAAAATGCATGTTCCTGGGGAAGGAGCTGCAAACAGATGCCAAATTCCATAGCAAAGCAAAGCTCCTCTGCACGAGGCTGCGAGGAGAACCACCTTGGTGTTGCACACTGGCGATTCTTGACACAACAAACAGTGCACAGTTGTGGGAAACCCGGTCTGGGAGCAGAAGAACCCGGTGGCAATGAAGTGCCTGTGTTCAGATTGCTCAGGACTGGCTGTAAAACTCGCCTGAGATGGTGGAGTGTCTAAAAAACTTCCTGAGTTTGGTGTTTTCCTTTTGATCGGAGAGCATTTCTAGTTAGGAAGAGGGATTAGGGCAGTAGAGGACTCCTGGCAGCACCCGGGGAGGGTTCCAGGTGGAGCGGGCAGCGATGCGGGCAGCGGCCGCGCTGGTGTGGCTTCCGTGGAGCTCTCGTTCTTCAGAATCAGCAAAAAACACGGGAGAGCTTGCTTGCAGCTGTGAGATCTTCAGCGCGCATTTGGGCTGGGGCTAAAGCATGGTTCAACGCGAGCCTAAAGCTGGTGTTAGCCTGGGGAGGGCAGTAGTTCTGCTGCGTCCTGTCAGGGGTGAATGGGGTGTCCAGGGGAGGGAGAGCTGCTGGGCAGAGACGGGACGGCAGCGGTGGTGGTCACCGAACGCTGTCTCCTCCATCGTAACCCTTAGGAAGGAAAAAACCTGCTTGGGTCGGTGGGACACACGGGTGACACCTTGTCCTGCGAGCCATGCACCAAACATGGACATTTGGACCAGGGGATGTTCTTGGTTTGGAAGAAGCAAAAAGGCCACAACCAAAACAGAGGCTGAAAAATAACAAGCAAGGAACCTGACCTCCCACCTCTGTTTTCAGCTTTGCTTTGCTAAATTTTCTGTTTGCCTGGCTGGAAGGCAAGGAGCATCTTCTGGGCAGAGCGGGAGGAGAGCGAACCAGCCTCTCTCTGAATCTCTGCAGAGGGACAAACAGCATAATAGAAACTTTCCTTGGTTAGAAAGCTAACCAGGTGAATCTAAACCTGTTCAGTTTACAGGTTAAAACATACTCAATTCTCTTCTGAAGCTGATGGAGAATGTAACATCAGTAACACCAGATACTGATTTGTACATGTTCAAATCTCCTGGATTTATAGCAATGCATTTACAATACATTAAATACTGACTCTACAGCCAGACCTGTAGAGGAACCTTCACCATTTTTCTCCAGCATTAAAGGTTTTAATGAAGAATCCTGCAAAGCTGCTTTGTGCTTCTCCAGAGTCAGCCAAGTCCAGACATGTTCTGGCACTGAGTTATGAGGGGTTTTTTTTTTAAAAAAAAGGCTGAGAAAATGCAGAATGCCTCAGGATTCAAGCTTAAAGGGGAGCGATAAAAGCACCAGAGATGAAAACTGGGGATGAGAGTGGCACAGGTTACAGAGCATTAGACAACAAAGTGATGCTGAAGAGCATGTGCTGGAGGAGGTCAGCAGGTGTTAGACTGTCATGAGCAATTTTGTCACTGGGGGAGTGAATTTGTCCCCCTTTAATTTCCCATGGAGTCCCAATGGCTCCGTAGGTGACAGTTCTCACTTCCCGAGGAAAAGATGAGTGTGAATCAAGAAGAAATCTGCTGAAATCAGAAAATAAACCCAGCCTGTAACATTAAGAGGGAGAAAAGCCCGGTGCAGCACTTAGCGTCAGGCTTGTCCCTAAGTGTCTGACACAGCTCAAGCAGGCCCCTTCCTAGCTCATACCTCGAACCTGCCGGAGCTTTGCTGTCCTGCGTCTGTCCTGCAGCCGTCGGTCTGTCCGGGGTCCCGATGTGCTTGGCGGGACAGCCGGGCTGTCAGCTGAAAACAGCTTTTCCGTCCGTCCTGCTGCTGAGGCAGGAGCCGACTGGGATTGAAATCTCACGGCTGGTGGCTCCCGAGTTCCCAGAGCGCTGCTCCCCTGGCCTGGTCTAAGTTCACTCCTAGTAATTAGCAAATAGCTGCCTGTGCAGCATGTGAAGCGATACTGGGTTGGGAATTAAGGTCCTGTTGCTGTCACAAGTTGTTTGCTTTCCACCCTAGAGGTGGCCGCCTAAAATCAGGCATTGCAAAAGAGAGAGGGGCACAGCAAGGTTTTTTTTCTTTTTCTTAACATATATTTGCATTCCCCAGTCTGGTGTGACCCCAGACCTACCCCGTCCTTTCACTGGAGCTGTCAGGGGTTGAGCTGACAGGACAAGCTCTGACCCATCTGTGAGGTCCATCCTTGGCCGGCTCCTCCGTGGTTGGGGAGGGAGAAGATCCCCATGATGGCACCAGGAATTTGAGCTCCTGGTGGGCTCCCCACCGCTGTGACACCAGCCTCACACTGCCGGGTCAACCCCTTCCCCTCGTCCCTTTTGCAGGCAACATGTGAAAGGGGCTTTGCAGCCATGGAGGAGACACACCAGAAGAAGATCGAGGACCTGCAGCGGCAGCACCAGCGGGAGCTGGAGAAGCTGCGGGAGGAGAAGGACCGCCTGTTGGCAGAAGAAACGGCTGCCACCATTTCAGGTAAATGGGGACACACCAGAGGGTCCCCAGCGGTGGGGCAGCTCCGTGTTGATGGGGACATGAGGATGGTGTTTGCTCCAGCGTGGAGGAGCAGAGTGTGGGGTGGGATGAGGGCTGGGTGGGGTTCGTGGGGAGAGGCTGGTGGGACATACATTTATGATGGACGCCCGTCTCCCGGTCCTTCTCCAGGCTTGGTTTCCTTCCCCTTGGCTGTAACACAGTCTGATCCATTTTCAGTTCCAACTCAGAAAGGTGTTTATTTTTGCCATGGTTAATTTATGCCAATTCCACACCAAATTTATTCTTTGGTACTCCAGGGAGTTTCAAAGTGCTGGAGCCCAGGGTCTCTGCATTAGGAGTCACACATCCACGAAACAACATGTGATTTGGACAATCATTTGGACTTAATTAAAAAGTGGGATTTGCAGAAGCCCCTTTGTTGCTTTGCAGCCAGGGGCACAGACTGAAGGGGCTGCGAAGCAGTGGGAGGTTTGCTGGATGATTCAGGTTTTGTTCCTTTAAAAAACAAACAAAACCTCAAAAAATTTAAAAAAAAAAAGAGCCCTTGGGTGGAGCAGCGCTGGGTGCTAACACAGTGCTGTCCCACGCAGCCATCGAAGCCATGAAGAACGCGCACCGGGAGGAGCTGGAGCGGGAGCTGGAGAAGTCCCAGCGCTCCCAGATCAGCAGCGTCAACGCCGACATCGAGGCGCTCCAGAGGCAATACCTGTGAGTCCATCATCATCCTCTGCGTCTCGCGGGGAGATGATGTGTATGGGGGGAGACCCCTTCCTCCCCTTTGATTTCAGTAACGAGTTAGGGACAGACCTGTCATCGCAGGGACCTTTTCCTTCGGTTCCAACACAGCTGCATCATTTCGAGGCTCCTGGTTGCCCATGATATTCCGAGCTCCAGGTCAGCGTCTGCACACAACCCAAGTTCAGCTGCTTTGTGGTCACCAGACATAGCAGACGTGCAGAGACGGTGCTGCTTTTCACGCAGCTGCAGCAGGAGGGTTGCCCAACCAAATTCAACTGGGCGAGGAGAAAGCATTTAGCGCTTTGTGGCAAGGCTGTCCTCGTGTGGGAGCTGAGCAAAACAGGCAGTTTTATTAACCTTGATGCATTACATAAGATGTGTAAGTGTGTAAATATACAAGGTCCCGAGTGCCCAGAGCAAACTTGATAGATCTCAGCTCAGTTTTTGGAAACCTGAGGAGGTCCTGCCATTTAACCTGCTAGAGAAAGACCTCCCGTCCCCTTTGGTGCCCAAGCACTGCTGCACCGGCAGAGGGAAGGGCTGGCTCGCTCTGGTCTTGTGGTTTTTCCCAAAGGGAATGTGCAAGTCCTCCTCCCCAGTGCTCGAATCCCTGTTGGGTTGTCCCGGGGTGCCGGAGGAAGAGCGGGCAGGATTGGGGGTGTGCGGGGAGGGCACTAACCCAGGCTGTGTTGCTGCAGGGAGGAGCTGCAGTCGGTGCAGCGGGAGCTGGAGGTGCTTTCGGAGCAGTATTCGCAGAAGTGTTTGGAGAACGCTCACCTGGCGCAGGCGCTGGAGGCTGAGAGGCAGGCCCTCCGGCAGTGCCAGCGCGAGAACCAGGAGCTCAACGCCCACAACCAGGTGAGGGTCCCTGTCCCCACCATGTCCCGGGGCAGCCGGCACAGGCAGGAGGTGATGGGCAAACCACCCAATGGGCTCCATGCTGAGCCATGGACGTGCTACCCCTTTCCACAACGTCTCTTCTTCTCTTCCCAGGAGCTGAATAACCGCCTGGCTGCGGAGATCACGCGATTGCGGACCCTGCTGACCGGGGAGGGAGGAGGAGAGGCTGCTGGATCGCCTCTCACGCAGGGCAAGGATGCCTACGAGCTGGAGGTGAGCTCTGCCACACCGAAAAAGCAGCTTTGGTGGGCACAGGTGCCCAGGAGCCTGTCACAGGCTGGACGGGGCTCTGAGCAACCTGATCTGGATGAAGATGTCCCTGCTCATGGCAGGGGTGGGACTGGATGAGCTTGGAATGTCCCTTCCAACCCAAACTGTTCTATGATTCTATTCCTCTATGCATCCATGCATGGCTGGGCAGCACTGTGCATCACGGGGCAAAATTGGGCCAGGAGCTTTTGGAATCCTGATCTTCCCTTCTGTCTGTTCCCTGCTTGTCCCGTGGGATCCAGTCTGTGCAAAGCAGTGGGGACTAACGTAAACTAAGGGGTGTGCAGGGAGCACAGCAGCCGTGCACGCTTGGGCGAGGTCCCACGAGACCCAGGAGAAATTTTCTTAACACGAACCAGAAGACGGGTGAACAGCAGCTTTGTGGTGCTGGCATGGAGCTGGTGTGGGACTGAGCTTCCAGCCCTGGCTTGGTTGTCACCAGGCACAGCGGGCGAACATCTTGGGATCACGCTGCTTCTGCTCGGCTGTGAACACGCTGCTTCTGTTCCCACAGGTCCTGCTGCGGGTCAAAGAATCAGAAATCCAGTACCTGAAGCAGGAGATCAGCTCCCTCAAAGACGAGCTGCAGACGGCGCTGAGGGTAATGCCCAGGGACATTTCTGCAAATCCTCTTGCAGGCTGTGCTGCTCCTCTGTGTGCGTGCTTAGATTTCAGCTCACTTATCCCCACATTTGAAACATCTATTTTTTTCCCTTGATTGGAATTGAATAGCCATTCTGGTGTAATCAGTAAAGCGCTCCACGACTGTATCAGCTCAGGACTTTCCCCTTCTCCCTTCTTGTGGGAAAACATCCCCTTCAGTGTTTTTCCCTGTTTCCTGTCACATCAGCTCAGATTTGAAATGGCAAAAGTGATCAGAGC
This sequence comes from Caloenas nicobarica, assembly GCF_036013445.1. NCBI lineage: Eukaryota > Metazoa > Chordata > Aves > Columbiformes > Columbidae > Caloenas > Caloenas nicobarica. Next base: position 3,152,872 of record NC_088258.1, on the reverse strand, counting down.
CTCCCAGCATCGGGTCTGGTTTGCTCCAGACAGCCTCTTTGCCAAGGCCATTTCTGGGAACTCCGCTTGAATTCCCCATCTTTGCTAAAATGAAAACCCACAAACAATCCTGTAACGAGGCGGCCGTGTGCACGGGCTGTTAGATGCAGCTTCGAGAGTGAGTGTGAAATGTGTGTGTTACCCCCAGCCGAGCATTCCTCCTTGCTACCGGCTCTTCCGTCGGCATTTGCCAAGCTCCTCTTCAGCGCATTCACAACCCCTTTGGCTCCAGCTGTGTCTGACTCCAGCTGTGTCATTCTTATTCCGTTGCCAGGATAAGAAATATGCCAGCGACAAGTACAAAGACATCTACACGGAGCTGAGCATCGTCAAGGCCAAGGCAGACTGTGATATCAGCAGGTTGAAAGAGCAGCTGAAAGCAGCCACAGAAGCTCAGGGAGAGAAATCCCCTGTGAACACCACTGTATCGGGATATGGTCAGTCCTCCAGCAGCTCTAAGCGATCGTGGGTTTCCTGAGATAACACGTGCACCCTGGCACACAAGCCCTGGTGCAGGAACGGGGCTGAGTGGTGCTTTTTTTTGCCATTTTGTGCTGCTTCCCACCCCTGCTCCTTGCAGACGGTCTCACCAGAGGTGGCAGGGACCAGGCGGACCTGAATTGCCGTCTCATGGCAGTTTCTCCTTCCAGCCCTGTGAGTGGGAAGCTGGTGGGCTTTGAAAGCCGCCTGGCATTTTGTAGTGGGAAAACCTCAGGCTACAAATTTGCTCCTGTACTGAGCACTGGGGAGGCCAAACCTCGAATCCTGGGGTCAGTTTTGGGCCCCTCGCGACAAGAGAGACCTTGAGGTGCTGGAGCGAGTTGAGAGAAGGGAACGGAGCTGGGGAAGGGGCTGGAGCACAAGTGTGATGGGAGCGGCTGAGGGACCCGGGGGTTCGGCTGGAGAACAGGAGCTGAGGGGAGACCTTCTGATCTCTGACCTGCCTGAAAGGAGCTTGGAGCCAGGGGGGGTCGGGCTCTGCTCCCCAGGAACAAGCGCCAGGACCAGAGGAAACGGCCTCAAGTTGTGCCAGAGGAGGTTGAGGTTGGGTCTGGGGAACAATTTCTTCCCCAAAGGGCTGTGGGGCATTGGAACAGGCTGCCCAGGGCAGTGCTGGAGTCGCCATCCCTGGAGGGGTTGGACAGACGGAGATGAGGTTCTCAGGGACATGGGGCAGTGCCCGGGGTGGGTTAACGGTTGGACACAATGATCTTGAGGGTCTTTTCCAACCAAAATGATTCTGTGATTCTAGACACTGTGCAGGGCAGCAGAGACCCCTCCGAGTCCCCTCTGCCCTTCTGGCAGCGCTGCCTGGGCCGGGAGGGCAGAACAGCCCCAGCCCCACTCCTTGCAGACCACGCGGGTACCAGGCCGATGCTGTTTCTTTTGCTTCTCCCCAGATATTATGAAATCAAAAAGCAACCCTGATTTCTTGAAGAAAGACAGATCCAGTGTTAGCCGGCAACTAAGGAATATCAGGTCAAAGGTGAGTGATGAAAATATCCAGCGTTACTCTCCAGTGGGGGTCCCAGGTGGGAAGAAATTGGTAGGGAAAGAAAACTGAGAATTTCCCAGTTACTAGAGTTAGTCTGGGGAGGAAAGTGACCTTTTGACTGCCAAACGGCTGGTGTGCAGCCAGGCAGGGCCCAGCAGGACACACACACTCCTGACCCTGCCGAGATTGAGGTGTGAAGCTGCTCCCTGCTTTAAAAAAGGATGAAGTTCACCCCGTTCTTTGGTCTTTCACAGGAGGACTCTCCCCGTATTTGCTCCCCGTTTTCAGTTGAAATTCAGTGGTGCCAATAGGTGGAAATGTGCACATCATTCTCAGCTTTACAGTGTTCTGTCACTGCAAGATTTTTGGTCTTTGTATGGAACAACGATGCCTTTGTCCTGGGCGTATTTAACACACGCTTAATTTGTGTGTTAACATGGCGCAGATGGCCCTGTGTTTGTCCGGCCGTTCTGTATCTGCTGTGGGTCCCAAAGCCCGGTTGATGCTTTGCCAAGTTCACCTGCTGACAGCCAGAGTTCCCTCGTGGCTGTTCCTGTGGGACCTCAGGGGCAAAAAGGGCAAATAAAGCCACTGAGAAGTCATCGTTGGTAGGAAGGAAAAAAAAAAGTAGGTCAGTTGGAAGGAAGATCAGCATGGGCAAAACCTGCTTTGCCTCTCCCCACTGGACACCTGGTGTCTCGTGCTGTTTGAAGTGGTTGAGACCTTGGGCAGAGCGAGAAGCCGGGCAGGCGAAAGGCTTCGAGCTCGGTGCCCGTGCTGGGGAAACCGTCACCACCCGAGCCTGGGTCATCGGCTTGGGGTGTCTGCGCTGCACCCAGGAAATACAGAGGGCGTCTCTGCAAATTTCAGGGGCAGCCAGACCTGCTGGGCCAGGTCCGATGTTGGGTTTCCCTTCACCACTTCAATTCGGACCATTTTATCTTGTGTTCCCTCGTCTGTGTTGCTTGGTGGGGGAAGGAGAGCAGAGCAAGCATGGGCTCTCCCTGCTCGCATCGCTGCCGGGGGGGCTGGGGCTGCGCGGACGCCAATGCATTTAGAATTTATGAGCTTCTTGTTTTGTTTTGTTTGGGTTTTTTTTCTTTACTTTGCTTTTTTCCTTCAACAGTCCGTTATTGAGCAGGTCTCATGGGATAACTGAAATGAACCCGAGTCCAGGTTCCCTGCCACGTAGGTAAACAAAGCGGCACCCACCAAGCGACGCAGCCGCCCGCTGGAGCGGCTCACTTTTGCATGCACTGCTCACACCTCCACGGCAAACCAGAGCCCGTCCTTCTCTTAATGACTGACGGGTTTATTTACGGCTAATTATTTTACTGGGGCGGGGGGGAATGGGAAGGGAGAAGTCAGCAGACCCAAGATCCCTATGAAACACAATCTCTCTGGCTCTCCCCCGGGGAATTTGGCTTTCTCGTCTTCCCGCTCCTCCCACCCTCGCTGACACAGCTAACCAGCACGGAGAGGATTTGGACATGGTGGGGCACGTTCTCCTGTTTGCTGTGTTGGGAGCGCGGGACGCCGAGTGTGCATGCTTGAATGACTCTGCATGCCTCCTACTAAACCGCAGCAACATCCAGGTCTCGTAGGAAAAAAAAAAACCAGCCATTTTGCTGTTAGCCAGGTGGAGGAGTGGGTCAGTGATACCTGTAAATGCATTTCCCACAAAGGTCTGTAGCGTGTAAAGTGGTGCCCCCCATCTTGGCTGCAGAGGAGATGCCCGAAATTTCCTTTACCCATAATTGCTGCTTCTTTAGGTTGATATGTGCTTGAGCAAAAGAGTGTTCCTTGCCCAGTAACCTCCTCCCCTGCTCTCCAGGCTTCCTCCAGCTCCCCGGTGTCCACCTTGCCGCTCCCTGTCCCACACGCTGGCCCGAGGCTGCCGAGCTCCTCCAGCAACAGGAGGGAGCTGATGAGAAACGAGGCCGATCCTAATGACCCATATCTCTTGAGTAACTGGAGCAATAGTTAATTTACCGGCTCGCGGTGAAGATTGAGGTTAGAACATCTGCAGAGGGAGGTCAGAAGAGAGAGGAGCTCCCCAGCGCGGCGGCAGAGGGGTGGCTGGGGAGCCCGAGGAGGTCTGATGGAGGATCCTTTTATCACAGATTTCATCCATCTCCCTTCATCAGGCTCCCCTCATCAGCAACTCGGATGGGTTGTCAGGCTGCCTGAGGGCTGAATTTACTGGAATTTGTACCATCAGGCAGAGCAGTCTAATGGTTTGTGTTGTCTCCTTCCATCTAATGGGAAATCAGATGCACGAACTGGAATGCAGGGGTTGCTGCCTATTTAGAGAGGCCCAAAGTAAACTTCCGTGAGGAAGCGTGTGCTCAGAGATCCGCATCCCAAGGGACTCCGCTGCCCCTCGAAAAGAAAGCAAACGGCATTTGTAAATTCAAACCAATCCGGTTTAGTGCTTTCATTTCCGTACTGCTTCGCAAAGCTGTTCTGTATTCATGGACCTGTGGGAAGAGAAACATTTAAGGAAATACAGTAACCATGGGAATCTGCACAGGCTCAGAGCAAGTTTATCATGGAGTCCTGCCTTGATAAACACGCGTTAAAGAAAACCCAGCCCAAAAGTCATAACCAGCTGCTATGATTGTACAGTCCTCCAGCACCACAGTCAGGGAATAAAAGCAAAAGGGGATCAATGTGGCTGCCTGTTAATAGGAGGGACTTTGTCTTCAGGTCTGTGCCTTGTCAGTCTATAAAGCAAATAATGTTCCAGCTGCAGAGCGAATTCCTTGCAAGTTGCAAAGAATCAGTTTGCAGGCGGGGTGACCTGCGGGGTGCAGGCAGGCAGCCGTCTATCCCAGAGCAGGAGCAGCCCAGCAACGAAAGCTTTTCCTGGTGGTTGGGGAGGTATCTGTGGCTCCTCTGTAGCAGCGGCAAACAGGGACAACTCGCTGCCTGGTGCTCTGTGCCCCTGAACCTCTTGCACCACAGCTTTGGGGCCGCAGGGTGGAGGGAAGGTTGGATTTAGGCTTGTGTGTCTGCTCCGACTAGTTTCAGGTTAAAGCTGTTGTACAGGGGACAAGAATTTGCAAGACCTTGAGGTGCTGGAGCGAGTTGAGAGAAGGGAACGGAGCTGGTGAGGGGCTGGAGCACAAGTGTGATGGGAGCGGCTGAGGGACCCGGGGGTTCAGCTGGAGAACAGGAGCTGAGGGGAGACCTTCTGATCTCTGACCTGCCTGAAAGGAGCTTGGAGCCAGGGGGGTCGGGCTCTGCTCCCCAGGAACAAGCGCCAGGACCAGAGGAAACGGCCTCAAGTTGTGCCAGGGGAGGTTGAGGTTGGATCTGGGGAACAATTTCTTCCCCAAAGGGCTGTGGGGCATTGGAACAGGCTGCCCAGGGCAGTGCTGGAGTCACCATCCCTGGAGGGGTTGGACAGACGGAGATGAGGTTCTCAGGGACACGGGGCAGTGCCCGGGGTGGGGTAATGGTTGGACTTGATGATCTTGAGGGTCTCTTCCAACCAAAGCGATTCTATGATTCCACCCCTCACAGTGCTGTTTTCCTGGGTCCCCACATGTAGGCGACAGATTTCACAAATCCAAATGCCAAGGGCTAGCAGGGCAGGCTTTTCTGTTGCCTCGCTGAGTGTCATGCCATGAAATCTGGATGCTGCATCTGCATCAGATCAGCCATCAGCTCCTGCTAGGCCTGAAGCGGGCATTCCGCCAGTCCTCTGCCCAACCCTGCGCAGTAGAGGCAGCTTTGGCTTGGGAGACCCCCCTGGCTGGGGTTAGAGAAAGGGTGGGATTGTTGCTGGCAACAAAAACACAAGTTTCCATGACTGCTTGAGCAAAGCCTGTACCTTGACTGAGCCCGGACCGTCCCAGATGGACGCGCGTTCAGTCGGTGTGGGGAGGACCGACGTGCAGGTCTGGCTTAGCAGATCCGAGCTGGCCCGCCCAGGGCTCCTGCGGTGCCGGGGCTCTGCTGGAATTCCCCCAGCTCCCAGGGTCATTTGTCTGAGTCGAGCTAACCCCGCTTGCAGCATGGTGTTGCCTCTTCATTTTGCTTCTGGTACGTCGCCTGGTTCGTTTGCAATCTCACCCTCTCTCTAGGCACCATTCCCCAGTAACCGCTCTCCATAACCGTGTGTTTTCTCTTAGCATGTCCCACTAACCTCCCCGCCGAGGAGGCCATTCTCCCGCTGCCCACGGCTCCTTTCCCTCCGCATCGCGCCCTCTCCATGTGCCAGACACCCACCACCACCTCCCGCCCGTGCCCGACGCTCTGTCTTTTGTCTCTCCCAGAGTCTGAAGGAAGGCCTGACTGTGCAAGAGCGCCTGAAGCTTTTTGAATCCAGGGACTTGAAGAAAGACTAGTTCTCCCCGCTCCGCTTGACCACGCGCACCTCCCAGCTTGAGGCAGCACAGCACCAGCACTGTTTGTCTCTTGTTCCTTAACGACTCTCCTCGCTGTCGTTTCGTCCTGACGCCCTCGACGGGACCCGGCGCCGCGGTGGCCGTGCCCCCCGCCGCCCCCTTCGCCTCCCCAGCACCTTTCCCTGCCTGTGAGATGCTCCAGGGACTCTGAGAGGGAGAGGAAGGGATTGGGGTGGGGTTGTTGTTGTTTGGTTTTTTCCACCCCCCCTCTCTTTGGCGCTTTGTAGGAGAATCCTTCCTTTACTGTAAACCATTACACTAAGTGTCAGTATTAAGGCTCAGTAGCCTGTTAATAAGCTAAATCTGTCGTACCAACCGTTTTTGGTATGCAAGCAGGGCCTGGGGTGGTATCGGCCATACCGAGCTCTTACTGCTGTCAAGAGACCCAGTGCTCAGAGCACGCCAGGAGCCTAATTAACCATTGATCTCGATTGCATTACTTGCACCTACGAGGCGGGGAAAGCCTTGGGGAGCTGTCGGGGAGCACAAGCCCGTGCCGGCGTACGCAGCCTGGAGGTAACGACACTGATGTCTCGCTGGAGAAGGACGCAAGAAATGATTCTCCTGCCCCGTGACTGTGCCGTATCCTGAATGTAGGCGATGCCGCAGCCCCGGCGATGCCGCAGCCCCGGTGAGCTTCGGGGGCTGCCAGGGTGGTTCTGGATAGGGAGCTGCACCGTCGAGCCCGCCCCGTCGGTGTGTCTTTGCCTCCCGTCTCGCTGGTGGTTGGAATTGGTGTTTCGGGGGCCAAGCTCTAAGATCACTTTCTTGCCTCTGTTAGATCAAGCCCAGCACTCTCTCTTTTTTTTTTTTTTTTTTTAATTTTTTTTTTTGCTGTTACTCCTTTCCTCTCATTGAGTCCCGTGTATCCCAGGGTCTGTGCGCATGTGAAACTCCCTTTTCCTAGTCAAAGGAAAGTAGAGTAGAGAGTAGAGCCAATATTGACTGAAAATGCACAGTGCTCAATGCATATAATGCTCCTTTTTTATCAGCTTCTTGAATTCAATTCTTCTTGTCAGCAGGGCAGCTCCTATTTTAATTCTTTAATCTTTTTCCTGAAATAAAAATCTCAAAACCAGTTATGTGCTTCAGACCTTCTCAGTCCTAATAGCTTTTGTATTTAAAGCATACAATTTAGCGCTGTGAGGCTGATAAAGTGAGACAAACTAGAAGTGAATGAGGGAGCTGGGAGCACTGGATGCAGCACACAGCAGCCGAGCAGAGGATGGGGTTTTTTTCCCTAGAAGCAGCCTACGCTGCTCTACAGCATCAGGGCTGCCCCGACCTGGTGGCTTCATCCCGGGCTAATTAGAGTGTTTCAAGGTGCCACTGGTAACAATCCTAGCCCATCGCCCTGGCCGGGAGCAGGGCTGAAGCTCCTGGCCCCGTTCAGCCACCGAGCGACCCGCAGCACAGGCTGGGCTGTTAAAAATACCCCCTGCCCTTCACGTGGAGCAAAGTTCCTCTTGTCTTTTGCGTGCTCAGCATGTGGTTGTTGGAAGCAGCTCTCAGAGCTTTCATGGCTCGTTTTGGGTCTGTTGGGTGGTACAAGCGCATCCCTCAGAGCAAACCCGCTGCAGCTCTGGAGTGGTGAGCGCCGAGGGATGGCGACATCTCCAGTCCTACCAGGTTGGACCGTGGCGTGAATCAGGTTCTTGTCCAGCTTGTGTGGCCTCGGCGTGGCCAAATGCTCGGCTTGGCAGCTCCCAGGGCGCTCCTGCAGCATGTGGTAGCCGTTGGTGCTGCCCACGGGACCCCGTCTTGTTCCCGGCCAAGGTGCCGGCACCGTGCGGCGGGCAGAGCTCGGACGGGGATGGTCTTGCCGCGATGCTCTGGGACCTGTGCCTGGGTGTACGTGAAGTCCTGGAGACAGCAGCAGGGTAGGAAAGATGCTCAACCACGAGGATACAAAGGCTTTTCCCTCCTCAGCAGGCACACGCCCTCTAGGATGTTTTGCTGAGCAGCTACTCACCCTAATCTGAATTTATTGTAGCACTTTACGTAATCTGAGCGTTGGAGGACCCGGGAGCCTTCCCAGCTATGACCCACCTGGACCATCTCTCTAACCAGGAGTCTCGGTGTTGCTCCTTGCGTTGGGTTTGCTTTCACCCATCGGTCAGCAGCCGCCTTCGTCCTCCTCCCATCCACCGTGGAGGAACGTGGCCCGTGCACCCAGAGCTGCTCGCCGTCAGCTTCTCGCCCGCATGATGGGAGCCCAACCCAGGGAGCCCCGACATGGAAACCGTCACCCTGGGGCTGTGGAAAATCACTGTTCTCACCACATGGAGTGAACTAATGGCCATCTAAAGCATCAGCTGCTGTTGCTAAACCCATGTATGTTGGTAACGCGTAGCGGTGGCTTTTTGTAGCCCTGGGATGGGGTCCTGCTTCCCTTCCAGCTGAGGAGATCCAGGCGCAGCTCTCCCTGGTTGTAGCTTTTCCCAAATTCAGCCTTCCCCAGGTCAAGCGTGTATGCGTCGGGCTTACAATTCCACTTCTGGAAGAAGAGGGTCTTTTGTCGCCGGTCGCGTGGGGGGGTTTCTCTCTCTCTCCCTGTCTCCGTGTGACCCCACGGTTGGGTGAAGGGTACGTGATCGGGTCCCCGTGCTCACAGCAGCTGGGAACGTGACACTTCGGTGGCACCTACGAGCAGTTCGAGGCGGTTGTGGAGTTGAAGTGGGGACACCAGCGCCTGCTGAGCGGAGCAGTTGGCGGGACCAGCGGAGATGTCGGCGCCGTGGCCCGGGTTCAGCTAAATCCAGGCTGTTACTTGGGTGGGAAGGTGATTCCACCCACTGTCAGCCCTGGCATTGTCATTGCTCTTCCCTTGCCAGATGTCACTGGCTCCAGGAGATGCCCTCCTCCTCCTCTCGAGACATACGATGGACTTTGCCCTTTTTAGCCAACCGAGCAGAACACGCACTGGTCTCCTGGCCACGTGGACCTTTCTTCCATCCCCTAGCAAATCCTGCTTTTTCTTCGCGTACTCCCTTTGCTCAGGAGCACTGATTTTAAGCATGAGGACTAGAAGTTACGTACCTTGCTGTTTGCGTTGGCCCATCGCTGGTGTGGCGGACCCAAGACGGACCCTTTCTGATACAGGATCACACCACCGAGCATCAACAGGCTCCCCACGGAGGGATGTTTTGTGCTGTACTCTTGCTCCTCTCTTGCAGCTTAGTATCCTGCCTGGGAACAGGTGTGAAGCCTTGATTTCTTTGCCAGTGCTGCTGCTTCGAGCCTTATTTCTTAACGTAGAGAGCAGCTGGAGGACACAGGTGGAACGACCAGGTGGGGATCATCCCCAGCTTTGACTCACCCTGTGTATGCTGAGTCATTTAATACTATTTTTTTTATTTTAAAAAAGGTGAGGATGGGCAGAAAGACACTGCGGTGTGTTGGCAAAGGCGGCAGCAGTTTGGTGGTGGATGGTGCAGGAAGGCAGAAGAAGGTGCGATTAAAAAAAAGCTGTGGGGGAAGTATTCTGGTTTATACACATATAAAAATATACTGGTGTTTTGTGGGGGGGAAGGTCACCCAGGAACACTTGTAGAGCTTTTGCTCCTTTCCTGTAGCTGTGCCGTTACACTAAACAAGGGATCATATATAATTCTGGGCCACTCGTGTCAATTCTTCGCCTGAGGCAACACACACGGTGTTTTGCATCGTTCCAGTGAGGCACTGCCGGGGGATCCAGCACCAGCAAAGCTGCGATTTCTTCTCTCTTCCTCTAGTTTGTTTTTACCTTATTGTAGAGAAAATGTCAGTCCTCATGTCACACCCCTCCCCCTTTTATGGGCTCCCTGTGAAATGATTTAAATTGAAATTTGCTGGAACTCCTTTGTGAACAGGATCAGACCTGGGGGATCAGCTGCTCAGAGGTTTGTTATCAGGGAACTTTTATTTAATACATAGTCGCCGACTTCTCCGGACTTTAAAATAGCTGAGAAAAGCAAAACAGGGAGGTTTGCTGGGGGGGGGAAAAAAAAAAACCAAACCAAAACAACCCTGGCATTAACAATGGATGTAGCTGAAATAAAAGGAGTTGGATGGCAGGGCAGCCCCAGGGACCACGGCGTGCGGAGGGACGGGGGGCACTGCCCGCTGTCGTCATGGTTTAATGTTTAGTAAGCCAAACCAATTAATCTTTTTTGCTGAACTTCCTGGGTTGAAAGTATTTATTGCAAAGGGGTCTTTCATGACCATAGTGGTGGTGGCGGTCTCGTGCGCTTGTAGGAGCAGACGGGGGGGTTCGGCTCCTTTGAAAATTAGAGACACGAAGGGGCTGAGCATCGTCAGGATCAACAGCACCTCGCCAGGGGGGGAATGCTGTGAGTGTCTGAGCTCTATACAGTGATGTTTTAGCTGTATGTGATGTCTTACAGCCGTAGCTGTGAGTTCTGGGGGGGTCACGAAGAAGAAGAGGACGAGGAAGATGCTGTGGGGTGCTGAGGGCTGTTCTGTGCTCCGTGTTCGGGCTAAATAGCTAAATATCTCTGCAAAGCGAGAGGCAGTACATTACCTGCCTTTACTTTAAAGACTGAGAATTTGCAGTGCCAACAGCCAAAAACTGAAATATTTCTGCAGAGGGCCGTGCTTTAAAATAGGAGGAGGGGACGGAAAGTGCCAGCTGGGATATTTTTTTACTGCTAGCAATGGTCCTTAGTTATCCTATTGCTCCTTCCTGCTGCATGTGTCTTTCAAGATAAATCAGTGGTTATTTAAATTGGAAAGTATGGGGAGGAGGCGGGGAGCTCCTCGCTGGCACCGGAGAGTTAAAAAAAAAAAGAAGCAAATTGTGTTCATTTGCTTCAAAACTAGAATTGTGTGCTGACTCACAAAGCAGAAAGTCTCTTTTTTTCCCAGCAGCATGGGCGGACTGGGCTGCATTAATAGCGCTGCCCCCAGCACTGGAAAATGTGTCACTTTTGTACTTGGTTGCGCTTCCACTAGACCTTGGCATTTTGTTCCCGGTTCGGATACAGTGCTTAGTTTGTTGTGAACACTTAAGCACATGCGCGCTCGGTGCAGCTTGCTTTTCCTCTGTAATTTTTTCCACTTTTTTTTAGGAAAAAAAAAAAGCTTTGTTATTGTTCTAAGAAAAAAGTAATTTAAAACCTGTATAGTGTTCGAAGCACGCAATGTAAATATTGATTACTCGGAAATTAGTGGAGGGGTCTCGTTTGTGACTAAGTTGTGGCTTTAATTTTTAAATCTTGCTCTAACACAGCCGTCCCAGGCTGGGGCTGGCAGAGGAGCTCCGAGTGTCGTGTGTCCAACCCTCCCCCTCTGCCCTGATGAACTGGTTTTGTTTGGTTTTCATGAGGGTTATAAATGTCTTTTCAACCCTTTTCTGCTGACCTATCCCTTTAGTTTGGAAGAGACCTGTCCAAAGATTGTGTACAGTCTGCTTGAGAGCTGTAACCCTCCCGCGCTATAAACTTGGTTTGTTTTGCTTTCCATTCGGAGAACTCAGTAATGTTGTATTTGATAGCGGCACTAACACTCTGCACGTGCAAATTTTTATCTGTCATTGTCCGGCACCTTCGGGATGCTCTCGGACTTTAGACGGGACCAACAGACCCCACTGGACAGACACACATCGCGCAGCAGCACGGACACGCTCGCAGTACGTACCTGTTCAAACACAACGGTCCGTACAACGTACTTACTACTGAGTTGAACTTATGCGATCCTGTAGCACAAATAATTTCTTAGAAGATCCAGGGTACCGCTGCGGGAGCACCGGCTGGAAACAACACGGTTTGCTCTGCCTCGGTGTGAGAGGACGGCAAGAACCCGAGGGTGTGGGATTTATTTACTAGCAGAGACCCGATGAGCCAGACGAGTTGGTACCGACTGAACTAAACCGGCTGGCCATGAACTTGTAAATGAGCGCAATTACAGTTATTAGTGCTTCCTTCACACGCTGCCTGCGCGCAGGGTTGACGAGAACACTCACTCTTTGTTCTAAGCTAGAGAAAGCATGTGTCATAAAATACTAAAGGCGATGCTAAGAAGAACACAGAAAAGCGTGGTCTTTGACCCATGTCCACCCTCCTGGGATGTGGAGTTGTGGATAATCGGAGGTTTGTAAAGAATCATTTATTTGAGAGGATGAAGTTTTGGGGAGTGAGTTGGAAGCTCTGCAGGTGGTACCTGACGCGGCACTGGCTGTCCGGGTACTGTCAGGTTTGTTCCACCGTCCTCTTGCGAGTTCTGGCTGAGCAGGGCTTGAACCGACCACCGACCCGTAACCACGGGGGAACTAGTCCTGGATTAAAACCACGCACGCACCACACTCTACCACGTGTACACTGGAAACTACCCAAAGGAATGGTCAGTAATGAGGACACAATGGTCATTTCCCAGTTTCTGCGATGCTGTGGCCAGTCCTCTGCTGAGCAGGGTCAGTCATACCCTGGCTGGGTTTGTGGTACCCAAATACCTGGGGTTTTGGTACCCGAATACCCAGGTTTGTGGTACCCGAATACCCAAGTTTATGGTACCTGGGCAGTGCTAGGATGCTGCAGCCTCCCCGATCCTGGAAACCCCTGCAGCTCCAACCCAGAACGATCCCAGCAGGGTGGTGGGAATAAAATAAAACGCGGTTGTCCTCAAGCCCTGTCCATCCGTAGGGCAGAACGGCCTCTTTCAAGGGGAGTTTTCCACACTGATTAGTCCGGGAAATGATGTCTCACATGTGATTTTTTTTTTTTTCCCCTCTGCAAAGGGGAATGGGTGTTGGATGCTCCTGTTTCTCAGCAAGTTTCTTTCTCCTTCTCCCTTCCACTCAATTTATTTCAGCGCTTTTTTAAGAGCCACTCCTCCCAATCAACGGCTCACTGTACTAGAAGCGTCACTTTTTCCCCCAGTATTTATTCCTTACAAAACTTTGTGTGACATGCTAGGTTCCCATGGATGTAGCTGATCATTTTTATTTTGTAAATATAATTACCTAACTTTACATTAACTATATCGTAATAAACTATTTTTGCACCACCCTTTGCATGCTGCGTAGTGAGGTGTTTCTTTCAAAAAGGACATTACTGCAGAAAGGAGCAGAGGCCAGAGCCTGAAAAAGAGTGAGCTGTTTGTTTTTATAGTCACATACCACAAAGAAAATGCAGCAGGTACCATTTTAATAGCAATAACATATTTAAAGTAAAGTCTAATGCTGCTGAACAGGATTTACTAGAGAATGACCTTCCTGAGCTTCTTGCACAGATCAGTAATGGATTTTCCCCCAGACACATGCCAACTTTCTTAAACAGAACAGAACAAATCTGCAATTTGTTGATGTTGCTCCATGTATCCTAAATAACACCTAAGGACCTACAGGAATTTTTAAGGATTTGGATTTTTGGAACCACGAGCCCACAAGGACTGCTTGGAGTGCAAAAAAACAGACAATGTTGAGCTTTCCTGTGAAAATGGTTTATTTAATAGTGCAAATCACAGCACTACTGTATCAAGCAAACCTGGTAACAAATGTTAAGACCCTTTTTCATTTTGAGAGACTTTGAGGCACTTTTTATTCAGTATAAAGTAATTTTTACACAGATGCTATTTAGAGTTTTGAAATTCCAAATCTTACCCATCTTTGTTCCGTCTCTCATTTCTTTCCAGACTTCCCTACACCAGCCTGCTGGAAGATGAGCTGGCCTTAGTTTCTGCTCTCACGCTTCTATGCTGGAACTCTGCTCATCTTAAAGCAAAGGAATTGTGTTCGCAATCAAAACAAACTTCTAATTTCTGCCTTTGTATTTCCCACAAATCTCCTTTTATAAACGTTTAACAAATAACGACAACAAGAAATGTAACTAAGGTGCTTAATCTCTCCATATAAAAATGGAGCTTTCCTGTCGCCCTCTTAACTCTTCCTTAGAGTTACTGATGTAGCGGAGCCATTGGGCTGCAATTCTGCATTATCCCATGTTGGAAAATGTCTATTTTACCATTGAAACACGCACCCAGCACCCTATGAACATACCTCGCTTGCACTAGGGAACGGCAACAAGCCGCCCCGTAGTTTTAAGCTCTCAGAACGCTGTCCTACCACAGCCATCCCCACAAAACAACTCCCCGAACAGCCGGGTCATTCCCTCTAGCACAGGAATGACCCCACAGCAAGGGACCTGTGTCACTGTGGGGTAGAGAGCACTTTGCTTCTCCAGAGCTCACCTCAGTTACACCCAGACGGATAATACAATGATGTCTATGCATAACGATAAGGTCCATGAACGTTAAGTGCCCCACCACGAGGCGGCTCAATCATTTATCATCTTTGGAAAAAAAGGTGTAGTTGCTGGGATTGTACTCTTCCCAAATCCTTTCAAACTCCTCCAGGAAAGGCTTCACGTACTCGGCGTCCTCCAGGACCAGCACGTTCTCCCGGTTGTTCTGGATCGCGTGGGTGGTCCAGTTGAGGGAGCCCGTGATGAGCGTCCTCCCGTCCACGATGGCGAACTTGTGGTGCATGTACCCGCCCTCCTGGTCGTGGCGCACCTGGATCCCTGCGGAGACACAACCGACCTGCTCAGCGGCACCGAACCGCCCGCAGAGCTGCCGCCCCGCCCGGGCGCGCCCTGACCCGTGCGCCGGAGGAGCCCGATCTGGGAGCCCCGCAGCCCCATGTACTGCGCGTCCGTGACGATGCGGACGCGGACCCCGCGGCGGTGCAGCAGCTGGACGGCGCGGCCCAGCTGCGGGCTGGAGAAGGCGAACAGGCAGATGTCGACGGAGCGGCGGGCGGAGAGGAGCCGCCGCAGGAGGCGGCTGAAGGGGGAGTCCCCCCGCGGCAGCGGGCAGGGGCACGGCCGGGGCTCCCCGCCGGGCTCCGCCGCCTCGGCCAGCAGCGCCTCGGTGCAGCTGGGCCGGGAGGGGAAGAACAGAACCTCGCGGAGCGGCCGGCGCCGCCGCCGCCAGGCGGCCAGAGCCAGCGCCAGGCCCAGCGCCAGCGCCAGCAGCGCGCCGGGCCCGCCCGCCCGCATGGCCGAGCGCCCGCATGGCCCCGCCGGCGCGCGGAGCGTGCGCGGTGCGGCCGGCGGGAGCGGCGCCGAGGAGCCGCCCCCGGAGCCCCGAGCCGAGCGGCCCCGGAGCGCCCGGGCAGCAGCGCCCGGCCCACGCACCTGAGCAGCCCCGTGGAGCTGCACTGCGGCGGCTCAGCAGATCCTCCTCAGCTGCACAGAGTCACAGAACGGCTGGGGTTGGAACAGGCCCTGGAGACAGAATCACAGAATCATTCTGGTTGGAAAAGACCTCCCAGATCATCGAGTCCTACCGTTCCCCCACCCCTGGCACTGCCCCCTGTCCCCGAGAACCTCATGTCCGTCTGTCCAACCCCTCCAGGGATGGTGACTCCAGCACTGCCCTGGGCAGCCTGTTTCAATGCCCCACAGCCCTTGGGGGAAGAAATTGTTCCCCAGATCCAACCTCAACCTCCCCTGGCGCAACTTGAGGCCGTTTCCTCTGGTCCTGGCGCTTGTTCCTGGGGAGCAGAGCCCGACCCCCCCTGGCTCCAAGCTCCTTTCAGGCAGGTCAGAGATCAGAAGGTCTCCCCTCAGCTCCTGTTCTCCAGGCTGAACCCCCGGGTCCCTCAGCCGCTCCCCACATCAGCACAGATGTAAGATAACTGAAATACCCAACCTGAAAAAAAAAAAAAAACAGGATTGTTACAGACCATGCCTTGCCATTTTCAGCAGTTGTGCCATTTTAGCTCGCAAGTTTAGAGAAAGTATCCCAGATATATTACACCTTGTGGGAACATACCCAGTATCTCACATTCTTCTGAATTAAGTTGTAACTGGTATATAATATTGCCTGACTGGGGGGGAATGGGGGCAGCAGGACTACTGCACAAAGGCTTTGGCTGTAACTGCAGCACCCAGCGCTCCCACCTTCCTCCGAGGTACAGGCTGCTCAGCCACGCAGAAAATCACAGCGGAATAAAGAAATATCCTGCTTTAATCAGCTTGTCTTTAAGGCGCATTGTTTAGGGGGAAGGAGGGTGGTGAGAGATGGCTGCAGACACGCTTTTTTGTTAATTAAGTTGTGCTAAGAGCAGCGTGCACATTCCAGCTATCACTGACGGCAAAACGAGCACCCGCGGCCTCATCCGTGAGTTGTGGGAACTTGCCTGGACAATTAGTTCGGTAATCCCAGGGATAGAGCTGTTCTGGCAGGCAAGCACATCTGTTCTCATCGGTTCACAGACTCCAGCAACTCTCCCCCTGCTTTCCTGTGGGTGTTTTGTAAGTATTACGTTAGTGGGTTCCTTGCTCTGGCTCAAAACCGACGTTATCCTGAGTCTGCAGAGACTGAGACCCACTTGAGATGGGGACAGAGACTAATGGACGTTGTGAATAACTCACCGCTGACACAAGCATATGGAAGAAGAGGACGAAGCTTTAAGTTTGACCTTGTGGTCACTGTTTTGGAAAAAAAAACAACCAAAAACCACACTTCTGTTCAGAAATGTGGGCTTTGCTAATAGGTGCTTGCATACCCAACTGCTGGTTATAGATGAGGTTTTCCTGTAGGATTGTGTGGGAGAGCTGTTGTTTAAAAGATAAAAACAGTTCAGCAATCAAGAAGGTCGAAATGCTAAATAATAACAAATAACCTGTTGTGCTACGCAGCTCTGAATTGGACCAGAACAGCTTTCAAGCAGAAAACTAAGAGTACTAGGTCACAAGAGTGAGCACTGGCCTCGTACTAGAAATTCCAACTCACTAGTCCAGGCTTTTCTCCTTGCTTCTGTCATGATCCCACTCTCAGTGGGCTTTTGTTTTTCCTTCACAATTTGCACCAGCACACAGGAAGCAAGATGCACACAATATTCAAAGCTTCCTTTCCTGCGGAGAGAGCTCGAGCACCTCGCTTGTCTCACATCTCCTTATTGATAACTGGGAAATACAAGCCTTTTTTCAAACCCCAAAACTAAATCAGTGGTTAGTTTTTGAAGTGACAGAGTAATGCCTTTTTCCAAGCATCCGTTTGCTGTTTGAATACCCTGTGGTCGTTTTATGTCCAGTCAAGCATTTTAAATTAATATATTTGAGCATCTCTTGCTCCATAAGTACAAGAAACTAATGCCTACAAAGCTAAAAGATTTGTTAAATTCTACAAGTTAAATCAAAGTCAGATGCAGGAATTAACTTGTGGATCAATTGTTGCTTCCCCCACCCCAACACACACACATGGAAAAATCAACACAAAACTAGGCTTTGTCCATTTTACAAAAATAGCTCTTAATGAGATTTAATGCCTGTCTCCATTTCACAGATGTTCCAGACAAAAATCAACCTGCATATTTTATACATAAGAACAGAACTCATGACAAGTTGGAACATCTCCTCTGAGTTTGAGTCTTGTTTGACTGAGTGTAGAAGGTCACCTGGGTAAAACCTGCCTCTAGGTTGTTAAAAATGTCTACGGTAACGTCAAGTTTTCACAACAATGATCCAGGAAAAAAAGACAAAGAAATACTTCACAACAGAAACAGTAATTCCTTACAATACAGATAAGGAATATCTGTTTAGGTAATTTAAAAAAAATGCACCAATGTTTCCATGAACTATGAAGCAAAAATGGCTACTATAGAGCTATATAAGAATGGAGCACCTACAGGTTGGATTTTTTCTCCTGCTTAACTTAATTCAGAAGCTAGAAAACTATTTCTGAAGACAGAAGAACATCAGCAATTGTATCCTGGCGAGGTTATCTTCATGACCTGGAAGTTTCGCAACCACAGGAAAAACAAGGTGAGTCTCTCATCCTGCAGAATACAAGCAGGCTGCTTTTTGCAACTTCTAATATTACAATTCTCCCTCCCAGACAAGATTTCCAAAGCAAGTGCTGAAACTGTCTCAAGTTAAGATATAAATAAATAGAGTGACAGGACTCCAACAGGACATCCTGACTTATGCTACAGCAGAAAATAGTCTCTTCTTAAATCCGAGCACAAAGTGGTTTGAAATAATTTACACGTGATCCGTAAACCTGTGACGTGTCACTTATTTTTGGTTCCTGTTCTCTCAGGCTTTTAGGCGATTTATGTGGGATTCAGAGAGATTAACTATATCCACTCCCAGGAGTTCTTGATGTTGTCACAGGTATCTGAGTCTTGCCAATGAAATCTAAAACCGAGCTCTACTGCCACACCATAATGCTTAATGAGGACAGTATGGGATTTTAATTAACTCATGCTGATTCTTTGAGCATTGCTGTATTTTAGTCTTGAGTGTGCAGGTCTAGATCTAGAGCCGAGTTTCAGGACAGACAGCAGCACTATTTATTAGCACTTATTAGTTCAGTCTCACAGCAATTAGAAAAGACTCAAGTGACTCTTCAAGTTAGTTTGAGAACCAGAGGAACAGCGATGAAGTTTCACTGTCCACCTAATGCATCTGCTGCGGGCTCAGCAGGCGTAATTTGGGGTTCCCCGCGAGTATCTGAAGGCAGCAAGTGAGGTTGGGCGCCCTTTAGTTGCGGGACTCTGAAGACGTGGGGCTGCGAACCGTTGACATCAGGTGGGACTTGTACGTCTTGCTCAGGCCAGTCATCCAGAACTTGAGAAGCTTGACGTTGTCCTCCTCTGCAGCTCCCAGAATGCTCAGCAGTTTTTGGGTATCCTCCTTGGGTCTGCTGTCCACTTTTGTGAATTTGAAGAGGACCTTCACTTTACTGCAGAAACAAGAAATTCCTGTCACTATTGTGACGGACTTGCACGCATCAAACAGGGAATGAGCAGCGAGCGTGGCTTCTCTTGGTACCTACTGCGACTAAAAGTTAATAAAAGCTTCAAACAATATCCTGTGGAAAGCATTCTCATGTTTCAAATGAAGTAGTACAGGAAAAGGAGGAATTAGTTAGGGGGACTACTCATTTTCAGTAGAAATATGCATAATTCTAGCCTGTCTTTTCTTTCTAGCGAAAAGTACAATTAATTGTGACAACTGGGAATCTACCTGAGAGAAACATCTAGTGCCCATCTGGCCTTCAGGTAAATTCACAAAATCCTGATGTTCCACGAATTATTTCACATGACTGGCTGGTCTTCCTTTATAACTACTTGCGCCTTGGAAATGCAGCGCCCGAAGGTGCAATCATGACATTTGTTTGGCATGTTATCTGCACTGGAATATAGTGCACGTTGACAAGCGTATATATATTTGCATACTTAATCCTCGTAACGTACACAAAGCAGACAAGTATTGTCATGTAGGTAAACTACAGATGTGTGAACTGAAGCGTAAAGGTTACGAACTGCTGAAAGCCAAAAAAGAGAGCTAGGACTAGACTAGAACTCCAATATTCTTAGCTCCCAACAGGATTCCAACCTAAATGATTCTGTGATTCTACTGTCAATACCCTACAGAAGTTCCCTGACTACCAGCGTGTCCTGCTTTCTGCTGTAACTGGTCCAGGATTAGCACCAAAGCTGGTTCTCTGAAAGCCGTGCAGTTGTACTTACTTCATCCACTCCTCCTTCAGGCAAACAAGGCACTGATCCACAACATCTACAGAGAGGTTCTGGTTGGTAAGAGCAGCTTCAATCTTGTTCAAGATCGTAGGGCCAACTACAGGATCAGAAAGAGGAGAAAAAGGACACACATGCTATACGTTACCCACTTACACCTTTACTAGTCATTTTTTGCAAGGACTAGTCTGCCTTGATTTCATTTCTATGGAAGAGGAGCTGAAGATCAGCCCACTAGAAAAACATCTGACCCAAGAAGCAACACAAATTTTGTGAAGGACCCTGGGACATACACACAGGTTCAGAGACCTTTGTTTTCTTCAGACCCACTTTTAAACTGCAGTTATTTAGATTCTGTTGTTTCTAGTCCCTTATCAAAAGCTCATTAAAAATGCAGAGTTATGAAAAATTTTTGTGCTTTGTACAATAGACAAGACTGATGAACTTGACTCCAATCCCATCTAGGTGCAAGTGTTCGAGTTCTTGAACAAAGCAGGCAAAAAACCCCAAAGGTCTGGGCATTTCTGTATCAGCCATACTTGTCTATCAATTGGAACATGGGAGACGAGTAACGTCACGGTCCTTCTAAGCTAGAGTTAATAAAAATAAACACTAAAGCATTCCAGGATAGAAAGCGTTCATTGTGGATAACAGAAGAACTTCCTTACCATTGCTATTGTACCCATGTTACAGAATTCATTTCTCAATTCTGAAAATTAGTAAGTAAAATGCTGACCAGGTAAAGCATACCCTTTATAATTAAACAGACTATGGTAAACCTCACCTCAAACAGCAGTACCGCAGTTGTACACTGACCTGGCTTTCTACCCAGGCCTCCTTAAGGGCCAGTACACGAACAGCATAAAAAACAGTTGGAGATCGAGATGCTCTTTTAATCTCAGTGATACACATTCTTTCTGCTTTCAAATCACCCACCTCGATCTGCTGCAACGGGGCTACCGCTGGTGACAATAAACTCGTACTTGTTGAGGGACTGCTCATCATCAAACAGGGTTGGGTAGAGGTTGGAGCGGGTGGCGGTGCGAACTTCCACAAGGACCGCGAACTCTAGAGCAACAAGAGCCCAAAAGAACATTAACTGGACTAGCCCAGATTATAAAATACACCTACATACCCTGCTCCAAGAAAGCACAGTTCTATCAGCTCACGATATTTGGCCCAGAATTAACCTTTCCTCAGTAGGAACCAGGATTGTCAGCTGTGCTATGATCAGTGCTTAATGTGGGTGTTGCATCTTTCAACTATTGATCGGGCAAGGATATGGGGCAAAAACAAACAAAAAAATGAAGTGGTTCAGCTTATAGTTCATGCAGCACCATTAGAATATCTGTCAATACTTAATAAAGAAAAAAAAAATCATCTTGTGTCCTTTAACATAAGATCATAGGGGAAGGAGAGGGTTCTGCAACAGGCTCTTACCAGATGATAATATGTGGGAAGGGATTTGAACGTGCGGGCTCAGCCCTAGGAAGTTACACCGATACGCCTCTTCATACTGGTCACTGTAGGGGATGATCCGCACACAACCGACAGGCAGCATGGTCTGAAGAAGGGAGGAAACACATCAAGAGAAACACCAGAGTTAAACCAGTAAAGTACAGGTTTTTCCCTGACTTCCAGAGCCAGCCAAGACTTGGAGAACTGCTCATGCAGATGCTCCTGATCTGAGGGATCAGAAGGATCCTACTCAGCTTGAAAGACTATGCAGTTGCTGAGGACAACCAAGACCAAAGGTTGAGGGGTTTTATGTTTTTTGTTTGTTCAAAACTGTGTAATTTAGAACACATTCTCCACAAGATTACATGTCAGAGTCAGGTCATTATGAAGGCTGGACTACTAAAGAAATATATGTAAAAATATGCAGCCAGGAAACAAAGGAAAAAAGTTTTTACCCGTAGCACGTCAAAAGCAGACTGGACAAGATCGGTATCTCGAGCTTTCCAGATGACTTGGTTCCCCATCAGGACATGCCAAGCCAGCATGCGGAATGCTGATGCCCCAAGAACCTGAAAACAAACCATTCTCCATTGGTTATGAAAATTAGTGAAATGTCCGGTTTGCCCTGACAAAAACATGACTGGCATGTAAAAACATGGGTGGAACTGAACATGAAAATTCAGGTCTTGTACACAGAATAATAGCTCTAAACCACAGCACCAAGATCAAGTATTTCTTCGACTGGTGTGAAAGGCGACTGGCATAAAAAACAACATTCGCCCCTATCTATGGTTTCAAGAACAGACAGCAGCAAAGTACCGCTTGGCCAACATGCCTAAAGAAAGACCCAATTCAGCGTCAAGCACATTAACAACAGTTTCATTTCTAGGTTGCTCCAAATTCTGAGTGCGTCGATCAGCCCACTTGTTGGCCAAATTAGCGGTTTTGGCAAAATGGACACAGGCCCATTTGGAATGGGACTGAACAACTTATACGAGATTGTAACAACTTTCCAGCATTTCACTGATCTGGGTTACGTTCACGTCAGTGATTCAGGCATAGAAGACAAAAAAATATTCTTAGATAAGCCTCCAAAGGCACATGCTTGTAACACAGTGTAATTTAATACCTTCAAGCATTCCAAATTAGGAGAAAGTAGAACAAAAGGAGGCTAAAGAAATAAAGCAGATAAAAGTCAAAAATATGGGAGGTTATTTGTCAGGAGTGTCCAGGAAAACAGTGAAAGAGATTGTGGGTCAAATGCACAGAACCTTCCACCTCAGTCAGGTAACTGGAAGCACTAAAGCTAGATCTGTATAGAACCATTGGTTTTCTTTGCAAATAATTTTCCCCCCTCTAAAACACTCTTGTTTTAAGCAAATAATACTTGACTTCAAAGATGCTGCATGACCTCTGTATTAAATTCCTGTCTAGGGAAGGAGAAAAGTGCACACTTTGAGAGAAATCACATTATTCCATCCCACATGACCTCAGAGGAAGGGAGAGTCCTCAGAGATACAGCTAATGCTGCTTTACTTGCTGTGCAGGCACTGTGTTGAACACAGAACCAAGAAAAAGGTGAAGACTGCAGGAAATAAATATATCTCTTTAAAAAAAAAAAACATTACCAGGAGGAAAAAAAAAAAACTTATTAGCTTGTGAATTCATCATCAGAGTACCTGTGCTCCTCTCTTACCTGTCTCATGTGCCTGAGAGAGCGGAAGACAGACAACCTCCTGTGAGCTACGTTCCAGCTGTTGCAATCCGGCATCAGAGATGTTTCAGGGGAGCATTTAGATAGCTCCTGCCCTTCCACAACATCTGGCTGGGAAGAAGGCTTCTCTTCTTCCTCAGAACCATCCCAGCCTTCCGACTCTTCTTTCAGGTCTAGCAAAAAAAAGGTAGAGTGGTCACAAAAACTGCTGCTCTGTAGCAAGGGGAACTGCCTCAGAAGTGCCTACACGTGATGCACCCAACTGACTTTTGCCCTTTGTGGGGAGTCCAAAACACAGTAACTACAAGAACTGGCACCACAGACACGCCCGAACTGTTAATGAAGTTTCGTAATTCAGATAACGGAAGGGTCAAGAAGAAATTTTCATCTTCTACACAACACAAAGTCACATCTTTTGATCAGCTATACATTCTCTGTTCTTGCTTTAAAGGTCACGGCCAAAGCTTTGAGGCAGGTTTTGTAGACCGTAGTCTAGACGGATTAATAAAATAATTCAATGCGAGAAAAAAAAATCCTTTAATTTTAGAAATTTTGTAGAAAAAGGAGCAAAAAGTCCATATATTGTGATTGCAAATTCCCCTGGCTTAGAGACTCATTGGGAGGCCCAACCCAGCCAGAGAGAACAATAATCATGATGATGCAACATTCCTACGCAAGTAACAAACGCCACATGTGCGTGCAGAGAGCCCGCAAGGCCAAGGGCCTTGATTTCACGTTCTTGTCATATGTGAGAACACACCAGTTCTTTTAGAGGCTGACAGCAAGGTGAAGTTGATGAGAGACGGCTGCACTATGACACACAAAAGGACTTGGTCTTTTACTATCCAAAGCATTCTCAAAGGGTCTTCCAGTTCTGGAAACTTCGATCTCACCTGCAAGTTTTTCCATCTGAACGAGGGTGTCTTCTGTTGGTGCTCCCTCCAGAAGCTTCTCTGTGAGTCGGCTGCCACAAGCTTTCAAAAGCCTGGAGACACAGAAGGAAACAGAAGTGGCGTTCATTAAGCCTGCCTGCTAAGTGCAAAAATCCAGTAAGAAACGGGGTGCGATGAGCTCAGCAAAAAAATCCAAACACTAACCACTTTGTGTTTCCTTTCAACACATCCCTCTGCTTTCCTCAGTGTGGTAACTATCAATGCACCTTACAATTGCTGCCACTCCAAGTCACGGAAAAGCTCACCATTTTGCAGTTGCTTTGTGCAACGTACTTATCCTCCATCCAAGTCACATGCCCATGTTGCAACCTTCTCTGTGGCATCTTTCCAGGGAAGTCTGAGGAGCAAGTCAGGCCCTGGAGCAACTGGACTCCCACAGACACACGACTGCAGCAAACGCCTGCACCTCCCGCGCTGCCCGTCACAAACCACGGGCACTGCCACGTGAACAACCGCTGTATTTCAAGTGCAAATCTGATGTACAACAAGCTGGGGGTAGAAGCGTTTTTGCTTACTTTCTTCCGTGCTTTCTTTTAAACTGCAAAGCCTTTCCATCCAGACAGACGTGGTTGCCATTAGCAACCACACCCGTAGGCTTACTTCACAGCAACAAGAATTTTTTTTGTCCTAAAGGTATTAGCAGGCTGCTGTCCGTGCTTAACTCACTCCAATTCAGAGACTACTTAGCAAAGTCCAACTTATTGCCTCAAGAAAAAAATACCCAAACACTCAAATCACATTTCCGCCCTTTCAGAACATGACAATATTCTCGTCACAAAGGAGCAGCAGAAGCTAGATACACAAATGGCATTACCAAGCAAAGGAAGTATGCAAACATGCCCAGAGGTTTTCATCGTTGGTCAGTGAGGTTAAGGAGCGGGCGGCGTTGCCATTGCGCTGGTGCAGGAAGGGAGTGAAGGCCGTGTTCATGCGCTGGGCGCGCTGAGGGCACCCGTACTGCTCCGCTTCAAACACCTGCGTGCAGAGAAGGGCAGAGTAAGAGACTAAAAAAAAAAGAGAAAGTGCTCGCATAAAGCTGAGCCAAAAAAACCCCAACAAAAATACAAAGTGAAAAAGGTGCGTCACACACAATCATCTAAAATACATTTTAAATTATGGGAAAAGAGAGGGAAGGAACATCTTAGATTGACTAAAATTATAATTAAGTAACACCTGTGCTCCAAACCCATCTTCCTTCACAACTTCAGTTACTTAAATTTCTACCAGAGCTATTGCCTAGCAGTTAGGTCTGTGACAAGCATTACGAGCGGCTTAAAATGAGATAATGACCCTGTTCCTTTTCTCCTACATGCCCCAATACACACTGTCCTCTTGTCCCTTATGTCAACCTTAATGACCACCCTGGCTGCAACGAGCTGGATCAACTTTTTGACTCAGCTGCAAATCAACTATCGTAATGTTTTACTAACGTTGAGTCAAATGGACTCTGCACTGACCTACCTTAAGTGCTTTCCCCTGAAGCTCATCAATGATGCCTCTGATTTTTCCCAACAAGAAAGGCCAGGAGTTGATGAGGTAAATCCGGTCCATCATGATAGTGATGATGCTGTACCAGCGCTGGAAACCACGAGCCAAGCTGTCTTTGATAAAGAAGGTGTGGCTGAACACAAAACCATGCTGTTCGTCTCCGAAAAAAATAGGGCCTTCGCGTCCTGGGCAGACCTGAAGGAGAGGGAAACACACACCAGTGTAGCTAAGAACATCACGCAGCTGCAACGGTAATAAATTGCGCAAAGCTTCCTGCTCTTTAACACACTCTTGGTGAATAAAACAAAGTTCTTTTAGACCACTGTACAAAACGTGTGGTCAAACAGACCTCCAGAGTTATCCTACAAACACTATAAAGACTTCGACTTAGCTGTATTTTCAGAACTCAGCTCTATTCAACTACAATACTGTTGAGAATCCACAAGAGATTTTGCTGATCCTGACGCAAAAATGCTCATTAATCTGTGAGGTTCTCCCTTCACTTCTATGAGATGCTGAAATAGTCTAGAAAGATCAAATATTTCTGGCGCTAAGCAACAGATTATTTTACAAAGAAAAACAATAAACGCATAGAAGCAAAAAGTAGACAGGGAAATTTCTGGTCTCACAAAGTGAGAGGAAGGAACCCTCACGGTTATCAAAGATCGATCTTAAAAACTGAAGCCAGGACCAGCAAAGCACTATCTTGGATTCGAAATGATGCACGAGGCCATAAAGAGGTTTTCTCCCTGTACTCCAAGGCAGTTACCTCACAGCTCAGGCTGCGAACGCAGGCCTGGCGCACGATGCTGAACAGCTGGGGGTGGTTTGGGTGCTGGTGACTGACGTACTTGATGGAAGTTTCTTTGTCGTGGCTGACATATCCAGGATGTCCTCCTGCAAGAGAGCGGCAACCCTGAAGACAGAAAAGCAGATCCAGCCATAAATGAGCACGCAGTAATCTAAGGTTTCCAAAGGCCTCTGCATATTCCCTTCAAAATGTAGGGAAGCATTATTTACACGTACAGATAAGAACACAAATACTTAGAAGAAAAGAAATAGGAGTCAGCGTCAGGATTTGTACCCAGCTCCTCACACAGAGCGTGTGATATATTTCCCCTGTTCTTGCGCTCCTTTTCCACTATTTAATTTGATTGTGAACTTGGTGCTGGCTCTGCAAGTCGTAAAATTCCATTAACAGCAGCTATGAAACCAACTGGCCTAACAAAACTGGCCATAACCAAAAGGACAGTAAATAACAAATACCTCAGAACAAGTACTAATAGTAGACAAGCATGAGAACAACAAAGAACATACATTTTCTTTATTGTTTTAATTGCTTTTACATTTGTTTCTGTTTCCTAATCAATACGGCTCTTAAAATTACTATTAATAAATGACCAGACCTAATCTAATAAAATAAACACTCTTCAGGAATGAGGGAAGCACTTCTCAGCCACAAGAAAATCACAGGGCTCAGAGAGACCTCAAGACACCATCTTGTCCTGGTCTATATGCCCAACAACGGTTCCTTCACCCTCCTCATGGATCACGACAGTTTATGAGGACTTAGAGACCTTCTGGTACCGACAGTCACATACAAAATGAGCGCAGTTCACCATTTTTTTTCCTCTCTCAAACAATACAATTGGCATTAGAGAATCCAAGAGCCTTTTAGTTAAGCCAAGGGGCACCGACGTCCGCACAGAGATATTCACACTTGCCTCACACATGTCTGACTTTTTTGGCCCTGGGCTGCTGGAGTCGGCGCTGGCACCTTCTGCGGGGCTGTGCGAGCGGATCCGACTGCTCATCTGAATGCCGCCTTCCTCCTCTTCCGCCTGCTCATTCTGCCCAGAGATGTCCCCGCTGCTCGCGCCTTGGGGAAGCGGCGAATGCAGAACCTCAGTACAAAAGAGGGTGCGAGGGCCGTGGAGCTCACAAAAATGGCAGAGGGCAACTATAGCGTTCATAGTGAGAGCTCAGCACACGTGCCAGGGCTCCTGCAGACAGGGGAGAAAACACACAATATCAACACAATAGATATTAAAGCATCTCTTAGGACTAACTGATAAAAGTCCTGCTCTATATCCCTCCAGGAATAGCTGGCCTTAAGCTCAGCCTAAGGGACCAGCACAACTCCACCACGGGGTAAGCTGAACAAGAATCAGCCCTTCGTGCGCTGAGGGGATGGGGCTGGAGCAGATCGATCCCCGGACCCGGGTCCCTGACTCTGTCTCTGACCTCCGGCCCCGCAGGGTGGATCGGGACCGGACCGGACCGACCCCCTCCCGCCCGGACACCTCCGCTCTCTCCGGGCCTGCTGGGGTCTGACAGACCTGACCGCCGGGCCCGGGCACCTCAGGCCCCGCCGGGCCCGGTGCGGCCTCAGGCCGTGACGGGTCGGCCCGGCCCTGCTCAGCGCCCTCGGACCCGAGCGCCTCAGGCCCAGCCCACCCCACGGGGCCTCGGCCTCCCCGCTGCGACAGCGGCCCAGCACAGGCTCCCCGCGCCCGGACCCCCACGGCCCGGCCCCCGCTCACCCCCCGCGGCTCCGGGCTCCCCCGCCCCGGCCCGTCCCGTGTCCGCGGGCGCCTGACACAGCCTGACCCACCGGCCCGTACCATCCCTACCGCCAGCGCGGGGGGGGGAAGGAGGGGCGGACAGCTCCCCGGCTGCCCAACCGCCGCCTCCACGGAGCGTTGAGAAGAGGGATAAGAAAGAGGGAGAGAGGGGAGAGAAGGCCGGCCGTACTGCGGTACCGAACCCGTCCTCCCCGCCGCTCTCCAGAGGATCCTCCTCACCCCCCGGGTGCGGCAGTGAGTCGGCCCACGGCCGCCCTGTCCACAGGGGCCGGGCAGAGCCATTACCTCAGAACGAGACAGGGGAGATGAGAAGCTCCGGAAGACGCCTCCCTCCTTCCCTCGCTATCCCCTGCCCCACTGCCGCGCCGCAGAGAACGGACAACCGTGTCCGACCCTCCGGAGCCGAGCGGGGACAAGCTGCCACCTGCGACCCCGCAGACGCCGCAGCCGGAGCTGGCTCCGCTCCCCCCCCCCCCCCCCCGCAACAAGGTGGTGCGGGCCGGAGGGCGGGTCACATGACCGGCGGCCCCTGGGCGGGGACACGGCGCAGGCGCCGTGCGCGGGCGGGGCCCGGCTGAGGGGAACCCGGGCCCTAGCGCCCGATGACGGCTCGGGCGGCGGCTGGAGCGTCGCACTGGGCCCCCACGGAGCCCCTTCGAGTCCCCAACACCGCAGGCTGGGCCCGACTTCTCCGTTAAAGACTCTAATACAGGCGCTGGCAGTCCCCATCGTGCGCTTTGATTCCTTAAACTAATTAGAATATAAGATTAGGGCAGGCGAAGTATTATCTTTTCCCACTCTATTTATAAAGCAGTTATATCCAGCTGTTCACACAGGTTAATCCAAGGTTAGGAGCAGACAATAAACCTGGCCTAGGCTCTGCAGTACAGACCCTCTCTCCATTAAACTACTCCAGCTTCTCTTGAGGGTAGCGAGGATTATTGATCTCTAAAAAACTACAATGGAAAGACCAACCAAACTCCATGCACACTATTAATCTTTTGGGCTTCAAAATAAAGTACTGGATTCTTGCCCCGCTTGCCTTTACAGTGGAGTTTTAAATACCAGAATCTGGGGAAAAAAAGAAGTCTTAACACCAGGTAACAGCAGAGATCATTGGGCTGAGTAAAACCCAAGGAAGAGCTACCGCCGATACCACCACAATATGTATCTCTGGATCTACACAGCCATGCGGGGGCTAAGAATTATGGCTCCGAAGAAAATACTCAGATGGTCAGTGATACAGAAGATTGTTGTAACACAGAGATCAGATCTGAATAGAAATGTTTGATCCATCTAATCCCAGAGCCCATCTTGGGAAAGGACCTGTAGCAGCACTTCCCGAGGAAGACGCGCTGCACAAAGAGAACAACAACTGTTTCTACTCCAGGTAGCTCAGGAGAGCTCCGAGAAGCCACCGGCAGAGCTTGGACAGCGGGGGAGCAGAGGGCAGTGCCACAACCAGCAGCCTTTGGCCAGAATCACACATCCTGAGAAGCAACAAGAACAAAAGACACCCCCCCCCAAAAAAAACCCCAAACAAAACTAAGGAAAAGCCAAATACAAAATACCTACTATCTCATTTAAGACAAACTAAGAAGAACACCTCGTTTGTTATCTTTATTTTCCAATGGTACATTTAAACAACTGCTCGGGACTAACCTCCTCAGCCAGTTGTGGCCATGCAGAAAACATTTCCTGGGTTACACAGATCGCCTGTGACAACACGTACAACGGGTCGCGGCTGCGCCGTAGGACGGACACGGGGAGTTGTGGCGGAGGAGGCGGCTGGAGTTACGCGGGAGCGTGTGGAGCAGCGTTGGTGCGGCTGTCACTAACCGCCGCTCCTCGGTGGCACTAAAATACAAGGGGTGGTTGTACACAAAACAGCTTCTAACCATTTCTTCCTATAAACGTTTTAATACCTGCTAATAATAACTGAGCTAGAGACCCCTCCTGTGGCTAAGAAGTGTAGTTGCACATCTAATGCTACCTTCAGAGCTTCACTTCGTATCTTTGCTAATTAAGGCGCATGAAAATCAGGAGTTAGATATCAAAGCACGCACTCAGTGTTCTGTGAACGTATCTTGTGGCCCCGCACAACAGGAAGAACTGGCCACAGGATCTCCGAGAGTCTAAATTCGGAGGAGCACAGCACGCAGTGTTCTTATATTTGCTCAAAAGTTCCTCCCTGCAATAAATACACATTAAAACCAGAAAGCTCAAGTCTTTCTCAAAGTGTCTCAGCTTATCACAGCCCATGCAATTAGTTCCAAGACTTGAGGGAGCTACTTCATTAAAAATCTGACTTAATTTCAACAGTATCTCAAGACATGCAGATGCCAGACCATGTGTTTATCAAACTATTACTTAAAAGCCCTTCCCTGAAGCACTTTCGGTGAATGCCTTATCTACGGATTCTACAGGTGGGACCTGACTTTGAATTTTCAACAGCAAGCGGAGTTTAACAGCACAGCGATGCACATGAGAAAAGGAACATTTGCAGTTCTCCCACTTGAAAAAGCGTTCGCCCTTTTAAAAACCAGATTTACGAAAAAGAGCGTCATATATCATTTGAAACTATTACATAGCTATTTCTATCACCCTTTTGATGTGTAGTATGGATTTATCTATTTTAGAAGAAAAATTTTAAAAACCCCAACCAAATACAAAAACCAAAACAACCAAAAAACCACAAACAATCAAAAACTCAATGAAAAATATGCAGCTGGCAAATAGCTACATCAGATTGTAATTGCCCAGACAAAGCCATCCCGCAGCATTTCTGGTTCTTCTCCAACTCCACGAAAGCGTCTTGCATCCATTCTTCCCCGGCAAGCGAGCTCTTGGCAAGGAAAAATGAGCCATCCGCATTTCTGTACAGGTGGCAGTTTGGGGTTTCTCATTTGCAGCACTTTACTGTAAACACTTCGAAAAGCCAGGTTCCTGTTTGAGCCCACAGCGTGACTGATCGACTCATTTCACACTTCCACGGGATGAGAAAAATTGCATAAGCATGTTCAGCATTGAAATCACTGCAGAATTAACAAATTATGGAAAAAAACCAAACCAAACAAAAACCAAAAGGAAACAAACAAAACACAACCAACCAACAACAAAACACCAAAACCCCTAAAACCAACCAACAAAACCCCAAAACACCAAGCAACAAGATTTTAGGTGTAAAAGTTGCCTTCCCATATGGAAGCCTCTATGATAGGAAGCACAAGTACTCAATGGTGAGCTCCTAGTGCTATGGATTGACACTGTGTTCAATACTAAATTGCTATTTTATACTTTTTAAAATGCCATTCACCACCCAGAGAACAACCTGGGGATGTTTCTAGTAGAAAGCAAACCGCTGTCACAGAGGCTCTGCTAGAATGAAGACACCAGTTTTAAACAAAGATCCCGACAGTTCTGTACTGGCACTTGAAGCACAAATGGAAGATTTTCAACCACGGGTGACCTCAATACGTACAAGCTTCACATGGCAAGAGCCAAAAATGCTCAACTCCCACTTAGGCTCCTGAAAAAAAGCAGCAGGTTAGCAGCAGCAAGCAGCTCCTAGTCAGGCGTTTAAGTACCTGTACCATAAGTAGGAAGCACTGGATGCTGAGCTTCTCGCGTTCTGACTTGCTGACAGGTTTATTTATGCCTGGTTGTAGGAGATTTGCACGGACACAAAGTGTTTCTAAGGTGTTTGGACAGTGAGAATCTTCAGATACACGAGAGCTACAGAAAAATCAAAATAGCCCGTTGATTTAAGGGGTGAAGCGCGTAAAAAAACCCAAAGTTTTTACATTTAAAATAGTGAATTAAAAACCAGATAGCATTGAAGCATGTTATCTCCAAATAAAATCCTGCATTTTGAGAGCTGTATATAATTCTTTGTTCCATATAGAATTACTTTCTCTGGAAACAAAGATCTATAGCATGGTCTTCACTCATTTCCACTACAGAAAAGTATTAGCCTGTTGAACACCTGCATGCCAATTGTATAAGAACAACAATTTAAAGTTCTTTTGGTGTGAACAACTTCATATCTAGAATCCTCCAGAACACCAAGATCTTTCAAATATCCGTTTGTTTAGGTCTAGTAAGTTTGATCTAAGAGCAAATGTAATTAGAAGATACTTTGTACCAGAAACTTAAAATCATAAATAGCTGTCACATATGGATTCCCTCTAGTCACTTCTGCTTTTCAGCAAAACTGCCTTACAAGGACTCCTTAATAAGCTCATCCTTTTGGGAAGAACACAGTTCTTATTTCATTTCATAGACAGCAGCCAGCAACACCGGCCATATGCAAATTATTATGTAAAGAAGTTACTTAAACTCCACCCCTCTCCCCCACCACACACATGATAAATCTGTACTTTGAGCCAACTTCAAATACAGAATAATAAACCAGGAATTATCTTGTAAGTGAACCAACACTAGTTTGTATTCTTCCCTGAATAACACCTTTTTTTTTTTTCCAGAAGAGAAAAAAGGACTGCTACAGAAACACAGCAACATTCAAACCCTTTAAAACAAAAGGTAGATTATTTAATGCATTAACGATGTTAATCTGAAGATAAATAAATCCAAAACAGACTTTTAAGTTTCTTTTGAGATTTCCTTTTTCTTTGCAGAGAATATTTCTGATATTGTACAGTACTGAGAGGGTGTTCTTTTATTTTCTTAATGTCCAGGTGAAAAGCAAAGCTCAGTTCTCTCTGCTCTCTTCGTGGAACTCCTCAATGCCCTAATCCAGGCGTGATTCTTTCATAAGCTTTTACTTGAAAGCGGAGTGGTGAGCAACATGAATTTCAGGAATAACTGGATGGTTTGGTCCCTGAGTCATCTTCTTGAGAGCCCATACTCTGGAAGAGAGAGAGTTATTTCTTTTCAAAAACAGGTTCGAAGGTTTACCTTTGAGCCAGACAGCTCTTTGAAGACAGCTCTCTGAAGTTAACAGGTAGGAAAATAAAGTGCATATGAAATAAACATGCACTTCCTTTTTGTTGATGATGTTTATGCACATGGTATTAATAATATGTAATTATTAACACTGTAAATACTGACATGCAGTGCAACACATACTCACTGCACTGAATCTCTTACAAGACACTAAATCAATTACCTTCTGCACAAACTGAGGGTTCACAGTGATCTCTTGATCCATGGCTTTCAGTCGTTCATCCAGCTCTATACATTTCAGCATCTTAAAAATATATATTAATTACTTTGTCCAGCTTGTACATGATCTTCAAGATATTTCACAGCTGTGCTATGTAGACCCAGTAACTTCTGCCATAACAAAAGCTCTACGTCAAAATGTTCTCATCCCTCATCTCCCAAACAAGAGTGTCAGACCATTTTTTATTCCCTTATTTTGATCCATGTCTTCCTAACAATCCTTTTTAAGGCCACTGATAGACAGTCCCATGTGGGTCACCCACCCACCAGGCGGGTTATCGATAGCCAGGGAAATTGATCCTTGAACTCTAAAAACAATCTTTCCAACCCATTCAATGCAAGGAAGATAAAACAGGGAATGCATTGACTGTGACTGACCATCAATCTAAAACCTTTAAACACCAGTACTGTGAAATAATCAAACAATGACTTTTAGTCCTCAATCTCTACACGTATGTTACCTACACTGGCTTCTCCCAGCAGCTCCCTGATTACAGACTAAGGCTCTTCAGTAGGAATTCCAAAAGCAGTTAATAGCTTAAAGATTTACCTCCTGATCAATGTTATGAAGCATCGCTGGATTGTTATATTTTTCAGGATTATCATGGAAACAGACCATACCATCTTTCTGATTAATACTTGCAAAGATTTCACCATCTTCTATCTGAAATGAGATAAGGTTTAACGTAGGGGTATCACCAAGAACAGAACTTCAGGTAACTACACCACACAGGCTCCCTGTGGAATCATCTTTAACTGGTTTGCTCTTTATTTCCTAACAGCTTCCCATGCCTTATCTTAACAGAGAATACATTTTAAGGTTTCTTGAGAACAGTCTAAACACCACAGCAGACCGACAATATTTCCTTCACACTGAAAAAGAACTGTTCTTCAGCTGTTCAGAACATGCGCTGCCAATCCAAACACTTCAAGAGTCTTAAATGGGATGAGTTTTTAAATTAGGATAGTTTAGCCAAGTCACAAGTCTTACCATGTGGAGGACGTATTTTTCTGCTTCTTGGGGCCCCGACAACTGCACTCGACTTGCCATGTCTTGTAATGACAATGTTAAAAATGTCTGAAACGTAGAAAATATTAAACTGTTAAAACTTGATGCTAAGAACTTTTGCTGAGGGGAAAAACAAGTGGAATATACAGTTATTACTTATAAAAGCACCATGAGAGTGGAGTCAGTTCTTCCTCCAAAGACATGAATTTATTATATTGCACATGTGTGCACACCAAACTTATGGTGCCATTACTCCATTTCTGCAATTCCTTTTTACCCCAGACACAGTCCTGACCAAGTCCAACCTCTTCCCTCACCTTTCGACATGAATAAGGTGACTGTCCACCCCATGAAGCTCCTTCAGGAGATGTGTATTGCATTACTTCTGAGGTTAGTTCTACTACATCACTGGAACTTGCAAAAAAAGACCTTTCCCCTGATTAAGGATTAATCTGATCTCTCAGCTGAAGGAGCGCATCACTCCATTGCTGCTGTTTTTCCTTTTACTTCTTGCTTCCAAAATCTTGCCCACTCACTCTTCTCTGATAACGCGTAAAGTTCAGGCTCCCTGTTTTTCAAACAGCAGCGCTCAGGACTTTTTTGATTATGTATGAAAATCTCATAGGCAAACCCCTCTGACAGACATAACGAACCACCTTTTAAATAATGCAGAAGTAGCCAACTGTATTGGTTTTCTATGTAGAGCACTTTAGTCTCATTTGTTTCAGAGACAAAAATCTCAGTCTTAGTCATTTCTCCATTACATTACTACATTATAATAATTTTGCTCTGAATCGAATACATTCCAGAGATACACGCTTTGAGAAAAACTAATCACAATTTCTCAGCAAAACAAACCCCCTACATCTTACCTTGGTTAGCCTCTGAATATTCTTTTTGTAGAGAGATGACAAGCATTGCTTAACCAGCCCCATATTGTTATCCCTTGTGAATGTTTCACTGTGTTTGTTCACCAGATTTCGAAGCTCCGAGGGTTTATTGGTTGAATAAACTTGCGCTAATTCATGGTAAGCATTGCTAAGGGGCTGCAAATAGAAAAATCAGAACCTTTCTTGAAGAACACTGTGTTCAACCAGCCTCAAAAAAACCTATTAATATTTCAATATTAGAAATCACGCAGGCGTAAAAGTAAATTTAAGTAGCTCAAGCATCTCTCATGAAAAAAACAGGCGATGCCTACACAAGTCTTCATGGCAATGACAGATCCTCATACACTCAGTGTGTGTTACTGCAATATAAGGTTCAGTAAACAACATTCAAGGCCCTCTGTAGTTACAGGACAGCAAGAAAAAGTCCATCAGCCAACCAGGTTGTGAAGTAACCTGAACTCAAGGGAAGTAGCACATTGACTGATCGCTGATGACCCATTAGTTCTACTGCCTAAGACACTCTCATCCCTGAGCACAATGAATCTCAGCACAGACAACAGAGAATCAGAGGGTGAAGACTAGTTCACCTAAATTACTTTAAAACAGCAATTGGTTGAGCTTGCTTATTAGTATCTGAACTTAGATTTTTTGAACTCTTTCAAATTTTGGTCACAAATCAACAAACTAAGTGTTAAATAAGAACTAACTTTCAAAAATGTTTTATGTACCTAGGATCAGAACTCTCTCGCTAGTAGTTTTGTCCTCCACCCCACACCTCCTAATCAGAATACTTATGGACTACAAACTTGCAGCTTTTTCAGAACTTTTTTTCTTTATATACTGGAGTTTTGGAATAAACTATTTCTTATTTCGTACTTCAACTAGATGAAGTTACGGGTTGAATGTTTTTACAAGGACATTGCATATTGAAAGCCAAGTGAAATCTGAGTCTTGAGTTCTAACTTAAAACGCTATTGAGTGATGTGCAGTATCAGTGAAGAGAATCTCAGTAAGTGCTAATAAACCCTAAAGTTTTTCCAAATTTAAGTTTAAAAACCTGTATTGTCAATATGAACAATACAGTTTGTTTGTAACAGACGTAAAAGTTGCCAATCTTTAGCTATTGTACACTAGCATGGCAGCAAGAGGTTGTACTCTGGCACATTGTGCATTACTTCCCATGATCTGCAATGTTTAACAGAGTAGCAAAAAATAATTTGAAAATTCAGATTTGTTCTTGTATTATTTAGCTGCATTCGCAAGACTTACCTTAATGAATCGACCGACTATCTGGGAAGTGTATTTTGGTAGCTGCTGAACTTTGCCGAGTAGTATCAAAGAAACTAGGATATACTTTTTATATGATTCCAACATAATATGACTGACTGCCATGGCTGGAGTAGTTATTGCCTAAGCAAGCAAGAAAGAAATGGAACAGAAATTTAATTATACTTACTGGTAGATCCTGGTAGCTACTGTATTAATAAAACCTCAGTTTAAAGCTTCATGCAGAAAGGATACAATGACATATGAAAGTCAGCTTTGAGTATTAAACGAACTTCTGTCAAAATTAATTATCCCAAAATGTCCTAAAAAGGTAAATTCTATACAAGCTACTCAAAACATATCATGTTACAGTGGTGCCTACCTTAAAATAACCCTGTTAAGATCAAATAAAAACTTCTTTCCTTAGTATATATCTAAAGTTGTACTAGAAATCACTTGTTACCAGGAATGATTATAAAGTTCCTGTAGAACCTGGATTTCCACAGATCCTTGAAGAGGTTTTATAAAGCTATTACATCATCGGATCTCATACTTAAGTATGCTGAAAGAGCTCTGCAGAATAGGGAAAAGGGATTTTAGTTTACTATGATGCTGCTAGCTACTCAAGAGCAGACCCTTGTTTACAGAAAATAAAAATTCTGCACCAGTTTGTTTTGCACATTTGACAGCATTTCCCTCTCATACACACAAAGTTTTCCCAATTTTGCGATTTTCTCTTCTTTCACAGAAAATGTCAAAGCAGAATATATTGTAACAGCCTGGAAGAAGGGTAACTGCCCTCGTAAAATTATTAAAGATCTTAGCAAAACCACTGGGCTATCTTTTCTTTAAGAATACACAATTCTGAAAGTCAGCCTGCAAACGGTTTCTATGTAAGCAGTAACAAGCAGGCATCTGAAAAATATTTATAGTGAGATAAATTTAACATCAACCTTTGAGTTGCATAGTTTTATGGTGCAATAGTTACTTGGCTGTAAGAGACCTTAAAGGAAAACACCTCTAAAGACACTTTGCTTGTTACTTCACTTTATGCACTGAAGAGCTAATAGTGAACACTAACCTAAATCAGTTTTTATGTCTTACTATGATGAACACACGTGCTAAACCAAGACCTATTTGAATGACGAACAGCAGTACAGATTTGTTAGCAGAATTATATCCTTAAGATGAAAATAATTGGAGACTGCTTGTACTTTCTGTTAGGTTCACGGCTTTTATTGCTATTCTTGGTGGCAATTCAAAGATGATACGTTCTCTCAGGACAATGACAGCCGCTACTTTTGCATTTCAATCGATCACACTTCAGACTTACCATTTTATTTAAAGTTACCTGTTCATAAAAGTAGAGTGCTCTTTCAAAGTTCTTTAGCCCAGTGTATATCATCCCACCATAGTAGTAGTAACATAAAAAGTGCTTCGCATCATATGCCCCATTCTCTTTACAAATATCCATCATGTCCACATCTAGATACGGGAGGGCAGGTTTAAAGCATTTTGCTAACAAACAGAGCTACAAGAAAATAAATCAAGTTTTCATAAATTAGCCATTTCCATTCAAATTTCCAGAGGAAAAGGTTTAAACTAAATTCATCTAGTACTATTTAATAAATATCACTCCTCCAAGAGTGCAAAAAGAACACACATCAGTAGTGCTGTAACACAGATTGTTCATTGTATCCCAATATTGGAAAACCCTTAACGCCAATTGTGAACTGTTCTAATTAGCTGAATCCTGAAGAAATTAGACTCTGACAAAGCTGCTTGAAACTCCAGGCCTTCCAGACTACAGTGCTGGCAGCACAAAATATTGCACTAAACATTCCTGTCCAACCCCAAATCCCAGGAGCCCAGAATGAGACAGAAGTGCAAACCCAGGCCAAAGACACCAAGACAAACGTGCCTTTTGTCAAGCCTGAGCCAACAGTATCTGGATATTACCCTTACACCGCCTGAGACAAGCCTGTGACTTTCGGCCCAGAGAGAAGGGGTGTCAAAGGACTTTTAGAAGTCATCAGCAGAACAAAAGAGTCTGTAGACATGCACTGAACATTTAAAATTAGTAGAAGGGTTTTTATTTCAGTGTATCATATTATTTATTACTTGGGAAACAAACAAAAAATTTATAAGCCATTTTTACACTGCAACATGTGAACACGCATTTCCTCAAAGGGTTATAGGTATTTTATAAGCATTTATTCTGATAAAAAGCCCTTACGCTCCCCTTACCTGGCAGAGATCTGCGTGTATTGAGGTCAGCTGGTTTGTGTTCATCTGCATCTTGTCTATGGCTTGTCTGAGAATGCTAATTCCTCGCAGGGGCTGTCAGAAATTACATCTCTTTCAGATAATTTCTCATAGATGGCAGCACATTGGATCTTATGTTGACACTTACAAATGAAAAATAACACTAATTGACAGGTTCCATTAAGTAATAGTTAACTTGAGGTTCCTTTTTTGTAGGATACTGCAGTCACTCAGAAAATAAAATTAACCCTGGCTATACAACTTATCCTGATAAACTAAATAAAGTCATCAATTCTGCTCCACTAAGCCAACATCATTGGGAATACAGCAATTTGTATCAATAAGAAAACTTCAGCTAAACTCCAACCAAATAACGAAGACAAGGCTCTCGCTTTACTCAACTTAGACCAGACTTGATCTCTACTTCTATTTCAGGCTACATTGCACTAAAATGGCCTGAAAAAGTCAGTATCTTAGCAACAAAAACATTGGTCAAATATTTCTTAATCAAGTTTCCCTTACGTTTTAAGGTATTTCATTAAGAACGTTATATAACACTGGTGAGAATAACACTGAAACTAGTCTCACTGACTCACCAGCGCTAATAATTTTTGCAGCCCTCTCCTACTCACGTACACACTGTCTGAAGAACATTCTTGGTACTACAGATTGCCTAGTCTGTGTAAAAGCACACGTTTTCAGGTGACTCTTCCCCCCTCAAATTTATCTTCCTCCTGTGTTCCTTAAAGAAAACTTAAAATATTGTTTTAGGTTCATTGCTGCTCAGTAAACTTAACAAGTAAGGAGCTGCACCAAAATACTTAACGTGAAGTTAGCAGCAAATCTTTATTAAGTGATTATGGTAACATCCCCTTTAAGAGCTTGGATATGCAGGTAGCTTAT
The DNA here is from genome assembly GCF_036013445.1 of Caloenas nicobarica. Lineage (NCBI taxonomy): Eukaryota > Metazoa > Chordata > Aves > Columbiformes > Columbidae > Caloenas > Caloenas nicobarica. The sequence goes on along the minus strand of NC_088258.1, from coordinate 3,113,725 downwards.
TTGTACTAGATGATACTTGCTCACCTGTTTTCTCTCCACAAGGGCATTTGTTAACTGGTGGCACAGGCCAGCAACTAAATACAGTAAAAAAAACAAACAAAAAAACAGAGTGAAAAACCAGTAGTATCAAACTATCAAAAAACATATAAAGTCTGGAAGCAAGCTTAACTTACAAGTGTCTGTTGCGTATCTAATGTGTTCTCCATTACAAGTGCTGATAAAGAGCTGCACCTGTGAGAATAACGTTTCGAAGTCAGGGATGCTGGGCATAGAAAACTTCACGAACCTAAAACAAACAAACAAAAAAGGTTTAGCACTAAACATTTGGAAATAAATAAAAAAGCTTCATCTTCATCGCTAAGTCTATGCAGATGTATGCAGATTTTTTGCAAATAAATCCAAAGTGTTTATGACAGGTGGCCTACGATTTCCCCAGGAGCTGCACAACATTTGAAAAATACGCTTTCCATGCACACCTCCATTCTCCCATCTAGTGCAAATTACAATTTAGAACAAACTATGGTGAACGAAGATCATTTTATCTGGTGCAATAGTTAGAATCATAACAGAAACACTGGCTAATGATGATGAATTGTAATACTCAGGCACGCAACTTCTCTGGATGCTTTTGCCTATCCTGCAGCCATCTCCTGCTTCGACGTGCTCAAGACTTCTCAACTATTAAATTATTAGACTTGTATCTCTCAATAGGAGTTTTTTCTTTTCACTTCCAGTTTCTCTCCATCTCTGGTGGTTCCTCAGCAGCCCACAGGCTGTAGCCTTGCACATCGCTGCTTCTACAAGATGAACTATGATTATGCTCAACTGAGGGCAATGAAACTCTAGCTATACATCCTACACGTCACAAAAACATACAGAAAATCCTGTTTAATGCTGTTGGAAGGCCCCCAGCCCTGCCTGCACTCCAGCTGCTGTTCACTGACATATGCAGTTCAAACCCACCCAGATCATGGACCGTCCTTCCCTGTAAGGCTTATGAATGTCCCTGTCACGTGCTGCCATTCCTTCCCTGTCTCTTCAGAGTCCTATGTCACCATTTGCCGTGCCACACTTTCAGCCAGGAGAACTTCCCTGGACATTCCACTGACACCATCTCTTCAAATAACACATTTTACATATTACTTCTTTTAAACAGTTCTCTTCCTTCCTCCACCTGTTTTAATGACTGTTTTCGTGTACCCCATGACACGATTCTTCTGCGAAGGCAGTACCGATGCCCCACTTTTTATAAATTCCATAACGCATCTTCATGACCTGCTAGTGAATTGTAACATTAAATGCGTTATCTCTACATATTACAGTCATTTTATGCCAAAACGGGAGTAGAACAAGTTCTAGAATTCTGATTATTTCCTTTAAAAGAGAGCTTTAAAATAACAGCAGAACCTGCAGATACTTCACCTGTGGTTAGGTACAGCCAGAAACAAAATTCTTAGCTCCAGGGCCAAATAGCTTTACCTTAACTGAGCATCACCAGGGCAATTCAAGTACTATCTTAAACTACAGACAGCAGCAAGAGTCTCAGTGCTGTTTAGAGACAAATACCCAACAACCATGATAAGAACCCATCCTTCACCAGAAAAAAAAAAGCACTTCATGCTTACAGTTCAGCACACTAATGCCCTGCCAATCAAGTTTTAAACGCGAGCTTTATATCTTTTTGCTGAACACATATGGAAAAACACTTCCAAAGGCATAAACAAGAGAAATGGATACAGCCCCAAGGAAAGCAAACCCCCAATATTACCATTTGACAGTAACGGTATTTACAAGCTCCAGAGGTTTTCCTTCTTTTGAAAATATAAATTTCCCATGGTGTTTTTATTAATAAAATGTGTATCACCAAAGGAAGTTAAGCATCATTCTAAGAAAAGCACATTCAAAATACTTATGTCCAAAAGAAAAGCATTTGTTTGACAACTGAGCACGCTGCATGAAGTTTTAGTACTAAGATATTTAATTAAAAGATAGCAACACTTACAAGACAGCAAGAACGCCTAACGAGTGTTCCTGCACATCCAGGGCACCAAGCACTGTATCCAGATGGGAAAGATTTTTTGCTAGCAGTTCTCCGCTTTTATTGATCAGTTCACAAAGCTGGGTCATTTGCCCTGAAACACAAAACATGGTCGTCAAACTCTAATTAGGGAGCACTCACGCATTCCCATACTTCATTACACCTTGCTGCCCTACATAACCTGAGGAGAAAGTAGTATCACCCCGAGAATTTACTGTTCTGTAATACCACAGGCATTAGTTTTCAACAAGCGAGGTACCTGCAGTGTGTTTTTTAAAGGTGACAGTTAAACTTCTGGCCTTTGGGATGGCAAGGGAAACCCTCAGAACACAAACACTACGTGACAAGTGGTGTCAGCTCATCTCACCGGAGCCAGGGCTGCAGGGTCTCCTATCAACGCCAAGCGCTCCCTGAGCCAAGTCTCCAAAACTTTGACCAGTTTACCGTGATGTAAAATTTTGCCTCATGTGGATACGTTCACCTAGACTTCTGTCTTCTAGGCGTTATAAGGGGGAAACCTAAACAAAACCAAATAGAGCTTCCTCCACTTTCTAAAGAAATCCCCAATACCAGAGCTTATTACTTGCTGCTTCTCAAGTGCCCTTTCCACTTTTCAGATCTGCCCCTAAGCATTTTTTTTGAAGTAGGCATCAAAATTACAACAAAGTATCAACAATAAGAGGATTTTTAAAAAATCTGTTCTTAAATTTACTTCATATGATTAGAACTATAGTGTTATTCTACTCACTGAGAGCTATGAAAACAGCATGAAAGCATATTTTCAATTATGAAGGCACAGTAAGCCCAAAAAACCTTACAAAGAAGGCAGACCAATTACCATGGACTACTTTCAAAGCCTTCCCCACGCAATTACTTGAATTAAAACTACACCTTTCTGAAGCCGAGTATTGTTTCAATGTTCAATTCTTGCAGATACAAGGGGAAAAAAACAGAGGTTCTCTTAACCTTTACAAAAAATCTTTATAAAATGTGGCATAGTGGCTCCATTCACAGAGATGAACACTATTCTCAACTCTCTGGCCTTTTGCTTTGAAAAAGAAAACCTGAGAAGCCCTAGCGATAAAATATTAGCTTGGAAGTAACAGCAGGATTAAAAGTTCCAAACAGGGAACCAGAGCCCAGGAACTCCAGCTCTCTCCATGAGGAATTAAAACTCAAGGCATAAACATGGAAAGGAACAGGGTTTGTATAACTCTCTGTGGTTTGATCATGGTATTCAAGCACTGCAAACCTTAGTTCTGGTGTCCCGTCTAGCAGAGAAATCCACCCGTTCTACACCTATCAACTAGCATTCCCCTAAAAAAGAAAAAAAAAACCCAACCCAAACCAACACTCTACCCACAAATACACACCAAGCCACTTATGCAGTGTAAGTAGAAATACCCAAGCCAAACCCACCTAAATGACCATTTATGCCACCTCCTGCACAGCCAAAGGCTGATCACCAAAGATCACATCACCACGAGCACACAGACTCCTCCTGGGTGCTCTCACAACCTCCAGCAGCCTGTCTGGCATCTGGATTTTCCTTCTCAGAGAGCATCTATCTGGCTCATCCTTAATGGGAAAACCTCCATAAAGTCAACCAGTTTCCCCTTGAACCTTTTGCATCCACAAAATCTTGTAAAAAAAAAATTCTCCCGCTAAACTACACACCTACAAAGAATCACCTTTCATCTGGTTTGTACCCATGCTTTGCAGGTATGATTTGTCTCTCGCATCTGATACCTTCAGTAAAAATACTGTACATTTAGTAAGTCAAACCGAAGTAAGAGAAAAATTTGAGCTCCACCCGAAAGTAACGGCCAGAGATAAAGCTTGAGGCCACAGAGGAAAGTATGACATCTTGATCACTGCGAGGGAGCAAATATTCCATGCGGGGAGAGACTCAGAACACATTTTAAGGACATCAACACAGACAGAAAGTTCAAGAAGTAGGAAATGCTGTGCCCACACACAGGAGAATTAGGGGTTTGGCAGCAAAACCGGGACAAATCTAACGATGGTTATTAAAACACCTTGTGAAGCTTGGTTACGGCAACCCTGACATTGAGTCCTGGCCTCCCACGGTGACTCCTACTTTGTCCCCAGGAGCCAACCCTTCCCAAATGGATTTTAAACCACACGTGTTTTAAAACGACCCGCATGTCCGTCAGTGCGGTGACAGCCTGGGCTGTACGATCCCGGTTAAAGTCCCTGCGATTCCCGCTCCTCCCCCCTCATCTTCCAGGCTCAGATTTTGGCGCGGCCGCCCGAGCCGGCTTCACTCCGCTCACCCGAGAGCTCCAGCGACCGAACCCCCTCAGCTCGTCGCTGCGCCCGGAACGAACCGAGCAGCGCCGTGAAGAGCCCGGCCGGCCCCTCCAGCCCTGTCAAACCGAACCGCTCCGGGATCCCCCCGAGCCCGGCGGGGGCGGGAGCGCCAGACCCGCGCCTGAGGCAGAACCGTGAGGCGGGGTGGGGGGGGCCAGGCCCCGGCCCGCCCTCCCCAACCGCGCGGGGCCTGGCGAGCTCCGCCGGCCGCCGCCCCGTCTCCTCAGGCCCCGCGGAGCTCCCGCCGCCACCCCGGGCTCGCACGCGGCTCTTCCCGCCCCCTCCCCGCGGTCACCTTGGGCCGAGAGCTGCCGGACGCTGTTGACGAACTGCTCCAGGGCCGACGCCATCTTGGCGGCTGGCGGCGGGGCCGCGCGCTGCGGGCGGGGCGGCGGCGGCGGCGGGAGGAGGAGGAAGAGGAGGAGGAAGAAGAGGGGGGGGCGGCGCGGGCCGGGAGCGGCGGGGGGAAGCGGGAAGGAGCCACCGCTACGGGCGCCGCCGCCGCCAGCCAATCAGGCGCCGGCAGCGTGAGGCCGCGCGACGCCCGCCGCCGTGCGCCACTTCCGCCGCCCCGCCGGCTCTCGCGAGAAGCGCGGTCGCTATGGCAACCGCCGCCTTCCCTCCGCGTCAAGCGCAAGGGAGGCCTCGCTCGGCGCGAGAAGCCGTGACTCAGCAGGGCCGGGGCGGGGTTGGTGATGTCAGCATTGCGTCATCCCGCGGCGCCGTGTCGCGGCGTGAGGGGCGGCGGCCGCTCAGACGGCGGCAGAAAGCCCGCGGCGGTTGTCGTGTGGGTCCGTGTAACGTTCGGCCTGGTATCAGGGAACGGGATTTGTGTTGATTCGGTTTATATACCTGAAACCGTGTTTCCCATCCCTGCAGGAGCTGAGGCGGGAGAGCAACGCAGCCCTGAGCGGCCGCGGGCGGGGAATTTGTGCATCCTTCAATGCACCGTGCGGAACAAGGAAACCCTTCTGCCTGTCACGGAGACGTGCTTAGTCAGAAACGTCAAGTTATGTTGAAATCCTGTTCATTGCAATGGAATCACAGAATCATTTTGGTTGGAAAAGACCCTCAAGATCATCGAGTCCAACCATTAACCCACCCCTGGCACTGCCCCAAGTCCCTGAGAACCTCATCTCCGTCTGTCCAACCCTCCAGGGATGGTGACTCCAGCACTGCCCTGGGCAGCCTGTTCCAATGCCCAAAGACCCTCTCCAGGACAAAATTCTTCCTAGTTCCCAAGCAAAATGCCTCCAGTTGCGAGTGAAAGCAGAAACTTGAAACTTCACACATTGCCCCTCCTAACCTCACCGTTACATTTACCATCATGTGCCGCCTGGTTGCCCGTTCTGCTCCTTCATTCACACTGTGACCTTCCCAAATCTCCCATCTCCACAGCTCATTTGCCCTTTCCGTGAAACAAGGACAATATATTCTGCTAGAAAACATTCTGGAATGGAAAGATTAAATATTTTGGAACCACTAAAGCCATATTATTGCTGTCAATCAAAATCTTGTCTTTCCTGGCTCAGCGGTTGCCTAAGCCTGTTAGTCACACTCGAGGACTCCTCCTTCTTTAGCAGCTTTAATCCACAGAGTGTTTTTTGACCAGCATGATCTTTGGTCCTGTGTCAGAATATACCTCCAGGGCACGTTGTTTCTATGTCAGTGCTTGTTTTGGGTCTGGATATTGTCTTTTAGGGATTCTTGTCAGAGCTGTGTCACATTGAGTGAGATCCTGGCCAGTGTGTCATAGAATCACAGAATCATTTTGGTTGGAAAAGACCCTCAAGATCATTGAGTCCAACCATTACCCCACCCCTGGCACTGCCCCATGTCCCTGAGAACCTCATCTCCGTCTGTCCAACCCCTCCAGGGATGGTGACTCCAGCACTGCCCTGGGCAGCCTGTTCCAATGCCCCACAGCCCTTTGGGGAAGAAATTGTTCCCCAGATCCACCCTCAGCCTCCCCTGGCGCAACTTGAGGCCGTTTCCTCTGGTCCTGGCGCTTGTTCCTGGGGAGCAGAGCCCGACCCCCCCTGGCTCCAAGCTCCTTTCAGGCAGGTCAGAGATCAGAAGGTCTCCCCTCAGCTCCTGTTCTCCAGCTGAACCCCCGGGTCCCTCAGCCGCTCCCATCACCCTTGTGCTCCAAGACTTTTGTCATCTTCTCCCTCGCAACTGGTAGAAACTGCTATATTTTATGCCAAGCCTCAACTGCAAAAATCACCACGTTACGTGTGTCCCCAAACCACGCACGTGTCCCCAAACCGCCTACATGTGTCCCCAAACACGTACCCACCGCCTGCTCCAGGGAGGGACGGGCACGGGGGCAGATGATGGGGGGGAGCGAGGGTCCGAGGCGGGGACTCGGCGCCCCCGGTTCGGCGCCCCCGCCCCGCGGAGCCCCCGCTCCGGTGAAGCGGAGGGAGCGGGGCCGGGCCGGCGGCTTAGAGCGGGCGGGAGCCGCGGTGGAGCCGCCCGCCGCAGGGCGCTTGTGCCGCTTTAAGGCGGTGCCGCCGTTCCGGGCTCGGTCAGGCACCGGGAAGAGGAACTGGGCTTTGCGCTGCCGGGTCGGGGCGATCGCACCGCCGTGCCCCGGGCGGCCCCGGTTTCCCGTCCCGCTGCCGCCGCTCGCTCCGCGTTCGCTGCACGGGAGGGATGGGGCGGGGAGCGGGAGGAGGCGCCGTGGGCGAGGACGGGCTTTTGCATCCTCACCGCACCCCCCCTGCAGCCCCTTTGCCTCCCCTTGCATCCCCCACGCACCCCCCTTGCAGCCCCTCTGCCCCCCATTGCATCCCCCTTGCATCCCCCCGCTCCTTCCATCCGCTGCAGAGGGACGTGCTTGCCAGGGCCGCCTGCTTGCAGGGTGCCTGCTTGAAATAAAGCTCCCCCACCTCGGAGAGCCCCCCCAGTCCCCTTCCCCGAGCCCCCCTTTCCCCCAACCATGATTTTGCTGAGCAGCTTCTTGCACTTGCGGCCTCGGCGCTGCGGCCCCTTGGCAGGGCTGGGCAGGGGGCTGGTCCCCGCGGGGGGGTCCCGCAGGGCTCTGCGGGTGCTGGTGGACATGGACGGGGTGCTGGCTGACTTCGAGGGAGGCTTCCTCAAGAAGTTCAGGGCCAGGTACCCCGACAAGCCCTACATTGCCCTGGAGGACCGGAGGGGCTTCTGGGTGTCGGAGCAATACGGGCATCTGGGACCTGAGCTGAGTGTGAGTCTATACGTCCCCCGGCTCCGCGCGTGGCTGTTCTTTGCGTTGTGCAGCTGGAGCTCCAGCCTTGTGGGACCCACTGGTCTCCCCAGCTTGTGGGTGCAGCGCTGGGGAGGGCTGCGGGTGCTGGCCGGAGCTCCCACTGAAACATAGGTACAGGTCTGCAGGCAGGAGAGCTCCCAGCTGTGCTGCTTTTCCCGGAAATCCAGCGTTTTTCATGCACATCTGTCTCTTTTTTCCTGCGTGCATGGATGGAGGCAGATGAAAGGAAAGGAGACCTTTGAGAACACCTGCTTTAAAACACCTCAAATTGCATAGCTGGGTTTTTCTAGGTCTGATTTGGCCAAGCTGCAGAAAAGGCTGTTGGGCATTGGAACAGGCTGCCCAGGGCAGTGGTGGAGTCACCATCCCTGGAGGGGTTGGACAGACGGAGATGAGGTTCTCAGGGACATGGGGCAGTGCCAGGGGTGGGGTAACGGGTGGACTGGATGATCTTGAGGGTCTCTTCCAGCCTAAATGATTCTGTGATTGATACTTTTCCTAGATGGATTATTTACTCCCTCAATAGCAATGTGAGGGGTAGGACACAGCAGAGAAGTTGAGAGCAAACCAGCCATTGATGCTTTCTGTGAGGGCTTACTTAAAACAACCCCAAGCCCTCCCATGCCTGAAATTTACTTTATTCATTTTAATAATTAAAGCCTCAAAGTAGAAGCTCTCTTTATGTTGTACTTCATCATTCAAAGAAAGGCTGAGCACTGCAGAAAGTTGGTTTCTGCCTCTAGAAGTTTCTCATCTCGATGGGATGTCTGTGGTCTCGTCTCCAGGTGGCAGTTGTACTCATTGAAAGGTGTTACAAATAAAATTACTCTTGTTGTTAGTGGTATGATGGCTACAAGGAATAGGCTGCCCAGGGCAGTGCTGGAGTCACCGTCCCTGGAGGGGTTCAAAAGGCGTTTGTACGAGGTTCTTAGGGACATGGGTTAGTGCTAGAGTTAGGTTATGGTTGGACTCGATGATCCCGAGGGTCTCTTCCAGCTGAAATGATTCTATGATTCTATGAGTGTGAATAAGGTCCCACTGGCAAAGTTCTAAAGAGCTTGATGAGCTGAAGGAATAGCGTGTCTTCTCTAGCTGGCATTGATGAAAGGGACATGAAGGACACTGTTCATGCAGTAAGGCGGATGCTAAAAATTTGGCAGGGGTAACACACGATAACTCTTTTTTTTTTTTTTTTCTTGATCTTAACTACTTTGGATGTGTTAAATGAAGTGAGGTCATCTGGCTGTGATCACGTAAAATCACCAAAACCTTGGGCTGAACAAGTAGCCAAGCAGGTCTTTTCTTCAATATGAGCTTAGTTCTTCCCCCATCGAGCTTGATTGCAAAATGCTTTTTGACATAAGTGGAAGCAGAACAGCTACGGAAGTCCTTGATGTAAGAAAACACTTCAGCACAGTTTGAAGTGCTTTGCTGCATCAGGCCGGATTTCTGTGCAGCAACGCCGCGACACGGCTCCTCCTGGGCCCATGCAGAGCTCCCAGGCTCTTCTCCTCCCCAAGGACCCAGTGTCTGTGCAAAATCATTACTTTTCTTGGTGGCTGACAAGCCGTTACCTGTTTGAGGAGTGCAGGGGATGCTGCTCCTTGGAGCGGAGCTGGCCCCACCGCAGGCAGCCCCTGGACTCTGCCTCCTCCCAAGGTTTTGCTCCCCGTGTGCCGTCCCAGTGCACCCCGGCTACTGACCTCCACGTTAAGTGTTTCAAACCCTTGCCAGATGGCTCTATTTGCCTGGTAGACCTTGCCTGGGCATCCCTGAGGAAGAGCATTTGCATTTAGCCTGACATGTAGTTCATCTTATAATATACTTTTTCCTATGAGAGCAGCCCGGCTGCTATTTTAAGTGATCTGATTGAGACAAATAGGCCAGGCAGCATCTGGAGCTGAACAGCATCACATTACAGCAGGGCTGGCAGGCCATGTCAGCTGGATCCATGTGGAAGTGCCCCTCTGGATGCAGACCAGGCGGGGTTTGGTTCTGTTCTGGACATCTCGTTGTTTCGCCTTGGAGGAACATGCTGCTCCGCGCGTGTTTGGGGCTGCACAGGCAAACCCAAGCCTGTTCCAGAGCATCTCCGATCTAAACGGGATGGGGTGGCTGTGGGTTAGCAGGTGGGGAACAGAGGAACCCACAGAAGCAACGTGGGTCAGCGGGAGGTGACCGGAGCCAGCTCTTCCCCCTTTCTCGCTGTCATCATCCTCTGTCCTAGCAAAGGGTGGGGAAGATGCACATGCAGGGAGAAGTGTAGCCAGAAGCCCTGTGCAGTTACCACTCTCTTTCCCCTCCCAGGAGAAAGCCATCAGCATCTGGGAATCCAAGAACTTCTTCATCGAGCTGGACCCAATCCCTGGGGCTGTGGAAGCAGTGAAGCAAATGGCAAATTTGGCAGAGTGAGTAGGAACCTGCCCGTGGTGTTGGGGAACGGAGAGGGGAGCGGCAGTGGCTTTGCAGGCTCATCCTCCTCTTGGCAGAAGCTGTGAATGCAACAACAGTGTTAAAAATGCCTGTCGGGCATGAGAGGAAAGAGGGCTTTGACTCTTGGAGCTGTCACCAAGAAAATCAGCCATGTTCAGCCCCTTCAGCTCTCTGCTCCCAGCAAGGGTGGCAAAAAGGGGAATGAGCTTGTGCTGCAGGTGTGGGATCCTGCGAGATGGGGGATTAACGTCTTCAATCACACTGGTTTGATTTGCGTGTGGTGGGGGATCTACTTTGGGCACCCGCCTGCCCAGGCACCGAGCAGGGTCTCGCAGAGACAGCCGGGTGCATCTCAGGGGGAAGCAGAGTCTGATCAGTGTGTTTGGCCGTGCACTGATGCTCTGCCCCCGTTTCTCTCCCCATGGCAGCACTGATGTGTTCATCTGCACAAGCCCGATCAAGAAGTACCGCTACTGCCCTTACGAGAAGGTGAGCAGGCCCGAATTCCGGCTCCCCCTCCCGTACCATGCTGCCTGACGAAAGCCAGCTGACCCCCATGTGCCTCCGGCTGTCTGGCTGTAAATCAGTGGTGACATTTCCCTGCTCCACTAATTTGGTTACTAAGCATCTTCACAGAGCAGCAGCTCCGCTGTCGACTGAGCTCTGCCATTTGCATGCACCGAGGCGCTTGGTCTTAATATTTCATCACCATGTCGAAAGCTGCTTGGCTTTAAAAGAACTTGCGCTCCAGCAGCATCTGAATTGCTCCCAGTAATTAGCTTAATAAGTGAGATGTCCTCCCTGCTTGGGGGCCAGGACTCATGCTGGGGGGGCTGAACAACCCCTGCCCCATCCATCAGCCTTCCCGCTCTCACCGCTCGCCCCTTGCCTTCCAGTACGCCTGGGTGGAGAAGCACTTCGGTCCTGAGTTTCTTGAGCAGATCGTTTTGACACGAGATAAGACGGTGGTTTCTGCTGACCTGCTCATAGACGACAGACCTGATATAACAGGTAAGGGAGGCGCGGGGTGGCAGGAGTGACCAGATGCAGCCCCAAGGGGTAGTCAGCATCCAGGGGTGATTTGCACTGGTTCCTTCCCGCTTGATTAGGCTCTCGTTAGGGGTTTGTGTCTGCAAAGAGCCGACCTCTCTCCTTGCTTTGCAGGCGCCGAGCAGAACCCCAGCTGGGAGCACGTGCTCTTCACGGCCTGCCACAACAAGCACCTGCAGCTGCAGCCCCCCCGCCGCAGGCTGCAGTCCTGGGCCGATGACTGGAAGGCCATTCTGGACAGCAAACGTCTCCCACCCGGCCAGGCCACCTAAACACCAGCCTCCCACAGCCACCCGGGGCTGCGGCCACCCGCTCGTGTCCCTGCAGAGTCCTGCTGAAGGCTGTAACCATGGACGGACAGACAGATGGATGCTGTCCCTGCTGCGGAGAGGAAGAGGAGGGTGAGCTGAAGCACCACGGCCACCCAGACCCAGAGCAGACCCCAGCCCGGCTGTGCCACAGGGACTGGCAGCAGGATTGTCCCCGTGGCCCTGCAGCTGGGCTGGGGAACATGTCCCACCAGCCCTGGAGGTCTCTGTGCTGCGTGTCCCCCACCGCCAGGCCAGCCGGGCGTTGCGATGGACGAGGTCACCCTTAGCGTGTCACTGCCCCTGTCCGGTGCACAATGTAGCACAGACCTGCTCTCCATCCTCCTCTCTTTGTTACGGTTGGGCATCGCACAGGGTGACTCGGTGCATCCTCACAGGGTGTGGTACCAAGGGGCTGCCTTGGGGGACGTTGACCTCCCGGTGCATGCCCAGGTCTGAGGAGAGGGGCGGCTGGAAGGGCAGGGGGAGCCAGCAGACGCTGCCCAGGCTCCCTGCACCAGCTCAGTTGTGCCATTCGTTGCAGCTGAAACAGCGGGACGGCTACACGCTTCTCTGCAGGCAGAGTCCCTGCAGTGGGACATGGGGACAGCAGCACTCCTCCCGTGGATCCGGCCATAGGGAGGGAGCCCTGAGACACTGTCACACCTGAGATGGAGCCGTCCTCCAGCTAGCGGGAGGGATCCCTGCTCCTTCATCCCTGAGGCGCTGCCACAGCTTTAGAGCTGGGACTTTAGAGCTGATTTGGGGTGAAGAGAGGGGCTCTTCTCCTACCCACCCATCGCTCATGGGCCGCTCACCTGGGGCATCGCTGTGGCAGCGAGCAGGTGGTGGCAGTGCCAGCGCCAGCCCTTCCTGCAGCAGCTCATGGCTCTCCCTGCCAGCTGGTGATGGGACAGTAACTCCTTGGATTCCAAAGCCACAGAGGTCTGCACGCACAGGGTGTGTGATCAAAGCACCCATCTCCCTCCTCCTGGTAGCGTCTGACATCAGCCTGCCAGCAAAGCTCGGGGTGTGCACCTGCCAGGCACACAGCTCCCACACAGAAGGTCCTGGGTGCTGCATCCCACCGGGGTCAGGCGCTGGGACGGTCGATGCCACAGAACGTCCTGAACTCTTCGCTATGGACCCACCCGGGAAGATGCTGCTGCGTGGAAAAGGGGGCTGGTGGAGGAGCTACAGCATCGCTGAGGATTGGGTAAAGCAGGGACACCGCGGGCTGAGGGTTGCGTTTGTGGAGGATCGTCGGGGCTGCATTCACGGATGCTGTTTTCAGCCCTCACGTACCACAAAGGAAGAAACTGGGGGAACGTTGTGATTAAGGGCTGGGGAGCCCATCAGAGGTGCCCCTGAGGCTGTGTCACAGGGTTAGTTTGTTCTGCAGCTCCACTGCTGTCCCGGATCTGGATGTCTGGGGACGGAGTGTGCCCCCAGCCCCACTCTCCTCGCACTGGGACCCCTGCGGCGAGGAGTTTGGCTGCGTGGCCGGTGCGAAGGGGCCGTGGCATGTGCAGGTGTCTGTGCCAGCCGCCACCACCCCATGATGGGGCTGTTGGGCTCTGGGAGCCACCAGCGCTGCTGGGAAGCTGCAACAGGGCACCCGACAGGGAGCGTTTGGACAAGGGGCAGCTTGAAGAGGGGTGCTTTTTGCATAACTGTGCCCACAGCCTCTTCCTTCGCTGCCTGGCTCGTTCCTGTCTCCCCAAGCCTGCACCAGCCTGGCCTTGAACTGCACCGACCCATCTGGCACTGGTGGCAGCACCAGAAAGTGGGTGCCCCAGGTGAAGCCCCGAGGACGTGCCGGCTGCATCAGTGTGCAAACGTGTCACTGCTGACATGGTAGAGACCACGCGGCCCCCGCTCCTGCCTGTCCCCACACCCTCCGGCATCGCACCGAGTGCTCCCCCTCTCCTGGCTGAGGACTTGCTGGCTGCGGGAGTGAAATTCCCCACTGGGAACACGTTACCCCATGGATGGAGGCAGTAGCCATGACCCGGCCGGGGTTAGCCACCCTGCACCGCTTGCTCACGCCTTTGGCTTGCTTCTCTCTCCTATGGGCGCCCGTCAGCAAAAAAATATGTGAGCTCAAAGCCACATAGTCAACAAATGACTTGTCTCACAGCAGCAGCTGGACCCTGCCATGTCCGGGACCTGGAGGGGTTACTGAAATCGGTGCTTCTGAGTCTGTGCCTTCCCCGGCTGCTGCGGGGCCAGGGACAGAGCCCACGTTGTCCTGGGTCTTTCTGAAAGCTGCCCTGTCTCTTGAGATGGGGTGATTGCATGAAGACAGCACGGTTTGGCCCACGGCAGTGAGAGTTACATACCACAAGGATTTTTTTAATTGTTTTTTTTCCTGTTTAAACCACTGTGTTCTTCTCCGGGTGGTGGGTTTGGTTTGGGCGGTGTGTTTCAGAGGGGTGTTTGGAATGTGCAGCCACCTGAGATGCAGCCTGCAAACCTTGGCCGGGGGTTTGCAGACAGGGAGCTGGGACAGCGGTTGAGCACCCTGGGCAGCCACTGTGGCTGCTGAGCATCATGTACCCTCAGCTCTGGTGGAACCCGCTGGCTACTGGCCCCTTTGTGCAGCCGTGGTGGCCTCATGGGGTCCGAGCTGTTTTTTTTTTTTCCTGGTGGCACCATTTAAAATTAGTTTCCCAAGCTCTCTGGAGTCTTCTTGCTGGCCCTCCTTAAGCCAAAACCAGAGCTGGCACATTGTTACGGCACCTGCCCAAACCAGCCGTCTTCCCCCAAAATTGGGGCAAACCCAAGGGATGTGGCTTTCTGGGGGCCAGCGGGTCTTTCCCCCTTGCTGGGATGTGTGATACCAGAGCGACCGTGTTGTTTCACACCAAATATACTTGAAAGCAGAGCTGGAGTTTCTCATGCGTGCGGCTCCGACTCGACGCACAGAAATCCATGCAGGTTGCTGGCCTGTTTGTTCCTGCCGAGCTGGGTCTGGGAGGCAGCTCTCCATCACCCGACGGATCAGCCTTTTCAACGTTCAAGCCCTTCTGTGGCCAGCCAAGATGCACAGAGCTTTTATTTTTAAATGCATGTCTATAAAACTGAGGTCGATGAGGAGCACTGCAATAAACACTGGGTTTTGTTGTCATCCAGCTTCCTAGAAGTTTGGGTTTTGCAGTTTCCCACCCCCAGCTCTGCCCTCTGCGTGGGGTTGGAGGGGGTTGCCCGTGGGCTTGGGCAAGTGCCCATGTCCAAAAAGCCTGGAACCAGCCCCCGGCAGTGCCGTTACCATGTTAGACCGAGTCCCTGTGGGCAGATATAAAGCTGAGGGGTGGCTTTAGGTAGTGATCGGCTTCCTTTGTAATAAATAAAGTTGTAAAGTGTGTCTCCTGTTGGGCCACAGGGCAGAAGCTATAAAAGGGGCTGGAGCTGTCGTGGGCTGGCGCTCCCCGGGGCTTTGTACCTTGTCCATCGCTGCATGTCGTTCCGTGTCCGCTTGCATGTTGGAAGCAATGCCGGAGCCCTGCCAGGCATGCAGGGTTGAAGGCAGGGAGGGAGAACTGCAGGGCCATCCTGGCAGAACTGAGAAAATCCCCATTTCTGAGAAGAGATGCTCCAGTTGCCTGGTCCAGGCTTTCCATGCCCTGAGCACAGTAGCTGGGATCAGTACAGCACAGAGGGAACAAGCGCTGATGCTGGGACAAATCGTGGGAGTTGTGATTTGTGGGGTTTTTTTGATTTTGTTTTTCCGGGTGTTCAGTGCAGCGCAAACTCACTTCCATGTGCTGCCGTAAAGATGGCTTGATTTATCTCTTCACCTCAGAGAGCTGCGTTAGATGCTTACAAGCACTCAGAGATTACGTTTGCCCGGTCACTGGTGGGTCCCATCTTGCCACAGCTCAGCCGCTGACTAGATGCTACAGCAAGGAGAAATGTGGCCCATGCCATAGCCTGTGCCCGTGCTGTGGGTTTCTGGTGTGACTCCAGGACACGAGTGGGATTGCATCTGTGAGCTGGAGGTGCCAGGGGCGCCTGGCCAGAGTGGGAACCAGGGCAATTTGGCTGTGAGCTCCGACAGCACAGCCCAGGCTGGGGGTGTGTGTCCCCAGACGCTGCTGTGGGGTCCACAACGCTGCCCTGGGGCTGGTTTGGGCAACGAGCACCTCTCTGCCCCAGCCACTTCTCTTTCCTCGCCACCTTCGTCCGGAGGTGCGAGCTCCCCGGAGCAGAGGCTGTTCTTTCCCTGGCACAGGGACAGAGGCAGCAGGTTTGACACCAGTGATGGCACTGGGACCAGGGCCACGTGTTTCCCAGTAAAAGATGCAGCAAGGTGAAGTGACCACACCACGAACCACCGGCACGCGGGTCTGAGGCTGCATCTGCTCCTCCACACTCCCGCATGCTTTTTTTTCCCTTGAAAAGCCTCAGGTTGCAGATATCACGTTATCTTCCAGGTGACAAGCACAGCTTCCAAGGCAGGTGGAGGCGGAGAGGAGGGGGAGCACAGGGGAGCACCCCGGGCCGGTGCTGGTGGGAGATTTTACACCCTTCCCATGGCCAGGGGCTGCTGGGTGAAGGTGACCCCAGCCAGAACGGCACCATCGATCGTGGAGGAAAGGATACCAAAGCCAACACACTGTCTGAAATATGTAAGCACTGCCCTCAGCTGAGGGGCTGAATTTGGGCATTGCCCGAACTCACTGGAAAAGTTCTCGGAGCAATTTCAGGGAACTTTAGGGAATTCACTCTGAGAGCAGCCTGCTGCAGCCTGCTCCAAGCTGGACCAAGCTTGCAGGACCCGGCAGGAGAGGTTTAGATTAGATATTAGGAAAAAATTCTTCCCAGAAAGGGCTGTTGGGCATTGGAACAGGCTGCCCAGGGCAGTGGTGGAGTCACCATCCCTGGAGGGGTTTAAAAGGCGTTTAGACAATGTTCTTAGGGACATGGTTTAGTGCTAGAGTTAGGTTAGGTTATGGTTGGACTCGATGACCCTGAGGGTCTCTTCCAACTGACATGATTCTAAATGATTCTAGGTTTGGAGCGAGCGATGCTCACGCCTGGATCCGTCGGAAGCTGTCGCCACGTGAGCATTCATTAGCTCTTTCTCACGTTGGCTGATGCCCAAATAACTCCGAGGCGGTGTGAAGCCCGGCAAAGGGGGAGGGCGAGGGCTGCAGGGGCCAGCCCTGACGCAAGGGCAGCGGGTGGTGTGGGACGGAGCCAGGGCAGGGGATGAGTCACCCAAATACGCAGGACGGGAAGGAGCGGAGGCAGCGACGGCTCAGCCCATGGCAGCAGCCGGACGGGCTCTGCTTCTGCCGGGCCGCTGTGCCCGGTTTTGGGAGAGGAGCAGGATGGTGACCCAGGGCCACTGCTCAGGGCCAAGGTTCAGAGCCCAGCGCTGCCCACGCTCCATGGGTTGGACAGCCGTGCCGATGCAGGAGAAATATCCACTAGAGGGGACTGTGCGATCGTGTGTGGGAGCGATCGCGGCTGCAGAGCAGGATCTGGCTCCTCCAACCCTCCCTCCAGCCCTCGAACGTCCTGGTTATCCCAGCCCAGGCTCCCAACGCCCCCCGCATCCCTCCCACTGGGCACTGCACCCCAGGGGCACAGCTTACCCGGGGCAAAGCGGGGTGTTGGGGGGGTGCCGGGGAAGCGGTTGCAGCTGCAGGCGCTGGGGAAATGTGCTGGGGTGGCCCCAGCCAGCAGCTCAGCCCCTTCCCAGCCGCTCGCCGCTCCCCCCGCAGCGGGATGGGGCAGAGAGTGAGACGGGCGTGAAAAACTTGGGGGTCAGAAGAGGAACTGGGGGTCTGTAGGGTCTATATAGCAGATATCCCTGGAAAAAATCCTGCCTCCTCTTCCGTGCCTCCCTGCTCAGCTCTGCCCCTCTTGCCTCCAGGACCTCGCAGCTCTCCCGGGGCTGCGACTGCTCATCCCGTCCCCGCCAGCCCCAAATCCCCTGAGGACCCAGGGCTGTTCCTTTGCTTTTTCATCCCGCTCACCCCGAAGCCAGAGCCCATTGTGGGGAGCAGAGGGGTGGGCAGAACCACGGGTGGTGAGGGCAGGAGGAACCAGGGTGGGTTCTGATGGTCTCTTCTCACCCTTGCCGTCTCCACAAGAACCACTATATGGTTTCCATCCTGGTAGGACTAATGGGCTTTGCTTCTCTGTTTGTACATGAGGACTTAAGTAATGCACTCCCCAGAGAGGAATAAAGCTTCCCTTGCCCCAGCAGTGCTGGGGAGGCCAGACCAGAGCCCACGGTGATGGGCTGCGTCAGCTTTCCTGTGTCCTTCAGGGCTCCACACACGTTAAGCCCGTCCTCCTGGCAAAGATCCTGCAAAATGTTTATTTGTGACTGTGTTAACAAACAAGCCTGTGGAACATGTTGTGTTTAGATGTGAGCGTGCCACCCTCTCCCTGCCTCCCC
This sequence comes from Caloenas nicobarica, assembly GCF_036013445.1. Taxonomy (NCBI): domain Eukaryota; kingdom Metazoa; phylum Chordata; class Aves; order Columbiformes; family Columbidae; genus Caloenas; species Caloenas nicobarica. The sequence continues at coordinate 3,095,897 of NC_088258.1, read as the reverse complement.
GGGGCCGAGCCCGTGGGCGATGCGGGGCTGGGGCTCACGGCCGTGCTTTCTGCTCATGTATCTTGTACAAATTGGTTTTTACCATGGGGAATGTGCTCCTGGGCTGCCTCCTGGGGATGGGGACCGCTGCAGGTGACAGCCGCCGCTTGGCCAGGCACAGCCCCTCGCTGCAGCTCGGGACACAAGCGATGCCGTGTTGGGATTCCGTGGCCCTTGCAATGGGGCTCCTTTATTCTCTACAAAACATACCAGCCTTCAAGAAAACATGTCTGATTATAACCTCACCTCCTTGGTCTAAAATCAACCTCTAGGTTACCCACGAGTTTTTGGATCATGAAAATGGAGGCACAAAATACGTTATAGTTCCTTCACATATAGTGCGGCTAGGAAAACAGGGCGGCGAGTGTCCCACCCCGGTCAGCGCAGGTCAGGGCCCAGCTCTGTGATGGGGTACCTGCTTTCGGGTGTTCATAAATAGAAATCACAAAGAGTCCACAAAAATGGGCAAAGATTCATTTCTGCTCCGCCTGGCACGGCCTTGGGGCGCAATGCTGGATTCCAGCATCCCCCTCTCATTGGAACTCCATGCGCGGGGCTTTGGCAGCAAAACTTGTTGGTTAAAAGTGTTTCAGAAGCACCCGAAACTTTAGGGCTGCATGTTCCCGAGCAGCCATAAACCCCTTTCCACCTCTCGCTCCAGTGTTGCGGCTCCGGTGATGACCCAGCACCCACCCAGCCATAGCGACTCTGCTGTTTTCTGCGCTGCCCAGCTTTGCAATGTGCCTATCGAACACGTTGAACGTGCCAGGAGCCGCATTTTTGGTACAGCACCTGCTTTCACCGTGCAGCGTTGTTTCCCCAAACCCCAGGGGAGCAGCAGCAGCTCAACACGGCCTGACCCCCGTCAGACCAAACCAGCCCTGTCCTGCTCAGGGGTGGTTGCTTCATCCCAAACTAGCTAATTCTTGCTGCTTTTTACTTTTCTTGCTTTTGAAGGAGGGAGGGGAAAACAACAGAGCCCTCAGGGTGAAGTTACCTTCTTAATTAACGAGGCTGAGAGCTTTGCAGATATTGCGCGGAAGGAGCGAAAAATAAGGAAAACTGGGCAAAACCGGAAAAGATTGGGTTCAATTGTCAGACCAATTAACCTAGATCGGCGCTCTCCCTCTGGATGAATAGCTCATTATTATGTAATTGCTCAGGCCCAGCTCCTGATGGAGAGAAATTAAAATCAGACACTTAACGAGGCAACCTGGTGTGGAGACAGGATGCGGGAGCTGCCTGGGGAAACCATCCGCAATGCAAAAACAGGCGGGAGCCGGAGCTGTGCGGGGCAAACTTGAGCCTGAGCTTAGAGGATCTTGCTGAAATCAGCCTTATCTGGACCATTTGCACCGTGCTGGACCCAAAATGTGGCCAGGCTGGGGGATAATTTGGAAAGGCCCTGGAAATGGTAAGCGGGAGGCCCCGGTTTAGCCAAGCACTTAAGCATCTGCATAATTGCAATGTAGCTGCAAGTCCAGTTCAGCTCTGCGAGGGATTTAAGCGAGATATGTGGTGTGCTCAGTCAGGGACAAAGTGATTCAGGAGCTCTTTTATCTGGAGAAGAAATAAAATTCATTGTAAGCCCTGCCTGACTCTTTCTGTCATGCTCTGTGTTAGGACCCATCTGCCCAGAGAGGAGGAAAAATTCCATCATGACAGACTTTTAATTCTGCACCTGATAAAAAAAGCCACTAATCCTAATAAATCAGCCTGAGAAAACCAGCCAGTGCCAGAGCTAAGCAGGCTTTTACATCTGTAGGGCTGATGGGTTCATATGCAGTGGGAAATTTAAATGCAATGTTTGGGAAAGGGCCGCAGGTTTCAATATTAGCTTAAGAGCAGACAAACATGTTTTTCTGCTGCTGAAGTGGAAGAGGATCTCCTTGCGGGAGGGTTGGCCTTTCCCATCCTCCATGTTTTCATCTACCTCTTTTTCCTGCAAATTATCTGTGGAAAGAATTAAAGAGGAGGAAAAACCCACCTGCAGCCACTTGCCCTCTTTGCTCAGGACCTGGCAATATCTGCATTTCCCCCAGGATTTTTGGGGGTGCAGCTCCTCTCTCCAGCTCATTCTGGCTTTAAACTTGTTTCCAGCCCCTTGGCTGAGCCCCCAGCCCTGACCCGCATCCTTTGTTGTGTGCGTTGCAGCGATGTCGCTGTGCAATACAAAGCAGGATATCTTTAAAGAAAAAAAGCACTAGATAGCCTCAATTAAGCAGTTTTAGCTTATCCCAGTACCAGGCAGCCTCAGCTGCTGTGTCCAGTGCCCACACGTGGCCAGCACAGCCACCCCACAGGGCTGAGCCCCAGGTACAACTTGAACCCACCTGACTTGCCCCAATCATTCTTGGCAACTGCTTTAATTTTTGCTGATTGTCCTGAAAAGTCATCAAAACTGCCACAGAGACCAGCAAACGGCGAGAGGAGCCCAAACAAACCCTCCATCCCCAGCTAGAAAACCCCAAAGGAACCAACAGCACAATGTGTCTTCAGGGAAACCACCAGCGCTCTGGCTACGCCACGTGTATTTATTGACACAGAAAACAGCCGCCCCGTGTTTTCCAGCTCTGCGCCCCCGGGCACAACCCACAGCCACCAACACCCTTCAAAACATCCCTCTGCCGAGATGCTTGGCATCTGCCGCCCTCTGAGAGGGTCTGAAGAGCCTGTGTGTGTTTCATCTGATGCTGAAATGGGTTCAGGATTTTCCTGTGATTGCCCCAGGATTAAATTAAAAAGGATTTAAGCAGATGGTCGGTTCTCTGCTCTTCGTAGTTGGCAAAATGGGAACCATATCGCTGAACTGTCTACCAGCACTAATTAATGTTTGTAAAGCACTCTGCTCTGCAAACTGCTGCCTACGTGCTAAGTGCTATCATTAGTATTATTACTAAGCTATTTATGCCTGTTCCAGTGCTTTCTCTTCCTTGTCCCAAAGGGATTTTCCTCTTCCCTGTGCAGATGTACTGGGGCTGGGAAGAGGAACCAGCCCTCCCAGGCTCCGGCTGGCTCTGGCCCAGGCTCAGATCCCCAGTTTGCTGGCAAAACCCTCCGGTTGTGCCAGCAAAACATTCCGGTTGTGCCAGCACTGCCGGGCTGGAGCCACCAGCTCCGTGGTGAGGGCAGGAGCAGCCGGGGACTGCGAGAGTCTGCCCAGAGATGTGGGTCAGCATCATCATGCCCAGCCACGGGTGAGTCTGTTGTCTCACTGCCTCTCCTGATTGCAAAACGGACGTGACGCTGCTTCCCTGCCTCCATCGCGTTCCCATGGGGAAAAGCTTTCTTGTGCTTGTCTGGGATATTTTCATCCTTCTCTCTGTTGTTGCACAGCAAAGGGTTTTGCAAGAGAAGGGAGGGATCACTCATCCTTCCTAATGACCTACGAGGAGACCGAGGCGCAGAGGAGGTTCAGTGATGGATGAGCTCAGCCGTGGTCCATGACAGGTCCTTGTCCCCGTGCAATGCCTGGGCGGTGACATCTGCGGTCACTGGCAGATGGGACGACGCATTCCCTGCAAATAACCGTCCTTGCAAGACTGTGTTGTGCAAAACTGCAGGACGGCTTCTCCCTTCAGTGATGCTTTCATCAGAGAAGCAGCTCACAAGAGATTTTGGCTGCTGCCCCTGGAAAGCAGTGGGAAAGCAATAATCCATTTGTGGGTGCACGGAGCAGCCAATGCTCCCTACAGCCCGGGATGAAACTTCAGAGCACAAGGTCTTTACCCTGATCAATGTTTCCGAGACGCTGCTTTGAAATCCTTTGCTCAATTCACCTAGCCAGGCAGGACGTTCCTGAACATCCCCACAACATCTTTTTGATACCAGAACGGCTTTCATGGCTCAGTTGGGAAAGAAACTGCCCAAGACAAGAAACTGGGGCAGCACATGAGAGGGACAGGCTGAAACAGAGAATGCACCGAGCCGGGTGCCCCATCTGCTCCAGGGACACCGCAGGCAGCATCCACACCCCTGCTAATTTGGGGTGACGAGGGCACCTTCACTGAAGTCATCTGCGCAAACAGCAAAATAACTGGGCTGAGGACCGATGCTGTGCTTCAGATGGGAGATTTAGGGCATGAATCATCCCTTTTTTTTCCCCCTATCACAAGTGCACGAGATGAAATGAGGTTCAGAGAGCTGGATGCGGGATGCAGGCTCTGGCCAGGGCAGGAGCCAGCACAGATAACACCGGCCCGCTGTTGCCCCAGGCCGGGGGGCATTTGCTTTGCGGAGGTTGTTTGGGCCAAACAAAGCATAGGAGAAAAAAACAACCTCAACAAGCATGACATCAACATTTTATGCGTGGTTTGGATTATCCATGACTTCTGACCCAAGATTAAATCTAGTGTGTAACTGGCGGTTATATATTGAGTCATATGAGCGGGCTAATTGCAGGAACCCCGTGTTCTCCAAACAGCCTGCGCCCCGCCAGGGCCGACTGCAAACCCTTCACGTTTTTCTAGCCGAAGCACCCTGTGGCTTTTGCATCGTCCTTTTAATTCAACGCTCACAAAGCACTTTTTTTGTCTGACCAGTATCTCAAGCCTAGAACAAAACAAACCCAGCCACGCTGCGAGCGGCCGGTCTGAGAAAATCAGATTTCCCATTAAGTTTTGCTGCTCGGTGGCTGCTCCAGTGTCTAGTAAAAGGCTCGGCTCATGCTGCAGCGTTTTTCTCAGCAGGAGCTGCCTCTCCTCTCCATCAGCAATTGTCCTGGCTCATATAGAAATAACCTTTTGACTTCTACCTCTGTGTGCTATTTGGGTGAAAATGAGCACTGGAGCTGGAAAATATTAGCAGGGGGTGAGTGGCAGGTAAATGGGCTCTCCCAGGGTGCAATGCCGCCTCGATACCCACCGGGAAGGCAGGAGAGCTTGGCACAGCCTGGCCCTGGCTCTCCCCAAACTCATTTTTTTCCTCTTTGCACCTCCCTCCCCTCTCCTTAAGGCTGTGGGAGGATGAACCGATTCACTTTTCTCAAAGTAAGAGCCGTAAAATGCTGTTATCAGCAACAGCAATCGGGTAATACTCCTGTGGGTACGATCCTGTGGGTCACCGAGGTGTTTCCCAGCGCTGGTGACCAGGACAGGGCTGGCACAGCCCATTGTGCTGGAGCCCTTTGCCTTCCCCAGCAGAACCAGCCTGGGAACCCGGGGAGGACCCAAAATCGGGCTGATGTGGGGTCTGCCCAGGTTCCTGAAAGGCTCCAGCAAGTGGGAAGTGTGTCGGAAGAAGTTTGCATCGTGCAGGGCGTCCCCACGGACCCGCACCCGCCGGGTCGGCGGTAGGGACCTGGCAGGAGCGAGAGAGGGAGGGATGTTCAGGGAGTGAGGGGAGAGTGGGGCGACGGTCCCACCACCCTGGACACGGCTTGAGGCCACAGGCAGAGACACCCGGCTCTTTCCACAGGGTTAAATTAATGCTAAATCATCTCTTTCCTCCTGCAATAACTCACTGGCTGGTAGAAATCCAGCAGAAAGAGCATGACCTCGGCACGGGCTGGCCGTGTGTCCGGCCACGCTGGGACAGAGCTGCTCAAGAGGCATTTCATCACCAAAAGCTCTTTGTCTGGAAGGCCAGCCACTGTCCCCAACTGTCCCAGGAGGGATGCTGGTGACGCGGGAGGTGGTGGCCACCTCCACCCTGGGTTCAGAAGGGGGACAGCCCTATCCCGGTGGTCTCAAGACCCTCCCGAGATGCCCTGGTGGTCCTCAACAGTCCCCCAGCCAGCACTGGTTTTGGTGTGACCCCACACGCCCCAGCACCCCAGGTGTCCCCCAGCACCCCAGGTGTCCCCCAGCTCACGGCAGCCCCCAGTCCTCCGCACTCGATCTGACCATAGGGACCTCCCCATGTCCCCTCGTGTCCCACTCCATCCCCCTGGTAGGATGCCCAGCTCTTTGCTGGTCTGAACTGGTGCAGGCACCAGTGCTGAGCTTTCACCTGCTCTCCGCCAAGGTGGTTCTGCATTGTTTTGCAGTGAAAATAAAGAAACAGCTGGAGGGGAAAATCCATGGTTAGTAAACAGAGCTGAGCAACCGCAGACCTCTCACCCAGGACAGGAGGAGGGCAGGGAAAGCGGAGCTGCCTGGAGGCACCAGGGTTGGATTTCAACACCCCACAGAAGACAAGATGCTTTTGTTTAGTGTTTTGGGTCCCAACCCTCCCTGTGCTGCTCCACGTGCGGCGGTGGCAGAGGCGGATGTTTGGTCTGGTCACGGAGCCCCATGATGATAAGGAGGAGCTGGGTGGGATGAGAGAGGTGGTGGCCAAGGGGTGAGGGACCATGGTTGGGGTTTGAGATCAGCTTTGGGGTTTGAGGTCGGCTTTGGGGACTTGCTTTGCATTCCCGTCTCCCTGCTCCCCCTTGCAGCATCTGCAGAGGAGGATGGTGGTGCAGGGAGAAGAGGTGCCTGGGGGTGTTCCCAAGCCCTGGTTACTTGGTAGCCCCTTATTTCCACAGCTCTTCTGCTTTGCTTTATTGCTCAGCTGATTCCCCCAGGTCCAGCCCCACATCCAATGCTGCTCACCCCGCTATACGTTGCCTTCAGGTCACCCGGTGTCCCTCCCAGCAGTGCCAGCTCCCACCACGTCCCTCCCAGATGGGGGGAGAAAGGAGCAAACCCCTGAACTAGGGGCAAAAATTCGCATTTTAAAATCTTACATCTCTTTTTTTTCTTTTTTTCCCAGGAGGGGCACGGGTGACTCTGAACACGTGCACCATGCTGTGGATGCCACCGCTGTCCCCAAGGGACAATTGTCTGTCCCCAGAGCTTTGCCCCACACAGCCAGGTAAGGTCATGCTTGGACGGTCCTGCTGTTGGGTCCCTTTGGTGCCAGGTGCGACGGTTCCATCCCACTCCAGCTCCAGCAGAAATCACGACAAATTACAAATCCCCGCCAGCCCTCAGAGACCCGTCCCTGGGGAGGGCAACAGTTCAGTCCTGAGGCAGCAAAAAACAGAGATCATGTTTTTCATGGGAAAAATACAACCCATTGGCACAAACAAGAGCCTGGCGCTGGGGATGCTGGCAGCACGGCACCTCGGGTGGCACCGATTCAGCCAGACCCATGTGGGGACAATTCGGGGCACAAACCTTCGTCAGGGCAGATGTTTCTAACCAGAACTGGTCCCTGACCTGGCTCCTGCATGAACTCTCATGCTGGCACAAGGAAAAGGGACTGATCAGGGCAACGGGGACACAGGGCAGGAACATGCACCATTGGAGGGTTCAAGGTGGTGGTGGGTGTCACTGCGCTGTGGCCAAAGGGACAGGGAGGGAGCTGCCCCAGGGGGTTCCCCGCTCCTTCCCCAGCCCCTTTCCCAGCTCCACAATTTACAAACTCTCCTGTTCCCAGCCCTGTAGTGGCTCCTGGCCCATGGGGACCTGTCCCCACCCTGTCCTGGCTGAGCTCTGCCAGCACAAGGATTTGGGGAGATTTGGGGAGATTTTGGACCAAACACCACAGGACACACAAACAGTCTCACACCGGCTTTCTGTGGCACAGGCAGTTGGGAACGGGCTTTATTTTCCCTAGTGAACTCCTCAAGAAGAAGATGAGAGGAAATGGCCTCAAGTTGCGCCAGGGGAGGTTGAGGTTGGATCTGGGGAACAATTTCTTCCCCAAAGGGCTGTGGGGCATTGGAACAGGCTGCCCAGGGCAGTGGTGGAGTCACCATCCCTGGGGGGGTTGGACAGGCGGAGATGAGGTTCTCAGGACATGGGGCAGTGCCAGGGGTGGGGGAACGGTTGGACTGGATGATCTTGAGAGTCTTTTCCAACCAAAATGATTCTATGATTCTACCATTCTAAGTCCCCGCTGCTGAGATTACCTGGGAATCTTTTTAAAAAAGTTGTGTTTCCCTGCCATGACTGCTGCTGCAAAAAGCCTGAGCCTGTGAAGGGTGGCGTGAATTTGTCACTCAACAAGATGAAACAGGCTCTTGGCACACAAGAGGGGCAGGTGACCCTACTGGTGAGCACAAGTGGCTCCCGGGAAGTTCTCAGGCACATCCCAGAGATTTGCTAGAAAGCTCTGGAGAAGCCTCCGCACCGGCAGCAAGTACCGTGTGTACCGACGTGGCGGGAAACATGTAATTTCTCATCACTGCCCGGCTCTGCAATCTCTTGTACGGGAACCTGGCAGATTATTTCTCCATTTGTGGGTGTGGGAGGTTGATAAGGAGTGGGGCCGGGAAGCAGAGAGCTGCTGAGATTTTTGTCCTTGTGGCTGCTCCAGGTGACAAGGAGGTGCCAGGTCCCCCACTGGCTATCGGGGGGATGTGGTAATTTGCCTTTCTTCTAGAAAAAGCCCTTTCCACACCAGGGGAAAGAAAACCCTCATCATCTGCTGCCTGCTTGCCTCATGGTCAATATACCAAACAGCAAGCTGGTGCCAGCCCTGTGCAGGGAAACGCTCCCCAAGGGCATCTTCCTAATTTTGGTGGTGCAAGGTCATACTCTCCCTAATTCCTGTGACTTGAAGGTCCCCAGGTAAGGACTAGCCAGCCCTGCTCATGGCTGGATGAGGGGATCAACCCCATTTTTCCCCACACGGTGGGCAGAAGCATGGCCTGGCTGCAAGTCACAGCCGCTCCCTGCCCTCCTGTCCCCAGCTGCGTCACCGCAGCCTGGTCCAGGGTCACTGGCCAGGGGCTGCTTGGTGGCCACAAGCTCAGTTTTAGGGGTGAGACAAGGTGGGGGCACCCGCATTCCTCGTATGCTGGTTTTCTAGTTCAGTGCCCCGCACCACCGAGGGCAACAGTCACATTTGGCATCGAGCGGCGGCACAAACTCTCTGACCTCCCCGGGGCTCACGTGAGCCGCGTGAGAGCCGGTGGGGTTTCCAACTGAAGGCTGTCCCTTTGCCAGAGCCACTTGTCCCCGCTGGTGGCCCTGGGGAGCACCCCCAGCCAGCTGGGCTGCGGGAGAGGACGGGGAGAGCTTTGGGCTCCGCCGCCGAAGGACAAAATGGGAACAGGGCAAGGGTGCGGCGAGGCCACCCGCCGCATTCGGGGTGTTGGAGCGTGGTGTGTCCCCTCCCCGACAGCCCCAGGAACAGCCTGAAGGTCCCATTCCAGCTCCCGAACTGAAAACAAAAGTGCGTCTTGTTCCCGTCCTGTTTTCAAAGCCAGGAAGGTCGGGGCCGTGAGAGCCGTGCCAGGCTGGGCAGCACCGCCAGCCGGCACATGCGGGGACCGGCGCGTCCCATGGCTCCCAAACACCGGTGCTGGGCTGGGGAGAGCCAGGGGCCTCCCCGAGAGGCCGTGTTTGGAGAATCTTGCACCCATGTTCATCCTCTCATTGCTTTTCCCTGCACCGTGCTGGAGGGAAGGGTGACATGTTACAATGCTGCATCTGGGGGAGGCAACACCATGTAGCCCCCGTGCCCAGCATGGCCCTGGGGCCCCCAAAGCCCTGCTGCAAAACCCCATCAGCTCCTAGTAGAATCATAGAATAGAATCATAGAATCATTTCGGCTGGAAGAGACCCTCAGGATCATTTAGTCCAACCATAACCTAACTCTAGCACTAACCCATGTCCCTAAGAACTTCATCTAAATGCCTTTTAAACCCCTCCGGGGATGGTGACTCCACCACTGCCCTGGGCAGCCTGTTCCACGAAAAGATTTCTGAATCCACCTCCACATCCCCCAAGCCCAAACAAGGCTTCGTTCTTGTTAGATGGGGCCATCGTTAGAGCCCTCCCGCTGGGATGCATCAGGGAGAAATGCACAGGGCCCCTGTGGCAGGGACAGCAGCGTGGCGCTGCCATCGCCACGTCAGGCTCTGAACGATCCCCCTTGTCCCCGTGCTCAGCGCCCGCATGTGCTGCCGCCTGCCCAGCAGAGATTATTAGCGGAGAAAATCATTAGGCACAGGGCCGGGAGCTCAAGAGACACGCGAGCGCCTCTGTCACTTGGAAATCAATCCCAGCCGTCTGCCCGAGACGAGTTTCCTCCAGCCCGGCTCAAAGCGACAGCAGTTTCTCTCCATCGAGGAAGAAGAGGAGACAGTTGCCCTGCCTGACCCTGCAGGAATCACAGAACCATTTTGATTGGAAAAGACCCTCAAGATCGAGTCCAACCATAACCTAACTCTACACTAAACCATGTCCCTGAGAACCTCATGTCCGTCTGTCCAACCCCTCCAGGGATGGTGACTCCACCACTGCCCCGGGCAGCCTGTTCTGATGCCTGACGACCCCCAAGCAGAGCTTTTGGGGACCCTGTGCCTGTTGCGCAGGGAGCAGCGTAACCAACAGCTACAACTCTCCCTCCAAGCACCCGGTGTCCTCAAGGCAGCTTTGGCATTCTTGCTGACTCAAGCCGACAGGGTATTGACATTCTCTTTGACCTTTCAAATCACAAGGATGTTCTGTCCTTCCCAGCCAAGTACAGCCCGGATACCCTGTGGGTGGATTATACTGTATATACAGTGCCAGTAAATACGGAGCTGGCAGAAGAGAAGCGTGTTTTTGTGCTTGCAGGGTGGTGGGATCAGAGCGAGGAGCTGCTGCCAGCACCCAGTTTTCGTCCCGGATGCCCAAGCGGACACGGCACAGCAAGGGAGAAGGACAAGGACAGTGGCAGGAGAAATGCCAGCGGCTGGTGAGGTGAGGGGGGAGAGCGGATCCTGCAAAACTGGGAGCGACAGCCCAGCCCTTGGGCGGCTGCTCCCTCACCACCAGCTCCACAGGCTGCTACCAGCTCCCCGCATTTTCCGTCCTCCAGCTAATTATGCCTTTTGTTTTCAGAGAACATGAAGGACTGCAATTAAGAGACAACATGCAAAATCAGCCGCGAGGGCCCAGCTGGATCATGGGGACGGCGCCTTCCCTCGCAGCCCCCCGCAAACCCCCTCTGGGCAGAAGCAGAGGCTGTTTCAGTACAAAATGTATCCCAGCCCCAAAAGTTTGAGCTGATGCAAAAGGCAAAGCGTTGCAATTCCCAAAGGTGTAACATATGATCACCAACAGAACATGCTCATGGTGCTAAATTAGCATCTCTTGAGCGTGGCCTGTGCCATGGCACACACCAAATCCTGTGTCCCGGGCTGGCAGTGAGTGAGGTTCAGGTTCCATGGGGCTGCGGGGACCCGTCCCTGCCAACCCTTCCTCTTGCAGCCCTGGGGAGCCAGAGCGGTTCCACGGGCAGGGCTGCCTGTTCCCTGCCCGCTGCAGCCGGAGGGTTTGGGCAGAGGGCTCCATCCAAGGCTGTCCCAGCCCAGATCCGGCTGCCCTGCAGCCCCACGGCGCCAGGGAGGCTGACGGCTTCGTGCTCCCAGCCCAGATGCACCGCTTATCTCTCCACTCTCTTGCCCTGACACATTTTTTCCTCCCTCTCCTTTCCCAGCCAGCTTGTAGGACTCTTATCTCAAGCCCCGAATCGCCCTTTCCCAAGGCAGGCTCAGCAGCATCCTCTGCAAACCCATTTCCAGGGGTTTGTGCATGACATTAGGGCCACAAGTGACAACCTGGCAGCAAAACCCTTTTGCCTTACATCTTGATGCCACATTGATGTCCTCAAACCCCTTCCAACAGCCAAGGCAGGGTATGGTGAAGGCAGCTTTGCTGCAGTCACAGGGAATAAGCAGCAGAGGACAGACCCCAATGCCCAGCGTTGCCTCCTTGCTGCTGGGCTGTGGTCATGCAACCTGCAGAGCAGGGGAGGGAAAATCGGGGTTTGAAAGCTTTGGGAAGAGTCCAGAGGGTTCATTTCAGATGTGCTGCTCTGAGAATGGGGTTTGCATTTGACAGTCAGCTGCAGCCTCCTGGTTTGTGGAGAATAAATAAAAAGCAAATGAGGTGTGGAGCTCTGGGATGGGCTGGGAGCCGTGGGATGGGATGGGATGGGATGGGACGAGACGGGACGGGATGGGATGGAGAGCCTCTGCTGATGCTGCCCCAAAACCGGCGTTTGCGAGCATAAGTGCAGTGGGGATCCCACAGCTGCTACTCAATACATCCTGCAGCGCCCAGCAATTACCAGCAGCCGTGCCAGGTGCAGATGTGGTGCAGGGAGCGAAGCACTGTGCTCTCGGCTTGCTCAAATGCTCGCTCCTGCTGCCAAGCCAGCCTCGTGCACCAGAGCAGCCTCGGCCGCGGTCGGCACTGCCCAGGAGGCGGTAGGTTCCTGTGTCTTGCAAAGCGCTTGTTGGTGGAGGAGAAATCAATTCCCAGTCAGGAGTTTCTGCTGCACGGCTGGTTCATCCGCTCTGTCACCCAGGGGGAGAGGGTGACATTTGCTGCGGTCCCAGTCTGGACCATGTGTCTCACCAGTATGGAGTGGGATCTGCTCGGTGCAACAGTGTGGGGGTGCTGCTTCAAACCCTGCTATCTGCAATGTCATCACTCAGAAAGAGGGGCCACACCAGACCGAGAGCAACACGGCATGTTTGAGAACACACACAGCTTGTCACACCGAGCAGTGGCCATGCGCTGTGATGGCAATTCCTTCCTGGCTTGGTTTCTAAGGGGAGGAGGTTTCTATCTGCTCATCTGCCAACTCCCCCCTGTAATTGCCTGTTTGTGAGCCTGTTAGCTAGTTTAAAACATTATAAAACTTAGCAAAGGGAAGAAGAGAGGGACCACAGGGTCTTTGTCCCGAGTGGCCAGATCCAGCCTGGTTCAGCCTTCCCCAGCCCAGAGAAGCCACTTTCCACCCCTGAAATAGCAACTCGGATGATGCTCTCAGCAGCTGGGGATGATGATGCAAAATGCTTGTTATCCAGCAGGAACAATTAGACTTATGGCAATTATCTTTGCAGTTGCTGAGAGATGCCGGAACGGGCCGGCCAGCAGCCAGCACCTGGTGTAATCCCCGGGCGGCAGAGACGCGATGCCCAGCTCTGCCAGGAGCTGCCGCCACCGGGGAGGAACAGCAAAACCCCGCGGGAGCATCCAAAGAGCCTCCGGCAGTGCCAGGAGGGACAGTTTTGCGCAGGAGCAAGAGCAAGGACAGGAAAGAGTTTATCTGAGAGCCAAACGCCCTCTCTAATGACGTTTATTTGCATTCGGATCAATGATGAAATGGCTGAGCCACGCTGGGTTTAGAAGATGGTGTTACAGACTGAAATGCTTTGCATAATGCTCTGGGCTCCCTTTCTGGCATTGCAGGAGAAGCCAGGCTGGGCTCAGCCAGGCTGGGCTCAGCTTTATCTGGAAGGTGGAAATGGGCCCAAGCCGGCTCCAGGCTGGATCAAGCCATGGGCACGCGATGGTCACTGAGCCAGGCATCGCCTACTGAGCTGGGCTTTAGGGCACATTCCTTTGGGGGAAAAAGCTGGGCTTTTGGCTGAGAAATGCCCATGGGGTAAAGGCATAAGGACCACTTCACTCATTTCCAAAGTCAGAACAACAAGGAGGGTTTTTCTTTTCCCTCTTGACGTTGTTTGAAAACCCTATTTTGACACTGCTAGAATTAAGCAAGCCCTAATCCCCAATTGCTGCTTGGAATCAAAATGCAAAACCAATCTCAGCCCAATAAACAACTCCTCTTTGGATAAATCAGAGTGTGCCTGGGATGGCAAGAAAGCTTTTGGGCAGGATGGGGCACAGCTGAGCACCGGATCACCAGCCAATGCCCAAGGAGCGAGGGAATGGGAGCTGGAGGGATGCGGGGAATCTGGTCCAGGAAAGCCCAGGCCATTTTCCATTGAAAACTTTATCTGAGGCAAACATGCCACCACATCCTGGCCCTGTTTGTGCCACAAGAGCCAACAAAATTCCTAGGAAAGTTTAGCCACTTCGTCAGCAAAACCTCTCTGATAGGCTTTGTTTATTAGTGGCTAAACATTAAACCCTTGGCAAACAGGGCTCGTCAAGGCTAGGGACGCGTGACTGTGACAAGCCGCCCCGCGGGCTACCAGCCCCCAAAATGGGCAAGAGCTGCCGGCACAGCCGAGAAGGGGGACAGGCCGCTCCGGGCAGGGGGACGGCAGCACCCCAGGGGTCTGGATTTGGCTGTGGTCGCCAAAAAGAGCCCAGGATCGGGAGGAGGAAGGCTCCCCAAAACCCTGCTCTCACCATGGCCCTGCAGAAATGCACTTTTCTCCAGGTCAGGAGAAGGATTAGAAGTTTTCTCGCTGCAGCTGGATGGAGAAGTCTCCATCTCCCAGTGCCTTGATTCGCAAGAGAGACGTGTCTTTCACCACGCCAGCGCTGCCCCAGAAACCCAGTGCTCTGGCATATAAAACTGGATTCTTCAAGAACATCTGATTCATCCTGCAAAGCCCACGTAAAATTTGTGTTTTCAGTAATTAGGCCAATTACAGCGAAATGGTATTAGCAATTCAAAGGACAGGCTAAAATCTTAACCTGATGTCTTTTCAGTGGTGCCAAAACAAAGTCCAAACAAAGCCCCTTCCCTCTCCCCCTGCGTTAAATAACCAAAGAGCAACATTTTGAAGTGCTCAAACATCAGGTAACAGTGTTTCCTGCTGCACTTGAAGGGAACCTGACAAACACACAAACAAAGCCTGACCCACTTTAGCAGAATAAGAACGACACCAAGAAAGGGAGCAGGGAGTTCAATAAAGTCTTTAATGCGGCCCCATTAGTAGGTCCCTGCTACATCCATCCAGATAAATTTATCTTGCTAAGTCTGTCCTGTGAACAGAGCGAGCTGTGAAATCTGCACCATGCTCATGCACCGGGCGGCGTGGCTCTGGGACCCACCGATCCATGAGCACAGGGATGCACCAGCACAGGGATGCAGACAGGGATGCACACACACAGGGATGCACACAGGGATGCACCAGCACAGGGATGCAGACAGGGATGCACACACACAGGGATGCACACAGGGATGCACGAGCACAGGGATGCACACAGGGATGCACGAGCACAGGGATGCACACAGGGATGCACACACAGAGGGATCATAGAATCATTTCAATTGGAAGAGACCCTCAGGATCATCAAGTCCGACCATAACCTAACTCTAGCACTAACCCATGTCCCTAAGAACCTCATCTAAACACCTTCTAAACCCCTCCAGGGATGGTGACTCCACTGCTGCCCTGGGCAGCCTGTTCCAATGCCCGACAGCCCTTTCCGTGAAGAATTTTTTCCTAATATCTGAATGCACACAGGGATGCAGAAAGGGATGCACAAGCACAGGGATACATACAGGGATGCACACAGGGATGCGTATGCCCAGGGATGCCCATGTATGTGCTGTCCCACTCCATTCCCTTCCCAACATGCAGGGCGTGCATCCAGAGGATCAAGGAAGCGATCCCTGCCCCGGCCGGGCGCTGGGTGCCGGTGCAGGCTCCTGCAGCGTTGCTTCAAGCCCATGGCCACATATGGAGAGTGCAAATGCTGCTGCCTCGTGTGTTCCGTGGCACATGTTTTGTGGCGAAATCATTGTTTGTAAGTAATGGCGGGGACGTTGCTGAGTCACCGCGCTGCGGGCGAGAGCCAGCAGGGAACCGGGACTGGTTTTGTGCCATGGTAACAAGGGCCCTTCTCTCTGCAGGGTGGGTTTTCTCAGGGACACCCCAAATTCACACTCCAAGCTCCTTCTTCCTGCAAGGAGACTTTTGCCCCTTTGCACTGAGCGGAAACTGAGGCTGTGGCTCATCCCTCTGTCTGTTTTCCTGGATCCATATCTCTGCGTAGCTGACCTTGCGCAAGAAGCCGTCCGTCCTCCCCTTGCCCACCCACTGGCTTGGGTGCCTCCCCCCGGGGTGGCACACAGCCCGGGTCAGCCCCCGTGTTTGCTCAGCGGTGGGGTGGCATCAGTGAGCATCACGAGATTGCTGGATCCTCCCTGCGCCCTTGAATCGTCCCCCTTTTCCCCTCCCTGAAGCTCGGTGCACTGAAGCGGTGGCCTTCACAGCCAGGCCAATGTCCTGCAGCTCCCACACCCAACCTGGAGCAACCAGCAGCTTGGCCAAAGCTCCTGTGTCGCCTCTTGTCCCGGGCTCCCTGGGAGAGGCAGCTGCTGTCCTCGGGGACAGCATCTCCATGGGGTGACAGCCCCAGGATGGGGCACTGCAGGGTGTCCCCAGCAGCTGGTGGCTCTGCCAAAGCCAGGGGAGCTCCAGGAGATACTGGGGTGCTTGGGATGCGTTTGGTGCTGCTTGTTCACACCAGTTGGATCTTAAACCCCAGCAGGAACCAGGGCAGCAGCAGCTCTAGGAGCATGCGGTGGTGCAGGGCTGCGTGCGTAGGGGCGGCCAGACCTCTGGGGCCTGAATTTCTCTGCCTAAAATATTTCTTCAAAAGACTAAATTCAGCTTATGACCCCCTCCATTCCCCTCAGCACCCCACGAGAAGCCTGAGACACTAGGGCCCTGAAATGGTCCCTGAATGACACCAGGATTCAAGACACAGCAGAGCCTGAGACCAAATTCCCATCTGGTCAAAATTAGGGGGATCTTGGCCAGGAACCTGAGGAGTTGCAGGGTCGCAGCTACGACCTAACGAAAAGGTCCAACATTTTGGTGCTGCTGACCACAGCCAAGGGCTGGAGCTGTAACTTCTCATTCCTGTCACCCCATCCCAGGTGGCCGCAACCCCGACAACACCTTCCCAACTTAGCAACAGACTTATCCCACCACGGCAGCTTAGCAAGACTTGAATTGAAAATTCAGGCTGACAATGCAGCGCAGGAGCAGGAGGAAGAGATAATGTTCAACCTGGTGATAGCCACCTAGTAAAAAATGGTAACACAACCAGCTCCAGATGGTCCAGCAGTGAGAAGCGGAGCCCAGTGAAATGCTAGACCATCAATATAAAAATGTCAAGTCATTGTAATGAAACAGTGAAAGGTGCAGAGTCACCCCATGCTGACTTAAATAACTGGTAGTAAATCCCTCAAAAGTTACCTTTGGAAGCAGACAAGAGGTGCAACTTACAGAAATGACAGAAAAAGAAGAATAACATTGGTATCGTAAAGGAAACAGGCAATAACTACAGAGGTTCTGGATACAGATTATTTGATCAGCTGTTTTTTAGGATAATGGGTTAATGAAACGTTTGGGTGAGTGTAGGTGATGGCTTTAAGATGCAGGAGATCAGATGGTTTGGAAAAATTTGCACAGTTCAGAAACTGGCTCTCCAGCAAGTGAATTATAGAAAGAACCACAATCAAATGCGAGGAACAGGTCAATCATCTACGCTTCAGGTTTATTACCAAATTCCAGGGGGAAATTATGCTTTTCGTTCAACACTAAGCATCCCTGCTCACGCTTTAGCTGCCTCACAAGGAGTTTTCATAGGTTGCTCACCCAGACCTTTCAGCTGGGTCTCACCTCTCCCCACAGTCCTCACCGGGGATATGGATACACCAGATGTTATAGACAACAGCTCTGCTGTGGCCACACAGTCTCATCCGACGAATTCACCAGCATCTTCAGTGACAGAGGAACCTGTTGAACCACAACCCCATCACAGAACACCTTCATTCCCCCCTGGACTTGCCATGAGATGTGACAAGCCCCAAAGGACAGAGATGGGTCACCTGAGCAGTTCGCACGAGAAAGGGAAGCTGAGAGGCAGGAACAGGGAGAAATGCCAACTAGATAAAGCTCGTTCCAGCTGCTGTGGGAACACATGACCCAAAATGGGAACTGAACGGCACAAAGAAACGCTGATTGACGGCGCTTTACGTAGGGCTGAATGGCATCTACGCATTGTCACCTGCCTGAGTCACCCCTCGGAGGCAGGCGGCCGGCAGCCCGGCAATCAGCCGCCCTCCTCTGTCACATCAAGGGGAGAGTTAAAACCAGCACGGAACCAGAGGAAAGTGTCCCCCACAGAGCCTGGATCGAGTCTGGCTTTAGAAACAGCCCGTAAAAAACCTCTCGGCTCAGCCCCAGGCGAAGGATGCAGCATCCTGCAGCTCCTGCTCGGCGCAGTCAAGGACCGTAAATACCAGCGGCCTCCCCGCAGGGATCTGCTCTGCGGCACCGGGGCTCCCCCGGGCTCCTTCGCACATTCCAGCACCAGTGCCCAAGCCAGGATCTATTCCTGACAGCAGGAACGAAGTGAGCGATTGCATCTGCTATATTTAGAGCAAACAGTCAATATTCCGCGTGTTTTAAATGGTTAGCAGAATTCTCATTTGGTATATAAATAGCTTCTGTTTGCTTTTCGAAATAAATTGGTTTAAAAAAAAAAAAAGAAAATTGCCTTCCCAGTCATCCTCAGCCCGTCACTGTTGAGCAGAGGGGCCTATTTCAAATGAAAAATTAAATTATGCATTTTCTCTAAGCTAACCCAGGAAGAAAAACTCATGGCTGTGGCTGGTATTATTAGCGCTGTGATCCTTTGTGTTGATCGAGGGGTTTAAACACAGCAGCAGCCGTTTGCTGAACCGAACTCTGAGGCCGTTTGGTGCGGAGGGGCATCACCCTCCACCTCCCAGGCTCCACCACGCACCATCTCAAGCCACCTTCCACCCGCGGGTCACACGCCGGACCTGTTTCTTTCCCCTCTCCCAGCTTCACAGCAGTCTCAGCCCTGACACCAGGGTTCCATCTCTCTTCCTCCAGATTCCTCCAGTTTCAGGCTCTCAGCCAATGCTCCAGCTTGCTTTCCCTCTGGCTGATGTCAGCCGTGCCTCCTCCCTCGGGCGGAAAGCCTGGTCCCGCGTAAGCGTCCGCCTTTAAGGCATCACAAAGACCATTTCCCCACCACTCAGCCCCCTCGACGTATTATCCCCAGTTGCATTAAAGCCAAACTAAGGACACCAACTAATGAAAAATCATGGCGGAAAGCTGGGGGCTAAAAGAGATACTGAAACCCTGCTGTGCTTACTGATTTAATATGGAATAATGCAATTTTTTCCCCTAAGATTTGGCTCAAAAGGGAGGGATGAACCCAGGCTTGGGACACTGATCTGAGCACTCTGAGGGGCTGGGAGCCACCGCCAAACCAGTGCGGGAGGGTCACTGGGAGCCACCGCCAGACCAGTGCGGGAGGGTCACTGGGAGCCACCGCCAGACCAGTGCGGGAGGGTCACTGGGACCCCTTCTCCTCGCCCTGCCCTCAGGGTGCGGGACCTCCCACTCTGTCCTTCCTCCCACCTCCTGCATGGAGCTTGGTCCTGTCCTGGGCCTGGGGGGAATGGGGAATTGGTGGAGGGGTCACAGGGGCATGGCCCAAGACCAGGCTTAGGCCCAGGTTCAGCCCAAGCTCAGACCAAGACTCGGTCCCAGTCCTGGTCCTGGCCCAAGCTCAGGCCCAGGCCAAGCCCTGGCCCCAACCTCAGTTCAGACCAGGCCCAGACCTGGCCCATACTCAGGCCCTGTCGCAAACACAGGCCCAGGATAAGGGGAAAGCTCAGTCCAGACTCCGGCACAGGCCCAGGCCAAATTCAGGGGAAGGCCCAGGCCAGGCCGAAGCCCAAACCAGACTCCAGCACAGGCCCAGGCCCAAGCTCGGGGGAAGGCCCAGCCCAGCACCCGACACAGGCCTAGACCCAAGCCCAAGCTCAGGGGAGGGCCCAGACCAAACCCCAGCGCAGGCCCCGGCTCAAGCCCAGCAGAAGGCCCCGGCGCAGGCCCAGCGCAGGCCCCGGCGCAGCGGCTGGCGGGGCGGGCCGGCCCGGCCGAGCTCCGCCCCGCTCCGCTCCGTCACTGCGCGGCGCCGCGGGCCGGGGCCGCCATGGCCGCGGGGGCCGGGGCCGCCGGTGCCGCCCGCGCCGCCGCCGAGGAGCCGCCGCCGCCGGAGCCGCCGGCCGAGCAGAAGCCGGCGCTGCCGCCGCCGCCCGCGCAGGAGGAGTTCTCCTTCCTGCCGCTCGTCCACGACATCATCAAATGGTAACGGCGGCCACGGGCACACGGGGGCCTCCCCCCGTCCCGCCGGGCGCCGCTTTGCAGGCCTGCACCGAGCCCGGGTACCTGTAGAGGCGGTGCCGAGGAGGGAACGGAGCTGGTGAGGGGCTGGAGCACAAGGGTGATGGGAGCGGCTGAGGGACCCGGGGGTTCAGCTGGAGAACAGGAGCTGAGGGGAGACCTTCTGATCTCTGACCTGCCTGAAAGGAGCTTGGAGCCAGGGGGGGTCGGGCTCTGCTCCCCAGGAACAAGCGCCAGAACCAGAGGAAACGGCCTCAAGTTGCGCCAGGGGAGGTTGAGGTTGGGTCTGGGGAACAATTTCTTCCCCAAAGGGCTGTGGGGCATTGGAACAGGCTGCCCAGGGCAGTGCTGGAGTCACCATCCCTGGAGGGGTTTAAAAGGCATTTAGACGAGGTTCTTAGGGACATGGTTTAGTGCTGGAGTTGGGTTATGGTTGGACTAGATGATCCTGAGGGTCTCTTCCAACTGAAATTATTCTATCCCCACCCCAGCCACCTCCTGCTAGTGATGCTGCCTGACCCCCAGGGCCCTCGGGGTGCTCTGCATGGGGAGCAGCGCCATGGGGTCCCGCCTTTAACGTTTTCCCACCCCCAACATCCTCAAGATGCCCTGGACAAGGAGTGGGGCAGCGGGATCGCTCTCTAATGATGTTCTCCAGCCCCCAGCATCCCTGGGGTGCCCTGGGTGGGCAGCAGGGCAGTGGGATCCTCCTTCTAATTCTGCTTTCCAACCACCAGCATCCTCAGAGTGCCCTGGATGGGGAGCAGGGCAATGGGTTCACCCCTCCAGTGTCTCAGCATCTCACTTGCCCTTTTTCTCCCATCAGTAGTTCCTGGGAAGGGTGTCAGACGAAGCTGGCACAGCCCCAAGCGCATCACTGCTCCGAGTCACCCCAGGACCTGGCTGGTGTTGGGGTCACCCAGGCGCTGCGGCCACTCTGATGGCCCAGGTACCCCGGAGTGTCATCCTTGTGCTGGGTTATTGCTCCAGATAACTGAACAGTTTGGCTGCTCGCAGCCTCAGAAAGCACAGACAGTGCTGGAACTGGCTTGTGTCCTGCTTGTTTTGCTTGTGTCAGGGAGGTCTGAAAGGTGGGAAAGCTTCAACACTTAACAACTCTGCAGCCCAAGCGCCGTGGCAGGGAAAGACTGAATACATCCTGGCACAGTGGTCCAGATACAGAATGGGCATGAGAGCACAAACCCTCAGATTTCCCTCAGTCTCCCCATTGTGCTGGAAGTGGGCGTTTGTCCCCGAACTTGATTCTGCCTGATCTGTCCAGACCAGAGAAGTGATGCTAAGCCCATTGCCAAGTGCATGTGTGTACATAAATAAAGTGGGCAGTAGCCATGGGCTGAGGCCTCCCAGATTCCTGTGTGTCACTGAGCAGGTCATGGTGACCCGCAGATGACAGTCCCTGGGATATTTTGTGCCTGGTCCCACTGAGCCACCCACTCCCGCTACCCAGTTACCTCTCTCGGCGTCACACACGGCATTTTCTGGGCGGCCTGAGCAGACGTAGGTACGCTGAACAGTGCTGCAGACAGGTAGGACCACAGAGGCAAAGGGTGGGATGTGTTCCCTCGCGCCCCTGACAGATGGCAAACGTATTATCCTTTAATGCTGCTGCTGGTCGCAGAGCCCAGCCTCGCTATTTTGACACTGACTCAGCCATGAAGACGCATCTCCAAGGCGACTCTGTGCTCAGGAGCGAGGATGTATTGCGTAAATTTGCTTATATTCAAGAACATGTGCTCTTTCTTGTTGTTTGGGTCCCGAGAAAGTTTTCCCAGGCAGGACTTGCTGATATTTTCACCCTTGTACAGTCAAGTGGCATTCCAGTGCGTGGCTCCACCACCAGTGGGTTGTGCTGGTTTAATAAAGAACGTTGAGCCTTAAGGCAGGTCCACGTGTGGTCCGTCAGCACAGGCTGTGGTCGGACGTTGCGGTGAGTCCTGCGTTACCGCAGGGCAGCTGCAGTCTCTTCGCAGCTCTCCTCACCCCTGCCTGTCCGTGCCCCCAAAGAGGGAGTCGCTTCAGTGGCTTGATCCAGCAGGAAAACCACCCATCAGTGGAAAAAAACCCCAAAGCTGAAATAACGATTCCTCCAGATCAATGAACTGGACAGGCAGCCATCAGTTCTCTATGTGTGGGGAAGGGAACAAGACTTGGAGAGAGCTGGAGTGGGAAGGACGTCGCTCGCAAAGCCAGCATCCATTAAAGGCAGCGTCAACCCATCCTTCCCCCGACGTGCCACGGTTTTGTGTGTGTGCCCGTGTTTTTCCACTGCCAACCTGACTGTGGATGTCTGCATAATGGGGATACATTAGAGTACAAGCCGTGGTTTTATTTAGAAGGGAGTCATGAATATTTTGTTCCAGCAGGCTTTTGAAATGAACGGCGACCATCTGGTTAAAAGTTTTGCTCTCAGCCATGTCACGATTCCCCAAAGTTATAATCGAGCGCCTCTCTGCCTTGGTCATGCCAAGCAGGTTTATTTTTAGGTCTGGCTATTGAACAGGCTCCTGGTTTTCAAAGACCATTAGAATCCTGCTCTTGTTATTAACAGGAACCCTGGATGTGGGGATTCACGTTTGCCTGGAATCAGTAAAACTTTTTGCTGGTGCTAATGAAGCTGAGGCAGATACTAATGAGGGTTTGAGGGCAGACGCTGCCTCAGACAACACTGATCCTTGAAAAGCACGGAGCTGGCTGCAGAACCAGTTTTGCTGCTCTTAAAAATAATTAAAAAAAAAAGCCGTCGCTTCTCTTTTATTAGGTACACATCCCCAGAGAGTTGTGTTAAAGCTCCAAAGTACCATTTTCTCTGCCATTGGATAATCTCTGATACTTTGGGGAACAGTTTCTGTTTTCCGCTGTCAAGTTGTTTGACTGCATTGATTTTTTTGTATTACAGCAGCAACAGGTCACGGGTGAAACTGAGATCTTTTTTTCCAGGTGCCTACACATAACACACATACGTAATCTTACCTTCCTTAGAGAGAGATATGGGAGTTCAAACAGAGGGAGAATTTACCCTGCTCTGTGGTCATGTTTTAAGACTGCAGACTTGAAAGTTTTCCAGTGAATTCCAGTTTAAGCCCAGATTGTACTGGAAATGACAGTCACCTTTACGGGCTGAAGGGGCATTTCCAATAGGAGAATTCAGCAATATCTTGATTTTCTCTCCTCTGCAGCATGGACAAGGACAGCCAGGATGTTCACCAGGTGCTGAACGAGCTCAAGAACAAGTTCCAGGAGATGAGGAAGCTGATCAGCTCCATGCCTGGCATCGGGGTGAGCCCGGAGCAGCAGCAGCAGCAGCTGCAGAACCTGCGGGAGCAGGTCCGGACCAAAAACGAGTTGCTGCAGAAGTACAAGAGCCTTTGCATGTTTGAAATCCCCAAGGAGTAGGAAGGGCACAGCTCTGCTCTCCGGGTCTGAGACACCTCCTCTTCTGGCTGAACAGGAGAGAACAAGGCGGCAGAAGTTTACTTTTCTCTTTTATGCTTTTTTTGCTTGCGTTGCTCTGAAGTTGTGTCTGTGTGGATCACAGGCGTGTGACACTGAACCAGAACACTGTGTGCTTCACATATGGTGATTACAGCTGTACGTTCACTTTGATCTGCTATAGGACTGTGCATTTATATATGCATCCCTTTTGTTTTCTCTTGGGGTGTTTTTTGGGGTTTTTTTTTGTTTTACATTCAAGCAAGCAGGAGACATTATGTTTTCTCCTCACTAAGGGTCAAAGTACCTGCTGGGTAACTTCAACAAGAAAAAGAAGGCATTTTCCACATTTTTTTTCGCTTCTGAACTGACACAAGTAGCCAGACATCAAAAGGGAGCATAAAAGGGAAGCGTGAGCTGTCTGGCCCTGCTCCTGGAAAGAGTCTCTGGGGCACTTTCCAGTCTGTGTCGAAAGAGGAATGATTGCTTTCAATCACTTCTGTGTTTCTCTCTCTTTTTAAACAAGTGATGTTTGTGCCTGAGATGAGTAAAGATGTAGAAATTCCAAATTGCTCCTCTTGCGTATTCACTGCGGGGATGTGGGCTGAGGAGGGGCAGGACTTTGGCAGCACGGAGGACGTGCATAGCCCAGCTCCTTTGTCTTTAGATCATTTTGTTGGAAACAGAGTGACTTGCAGGGGGCGGAAGCGAAGCAGGGACTGCCAGGGGGGTGGATTTCGGTAGGTTTTGGGTGCGTAAATCTTGGGTGAGTACAGCTCGTAGGCAGTACATTGAGCATGTTGCTCTTAAAACAGAGCAGGGACAAGTAGAATTGAAGCAAAAGCGACAAATGACAATGGCTTTTAGTTAGTCCGGCTCAACAGGACGGGTCAGTTCCACGTTTGAAGTGCCCCAGGGGCTTCCCACAAAAAAGTATTTGAGCGGCTTGAACATTTGCAAGCAGCTGATGGAATGTTCTCAAAAGTTGGATTTCAGGGCTCGCTGTCCTGCTGTTTGCTCCTATGGCAGCTGATAACAACCTGGTAAGTGGCACCATATCTCACCAACAAAAGACGTGACCTTGAACCTCACATTTCTCTGAATTCTGCTGAAAAGATGATGCAGGTCAGTAGCGGAAGAGGTGAAAAACCAGCTAGAGAAATACAATATCCATTGAGAACCAGCATCCAGGGGCAGGTAGCACTTGTGCCTTCAAAAGAAGAGAAGCAAAGTCTGTTTGGGGAGGATTTTCCTTCTCTGAACCAAGAGGTGAGTAATTCTGCTCACTGGGACTCACCTGTAGCCCAGGGATTACTCTGTCCCCCTGGAGTACGTACTAGTACTTTGGGAAGGCATCAGTGTGTAAACTTTGAGTGAAGCAGAACACCAAGGTAAACAGAGCACAATGTACACTGGTTTTATTACTGAAATTACCTTTCTGGCAGCCATTGCCCGTCCCAGCTCAATAAATTCTTGTATCTCACACCTGGACAGCGGTTCTCCTTTTTTTGCCAGCTGCTGTTCCTGTGAAATCAGGGCATATGCGGAGCTGGAAGAAACAACGTGTTTCCAAAGAAACGTCTGGCACTTAGCACAGGAACAAGTTAACTCTGTGAACTTGAATCCAAGTTTCAAACGAAACTGGAGCCATTTGGTTTGCAGTCTCGCTCACCCACCTTAGTTTTGTGGCTTTGATAGAATTTTTTTGCCATTAATATGTGTTAAACATAGATTAGTTCTGCTGCCCGAGGGGGAATGGGGGCTGAAAATGAACTGAAACAGCAGCTGGAGCCAGGGAGAACTGTTCTTTGAAGAGCTTTCTCCTTTCCCTTTCACTTCTAGCAGTGGTTAATGCCGCTTATTAAAGAGATTAAAAACCATCAGATGCAAAGGTGACCTTTGGAGCAAAGTACTTCCTTTACTCATATTGCAAAATAAAAACAATATCCCGGACAGGGCGCAAATGAGTCACTCCCTGTTGACATCATTAAAGTGTGCTTGGTTAATCAGGAAAAACCAGGGAACACAATCAGCTCTTTATAACGAAGTGATGTCAGCCTGCCGGGTTTCGGCAGTGAATGACATGCCAATGGGGCTGGCAGGATCCTAACGGCGTTAGTAAAGTGAGGAAAGAGTCTTGGCTCAGTGACTCGTTTGAGAAACTGTGTGCGTGGCCCCTCGTTAACCCATGGGGCAAGAAATCGGCTGCTTGCAGAGCCGGGAACCTTTGCACTGGGAGTCGGAGAAAACGGGGTAATAATGCGATTGAGTCGAGAAGCAGTTTTTAGCACCTCACAGCTGGGCTCAGGTCTCTGTTTAGCATGATTTTATTTTGCCACAGGGCAGGGCGAGGAAGCAAAGGCAAACCCACAGGTGTCATTTTAAAAAGATTTTATTGTTTTGTAGAAAAAATAAAACATCAAGTTTCACCCACGGTAGAAACACTTGAAGATTTTTTTTTTGTTCATGTCAATGACAAACAATACCTACATAAAGTGCCTATTATTTAAAAAACCCTTCCCACTCCCCCCACCCTCTCCAAATCTTGCAAATCAGACAAGACAAATGTAAACAAGAATCAGTTTTTCTGGTCCATCGGGGCTGTAACTCTGCAATGTCTTTGCAACAGCTTACAAGTGTCTTCTGCGCGTGGTTTGCAGACACAGACAAACACATGACACTGAGCCAGAGTCCGTGCACAGTTTCTCAAGTTAAAAAAAAAAAGCAAAATACAACAAAAAACCAAGCCCAAAGCCCCAGGCAGGTGGTGTCAGGTCTCTGCCCTCCTTCCTGAAGGCATTGCCCGAGGCTGGGTGGTTTGGGAGGGAAAGAAACACCCTCCACACTCATCCTCCCACCTGGCTGCCCAGCAGCTCATCCTTTCCCTGTCTCTCTGCCCGGAGGAGGCTGGTCCCAGCGACACCCCCCTCCTGCCCTCCAAAGCCTCCCCTTCCACATCCCTCACTCCCAAAAATGCACCCCCGGGGAGGGGAGGTAACCGATGAAAATGATCCCTTGGGAGGAGGGAGGCTGGGGAAGAGGCGACCCCGGGGTGGGCACCTGCCCACTCTCCTGCCTGCCCAAAGTCAATTTGGAAATGAGCATCTTTCCCCCCTCCCGTCTTTCCTTCCTTCTTTCCTTCCTGTCGCAGGGCGAGCAGGGGCTCCTAGCTGATCACGCAGCGGTCCTTCTCCTTGCTGTGCCCGCTGCCGATGGCTTTCTCTCGGATGTACATGAGGTCACTGTGGACGCTGGGTCGCCGGGCGAAGGGGGCCACGATGCCGTACGCCTCCTCCGTGCTGCCCCGGCCCCCCTCTTTCAGCAGCTTTTTGCCTTTCAGAGCCTTCTTGTGCAGGATGTCGCAGTACTGGACCGAGACCTTGCGGTGCAGGTCGGGGCTCATCTCGCTGGGCAGCTTGGCCATGGCAAAGAGCGCCTGGAACATCTGGTCTAGGCTGCTGTTCTTCTTGGCTGAGATCTCAAAGTAGGCACATTTTTTGGGGTCCCCTCCCACCAGTTGCTCGATCTCCTGGGGTTGCACCTCCCGATAAAAGTCCCGGTCGCCTTTGTTGCCACAGATGACCAGGGGCACTTCTGTGTTCTCCTTCGTTTTGTTCTTCAGGCACGACTTAGTCTCCAGGATTTGCTGCTTCAGGCGCTGCACCTCCTCAAAGGAGTCCCGGTTGTCCAGGCTGAACACGAGGATGAACACGTCTCCTGGGGACAAAGAGGGAACGTGAGATGGTTGCAGGGATGAGGACACACTGAGACTTGCTGCCTAAGCCATACAGACACTTGAAGAGGGATGGACAGGGCAGCACCTGGGTCCTGCATCCTCTCATCCACCCCATGCAAGGAGCAAAGTTGCTCACCCCGTGCACACACAAAATCCCACCTCCCTCCGCTGGAGAAACATCCCCAAACTGGACAAAACCATCTGAAATATGACAAGAGACCACCCTCTTCCTCCTGGTGCTCCCCAGCCAAGTACCTGTGAGGATGGAGAGGCGACGCATGGCTGGGAAAGGGTGGTTGCCCGACGTGTCCAGAATGTCGAGCTGGTAGACCTCACCGCGGATGCTGTAGAACTTGCGGTGGAAGTCCTCGATGGTGGGTGTGTATTGCTCCTCAAAGCGGCCTGTGAGGAACCGCGAGACGATGGCTGTCTTGCCCACCTTGGAGGAGCCCAGGATGACCATGCGGTAGCGGTTCTTGGCGGGGATGCTCAGCTCAGCCTCGCTGGGACACATCTTCTTGATCATCGCTGCCAGTTTCATTGAAGCCGGCAAAGGGGCAGCTTGTGCCGAGAGGAAGGAGGAGGAAGAAGAGAAGGAAGGCGATGTCTGCCCGGCTGCTCAGCCCAGCTCCCCTCGCAGGAAAGGCCGGTGTGAGCTCTGCACGGCCGCCGCTGCCGCCGCGTTATATGGAGGCGGCAGCGACCGCCCCTCGGCGCGTCACGGCCCGGGGCGGCGGCGGCTGAGTCAGCGCCCGGTCCGCTCCCCCGCCGGACTCTTTGCAGCCCGCTTGGGGCTCTCGGCGCTGCACAGCGCGGCCCCGTTTGCAGCCCGCTTGGGGCTCTGGGTGCCGTACAGCCCGGCCCCGTTTGCAGCCCGCTTGGGGCTCTGGGTGCCGTACAGCCCGGTCCCGTTTGCAGCCCGCTTGGGGCTCTGGGTGCCGTACAGCCCGGTCCCGTTTGCAGCCCGCTTGGGGCTCTGGGTGCCGTACAGCCCGGCCCCGTTTGCAGCCCGCTTGGGGCTCTGGGTGCCGTACAGCCCGGTCCCGTTTGCAGCCCGCTTGGGGGTCCCGGTGCTCGGCAGCGTAGTCCCATGTGCAGCCCGGTTCGCGCTGCCGATGCTCTGCCAGCCGGACCCTTTGCAGACCCGATTGAGCTCCCGGTGCTGCGCAGCCCGGTTCCGTTTGCAGTCCGGTCCGGGCTCCCGGTCCCGTTTGCAAGCCCACCCCTTCGCAGCTCACCCTGGGGACTCGGTGCTTTGTACCCGTCCCGTTGGCAGCCCGGTGCGGGCTCCCGGAGCCTCGCAGCCGGGTCGGAGCTCCCGGGGCTCCGCGGTGGAGTCGCCCCGACCGAGACCCCTTTGCCGGGCGCAGCGACCCGGGGCGGGGGGAGCCGGGGCGGGGAGGGTCCCATCCCGCTCCCCGCTTTGCTTTTGCTCCGTTTTACACTTCCTCCCGGTGCAGCAGCGGGTGTGCGGGTACCTGCCCGGCAGAAAGACCGGAGAAAACACCCCGTGCGTGCTCCGGTACGCGGGGCAGTGGACGGGAGCGGGGAGAAACCTCTGTCTCACCGGCACCGCAGCCTTGAAGGAGGGGTCGGCAGCGCTGCGGTCCCGTTAACTCCGGTCCCGGTCCCGGTCCCCGTCCCGGAGCGTCGAGAGCCGTGCCGCTGCAGCACCGACTTCCCCGCTAGGGGGCAGGCGAGGGCGCTGTCCCCAAACCAGGGCCCTGTCACCCGGTGCGCAATTAAGCCAAATTTTAGCACCCAGAGACGAGATATTGTTTATTACAGAGTTGCACAGGCCTGGATGCTGGAACAAAGCCAGCGCGCCGGAAAGTCACAGCCATTCTATACAAAACCTTATCGCTACTCGGGTCAGTCCTGAAGAGCCAATTGGTTGCACATTTGCATATTGGTTACATAATCATTTTAGCATATAACGAGCAACATCCAGCTAAAGGGCACTTTATCCGACAGCCTCGAAATGTGTGTTAAGACCCAACTAACGTGCAGGGTTCGAAAATGTCTAAAGCTGCAAGGTCAGTAGTGTCTGTAGTTTCTGACTGGGCGTTTTGCAAGTCACTCTTTGTTAGAGGAGCAGACTGACCTAAAACTGAAATGATTTACATATCTTTAGGTTAGCAATTGCCAACAGGATTCATTGTTTTCAGTGGTAATGACTACACGGGACATGTACCTGCAGGTGGGGTCCCTGGTGCTGCTTCGGATTAGGTGCCTGATCTTTCCATCAATGGGTAAAAGGCAAGACCCAGGGAAAGCTCATCAGGCTGATGAGTTTGAATCAAAAAACCTGTGAGCATCTATTAGGAAAAAAAAATCTTAGCAAAAGGTAATGCTTAAATAAGGTTCAGGATTGCAGAAGCCTTATCTACAACACCGAGAGGGACCTCAGGGACAGCTAGAATACACGCGTTTGTGCAGCACGGTGCATTTCATCAGCACGGCTTGAGAAATGGATGTCGATGAGCTTTTTATCTCCCCTGAGTGTGGTCGCATGCTTGGACGTTAACTTAAACGCTGTCTGAAGGTTTCTGGAGGAACTGGGGTTGTCTGTGGGGTGGGAGGGAGCAGCAGTTTGAACAGCCCATCCCTGGCAGCAGAGGCACAAGGACACTTTGGGGGTACAAAGTGGAACAGTTTCCCGTGTTTATTGATCTGTGTGCGAGACAGCGAAGAGGTTTAATAGCCGATTACAAAGCACAAATATATCACCCCCCCAAAATAACAAAAAGATCATTTAATTGAAGCGGTTGATGGAAAACAACAGAGGGAATAGGAAGTGCAGACCTCTGGGGGACAGACAAATCGAACATCTTGATTGGCTTTTATTGTTAACTGTACAACTATTAATAGTGCCAGGAACAGGCAAAAATAGCCCGCTCGAAGCCTGCTCTTAGGTTAGCAGGCTTCAGCAACAGAAAATCCATTTGCTCCCTCCAAAAGGCTCATTGGCGACAGCAAAGGCAGCGCACGCCATGAGGCAGGTGCTGCTGGCACCCTGCGGGCTCGGCTCAGGGATGCGGGTGTGATGGGACCACCCTGCCGGGGACCCCCCAAAAGCAAGGGCAGGGACCCCAGGAGCGTGGGCAGAGACCCCAGTGGCTGTGGGAGCTCCCAAGGAGAGGACGTGGGCTCTGCCTGTGCCATCCGAGTGCCCAGCAGAGTCACGCAGAGCCTTGGAGAAGCATTACGAGGCGTTAGGCTGAGTCTCCCCAAGATCATCTAGAAACTCATCTCCCGCAGGAAGCAGAGCACGTTTGCCAGGAGCCGGCTGCCGGTGATGGATGATAAAGGATCCACTTTGCTGCGAGGCAAAGCCTTCCCACGGTTATGACTCTGTTAAAAATCACCGCCTATTTCTGACCTGACTGCAAAGAGCGCGAGCCTTAAGCAGGGGCAGGGAAAACAGCATTTCGCCCTCCGGCTGCTGTACTGCCTCAGTACTGTCTGACCCTGCCTTTTGGGGGGTGTTTTGCTCCTCGCCTGGTTTTGGAGGATACAAGGTCTTTCATGCAGCTGCTCGGTACAGCAAGAGCCTCAGGCAGGCTGCTGTGCATGAAACACCTTTAATGGAATCGAGTATCTTCAGCACAGATCAATCCCTAGTTTCTTGCTGTTTCTCTCCCTCTTTGCACCCTCCCGGGTTTACCAGCCACCTGTCAATGAACAAAACCCACCCGGCGGCCATGAGCAAGTAGCTGAGGAAAGGAAATTCCACGAAAGTCACATAAACATCCCAGCGAAAGAACACGCGGCTCCCCAGGGTCCAGCTTGGACGAACTGTGCAGGCAGCAAAACGGAGCTCGCAGCCGTACGAGCCTCTGCAAAAATGTAGGAAGCAAAATGTACCAGGAGGCGGGAGTGAGCATCGTGCTGCCCAGGACAGGCGAGATGGGGATACTCAGAAAAGAACAACGACATCAGAACATGACTTTGATTTCTGAGCACGCTGCCGAGCTGGGAAGTATTATCACCCTGGGGTTGAGCCGGCCACGGTTCCCGGCTGAGTCCTACAGGTGAAAAAGCCAAGATTGGAACAGCTGTTCATGCCTTTCCCATGGGCACACGCATTGGGGTCTTGTGGGACCCCAAATCCTGCCCTGGCTGTTCCCCCGAGACGGGAGAAGGAAGGAGGGGCTGCAGGAAGAGGGAGCAGCTGGGTAGGGAAGAGAGGCTTTAGCTATAGCTCTTGCTCATCCCCTGGGGAAAAGCATCTGATTAAATCAAGATGCAGCATCCAGGGTTGCTATTCATTCCCTATATTATTAGCTTGTCTCATTTTATTAAATCTCCTTTAAGGCTTTTCAAAAGAAGCACGTAACTCACAACATATAATTTTTCCCAGATGAGATATGATGCAGAAGCGGGCCGCTCCGTCGCAGGGGATCGAGGAGGTGGGTTTATTTGTTTCCTTCCCCCACTCCCTACTTCTTTAGCAACACTTTTCATGTCTCTTGACTCCTTTTAGCATTTGGGATTTGATTAACAGAGAATTTGAAAGCCTGAGACATGTCTCAAATCCCCACCTCCTTGAGTTGTCCAGGCAAGGGGTGACAAGAACTCGACTGGAGATGCCGTCCCGGCGCGACGCAGCTCCCGGAGCCTGATCGTGCCATGCTGTGGTTTCTGGATTTTCTGCATCTGCTCCCCTTTTCCCGTCTTTGGTGTGTGTTTGCCGTGATAAAGTCACAGTTTTGTGGCACCGCTTCTCAGGGGGCTTGGCCTCACTGCCCGGCCGCCCTGGGGATGGTGCTCAACTCTCCCACTATGGAAACATCTCTCCAAGTGCACTGAGGTGACATTAACTCATCGTGGCACATCTGGGTCAAGAGCTCCGTACAGAGCAGAACTGGGGTTCACCGAGCCAGGGGCACCCCGGGAATCCCCTGCTCCCACTTTCCATCGCACCTCTTGCCCGCGGGTCACTCAGTCGCAGCAGCATCCCACCAGCATACGGCATAGACAAAGGTGTTTGTGTGTCCTGGACGTGTCCCCAAACTCCGGCACCTTCTGCTCCCTTCCAAAGAACTGCAGCCTCCCCGGGATTAGAGAGAAATGTCGCCTGTAACTGGAGATGGGCTGTGACTGGGCTTGGAATATAGGACACGGGGGACAGGGAGGCTTGGTGACCCCTGTGGACGCTATGCTACAGGTTTCACGAGGGTTTCCATGGAAATAGCGACAGCTGCTGGGGTTATAGGACAAAAATAAAAGCCCAAGAGGAGGCAGGAGCCAGCCAGGCTGGAGCTGGTGGAGGGATGCACAGCTGGAGCTGAGGGCTGGGAGTCCACAGGTGTTTTGTGTCTGGGTCCCGCAGACCAGACAGGGGTCAGGGGAGCGGCTGAGGGACCCGGGGGTTCAGCTGGAGAACAGGAGCTGAGGGGAGACCTTCTGATCTCTGACCTGCCTGAAAGGAGCTTGGAGCCGGGGGGGGTCGGGCTCTGCTCCCCAGGAACCATTTATAGGATGAGATGAAACAGCCTCAGGTTGCACCAGAGGAGGTTTAGGTTGGATATTGGGAACAATTTCTTGCTGGGAAGGGCTGTGGGGCATTGGAACAGGCTGCCCAGGGCAGTGGTGGAGTCACCATCCCTGGAGGGGTTGGACAGACGGAGATGAGGTTCTCAGGGACACGGGGCAGTGCCGGGCTGGGTTAATGGTTGGACTTGATGATCTTGAGGGTCTTTTCCAACCCAAATGACCCCATGGTTCTATCTGTCCCCGCTGCTTCGTCTGTGGGGTCTGGTGGGGGCTGAGGCCAGCGCAGGGTTTGAGGCTGCGGGTGGAGGAGTTGGGGTCGGGGGCGTTGAGCTGAGCCCCACTTGGTGCTGGTGCCCAAATCAAAAACCCTCAAGGCTCCCGCAGCTGCTCAGCCCTGGTGCAGCAGCGA
The DNA here is from genome assembly GCF_036013445.1 of Caloenas nicobarica. Taxonomy (NCBI): domain Eukaryota; kingdom Metazoa; phylum Chordata; class Aves; order Columbiformes; family Columbidae; genus Caloenas; species Caloenas nicobarica. The sequence continues at coordinate 3,062,948 of NC_088258.1, read as the reverse complement.
AGCAGAACTGCAGGCAGAGCCCGGCCCCGACATCTCCTTCCTGGGGGGCTCTGCCTCCTGCCGGGGATTCTGACTCGGAAAGGAGCCGCTCTCCGTAAACAGTTCCTCTCTGAAGAAAACGCGGCATGGAAAAAGCAGCACATTCCTCCAATTTTTTTTTTTTTTGAAATAAGATCCAAGGAGGATGCGGCGCAGCACGGCCAGCTTGCCAGGCTGTCCCGAAGCGGCTTTTTAGTGAGCAAATGAAAGAAAACAGCCCCGTAACTTGTCCTCTGGCACATGGTGGGAGCTCCGTGCGTAACGGCAGTCGGGGTGGGGTGGGCTGGGGCTGGATGGTGTCTGTTCCTGGCAGGGGTGATGAAGGGCAGGGGGACGGGGGTGCTGCTGCTCTCCTGGTGCTGGGGGTCATTTTGCAGCATCCCCTGGGCACCCACGACTGGTGGTTTCCCACCTGGAAATAGCTTCCCAATGGGTGTTCTTCCCATTGCATTTCTTTGTGAGCATTTAAAGCCCAGACTGCTTTCCCTGTGCAGCAGGGACAGAGATCGGTTTATTCTACAAAGGTAAGTCCTGTTGTGTCCCTTGTCTGCCTTCTCTGGATTAGAAGTTGCGCCAAGGGAGGTTGAGGTTGGATCTGGGGAACAATTTCTTCCCCAAAGGGCTGTGGGGCATTGGAACAGGCTGCCCAGGGCAGTGCTGGAGTCACCATCCCTGGAGGGGTTGGACAGACGGGGATGAGGTTCTCAGGGACATGGGGCAGTGCCAGGGCTGGGTTATGGTTGGACTCGATGATCTTGAGGGTCTTTTCCAACCAAAATGATTCTACGATTCAATGATTCTACAACTATGGGGTCCTCAATAAAGCAGTCAGCGCCCAAGCTGCCCCTCAAAGCCCCTGTAGTGCCTGTGCTCAAAGCTCATCTTTACTTTTGCACCAAATCCCAATGGCTGACACACCAGCCTCTCTCCCCTGCCCACCGAACGGCTGTGGGGAGGTCCAGCTTTGGCACTGGGACGGGTGCAGGAGCCCCCACCAGCGCCCTGACCCCCGTGTCCCTCCATCTTCCCAAACAGCCAAAGCGCAGAGTCAGCAAAAGGGGCCTGTCAGGAGCCCCAAGGGGAATCGTGACTCCTCCATCACTCTGCCAACGTGACACGTGCTGCCTCGATTGCACCCTGTGTTTATTCTCTGTTCCTGGCTCACTGTGTTTGTTTGCCATCCCTCCCCCGGTGAGGGCAGCGCAGCTTTGCTGGGCAAAAGCAAACATGGGTGCAGGGTTACTGCTGGTCACAACGGGGCGCAGGGCCTTTGGGGACATGTCCCCGGTTCTGGGTGTCCCCACCATCAGGTTATCTTCAGGGAGAGGACCTCAGGACGCAGCTTCCATCTCCCAGAGTTTCCCTGGATGGAGCATCCCCTGAGCGTGGAGCTGGCCCCGCATCGCGTGCCCGTCGCTGGGGACGTTTGGGTTTGTACAGGTGATCTTCCCACCCCCTAAAAAACATCACGAGGTTTCAGGGAGAGGAGACACGTGCAGGGGAGCTACACAAGCGGCCATGTGGAGAAAACCCAGCTGGAATGTGAGGATGGGCAGAGCCGCTGCGGGGGCTGCACGGTGGGATGGGGTGACCCAATGTGGCACCGTGTGATGGACTCGGTGACCTGGCTGTCCCTGCCAGGCAGGAGTTGAGCTTTAACTAGTTTCTCCTTTCCCAGTGTTTGCTCTGGAGAAATGTCCTGAACATCAAGGGAGGCATTATCTGCACAGGGCCTCGTGTGCAGCATTTCCCAAGGCTGCAAATAAACCCCCTGCCAAGCTCAGATGGGCCCAGCAAGCCCCACACCAGCTTTTGGAGCCATGAAGTTCTGAAAACAGACCCGTGGCCACATTTCCAGGGACCTCGCTTGGTGTTCAACGCATCCCCAAGAGCTGGAGGGATGCAGGGACCTCACTTGGTAGAACCGTAGAATAGTTTGGGTTGAAGGGACCTTCCAAGCCCATCCAGTGCCCCCCCTGCCATGAGCAGGGACATCTGCACCAGCTCAGGTTGCTCAGAGCCCCGTCCAGCCTGGCCTGGGATGTCTCCAGGGACAGGGCATCCACCACCTCTCTGGGAACCTGGGCCAGTGTTTTACCACCCTCATGTCTCGCACTGGGGCTGCAACCCCAGTCCTGGGGCTCTGATGGTTCAGGTCCCCCCTTTGGAAGCAGCAGGAATCTCATGTCCTGAGCCTGAGACTGTTGGGTCCATCCCTGGATCGGTGCAGGACACGGCCCAGCCAGGGGCTGAAATAGCTCCGACACCACCAATGCTTCATGCTCAGCCTGAAGGTTTTCTCTCCACCCTCTGTAACCTCAAATTCTTAGAAATATTAGGCAATTTTAGAGAAATTTTTTTTCCTTATAACTAGGGAATGTCCCCTAATCCTTCATTGGTAAAATACTATAAAACAATATAAATAATGCTTTCTCAGTGTTTTCCTCCCTGCAGCTGCGGTGAGCAGCACGGCACCACCGGGAACGGCCCCGGGCAGGGACGAAGCCCACCAAAGAGAGAAAGGTGGGCTCGGACCCCGCGAGCTGAGCTGGAACATCACCTTCCACCTGCAGCGAACAGAGCAGATGCCTCTGAAACGTCAAACTCCAGCTCCACGGCAGTGAGAACCAGTTCTGCAAATGCAGTGACACATTAATCTACTCCGGCTGCTGCGAGAAGAGCTGCTAAAAATGGGGATATATCCGGCATAGCCCCAGAAAAAACCCTGTGCGATGCAAAGGCGAGACGGAGCTGGGAAGGGTCGGGTTTGGGATGGCAGATAAATGGGGAAGAAGTCTGGGAAGCCAATCCCAATTGGGATGCTGTGGGCACGGGAGGGGAAGCAGCTGTCACTGGGGTTTATGGTGACAGACACCCATTTCGGGGGGCTGACGCTGGCTGGGGTGGGAATGGTACAACTGGGGTGTCCCCGGCCTCGTGGCAGCGACAAAAAAAGGTCTCACGTGGTCCCCAGACTGGGAATTAGCACAAATACAGCCCTCACTGCATTCTTGTTAAGAGTTATCCTTCCTGAACAAGCATGTGTCTCTTCGGTAAATACTGATTTCACCTATCGACAAATCAGAATTTATTTACATCAGAGACTTTGAGCCAGGACTGGCAACTCTGACATAAATGGTCTGAATAATGCAATGTATCCTCTCCTTGCTGGTTGCTATGGGTACTGGGCTGTTTTAGCCTCTGTCTATAAACATTAACTGTGAAGGGGATGTGGAAACTTATCTAAAAATAAAATACTATGTCCAAGTCTTTAAGAGGAAGGTCATTGAGATGGCAATTAAAAATAAATCCGCATGTAAAGGTTCTGAAGCGGTGAAACACGAACACGGCGTCCGTGAGCCTGGTGGAAGGAGACAGAGACCAGACTGAAAAGAAACCAACGCTTTTAATTCCTGCTGAGCAATGCCCGAAGGGTGAATTAACAACATGCAAAAGCAAAAGGAAATATAGGACTGTTTCGTGGAGGTGACGCTGAAAAAAACGGGGGGACGGAGGGGACAACGCGATGCTGAGACGTGGCACTGGGATGCACGGGAGCCGGCAGCAGCGCAGTTCCCTTCTCCAGTGCCGCTGCCGGGGCCTTTACGCTGCTATTTTTTTGGTCATTTACAGCTTATTTCTCAAACTGTTCTGGGAATGTGTAAACAGTGAGCCTGAGTCTTAAGCATCACCCCTGGGATCTTCCCGTCCAGGGCAGGATCCAGCCCTGGGCTCTTTGGGACTGGCCGAGGCTGGTGGCAGGGACGGAGGGACAGAAACAGCCCTGTCCCCAACACCCACCGGCCCTGCGTGGCAGTGACAAACAGCTGGAAGGCACTGGGTGGTGGGGCAGGAGGGCAGGACCCTCAGGTGCTCCCCGGGGACAAGGAGAGGCTGGGGGGGTGTGGAAGGGGCCAGGACACCGACACGGCCAGGGGTGGGATATCTGCAGGGTGTGCATGGGGATTGACTCTTCCCTTTGGTCTTCTCCACGCTGGGGTTTCCCCACGGGACGGCTGCCATCCCTCCGTCCCCGTGGGTGGTGGTTTAGGTCGTATGTTCATGTTTATGTGCTTTTCAGCCACCTTTTTTGGAGCCTTTGCCAATAGTGTGGAGATGCAAATGGGAAACCACAGCTCTAGAAGTGGAGGTTCCCTCTTCCAGAAAAGACTTGTTGTGTTGCGGGGTTTGCAGCAGGTTTTGTTGCCAAGTTTGCAGCTGTTTCCCCTCTTCTTTCCCCGGCTGTGTCTGAACGCCCCAGGGGCTCCCGAGCACTCTCTGCTTCCCACGGCTCTTCAGCAGCATCTTCGGATGATCCCCAGAACCAGCCGGAGCGGCGCTTCCCCACCCTCACACCTCGCTCACCAAAGGCACCGGTGTCTCCATCGTTATTCTGCTTTCCCTTCAGTCCAGGGCTGGAGATGAGTTGCCTTTTCCCCTGCAGATCTCCAATAATCAGTGCAGGAGATGAGGTCGGTAGGTCCTGCGCCGTGCGGCTCCCAGGAGAGCATCAAGGCGATGGTGGCAGCAGCCACAGGGACCCGGCAATGGGGACAGGGAGCTGGGGACAGGGACCTCCAGGCTGCGGCGAGGAGGTGCCACCGTGCTCAGGCTTGTTCCTCTGATCGCTTCCTGTATTGCAGGGTGCTCAGTTGGCTCATTAGGGGTTGCTGGGCTAATTAGTAGGATATATCTCAGTAGGAAAATGGGCAAATTGGTCAGCATGGGGACTGGAGAGGCACGCTGTGCCGAGGTATCCGAGATGCTGCTTGGTAAAAAATGGAGAAGAGGATGTTACGGACCTCACTGGTGCTCCAGTATCTGCTGGGGCAGAGGCTACTGGGCTGCCAAAACCCCAGCAGCGCCATGTGCTTGTCCAGCCTCTCCGACCGCCAGTGGACAGACACACCGGGGGCTTCCACGGGGGGCATTTAACCCCAGGAAAGGAGCCTGGGCAGGAAATCCTGCTTTTGCAGAAAGTTTTGGCCCCCAAAACCAAGCCCAGGCTGAGTTTCTGGGGTGAACTGGTACAAGCCCATGTGCAGAGTGCTCCCGGCTCGGGCACGGAGCAGCCCGGAGCGGCGATGCCCGATTTCCCGCTGGGGTGGTTGGGCACTCATGCCCTCCCGCACCATCCCTGCCGCTCACTGGAGCACCTGCCATGGCCAACAGCTGCTTTTTTCTGCCCGATTTAGACTGAGCCTGGAGCCTCGAAGCTCTCCAGCAATTTTCCCTCGCACTGACTCTCAAGTATATAATCAAAACGATTTGGGGGCTGCTGGTCGGGTGCCAAGAGGCGGACACAACTGCCGCTGTGTAAAGCCTTCCTGCCTGGGTTTTTGCGGAGGTTTGGAGCTCAAATCCCTTGAGAAGTGCAGGAGCGGCTCTGGAGGAGCTGGGGAGGTCTGGGCAAGGGGGTTCTGGGGGGGTGGGTGGTGCCCCCATCCCCATCCAATGCGCTTGTGGGTGGGGGAGCCTGGCAAAGCATCCCCTCTCACTGAAACGCCGATCGGCGAACATACCTGTTGCTACTTGTTCTTCGCTCCCTTCTGTTTCTGCCGATAGATTTCCTCCGTGAAAGGCCTGGGGTTGGGACGATGGGAATTTGGGGAGAGAGGGGGGAGAGACGCAAGAGAGGGGCAAAAGAAGAGGGGGAAGAATTAAAATCAGGATTACTGTGTGTTCTCCTTTGGTCCCAGAAACTCTGCCCTTCAACCCTGGGCTTGGTTCCTCTGGACCAAGCTGCTCCCAGCCAGGACTGTCCCGGCACCGAGCGGGACGATGCTCAGCGGACACAGACCCGTCCCCGCTCTCTTTGCATCTCCTCCTCCCTTGCAAAGACAAAGGACCTCTTGCTGCTCAAGTACAACCACGCTTCTGGGAATAATTCTGGGCTGCTCCATCCTGGGCTGCCGGGCTATTGTGGTGCAAAGTGTCAGAGAAACCCATCCAAGGAACTACAAAACGCAAGTTTTGCTTGCAGGGTCTCTTCACATGACACAATAAGTCCTTTCCGTGCCTTCCTTATTGTTCATGCACAGACAGAATCAGGCACCCGAAAGAAAAGAACTATCCCATTTTGATAAAAATAAACAAATGCATAAATGTTCCTAGAACTCAGCAAATAGTTTCAGAGAGGAATCTGCCCATTATCAAAACAATCGAAAAACAATACTCCGCTTTCCTCCTTCCCCGCTGAATTAATTGGAAAAAACATCTCTACTTCTGCAGTTCCCCGAAACCTCAGGAGTTAAAAGCTGGTAAAAATAATTAGAAACTCTCCAGCTTTGCAGAGCTACTCACCCCTCATACAGGATTGCGATTGTGTAGGAAATTGCCACTACAGCTGTCAGCAAAAGGCCAGCTGGGCTTGCGTGCCTGTTTTGAAAGAGAAGGAAAAGGTAAGTACAGGGGCTTATGCAAGACCTGGTTTAGAAAGTGAAATAAGATGCTGGGCTCCATTTCTCTCTTGCTCATTAAACAGAAGCGAACAAAAGGGCGGTGGTTTGGGGGTTTTTTTTGCCCTTAACATTAACTGTCTTAGACAGATGTTACTTGGCAAAGACTTCCCCAGCCTACTTCGGCAATTTAAGTCTGATCCCCGCAAGCCTCTGCTAAGAGAGCTTCTGCTTTGCTGCTAAGTCCTGAGATTACAGAGCTGTTTAATCGCTGAGCAGCTCCTTACGCAGGGCTGTGGCTCCCAGCCAGCGCTATAGGGGAAATAAATGCCTGATGTGCACAGAAAGACGGGCCACCCAGGGCGCAGGAGACACCCAGCAGGCGGAGCAACGTATGGACCGTATACATCGAAACGGTGGCTGAGCCATCGCAGGGCCGGGGATGGAAAGGGATGGAAAGATCCATGCCTGCACTGTGAAGGGTGCTGGGGGCTTAGTTCACGTTTAAATCCATTTCAAGATGTTTTAGGAACATGTTCTGTCACCTCCCAAGGCCCAGCTGAAGCGTGTCCTTCAGCAAGGGGTCACCAGGCACAGCATGGGGACCGACGCCACCTGCCTCACCGCACTGTCCTTACGGCAGAGATGCTCGAGCGCTGCCCGGCACAGCTGTGTCTGGCTCACCACAGGCACCTGCCCACCAAAAACACCCTTTCTGCATCCTACTAATCCTACTGCCTCCAGCTAATGGCTGCAAGTCTTGCCCTTAATTAGGACACTGCTGATTGCCTTTAATTGCTGGTGGCAGCTCAGCTCTGAAGGGGAAAAGAGCTGGCTGTCAGCAAAGAAAAAGTACTTAGCCTGTCCTTGGTGAGGATAAACATCCTGCAAGGCTTGTGCAACGGGACTAGTCCTGGCAGGAGAAGTTGCCTTCAGATGAGAGACTCAACTACCTAAACCCGGTCCTGGACCCGCCATCAGGTACTGCCTGGCCACATCGGTTCCTGGAGAGTCGCAATCAAATCTTCACCTTTACACTGTTTCCATTGTGCAATAAGTTTTTGCCTCATTAGGAAGCATCGGGCAACTTCTTCCTTTCCCACCCCCCTGCTATTACATGCTTAGTCATGTCTCCTCCTTGATTCCTATCAGAGAGAACAAATTTGCATGATTGTTTGTTGACAGCGAGACCTCTAATTGCATCATTTGGCTGCGGCTCCAGCTCTGATTTACACAGCCTGTTGCCATGAGTTAAAACACTTTCCTACTAAAGATACACAAAGCTGTCCCCAAACAGCTAATGCTCCATTTGTCTTTTGGGAGAAATGAGAAGCTTTGGGGTGAGTTCTCTCTTCTTATGAGCTCAACCTACTTATTGGGCAACAGCTCGTGCCGTAGCAGGGTTGACAGAGTCAGCCAGGAAGGTTTCGTGATCTTGGTAGGACTTTTTTTGGGTAGGAAGCCTGTCCATCTCTTGCTGCGGCTCCCCGTGGCTGTGGGTTGTCTGCAAGAGCGATGGTGTGGGCTCTCATCCTTCCCCACCGGTCCCGGGGGTTGGACATGGGACACCCACTTGGCCCTTTCCTCCTGAAGCTCCTGTTTTCATGGCGAGCGGTGGAGGTGTCTTCTCCAACAACACATTTATTTTGGCTGCTGTTAGTTGGGCAGGGGATACCCGCAGTACCCAGCGAGGCAGAAACCAGCGGCTCTCACCCCGTGCGATGCTTTGGAAGTTGGATGGATCAGAAGGCAAGGCTGCTGGTGTGCCGCCAGGCTCGCTGACGGTCTGCGGTATGTACCCTCACAAATTAAAATGAATCAGTCCTTTGGGCTCCGATGCCATGATACGGAGCGTGATACATCACTGAGGGAGGAAAAATATGCTCTACGTTTTAGGTCTGTCCAAAAGCAGACACATTCCTCCGGCATCCCTCCCACTGCCGTGGAACCGAGACGTCAGCTTTGGCCTCTGAGGGCAGAAACCTGACATCTTCCGAAAGCCCTGGGACCCCAGGAGAGACCCGGGACCCCCCAAAACCTCAGCAAGCCCAGCTGAGATCCCAGGGAAGAGAAAAGAGTCAAAACCACCATGTGAAGGGTTGTGCAGAGCTTCCCCAGGGCAGGCGGGCGGCGTCCTGGTGCCACTTTGCACAGCTCCAGCAATTTGTTAACAGCAATTATTTGTCATGCCTCACTGCCCTTTATGGTGGCAGCCTTTTAATGAGGAAAAGGAGGCAATCAGACTGCTGTCTCCAGCCCCTTCAAGCTGCTTTTGCCCAAGGACTGTGGCAGCCGATGGAGCAACATGCACCCCCGGCGCGAGGCTCATCTCTTGTGGGGGTGAAGAAGAGATTTCTGCGACAGAAATAGCTCAGGAGGGTTCAGCAGGTTCCGCAAAGCTTCCAGGAAATAGTTCAATGCTCATATTGAAAAAAATATAAAAATCTCCTGGTCAAATTCCTCACTTTCTGCCAGTTGCTCTCTGGCCACGGTGTGATACGGGGGAAACTCACCCTGCCCCAGCTCTGCCGGGGGGGATTTCAAGTGCACAGCGAACAGCAGCAAGGCTCAGCAGAGACAGGAGAGAAACCACCAGCTTTACTTATTACCAGGGGCCAGAAACTGCTGCCCACACGGCTGAAAAGGTGACCAGAAAGTGGCAAAGCACTTTATTTTATTCACCGAAAGGAGAAGGGAGGTGGTCACACTCGGGAGAAACTGTGCAAAATAACCCAGTGATAACGGCCCGCACCGCTCTGCGGGCTCCCGATGTAACAGCCATGGTTTTTTTCTCCTGGGCAAATAAATAAAATGTGATATTAAATGAAAACCACATCAAACTTCTTACATGGAATAGAGTATATTGCTCATTTGCTGCTAAATTACAGCCTATTCATTTCCTCCCAAGCAGGCTATTAAGCTGTGTTGTATCACATGAGGAGGGTTTCGGAAGCGTTATCACAGTGCAGTGGGGGAAAGGGTGTGTTGGCTTGTTTTGCTTTTTCCAGAGGTAATTACAGGGTCACACTGATCCCCGGTATCAGCGGCCTGCCCCTGCCGAGTGACACCCCGCATGAATTCGGCCCCAACTGTTGATTTTTCCACGTGCAGAGCCTGCCAAGGACCTCGTTCAGCCGCTGAGCATTTGCTGATGCTTCCTCTCCCCAGCATTTGGCCGCTATTTATTTTTCTACGATTAATGCCGCAAGTCTTTTATGACAGCAGAAGATTTTGCGCGCACAAAAATAAGTCGGGAAGTGAGAAAACGGGGCGTGTTGCACTTTCCCTGCCATTTTTGGTTTTTGCTGATTGCCATCGCCAAGTGTCGAGCCCAGACCCCACACTTGCCCTGCGATGGGGGGGTTTGCAGGGGCACGTACTCACATGAGGGCCCAGCCCAGATAGACGGCTGTGCTGCCCCAGTACATGGGGTTATCCAGGACGCTGAAGGGGAAGCTGGTCACTTTGGCCTCCATCAGAATGCCGAAGTAATCACCTGCAGAGCAAACAAGAGGGTTTCTCATCAGGCACCACGAAGGTGGGAGTCGCGGGGGGGGTTTGAGACGCCGATACCCTCCCCATGCCGTGGAGCATCCCTGCCAGGGATGCGGAGCGAAGGTGAACGAGGGATTTCGCTGCTGATTTCCAGGCTGAGAAAACAGCAACAAATTTACTCCGTGTCTATCAGCTTTTCCGGGAATGGCTCTTTGCCCACGAGAAAGGTTTATTTATACACTGCAATGAGGCTGCGGCAGCCACGTCCCTCATCGGGAGGCAGCTCTCGAGGTCCCAACTGGCTGATTCTGGCTTTCTCATTTGAAAACTGCCCGTCTGATGCTGCTTGATGGGGAAGCAAATGCAGAGGATCAAAACCATTTAATGGGGAAACAAGCCCAGCGCAGTGTAACGGTGGTTCGAGATGTCACAATCACGACCGCCACCACCAAATGCCCTCATTCAGTGGCACCCTCATCTCATAGTTCAGTGAATTTCTCAGAATTTCAGAAAATAGCACCTCTGCCTACAAAACACTCAATTATCGGCATGATGGTGATGAGGATAATAGGTGATTGTCATCTGTAATGAGGAAAGCTTTCAGAGCTGTCAGCATCCAACCAGTTCCCTATCTGCCTTGGGATAATCCTTCCACGCTCCTGAAAGGAGCCTGGAAATGACAAGTGAGGAGATGTTGTGCAGCTTGCAAGCAGCATTTTTGGGGGGAAAAAGGGCTGAGATGCCAAGCTCTGATTTCTGCTGGTCTTTACAGGCGAGACCACCAAGCCCAGCGAGGATTTTGCTCCATGTTCACTGTACAACACGCAGCATCAGTCAGTGAGGAGCAGCTCCAGGAGCTGCCGCAGCCCTGGGTCACATTCCCAGCTTTGCTGCCAGCCCGTTCGCTGACCTTGGCCAAGTCTCCTCCGTCCCTCCCGGTGCTATTGTGCACCGATCATAAAATCGGTCTTTCTTATAGCACGGAGGGTGGTGAGGATTAATGTATGGTGAGAAAGTGCTTGGAAATCCATATAAAAGGCATTACAGGAGTGCAAACTATTCAAGGTTATTATTATTACCTGGATCGTGGTGTAATTTCTTTGACCTCACATGGTGCAAAACCATTTATTTCTAAGGATAAACAGCACCTGCCCAATTAGACAATGCTTTTGGGCTTTAACTACAGGCCACTAAGTGAGATAATTGCCTGGTATTCATACTATATGTTCTCACAGTTACTTGGCAATGCATCTCTGAGATTGTTCTGGCAGAAAGAACACATCACCCCCTGCCACAGCCCATAGCCGTGCTTTCTTATGTGTCAAAAAGCTTCATTATACCCTGCCCGCCCTCGCCTTTGGGCTGAACACCTCGCTCCTCGCATGGCGCCGGCACTGAGAAGGTTCTTTGCACAAAGCCCTGGGTCTGTGGGGCTGGTGGGGGCTTCTGAGCACCCGTGGGGCCCTGCAAGCAAAGCACGTGAGCTTTTCCGACGTAAACCCTGCCTCTAAACCCACACAGTTAAGTGAACGTGACCACCGGAGATCCGCAATATTTTTCTCTTCAGGCAGGTGCTCAGGACCGTGCATCGGTTTGCGCAGCATCAGCCTGAGCATCTCCTGAGACTCCACTCTGCCCTCAAAACAGGAATCTGCTCCGTGTCAGGCTGAGGGATTTCGGCATCTCATCTGGGTTATTATTTTTTGCAGGAGGTCAGTGTGACCATCTCACCGCGCAGGGTCAACACTTTGGATCACAGCAGCAAAAAGCCACTTGATGCACTCCGCAGGGATCCCCACGCTCCCTGGAACCCGACCTGGGCTGAGGCACCACTGAGGAGCTGCCGGTGTCACCACAGCCCAGTGACAGACTCCGGTCAAGTCAGATTTACTTGAAATCTTGGTCAGTGCTGGGAGGAACCACGCTGGGCTTGAGACAGATGGGCTCAGACAGGCAGAGCTGCCTCTCGGTACCCTCGGCCTGCAGGAAGCCAAACCCTCGTTACTACATTTGTCGGGAAATGGGGCAAATGGAGAGGTGGACGGTGCTGAAATCCCTGCGAGGGCAGGGAGACGGGGCACCGGGAGGACCGTTCTGCGGGGGAGATGGCTGCATCCCTCCCCGTGGGTGCTGCTGGGCGGGAGATGGGTGGCACAGAAAGGTCTGTCACAGCAGGGTGACTCACACGGCTCCCGCTGTACCGCTTAGCCCACATTTCAGAGACAAAGCGCTCTGCAGCTTAAATGTGCTGTTACAAGGGAATTGAACAGACAGCCCCGGCGCAGTGTCTGTGCCCTGCCTGCTTCAGCCCTCATTGCTGTAGGAAAACCCAAAAGGGAAGGGCCAAACGCTGTTCCAATAAGTTTTTGAAGTGCTTGGGTGTCAGAGACTCTGTCAAAACTTCTCTCGAGCTCAGATACTGACTGTGAGAAGAAAGTGGATGATGATATAAGCCCCTTCTTGCCAAAGCAGCGCAGCCCCTCGCTACCTGCAGCCTGAAGTGCTGTCACTGCTGGGAGACCTCTTGCATCTCCAAAACCCTGTGGGCAGGAGGATGTTGGAAGTACCACAGAATCACAGAATAGTTTGTGTTGAAGGGCCCTTCCCAGCTCCCCCAGTGCCCCCCCTGCCATGAGCAGGGACATCTGCACCAGCTCAGGTTGCTCAGAGCCCCGTCCAGCCTGGCCTGGGATGTCTCCAGGGATGGTTCATCCACCACCTCTCTGGCCAACCTGGGACAGGCTCTCACCGCCCTCAGAGGCAAAAATTTCTTCCTCATGTCTGGCCTGAATCTCCCTCCTTTAGTTTAAAACCATCACCCCTTGTCCTATCACAACAGGCCCTGCTGAAAAGTCTGTCCTCATCTTTCTTATAGGCCCCTTTTAAGCACTGAAAGGCTACAATAAGGTCTCCCTGGTGAGTCCTGAGCAAGAGAACATCCCATGCGAGATCCTCAGAGACCTGCAAACTCCTCGTCTTCCCCACAGCTGGGTAAGAAACCACGCTGAACAGCATTCTGCATTAAGACTTCGCTGACTTGGACTCATGGGGGCTTGTGTGGAGCTGAGAACCACCCTCAGCCCATGGATGGCCGCTCTGCAGGGCTCCAGCTGGGCACGGAGGGCCTGAGCCAGCCCGGCTGCACCAGCACACGGTCCTGCCATCTGCCCACCCTGTCGCAGCTCTGCCCCGCTGCCCGTCATGCCCTGGCTAGCAGAGAGAGCTGGCCTCGCTCCGGCAGTGTCATACACGGCTGGGAGCCACGCAGGCTCAACCTGGTGTGCTGGTGGCCAGGAGAACCTCCATCAGCAGAGAGGATGGAGCAGAAGTGCCCGATATGGATCACTGACGTCTGCCTCTTTCCGGCCCCGGGGAACGTAGGAGCCACCGGCCACGCAGAGCGGAGGGGGACAGGGCCACCCTCGCCGCTTCTGCTGAGCCTGACTCACTTGTTTGCTTTTCCCCAGCGGTTCAGATCCAGTGGATCCTCCTGGTCGGATGAATCAGGCTTTACACCAACAGCCCCAGCCCTGGCTGAACTTCAGGAGCATTCAAGCAGCTCTGGCTGGCGGGTAACTCCTGTGCCCGGCCTCCCTGGCCACGTCTCCACAGGCACAGCATCGCTCCTGGGGGCTGGGGCTGATTTTGGAGGATGCTGGGGGACAGGGGAGTGACACGGGGCCAGGAGCAGGGCTGCACAGCTGCAGGGTGAGGGCGCATGTTCAGGAGTGCTGAGCTCTATTTCTGGCGGCAGGATCTTGGCCAACTCAACACATTTCTTTGCAACTCCACTTGAAACCAGGAAGGCTTATTACCTCCCTCTCTTCTTCCTGACAACTCTGCAGGAGCTAATTGAATTTGGTTTGTAAAGCACTTGCAAAAGCACAGCCTAAATGTGGTGTCAAAGCCAGGGCTGTGATTATTTCAGCCAGCAGGAGCTGCCCCTTTCCTTAGATATTTATTGTTCCTGTCTCTATTTTATTTTTATGAATTCCACACATACTGGCATGTTTTTAAAGTCAACAACGCTAATAGAGTTACTCTCTAAATGTGAAAGCAGGCGCAGCGCAAAATGCCTTCTGCCATAAAACGGCAGATTAAAGAATCTGTCAACGAACGCCAGGTTTATTGCAGAGGGAAGAACAAACACGATCCTGTCTCCACACATGTGTGGAGCGGGTGGGGGCTCAGAACAAGGCTGCCGGACCCCTTGCGCCCGCTGTGCCGGTGACAACCTGCCCAAGGGGTCTGTGCTTGAGGGTCCCTTTTCTGGGAGGCATTTGAACTGTCAGACAATCGGCTGCTTTCTAAAATTTCAAGCTTGATGCGGAAGGTGATGGGACTCACTGCATGATCTTCTCCGTAACGACATGGCTAGATCCATCACACTTTGGTGTCATAAAGCCAGGACCAAATCTAACAGCTCTGAAGACAAGGATGAGGAAATTCTTACAGACTCTGCCCTAGCAAAAGACCCCTGCAAGGATTAAATGTACTTTCTGGTTAATCTGTTGAATTTTTAGTGCTTACCTAGGAACGTCCCGGTGAATCCCAGTGCTAAGAAGCTGGAAATGACAAACAAGGTCCCTACAGCCAAGATGGCCAAGCCCGAGTAATAGGCCCAGTGGCAGTCCAAGCCCTCCAGCTTCGGTTGGCTCTTCATGGCTTCTGTGAAGCTGTCGGAGAGACAACAAGGGCCGTTAATTGTGATGACTCGTTATTAACATCACCCACCTGTGAGATGCAGAGCTTTGGGAGAGGATGCTGCTGAGTAGGACCCTTCATCAGGTCTCTTCTTCCACCTGGGATGTTACTCAAGGGAGAAGCAAGGAGCCAAAGCCTTGTGAGCAGCCAGGGTTTGACCTGGGGCAGCTATTTCTATTTGCAGCCCTTGCTCAATCCTGAAAATATCAACCCCACTGAACTGCAATATTAAAAGAATCACAGAATAGTTTGGGTGGAAAGGGACATTCCCAGCTCCCCCAGTGCCCCCCCTGCCACGAGCAGGGACATCTGCACCAGCTCAGGTTGCTCAGAGCCCCGTCCAGCCTGGCCTGGGACGTCTCCAGGGATGGGGCATCCACCACCTCTCTGGCCAACCCGGGCCAGTATTTAATCACCCTCAAAAAGCTTTGCCTTGCTCTCCAAACCTCCGGTTTCATCATGACTGTGAGCTCTGGCAAAGACGCTCGTGCAAATGCCGGAGGCTGCGCTGCCTCGGCACAGGGTTGGGAACAATTGGCTGGGTTCTCCCGTGCTCCCACCCCCGTTCCTCCCCATCACAATATTTTGCAGCCTTCACGCGTTAGCCACGTGCCCAGGAGTGATTCACGGCTGAAGTCGAACAGTCAGAGAGAGGACGGGAACGGCGAAAGGAAAATACTAGAGAAACACACATTTTCGAGCGCAGCTTCTCGGCTCCAGGCTTGTTCAGGCATTTCAGGTCTGACCTTCCAAATACTCCTTTGTGAGTGGAATAATTGTGACCCTCCCTTCAGCCCCCTGCCCTTCGCCCAGAGCAGGGCTTGGCAGGCTCAGCATCTCGCAGAGCTCTGGCACAAGCCTCTGCCTACAAAGGAGACAACGCCGTCATTAAAAACCCGCCCATTAATAATAGCGAGAGGAGATAACAGACCCGCAGAGCTGCACACTGTGTTTCTCCACATGTTGCTGACACATGAGGTAGGAAACGTTGAGTCTTTTTTTAATGAGCACCATGGAGGCTGAAATTCAAGTGGAATAACAGCTCTACCGCGCCTCCGGCCACCGCTGCTCCTGCCCGGGCTCCTGGGCTGGAAAATGCTTCCATGACGTTACCTACAGGGCTTGGAATAGTTTTTTATCCTCAACATCCACCTTCCCCAAGCCCTGCAAATGCCTGGATTTATTCTGGTGCCCAAATGAAAGCTGAGATGGACAATCCTGCCTGCCTGGCTGATGGACAAGCAGCTGGAAATGCACCTTTTGAAGGCTCAAAGATCAGATGACAAGTTACATGCACCAAGCAAAGTCCAGGATGATATTTTTTGTTTTCCTTGGAGCTCCTTCCTACTAAGTTTTCTACTGTCGGGGAGTTTTTAGGACCCTGGAGAAAGACATTTAATCTTCACTTTGGACTGGAGCAAGGAAATAAAACAGAAAAAATGTAATGTGCTTGGGAGTGAGCAAGAGCACAGCATCTTGGTGATTTACACTTGGTCATTTAACTCAGAATTTCCACGCTGGAAATTACAGGGAAATTCCCTTTTCCAGGGAGCTGAATGCAGAGAGAGGAAGGACAGCCTGGCCCTGGGTGGTGCAAGGACACATGTCGCCAGGGCTGGTCCCCCTCCAGCACCCAGCACACCAGGCTCACATTGGTTTAGCTTAAAATCATTACTGATGTGAACACACAGCCCTGGCTGCCAGGTGAAGCAGCTGCACAACCCTTTGCATTGTTTCCCTGGTGTTTATTTTTAAATGACACAAGTCCCCCCTGTAAGGAAGCCCAAATGTGCATTCCTGCTGCCAGCGCTGCCCGGGTTTGGGAGGAAAGAAAATCCCTGTGCGGGGAGGTGCTCGTCCGCCTGAGCAATCCTGGCCTGGCTGTGCTCTCCATGCACAACAGGACATCCCCTGGGACACTCTGGAGCAGTCTGCTCCCACAGAGGAAGATGCAAACGCCTTTTTCACAGCACTGGGGGTTTGACTCCGCATCTGGCCAGGAGCCTTCCACAGTGCACCAGCACTGGGATGGGATTTCACAGAGATCAAAAAACGCTGCTGATCGCTGGGGAGGCAGGTCTGGGCACCGAGCTGGTCCTCGCCTGGATCGCAGCAAAGAGATGGCAGAGCAGAGGGAGGTACGGCCAGAGCTGGGCGCTCAGAGGCTGCTGCTCGCTCCGGATGAGCTGGATTCACACCACATTACATCCTTGAGGCTCCACTGTCCCATGCTAGTGACCTGACTTGGCCTCGGAGCAGGAGAAGAGTAAAGGTGGCTTCGAGAGTGTGAACTGGCTGAATGCGAATCAGCCTTGGAGGTTTTGCAACCAGCACGTGACGCCGTTTGCTTTGGCAAAGCTGCCTCCCCTGCTCCAGATGATCCCATCCTTCCTTTTCACAGTCGGATACGCCTGCATTCATCATCCTCATCAGCATGTCTTGCTTGGTCCCCTGCTGTTTGGCTTACAGCTAGAGAGCGAGGTGTTTGCACGGAGATAATGGACTGCCTTTCCCTCTAGTAATGCTTTATATCTTCCTAAACACACTCTCTATTTGCATTAAACATGATGCGCACAGGAGTTTTCAGAATTGGTAAATAAACCTTTTAAGCATTTATGATGCTGGGCCATGACAAGCAGCATGGAGCTGTCAATTATTCTGGCATCTGTGGCTGTTCCTCGGTGCCGGGGGGAGCTTCACCACCTCCTTGGCAGGGGGAGGACAAGGCGTTGGCCACCTCCCTTGCTGGGGGGGGCAAGCCATGCAGCCGGTTTGTCATTAAACCAGTCCCTTTCGCCATGTGCCTCTGAGTCACATTTGTTACAGCATTTATTTCTGGCTGCATGACAAGGCAGATGCCCAGCTTGGCACCCAAGAGGGCATGAGTTAAAGCCGCGCTTTGTACCGGTACCTGGCAATGCTTTATGTACTGAGCGGAGCGATTGCCATGGTGAGGAGCATCCCTCTGGCCAGCAAAGGGGAGGGCTGGGTGGGCTGCGACCTACTTTAATCACATACCCACCTGCTGTCACGAGGACGTTTGCCATCGGGGAGGGACACCTGGAATGCACCCCCAGCTTTGGCAAGTGGAAACTGGGGAAATGGAGCTTCCCCGACATCTCCCCACGCTTGTCGGCATGAAGCAGGACAGCAGAGGCACCCATTTTCCACCCCAGTAGGGAAAAGCCCAAATCCATCAGCGCTGCTCTGGCCAAATTGGCCAGTTGCTGGCAGGGTGGAAGCAGCTGCAGGGTTTTGCATGGGGAAGCAGAGGCAGTGGGTGGTGTTTTGTTCACCTTTCCCAAAACAGAGATGTGCTTGCTCAGACACTCAGAAATTGCTTCGTGGGAATAGACCACATGAACTGGAAAAACAGTCAAAATGGTACCAGAGAATGGGGCTGGAGATGTCACATGGGTGGGCTGAGAGGAGGAAAGTGGGAACGAAGGGAATCGGCTGCAGGTCCCCTCGCTGGAACACCAGGTTTGCACAAACAGGTGTTGATTCATTGAATCATAGAATCATTTTGGGTGGAAAAGAACCCCAGGATCATTGAGTCCAACCATAACCCACCCCTGGCACTGCCCCATGTCCCTGAGAACCTCATCTCCGTCTGTCCAACCCCTCCAGGGATGGTGACTCCGGCACTGCCCTGGGCAGCCTGTTCCAATGCCCCACAGCCCTTTGGGGAAGAAATTGTTCCCCAGATCCAACCTCAGCCTCCCCTGGCACAACTTGAGGCCAGCTCTTCTTGTTCTATCACTTATTACTTGGGAGAAGAGACCAACACCCTCCATGGTACAACTCAACCAGGGAATGGCAACTGCAACACCAGAAAACCTACCTAACCTACAGCCCAAAATGCATCCCCAAAGGCTGCATGGAGCATGAAGCAAACCTGGAAATAGTGTACTGAGAGAGAAGCTGAGTGTTTCTAGGTCTCTGGGCCTCTCTCGGTGGCCCACACTGAGTGTATTTCGCAATCCCTTTCCCTCAAAGGAGGGCAAAGACTGTGTCCAGCAAACTGGGTCACTGCGGGAGCAGCCCAGCAGCGCTCCCTCTGCCTGATCCCAAAAATCAGTCTGGAAACTGGGGCTGGCAAACGCAACCGGGGCAGAACTGGGCCAGGGGCCAGCGAGGCAGCCGCGGCGGGGCCGGCAGCAGCTGCTGCAAGGGGCTGCGCTCGCCATGTGGGATGTCTGTCCGTCCCCCACGCCTGAGGTTTTGTTCCTCTTGCAAAAGGAGGCAACGGGGGTAAAACCACGCGGTGGTGCCCAGCAGCACAGGCTGTCGCGAGCACACGGCAACAAAAGATCTTGTTCTTGAAAAAAAAGCCCTGCCAATACCACCGGCAATTGTTAGCCCGGTCATCATCTTCACAGCTTCTTTCCCCAATAATGACTTTGCTTTTCTGCCAGTGCTGGTGTGTGTGTTATTTAGGTCGGCTGGGGGCTGTGGAAGCTGCGGTGGGGACGCGGACGCCCGGCAGCTGTGCCGGAGGGGACGGGAGGTGCTGTTGGCTCAGAGGAGACATCGGCTCCTTCAGGTCACACTCGGTTCCTATCATCCAACTTGGTCACTTCTGCACAAAAGGCCGCGTGGTTCTCGGATTGATTCCATTTACACCATGCTCGTTCATGGTACAAGCTCACAAAATTAAATAGCATTGAGCATAAAGGCACTACCAGGCAATGACAAACAAACTCTTCCCTATGCAAAATCCTGTCCTGGGGTGGATTAATTTTCTTGGAAGCATCATTTCCAAGCCAGAAGCCCGTCCATGCAGGAGGCGATGCCCAGTGGCTAATTGTAGAGCTGATGCAGGGAAAAACATCAACAACATGGTAAAGCAGGAGAGAGGCACTGGCTCTAAGCCGAGGACAGCGAAGATTGTCACGTCCCGTGTCACACAGATAACAGTCATAAACCGTGGGGGTAGTGGACGCAGTGCGGATAGTTCAAAAGTTCAGGAATTGTTTTCACAGATAAGAGCCTCGGTGGTGGAAGTTCCCTGCTTCTTGTAGAAAGAACAGGGCTGTAATGAAAATAATCAGAGCACCAAAGCAATTAAGGACGCTTGTCTTGTGCAGTTGACTAAGCAGAGGCCCCCCCGGTCACAGGTCATTCTGGTTTGCTTCTCAGAAGCAAGCTGAGGCTTGATAACGAAGTTCAGAGCTGGGAAGCACCTAATTGCTTAATCGAGCACAAGACACTCCTCTTCTCACACCCAAGGTATCCCTTTGGAGCAAAGCCTGCGAGAGCATCACGGTGCCGGGGACAGGGCGGGCGGTGAAGAGCCGCACAGCCCAGCTCCAGGGCTTTGAGCCACGATGCCAACCTGCTCGCAAAGTTTTTGTCGGCTCTGCCCTCCCCTCCTCCGCCCCCAGCTTGGAGCCTTTCAAAAATTCAGTTGCAAAAAAAAAAAAGGAAGCAGGTTTTTAAAAACAAAAAAAAAGAGACATCCCGTGGGCTCCTCAATTGCTCCCTGGCAGCCCACACCTACGTAAAAAGTCCCCGAAGCACAAAGAGAGGAGTTTCAAAGGCTGGATTACAGCGCTGGGGGTGGAGGGACCCCCTGGGCTGCCTTTTTGCTCACTGTCAGCAGCCAGCACGCTCCAACCACGGCCACCGCGCAGCCCCAGCGCCAGGCACAGATTGTGCTTTGCCAGCTGCATCGGCTCCGCAGGGCTGAGGAGCAAAAACCTGTGTTCAGAATACCAGTGACTCGGAAAATAACGTAAAGGGAGAAGCGAAATAGCAAGAGCGGGTGAGACACATCCCTCCCGGCATTGCTGGCCACTGAGATGACAGTGCCTGTGTCGTGTGAGCCGTGAACCCCTCTCTGGGCAAACCCTGGGCTGTACCTGGCTGATATCTTCACACAAGGGCAAGGGACAGGATAAAACCTGCCCAAACATCACAACTTCCCCGGGTTTCAGTTATGGAGGACTCACTGAGCTGGGAACGGTGCGTTCCAGGGCAACTCCAGCAGTTGCTGTTCTGCTGACCACCCTGAAACCATCCCGTCACTCTCACCGCAAAGAGCTAACCCTGCTTGAACAGCCTCCAAAGCCTGCCAGCCGTCACTCGGGCCAACTTCAGTGCCAAGGAAAGGCAAGGGAATAAGCCAACCTTGTTGAAACACCTGGACAAAATAAACTTCATATTGCAATCACCTGAAGTGGCCTTTGGCCCATGGGGGTGGGCTGGCATCTCATCCGCACTCTGCTGGGGTGAGCTGCCCCATCTTCTAGAGCTTCTCCTCCAAAACCAAGGTCCAAATGGGGCTCTTCCAGCCCCCTGGGTTGACCTTGCTGTCTCCTTCAGGGCTCGACTCATGGGCTGTGCAGGCAGAGCCACCACAACGAGCCCCAGAGCGCTCACAAACTCCTGACACAGAGCACAGCTGCAATGTAGGGCTGTGACAAATGAGGTCCCTCTGGCTCTCCCAGCAGTTCCCCATCAGTGACCCAGCGAGCCTCGCTGACCCAGGAGCCAGCAGGACCGCTGGGAACGGAGACTGTCCCTCCATCAAACGTATTTTTAATTAAAGGCAGGCACAAGGCTTTGCATTGCTTCCCAGACAACAGGAGACTATGTCATTTGTGCAAGAGATTGCTGAGACATTCCCCAGCGAAATCCAAGCCTACTGCGCTGGTAAGACATCAGCAGAACACACACATGCCCTCTGCATCGCCTGCATTCAATTACGGCCCCATTCATTGCAAGAGTTCATCCAGTTTCTGCAATAAACTGCTGGGACAAACGCAGAAGGGCAAGGGCAGGTCTTGGTGTCACTTCCAGGAAGGCAAAGCTCTTAAATACATGTTGCAAATTCCAACCTGAGATCTCCGCGCCGGGCAAATTACCCAAAGTACTAAACAACCCATTAGCTCTGACCCTGGCATAATTGCATCTGGGAATTTACTAAGAGAGTCTGTCTCTCCTAACAACATTGAAGATAAAGCCTACCAGATCGCAGATAAATTGCGAGCATTGAGGAAACCTTCCACAGTAAACGTCTCTGCTGCACTCAGAACGTCAAAGGATATATTCCCCTGGTGTTCGGTGCATCAGTCATACCACACTATTAGCTGACACAGGTGGGATTTGAAGAGATCGCAGATAAGAGTTTAAAGAGACTGTTTGCTAAGTGCACAGATAATCCTGCTCTTCTACACAGGAAACTGCGGCTTCTTAAAAACAGGTTTAATTCTGTTTATGATTTCTTACGAGAAAATTAAAAAATTCTGCTGTTACATATGATCCATCCTGTGCAAACTGCCCTTCTGTCATCCCGGCTGCTCACAGGGCAGGGGAAACTGTCCCCAGCGAGCAGAGAAACCTGCGGCACCCAGCGGTTCTTGACACCAATGATTTTGGCCACGCTGCCACATCCCTCATCTTTATTACAAATCCTGGAATAAATCTGCTGCTGGCTGAAGGTATCCAACCATGTAAAAACAATATGCTGGGGTTGGATCCAGCACTCCGGAGCAAATATCCTTCATCCCCCGACCCCGTAGGGACATTTCTTTGCACCGATACATAGCAGGAGGGTCGGTCGGCTCCTTACCAGTGGCTCCGCACGCAGTTGAGCATCAGGATAACGGCACCCAGGCAGTAACAGGCAGTGTGTGGAGAGCCGAAGGCTCGGCTGAGCGCTCGCGTTTTGTGCTCCCATCTGGCTACCTGAAAACAGAATAAAAAACCAGGTAGTTGGGGGTGCTGGGGTACGTGCTGCCCCAGGAGCGTGAGCCCCACGAGGACACACAGCATCTGCGGGCAGAGGCCAGCAATGGGATGTGGATTAAACCAAGCCTGGGGATGAAAGCTGCTTCTTTTACCCGTGTTAAAGATTGCTTGGCTTGTTTGCCAGGCCAGCCAGCAGCACCGAGACACTGGCTCATGGGAAAAAAACCCCTACACATCAGTTTTAGGGAATATGTGGCTTGGACAACAGGCTGGCCAGGGAAGTGGTGGAATCACCATCCCTGGAGGGGTGGAATGGACGCAGAGATGAGGTTCTCAGGGACATGGGTTAGTGACAGTGTTAGGTTAACGGCTGGACTCAATGATCTTAAAGGTCTTTTCTAACCAAAATGATTCTAAGAATCTGTCCAACAAGGCTGAGAGCATTGCTAAGGCTGTCCCCAGGTCACCAAAGCTAACAATCCCCTGCCACAGAGCCTAGTATTGCTCTCCTGGAAAGAAAACAGATCTGCGCGTAAGGTGTGGACCACAGGGACACCCAGCTCTCATTTTCTGAGCTCTGCCATCTCCTACATCCAGCCTGAGGGATCATACCTGGCAGGAACAAACCCTCCTTGGGCATAAGCAGAAAAGTCTGCAAGCTCCTCACACAGAACAAGATTGGCCAGCTCTGCCCAGAGACCTGCTTCCACTTGTGCAGGCTGAACCAGCTGGCCTTCGTTACCGCTCAGCAATTACAGCCATTAAGGGCTCATCTACATCCTCACCCATCCCTGCACGGTTGTCTCAATGCCACCCCCAGAGCACGTCAGCCCAGCCCAGGACTCACGCACGCAGGAAGCATCTCTGGGGAGGCATCAGCATCTCTGGGGAGGCATCAGCATCCCTCACAGCACACCTTGCTCTGGCTGCGAGTTTAAGCTCCGTCAGGAAGAAATTTTTTACAATGAGGGTGGTGAGAGCCTGTCCCAGGTTGGCCAGAGAGGTGGTGGCTGAACCATCCCTGGAGACATCCCAGGCCAGGCTGGACGGGGCTCTGAGCAACCTGAGCTGGTGCAGATGTCCCTGCTCATGGCGGGGGGGGCACTGGGGGAGCTGGGAAGGTCCCTCCAACCCAAACCATTCTATGATTCTGCAGAGCAGCAGATGCTGACAGGCCCCTGCCCAAAATGCCACACTGCTGAGGAGATGCCCTCTCACCCCAGGAGGCTGCTGCAGGCAGGACCTGCTCCCAAAATCTGGGCTGGATCTACCCAAGTCACCAAATCCAGGACCCTCGCTCCCAAGCTAATGAAAATCCTTACAGCTGCTCTGTTTCCTACCTTTCCCATATCTCTCAGAAAGCTGTCGCTGTTTTTATCGCCTCTTTTAGGCTCCACTCTCAGGCCTGGGGTTTGGACCAGCCCCTAAATTCAAGCCAAGCAGAGCGCAACCGGGCAACGAAGTGGGAGGTGGGAGTCAGCAGAACATCTCAGCACCAATTTGTGTCTCAGACACGGCTGCCACTTCATTAGCTTCAAATGCACTTCGCTCCCTCGCACGGAGCCTGGGCAGCTTTTGGGAGGGCACCTGCAGCCCAGCTATTCATCTACTCTGAGCGTATTTAGTAATTTATTGGCTCTGTCTGAGCAGAGAAAAGCAGCTTTGCAGGTCCTGCTTTCTTCCCAGGCTGATGCAGAAGCACGAAGTGCTGCTGGTGGAGGGGACCGCTGGTTTTGGGAGGGGAGAACGATGACGACCTCCGATAAGCAGGGCACTGATTTCACATGCTGAGAGCTGATTCAATTAGTTATGCAATGATTGCTCTGAAATTACAAATCCACTCATGACAGAAAGAGCTGCTTCACTGCCTTTTTTCTGGCTGGTATAAATAGTTTGTATACTAAATTGAATTTAAAACACCGTGCGTCATGCTGCTGCTAAAATGGGAGCTGCTGTTCGAGTGCTGAGAGAGCGGCAAAAGAAATAGAGGGTGAGTTACCACCTTTGCGAAGTAAAAAGAAGTGACCATACAGGTGACTGAGTCACAGAGGGGAAAAATGCCGCCACGTGCCAGTTACCTGTACCAACTTCCCAATTCCCTGGAAATTATTCTGGCGGCATCTGCATGGACGGCAGCTCTGAGAGCTCCGCAAAGCATCTCAGCCGGCGGCAGAGCTGAAGCTGAGGGAGAAGACGGCGCTGCTGGGATGAGAGAAGAGAACCCGTATGCTGCTAAGGGCCATCGAGGTGGCCTCATAATTCCCCTCCTAATTCCTTTTGCCTTTAGAAAAGCACATCTGGGCAGCCATGGAGCAAGGGGACGCGTTTCCGAGCCCTTCGGGGCGGCAGCTGGATCGGCTGCATTGGGATCGCTCCCAGCACAGCCCAGCTCATGCTGCTTCACGTCGCCGCTGGGACCGAGATGCCAACTTTTATTTATCTGTCCCAGCCCCCAGACGGGCCCGGGGGCTCCGTTCCGAGCAGAGCGGAGCGAGATCCCGCATGGGGCTGGAAGCGACGGCAGCCGACAGGCCCCACGGTGACATTTCAGCAACAATTAATTCGTTCCGGTTCTGGTTCTATTCCTTGAACGACTAATTAGTTCTGGCTCGGTTCTAATTTTAGTCATCTCTGGCTAAGATTAGCTCTCGTTCAACCCATGGCTACGCAGCTGGCTTAATGGTTTTATAAAATCATGAGCCCACGCGTTATTATCTCCTGCATGACGGATGCAAAATGCTTCCAGCATCCTCCACGGCCAAGCGCAGGACACGGCAGGGCTGAGACTGGTGGCCGTCAGGGGACGGCTCTGGCTATTCCCATTTTGCTGTTTGCTCTCCCAGTCCAGCCCAGCATCGTGCTGCCCACGGGTGAACACAACATCGTGGGGGAAAAGCCCCACGCCCCGGCTGTGCATCCCCGAAAGGGAGGGAAAGGAGCATTTTTATTTTTCTTCTAACCTCCGAGTTTGGAAACAGAGTTAATACAAAATCTCCTGACTTACCCAAGGGTCAAAGCAATAGAAAAAAAAATCAAGGCTCCTTTTCCAAAGCTCCCAGCCCTCTGCTTTCACTTTAGGATAATTGGTGAGGGCTGTAAGTTTTTTTTTTAATGTTTCCCCACAATGCTCATTATTAAAATAAATCAAGGAGCGGATGTGGCTGCGAAGCTAGGGAGGGCTCTTGGGTCCCATGTTCTGCCTTTGGCAGCCTGTTTCGGCGCTCGCCGGCGGCAGGCGCAGCCGGCTGATGTTCCGGGAAAATCGCTGCCCCCTCAACGTGAATTTGGGGTTGATTTCTACTTAATAGAAACAAACCATCTCCCCAGCCGCTCGGGCAAGCGCATAAACAACAATGAAAGCACCGGCATGCATCTCCAGTGGCTGCCCTGAAGAAAAATGGAAACGCTCTGAGTTTTCTTTGCTTTTTTTGGGCAGGCAAACCTTCCCGAGCCACCTTGAGAGGGGCCACAAATATCCATTCGAAAAGCAATTTTGTCTCACCAACCTGCCTCCCCAGCTGATCAACGGGAAATGCTCTTTACAGCTCTGTCTGCATGGCAGCCCATCGCCTCTCATTAATATTTAGTATTTGTTTCAAGGAAATGGATTATTTTTGCCTGCCATCCAGGGAAGCTGGCTTTTGAAGACGCTACATTTTAATCTGCTCGAGCGCAGCTCTGAAATAGAGACTTTGTGCCGTTTCGCATGACTCCATTTCTATATCTGGCTCTCTCCAGAGATGGGGAACGAAACCAGACACCCCAACGCTTGGGTCTGAGGGACGTTTTGCATCTCGATGCTAATCAGTCTATGTCCTCACATCGCCCCATCGCCATAATACCTGAAAAAGACGGTGCAAGCACTAGTGAATTTAACCTTGCAGTATGGGATGGATTAGCAGCTGCCTTCAATGAAAGGGAAACTGAGGCACGGGAGGGCCGAGGTGAGCGGCAGCTTCTCCGGGGAGCATCCCGGGAAATCCCAAATCCATTGCCCGCTCGGGGAGATGCTCTGCCCACTTCTGGGGATGCTCTTGCCCTGGCCAAACTGTTGGCATTAAAATGTTCAGTGCCCAAGTTTGGGCTGGAGAAAAGATGACAGGGAATAGGACACACTGCGCTCCCCATACCTGTCTCGCAGTATTTGCTGGCATGAAGGATTTTGCTCCATCATGTGAGGTCTAACAAGCGACACACCGAGGGACCTAAATCTCAGAAATTTCACTAAAAGCCCCAAGGAAGGATTATCAGCTCCTCAGGGCACATCTGCACCCTGGTCCTGAGAGGATGTGCGTGCACGGGGTGAGTCTGGGATGCAGATTAAAAAAAAAAACCAACAAACCTTAAGACTAAAGCAACCTGAGCAAATTTTTAGAGTTTCTCCTCCAGTCTGAGCTCTCCCAGGCCAGCGCTGGGGGTGCGTTCTCCTGCGGCGCTGGGGCAGGAGAAACCCCAAATCTGGACTTATGTGGCTCCATATGAGCATCTCCCATCACAGCAGACGTGCCCTGGCCAGCTCACAACCCGATAAACGGGCAGAAAACCTCATGTTCCCCTTATTTCACCTGCAGGGACCTGAGGCACCGACCCGTTTCTCCATATGAAAAATCCATTTTTCCTTTCTGATTCCCTGGAATCCCTCGTTAAACCATAATGACTTTCTCCACCCTCTGTCACTGCTTGGACGCTGGAAAAAAACGTTGCTTGCAGCTGCTATGTTTCATATGAAAGACAGGGAGGAAAAAGATACACTTGAGCACCCAAATTCTGACTGTGATGCTCCCGAGAGCGAGCAGGGAAGCAGAGCCAACGCGGCGTGGGCTCCAATGTAAATACACCCACCGGGGCTGGCTGACCTTTGCTGAATGCCAGGGGAACCAGCCTTTCTGGCTGCCCCGAGTGACTGCGGAAGAAATGAGCATGGCCTGACCTTATCCCTCCTAACAAACCACGCTTGAGCCCCTGCACTTGGCAGCCCTTAGTCTGGACGGTTTATCGCTGGAAGGGCAGCACTGGCAGCACCGGCTGAACCCCGGGGCCAAGCTGGGCTCCTGCGTCTGCTCAAAGCAAACGTTCGAGCGCTCAGGCTGCTTCTAGGTGAGAAAAACCTCTGCTTTTCTGAGTGATTGCAAACCTCAGGAGAGATAGAATCATAGAATCACTTTGGTTGGAAGAGACCCTCAAGATCATCGAGTCCACCCGTTAACCCACCCCTGGCACTGCCCCACGTCCCTGAGAACCTCATCTCCGTCTGTCCAACCCCTCCAGGGATGGTGACTCCACCACTGCCCTGGGCAGCCTGTTCCAATGCCCCACAGCCCTTCCCAGCAAGAAATTGTTCCCCAGATCCAACCTCAATCTCCCCTGGCGCAACTTGAGGCCGTTTCCTCTGGTCCTGGCGCTTGTTCCTGGGGAGCAGAGCCCGACCCCCCCTGGCTCCAAGCTCCTTTCAGGCAGGTCAGAGATCAGAAGGTCTCCCCTCAGCTCCTGTTCTCCAGCTGAACCCCCGGGTCCCTCAGCCACTCCCATCACACTTGTGCTCCAGCCCCTCACCAGCTCCGTTCCCTTCTCTCAACTCGCTCCAGCACCTCAAGGTCTCTCTTGTTCTGAGGGGCCCAAAACTGACCCCAGGATTTGAGGTTTGGCCTCCCCGGTGCCCAGCACAGGGACGGCCACCGCCCTGGTCCTGCTGGCCACACCAGTGCTGGTACCAGCCAGGATGCTGTTGGCCTTTTTGGCCACCTGGGCACACGCTGGCTCATGTTCAGCCACTGCCAGTCAACACCCCCAGGTCCTTTTCCACCAGCAGCTTTCCGGCCGCTCTTCCCCCAGCCTGCAGCATTCGTGGAGTTGTGACCCAAGTGCAGGACCCAGCACTTGGTCATGTTGAACCTCATAGAATTGGCCTCAGCCCATCGATCCAACCGGTCCAGATCCAGACAGAAAAGGGAAACTGAGCAGGGCTGGTCCTGGAGAGGCTCGTGCACGGCAGCCCCGAGGGGTGTGTGGGGCAGCTCCAGCAGCTCACCGGCATGGCACTGAGCCCCTGGCACCAGCCGAGGCCACCGTGTGCCTGTGTGCAGCCTCATCCGAAACACCATCCCGCCGAGCACCCGTCCCAGCACCGGGAAGCAGCACCGGCGTTCCGAAGGCATGTGCAGAAAACGCCCCGGGGACTGGCGTGCCACTGGCAGCGAGAACATGATTAGCAGGAGCTCTGGGCAGCAAAGGCAGGAGAAAAAGAACAGAACAAACCACGGTTTAATTTGTACAAGCTGGTAATTATAGTTGCTATCTGTCTGAAATCTCTATTGAGTTTATTTAAACATGTTCTCCGTGAAGGCCATTCAGACAGGAATTATCAAGGTGTTGCAGCAGAGGAGATAATGCCATGCAGTTTTCAACAGATCAAGGGCTGATTAGGAGGAATTAATTAGCTGCTTAAACAGTCCTTGACTCGCTGCAGCAATTAGCCGTCACCTCCCCGCAGTCATGTTCCCTGTGCAGCAGCGGTGGCGATAGGAAGCACCAGTCGGCAGAACCGCCGTCCCCATGCCAGAGCTGCTGTCCCCGTGCCAGAGCTGCCGTCCCCGTACCAGAGCTGCTGTCCCCGTGATGCTGGTGAGCACCGGGCCAGCCCCAGGTGGGTGTGTGGCCCTGGAAGGTGCCCTAAACCCACGAGGTTCAGCCCGTGGCTGGGGCTGGGCAGACGGGCAGCGGTGACCCCCTCGCGCCCACCGTGATGCCCATGGTTGGTCGGTACACGTCTGTCTGCTGTGATGCGATGTCTTCCCTCTTCTGGCCTCCAGCAGACCAGTCCCTCCTGCATCCTCCATCTCTTACATGCTACAAGCCACCAGTTCTCAGCTGCCACCACCAGGGCTGGCTGATCATCCAGCGGCCTTAACCTCACATGCCGTCACTTAGAATCATAGAATGTCCTGAGTTGGAAGGGACCCACAAAGGTGACCAAGTCCAGCTCCTGTTCCTGCACAGGACAACCCCACAGTTCACACCGTGTGTCTGAGGACATTGTCCAGTCTCTTCTTGAACACTGTCAGGCTTGGGGCCGTGACGCCTCCCTGGGGAGCCTGTTCCAGTGTCCAGCGCCCTCTGGGTGAAGAACCTTTTCATAATGTCCATCCTAAACCTCCCCTGGCATATCTTCCTGCTGTTCCCTCTGGTCCCATCTCTGGTTGCCAGAGAGAAGACCTTCTTGCCGTCCCTCTGGCAGGGAGGGAGCATCGCTTACCCCTCCGTCCATCCGAGCCATCGCCCGGCCTTTCCCAAGTCCTCGTCCCACCAGCCCTGCCGCTGCAGCCCCCCGTCCCACTGCAGCACTGCTCGGGGACCCTTGCTCTGCACCCCTGTCCCTCCTGGCACAGCTAAAGCAGGCATGGGCTCTGAGCAACCTGAGCTGGGTGAAGATGTCCCTGCTCATAGCAGGGGGTTGGATTGGATGAGGTTTGAGGTCACTTCCAACCCAAACTACTCTGTGATTCTATGGGAAAAGCCACGGCGGCTCTGGACTAGCTGATCTAGAGACCACATTATTTCTCTGAAGGCTTCTCAACTCGCCGGCACTCAATTACAGAGAGCCATGAGACGGTAATGGAGCCCGAAAGCTTTTTAGCAAATAATTAAAGCCCTGAGAAGTTCCCCCATTAAGTACTGGCGCAGCAGCTTCCAGATCATGCAATTAAAACACTGAAGTGATATTAGAAGAGACAGGCACCGTCTGAATGGTTTCATGTGAGCTGTAGGGCAATGCGGGCCAGAGACTTTGCCCACACAGCTTGTAAAGGTCCTTTTTACTTTAATGCACAGAGAAAAGATGCACCCAGAGAGGGATTGTGGCTGAGCAACAGGCACTGGGGACAACGAGTGACAACCTGTGGCTATGTGTGTGGATCCGGAGCAGGGCAGGGACCCCGACCTGATAACTGGACACCTGACATGTGTTCCAAGAGATGGGGATGGCCCAGCTCAGCCACTAAAGGTCTCCCCAGCAGGCTACACCAGTTAGTTTTTCCCCCTTTCCCATTTCCCCACCAGTACAATGGCAATAACAGCTGTCAGCAAGCTGCAGCCAAGGGGGGCGGCTCAGCTCATCCGTGTCTGCCAAAGCCTTGCAGTTTGGAAAGGAAGGCGTCAATTTGACTCAAGGAAGACTTTTCCATTGCTTTTCACGGGCTCTGGATGGGGGGGGTTGTTGTTTATTCCAGCCAAAAGAAACAGCAGCGGGGTTTCAGTGTGTGGACTGGCTACGCAACGACACTGCGGCATGGAACAGCCAGCTGGAACGATGGGGATGTTCACCCAGGCGACAGAGAGTTTCACGGAGGGAAAAAACACATGTTTGCAGGCTCTCGCAGTGGAACTCGAGGCTTGGAAAGCACCAAGGGCTGCAGGAAAATGAGAATATCCAAGGGGCTGAAGAAGAGACCTACAAGCGGAAAGCGG
The DNA here is from genome assembly GCF_036013445.1 of Caloenas nicobarica. NCBI lineage: Eukaryota > Metazoa > Chordata > Aves > Columbiformes > Columbidae > Caloenas > Caloenas nicobarica. Next base: position 3,032,154 of record NC_088258.1, on the reverse strand, counting down.
GGCGGGCTCCTCTCCAAAACCAAGGGGCTGCTTGTGGAGATGCAGCGCTGGGACGAGCTGGCGTGACAAAGCCTTGCTGCCCACAACGCCTATCGCCCAAACGAGAGAATCAAGAGGACACAATGCAAGCCAGAGAGCCTCTTCTGGCGACTCCTTTCCCGACAAACGCCACCATCAAGGGGTAAACGGGGTCCAGCCTGAGCACTCCAACACAGAGAGAAGTGACTCCACTTCTAAAGAAGTGGAAAGATGCCTGTTGAAGAAACCCAGTTTGCCTCCACCACAAGTTTAGCCTAAAAAGTAACGCCCTGGTACCCATCCCCAGTGAAAGTAATTGGACTGAAATGGCACAGGTCACCTCAGCTAACAGCCTTGAGTTGGGGAAACAAAACGAGCCGGCAGGTAAACAGATAAGGGTTTCGTAAGGACTGGGTACACTTTACCTCAAAGTTATCCCTTGAGATTACCTCTGCATGAGTCTTTACCTTGAATCCACTCATGATAAACACCTAGATAATAAATCTCATTTCTCTAATAGTGTTTATATGATTCGTCAAAGTACCATCTCATTAGCTGGCTGCAATGAAAACAAGTCCCTGCTTACCGTACGCCAAGGCAGGCTGGATCTGTCCATGTTCCATGAGCCACATCCTCTCCTCTTCAATAAAAACAAAAATGACATGGAATATGGGCTGTATTTCCTAGCAATTTCCAACACAAACTCTGAACAGTTTCTCCTCAAGGCAAGGAGCTCATGATTTATGTCCGAAGAGCTGGAAGCTGAAGGCAGGTGATTTCGAGTAACCCAGAATGAGCTGTGTTAATTAATTTTGAGTGGGCACACAAAGCCCTTATGAGCAGCTCCCCAAGACTGAGCAGGCGAAGGGCAACACGCTCCAGCCTGAGCAGCCCTAACGGACTCTCCCAGCCAACAAAACCCATGGAAAAAGTAGTTGTGAAAATAATGATTTCTCCAGAGCGCAGTATGGGATGGGGAGGGACCTTTCCAGTCCCAGTCTGGGACGCGGTGGGGATGGCCAAGCACTGGGAGGGACACGGGGAGCAGCCGGGACCCACCCAGCTCCTCTAACCCATAACACAATCTAATAAAATAATCTCCTGAAATCAGGGAAAGGCAGAGGCTGCCCCTGCACCAGTATTTGGGGCTCTGCTGGAGCCCAGGGAGAAGTCAAGCACTGCTGGATGAGCATCTCACATGCAGGATGAGGAGGCATTTTGCCCGGTGTTTTGCCGGATTTTTTCCTCATCTTCCATGCCCAAATGACTTGGCCTGCACTCAGCCTCCCATTGCACACAGCTCCCATCCAGAAAACCACAAACTACGTATTTTCTTTTTTTTTTTTTTTTTTTTTTTTGAAGCTTGGAGCATTTTCTCTGAGCGAAACAGGTCTGATTTTGCTCGGGCAGCCCATGACGCCTTCCCAAACCAAGCAGAAACAAAGGTGCGTGTCGGTCTCTCGAGTGCTAAGACTATTCTGCCCATCTCACATCCTCTATTGCTTGCTTTTGTTTTCCTGTTGCTCACACTCATGCAAGACTAAAAAAAGCAAAGCCAGGGAAAGTGTCTGAAGTGTTACACACACAGGCGCTTCACCGAAACAGGCCGTCTACCCAAAAGACCCATTTTCAAACAAAGCGATCCAACAATAGCACTGACGATGTTTGAACTGGCATCAATTTAGAAAGACAAACTCTTTGCTGCACCGCACTGTCAGCAAGCGCTCAGTACAAATGCCACGTTACAAGACAAACACCTCTTTTATTTTTTTTTTTAAGACTCCCCTTCTATTTTCACGCCTCTGCTCCATTGTGTTCTTTCCAAATCAGGCCCTGGATCCCAGTGGATCCACAGTGCCGAGGTCAAGTCCCTCTGAATTTGCTGCGGACTTCAAAACCTCCGGTTTGGTTTTAAATGTGGGGATGAAGCTTCCTGTCTTTGTCACAATCTATCCTGCTCCTCAAAGCTTTCCACCGATTGTTGCAAACCTCTGGTTCAAATCACTATCGCCATTGCAAATAAGGTCAGCTTGATTAAAAACCAGTTATTCTGGCTGGAATAAAAATGGACAGTTTTCAGCAAGTGCATCCTAGGTAAGAAATATCCTCTTACTGAGCTGTAGCAAGTCTTTACTGACTCCAGGTAAAAGGAGATTGAGGTCACCTAATGACTCTGACATTTCTTGCAGCCTCTGATTCATTGCAAAGAGACCATATAAAGCTATATCGGAGACGCCAGATAATTTGAGTGCCTTTTCGCTCTTCCGTACGACCTGTATTTAGTTGCAGATACACGTTCGGATACCAGTGTGAGCACCCAGCTCTGTCACCATGTCCCCAACCAGCTGGACCTGCAGGCGTGCTGCTGCCTGCAACCGAAACCTGTGGCTGGATGCTGCAGTATTTCGAGTCGGGCAATTCTTCAAGCAGACGCGGCCCACGGGAGTGGAAACACTTTGGCTCTGTTGTCTTAAAGATTAAATCAGAAGCTCTGGCTCACCCAACATACAAGAGTAAGAAGGAGCTGGCAGGAGAGAAGGGGATGGGGAAAGGCTGGGGATGATCAGAAGCCTCTTGAGATGCAAACACATCGATACACAACCACAGAGCCCCACGCAGAGGAAGAAAAAACAGCCAAGCCAGCCCAGCACTGCCTGGGATCTGGCGTTTGATGTGAGGGTTTTCAGAGCCGGGCATCATCGTTGCAGTTTGCTCTCGTTAATAGGTTTGCTTGGATTCCAGCTCAGCCCAGCTCATTAGCCACACAGCCGAATCCAACACTAATTCTGGATCACTCTTATTGCTACAAATAAATAATAAAATTGCCTCCACGCAGGGGTTGTTTTCTTCCTCTCTCCCCCTAACGCAGGTCTGGTAGCTTCTCATGTATCCGTTAATGAAGTCCATTATATCCAGAGTTTCTCAGCAAGTAAAAATTACAATCATTAGCCAGTGACTGACGAGAGACAGAAACACCATATCTGCCTGGGCTGGCAATAACAGTACGGCAAGTACGCGTCCCAGCGAGTCGAGCCTTGCTCTCCCGTAATATGGTACCCAATGTTCTTCATTAGCATCTCCCTTTTTAATAGAGCAAGACAGCGTCCTGCGGCAAGTCGCAATTACACACAAGAATTAATTCAGGGAGAAAAAAATGACAGGTGCCGCAGAGGCACATTTTGCAGCAGGCTTGTCAAAAGGTGAAGTGGAAGATGATTAGGAACATTTTACAGCCCTGCCTAAAACCAGAAACAAAACAAGTGGAAGCACAAGTGACAGCATGGTAGAGGAGACATAGCTGGTTTCTTTGTACACTGCTTTGTAATTTTTGCTTTAAATAGTAAAGAAACACAACAGTTATTCTTTTGGTCATAATACCCCAATGACCAAGACCGGCAGCCTTGGACCAGGACTTCTTGTGCTATTTGCAAACAACACACAAAGCCGGCTCGGTTTCTCCCAGAGCAGCAGCCGCTCTTTTGCTGCCCTTTTGTGAAATTAGGGTTTAATTCTCTGGAATAAGTCTGCTAATAAGGACTCCCGACACACCCATCCTCTGGACAGCATGTACTCGCTCATCGCTCTCCCAGGGGCTGTGATGGGAGGGGGGATGGAGAAGGGAGAAGAAAAAAATAAATACATCTTGTAGAGCACAAAATGCAAGAGAAATCTAATACCCTTTCGCAGAGGAGTGAGAGTTCGTTGGAACAGAGGTACTGGTTGCACCGTCCGCGCTCGGCGGAGCACCGATTTCGGCTGAAGGGCCTCCCGTCCCCTCGCTGCTCGACATATCGTGTTCCACGCCGCGTGTTAAGCCTCCCCTGGGAACATTTCCCACGGCGCCGAGGACACGCATGTTTGCGATGCTGCCGTCGTCCCAACAATAGAGAGGGACAATCTGATCTTTATGTAACGCGGGCAGCCGGGCGCTGTGTTCCCCTCTCCTAGGGGATGAGATGTTCAAAGCGCGAGGCGAAACGAGTAAGAACAGTCTGAAGGGTTAAATGGACCCATCGAACCCTTCGGGCTCGCTGGTGTTAGCGCTGGGGGTCCTGTGGGTGTTGATGGGTGTGACCACGTGCCCCATGGGATTTGTTCAATGCAAGAAATACAACCCAAAAGCCAAGCGAACAACCAATCATCCCCAGACCCAGCGATGTGCACCCCAGGGGAGCTCCTTGCCCCTTTTGCAGCCTCAAAGCCAAATGCTGAGATGAACAATGAGCCCTGCATGAGTGCTCAAACCCTCTTACAGCCTTTTGCTCCATCCATTTGTACTGGAGCCCTGCAGAGAGGAGGATGGTGGAGGCTGAGCAAATCCTTCCAGCTAAGGATAACCACACGTGAGCACCAAGTAATGTTCCTCTGCTGGGCAACACACTCGCTTTGGCTTCCAAGTACATCAATCCCTGGAAAATGATTGCACGACAAAGTCTTGAAATGAAACTAACTCACTGCTGCTCTCCAGCCTTGGGAACCAAATGAGTAACTCTGCAGTCATTAAAACAACGTCCTGGTAAAAATAAAACAGGAAAAGGTATTTAATAGGAATGCTTAGTAGTTAAAAATGCTGTATCTCGTCTGAGGTCATTTAGTTTTTAACAGGAACAGCCATGCGTACCCCAAGGTGATCTGATTTGCTATTACTCCAGTCCTGTCACGGGTGTACACTGTAGTCACAGATGGATGGACAGGGTGTTTTTTTCCAGTTCAAAATCCTCCCTGGGATTTTTGTAGATTGAGCATCTGCTGTCGGACCTGTGGCAGAAAACGCAGCTCTGGGGGAAGAGGAACATCTGACTACATGGGAGGATTTGGTGTCCCTCTTCACCCAAGAAGACTGATGAGGAGGTTGCTCAACTTTTTCATTCTAAAAGGGGCATTTCTACAGCAAAGAAGAGGCTCGAGCCCAAGACGGTCACGCTGAGCACCAGGCCAGCACAGAGCTCGTGCTGGAAAAAGGGCAGGAGGTGAGAAAAGTCGGCAGAAGGAGTACTGTAAAGGATCAGAAAAGCTGCATGTACATTTTCTTTCCCTGAAAACGTCTTTGTGCTTTTATGGCAAGGAGCTGCTACAATTACAGCTTCTTTTATAAGCGAAGCACAAACCAGATAATGAGCAAACCTCCCACCGCACAAAGGAGGCGAGGAAGGCGTTCTGTGAGCCCTGACGGTCAGGCTTCCCCGCAACAGCCAAAGGCAGAGAAAATTGCTAAAACCCATCTCTGGTTCACCCACTTCAGGGGTGTGAGCTCCTCGCAGCCTGCTTTTTCTTCCAAAAAAGCGCAAAAAAAAAAAAAGGATCACACCAAAAATGAATGCGCCTACACAGACAGCAAGTGAAAACCCTTCAGCCAGACAAAGCAGCAGTTTGCACATCCCGACCTGCAGAACAAGCCCACGGCTGCATCATCCCTGGTCTGGAGGAGTAAAGACAGGGAACAAAAGAGGGTTTGCAAGGAAAAAAAAAGCCAAGCAAGATATTGCCAAATCCAGATAACTAGGTAATGCACCAAGGAGGTTCATGATTGCAATGACATGTGAGAAAATCGAGAGCTCCCACCAGCCTTTCTCTCCCTGACCCAAACATTCGCTGGGAGATCGGAGGAGTTTGATGAAGCCACATGCAGGTGCACAAGCCTGGGGCTCCCAGCTTTTCTGGCAAGCAAATTCATAATTTTGTAAGACAGTTGCGCCTTTGCATGTGAGTAAGCACAGAGGTTCGGATGGCTTGGCAGGGAAAAGAAAATCAGGCAGTGGCTCGCAGGGAAGGGCTGTTTCACCCCACCCTGCCGCCCTGATGTAATACATCAGCGTCAGCTTCCAAAATCAACTATTTCTCCCCACCAGCTTCCAAAAATCAACTATTTCTCCCCAGACCTGAGTACAGGGGTTTCAAAGCTTTGTAAGGATGCCTTAGAAAGAGGGATGGATATAAGAGAGCCGACGCAGGCAGTGCCAGGGGGAGTGCAGATACTTGTTTGCTTTAATGAGATAAGGCTCCTAATATTTGGCAGGAACCGTTGCTCGGCACGTGCTGCTGTGAGGGGGCTGCTCAACTATCTGGTGTCACACTCAAGAGATGGGAGATGCTCCTGCCAAGTGCCATTGCCAGCTACTGTATCATGTCATTGGGGACACAAGATATGGGGAATAAGAAGGAGGGTTTGCCTTATTGATTTACTGGTCTACTTAACTACCCATTCCATCCTGCCGCATGCACAGCTGGAGATGTGTCCCCTCAGAGTTCATCAAGGGGGGAGGAAGAGAAAATGAGGAATCACTGTTTACAATAGGAGTGGTAAAACACTGTCCCAGGTTGGCCAGAGAGGTGGTGGATGAACCATCCCTGGAGACATCCCAGGCCAGGCTGGACGGGGCTCTGAGCAACCTGAGCTGGTGCAGATGTCCCTGCTCATGGCAGGGGGGGCACTGGGGGAGCTGGGAAGGTCCCTTCAACCCAAACTATTTGATGATTCTATGATTCTATTTCCTTTGCGGTGCCAACCCTGTGTGCCACCAGCTTGCCGCAAGCCAGATTCAGCACCCCCGCCGTGAAACCCCAACTCCAGCACTCCCCACCACGCACCTCCAGGCATGCAGGAGATGCAACTGCACCGTGACCTCCCAAGCGCAGCCAGCAGACTGCGTGTCTCTGGATTTCTTCGTCCAAGCCGCCTATTTTGGGAGATCACGTCCTTCTGGGAACTGCGCAGGCTTCTGCTAAATGCTCCGTACCATGACAGATGGAAAACACCCAGCTCACATCTGCGATTGTGGCAAGCACAGAGCCCGGGAAGCCCCGTCCCACGCCGGACAGACGATGTCCCGGGGAACACGATGGGTTTCCCTGCTCGGGGCTCCAGCAGCTGCCAAAACCCAGGGCCACTCAAGAGGACCCACCATCTTCCACACCTCCTGGTCTCGGTACATCATACTACTTTATTTTTTGCCTCCAGCTGCCATTTTTCACTCTGTCTCACGGCATGCAGGAGGTCACAGAATTGCCATTTCATAGATGAACGGCTTTGGGCAGCACCTCATCAGTGGGAGAAAGTGTTTAGCAGCAGCAGGGCAGGATAGGGATGGAGCGGGACAGAGAGTAAAGGGCCTCTCCCAACTTCTAGGGTTTATAGATAACCCTCTTTTGCGTATGGGAACAAGACTCTTGCCTTAAATATGTTTTTTCATCTTTTGTGCATGTGTTGACTTACTCCAGCAGGGCTGCCAGCAGCCCGCAGTTTATTTTTAAAACACTAAACAATAAAAGTCCAGTATATACAACAAACACCCTGGGTTTCTAGAGAAGCGTTCTGCAGAAGCTAAAAAAAGATTGCTTTTGGGATCAGCTTGGCCACGATCCATAGGGAACTGTGAGGTGAGAGACGGATTCTGACCTCGGTTTAGAGAAACGCTGAGCAGGCAGATCGCACAGCAGCTGGATCCCAAATTCATGCTAGGGATGGGCACGGAAAACGCTCAGTTGGTACCTGGAGGCTGAGACCCTGCCTGGCTCGACACACAGATGAAGCATCTCAGTTCAGCTCCTGGCCAGGCTGGGCTCAACGGGCAGCTCAGCCTGCAAGGACATCGTAAAAAAGATATTGCACAGCTTCTTAATGAGGGTTTCGATGAAAAGCCCAGCACCCCTGGCTGGGAGGCTGCAGGGGAGTGATGCTGGGATGCAGGATGTGTCTCTCTCTCAAGGTGACAGCGCTCCTAATTGTGTCACTGCAGGCCGGAGGATGTGACCCAGTTCTGGTGCCTGTTATGTGGCTCACAGCGGTGCCGACACGCTGGAAAAGCTAAATTTAGGAGGTAAACAGGCACAGCGTTACACACCCAGCCAGGACTCGCTCCGTTACGAGACGGCTGGAGAATCGATACCGTCTGCTCACCGTGCGCGTTACGGCATCGCTGCAGAGCCCTCGCCGCCCGGGTGGGAAGCGCTACCAAGTCATTCGGAATAAAATTGCCACTAAATGCTATTTGGCAGAGGGGGAGGAAAAGAAAAAAAAGCAAATCCTCGCTCTTTCTCAGCCATTGTAGGAAATGAAAACGGCTATTTCTGCCTGGTAGAGAGTCCAATTATGAATAATGTGCGTTCTCTCCCTGCACAAAGGATGAAAGGCATCAGAGCTGGTGGCGACATTTTAAGACCGGAGATGTAAGAGCGAATCCAAGCCTCGTTGGAAGCCCAGCTTTACCCCAATAAAGAAACGCTTTCTGCAGTCAATTGCCTTGCAGCATAGCTTGAAGCTCTGCTATTGATCTAGCATCTGTTATAAGCAGATAATCATCGTCACTGTGCCGTGGCTTCTATGACGGGATCTAAAAGCACTTTCCAGAAGACGGTCGAGGGCTGTTTTTCTGCTCTCAACCGTGGCTGCAGGCGGGCAGAGGTTTGCGGGACAGTTCACGAAACTCTTGCAATTTTGCAGAATTTGAAGGCCAGAAAAGACCATTAAATCACCTGCTTGGACTCATTCACTTCCCAACCCTGTAAAGTTCAGCTAATCGAGGTGTGCTCCCCGTGAGGCTCTGAAGCCGCTCCAGCCCCAGCCCTCGCACGCATTTCATACCCTGCAATTTTCCTTCCCCAGCGAGGAGCTAACCCACCGCCACCAACCCACTGCTCAATCCTTCCCGTCTGTAAAACAGCCAGCCAGAACTGCTGAAATCCCCCAGCATCAGGCATTTTTCTCCTGGCCCCAGAAGGTTTCTCAGAGTTTGACTCACTAAGGTCTAAATCCCAACAGCTTCCCAGCAGCGTGGGGAGGTTTTGGGCCAGGCACCTTCCTCCAAATTTAGCAAGAAGTGGTCAGAGGGAGGGGAAGTCAGGCTGCCAGTGCCTGCAAAGCACTTCTTATCCACTTGGCAGATTCCTCTAGTCTCCAAAGAAGGAGAAAAGGATGGGAAATTAAAAATAAATGAACCAAGAGATACACATCCATCAGGAGCCAGGCATTGTCAGCCCAGGTCCCTCTGCAACCTCTTCTTTAATCAAAACCTCATGCAGTTTAAACACTTGACAGAAGTCTAGAACGGAGATCTTGTTACCCTGAGCAGGGAAAGCTGCAGCCTTGAAGAATAAAACGTTTGTCTGATGGGGTCTATTTTCTTTGAAATCACGTTAAATTACACTAAGCCCGTTCCCAACTGTGACGTTTGAGGTTTCACCCCGCGGATTCCTGCGGGATACATGGCTGTCTTGGGGCGGTCACCGGCGGTGATGGTAGGAGCGAGCTCTCGAGCAGCAGCTGAAGATGTGCCATTTCTAAATCGGGCCGTGACGCCAGCCGTAAATTTTTAAGAGGCTCAAACCAAGAAAAGCATTGCTGATGGATGCACTCCCTCTTTGAAACTCACTTGCGTGGTGACGGACGTCAGACTACCTGGCTCACGGCTGTGCCACTTGCCTGTTTGCTATCCAGAGTGTCAGGAACCTTCCAGCTTTCTAGAAACTTCCCATATGCCAAGGCTCGGCAAGCTCTTTAAAGCCGCCCGCGTGCAGGTTTATCTGCCTCTCTTGGCTTGCAAAATGTTTGTCCCCGAGGAGTTGTTATTTAATGCCTTCCTTAGTTACCGAGGGATGGGAAGTTTCTCTGATCGTTCCACGGCTTTCCAAACACAGATGGGATTTATTGAAGTTTCTACTGCTCTAACCTCATTAATGTTTTACGGCAGGGCTCCAGTGATGTGCCTACTCCTCGCCGGGTGCCCCTCAACAGCCCCATGACAGGTCAGGTCTCCTGGCTGCGTCGAACATCCTTGGGGAGTTTTAAGCAACATCAGCCCCAAAACAGCTCCGCTGGTGCCTTTTGGGGCCTCGCCTGCAACCTGTGTCATGCGGGACCACAGTCCCAGCAGCTCCTTTTCTAACAGCCACGGCGGGTGGGAAAGCAGAGACAGCACGAGGGAAAGAAGTAGGAAAAAAAACAGGGAACAGTGCAGGAACACATCCGAGCTGTGCCACGGGTAATGTAACCTGAGGGCCACTCTGGGATGGGCAGAATTTTAATTGGCATGGAGAGGGGAAGCAGAAGACGGGGTGAGAGCCTTGGATTTGTGGGGGGGAAACAAAACAGGTGACCTCAGGGTGACATTCACGGTACCCCCCCCCAGCACATCCCTGCAGGGAGGACGGTGGGAACTGGGAGTCCTGAGGCTTTTTCAAGGAGCTTTTCTCCCCTGCGGAGAACAGGAGGGAGCATCGGCACAGCCCGGCTGGAGTCCTGCAAATCGCCCCACTTAGGCTCTGCTCCTCTAAATTGCTCTCTCAACTGAAGCACACAAATCAACCCGATGAGCATCAGGGTTTTCTCAGGAGCCGTGCTCCCTCTCTGCCACCAGAGTTTGTGCTTCGTCCCCAAATCCTGCAGGTTTTGTCCCAAAGAAACACGCCTGGTGTTTAGGAGGGCAAATGCCTCACAATGCTTGAGGCCTCGAGATGCGTCTCTCCATCGGCCAGGCATCGCACGGAGCCGGGATTTCCCCACCACATATTTATTCAGAGACGCTGCACAGTGAGGACAACCCGGCGCCAAACTTTGCAAAGAGGCAGACCTGGCCGGAGTTCAGCAGGAACGGGGAATTCAGACGCTGAACTAAATCAATGCATCCCCACCCAATTTCTACCCAAATCAGGAATTTCACACACAGGAGGGGTTTTGATCAGGGCCCCACAGTATTTATTAAGAACAGAGAGCAGGGAGTGCTTGGCACTGCACAGAAATCCAGTCTTTGCACTAAAACTCCTGCAAGCCCAAAGTAATTCAGATGCAGAAGCGATCTCGGCTGCTAGGAAGGAGCTCAAGCAGCAAAAGACAAAGGGAGCCTGTGCAGGGATGTAGAGAAAGAAAGAAGAGCTGCAGGCAGGGAACAGTGATCAGATGGAAAAAAGGATGGGGAAGAGGTAAAGGAAGCAGGTCAGGGAAAATCCAGGGATGGCTGGGGGCACTTGTGGTAAAATGCACCCGATAGCAGGGTCCCACAGCCCCCTGCAAGAGCCTGGTACGAGCCAAACACCAGGACTGGCAGAACCTGGAAATGTCTGGGAGATGCTCGGGGACCTGGGCAGAGCAAGCGCATGGATGGAGGCAGCGGGACTGCAAACGGTGCAGATGCCTCCTGCTCCCGGGCGCAGGCCCTGCATGTCTTGCTTGCAGTGCCACCTGCCGCCAATGGCACCGCTCAGCAGACGCTGGAATGGGACAACAGCAGCGCAGAGCAATGAACTTCCTGCTGTTACATCAGCTTTCCCTGTCCTTTAACAGCAGCTGAACTCTCGATACAAAAAGCAAGGCTATTTCCCAAGCTGCAGGCATCCCGCGAGTCGTAGGCGTAGCAGCAGATGCTAATAAAGTGCTTTTTTTCCCTTTCCCTTTTATGCAGTTTCTCACTGGAGCTGGTTTCTACCCCCAAGAGACCACATCCTGAATCTTCTTGTTCATTGATTCTTTATGCTAAATGATGACTCCACAGCCGAAATAACGTGGCATATTCTAGCTCGCATTTCAGACACCGTGAGACTTTTTAATAACGAGTTGCATGAAAAATTAGGGAGGCTGCAACAAAGAGCTCCGACAGAGGTTTCCAAAGTGACTCACAGCCAGGAGAGCCTCGCTTTTCCAAAGCCCAGCATGAGACAATCTCAAGAGTCCCTGTGCTCAGAGAGAGACGAGTCCTTCCCCTCTGGCAAAATAAGATCTTTTTAAGGAGGCTTCCCCAGGGTGAGAATCCCTGTGGGGAGCTTTGGCGAGTGGTTTTGGAAGCTTGGCTGAGATGATATCCCGTTCCCATGAGCACTGGCAGGGAGGAGGTTTCACACCACACCGCAGCGGTGCTGCTGGGGGTGCTGCAGGGTGGGACCCACCTTGTGCTGGGCTCCCCACTTGGCACTTTGGCTCTGCAATGCTCCAAAACGGGGCCGGCAATGATTCTCGCTGCTCTTGCAGCAAAGGGCAGCAGAGACTCTTCCAGTCCGGGCTCCCGAGGTGCGACAGCACCCGCAGAGACAGCGAGCATCACCCATGCACAGGTATCCCTGCTCCTGCTGCCAGCTCTGCAGCTCTCTGCCAGACTTTGCAGCGTGATGGAGGGGGAATTTCTTCAGGTTAACTTTTGGCTGACTGTTTTTGCTTCCTGCCATCAACACACAACCAGCTGCCAACACATTTCAAGGGGAAGCAGCAGGCAGTGTATCCAGTCAGCCCCCACCGGGGGTTAGTGCCATTTCTGCTCAGTCCCAGTGTCACCAGTGCTGGGCTGCTGGGGTGGGAGGTGCGGCAGGAGGTGGCTGAAGGATGGATTTGATTGCTCTGCGCTCTCGCCCAAGCTCAGCTCCTAATTCCTTCTGCATCCCACACCGGCTCCTGCCTTCACCTCCTCAGTGACACCCGTCGCAGCCACCCCTGGCCCAGGAGCTCTCTCTGCAGCACAGCTCCCTGCTCGCCCACTTCTAACCCCTAATAACCAAGTACTGCTCGCCCCACCTGACCCAGCAGACATCCCCAAAAGAGGTTTTTCCTCCACTGAGGAAAGGAGATCCCCACATAGCTGGCAAAGGAGGGCTAAAAATAATGGGGCAGCCGATGCGCAGGCAGCTCTTACCACGTTCCAGAAGAGCGGGTTGAAGGCGATGGTGAGGACAGCAGCGATGAAGCCAGAATCGGTCACGTCTACGTAGCTGAAGAGCCGAGCCATGGCTGTCACATCCACCTGCGGGGGGAGAGCCAGTTACTGGGGGTGGGGGTTCCTGTGAGGGCTCCAGGTGTTGCACCTAAATACGGGGCACTTCACCCCAAATCAAATGCATCAGCTGCCCGCGAGAGCACACAAATCTTTTAATGACCCCACGCAACGTGTTGTTAAGTTTTGCAAAGCGCTACGGCAGGGTGCAGAGCAAAGAAGAGGGGTGAGGGCTCCACACTTTGGGGCACCAGGCTCTCATGGAGCCCCTGCGTTTGCAGCAGCGCCCAGAAGGACACGGGCACTGCAAGGACACTGCTGCTGTGGGGACAAGCACCAGCCCTACCGGGCAGCTGCCAACCCAAGCGTGTTTCCAAACCGCAGGAAAGGGAGCAACGTTTCCCAGACCTTGCTGTCCCCGGGACGGATGATTGTCCCAGGGATGCTGCTCTGCATGGAAACTCCAAGTAACGAACTGTGTCAGCCTCAAACTTGCCTTCCAGAAAGTAAGAATGATGCAAACCCCCTCCACAGTGAGGGGGGATGCATTTGCATGGTAAGAAGCTGCAAAAGACTTCCCTGTCTTAATGACAACAACAACAATCCCTTAAAGCTCGCTGTTTTTTTCCCGTTTCTCTTTTTAAGAAAGAGATATTTTTCCCGGGACGGCTTCCTGACATTGTCAGCATTTTTACGTGCAATTTGCCATGCTGCTTCTCCCTCCCCACCCTTTTTCCCTGCAGCAGTATTTGGATGAAAAACAGCCAGCGCCTTTTTCTTTTTTTTTCCAAAAACTATGAAAACAAAAGACAAAATAGCCCAGCCCAAGTCCTTCCCTCTCTTGAATCAAAATCAAGAGAACATCGAGACGTGGAAGGTTTTTGCTTCCCAAACACAGCTGTGTTTGCAAGTCCTTCGGATGCCAGGGGACAGGAAAGGCTCAAAAAGGCATCAGCTCCACCTCGCCCGTCCGGGAGAGAAATTCCCACTGGTTGCTCATAGGTTCTTTGAAGAAGCAGGTGAGATTCATGGAGAGGGGCTGCAAAACCTGCTGTGTCTTGTAGCCAAGAGCAAAAGCCCTGGGAATGGCTTCTCCGTCCAGCTTCTCCGAGTGCCTCCTGCACAGCCGCGATCGCCCGTGGTGCAAAGTGCAACCAGCAAAGGCCGCACCGCCCCGGGGAAACGGGGGGATCCGCGCAGGGCTCCGCGGCTGCCTCCAAACCACTCCAGCTCCTCCATTCGAGTCCTCAGAATGTGGGCGCTGGTGAAGAACGGTGGGCACAGCCCCAGGGCCTGATCCTGACCCACCTCCCCCGATTCCACCCTCCCTGGCCTCTCCTCCCCTCCCTTTGCCATCAGACCTTGTCCCTTCAAACCAAGCGCTGTCAAGCCATAACCTGGGCACCGAGACAGCTGCCAACAACAGGACTGAACTGTCTGGTCCTGTTTCAATTGCAAACCCGTGGGGACCAGGACAGCTTCTTTCCTCTCGTTTCGTACGGCGCTGAGCACGGGCTGAGCACGTACCACTAGCACGGGCTGAACAAAAGCTTCTTGACCTACTAACTCCTGGCTGGCAACATCGTTAACATTGCACTCACCTTCTTTTCTCCTCCTCAAACAACCAAATTCGTCGCTGCCAGCGGGAGGCAGATTGGCCTGTGCCCAGGATGTGCTTTTAGGGATAAAAGGGGAGCCCATTAGGATGAGCTGTCTCTGCAAGGCAGCCACGTAACAGGCACAGAACATTCAACTTTGCCCCCAGGGTGACACATAACAGTGGCAAACGCTGCTCGCTTGCCCGCGGGCCCAAATTTAGGGAGGGCGAGAGCTGCATGGGCATCGAATCATAGAACAGTTTGGGTTGAAGGACCTTCCCAGCTCCCCCAGTGCCCCCCTGCCATGAGCAGGGACATCTGCACCAGCTCAGGTTGCTCAGAGCCCCGTCCAGCCTGGCCTGGGATGTCTCCAGGGATGGTTCAGCCACCACCTCTCTGGGAAACCTGGGCCAGGCTCTCACCACCCTCACTGTAAGGAATTTCTTTTGTCTAGCCCGAATCTCCCATCCTAAGCTGCACCAACACCCCGGCGAGCCAGCGGCAGCACCCAGGGGACGCCCGTTCAGCCCCGTTCAGCCGGTGCGGCCCTCGCACGTGGCCAGAATGTGCTGTCATGGCCTGGGTGGCAACGGGCCAGGGCTGGCGGCAGCTGCAGCTGGGACACGAGCATCCCCGGGGGTGCAGCGCCCGCAGGGGGTTATTGCCACCAGCTCCCCCCGGTAGCACCGGGACAGGCCGGGGGTGAGAGGGGCAGCGGCCCGAGCCGGCCCCCGCAGCCGAGCGGCAGCGCCCCAGGCCCGGCCCGTTCCCGGGGCCACAGCGAGCCCGGCGCTCCCCGCCCGCCCGCCGCCTGCCCCCCCGGTACCTGGCCGTACTCCAGGCCGCCCAGCCCTTCGCAGCACTCCCGCGGGAACGGCCGGCCCCCACCCGCGGCCGCCGCCCGCCGCCCCGCACCCGGCCCGGGCCGCCCCGCCATGGCGCGGGGCCGGGGTCGCTCCCCGCCGCCGCCGCCACCTCCCCGGCCCGGGGCCGGCGGAGCCCCGCGGTGGCGCTGCCGGGAAGCGCAGGCCCGCCTCCACCTCCGCCGCCGGCCGGGCCCGGGCACGGCGCGGGGAGAGCCGGGCCTGGCGGCCGGGCCGGGCCGCGGCACGGGGGAAGCACTGACCTCGCCGCGGGCCCGGCCGCCTCCGTCACGGGCTGCGAGCGTGTGTCCGGCCGCGGCGGTGGGGAGGGCGGCCCGTGCTGCCGGCGCCTGGACTTCGACCCTGCCCGGTGAAGCAACCGGGCCGCGGCGGCCGCCGGGCCCCCCGCCGACCCCCCCTCCCCCGGAGCGGGCGGGATGGGGCCCCCCGGGGTCGGGGCTTCGCCCCCCCGGGCACTCGGCGTGGGGCGGCCCGCGGGGCCCTGCGTGCGAGTGGGGGCGAGAACACCAAGCGCCAGCGCTACAGAGGGGGCAGAGACCCGGCCCTGCCCGCTCCCCTGCCCGCACTGCCCGTGTTTGGTCGGGAGGGAAGCAGCTCCGCTGTTTTTCTGGTGATGGAAAGGCCGTGCAAATTAAATGTTTCTTGCCTAATATTACTTATTCCAGCGCAAAATGCAAAGCCATCAAGTGCAGATGTACTGAGGGGAGACCTTCTGATCTCTGACCTGCCTGAAAGGAGCTTGGAGCCAGGGGGGGTCGGGCTCTGCTCCCCAGGAACAAGCGCCAGGACCAGAGGAAACGGCCTCAAGTTGCGCCAGGGGAGGTTGAGGTTGGGTCTGGGGAACAATTTCTTCCCCAAAGGGCTGTGGGGCATTGGAACAGGCTGCCCAGGGCAGTGCTGGAGTCACCATCCCTGGAGGGTTGGACAGACGGAGATGAGGTTCTCAGGGACATGGGGCAGTGCCAGGGGTGGGGTAATGGTTGGACTCAATGATCTTGAGGGTCCTCTCAACCAAAATGACTCTATGGTTCTATGATTCTACTTTAAGGGCAATTCAGCATGTGTAATTTTTTTTAATTGCTTTTGTTATTACTGCTGATATCAATTCTCTTCTTCACTCCTCTCTGGGATGTTTCTGGTTGTTGTACCTTATGCTGCAGTCCCGGACCCACCTGTGCATAGGAAATCAGGTAGTATTGTCCCCACGGACCTTTGCAGGTCTCTGCGTGGACCATTCGCTTTTTCAGACCCTCACCTGAAGGGAAATAAATTATCTTCAAGGAGGAGTTTGATATGAAGGAAGCCTCGTGAATGAACTACAAACATCCCTCCCAGAGGTCTTGGGGGAGTGGGGAAGGTCTGAGCACTTGTGCCCTGGCAGACACCAAAAACATGCATGAGTGGCAGCTCACGTGAAGCCCTGCGTGGTAAAATGGCATCAGGAGACCCAGAGGACCCCAAATTCCCATCTTGGCCCCATGGGAAGGAGGTTTTCCTTAGTTCTGCTGCTCCAAACCACTCGCTGCTCCAGTGCATCCCCTCCTCCCCGTGTGTGCGGTCAGCTCCTGCTCTCGGGGTTCTTACACAGGGCTGGACCCCATCCCGCCTGCACCCGACGAGCACATTGCAAGTACAAATTTCAGCGGTTTGGGGTGAGGCACACACGAAGGCGCCGTGGGTGGGAGCATCGTTCCCCACGGATGTTCTCCAGCTGCTTCCGGCCTCTTCTCCCTTGCACTGGATAATTTCGCTGCGCCGAGTGTGTAATTATCGCCTCTGTCATCTCCCAGGCTGGGGCGCGGGAGCAGATGGGAGGATGTTTATTTTGCAAGTCACACCAGCTGGGTGCTTGGGGCAGCAGGGAGGGCGAAGGGGATGCGGTGGGGAACGTGATGATGCTGTGTTCAGAGAGGAGGAAACATCCCCCCGGCGAGGGAATTAGCAGGGAGAAACCTCCAAACCGTCCCCCCTGCTACAAGGAGGGGACGTCCCGGTGCTGCCAGTGCTGCCGCTGGGAAGGGACAAGGACATTGTGACAGGCTGGGAGGAGGAAAGGGTCTGCTGAGGGATGGAGGGAGGGATGGACAGTGCGGAGGCGCGGCGGCGTGAGTTGTCTCACTGGCTCCTTGCTTGAGACCATCAGAGCTGGGCTGTCACGGACACGTCTGCCCTGTCACCCCCACGTTGGGGGCACCCAGCGAAGGCGCCGGCTGCAGGACCCAGTGCCCTGCCACAGTTCGGCTGTGTTTGGGGCAGGGAGTCCCACTGGAGCCCCCATGTCATTCCCACTGTCAAACCCCCTGTCCAGGGAACGTTTTCCATGTAAGAGAGATGGGGGGTGTTTGCAGCGGTGGGGCCCCTCCCGCCAGCCTCCATCCCACCTCGGAAACATCCCAGCAGCTGTGAAGGAGACAAAGAGGGCTTTCTGCAGGCCTGGATTTTTCTTTGTGTCCCCATCCCTCCCCTTCTCCCCGTGGCATGCCTTTTATCCAGCACTCCGTTTCCAAGCACCCATCTCAGGAAGAGGGCATTGCCCTCAGCTTTCCCAAGTCCCTTCTCAGCTTGAACAGCCCCCCCGGTGCCCTTTGAAATCTCACCAGGGCCCTGAGAGGTCACCAATGAATATGGAGTTGCAAATGCCTGCGTGGGCAGAAGGCACTTCAGCGAAGTCATTTGTAACGGTGACGATGAGCTGCCCTGTTGGAGAGAGGCCCGGGAGCTGGTTTGCTGTTTGGCAGCTGTTACCGGCACATGGGGATCGTGCAGCCACCGTTGTGTCCCCTGGCATCTGGCGCAGCGGCACCGGAGGTTTTCCATGTGTTTGACACATCACGCGCAGCTCTGCGATGCATTCGTGTGTGTCAGTCTGGTGAAGGACGCTTGCTGACTGCGAGTCAGTAGGATGCTGCGGCTCAGCAAGCTGCGGTTTGCTCAGGAGTATTTCGAATTCCTGGGAGCATGAGGAGACCCAGGGGACTCCCAACACGTGGAAACCCAGGGCAAGGAGTGCTCTTGCCTGGGTTTCCTTTAGAAATGGGATATTAGTTGGGAAACTGCAGCCAGGTCAACTTCAGCACAGAGGGACATTTCTCCTTACAAACCCAAGAGAAAGTTTCCAGGCCAAAGGACTGGTTTCCTTGCTGAGAAAAAGGAAAAAAAGGGGATATAAAGCACCCACAGCTTCCACTCTCTGCAGATGACCCTTGCTGCCATCCTCTGAAAAGCAGGTCAAGCTCATGAGCTCCCCTGCTTGCCTGCAGCTCCTATAACCCATCTTATAACCCATCTCTCACCCATGGCTCCAGCCAGGCAAACCAGAATTTACGGTTGTCCCCAGCCTGGGAGTCACCTTGGTTTCTCATATCTGAGCTTGCAAACCACCTGGTCCAACCCAGCTAGGTCCCTTGCTGATAGAGGTCCCATGGGTGCAGTGTGGGGCTGGGGGCTTTTTCCCAATCCCTTGTGTCCCTTTGTGTTCAAACCTGCCCTGAAATAAAGCTGAGCCCTGTGGGTTTAACCCTTGCAAACCCGCAAAGGCTTGGACTGATGGGTCATGGAGATCAAGGACAGAGCATCAAAACACAGAGTAAAGAACAGCAATGCAAGCCTAGAGAGAAGCAAGGAATGCTGGAGCACAGAGCTGAAACCTTGAGCAGAAGCAGCAAAATTGCAGATACTCTTCTGTCCTCCATCAGGTGACACGTTGTCACCAGTGGTGTGATGCTGCAATCCAGACCTGCAATCCTAGTGGAAATCCTCTAGTGTTTGTGCTGGAGGTTAGCTCTATTTATATTCTGATGAATGATTTACTCGAGTAATTGGCACACAGCTCCCCTATTACAGATCATAAAGAATTAATCACGAGATTTTCAATACTCCCCTATCAATTTTATTAGGCTTGATTGAACGTGGTGGATTGGGAGCATATGGTGTGTGAATCAGACTCTGCTCCCAGTTACACGCTGGTTAATGCTGGGGACTTGCTCGGCTGCTGATCCCTGTAAATCCAGAGCGGCAGCTGCTCCTTTGCTTCTTTCCATGCCCTGACTGCTCCTTGAAGTCCCTTAAATGCCCAGAGATGCAAAGAGCAACCAAAATCATCCCTGTGTACTGGAATACTCCAAAAGCCTGAGATGTTCCTAAGCTGAAAGCCACGCTGGGAAGAAGATGCTTTGCCTCCAGCTCCTTCGTGTATTGGGATGAGCCAGAAACTGGAGCCAAATGCTTGGGAGCTCGGGATCTGCTCCTAGAGCAGTTGTCACACAACAGCCCCTGCGCAGGGGACGTGTCACGGCGTGGGAGACTTGTCACTGTTGAAAGCTGAGGATGCCTGTGTTGGCGTCGGGGCGTCCTGCCAGGCGGGTTTGCCCACGGGAGATGCTTTCTTGAAAGAACGAATTAGCAACAAGAGGTCCTAACACCCACAGGAGCGGGATGACAACCCTGCCCCGAACCAGCAGCATAGCGTGGTTCCCTGGAGCAGAAACCTCCTTAAAAGCCGTGTCCCCCGTGTGGCTCCCCTCACGCAGAGAACCAGGAAAACCTCCCAAATTTCCACCTTGAAGGCTCACAGTCCTTCCCTCGCTTTTTTGCTGTGGGTGTTGTTATCGTGTTAGCTTATGTGCAAGTCGTGATGCAGGGAAGGGAACATACAGGGCCCTGCTCCAGCTCGTGGGCGATGCTCACCCCTGGTGAAGCTGTTCCTGCTGTGCTCCCAGTAACTACACCAGTGTCTGAGTGGGTATTTACAGGAGGGAATGGGAACTTTGGGTGTAGATGGAGCTACTTGCATAAGCACAGCTTATCTTGCACCAGGATTACAGAGCAACCGGTCTGGCACAGCTACAGCCCACATCCCCATCTGCTGTCTTGAGCAGCTGTGTTGAAGGGCACCAAGAAGTTATTGCCAGTAACTCTTGGCAGGAGCCAGCGAGGAAACCTCCCTCCGGAGAGAGCTGATCTGGGCAGGGCAAATCAGAAACACAGCAGAGGACAGAGCGGGATCTGTCCTGCTCGCAGGCAAAGGGGAACAACAACGGCCCCTTTTGCCTTTACAGTCAAAACATTTTGCGTGCTCAAGGTCCTGGTTCGGGAGCAGAGCAGGCAGGACCTTGCACAAGGGTATTGCCAAGCATCGGTGTGTCCTCATCGCTTGGGGCTGCCTCTTCTCTGCCCTGCCTGTGCTGCCTGCACCCAAACCAGCTCCCCAAGGCCTTGCCATGTCCATGCATCTGGCTGAACACCCCTCACGAGCACCCCATGCTCTGGGAACCCCCAGCAGACCCCAGGTACACCTTACATCGTCAGCTTGGAGCTAGGGAGCACCCCAGTGGGTCTCGCCTCAGTGCTCCCTGACAAGAGCCACGGCTTGTGCTGCTTTAACCAAGAGCATTATGCCCAGGTGGCCAAGAGGCCAACAGCATCCCGGCTGGTACCAGCACTGGTGTGGCCAGCAGGACCAGGGCGGTGGCTGTCCCTGTGCTGGGCACCGGGGAGGCCAAACCTCAAATCCTGGGGTCAGTTTTGGGCCCCTCACGCCAAGAAAGGCCTTGAGGTGCTGGAGCGAGTTGAGAGAAGGGAACGGACCTGGTGAGGGGCTGGAGCACAAGTGTGATGGGAGCGGCTGAGGGACCCGGGGGTTCAGCT
Source organism: Caloenas nicobarica (assembly GCF_036013445.1). Taxonomy (NCBI): domain Eukaryota; kingdom Metazoa; phylum Chordata; class Aves; order Columbiformes; family Columbidae; genus Caloenas; species Caloenas nicobarica. Next base: position 3,011,319 of record NC_088258.1, on the reverse strand, counting down.
GGAGAACAGGAGCTGAGGGGAGACCTTCTGATCTCTGACCTGCCTGAAAGGAGCTTGGAGCCAGGGGGGGTCGGGCTCTGCTCCCCAGGAACAAGCGCCAGGAGCAGAGGAAATGGCCTCAAGTTGCCCCAGGGGAGGTTGAGGTTGGATCTGGGGAACAATTTCTTCCCCAAAGGGCTGTGGGGCACTGGAACAGGCTGCCCAGGGCAGTGCTGGAGTCACCATCCCTGGAGGGGTTGGACAGACGGAGATGAGGTTCTCAGGGACATGGGGCAGTGCCAGGGGTGGGGTAACAGTTGGACTTGATGATCTTGAGGGTCTCTTCCAATCAAAGTGATTCTACGATCCTATGCCATTTTCACGTGTCGGTGCACAGAGCCATAGAGAAGGGGGACAGACATGGCAGCACTTCCATAAGGAGCATCCTCCAGCCTCAGCCTCTTTCCAGGGAGTTCTGGTGCGCACAGAGCCGTGTGTGTGAGGGGCACTGCAGACAGGAGCAGGGTCCCTCTGAAGAAGCTGTGCTGTTGAAGGAGCTTCCTCGCTCTGAGCTTGATGGAGACGACATTTAGGGAAGGCTTCACAACAGCTTCCGCACTCCCCGAGGCCGCGTTCATCACCAGCCTGTCTCTAATGAAGCAGAAGCTTTGCTTTCTGGGATCAATGAATCCACCGATCATGACCTGTCTGCTAAGTGGGAAATCAGGTCTCTCCCTCCCTGAACTTGTCTGAGCTGGGCTCAAACAGCCGGCTCTGTCCCCAGGGTACTCCACGTTGCTTAATTGCAAAGCCCATGTCTGATTAGCGAGCAGCAGCCAGGGCGTGCAGGAGCCTTTGCTGCCGCAGCCCAGCAGCTGCTCAGCCGGCCCGGGAGGTGGCTGCAAGGAGAGAGGACATTTCAGGGCTCCAGGAGGGTGCGAATCCCCCCGGCTTTCTTGTCTCCAGAAGGTCCTGATTCTGCACAGCTGGCTGGAGGGTTTATTGCTGGTTTGCTCTCCCTCAAAGCTCTAAATCCCCCAAACCATTTAAATCCCTCCAAAGCACCTTTCATGGCGACAGATGCTTTAAGAGGAGCTGAGGCTTCCCGATGCAGGAGGCAGATGAAAAGGTCACTGCTACCATGTTCCCTGGCCACGCCAGAGGGTGGAAACAGCCCCTAGGTCCATCCAAAGAGGTTTTCCTAACTCTGCCTACACCTCCCAGTCCCCTCTGCACCTACAAATCACCCCGCGCACCCCTGGCACCTTTGCCCGTATGGTGCAAGCTGTAGAGGGCTCAACCAGCCTCCAAAAATCCTTCCCTGCACATCATCAGCCCAGGGGTATGGGCCCTCACTCCAGACACATGTCATCAGGGTGCAGAGCCATCCAGACGCTCTCCTGATCCTCGCCGCAGCGGGGATGATGGCGGGAGCTGAGTCACAGCACCCAGCATCACCTCCAAGGCCATCTCTCACCCCTCGCTCGTCTGGCAGCCGGCTTTTCCCCGGCAATCAGCCTGGCTCTCAGATGTCACACCCAGGAGGGCTGCAGAGAGAAAAAAAACCCTCATTGAGAAGTCGTTGGAGGGAAAAGCCTGGTTGAGGGGGCTACTTTGTGATGGTCCCCGCAGCTGGTACCCGGTCCCGGTGCGCAGTGCTGTGGAAATCCGGGCTCAGAGCCTATTCAGGGCATCAGCCCTTCCCCGAATAGTCTCTAAAAGCTGCAGGGATGTGCTCTGCTCCAGGCTTAAACCACCCAGGCAACCCCTGGGGAAGGGCTGGCTTGCAGGTCACGGACACAAACAGGGAAAAGGCTTCCATGGTGTCACGCGGGTTTATCCCGAGAAACCAGAGCTGGCTATAAATACCACCTCAGATCATCGCTCCCCCTCCTCTTTGATGTTTTGCTGTTATTTACTTCAAACCCACTCTCAATGCTGTTATTTTTATCTTCTCTCTTTTTTTTTTCCCACCCTCTCTGCTTTTGCAGCTGTTTACGAGCTGCATCGCAGAAGCATCTCAAAAGGAAGATGGGAAGAAGGTTGGGGACCCCAGGAAGAAGGTGGCTGGTCATGAGGTGGAAGGTCCCTGTAAGAGTGATGGGGTGGGCACCCAAAACTGCCCCCCACCACGGAGATGGGTCTAACGGGGCCTCCCACTGCTCCCCAGCCACCAGCATTTGTTGAATTTGCAGGAAATTGGTCTCCCTGTTATGCCAAACCCCTGCCAGAGCCAAAGGAAACCAGGCAAGTGGCTCAGAAATTAATGAAAGGAGAGGCAACGTGAGTAGTCAGACACAGATGAGCTTAATTCTCTTAAATGAATTAAAAATACATTGCTCCTTACCACCACAAGCCTGAAGCCCTGAATGGCAGCTACGGGGCTGGGGGGCTCCTGCCTTGGCCCTTGGCGCCTCCCTGAATCAAGCAACCAGGTTTTACTGCCATGATCCCCCCACAGGCAGACTGGGAGCTGGGGGCATTGCTGGGTGTCAATTCAGGGTTTTTTTCAGCAAAATAAGCTGCTGGAGTCAACTTTTCAATTTTTCTCCTTCACCTTTTCAGCAAGATGAAGAACAAGGAGCACAAACTGATCTTTGCATTGTAGAAAACAGAGCCTGAAACAAAAGGTCTGGAGTTTCCCCACCTAAGCCAGAGCAGATTGTTTACCTTGTTTAAGGTTTAAAGCTTTAAATCCCCTTATTGCTAAAGACAAGATGCTGTCCCTGCTCCCTCCTTCTTCCCACACTCACAGAAGCCAGAAACTGTCTGGAAGTACCGAAACCCAGATGTCGCCTTTGCCAGAGTGCCTGCTTGCAGCATTGCCCACTTGCCAGGAATTGTTTGGGTTTTGGTTTTTGCGTGGTGGTTTTTTTTGGTTTTTTTTTTTTTTTTTGCAGATCCCCGTAAAAAGGGCAACTGGCTGGGCTGCAAGTCGCTGCCCAGGAAGGGGTGCAGAGGCTGGTCTGTCAGGATGGATATTTTCTGCCTCAGTTTGTTGTTGCTGGTGGGGAGCCCCTGGGGCCCCATTTGGACATCGGCTGCTGGGGGAGAAATGGGATGCAAAGGGCAGAGGGGGAAGGAGGAGAGACTGGAGCAGTGCTAGAAGTGTGGGGGGGACCCAGCATCCCCCCAGCCACAGCCCCACGGTGGGACATGGGACGTGGGGACAGCAGGGCTGGGAGGAGGACAGCCCGGCTGGGAGGATGAATGGAGCAGGAATAAGGAGGCTTTGCCAGCAGATAAATTTAGTGGGGGCTGCTGTGAATTCTTCAGTCTGGGGCAAACTTTAAATCCCAACAGGCTGCTCCTCTCCAAGGTCTGCTCCAGCCCAGACAGGCCGGCGTCCCGGGGAGCCTCATGGCCTGGATTGCGCAGGAGGTCATGGCTGTCCCCACGGGCTCTGCGAGGATGGATGTCGGGTGATGGGAAACCACACCAGGACATGGGGACCCTCCATGGGGGCACCCAGGGCCCTGCTCCCCCTGCACTGCTGAGGATGCTGCGATGAGAAGCAGCTGCCCTGGGCTGGGAAAGCCCTGGGTCGCCTCTGCAGACGGGCTGTCCCTGTGCCAGCAGAGACCCCGCTGCTGGCACCAGCCCCGGTTTGCAAGGCAGGGCTCAAAGCAGCCACCTCTCCTCCCTCGGTGCTGGACACGGCATCTGGCCCAGCACCAGCTGCCAGGATTGGTGTTGAGCTGCAAACGAGTCTCAGCTGTGTGTCCTGCAGCTGGTAGGGGAACACAGGACAACACTAATTAGGAAGAGAAATCACCTCCATCTCCATGTGCCTCTTATTAAAGGCAAGCCTGGCAGTGCGTGCTCAGTGTTTGGTAGGGATGGGTGCTCTCCTGGCTGGGAGGAAACACATGGACGTGGGGAAGGAGGCAGGATCTAGCTGCTTTGCAGCACATCACTGCATGGCAGCTGGGTATCACCTCCATGGTGCTGTGCAGGGCTCCAAGCAAACCTGCTCCAGCTTTCCTTAAGCGCTGCCTTTCATGCCCTTATGTTGGATATTCTCCATGCAGTTGCATCCAGAAGCGTTCACCCTGCTCCATCAGCTTACAGCGTGATGGGACAAAGGCAAGCAGGCTCGGAAAGCACCAGGCGCAGGACCCAGGGGTGCAGGACACAGGGTGCAGGGATGGGGCACGAGGCCACAGCAGCTGCAGCTGCCGAGGAGCATCTCGAGGTTTCATGATTGGCCTCAAATCCAGCCCCGTGGAGGGAAGCCACCTGCAATCCATCACCTCCCCATCCAGTGCGTGGAGGAGAAAATAGGCTTGGGGGCATGCGGTACGGGTTCGGGGCACGCTCCCTCTGCTTGGCTAAAATGACACTAATTAAGCCCCTTGCAGCGTGCAAAAGCTATTCCTACAGGGCAGACAATTAACCTTGAAGCTTGGCTTTTAGTGCTTGGAGGGGAGCGAATTTTTCATCCTGTTGTTTCCCCGTGCTATTAAGCTAATCCCAGAGACCACGAGGGAGAAGCGATGTTACACATCCACGGCTTCCAGCCTCGCCAGGAGCACAGCGTGCGGCTGGCAGCCTCCTGCTCCGTCCCTTATATTTTCACCCACAGTCTCCAACAGCATCACCATTGCTGGGGAACGAGGGATGTGACCAAGGGCACACAGCAAGGCTGTGGCATTACACAATTATTACGGTCAGGAGTAAATCCAGCCTCCACCGAGCGTGCTGGACATGGTGCCAACCTGGCCTTGAATTTTCACCGAGTTTTTCCCAGAGGGACGGTGTGTCCTTGGCTCTCCAAGGCTGAGGCTGCTGGCACAGCATCGCCCCAGCTCTGCGGGAGATGAGCTGCCCAAGTTTTATCTTCCTGGAGGAGGAAGGGAAGGACGAGGGAGGTGGAGAAATGGGAAGAATTTGGCTCATGGAGGTCAAACCCTGCCCTGGGGGTTGGAGATGTCCCTGGGCTTCCCCGTGTCCTCCCACAGCTTCCTTCTTGCCCCCCAAAATGTAGCTGGTGGCAACACTGAGCTTGGGGACACTGGGGAGAAGAGCTGGTGGCTTGGCCTGATCCTGCCATCAGCAGAGGTGAAGGGAAAGGGAGGACAGAAAACCCCCAAAATCCCACACACCAGCACATATATAACATGTTTAAGCACTAAAAAAAAAAACCAAAACACCACGACCTGAGGACATTTGTGACAAGAAGTGTAAAAAAGTAACCAAAATGCTGCTAAATTGCCCCAAGAAGAGGGCGCCAGGAGGCGGAGAAAGCAAACTTCTCTGCCCAGCAAAGGTCTCAGGGGTCTCTTTGGGACAGGTGAAAAGGGTTAAAACCATCAGGAAGGGAAAGAGGAGTGTGTTTTGGGGTGTAAACCCAGGGAAGCTCAATGCCGGCCACGTGTCCCAGTCAAGCAGTGGCTTGTGAGCAAAATACACCCAGGGTGATGAGCAGCGGGTGATTGATTTGGCAAGTGCAAATCATTTCCCCAGGGCTCAATTAATCTCAATTAACACTTCCACGGGAAAGCCTTTTTCCCTGCAGTCAGTCTGGGGTTAAAACCTCCTTTTCCTCCATCAGCCACTCTTGCTCAGCCGTGAGGTGAGCGGGGGTGGCCCTGAGGGTCCCCCACCTCCGGGGACGAGGACGGGGCATCCTGGTGATGTTGCTGCCGAAAAGCAAGGGAAGATGTGCAAGATGTGCCGCTCCTGGCAGAGATGGTGCCATGAGAAAGTCATCAACCTTTGGGGTGCCCAGGTGAGACAGGAGAGGCTGTGCTTGCTGGGACCCCACTGTTTGCTGGGGTGATGCAGCAGGAACCTTCCCCCAGAAATGTGTGGATTAGCCCAAAATGTTGAGGGCACGGCTGAGACGAGGGGCAGAAGGTCTGCTGAGCCAGACGAGAGACAGGTTTTGCCTGCGGGAAGTTTCACACCGTTCTGGTGTTATCTGTGTCAGCCCAAGCACAGACGTTTTCCAGGAGCTCCTTCAACCAGAGCATCCAGCCCAGGAGCTGCAGCCGATGCTCATCTCCCCCAGCTGCATCCTCCAGAGAGGTCTTCCTCATCTTCATCCCACCCTTGGGACCTGCAAACTCCCATGCTGAGCTCCTGCTCCCAGCCTCAGCCCCCCAAAATAGCAGCGAGCCCCCTACCTGAGCACCCCCTCTCCGTAAGTGCTTTCCCAGCCTGCTCCATTTATTGTTTGGCCTTTAAATCCGAGCAGGGAGGGCTGCAGCAGTCCTCGAGGAGCCATTTTGTCTGTGGGTGCTGTTTTCTCTGAAATGGCCTGGTTTTTTAACGGCTTTCCTCTTTTTTTTTTTCTTCCTTGAGGGGGTGGTACGTTATGGAGGCTGGATAAAGTGACTGAAGGGAGAGCTGCACTGTAAAAGCCAGTCTGCTGCTAAATCTGTCGAAAGAAACGACGCTGCAAAGTGCCTTTGCAGTTGTTTAGTCATTTGTTAGCCTAGTGGAGGGGTGATTTGTTCGGCTGTGCTCCGCTCGCGTGCGTGAGCACCAGCTGCAGTGCATCGTGTTGGGTAAAATGCCCTTTGTGCATATGGGGACCAGAGGAAGGGTCAGGAAAGGAGGATGAGAGAGCACTGATAAGAGATTTTCTTTATTCTGGCTGACTTTTTTAGCTTGTCTGTCTCACTCCTCCATTTGCAAAATGATGTTTATCTTATCCAGCGCTCCCATGGAGGTAAATTAATCTCCCACCGCCTTGCAGCTTTTCCCTCCCCAAGATCCATGCCCATGAAAGACTCTTTCCCTGCAGCTCTGTTGTTCCTCGCAGTTAGCTTTCGTGCTCTAAAAAAAAAAATAATGAGAGTAGGTGCCTGGGGTAGCAGATGGGACTGGTTTCTCCTGCCTGCTGTAAATCACAGAGGTTTTACCTTCCTGGGATGAAGCCGTGCCCTCTGAGCACCGATCCTGCCGGTGCCATCACCGCTCATCGCTGTGTCTTTCTCTCCGGGAGGAGACAAACCGACCCGCTGTGTCTCTTCCGCAGAAGTGGCAGGGTCCTGATGGGACTGCGAAGTCACGGCCGTACTTTGGAGCATCTTTCTGCCGGCATAAATCAGCCCCGCTGAGATCAGTGGCGTTGTGCTGATTTACACCGGGGAGGGTGAGGGGGGATGCTGGATGGTTTATCTGAGTGTCCGTGTCCTCTGGGCATCCCTGTGAGCAGTGGCAGGCGGCCACAAATTGTCTGGTGATGATGGAAATAACTCAACAGCCTGAACCTTGGCGTGGGGGATGAGAGAGATGCGTAAAGCCGAAGGGTTTTCAGAGTGGCTGTGGGAGCGAGTTTCAAAACTAGAGCAGAATAGAATAGAAGAATATTTTCAGCTGGAAGGAACCTACAATGATCTCTAGTCCAACTGCCTGACCGCTTCGGGGCTGACCAAAAATTAAAGCAGGTTATTAATGACATTGTCCAAATGCCTCTTAAACACTGACAGGCTTGGGGGATCAACCACCTGCCCGGGAAGCCTCTTCCAGTGTTTGACCAACCTCTCGGTAAAGAAATGCTTCTTGTGTCCAGTCTAAACCCCTGGTGCAGCTTTGAACCATTCCCATGCACCCTCTCACTGGATAGCAGTGATCTCCCTGGAGACATCCCACGCTGGGTTTCTCCAGGATTTTGAGGGGGTTTAGCATGTAACTCTAATTTGCAGGAGACACAGCCTTCCCAAGCGTGGGTGGTGCAGGAGAAGGCACCGAGCTCAGCCCCGGGCTGTTTGCAATAGGGCGAATGGTTCTGAGCGGCTGGTTGCTCCAAAATTGGAAGGGATAAATGTGGAGTGGAACGCGTGCCAGCCGACTGGGCTGTGTCAAATGCGGCGTGAGCGCTTAGCTGTGACAAAGCATCGTCACCCAAGGGCTTACACGCGCCGGAGCTGGCGGCCGGCGAGTCGGGCTGTGCTTTATCGGCTTTCGCAGCTGCAAAGCGACGGCTCCGGGGAGCAGGGCTGGCTGGGACCTGAGCGCTGCCGAAAGCCAACGCGTCCTCAGGTGACCGTCAGCTGTACCTGTCCCCAACCCAGTGGAAAAAATGTCTGCAGCCTTGCAGGTTACATTTGCCTCTCTAGATGACTACGGAGTTGAGGTGCAGATATCGTCTAGCCTGCTATAGCTACTCTATAAAGTCCAGGCAGGATTGTAAAACACACACTGGAGTAGAGCAGGGCTGGGGAGATCGTCACCTCCCACATTTCATGCCCCAGTGGTGCAGGACAGGCTGCAGGACCAGCGGCAGCTCGGTGTGGGAGCTCGAGTTTCCGCTCTGCACTGCAATATCTTGGCAAGCTGGGTGTGATTCCCAAGGGTATAACTTGTTGTCGTGCCAAGGGCAATGCCTGGGAGGGAGCGGGGGCTGCCCTGGTGTCACACTGTCTCTTTGATCTCATGCTGGACTGAACCGGTGGCTTCCACCAAAACCCTCATAATACTAATTCGATTTTTTTTCTTTCTCCCCTCTACTCTGTGCTGCAGAAAATCCAGAGCAGCGTTTCCCAAAAATGTCAGCGCTTCATCCAGCTAAGACTCAGCGTGTTTCTATAGGCACAGACACACACACAGGCAGGATACGACTCCCAGGACTCATTTATATCCCTTCACTTCTTTATAGCACCGCAAATCCCCACGCTGCTTTACCAGCTCATAGCAATACCTGCAGCAGAAATACCTCCCTGCCTCCAGCAGCACGTTTTTCCCCCAAGACACTATTTGTTTAGTGCATTGTGATTCTAATTCAGCAGATGGTACCAACAGCTGCCAACCCGGCTTCTCACCTCCCTCCTCGCAGGCAGCAGTGACCCCAGCTAACCCTGACATCCGTGGCTGTGTGGGTGAGGACATCCCCTGGCAGGACACCCCCAGTGTGGTCTGCACCCAGGCTGGGAGTCCTGGAACCCCGAGGATGCTGCAGCCAAACCCCCCCCACCCGGGGGATGCTGCTGCCCCAAAGCCGGGCAGACGCTGCCACTTAGTGTCGGGAAGGCAGCACGGCTGCTGCGGGGACCTGGCACAGGGCCTGCGGCTGGGGACAAGCCACCCCTCTGCTCCTTGGGGCGTCCCCAAGCTCCTCACTCACAGCCCGGGGTGCCTGAGCTCTCCCCCGGGCACAGCCCGACCTGCCCGGGGTGCGGGTGGTCCCGTCTGTTGCGACAGGACAAGGGGTGATGGTTTTAAACTAAAGGAGGGGAGATTCAGGCCAGACATGAGGAGGAAATTTTTTTATTATAAGAGTGATAAAACACTGGCCCGGGTTGCCTGGAGAGGTGGTGGCTGAACCATCCCTGGAGACACCCCAGGCCAGGCTGGACGGGGCTCTGAGCAACCTGAGCTGGTGCAGATGTCCCTGCTCATGGCAGGGGGGGCACTGGGGGAGCTTTGAAGGTCCCTTCAACCCAAACTATTCTATGATTCGGAGAACTGGGGCTGCCTGCAGCGAGGGTGCTGCCTGCTGGGCTGCTGGTGGGGATTGCAAGCAAGACCACGAGCAGGGTTTGCGAGAGCAAACCCGTGCCCAGCCGGCTTTGCAAGCCTCACCAGGGTGAGATACGTGGGCAAAAAGAGCCACAGCAATAGCTGTGCCTCTTGCTCCGGGCTCCTTGGTGGGTGAGAAACTGGGCGCAGGGAGCTGAAAGGTTTTGCACCACGGGCGATGAGCGGACAGAGACCAATTGGCACCTGCAGCCCTTGAACCCGGGGCAGGGCTGGGTGACCTGGGTGGCCAGCCCGAGTGGGCAGACGTACGGTGCTGCCAAGGCAGCCCTGATCGGAGATCATTGTAAATTCCCCTCTCAAATGGAGTGGAAAAATGCTATTAAGCTAATATAACATCACAGGGAAGGAGGTTCTGCTGCTGAGGTCTCCAGGGAATCGGGCTGTAATGAGGGGAAGGAGCAGGAGATGACAGCAGCTGGTGTGCTTTGGGTGGTGAGAGCGCAGACCCGCTCAGCACCACCCAGACCTGCTCTGATGTGCCCTGCCTCAGTTTCCCCATGTGGCCAGGGGGCAGTGAGCTCTGCTCCAGCAGCCAGGAGAGCCCAGGAGCTGGATAAAGGGCTTATTTGCCATCAACCTGCTATACAGTCTGGGGAAACTGAGGCACCGGAGAGCTTGTCAGAATCACCCGGGATATCAAGTACAGCAGCAAGACCCAGCATCCCCTGGGTGCCTCAGTGCCACATTCCCGAGGAAAACGGTACATGAGGCACCTTGTTTAAATAGAAATGTGTCCAGGAGGGAAACCTGGGCCAGGGTCTCACCACTCTTACTGTGAAAAAAGATTTCTTCCTCATGTCTGCCTTCGCTGCAGGCAACCCTGGCTCAGGCAGCCCCTGCCCTCCAGAGCACCGGGGGCTGACAAGCCCGGCCCCCTCCTCGCCCAGAGCTGCCGCTGCTCTTCCCTCGCCTGTGCCACAGACGGTTCTGGGATCACTTACCAATTAGTGTGGCCTGCTCATTAAAGCTCATTATCTGCCAGTGTGAACTTGGATGGGATTGTGCAGGCTTGGCAGGGGATCAAAATCTTCCTTCTTTCCAATCTGGGAGCAGCCCTGCGGCCACACCAGAAGGCTGGGGGACACGATGCTGCTTTTTAGAAAGAAAAAAAAAAGTGCCCAACAAATTAAGCCGACCCCTCCCCACAGCAGGGGACAGGTCGTTGCGCTGCACTGATGCTGCACTGGAGCAGGAGGACACCGGGCTCGCTGTCTTCCGTGGTTTTCCAGGAAGCTAGGGACACATAGGGGATGAACAGCTGGACTTTTTGTCAGACCTTAAATCTCAGAGTCAAGTTTACAGCCCAGCAAGCCCAGACCAGTGATTTTTCAGGCTGGGAGGCAGCTGCAGGTACCAGCAAGGTCAGACGTGCCAACTGGCGGTGGCTCAGCCTGGTGCCGGTCCCCTGCATGCCCAGGGCAATCCCCAAGGCAGGTCCTGGTCCAGCTGCCCCCAGGTGATGCCCGAGCCCCCAGTTCTGCCCGGGGGGCTTTGGGCAGCCCCCAGCACTGTGTAAGAGCGGGCTCAGCTCAGCTGCAGGGCACAGAGCTGGCAGCAGCGGGGAAATACCACCTGCCAACCACAGAAATTAGGTTTCTTCTCCATGTGCTATGTTGTCAGAAGGGGCCAGTCTCAGAGGTGTCTGGGCTTATTTTCTGCTTTGAATTGCAAGGGTAGAGGAGAAAACACAAGTCTCTAACAAAAACATTCTTCTCCCACCACCTCATTGGGTGTTTGAGTTAAATAGGTGCTAGAAAACCCAAAAGATCACATGGCTTGGATGGAAACACCTCTGCTCGTGGAAGGAAACCCCACTGCATGGTTCCCCCGGCTGTGGTCTGAGCTGGACAGCAAAGCCCTACACCCCTGTCCTCCCCGCTGTCCCCCACGCCATCGCTCTGGGCTGGCTTTGCCGTCATCGCACACGTCCCAGCCCCTGTGCACCGGGATGTCGGTGCCTTGGGGTGTGACATGGACCCAGGTCCCGGGATGCGGATGGGGCCGTTGCTTTGCTGCCACCAGGGCCGGTCCTGGGCATCCTGCACCTTCGAGGTGAACAAGCCAAAGCCTTTCCGTGCTGGGAAAATCAACCTCAAATGCAAGCTGGCTTCACAATAACCAGCGGCATGGGAGAGGGAGTCCTGGCTTTCCCTGCATCTCCTTCCCCTCTTTCCCAAAGCCATCCTTCCCTGGGGACTCACCGGGTCTGGCTTTCATTAACAAATGAGCCTGTTTTGGTGAATGGCTCTTGTCAGTATTGATTAAATTCCATCTTCCCATGTGCAGAGAAATCCTCTTGTGCTCCCTTCAGTGCTACCATCCTAAAATAACTGAGTAACAGGAGCCAGTTTAACCCTTTTTCACCCTCCAGAAGAACCCCCACAAGGTGATATCACCACTAACTGCTCCTTTGTTCATCTCCCGCATGGAGCCACCCAGTAACAAGGCAAAAATCCACCAGCCAGTGGAAAGCAGCTGGTTTAAGTTCAAGCCAAACAGCCTCAGCTTGTGGGAGCCAGAGCTTCAGCACAGGCCAAGCTGGGAAGGCTGCGCCTGCATCATTAACAAAATCCCCAGCAAATGCTCCCTGTGGCTTCCAACCAGCTCTCCAGGGCTGCAAATTGTGCCCAGGAGCGTATTTTTCCCCAGCTCCTCCTTGCCAGGGTGCCTTTCACCGCAGACATCAACATGCCTGCGTCCCACGCTGGCCTGGATTAACTGCCTCTTTTATTGCTGCCAATTACTGGCAGCAAAGATGCCGCGGGGATGGAGCATGCAAGATGGGTTATCACCCTCCTGCTTTAATGACGTGAGGTTTTTGCAGGCTGCAGCGGCAGCCTCAGCTCCCCACGGAGCAGGGGGGATCAGCCCACAGCCCCCCATCCTCCTTCCCTGCACACCCATCCTTTGCACCCCACTGCTGGATGCTGCAAACAGGACTGCGGGGAGAGCTGTATCCCCCAGCTGTGGCACGGATCAGGGGTTCTGAAGGTGATGTCCATCCACGGTGACCTGGAGACCTTCCCATGCGGGTGGGAGTGAAGGCACCGCGGAGCTGCAGGCAGCCAGACCACACTCGGCTGCTGCTGAATGCTCTGAGGCTTCACACTGGGAGAAGAATGAGCAGATAATAGGATTTTCCATCTCTTCAAAGGGCACGCAAGCCGGGCCCTGGCGCTGTGCGGCACCCTGGGGAAGAGCCGCCGGGAAGATCCTGCAGCTCCCGGACGGTGCCGCAGCCACGGGGATGCTCCCAGCTGCACAGCAGCCGCCTGCGGGCAAATGGGGACGGGGACACGAGTCCTGCGAGAGCACAAGGCTGACGGGCACCATGGGGTTTATCAGTGCCAGTATCGAGGGGAGGCAAGGGGATGCCAAACCCTGGTGATGCCAAACCCCGGTGATGCCAAACCCCAGCAATACCAAACCCTGGCAATGCCAAACCTCAGCGATGCCATGCCAGGAGCCATGGGAAAGTTCAGCCGCCTCCACCAGCCGCCCCAACACGGCGTGTTTTCACCAAAAACAGCTGCTCTGCTGCGAAAGCACAGGGGAAAGCAGAAAGTGGGGCTTTCCGCTTCATGCTTCTGACAGCCAGAGCACGCACACATCCCCACAGCGAAGGCACCAAACACTCAAACCTCCTCTTCTCGCACACACGCTGGCACTGGCACAGGGCAGAGCAGCCCTGGGGTCCCTCGGCCCCGACCACCGCGCAGGGGCAGCCGAGGGACCAGCGAAAGGCTCATTTGAAGAGCTCCTGCATCCCTGCATCCCCGCTCCATTTCTCCTCGGATGGCTTATCAGCAGTGACTTTCCCGACAGCAATCGATAGAAAACATTTTATCGCCTTCCCAGGCGGCAGGATCCTTGGAGTGGGTCTGATTTCTGTTTCTATGGTGACATCTTCCGGGCTTATGAAAGATCTTGCCTTTCTTGGTTGTTGTTGGGTGGTGGAGGCAGGGGGTGGAGGGGGGCTGGTGCTATATTTTTTGTTGTTTAGGTTTTCCTTTTTTTAATTTTTTTTTTTTAATACCATTTTCAGTGTAACAAGGAAATCGGCAGCCAGACAAACGCGATGCCCGCAGCTCACCGAGCGCTGCTGCTTGCTGGGAGGGGCCCCAGGGCAGGTTTCATCCCCAAAACATGTCGCAGCCTCTGAAACCTATTGAGGCTCGAATGCACGTCTGCTTGGCCGGGGCCATCTCTCTCATTCCCTTATCCCTGCCCCCTTCCCACCCCTCCAGGCTTCTCCTGCCAGGCCTGGAAAAAGCCACCCGGCCGCACAGCAGAGATGGCCTCAAGCACAAGTGACTGCTCGGGGCATTTTGTAGCACAGCTTATTTTGTTCCTCAGCTCCGCTCCCTCCTCCCCCTGCCTTTTTTTCCTCTTGCTTTGGAGGAGGAGGGGGTTTGGCACACAGCCCCCGTGCCACCAGCCCCTGCTCTGCTGGCTGCAGTGGCCCTGGGACCTGACCAAAGGGACAAGGAGGGACGCAGGGGTGTTATATCTGTGGGACACGATCGCTTGTTATCTCCTGCATGCAAATAGCCTGGTGCTTTTGCTGAGTTACTGGCACCTGAGGATCTAACTGCCTGCCTAATTAATGTCTGTGTGGTTCCCTCTCGTTAGACTGCCCTTTATTGTATTAATGGCATCACCTCCTGCTGCCTGTCCCTGCCAAAACAAGCCCCTGTGCTTCACCTTCCTGGAGCCCCCTCCTCTGGGAGATGGATGGATGGATGGATGGATGGATGGATGGATGGATGGATGGATGGACGGACCTCGAATCTTGGGGTCAGTTTTGGGCCTCTCACAACAAGAAAGCTCTTGAGGTGCTGGAGCGAGTTGAGAGAAGGGAACGGAGCTGGTGAGGGGCTGGAGCACAAGTGTGATGGGAGCGGCTGAGGGACCCGGGGGTTCGGCTGGAGAACAGGAGCTGAGGGGAGACCTTCTGATCTCTGACCTGCCTGAAAGGAGCTTGGAGCCAGGGGGGGTCGGGCTCTGCTCCCCAGGAACAAGCGCCAGGACCAGAGGAAACGGCCTCAAGTTGCGCCAGGGGAGGTTGAGGTTGGGTCTGGGGAACAATTTCTTCCCCAAAGGGCTGTCGGGCACTGGAACAGGCTGCCCAGGGCAGTGCTGGAGTCACCATCCCTGGAGGGTTGGACAGACGGAGATGAGGTTCTCAGGGACATGGGGCAGTGCCAGGGGTGGGTTATGGCTGGACGTGATGACCCTGAGGGTCTCTTCCAACCAAAATGATTCTGTGACTTCTCACATCTAGAGGTGCCCTGTGCTGATGCATTTGGCAAAGCAGCCCCCAACTCCATGAACCTCGTGGCTTGGGGACCCAAAGGAGACCCCCCTCCGCTCCATGACCAAGTCCCCAGGGGGGTTGAGCTCATGTCCTTACTGCAAAGGGAACAGGTGCCCAGCTGAGGTGGACATACCCCAAAAGCCCAATCGCATTCAGCACGCAGCAACCTGGAGACCTCGAGCAACAAAACGGGGCCAACAGCCCCGTGTACCTCCCGGCACGATCTGGGCTGTGCCGTGAGGGCTGGCACAGCCTGCACAAAAATAAGTAAAATAAAATAAAATAGATTTTTTAATTTTTTTTTTTTAAATGGGAAACTCCAAAGCTCAGAAGGTTGGAACCACGTCCTGGTGTTAACTGACAGCGGGGGATTATTCCTTGCATCAGGCGCAGACCCAAAGCACTTAAAAGCAAGGGCAGGAATGGCTAATGTGGGCCTGCCGTCACCTTCCCCGGCAAAAAGAAACGCACCACCTGTGACACAGATCAAAACCCCTGCATATTTCATCTCAACACAATGCCCTTATCTTTGACCCAAAATAAAAATTATTCCTTGCTCAGCAATCTCAAAATGCAAAATTATCTATGCGTGCATTAATGCCATGTATCAATCAACTTCAAATGCAAATCCACCAAGCGTTTATCCCTAATTTTACCATAAAAGGATGGTTACATGCCAAGAACCTCACTCAAAATTATTCTAGGGAAGAACAGTTACGATCAGCAAATCTTCTCCTGGCCATCGGCAAATACTTGGATCCTCAGATTCTCCTAATGGAAACAATCTGGCTGGTTCCTGAGAAAGGGCAAAGCGTGGACGTGAGGCAGGAGAGCGGCATGTTCTCCTCTCTCCTCCCTTTTGCAGCCTCCTTACTAAAAAACCTCTCCAGATTTGGAAGCCAGTGCAGGGACAGGTGCTGGGGGACGGAGAGCGGAGCTGGGGTGGGAGCAGTGAGGCAAACCCCCTTTGCTCCCCCTGCAAGGGCAGTGGGGAAAATCAGCATTACCGGCTGCTCCGGGGGGAGCCTGCAACCCTCCCCTGCTGCCAGCAGCGCTGCTCAAAGGGCAGCCCGTTCGCTAGGACGTGCGGAGGGTAATTAGGGATTTGCAAGGCTGGGCACATTTTGCGAGTCTTTTTTCTTCTTTTTTGCAGAAATGGGGGAGCGTTGGTGGTAAAAGGCGAAAGGAAAACACCAGGGAGTGCTTAAAGAAATGGCAAAGCGCGGATCAAACCCGGACCACACGAAAATGTCTTTCCAGGTGATTGCGAGGCTGCTGCAGGGTGCTGGCGGGGGTGAGGACGGACAGACAGGCAGCAGGGCCGTGACAAATATCAGTGAGAGCTCTGGAAAGGCTAAAAGTCCTCGGGCACGTGCCACGCTCCAGCCGTGAGGAGCTGGAGAGGCCCCTCGAGCGGCTTGTCCCACCAGGGCTGTCCCACCGCCACCAGACACAGGGTTTGACAAATTCCCAGCCTGATCTGCTTCGGCAGCTCCTGGGTCGCGGGATCAGTCCCCAGGAGGGCAGCACGCAACGGGTCCATCTGAATTTCCACCCCGCACGCTCAAGGAACAATGGCCCGTGTGTCCCTCGGAGGCTCCTCCTGTCACACGTGGCCGCAGTCGCTCTCTGAACACTCTCCCTCTTGTTCACTTAGGCCGGGGAGGCGGCGGAGCAGCAGGTATTTCCTGCCATCAGACACCATCCCTGCCTGGCCGGCCCCACGGGGGACACGCTGCTCCAGCCCTGGAACCCCCAAGGGACCTGACACCGCCTGGGGACAAAGCAGGAACCCGCAGAGGCTGCTGTCCCTCGGCAGGCAGGTGGCCGTGCTCCAAAGGGACACCAGCAGCTCAACACACCCCCGCTGTGCACATCCTGCTAGAAAAGATTTCCCTTCTGCGGTTCCAAGTCCTAGCTAAAACGAGGCTAAAAAACGTGCAAAATGCTGGTTTTGCTCCGTTTCCTTTGTGCGTTTCACAGCGTGTTCTGCAAACAGGGCACTTCCTCATAGTTTCGCTTTGGCTCTCACGTTCGGGAATGAGAGAGAGGCTTTTATTTTAATAGGCAAACAGGATTATAAATTAGCAGCTGTGCTGTGAGAGCCCAGAATCTTCCCGTTAAAAATACCTGCACACGTCACCGTGGCCAAAGTTGGGTGTCAGCACCGGGGACACAAGCGAGGAGGGGTCCTGGGTGCCACCCCTCTTGGTGCAGAGTGGGTGCTGGTGGCACCTTTGAGATGCAAGAGGTTAAACCGGCTGCAGCCGCTGATCAGAAAGGACTTGTACCAGATACCTGATGGAGAGGACAATCCCGAGCAAGCATTAGGCAGCAGTGCTGGCTGCAGCCAATTTTCCTCACTTAATGTGTTTCCTGCACTCGTCCCCCTCCCTGACCTCAGCTCCTCCTTGGAGCACGTTCAGCCCCAGACGCACCGCTGAGCAACAGCCAAGGCCAGCGGGACCGCTGCCATTTTGTCCCTCCCCTCGCTCGGAGGCCGGGACTCCTGCCACGGCTGCTGCAGACCCCAGCTGTGCCCCCCGGGCTGCCTGGGGCAGGGGAAGGGGGCAGCACCCTCGGGGGGTGAGCACCCCATGCTCTGTGCACCCCCTGGGGCTGCTGCGGATGCTCGGGGAGCAGGGGGGTCGGACACGTCACCTCCATCCCTTGCAAAGGATGCGTGTTCCAGATTGAGATGCAAATGCAGATCCAGATGAGGATCTGAATCCAGCTCGAAATGCAAATCCAGATGTGGCTCCAAATCTTGATCCAAATCCAGACCCAGACACAAGTGCAGTCCCACGTGTGGTCCGACCCTGATCCGAATGCGGATCTAAACCCAGAGACAGATCCAGACCCCAACCCAGACCCCAATCCAGATCTGAGCCCTGACCCAGGATCCGGGTGTGTGGTCCCCGGTGCCCGGGACCTCACCCTGCCCAGCACCAGCACCCGGCGGGTGTGCCCTGCACCCGGTACCGGTGCCCACCGCGCACTGCCCGGTACCCAGTGCCCAGCATGTGCTGCCCGGTAGCCGCCGTACCCTGCCTGCTGCCGGCGCCCAGTGCCCACTGCCCGTCCCGGTGCCCCGTGTGCCGTGCCCAGCGCCTTGCCGCGCGGTCCCCGGTGCGCAGCGCCCATCGCGCCATCCCCCGCTGCCGTGCCCGGCGCTCCCGGCTCCGCGCTGCCCGTTCCCGGCGCGCGCTGCCCGCTCACCGGAGGCGCGCGCTGCCCGGTTCCCGGCGGGCCCCCGGCGCGGCCGGCAGGTGTCGCTGCCGTCGCGGGCAGGGCGGCGGGCGCGCGTGCACTTCCGACGGCGCTCGGTCATGCCCCCGGCCTCCCTCCCCTCCCTCCCGGCGCCGCGCGGAGCTCCCGCCCGCTGACACCGCCGAGCGGCTCGCACGGCGCGGCGGAGAGCGGCGCGGCCGCCCGGGGATGGCCGCCGGGGCCGCCCCCGCCCAGCGCCGCCGCTGAGACGCAGCGGGGCCGCGGCCCGGCCAGGTAAGAAGGTTCCGGTTGCGGCTCCGGGGGGGCGGTCCGGGAGGGCCTCGGCTCTGCCGCGCTGGCCTCGGCGGGCGCCGGGAGGCCGGCGGCCCGGGGAGGGTGCGGGGTGACAGGCGTTGTGTGGCGGGGGGGGAGAGGAGGTGCCCGAGCGGGGCGGGGGCCGCAGCCCCGGTGCCCGCCCGGTGTGCGGGGGGGGTTCCTGCCCGCCGCCCCGCGTTCCCACCCCGCTTGCTTCGCGTCGCGCCGCCGGCTGCAGCCGCAGCTCCCGCCGAGCCCGCTGCGTTCCTGCTGCCGCTGGAGCGGCGGCGGCACCGCGTCCCCCCTGCGCTGCCGGCATCTTCCCTTCCCTTGTCTTCCCTTCCTTTCCCTTCCCTTGTCTTCCCTTCCCTTCCTTTCCCTTCCCTTCCCTTCCTTTCCCTTCCCTTGTCTTCCCTTCCCTTCCTTTCCCTTCCCTTCCCTTCCTTTCCCTTCCCTTGTCTTCCCTTCCCTTCTCTCTCCCATCGCACCGCACTCGCATTTACAACTGCAGCCCGACCCCCCCCCCCCGCCCTCCACTTCGACCCCCCCAAGCGCGAGCCTGGCCCTAGCACGGTGACGTCACGGGGGGGGCACCGAGGGGCTCCCCGGCCCCCCCCCGGCCCCACGGGTGCGCGCAGCCCACGGCTGGCCACGGTGCTCCCGGCCGGCAGCGTGGGGACGCGGAGGGGGAACTCGGTGCGTCTGAAGCCCCCCTGGAGAAAGGCGGGTTGGGAGCCGCGGCCCCCTCCTCAGCATCCCCCCCCCCCCCCGAGCTCTTCTGCTGCAGCTGCTTTTAAGCTACTAAATTCCAGCTAAATTCCTGTGTGTGCGTGTCCCCTTCCCACCCTCCCCTGGAAATGTGCAGCTGGAGCAGCAGCCTGAGCGCGCTGGTGCATGCACAGCCGGGGATCCCAACCGAGATGCTGACCGGGCTGGTCCCCCCGCCCGGGGGTCGGCATCCCCAGGGCTTTCCGGCCGGTGACAAAGTGTCGCAGCTGACATCGCAGACCTGCCGGACGTTTTCATTGACGTCAGAGCGAGGAGCTGCTGGGGTGCGCGTTTGTTCCCCGCCGCCTTTGATGGAGCGCGATGCCGTCCCTTGGATGCGAGCAAATTTGGCTTGGCAAAAGCTCTTGTGGCCACTGGTTCCTGCTTGTTCTCCCCTTGGCTGCGAGCGGTGCCTGGTCTGGCTGCCCTCAGGTGACCTCCCAAAGTGATGTTTTGGAGGAACAAAACCAACAGTAGGGGTTTTGCGTGGGAGAGCGCTCCTGGGGCGCTCTGCAAGCAGAGGGAAGGCATCTCTGGTGGCACCAGCACCTTCTGAGCGTTCTGCCAGCTCAACTCTGACTGTCCCAGCTCATGGGCATCACCAGAGCCTCTCTGAGGGTCCAGAACTGCTTTCCTACTGGGCACTGAGACTTTGCAGAGCCCTCCTACCCCGCAGCCATTTTCCGTGGGGTGGCAGGTTGCATCTCCCAGTTGGGCGAGAAGCACCGTGGTGGCTCTGGGGATGTGGGTGCTGTCACCCGTATGTCGATGGGAGAGGGCTGGGGGCTCACGTGGGATGAGGCAGAGGTTGGATGTGCATGGTGCCCTGGCGCTGCGCGGTCAGGTGCTGAGACTGCATCTCCTGGTGTCTGTCACTGCCTGATGAAAACGGACCTCGAGCTGCTGGGGGATGGATGGGAGAAGGATGGGAAGGAGCCAAGTGAGATGGAGAAAAGGACTCGTTTCCCCTGAGCGTGCTTCCCTCCCCATTCCCCACGGGATCGCGGTGCGCCTCAGGCATGGTGAGGGTGGTGATGGTGGGGGGTTCAGCGTGGGTCTGCACACAGGGCTCGGAGTTTGGGCTGGGGGCACCCGCACCCTGAGCAGCAGCTCTGCAGCCCAGGGCCGGGAGCTGCGTGAAGTTAAAGGCAGGAAGCGAGCAATAAAAAAATAATAATTAAAAAATAAATACCGCGTCCGGTAGAAACTGCCGGGGAGATTTAGGGAAGCGGCACTGCCGTGCCAGGGAGCCCAGAAGAAGCACGCATCCTCCTCTGATGAGGAGCTGCCTGTGCCAAGGACCGCAGACCCACCTCTCCTCTCCCGGCTGTCTCCTCTGCAAGCCCCAGGGAACAATTGCATACAGAGTGCTTCGTTTCAGAGCCGCCACAGTCATTTCAGAGACCTTTTAGGCAGGAAAAGTGCTCTGTAGCGTGTAATTTGAAGGCTCTGCTCTGAACCTTCACTGTCGCTCAGCTAAATGATCCTCTGCTCTTCCAAACCTTTGCTGCCTGGAAACCAGTGGCGGTGACCTGGTTCCTGGCCTCGCTCGGTCCCTGATCTCCCTTCGGCCCCGTGCTGAGGTGGGGGGAGTCGCAGGTTGCGAGGAGCAGCCCGGGGTGTTTCTCTGTCTTGCATGGGGCCTCTCACACGTCAGAGTCCTGTGAGATTTCAGCCAGTCTTAATCATCTCTCGCCTCTGCCTGAGCTGCAGAGGTTGTCACAGCTCGCTAAGGATTTTCCAGCCTGGAGGGTCAAGTCTTGTGAGGGCTCTGCAGGAAAATCTAGGGACACCGACTGATTTCCCCCAAAATGGGGGAGCTGCAGAATTATTTTCTGTAGCATCCCTCAGGCTTGGCGGCTTGCGGCGGGGAAGGACGGTTTGTTCTGCCGTCAGAGGAAACGGCACAACTTTGGTTTAACTGATAGAGCCGCGTCACAGCCTCGCCGGGGGCACGGCGAGCCGAGCCCGGGGGTGACAGGCCATCAGTTAACAAGGGAGCGCGGTATCGCCGGGGGTTTCCTCACCCTTGTCTTTCCTCTCCTGCCCATCCTGGCACGAGTTGCCCTAAAAACTTCAGTCGGTTGGAGGCACACCTGCAGGAACAGAGCGAGCTGCGGGTTTCCTCTCGCCGCGGGCGCTGCCGGCCCTGCTAGATGCAGGCAGGGCTTTGAGTTCCCGGCAGCTGCGGTGCGCAGGCAGCCTGGTGGAGGTGCAAAGGGAAAGGATGGGGAGAAGGAGAAACATTTGGACGTAAAGGGCTCGGCTCTCACCCCTCGGGCTGCTCCCGGCCGGTCCGGTCCCGTGCTGCGGCACAGGGCAGCTCGCCGGCTGGCACCGCGCAGGCACGTGCACGTCTCCTCTTGCCTCGCGCGGCTTCGTTCTCCTTTGGATTCGCTCCTGGTTTCGCCAAGGCAGGGAGGGTTCCGGTGATGGCGGATTTATGCACGTCACCGAATCATACAGGCGGCCAAAGCAGGAGGAAACTGTCTTGAGTCTGTCCTCAGGCCGTGCCTGGTGGATACCTGGGTCTAACCTGCTCTTAAATACCGCGGGTGCTGGTGAACCCACCCTGTCCCCAGGCGATTGCTGCCACTCACTAGTGACACACTTCCAGCAATGCAACTTGGCTTCTGCTCGCATCCTATCCCCTGCAGCAGGGCACGAAGCAGAGGAAAGGCTGTTTGTTTCCTTTTCCCTTCGTCACCTCTCCGAGGGATGCTCCGCAGCTCCAGCCCTTCTGAAGAGCGGGCGGGATGTGTCCCAGCATCGTCCTGTCCCACCGCCTGCCCAGAAACCTGCCCAAAACCCACCTGCTCAGCATTGCGTGGATTTGGATTTCCCCCAGGAGGGCTTGTACAGCTGCTCGTGGCTGACAGCAGTGAGGCTGCCACCCCAAGCCCTGTGCGGAGGAGGAGGAGGAGGAAGAGGGAGGCAGGTGCAGGTGCTGGGGAGCGGGTGTCACGGCCGAGCGCAAAGAACCGGTTCCAAGCAGCAATTGCCACCTGCATTCTCCAACACCCAGCTGGCAAAAACCTACATGGCCCAGTGAGCTGAGAGCCACCACAGGCCATGCAAGATGGAGAGTGGCTGCCTGGGGCTGGAGGTTGTCATGGTCCCGGTGGGAGGGTGGGCATTGCTGCGGGGCGGCCGCTTCGCTGCGGAGAGGTGGCTGCTTGGGTTTTGCTTGGGTTGCATGGCCTAGTTTTTGAGAGCTGGAATATGCTCAAAGATGGGCTTTCTGCGTTGCTTTTTTTGGTTTTGTTTTGTTTTAAATGACAGCATTTCCCCTTTAAATTTACATCTCTAGCTGGGGAACACAGAGCCCGGTGAGAGAGGGAGTGTGAGACTTTTATAAAAAGAACTAGTCGGGTTTTATTATCCCTTTGAGACGAGCAGGGAAAATCTATACTGAAGGCATGAAATAGCAATAAAAATGGACTTTTTGCCAAAGCAAAATTAATTGAGTGAATCTCAGTCCTCAAGCTTGAGCTCTGAGAGCCTTATGAGTTGGATGTGAACCACGCTGTCCCTTTCCTGGCTCTCATCGCCCGAGGAGGGGAGGCAAAACCTCCCTCCGGTCCTCAGAACCAAACAATGAAGTGCGATGTGATCAGCACCCGGGAGGAAAGGACTTGTGCTCGGGACACGGGCATCCCCACCGCTTGCGAGGCTGGTGGTCCCCGGAGCAAGGACCTTCTCCGGGTCCCTTGGCTTGGAGACCTGCTCTGATGGCGTGAATACGATGCTGATGACCGTTCAGCGATCATCGCTCCAGTGTTTCCATCACTGTGAGTCATGGCATCCCATCTGGATTGTGGATTTAGGGGAGTCCAACAAGGGAAAAGAAGAAGCCGGGAGAGGAACCCGGTGTCTTATCCTGGCCTGGGCTTGCTCTTATTAATCATTTTCCTCCCTCGTCTCTGCTTCCTGCTCCTGCCCCACACCGGGGTCTGGTTCTCCAAGGCGCTTTCTGGGAAAAACCTTCACAGAAATGGAAAATCCCCTCCTGCGTTTTGTTCATCTGGACGTACACATGCGGTGGCACCAGCTTCGCTCTCCTCTATTTGGGGGGGAGGATGGCAGGAGGAGCCGCCGGACAGAGCAGCGAGGGGAAAGACGGATTCTTTTCAGCAGATGGTGCAAAGAGGACAAAGCTGCGTAAACCTCCCGAGTCCACCAGAGAGACAGAGATTAAGGAGCGAGAGGGCTGAGAGGCAGCTCCAGGCAGGAGAAGGAAGGAGAAAAAAGGAAAACGGGGGTGGAAATAGGATTGGAGAGTGGAACTGGGGAGAGGAGTGTTGGGTTGAACAGGAATCTCCTCCCACTTGATGTCTCCCCTCCAATTCAGAGGGCCTAGATTCACTACCATAAAAATATAGCCCTTTTCAATCCCTTATCTTGCAGGAGCAGAAACAATTGGCCTGCAAAGAAGGAGAAAACAATCTGTTTGACTGACAAACAAAAACACATTTCTGCACAAAAGGAGGAGGAGGAAGAGGCAGCTGTCTGGCTGCTGCTTCGGCTTTTTTTCCTTTCCCCTCCCTCTCCTGTCCCCTCGCTAAGCTGATGGTGTTGGAGCGGAGCCGCTGCCCTTGCCAGCAAAACACCCACCGTTCTGACTGGCTGGGTTCAATGTCAGGTTCCTGCAGCAAATGTCGTTGTCCGCCCTGCTGTCACCAGCTGTGATGAAGATGCACCAGCCCCGCCGTGATGCCCTCCAGGGGACGGTGCGGGGAAAGGTGGTACCCGCAGCATCAGTGGGGCAGAAACTGCTGCTCGAGAGAGACCAAGGCCAGCGGCTCCTGGTGGCTGAGCTGGGGACAGAGAGGACACGGGAGATCCCTCATCCGGAGACCTTGGGGAAGTTCAGCTGGGTTGGGGGTGATACGCTGATATTGCAGCACGTGGGCATCTTTGGAGCACCCGAGTCTCGCATTTTGAGTTACTGCTGGGGCATCGGCCATCTCCAGAGTCACCTCTGTGCCTCGGTTTCCCTGTCTGCAAAGTCAGGAGGATAACACATGAGTGGTCTAAGAGAGCTGGGACACAGAAGTGCCCTGTGCGCCTTAAGTCGTTATCCCAGCAAGTCATTATCCCAACAAATCTTTATCCCTATAAAAATCATTATGGCAACCGCCGTACTAGTTAAATTGGTGCTGGGGAGAATCCGTGGGACAGGCAGGAGCAGAGCCAGTGGGATCCCGGCAGTTCTGCGTCTCTCCAGAACAAACTCCTCACTCAAAAGCTTTATTAAAAGAAAGATAAACTGATTCTCCCCATGCGATTCCTAGACCAGGAGCAGCAGTTTTCTGCCCAGAATGGCCTTCCAAGGGGATTCTGCTCTACGTGGACGCCTGAAGCAAACACCCTCGCTCCAAAACCAGCCAAACACAACACCCAGCGCCTGCCTGAGCCTGGAGAAGCAGGAGGCTGGAGCCGGGCCATCTCTGCAGGGACTGGTTAGTGCCACCACACAGGGAATCTGCAATAAATAGAGGAGAACAAGAACAAAACCTTGAAACCACCGTGACAGTCTTAATTGCCTTTGATCGAGGTTGCTGGTGACCTACTGGAGTCCACTGGAAAGATGATCCCACGCTGGTGGACGATTTGCTTTTCACTTTGTTTTTTTTTAAGGAGCTGTTTTGCTCTGCAGTGAAGTAGCAAAATAACGTGTAAGAAATCACAGATTCTAGATGAGTTAATAACAAATAATGACTTTCGGTTCCTGAGTGGTTCTCTCGATGCTTCAGTCCAGGCGTATAACAGACAGGCTTTCTTGTGCATACACAGCCCGGCTTGTTGAAATTCAAGTGAATTCAAGAGATTCAGCCTCTGCTTTCTTAGACAACAGAAGCTTTGGGGAATATTTGACCTGAAACATGAGAAGAACTTGACTTTTTTCTTTTTAATTCTTGCACCTAAAATGCAATTTTCTGCATTTTCCTTTCCTCTTCCATTTCAAAGGAAGATGAGAGGAGCCACCTCTCCACATGTCAAACTGCAGGCAGAAGAAGATACGAAAGACGACTGGACTCCTTTTACAACTTCAGCGTTTGACTTTCCTCCCCAGAAGGGGAAGATGCATTGTCAGCCTGTCTTGTGATCCGGCTATAACCTTTTGTTACCCCGATAAACGTCAGCTGACTGGGCTGGGATGTAAAAAAGCTGCATCTCTACCAGAGCGTTGCTGCGCTGCCGTGCAGACGGTGTTTGGGCAGGAAGAGGCCCAGCGTGTCCCTGCCCCAGCGGGGTTTGTAGACTTTGCCTGGCGTGGGGGCAGTCGGATGCTCTGCGGTGAAGCGCGGGCAGCGGCTGCAAGAGCAGGTTTTGCCCCCAGCTGAAGTACCTTTCAGGGACCACAGTTCCCAGCAGGTGGTGATCCAGCCTGGGATGATGGGGTCTTAGCTGGGATGGGTGGTCTGCAGGCAGTCTGTGCACCAGAGAGGGGAATAAACTTATTTAGGTGGTGTGGCTGGAGCCCACAGTCAGTGCTGCTCAGGGTCACTTGTTCCCTTCCATCGCAGCAGTATCAGGATTGTGCCACATCCTCTGCAGTCACCTGCCCGACTTTTCCACGCTGGTGCCTTCTCCCAGCTCCTTCGAGTCCTGCTGTGGCCCCCCAAGGTCCTCCACCACCCTCTCCTTTACTTATTCCTGTCCCCCAAACTCTTCTTGCCTTCTCCCTTCAGCTTCTCCTTCCCCGCTCAACCCCGTTTGCAGAAACACAAGCCTGCTGAGGGTTTGGCCTTCGTGCTCAGTGCCAGTCGATCACAGCTAATGGCGTGATAAAGTAAATCTAGCAAAGACGTGGAGTTTGGCCCCTGGGCAAGAAAAACGGTTCTGGTTTTAGCAGATGCTGCTCCTCTGGTCCTGCATGCTCTGAGTGTCAAAGTGGCCATGGGAGCAGCTCTTGGGGTGAAGCCAGAGTTTGGCTCAGCCTGTGGCTTGAGGAGAGGTGGCCGAGACATGGTGGGATTTAGTGAAACCCCAGCTCACGGCTTCAGCCCCTGCAGGTGTCTGGATGCTCACAGTCTGGGCAGCGGGACGGTATTTCCCATTGCAGAGCCAGCATTCGGTGAAGCATCATCCACCTGTGTGTTATCCAGCCCTACCTGGAGCTTCTCCTTTCCCTGCTGCTCCCCGGCTGTGTGCAGGATCATCTCCCACCCCTTCCACCAGCCACGGTCACACCGTCCTGAAGCTCGTCCTCCATGTTCCTCTGCGCTGACGTCCCTTGGGATTTGGCCAGTGTGTGTCAGGGCTCCGTGCCTCTTCCCTACAGCTGCTCCCGCTCGGCTGCGTCACCCAGAGCATCCTTCCCTCCTGCCCGGGGTCGCTTCGTACGTCCCATTTCCTCGGTTATTTCACCCTGATTTATACCAGGTCACGGGCATCTGGGTCCCTCACTTGTCCGTGGTAGCACAGCCTCTTCAATTAGGTGTATTTCCAAGCATGACTTCCATCTGTCCATCAGTCGCTATAGGTAATTTCTGCAGCGTTTACAGCCATACAGGGGCATCATTCGTACGTAATAATCGCTGATGGTGGCAGGACTGTGATAAATGATCTGTTCCGCGCGTTTCACCTCTTTTCTATTCACAAATTGTTCGTGATTTTTTTTGTAGTTGCATTAAGTATTCAAAGTGACTGCGATTTCCCCTATTGTATTCATTATTCAAAATTGTTCTCCAGATAATTTCTGCAAATAATTCGCAGTCTTCGCTCTTTTGTGAATACTCGGTCTCAAGAATGAGGGTCGTTTTAATTGGGATCTTACATCACATGATGGATTTCGGCTTCCCGATTGGGCAGGCTTAATTTTTAGAATTGAGGTTTGGGGAGGGAACTGCTGCGATTAAGAATTTGAAATTAACTTTCTTCCAATATCTTCAGTTGCCGCTTAAAATTAACAGTCTGTCTTGTCTTTTTTTTTTTTTTTTCCCCATTCCTGGCCAAAAATCCCTGCCGGTAATTTGTTGGCAAGAAACACTTGGAGAATATAAACAAAAAGGTGCCACCAAAACAGCTAAATTTAACATATCTAAAAACTGGAGCGATGATTAACGGTGGTTTGTTTTGTATTATTCGCCTCGCTCTGGTAAAAATAATGATCAAAATAATTTAGAAACATAAAAAGCCACATAGCAAGGGGACATTTATAGAGCTTGGTTTCATAAAATCTTCCATCAATGACTCTTTATGTGGCTTAGAAATGTTCTCTGGGCCGGTTGGCGGTGAGTTGGTACCGCGGCCGTGCTCGGTGCTCCGGTTCGGTGGTGGCGGAGCGAAGGGACCAGCCTGGCTCCCCATCCCGCCGTGATCCGCGGGAGGCGACACTCGGGGTGTCTTGCCCAGAGCTTGACTCCGGGCGCAGGGTGACCACGGGCGACTTGCCCAAGGTCGCACCCCAGCTCCCCCCTTCAGCTGGAAATAGCTCCAAGGTCTCCTGTTCCCCCCCTGCCATCTCGGAAAGGTGTGGAGTTCAGATGTTTGCTCTAACTGACAGCCTGGCTCCTGCCACCTCTCGTAAAACCTCCTTGGCTCTATTTTCTGCACCCCCCCCTCCACCATCAGGCTGAGTCAATACAGTCCCACCCGTCCCCCCCACTCCCTTTAATAGCACGGGTTCTTGTGGCATATTTATGCCTCCAAAGTGGAGCGTTGTGCCGGCGTTCCCGTTCGCGCTGCTCGCCCCCACCAGCTGCTGCTGCCGATTTCCCTTAAAAATAAAACCCCTCTAAAGGTACAGCAGGGACACCTTAAATGCAGAGCTGTGGCGTGCAGTTAATCATATCCTCTTAACGGGTTTATTCGCTCATTAAATATTTAAGACTCGTTTCTCTTTATCAATAGTGTGGAGGCGTGCAGGCCCCGGTGCAAAGATTTATGCACACAATAGGATCGGTGCATTTAGATTTGTTTGAAGGGATCCGAGAGCCATTTAAAACTCGACCGAGGGGGACGGTTTCTGCTGCTGCTGTTTTCCTCCGGTGAGATTTCTGCCTCCTGACTGCGGTCGGGAGGGGAGGTCGGGCTGGCGGCTGCCTCCGATACCTGCCTGGTTGCTTTTGAAATAGCTGTGCCCCTTTTTGAGGGACACAGAGGTCTCAGAGGGGACCCGCTTGTGCCGGGCATGAGCGTCCTGTAGTGATGAAGATGGTCTGTGGAAAATGTGGTGTGTGGAGGCAGGACCTGGTGCTGGGTTGTCAAAGCAGCGTCTTGATCCCCGCTTCCCACTGCTGGCTGTAGGAAGAGCTTTGCCGTTGCGGCTCAGATGCGAATTCCTGCTCGTCTGGCACCGTTCGGGAGCTGTCATGCAGGTGCAACATCTGTCGTTCTCCTGTTATTACCTGAGCTCTGCTCTTCACGCAGGTGGAAGAGCGGTGGTGGCCTTTTTGGTTCGTGGGATGGGCGGCAGAACTAAACCCACCTTGATCCTGCCTCCCCATCCTTCCCATCGCCAACCCCCTGCCCACCGCAGCTCACCAGCCCGGACCACCATCCAGAGCATCCACACTTCACGCAGTCCCCTCCACGTCCCACCTTTGCCCACGCCGGCTCCCCAGTCCCTCCGCGAGGCTCCGTGGCTGCCAGCTGCTGCCAGATGTGTTGCCCCCGCTCAGTGTAAGGAGGCCATTCCTTGCACTCCTGCGGGCGTGCAGTGCACTAGCTCGTGTGTACACCAGCTCCCCAGTCTCCGAGGGCTGTGGTGGGGAAGCTGGGATGGGGCTGGGAGCCTGAGTGTGCGGCCGATGCGGACGCGGGACGTGACCTGTGCCCGTCCTTCCATGGAGCGCCTTGCTGGAGCTCGCAGGGCCAGCAGGTCCCGGCACGCAGGGCTCTCTCACCGTCTCAGCGGTCTCTGCTTAGATCAGGAGGGAGCAACTCATGCCAAGACCTGTCCTCCCCAGCCTGCAGCTTGGAGTCGGCGACGGCAGCAGCTGATGCCCAGGTTTTTTTCGCCCCCCCCTGCAGCATCCCGGCTGGTTCTTCCCGCAGCCAGACGTGCCTGTCCCAAAAATTCCTCTGCGTGAGATGCTGAGGGCGAGTGGCTGCAGTGGCAATAGGCAGAGCTGGCAGGTCCCTCCTGGAGGGGGTGAGAAATACCCCGGCTGGCTTATTGACAGCCCAGAGCATGGGAAGAGCGTGCATGCGTCAGATATTTCCCCAAACCTCTCCTGCTTTGCAACGTGCCCGCTGAGAAGAAAAAAAAAAAAAGGATCTGACAGCAATAAAACTGTCGGGCGGCTGCTGCTGCTTTTTTTTTTAAAGTTCTGTGATAGCTTCTCCCCCTCTTTTTTTTAATAGCTAATGCATCTGTCACTACTTTCCTAATGAGCTTTCCGAAAGGGCCTTGGGGACCTCTACCTATCCATGTGGGCTCACATAGGAGCTTACTCAGGGGAGGCAGAGAGAATCCAGCTCCCTCTTTCGCCCCCATCTCCTCCCAAACTCCTCTCGGAGGGCAGGTTGTCCGGAGGGAGGGGAAGGCAGCAATATCTCAGCGCTCGGCGAGCTGGCGTGCACCCCCTGCAATCACAGCCAATAATGACAAAAAGACGGGGCTGCTGCCAGAGATAGAGAGCTGAGCTCCAAGCGTTACAGCAATGTCACAGCCTTGGGACTGCTGCTGGCTGCTACTGGAAAGAAATTTCCTCACAACAGGCAGAGTTATAGGAAGGAGCCATTGATTGCATTAAAAAACACCCTCCCCACCTCTTTTTTTTGGCATGGATTTTCAAGGCTTGCTTTTTTTTTTTTTTTTCCCCTCCTCTCTCCCCCCTCCTCGCTTTCTCCATTTGCCATTGAAGTTGCGTTCAATAAAACCCATCGCCCGAGAGTGTCTGTTCGCATGTTCTCAGCAGTACAATGGGCAGAGGACTGCAGTGTGCGGAGGCTCCGCCAGCCTCACGCAGACAATGAGGGGGTGGGAGCGGGGCGGGGGGGGGGGCTTTTATTTTATTTTATTTTTCCCCCACCTGCTAGCCCCCACTACTAATTGTAATCACAAAAGGCAAATGGGAAGGGACTGGGGGAGCAAGGCTGTGGTTCACTGGGGTCATGGTCTCCATCAGTCATTCTCCCAGCCTGTTGCTGGGTAAAAGCCTGGCTCCTGGGTTTATCAAAATGACTGTGCAGTAAAAGCCTCTTCACCCAAAACAACCCCCCAGAAAAAGCTATTTTAACTGACTCAAAAAGCATGAACTTCCTATTGCCATCCATGGGAGACTTTCCATTGGCTTCTCTAGGTGCAGAAGGGAAAACAGAGGGTTTGGTGACTCAGGCGCAAACCTGGGATCTCTTCCTCTCTCTGACGCTGTTGGCAAATTGTTTAGGGTCCGATTCATCAAGGGCCTGAACGCCTCCATCCCTGTGCCGTTCCATAGGGCATGAGAGGATGCTCCCCTTGGCAGGACCGAATCTCTTGACTGCGCCGTGCCCACGTTCCCCTCAGCTGTAAAATGTGACAGTGCTAACCCTACGTCGCGTGATGGTGGAGGAGCTAATAACTATTAATGCCAGGGAGATGCTTCCAGATCTATAGATAAAAGGTGCTCAAGGAGGGAAAATTATTATCAACGTGGGCCAAATAGCTACAGGGGATTCGAAATCTGTTTGTATTTGTAGGATGTAACCACAAAGGAGGGAGAGACTGGGACAATGGAGCATGCACAGCACTAATGGAATGAGCGTAGGAAAGACGATATCTCTGGAGACCCTTAGAAACCATTTCCCAGTGGTAAGATCTGCTTGGGTTGTTTGTTCTTCTTCCCAGATGAGAGCTGCAGTCATGAACGCTTTTATCACTTAAAACTGGACTAGACAGAGGGCCAGAGCGCGTACAGTAGGGACGAGCCTGCGTGGCTCTCCAATGTGTGGATCCACAGATTTAACAGGCCTCAGCTTCCATTTCTATCTTTCAGAGCTGCGTTTTATAACAGAGGAATCTGGACTGGACCTTTCAGACCTGTTTTTCAGTCTTATGGGATGCAGGTTTGGCCTTTGGTAGAGACGCAAGGGCATGACTTGGGCATCTCGAGGCTGCAGCTGCAGCAGGAGGGTTGTTCGGGGTGGAAACATCCCCATCTCATCCCGGGATGAAGCCCCGGGATACGGTTTGGGCTGGAGCGTGGGTTTGGAACAGCCCTGTGGTACCACGTGAGCGTGGTGGTTCCTTGAGGCCATTTCACTGGGAGATTCACTTTTTCCAGCTGATTCACGTTCCTGGTACGAGCCCATTTCTTGCCATGGTGACGGTAAAACTGGCTGAGAGCTCTGCACGTGAACACGCCGTGGTCCAGTCTGGAATCTCCTTGCGGGCTCTGAGGCCAGTGGTGCCAGGAGCCGGACAAACACAGGTTTTTCCCTTGAGATTAAAAACTAAGGTAGACAAGCCGTTTGTTGTCTGTGATCTAGCAATGCCAAGAGACCTGTGCAAAGCTTTGGGCAAGCTCACAGGAGACGGGCAGCGTCCGTCCCGGCTCCCCTGGGGCGAACATCCCGCAGTTCCTCGCTCATGATGCCATGCAGTTCTTCGAAATCACGACATCGCCTTCCCTTTGCACCCAAAGACGGCCCCATTTTGTGCTCTGGGGAGCTGCAGCCTTTCTCACTGAAGACCTGCAGCACACCATGCTCTTTTTTTCTTTTTTTCTCTTTTTTTCATCTCCTGGACACTTTACTTAGGTTCTTTCTTCCCTCTCATTTTCTCTACCATCAAATGAAAGCCATTCAGACCAAAACGGTTCAGTCTGCTCTTTGTGTCTGGAAAACAGAACACCAAAGACAGCTGGACCTACCCGAGATGGCCACGGCCGTGGCAACAGTGGCTCTTTGTTAGCTCTGTTGTCTCTGCCCCTATCTCCAGTGTCTGGGGCCCTGTCTCTTTAAAGCTTTAGTGCGCTGTGTCAAAGCCAACAGAGAGTTCAGCTTATTAATGGATTCGCTAGGTTAATATCCCAACAGTTTGGTTGCGTGTTGTTTTTTTGTTTTTTTTTTTTTTTCTCTCCACCAGCATAATTTAGAAAGGGGGGAGGGGGAAAGAAAGATAACCCAGTCCCATTTCTGGGGAGGAGGGCACGGTATGGCTCATTGCTTTGGAGAAATGGAGCTGGAATGGTTGGTGGGGCCAGGAGAAGGTGGTGGCCCAGCCCTTCGCCTTCCTGTCTGTATGTACATCTCTCTCTATCCTTCTCCTGCGGGGTTCCCTGCATCAAAGCTTCTTCCAGTTCTTATGCTAATGAGGTGCATTAATGCTTAATGACTGTGAACAGGCTTGTTTAATTGCACCTATCTGAGCAGGAGGCACGTTGCTGTATAAGAGGGAACGACCATGTAAGCAGCTGCATGCCCTCCTGGACAGTCTTAATTACATGTAAAACTGATGTGATCTAAACCACCAGGCTGGTGATTAGTTTAGTGAGGCAGGTGGTACTTTGCAATTCAGTGCCTCAGAAACTCTAGAGCAAGTGAGATCAGATTCTTTCGTAGGCTATGGAGGATAAGGCAAGCCCTGATCATCCTTGAATTTGATGTTGGGTGGGGACAAGCGCGGCATAGTAGATTAATTTAATTAATTTATTGCAGTTAGTTTGCAAAGACATTATCCGCAAGCGTCTGTGCAGAATACTGAGCAGTCCCATTAATGCAATGCTATTTTGCCTGTAAATCCTCTCCCCCCGCCCCGACAGGAGGAATGAGCTTCGATGGTCTCAGCTTTCTGCAGTGTTATCTCGCGCTGTTTGAATACAACCGATTGTCTGAACTACAAAGAGGCCCGGGCTCTAATGCAAAGCCATCCCTATTGGCACTAGACCTAGATTAATGACTCTGCATGCATCGCCTTGGCTCTAAACTGGATTTCCCTGCAGCAGCTCGCGGTGCTGCTGTCTGCACGCCGGGATCGGTGCCTCTGCCCGGGCTGCTGGCGGGAGCGGCGGGTCTGGGAGCACCTCCAAGCGCGAAGGCTGGTAAATGGGGGTGCGCAGGTATGGAGGTACCTGCCACCTGCTGCTGATTACCCGCCCTCGCTTCTTCCAGTTATTTGGTTTGCTTTTTATTCACCGGAGGGAGGGGATTTTTTTTTTTTTCTTAATTTATAAAAGCAAGCTTTTTTTAGAAATTGGTGTGGGCGGGGGAGTCAGCCGAATCAAGCAGCATTTTGGGGTTCGGTTGTGCTCCCAGGGCAGGCATCTCCCGACCCGCCGCTTCCTGGGGGCTCACCCGGCTTCTCGTCCCCACACCGGACCCTTCCCCTCGGCCTCCTCTTCCTCGAGCTCTTCCTCCCCGTCTCTCTGCTCTTCCCCTCTCCCTGCCCTCCCGGGCCCCAGCAAAGGCTCTTCCTGACGTTACTCCCACAACAGCCGCTTCCTTCCCGTCCCAGCAGCCCCCGGCTCCGCAACCGGCCCTGCCTGGCCCCTCGCTACCTCCCCCAGACCCCTCTCCTGCTCCTCCCCTGTTTATTTTGCAAAAGGGCTTATCTCAGACATGGAGGCTCTTTCTGTGTGGGGTGAGACCCACGGCCACGGGGCCACCGGGTGGGAGGTGACTCACGGTCCCCACTCCTGCCACCAAAGCCCTCTCCTGGTGT
Organism: Caloenas nicobarica; assembly: GCF_036013445.1. NCBI lineage: Eukaryota > Metazoa > Chordata > Aves > Columbiformes > Columbidae > Caloenas > Caloenas nicobarica. The sequence goes on along the minus strand of NC_088258.1, from coordinate 2,977,645 downwards.
CTGTGACACCCATGGGGTTTTGGGGTCAGAAACCCACTGTGTGGGACACGTTTTAGCCAATGCACAGGGACCAGCTCCCCAAAATTAGCATTCCCCCAACCCCGCCATGTTTCAGACTTGTTGATGGGGAAGGAGGGCCTGGCCATGGCAGCCGTCTGCTTAGAATCATAGAATCATTTTGGTTGGAAGATACCCTTAAGATCATTGAGTCCAACCATAACCTAACTCTAACACTACCCCATGTCCCTGAGAACCTCATCTCCGTCTGTCCAACCCCTCCAGGGATGGTGACTCCAGCACTGCCCTGGGCAGCCTGTTCCAATGCCCAACAACCCATGTTTTGTGTCAAGGCAGGAGCTGGGGAAGAAGCCGAGCTGAGCGTGTGTTGGGAGGATGAGAGTGCTGCAGTGTGTTCCTCGGCATCTTCCTCAGCACCTTCCTCCCAGCCAGCGCGTTTCCTGGCAGGAGAAGGTGTGCGGCCATGGCGAGGGTGGCAGCAGGAGGGCAGCAGCTGAGGAGATGGGATGGCAGAGGAAAATCCAAGATGGCATCTCCCTGAGGGGAGAATGGTGCCCTGCCTGGTCTGAGGTGGGAGCTCTCCCTCCATGGGAGTGAGCCCCGCTCCGAAGGGCCGCAGCTGCCTGGCTCCCCGCGGGGGAGGACGGAGGCCCTGCCGCCATCTGCCTTCTCCTCACCCACCCCACCATGGCTGTTCCCCCTCCTTGTCCCACTGAGGCACACTTCGCTGCGCTAAGCCTCGGCCTTGCGATGTCCCCAAAGCAGATTCTGAGTGGAAAAGGAGACTTTTCCTCTCAGAAAAGCCACCTATGGTGGCCATGCCAAGGCAGCCCCTGAGCATCGTGGCATTGCCCCCATGTGATGCCACCACACGAGACCTCGGCGCCCCGGCGGGCATGGCCGCCCGCAGTGCCATCCCCTCGGGTGGGCCGAGCACCCCAAGACCCTCCATCGCTGTAAAAGCAGGAGCGTTTTGCAGAGAAATGCTGCGAAATCGGCACCGCCGCGGTGCTGTGGGGCGTCCGCCCGTGGGGGCTCAGCCCGGCCCCGTCTGCGGGCCAAACATCCTCGCGCCGAGCACCAGCAAAACCTTTTTTTAGCACTCCCCTGTTTGCCAAGCGTACTTCCTCTCTTTTGATTCTTACCACCTACATACAGTCTGACTGCAACAGCAAAAAAAAAAAAAAAAAAAAAATTGCAACATTCAGTAGAAGGCTTTTCTGTCTAATGACGTTAAATTTATTAACCAAAACTCCAGCTGCACCAGGCTGGGATCTAATAATATTCAAGCTATGGAGACATCAAGTAGAAAGAAGCTTAAAGCCCTTTTTATTTCACAGTAAAACTGTCAGTAAATAACTGGATTGTCTTGAGACTGAGAAAATGGGGATTTATCTTCCTGAACATGAAAAGTGTGCTTATTTTTTTTTATCAGCTTCAAAAAGCCCCAGCAACCTTGATTTTCCTTCCACACCGTTCTCAGCAGCTCTGCCAAGCCCCAAAACCACACAAATCAAGAGACAGGCTCTAAAGATATTTTTAATTAAATTAATTCCTTTTCCTTCCTTCCCCATTTCTCCCTTGTCCCCTCCTCCATCCTCTCTTTCTCTCTCCCTGTGTCCCCAGCTAATGACTTCTAAGCACTGTGACATTTCAGCGCTGGCTGTCACTAACACCACACCTCCGTGCTGGTTATAAATTGGGCACAGAGACATAAAATTCCCCGCAGAAGGTCCCTGTTTGATGATATTCTCCGAGGTAAATCTCCAATAGCTCCCTGTTTTCTTTAATAACGCTAATAGGCATAGATTAATTAAACTGTTATATTACTTCCTTCTTTCTACCAGCACCAGTTAGAAATCTTATTACCTGCTCCTCTCCGCTTGCCTTTTCCCCAAGGTGGTTCTATTCCAACCAGTTACCAAGGTTTCTCAGAGGCTGTAGCACAAGGTGAAACGTCAGAAATCGTGTCCGCGGGGCCAGATCCTGCCCCAGCCCCTGGCTGCAAAACCCCACCGGCCTCGGCAGAGTGCGAGCGGCCGTCAGCGGGGTCAGGATTAAACCCCGGGTTATCTGAAGAGGTTCTTGTTCTTGAAAGCAACAGCGGGGCTATTGTTGGGTCTGGATGCCCCCCTCGAAAAGGGACCACAGCTGTAGGAAAGGGAATTGTATACATCCATCAACTCCTCCAGGGCCTCAGGATGTATTAGTTAAGATTGCGGGATAGCATGTCTCGGCTCCACTGAAGGAGCCCTTTGAATGACATGTTGGATATACTGTTGCACATCTGGCCGCTGTATTATTGAATTGCTCTACGGTTGCATTTTCCAGACCGCGGGAATGTGTCGGTCTTTGAGGGGAGTCGGGGCAGGGGGGAGATGAAGGGGACGACATGTGGGAAAATTAGAGGGATGCATCCCGCGGGGTGGGGTGGGTTCGGATGGAGCTGCGTGGTGGAGGGAAGGGGGGACGAGCAGGGCGATGCTTTCACACAAAATGCCGTGTTGCCATTTGAAATCCGCTCCAGAGCTTCCTGCTCTAATTAAATTTGTCACCATCGTTACTATAATGCCTGCCATTCCTCTGCTGCTTTTTTGTTCTCAGGGATCCCAAAACATGACAGAGGCAAGGGCAGAATCTCCAGGTTCCTCCGTCTTTCCTCTGCAGGAGCTTTTTCTGAGCGAAACCAGGAAAATGCGCTTGTAGGAGCTGCTTTGGGGTAGGAGCACAGCCGCTTCTGGTCTGGGGACACTGGAGCAAGGGACACTGGGGCCAAGGGATCTGGGCAGCTCTCGCACTCACACATAAGGTGTCTCCTGGAACTGTTAATTTGCAGGAGCTTGTGTGAGCACCCCAGGAAGGCCCGTTGCAGCAAGCAGCCCTTCTTGGGCTCTCACTTGGCTTGTCCCGCTCTTGTCCCCTCCGGACCCGCACGGGAGCCCAGCATCCCTGCAGCCACTGCTGCATCCCTGCTCTTGGCACCGTGGGGTACCACGTACGGCTGCTCCACACCGCGCTGAGGCAGGAGGAATTCGCTAATTACTGGCGGCTCTTAATAATGGCCCCCGAACGCTGCCAGAGTGGCGTGAAGGGCTCAGAGCAGGAGACACAACCTGCTCCATCGTGTCTTCCGTGTCAGCCTGCAACGAACTGAATGCAAAAAGGCTGTCTGAGCCGCAAACAGCGGAGCCCTTGGAAATTTAAAGGTGCAGAGCACAGAAAACAAAGGCGAGGCGATCGCGCTGCTGAATATTCATCCCGGCGTCTGATCCTGCCGGGAGCAAAGCCCGCACAGCTCCCGTGAAAGCTGATGGGAGGGAACCTTGGTCTGAACCTCATCTTGGGCTCCAGCCCAAATCTGTGGGGGGAGGGCAAATTAGTCCTTAATGCACATATATCTTACACTAAAACCTGATAAGGGAACTCTCCTATGTTAATTTACCTGAGTTATTTACTATACTGATTGCTGAAGGTACTCTGATTAGTGCATGAAATATTTCTATACCTTCGGTCTGATTAACCCATATCTGCAAAATAAATATTTGTCTCATTACAGTTATGCGATCGCGCAATCAAAGACCCTGTCGTAATGGGAAAGGGGGAGAGTATCCGTGTGGAAAAGCCAGGGCATGGCGACACAGAAGGAGTGGGTTCGGGATATGAAAAGCAGGGGCATAGCCGGAGGGGGAGGCTTAGCGGTCACAGCCCCTGTCCGGAGGGGTTGAAATGCCAGGGAGGGCGCGATTCTCCTCCCGTTTCACCGCTGCTAATTGGGACTAATTCCGTTTGACTCAGCAACGCCGCGCCAGTCCCAGCGAGAGGAGGGTCAGACCTTGGGAATCACAGGGGTGAGTCCCAGTAGGTTCCCAGCCTCCGGCTTTTTTTTTTTTGAAAGAGAAGCAGGGAGTTCCCGGCAGCGCGGTGCCTGTGCCAGTCTCCCAGACGAGCTCTTAAAATAGCCCAGCGCGCCAGGCTGTGGCACCGGGGGAGAGCGCAGAGGATGGAGCGTTCAGTCTTTCTGGCCCAGATCCGGGGAGAAAAGGGTGGGGGGCTAGCAGCTCGCTGCTCAAAAATGAGGTGCTTTAAAGTGTTGTGCGGTGAGGGGGGCAGCCAGCACCCCACAACCAGGTGGCAGGGAGCAGAGGAGGTGGCAGCCGGTGATGCTGGCACTGCCACGCGTGCTGGACACGGTCCCTCGGCGAGGGGAGCTGTAAGTCATCTGGAGGAGAGGATCCCCCCTCTCTGCCGTTACAGGGCTGTTTTGCATATGCTCCGTTAGGAAAAAAAAAAAGAGGAGTTTTATTGTGGCTGTGCAGAAGAGCTAAGTCAAGAGGTTGCTTTATGGCTCGCGGGTGCCGGCGTAGAGAGGAAAAAGCGTCCCAGATGCAGCATATAGTAAGGCTGGCAGGGCTGTACAGCGCTGCTGCATCGCAGAGTGGCTGCAAGCGCGGCTCTGCAAAAGAGCTGAAGTCATTTTTCTTCTAAGGGCAGGGGGTAGTGGGGAGGAAATATGAAGGCAGCCCTGTTGCTAAGGAAATCTGCTCTTTGTATGGTCGTACATTTAGGTAATGCTAATGAAAGGCCATATAGTAGCGAGGTGCAGATGTCAGCACTGTGCACTCCTGGATATTTGATTAGCATTTCTTTGACTTTGCCTCCTCTAACAGAAATACCTAAGTATATGGATATTAGGAAAATAAAATCCCCCTTCTCCTCTGCCAACAGCCCAACAGCATATGTTACGCAGAGAAAGGAAAAGCCTTACCAAAATCAGACACTCCACAATGAACGTGTGTTTTTTTCCCTCCCCACACACACCCTGGAGAGGATGAGAACAAACATGTGATGAGAACAGAAATAGTCACATCACTTAATGCATTGCTGGACGGTACCCAGCCAGCACAGTGATGAACCTGGCGTAAGACCCAATAGCAGCAAACCAGCATAGCATCCTATTTAATGGCTGGTGGCCACAGATGTTTTAAACCTCGAGACTGCAATCTCTCAGAGGTTTCCCTTTCAACTCGAGCACCAGTGAGCTGCTTTGGGAAGCAAAAGCTTGCAAATGCTCCATCCAGGGATGCAGCGCATCCGTGGATTATCTGGTGCCTGCGTATGTGCGTGGAGTCTGAGCCCGGATCCGGTGATCTGGCTTACGAAGCGGGAGAGGACCCCGTGCTGCTGCTACAGAGCATCATGTCCCGCTCTCGAGCATCGCTGGAAGAATGAGTCAGCCGTTTTCCTTCGCGCAGGGGTCGAGTGGATGCCCCTGTCTGAATGTCACTAATAAAAGCACCCAGAAATCTAACTGCTCTATGCTTGCATGTCGTGCTTGCAACTGTCTTAAAGACCAGCTGCTCTGCGTGAGACTTCCCAGAGCGCTTGAATGAAGCCCCTACATCTCTCACTTTCTCTTTTGCCTTTTTTTTTTTTTTCCCCCACACAGTGCAACGTGGGCTCTGTTCCTCCTCGCCTTTTGCTCTTGCTCCCTGGGGCAAGCCGCTGTGTCTCAGAGGCGTGAGGAGCGAGTGCTCCCGGGAGTCCCCCAGCTCATCTGAGGAATGGCCCCACGGGTTCTAAATCCAGCAGCGAGGCCCCGAGGTGGTAGAGACGTCTGTGCTCTAAAGCCGAGCATCTCTCCTGAATGGCAGCGGTGCCCGGGATGGAGCTTTGCACGGGTTTTGGTGTGGCGGCTGCGGACGTCTCCCTCCCTGCCAGCACCTGCCCCTCCCTCTCGCCGTTGTGCAACCTCCCAAGGGCAATTACAGCAGTGCTTACGTGGAGGAGCAATATTGGGAAAGTATTTAGTCATTTTTAACTGTTTTGCTGGCAGCTCCCCTCCCTTAAGGTGGTTCCCGTCTCTTCTCCTCCCAACATGTTGTGGCAACTCCTGGCGGCAGCCCCTGGCCCGGCAACGCTTCTTGGTGCATCCTTGGGTACCGAGGGGGAGCCCACGCTCCGGCCGAAGAGCCACATTCCTGTTGGATGACTCTTCCTTTCCTTTCCTTTCCTTTCCTTTCCTTTCCTTTCCTTTCCTTTCCTTTCCTTTCCTTTCCTTTCCTTTCCTTTCCTTTCCCTTTCCCTTTCCTTTCCTTTCCTTTCCTTTCCTTTCCTTTCCTTTCCTTTCCTTTCCTTTCCTTTCCTTTCCTTTCCTTTCCTTTTTCTTCCTTTCCTTCTTCCCATCCCTTCTTTGCTCACTACAGTGATTTTAAAACTTCCATGCCTTGACGGAGATGTGGTGGGGGATGTTTTTGAAAGCAAAATAAGAGGCAGGAGGACACAGAGCTACTCGTGCTCTCTGGATGCTTCTCCATCTCCATCCCCAGGGGCGATTTTCCCCCGGCCCAGCGTAAACAAGCAGTTAGAGCAGTTGGAGCGTTACTCCGCAAACACGCCACCGGCCCCTGCCCTCGCCGCAGGTTCCCTTCCTGCCGCCGTGCCCGCGCTGAGCGTTGGGGTGGCACAGGGGGTATCGGGCTCGCGGTCACGGGCAGGAGCCACCTCCAAGCGTTGGCGGGCGAGGAGGCTCCAGCAGGAACTGGGGTCGAGTCTGCAGCAGCCCCGTCACTGCTCTGCACGGCTCACCCTGCTTCGGAGGGGCGACTGCAAAATTGAGGAGCGTTCGGGGAAGTTTAGGGACACTGGTGGGCTCCCGAGGAGGGACTTGGAATAGTCTGGGTGTTGTTTATCCTAGAAAGATGGTTAAAAGAAGAGGCCACGGTAAAAGAAGATAAGCTTATGCGCGCATAGAAACAACACTAAAAAGTACATCATTAAGGTTACGAAGTCAGGCACTGAGCGCGTAAGAAATCCCAGTATTAAAGACACCTGAGCGGCTTACGTCCGGCAGCGTGGCATGCATTCATTAGGGTGCAGTCTTAATTCCATGGTCACAAGCTATTTCTTCTGCCGGGGCTCTGCTTCAGTGAGTGTGTGGGATGGATGGAGCTCGGTTAAAAGCAGCTCAGGGTCCAGGGCATGGCTGTGCTGCTGCTATGCGATGTGCAACCATCATGCAAGTCCTTCTTGGAGGATGAAATTGTTCCTCCTGGACCGTCCTGAAGTGTGAAACGCTAAATCTGCTCTTGCCTCGTGCTTTCCCTTCTTTCCCTCTGTCCCTTCCACCTCCATGCTGCTCGGTGGTTGGCAGGGGGGAGTAGCAGGACAAGTTTTTGGGGAAGGCTGACTTTGCGCTGGGACCCCCAGGCAGGAGGGAACACACTCTGCAGCTCCAGGAGGGCTGATGCAAGTGCAGCCCACATGCTTCATGCTGCCAGCCTTTGATTTTTCCATCTGTTTTTTGTTTTCGTTCAGTTAAAGGCAGAGAGGAGAGGTGGATTTTGGTGTGAACCTCCTGTCTGTGTCTGCATGTGGTGTGTGGGACCCGGATCGGGCTGGGGGACTTAGCGGGCATCATTTCTTCCAAAGCCGCGGGAGAAACGTACATTTAGGAGAAGCAGCCTTGCAGCTTGCTGTATTCACCGTCTGAGAGCTGAGCCAGCCAGAGCCTGGAGGGGACAGATGGAGGAATTAAGGACATCTCAGCTGGGCAGTGGGACCAAGGGATGCGCAGTGGGGAGCTGGCTCCCGTACCCGAACCACTTTGGAGACGGGGCTGGGACTTATCGTAGCTTTTCTTAGCAAGAGAGCCCTCCACCGGAATAATGTGTTGTGGACATAAAAGGAGATGTGGAGAGGGAATATTTTCACCCTAGAAGCTGCTAAGGAACTTGCATTTAGCTGCTAGCAATCTGTTTCAAACTGGGTTTCTGTCCCAGGAAAGAGAAAGCTGAGCAATCTCACTGCCCTGACCAACTGTAAATTCTTTCCTGGCTTTGCTGGGGAAAAACAATGCGCTCTCAGTGAAAACCTCCCAGAAATCCAGGACATGAGTATTTTTTATGTCAGCCCTTTACTGCTTTGGAGAGAGCAGCTAAGGAGCCCAGTCAAGTAGATCCTCTGACTTTTATTTACCAATGAGGCAGTGGAGTGTCTGGTGAAGGACGGAGATGTTGCCTGCCTCCCTGAGCCGGGCAGGTCACGGTGACACACGCGTGACCGCGGGAGAGGAGCCGAGAAACCATTTCTGAGAGAAGAGACTCGAGAGGGATGCGTGTAGCAGAGCACAAAACGCGAAAGCCACCTTGAAACTTTGCATTTAGATGCCTGCAGCGGCAAACCAGGGAGCTTTCCACGAGGACCAATAGATTTCCCGCCTCACAGCATTTGCTTAAAAAGTATTCATAAATACACCCGCCACTACTAACCATCCTTTTCTGCTGGGAATTGCCATTAGCAGCTAAATTCAGCATTTTACATATAAAAAGCCCTGAGACTTAATTCTGTGCGATGCTTTCTTCAGAGCCCTTGTAGAAGAGATGACTCCAAGATATATTTTGGCAAAGAGTTACAGTGAGGTGTTGGGAAGCGGGGATGGTAACGCTGCTCGACGTACGATCACATCACCCAGGAGATGCACGTGGTGCGGGCGAAAGGAGAGACCACAAAGGTCAGGGTGTGCTCCCCGAAGATGGGAGTAGCATCCATCGAGCACACACGGGTAGTGCTCCCTTGGAGGCCAAAACCAGACAGGTTTTCCTGGACGCAGCAAAAAGGACATCCCTGGCACTAATTATCCCCCGTTGCATTGCAAATCCCTGCTGCAGCGCACGAGATGTTCAGCAGCATTTGAACGTGGAGGGAGATTTCTGTTCCCTCAGCTGCTTTCTCAGAAGTACCTGGACTTTCCCAGCTGAAGTTGCACCTGTGATGGAATGAGCCCGGAGGGAAGGTCCCCGTGGAGTTGCTGTTTTGGAAGGGAGATGCAGTCTCATGGAGGAGCTTCCAAACACGGGGAATCAGGATGGGATTTCAGTGGAAGTGGATTATCCCATTTCTCCCTTCTCCGAGCACATTTCTTCCTGCGAAGCAGCACACGATAGGCAGGGCAGCTCCCGTGTGTGCCCAAGGGGACCGTGCCCAGAGCACCGGAGGGTTCCCCGTGTTCCCAGCGTGACAGGAGCAGCAGCAGAGGTGGCGGGAGCGGGATGGAGGGCGAACACGGAGCTGTGGCACTGAACGGGCGGCACAAAGCGCTGTCAGAACAGCAGGGGCTTGTGCTGCAACGGCTGCAAATGGAGAGGGAAAGGGCTGGAGAGGAAAGGATGCGACACAGCTGGTCCGCTACGGCTTTGATCTCTAAAGCAAAGGGGTGTTGGCCAGAGCAGGAGGGGAGAAGAAGGAGAGTGACTCATAAAAATATTGATGTTACCATGAAGATGCAGTTACCTGAGGATAGGAAGGAGGAGGGAACTTCCCTGCGAACATGGGGGGAGCTGGAAGAAAAAGTCCCACTTGTGTAGAAATTGCCAGCCTGCTTAGGAACACAAAGCTGTTTGCTTTGGAGCCAGCGGGTTGGTTATTTGCTGTGAGTTGCTGGTTATGTGCGGAGCAGAAGGTGGTTTGTGTGCTCGTTACTTCAGGGCAAAAAAAAAAAAAAAGGAAAAGAAAAAGAACTTATTTTGTTGGAGGCCTGTGTGGTGGTGATGTCTTTGGAAGAGAAACAGAGATCTCCTCCCTGCTGCTGGGTGAGGGGGATAATCCAAGCCCGTGTAGCTGGGAAGAAGCCAAGTGCACGCCAGGATCTTTTCTCGGGGGCTCTGGCCATGGGAGGGCTGAGGTTTCACCTTCCTGACCGCCGTGGGGTCTGTGCTTGGGGAGAGGGTTGTGCTTTACTCACAGGGACATAAATTTGCTCTGCGTACCCGTCCCATCAAGCCGAGAGAGATGCCCTGTCCTGCACAGGAGGATGCGAGAAGGACGGGTGGACACGGCTGACGCCCGCCCTGCACCAACGCCGGCTCAAACTTTCTCTCCCCGCTCCCTCCATGAGCCCTTGGGGGATTCCAGCTCACAGAAGCCTTATAAGCAGTTGTAGGACCAGCTCTAATTTTTATCCTGGAGGCAAAAAAATCACTGGAAATAACGCTTTATCACTCCGAAGGTCCTGACGCCACCCTTAACCACCACATCACGAACCTCCTGTCACAATTGTGATCTACGTATGTGTCAAATCTCGCCTTGCAGATAAAAGCTGCTCCGCAGGCACCTTTTGTACTGAAATACGTAGCCTTTAAAAATGTGAAAGAAACAACAAAATGTAGGACGCCACACAAAGCTGACCCACTGGGGACTGGGGGGGGGGGAAAAACCCGCAAGAAGGAGGGCTTGACACACAAAAATTGTTTTGTTAACAAAGCATCATTGTTCCACTCTGAATCGGTTTGACTGGAGTGGTAGAAACACCCCATCTGGAGACAGATGGAGAGTTTTCTGGCTAAAGAGACGGCGGGAGGAGGGCCGGCTGACAACCCCGCAGATAGCATTGTCTGCTGCTACCTTGGCAATGGCGAGGAGAAAGGGCGGGTGGCAGATTAGGCGTCCCCTTTGCAACCCACCCGTCGCGACGGCTCCTTCTGCGCCCCGGGCCGCGCGCCCAGAGGGAAGTGAGCGCCCAGGTTGGCAGCTCGGACCCCGGGATAACCCGCCCTCTCTTTCTGGGGGGCTGTTGGGTGTCGTTTGGTGTCTGGGGAGGCTACAAGCCGGCATATCCCCCCGCCAAGGTGTTTCTGATGCATATCATGCCCACAGAGCCCAGCGCCGTGCGACAGTACCGTACCACTCGTGTGCTGCGCCAGGGCTTTGTGTGGTGTGGGTTTAGCAGAATTGGGGGGCCGAAGTGGAAACGTCTTCCCAAAGCAAGAACTGAAGGTTTGCTCCTGCTCTCGCATCAGTTTTGCCACTGATTTCCAGGAGAGCGGGATTTGGGCTGCTGGGAGGATGCTGAGCAGAAGCCAGGACGGTAGAGCCGGTGACAGCAGCAAGAGTTAATTGCAACGCCCAGGGATGCGACATGCACAGAGGGGCTTGGGTGACCCAGCAGGTCTGCAGGACTCCGAATTGCCCCGATTGGGGATGAGTGAGGGAAAAATCTCTGCTTGGATGCCTGGGGCCTCTTAGCTGCAGCACACGCTGAACGTGAGATGGTTTATGGCAGCAGGTTCCGCTGGCACCGTGTCGGCTCCGCTCACCAACAGCCCCTGCTCCCTCTGCTGCCTTCCCCGCCTGATGGGAAACTCTGGGATGGGTTTTGCTCCCGTCAGAGATTTGAGGGATCGTATCCTACCCACCCTATCTGAATTCCTGATTACTTGCTAATTGCTTGACACACTCTACTTGCAATGCAACAGACAGGCTCACGTCATCCTCTGTGGTTTGCCAGGGGAGAGTGTGAACCTCTTTGACTTGCCTTGAAATAGATGAAAAAGAATAGAGCTCGATATGATTAATGTGAAAACTTCAGCTTGGTTTCCTGCCTTGGCATCTGGGCTTTGGTCGTTTTAGCATCACTGTGCCTTGTTTTTCGAGGGTTGGGCGCACGTGGGGGCATCTGAGAGCAGACGGTGCAGGCTGCGGGGGCCTGGGCGCTCTCCTGCAAGGTCTGTCCATAATCCCCAGCCGCTGGAGACATTTTGGGTTTGTGCAGCAGTGGTGGAAGGATTCAGGTGGTTGCCTCGAGGCACTGCTGAGATAATACCTCAAGGGCTCCTATTCAAACCCACTGGGGCCTTTACATTTGCATGCTGGAAATCTATTCAGATGCACCGTGGCTTTTCACTGAGCCAGATGAGTGGCCAGCTCACCCATGCAGAGGGGATCAGGGGACCTGCATGGCTTAGATACAGCGCTGCAAGAAAAGCGAGAGCAGTAAAGTAAGAGGTGGTTTTGGTTTTTGAGCCTCGGGGCTGCAGACACAGCATCGTGGCGGTGGCGAGGGACGTCCAGGCGATGGGGCCTGGGTCGCTGGTGATGCAGCAAAGCACCCACGAGCGAGGGCTGTAAAACAGCGGCAAGTCAGGGCTCTGTCTGCTTTGCCTCACGGCTCAGAAAGCAAAGCGCTTCCCCAGGGACGCATGTGCCGTCCACCCACCTCCCGCACCCTCCATCCCGGCGATCCCGGCGTCTCGCTGTGTGGTGCTGGGTGCTTGGCGTGAAATCATAGAATCATAGATTCATTTTGGTTGGAAGAGACGCTCAAGATCATTGAGTCCAACCATTACCCCACCCCGGCACTGCCCCATGTCCCTGAGAACCTCATGTCCGTCTGTCCAACCCCTCCAGGGATGGTGACTCCACCACTGCCCTGGGCAGCCTGTTCCAGTGCCCGACAGCCCTTTGGGGAAGAAATTGTTCCCCAGATCCAACCTCAACCTCCCCTGGCGCAACTCGAGGCCGTTTCCTCTGGTCCTGGCGCTTGTTCCTGGGGAGCAGAGCCCGACCCCCCCTGGCTCCAAGCTCCTTTCAGGCAGGTCAGAGATCAGAAGGTCTCCCCTCAGCTCCTGTTCTCCAGCCGAACCCCCGGCTCCCTCAGCCGCTCCCATCACACTTGTGCTTTCACCTGGCTTTCCCCCTTGCAGAAAGGGGAGAAAAATCAGTATACAAGCTCTCCCGGGGAGCGAGGAGGATGAATTCACCTTGCTGAGAGACGAGAGATTGGCTGGGTAAGAGGTGCTGGAATAAGCACAGAGCAGATTTAGTCTGCAGCGACTTCGTTGTCTCTAATCACCGGTGTAAAAGCTCCCGGGGAGGTGGGATGCTCTCGGGTTGTCTTGCACAGAGGCAGCGCTGCCTGCGCAGGCAGCAGCCGCCGGGTCGCTCCTCTCTCTGCCTCCCCAACGCCTCCCGCGCCCGGCTCTGTGAATCAGCATTTGTGCACTCAAACCAGACAGCGGGGAGAGGCAGGAGGCTGTCGGGGCGCGGGGGGCACGGTGCGGGGAACCTCATTAAAAAGGGGCAGCCTGTGAGTTGGGGGTGGTCTCGTACCGCAGATCTGCAGTCTGCTCCCTCTCGGGTTTTTGCTCATTACCGCCGTACACCCCTCGTGTGCGGCGGCGAGGTAAACAAGCCCTGCGAGCCGTGCCTCCCCTTCTCGCTCGTCCTCTCCCCGCCGCCGGCGACAGGGGGATGTGACAAGCTGGCACCGGGTAAAGGCATGAAAGCAATGTGATCCGCTGCGGCTCCCCAGCCGAGGACCTGGGGAGATCCAGTTACAGCAACGGGGTTAGAACAAAAGAGATTTGCCTCCGGGATCAATTCCTCTCCATTTTCCGGGCTGCGCACGTGCGGCTGCGTGCACGAGCGTAACAGGCTCCGTCTCTGCCGGTTAACGCCACCGGCTCTGCGGTGCCAGCACCGGCCGGGCCCTTCTCCAAAGGGCGCCGATGCTCCTCAACATTTATTTTTCCCAAAACAAGGAAAGCCAGGTGATCCACTGGAATAGCAAGGCCAGGCTTTGCGATGCTTGAAAACCAGCAGCAAAACTGGGCGGTTGGCAGTTGCCAGAGCTGCAGCTTTTCCTCTGCCAAGGCCTGACCCAGTGTGGGGCTGAGCTCCAGCTTTGGGGCTGGTCGTGGTCCCCGCAGGTCACTCCCTGCTCCCCAGGTGTTTTGAGGTGACACCACCTCCTCTCCATCACGACGAGCAAAAATCTCACCCCTAAAAAGCCTTTTCTGCAACGTAACAGCTGTGCCAACACCACGAGATGCCTTGAAGCCACAGCCGTGGCCGGGCTGGGGGCACAGCAAGCATTTCACATGTGCCGCAGGACCGGCTCGAGGAATTAGCGTTATCCCGCATCCTGGGATGCTTATCATTCATTTCGGGGGGGACTGGGTTTACGTGGGGGGGTTGGTTTTTTTGGCATATCGCCTTCCCCCGAGTGCCGCTGGGGATGAGACGTGGAGAGCACAGATGTGCATCCCAAGCATACCGCAACAAGGTTCCTGATTTAAGGACTGTGATTAACCTCTTCCCGGCAGTTGCTAACCAGGTGCAGAATTGTAACAGGAGGAGGAGAAAGCTCGGTGAAAACAGCCAGTTTTCCTCCGTCACCTGGAAATGCACATGGATGCCATTTTCTGCCTGGAATTCAGAGGGGGTTTAGGATTTATGAAAGGTGCAGGGACACTCCATTTGTATCAGCGCTGCCCTGTAGTTGCTCTCCGGAGCCTGTCTCCTGTTTTCCGCACTTGGGATCCTGCAAACGAGGCATCGACACAGCGTGAATCCGGCATAAGGTGTCCCGGGATGACAGGCTGTGTGTGCAGGGCTGCTAAGGAGAAACGAGGCAGAAAATCACCCTGGCTTTCCTGGCCTTCATCTCGCTGGAAGAGCTGGAAGAGCACCATCCGTTGTGCAAAAAGACAAAAAAAGCAAGCTGTGGTCTCTCCCAGATATCCCTGCGTGGGATATGTGCGGGAGCTGTGACCTGCACTCGTGGATTTGGCCGGTCCAGGTTTCTGTGGTACCTTGCTCTTTGGAAAGCCGGGTATCGGGAGGAGAAAAGTGGTTTTCCATGGTGAAAAACGGGGGGCATCGCGGCTTGTGTTTTGCCGTCAAGCGTGAAACCAGGAGCTGCCAAACTTGCTCATTTTTAGGAGGTTTGGCATCTGTGGGACACAGGGCTCCTCTGCCCAGAGTTGTCACCAGCCTCCCAGGTCTGGTTTTCACGTGTGACACTCATAAGTGCCGTCGCTCACCCCGAATACTACTCTGGCATCGTGGTTGGTTTTAAACCCAGTTCAAAGCACTGTGGGGTGTGCGTGGGCATCTGCACCTCGGTTTTTGGAGGTGCAAAGGGGCCGGACTCTTACTCCTGGTTCAGCCACTGCCTGGATGGTTTTAGGACACCCCTGTCATACCTCGTCCCCTTTCCATCTCCCCAGCTCTTACCTGCAGCCAAATCCCCGTATTTTCCTCCAAAGAGGGGGCTGCAGGCTGCATTTCACACTTTGCGGAGTCAAGAGCTGTCGTGTCCCTTGGGGGAATGTCAGGGACAGAGCGGGACAGGGGACCAGAAATAGGGGAACCCCCAAAGCGGGTGAGTAAATGGGCTTGGGAAATGCAAGGAGACAGAAAAATTTATTAAAAACAATTAATAGCTGCTACAACCAAGGATTTAAACCAAAGCCTTAGGGAGGAAAGAAATGAAGTGGCTTACGATTGTTATTTTATTGCTTAATATATTTTTTTTTAAATATGATATGCTAAATGCAAATAAGCATTCTTACAGAGCGGGAGAGGGAGGGGACGGAAGACATGCCGGGAAAAGTGAGTGGGATCTAGGTTTTGCATCGTTCGCTGAATTACTGGCAGGTCTTTTGTAACATCTGTTAAAAATAAAACAAACAGTCATTTCCATTTCTTGCTGCCTGAGATGGCTTCTGCGAAAAAAATTTCAACCTGTCCAGGAATTTGTCTTGAAAGTTGCCCTCCCTCTCCTCACGCCTCCTCTTCTCCAGGGGAGATTTCCTTCCTGGACTTCCCAGGGGCTCCATTAGCCCCACATTAAAGCCTTTTTACTTTGCTCTAAAACTCTCCATCGAAGTAAAAAGAATTCTAATAAACCGCTGGGAAGACTCTGCTATTCACTCTTTCCATGGAAACACGGCGCTGCCTCGGAGCAGAGCTCCTCTCGACGGAGCCTGGGTCACCGCAGGAGGAGACCAAGGAGGGATGGAGAGATGGTTTCCATTATAAGAGACCTTTTGAGAGGAATAATCGCCGCTCTCCCACCACGGGAAGCCTTTGAGACGACGGGGGTCTCGGCACGCCGCGGGAGCGGGGCCGGCCTCGGAGGGGTGATGGCGTGGAGCGGTGATGCGCTGGGCGTCGAGAAACTCATTAAAACATCTGATTAGAGAAAACGAAGGCGCCTGGGACCGATTCTCCTCTCTTGACGGGAGGGATGAGTCCGGGAGGGTGGATGGAGCCGGTGCTGGGGGCAGAGGCTGGGGACACGGGGTATGGCGAGGGGACGGGGTCATGGGAGGACATCGGTGGCTCCTCACTAGGGCCGTGCTGTGCCAGCCGAACATCACACCAGGAAAATACATTTTCCGAGGCCAAAAAAAGCCTGTTTGCTCTGGGAGAGGGTTTCTGGCTGTTTCCTGGGTCCCAGGTTGGAGCTTGTCCGAGGAGGTCAGCTGCCCCTACCTAAAATGACCGCGATATAATTAATTTCCAGCCGCCTTGCAGGCACAATTGTCCTGAGCGTTGGCACTCCGACACCGCGCTGCAAGATGAAGGATTCTTTTTTTTTTTTTTTTTTCCTAAGCGCGGGGAAGCTCGTTAGAAGTAGCCCAAAGGGCAAAGTTAGGAAATGAAAATCCATCGGATCCGCTCAGAGCCGGTGCACGGAGCTTGATGGGAGCTTGGGGCAGGGCTGCCTGCTCCCTGCCTGCAAGGAGCCACGGGCACAGGACACCGGGTACGAGGTGTCACCTCGGCCGGGGGACAAGAGCAATCGTCGGGAGACGGGCTGGGGGAAACTCAGCCAGCAAGAGCGATGAGAGGAAGGGGGACGAGGAAGAGCTGGGTCAGAGCATCCCATGGAGGCACCGGGGGCTCCCGGGGACCAGGGTTGCGTGGAAGGGGAGCTTGGTGGGGAAAAGCTCATTTTTCTCAGCACGGAGGAGGAAACCTGATCTTTGTAGGTCGCAGTGGCAAGACACGGAGGGAGCCGGGGTGCCTGTGTTTTAGCGGCTCTAGAAATAATATTGCGATGAGCCATTATTTTTTAGCCCCCCTCTGGAGCAGGAGTTTGGGGGGTGTTACTTCCAAGGAAACCTCTGACTTTGATCGGCGAGGTGAGCCCTGTCCTTGCAGCAGAGAAGATGGGAAGAGGCTTTTCGATGCCGGTTGTCCTGGGTTTGCGGTGGCTCGGAGTGAGATCTGCCCCGCAGAGGTGATGGTGAACGCGAGGGGGACGGGGCCGTATCCAAACCCGTGGCAGGGGGCTGGGGACCACGCACAAGGATGCTCTGGAGGTGGATTTCAGCAAGAGGATGGAAACTTTCCCATCCGCACAACTACGCAGCAGCATCCTTGACGAGCTTGGAGGCTTTAACGAGTAAAGTTAATTGCCGTGATAGGGGCGGCTGGGCTGAGTCAGATACGGCCGTGTCATGCAAATGGAGGTGATGTGGGTGCCGGCACCTCAGAAGTGCTGAGAAATCATGAAATCAGCCTTTGTGAACCCATAAATCACAGAACTATGAAGCCGCTGGAAATATCACAGCGTTTAAAAAACCAGAAGTGTTTGGTGATGATTTGATTTGCATACGGGGCTCTCAGGGGCTTGTGGTTTCAACCTGTCTGCTCGCCACGGTGAGGTCCGGGTTTAAGGGGAGCAGGACTGAGGTTCTCCTGAAATCACAGGAGGGGATTTCAAACATAGCAGAGCCGTGAAATGACCTGGATGGACCAGATCACTAAATTTATGGGGTTGTGGTGTAAAAAAAAACAAATCCTTTAGTCTTCTGTCAGTCCCAGAGGAGAAGCTGGGGGTGATGACTGCGGGGTATGTCCCACCTTGGCTTTCCTGGGGCAGCAGTCGCAGCCTGTGGGGCCAAATGGTGGAGGAGCTTTTTCCCCTATGAAGGGCAGGAGGGATCAGTGGGTCATGGGGGATAAATACTGAATCCCCGGGGAGCCGTGAGGTCCTGGCTTGGTTTACCGTCCTGCAGAGAGGCACGTGTGAAATCGGAGGTGGCCAGGAGCTATAAACAGCCAGGCTGGGGCTGGGATGGGGATGGATGAGGAGAAAGGGGATGGAGGAGACGAGAGCAAGCGGTCTGCTTTGACCGATGCTGGGTCCCCTTGTGAGGTTTGGTCCATTTTGCAGTCTGGTTCCTGCTATCTCGAGTAATTAACAGGGAAAAGAGAGGGCCTGGTTATCCATCCTTCAAAAGCAAGGGATTGAATTGAAAGGCAGCACCTTGGAAGTGGATCAAATAGCTCTCCAGCCCCCCGCGCACGGCTCGGAAACTTGCTGCCGTGCTGCGTTATCAAGGTGAACAGCTTTAGTTCCATTAAAGAGAGGCTGGGAGCGGAGTCGCGGGGGGAGGCAGGGCTGGGCGTTCGCACCCTTTGGGTACGGAGCCGCACGGCGTCGACCCCGGTGTCCCGGTGTGCCGGGGCCACCAAAGCCATTGCCTTCCTGAGGGGACCAGCTCCCCCTCCTCGCCTCTGCGCCGGATTTTATTTACCCCTTGGAAAAAGTGGTGCGCAGGGACGGGTTGCTCTTTGTTACCCTCTCCCTTCCCCCCCCCGCCCCGTTTCCTAAAATAAACCCCCCAAAAGCAATCGCTTGCCGACGGTGAGCTACCGTGCACCTAAACCCCCGCAGATGCGCGGCGCCGCGAGCCTGCGCGCCTGGATTTTTCCTGCTGGTCCCTGCCTGGGCTGCAGCTGGTTTCGGTGTGCAGAAAGCTGCAGGTGTGATTTGTTCATTTGCCTTCCCCCCCGCTTCCCGTCCAAGCCCGCGCTGCCTCGCTCTTGCTTTCCATCCCCGCGCGAGCCCACCTACATCATCCCACCCGGCTCACCGCGGCGGCGAGACCCCGCATCCCACCCCGGCATCTCCCCGGCGGAGGGTTGGGATCGCCGGGGCTGGCGTCTGTGTGTGTGTGCGTGTGCGTGGAGGGGAGAGGGGGTTAATCTGATCCTACAAGGGGGAAAAAAAAAAAAAAAAAAAATCAAAAATCAAAACTACAAAGAAGGCAGCAGCCTCCTCCTTTTCCCTCTCTGCCGCTCCAGAGGATTAAGCCTACAAAAAAAAAAAAAGGGAAAAAAAAAAAATGTCTGCAGCTTTCTGTTGACCCTGCATGATGGCATTTTTGCGCTCTGTGTGCTGCCTCTGCTGATTGCTATTCCTGGCACAAACACACACACGCACACACACACACACGCAGCCCCAGCACAGCTCACACGGGCACGGCGAGCCCATTCCAAAAAAAAAAAAAAAAATTAAAAACAGAAAAAAACCAACAAACCCCAACCATCCCCAACCCAAACCGGTGCTGCCGTGTCCCCCGGCCGCCCCGGTTCCTGCAGGGACAGCACCAGCACCCGCTCGCCGTTGCCTCCACCCCACTTCTCACCTCGTCCCCAGCTCCAGCAGCACTTTCTGCCCGAGCCACCCGCAGCCAGAGCCTCCACCACTCCTACCGCTGGCATTACATTTTCAGCCTGGATGCTATAGGGCCGTTTCTAATTACCTTATATCCCCTAGTGGTCTATGAATAATGGTTAGTGAAGGAGCTCAGAAGGGCTGCTGAGAAGGGAAGCAAAAAAAAAAAAAAAAGAAAAAAAAGAAAAAAAAAAGAGAGAATTGTGCTATTTCTCACATTTTTTTTTCTAAGGATCTAATCTGGCTACTGTGCTCTGGAAGAGGAGGAGAGCAAGCCAGCAGGAGAGAGAGGAGAGAGCAAGGACCATCGCAGGTATTGTTGCAAGCTACATCTTTGTGCCTTTTTTTTTTGCCTTTTTTTTTCTGTCTTTTTTTTTTTTTTTTCTTGAAGCCGCAGCAGAACTGGTGGGGGGGGCGACGGGGGGGGCGTGCAGACGGAGCTTTTTCCGGATTTATTTTTCTCTTGGTGCAACTCGTGTGCGGCTGCGATTGAATGGATGCATGGCACCGGCACCGCGGAGTTTGGGGGGGTCGTACGTACGTGTGTGTGTCCGTGTGTCCTGCTCGCAGCAGCGGCGGAGGAGGCGGTGGGGAGCAAGGCGTGGGGGGGGGGTTGTTTTGCTCTTCTGGAAGTAATAAAGAAATTTGCAACCGGTCCAAAAAAACCCTCCTGACTTGCCGATTGATGGGTGTCTGAACAAAGATGCAGCTGAGACTCGGAATATTTGTGTGCGTGAAAGGGATGGATTCATTTTGCTTGTCCTGACTCCTACTTTTCCAAAGTTAAAATAATAATGGGCACGAGGCTGTGAAAGCCTCTGCGGAGGGAAACCTTCCAGGGGAGGCTTATTTAATTTAAGAGTTATCGAAGTGCATGGTTTTATACTTACAAAACTTGCGGCGGTGCCGCGGTCGGGCGCCTGGCGATCCTTGCCGTTGTCTGCACGTGAGAACGCTGACTTGATGGATTTTCTTTCTTTTATTCGGTGGCTGGCGGGGCAGGGGGGAAAAAAAAAAAAAAAGGAAAAAAATGGATCTAGCAGATAACCCGAGGAACCGCGGGAGTTCGCACATCTGGCTGCGCCTCTGGAAAACCCCCTCGGTGGGACTTTTGCCTTCCCGCTCCCTTTCTCCCACGGCAAATTTTGCCCCCAAAATCCTCCGTTGACATTAATAAACAAAACAAACCAGGGAATAACAGAGGAGCCCGGTGAGGGGGCTCAGAGCTGCTGCTGGGTTGGGGTGGGGGGGCATGTGCTTTTGTTTTAAATAACGAAACGGCGATGATTGAAAACATATGAATAGGATGCAATGCAGAGCGGGTGTGTTAAAGCCGGGGGGGGAGAGCTGGAAAACTGCTTATACGACAGAAGCGGAGCTTGAATGAGTGTGGTGAGATGAAAGGCGAGGGGTCCGTCCCTCGCCCGGCTGCGGGGTTGTGGCGGGGGGGTGATTCCCAAAGGCAAAGGAATGATTTGGGCGTGGGGAAACTCGCTGGGGGGACCAAAAAAAAAAAAAAAAAGAAGAAAAAACCTGGAGTGAAGTACGTGATTATATCCCATCCAACTTTGCCGGGTGCGGTGTTAATGGAGCTAATTGTACTTGAAAATAATAAAATCGGAGGAAAATATGCCTGTGCATGGAGTGGGGTGGGGGGGAGATGTGCAGGGGGCAGAAGTGGGTCCCAAAGCACCATCATCCCCCCCCGAAAAAAGTGCTGCCGAGGTGGGTGATGTTGAGGCGATATCCAAACGTGGCCAGATTGTGTTTAGTTGGGCGGAAAGAAAGATGGAGCGACGGCCCCCGGGAGGGCTGTAACCCCCCGGGAACGGCTCCGAACCCGCCGGTGCTGCCCTTCGCTGCCTGCCCTGGCTTTTGTGTTTGTTTGCTTCCAAGGGGGGGGTTGAGAAGGGAGCCGGGGGGGCGTGCGAAGGCGGGGAGAAGCTGTGAGGGCGGAGAGCCGATTTAAATTGGACTTAATGGATTCCCAGGGCAGCTCTTTTAGATGAAAGTCAAAATAAGAGCCAAAGTGAATCTCAGCAGACCTGTCTGTTGCATTAGAGATGCAGCCTTCCTCTCCCTCCCTCCCTTTTTTCTTTAAAAGAGAGGGGGAAAAAAAGTGTTATCCGTACAGAAGACAGCGTGGAGTTTCTCGTTCCTATAATGAGAGCTCTAATTGAAGAACTTGCAGCCTCTTGGGAGAGTCTTTACGGATCGCTGCTTTTGTTATTCATGCCGCGCTCTGTTTTCTTGGGGTTTTTGGGGGGGGTCGGTGCAAGTCTGGCTGTGTCGGGGTCAGGGTGTGATGCTGTGTCCCCCTCCCCAAGCTGGTTCCATGGGCTGTCAGCAGGTAAGACCCCCCAGTATCCCCCGGGGGGGTTGTGCCGGGGTCCCCCAGGGATGCAGCGAGCATGGGGTGCAGGGAGCCCGCTCGGTGCAGAGGGCACTATACAGCCCCACTGCCACAGCTCTCGTGGCCCGTGGGGGTCTGGGGTGGCTCCGTGCAGCTGGAGTGTCCCTTGGAGGGGACAAGCATCGTGCCAAAGCCACGTGGAGCCTCTGGCACCCGGGGCACAGAGCA
This sequence comes from Caloenas nicobarica, assembly GCF_036013445.1. Taxonomy (NCBI): domain Eukaryota; kingdom Metazoa; phylum Chordata; class Aves; order Columbiformes; family Columbidae; genus Caloenas; species Caloenas nicobarica. The sequence continues at coordinate 2,956,016 of NC_088258.1, read as the reverse complement.
GGACACGGCCACCAAGCCAGCAGGACCTGTGTGGGGCAGGAGGGGTCTGAGGTTCCTCTCTCCTGCCGTTTCCATCGCTCAGCAGTTTGGGATGGGGACGGGCAGGGGGACCAGCAAATGGGGCTCCCCCCCTAGGGGGGTCTCTGCACCTCCACTCCCTCTCCCAGGCCCCCTCGGGTGGCTGTTGTCTCTGTGACCACAGGGAGGTGGTGGCTGTCCCCAAGCCCCGTGTCCCCACATGGTCCCATGGCAATGTTGCACGGGTCAGTGGGCTGGTTTGGCTCAGCCAAAAAGCTCCTGGGGAGCCGGTCCTTTTTGCCCCATGTCCCTGGACACCTTTTGCAGCTACACTTGAGCTCTACGTGGATGAAAACAAGAGCCACGTGCCCCGGAGATGCTCTTGGTGACATTTGGCGGCTCTGGCTGGGGAAGAGGATGTGCGGGCAGGATGGGGCTCCACCACCCGTTGGCTTAGTGCAGAGGCAAAGCAGATAACCTGGACATCTGATCTCCCCAAGAACTGTGTATTTACCCTGACAGCAATGCATCAGGAGCGACAGGCTCTCCATGATTGATCCCTCTCCTCCCATCACCAGGTGTCGACGCTGGTGGTCATGGAGCCGGTTTTAATTTCAAGCCGCTGGCTCCGGCACATAACACTTCGCCACGGTCTCAAGGTGCTGCCGGGCTTTGCAGACACCTCCGCATGTGGGTTGCTGTCCCTGTTTTGGGCAGATGGCACTTGAAGGAGGTGGCCCTGGCTCCCAGGGCCATGGGGCAGGTTGGCCTCCTGAGGTGGCATCGCAGCCTTTGGTGGAGGACCCAGGGGGGCACGTGGAGCTCCTGCTTTGCTGGTTTTTGCTAGGAAATCCCTCTGGTCCGGGCCTTTCAAGCTGTTGGTGCCAAGCAGCAGAGGATGGGGATCATGCATTGGAACTGCCCGGGGCAGTGGTGAAGTCGCCATCCCTGGAGGGGTTGGACAGATGGAGATGAGGTTCTCAGGACATGGGGTAATGCTAGAGTTAGGTTAGGTTATGGTTGAACTCGATCCTGAGGGTCTCTTCCAAACGAAATGATTCTATGTTTTATTTATGCTTATGGGGATCTTATCGATGCTGATAAATATCTCCAGGGTGGGTGTCAGAGAATGGACCAGACTCTGTTCAGTGGTGCCCAATGACAGGGTGAGGGGCAACAGGCACAGACTGAAACACAGGAGGTTCCATCTGAACACGAGGAGAAACTTCTTTCCTTCGAGGTGCCAGAGCCTGGACCAGGCTGCCCAGAGAGGTTGTGGAGCCTCCTTCTCTGGAGACATTCAAACCCGCCTGGATGCGACCCTGTGCGATCTGCTCTGGTGACCCTGCGTTAGCAGGGGTTGGACTGGATGATCTCCAGAAGTCCCTTCAACCCCAACCATCCTGTCATTCTGTGTGGTTTGGGGAGTCCTGGTCCTTCTGCAGCCTTTGCTGGGTAACCTCATCTGGCCAGGATGCCTCTTGTCCTCCTCACCTCTGAAATGGCCACGGCCAAATCCGATGGGTCGCATATGTGTGCCACCCCACGGAGACCCGGTGCAGAGGGTGCTGTTTTTCTTGGGTGCCTTGATTTTTTTTGGACAGGACGGAGCCGCTGGCGGGGGGCCGGCTGGCTGGCACGCCGCCTCTCCTCCTTCCCAGCATCTCGAGATTTCCGAGACGCACGCAACCGGGCTGAGACTGAAAAAAAGCTGCTTGTGGTTCAAGAGCATCTCCTCGACGGAGAAGACAGGAAGGCTTTTCATTCCTCCCTTTCTTTTGGAACCAGCTGAGCTCCCCTTGCTGGTGCAGAGGCTCTTCCCGCTTCCCCCTGCAAGGGAACGTTAAAAGCCGGGGGCAGCGGATATCTTGACACCCCGTCAATCTGAGCCTTTTCCAGCAGCCGTCTCTGAAGGCTGGCACTCTGCTGCACAGAAGAAAACAAGTGAGAAGAGAGCTGGGGGGAGGCGAGAGCAAGCCTTTGCAGCCGGCAATCGATAATTGCAGTGTCAGTCACCACCGAGGAAGTTCCCGCATCGGGGGGGGGGGAGAAAGGGGAGGGCGAGAGCCGGGCTGTGCCCCCCGCAGCATCGGGCACGGGGCAGGGGGCGATGCAGCAGGAGCCTCCTGCTGCATTACTCACCACTTGATGTAGCTTGAACCTTTCAACTCCTTCCCCTTGGGGATGGAGCAGGCTGGGCAGAAGGTGTCGATGGAAAACGCTCTGCTTTCTTACATTTGAGGTTTGGGGTTGTTTTTTTTTTTTTTTTCTTTCTACTTCTTTTTTCTTTTTTTTCCTTCCCCACCCTGCTCTGTGTGCATTTGGGGCTCTAAAAATATAGAAAAGAAACCCCTCCAGAAAGCCCAACCCGGCTCTCCCTCATGTGTCTCCGTCTTAGCAAAAGCTGAGGCAAAAGATCAAGGAATTCTTCCTTTTGTGCTGCTTTCAAGACCAAAGATGCGCCGGTGAAAAGAGGAGGCTCAGAGTACCAGGCACACACAAGTGTTAAAGGAGAGACTTCCCTTTTGTCTCCAAGGCGATCAGCCGGCAAAGGGATCCACAAATTAATTAAAAATTGCTCTGTCTTGATTGAGTTATTCCTGCTCGCATCCCACCTGCCTATCAAAAGACTGGGAATGGCAGGAGGAAATTCCTATTTCTACCCCAAACAGCTCAGACACATCCTATGGACCGTCTCACTCGCCTTTTATCCCGGGCAGCAAAGGAAATAAAAAAAGGAAGGGCTGGCACCGTATCCAAAGAGATCTCTCCCGGAGGATGCTTCCCTCTCCCGCACTAACAAATGCCATGGTATTCGGACAATTTGGAAGAAAAATGAACAGATTTACATGTTGCGCATGGGCCAAATTGTGGTTTAACTCCGTGAAGTTGATAGAGATCCATCAGAGATTAATTTGGCCCAGGGTTTGGCACTTGTTCCGCGGAGAATAGGCTGGATCTTTGCCTTGGTTGAAACAAGAGATATTCAAATGGGTTTGTTGTGGCTGCGCTATGCCCAAGTGGTAGAGCTGAGCAAAAATCCCAACTGGTTGTATCCCTTGTGCCAAAGTGCCAGAAATATACCTCAATCTGTCAAGTTGTGTGTGATCCCTATGACATTTACCACCGGGAACAATTTAAGGGGGTAGATTCATACGTAGGGGCTGTGCAGGAGTCTCCCTGTGTTCTCTGCTAAGAGGCTTGAACTTGTCCCAGCCTCCTGATGTGGGGAAGCCTTTCTCCCCTCCCGTTTACAGGATTTCCACCCAAACCGAGCCTGTGCCGGGGCCAAGCTCAGCCTGAGCCCAAGCAAGCCCGGATCCACATCACCAACTCGTGCCTGTGCAGGGCTTGGGCTCCATTCTGGTTTGGGGGAGCATCGTTAGTGCCTCCCAGCTGGGTTCGGGGGATTGGTTTGCTGCTTTGCAGTCAGACCTTGCTTCCTCTGCTTTATTGTCATCTCCGCTTTTAGTCACTGCTCGATGCCTCACCAGGGGACACCACTCCTGCTGCATTGATGGCAGCTGCTAAAATTGGTGCTCGGTGCTCGTGCTCCGGCGAGGAGGGACACTGAGCGTCGGGGAGGCTCTGCCCAGCTCCATTACGGTCCTCGGTGTCACTTGGGGTGTGCAGAGGAGCTGCAGGGCAGGTCGGTCACCGGATGGGTCCCCTGTGCTGGGGACGCACCTCTGGCTCTGCTGTGCCCCATCTGGCTCGTGCCAGGACGGGGTGCAGGAGCAGCGATGGAAAGGAGCAGCACCGGCCACGTTCTCGGGTGGAGATGGCCAGCGCGTAAATGAAAATGAGATGCTCGATAAAGTAGGAAAGAATAATTAAAAATGTTCACGGCTGCTGGCTCACAAAGGCGTGGGCACTCGCTGACCCAGCGAGGCACGACCGTACCCCCCAAACAGCACGTCCTTCGGCTCGGTAAACCCCCCGCGCCGCCTCGTCCTGCAACGGCGTGTCCTTCACCCTGCCTGTCGCTGTGTGATCTATAGAACGGGGCTGGCCTCTTCTCACCGCCGCCTCTCACCGGGCTGGATTCTCCGGAGGAGACTCTAGTCCTATCATAGCATGTCCTTCACCGTGACTGCTGCTGCGCGCGCGGCGGCGCGGGGCTCTAATACCTTGTAATTCACTGTGACTGCTGTGGCAGGACCTGCACCGCGCTGCGCTGCCGCAGCCCCGTGGCCTTCTGCATCTGCTCTCTGTCTTTGCAGCGAGGGGCTGGGTGGGAGGGGGGACACGTGCAGGGGAACCTTGGAGGTGGCCCGGGCTCGGAGCTTGGTCCCCAGCTCCCGGTGGGTGTGGGGAGGGTGCTGAGCATCCCTGGGGAACCGTCCCATCCTGCCACCCGCGTGGTTTGCAGGGTGAGGTGCCCGTGAAAAGGGGGTGCTGGGGGCCAGACACTGCCCTGGGCAGGGGAGAAGTCCCCATTTGAGTGTGCGAGGGTGAGAAATGGCCCTTAGATCCAAGAAAAACATCCTTCTTCTGGGTGGTTCTCAGGCAGCATAATAAATGTCAAAAGCCCAGTGCGCACAAAGGAGAAGGGGACATTTGGCTACCGAGCGCATTTGTTCCAGGAGCTGATTTGCTTTGCAGACTTAAGGGGTTCTCTGATGCTTCCCTCTTTGCTGGTTAGCCCTGTTCCTTTGCCAGTTAAATAGAAATGCAGCCACTGTCAATAAAGCCCTTCTGGAGGCTCCGTCGTGGACATTTGCTGTGCCGTTCTCCTCCCCAAGCGCGGAGGTGCCACCCCAGACATCGCTCCCTCTCCCAGGGGTCCGGTTTAGCTCCTCTGTCGGCAGAACGCAGCTGCATCCCTGAGCTTCCGCTGCTGTGACGAAGCGAGGGTCCCGCCGAGGGGCGAGGGTTTGCCGGTCAGGCGATGGAGATCCCCGCTGCTCACCGTGTCCCCTGGGCACACAGAGGAGCCGGGAGCCGCGGCTGTGCGTGGCACGGGGTGTGGGTGACCGCGGATCAGCCAAGAACTGAATTCAGGTCTGTTGCTTTGTGTCGCTGGGTTTTCTTTGCAGAAGAGGTGATGCAAAGCCAGGCTGGGAGGCTGGAGCCTGCAGGAAGAGCGAGGATGGAGGAGAATATCCTCAGAGGGCTCTCGGGCTGGGAGGGGGGCACGTTCGGTGGCAAAACGGTTGAGGGAGCAGATTTTAGGAGCCAGCTCTTCCTTTTAGCATCATGGTCAGCAGCGAGTGCCAGTGTGTGTTGCCGTTCTCCAAAAGCCGGGGATTGGCATCTCCCGCTTCACTCCCGTGCAAATAGTCAGTGGTGTTTGCTCCTGCTTGGACTGGGGAAGGAGAAATTTGGCCTGGTGGCTTTTCTGCCTCCTGCTTCCCCCGGCAGCCCGAGCTACATATCTGCAACCAGCTGTAAGAAGAGCAGGGATCATTAGCTGGAAGGATCAGATGAGATAGTTTCTTAAAAGGATTGTCTGATTTCTGTATTGATCAGCCTGATTTAAAAGGGGGAGTTGGGTCAGAGGGCATAAATTATCATTGAAGGAGGGGTGAAGGCCTCAAAGGCTGCGCTGCACTTAGCTGCAGTGCTGAGGAATGTGTCTCTCGGTGGGGACGTGCGGAGCTGAGCACCGTGGCTGCCGGCCAAGCTGGGTCTCCTCTACGCTGAACTGGGAACCGAGTCAAGGGAAGTGCACTTAAACTTGGTTAAAGAGCCTTTCTTCGCCTAAGTGGTTCCTGCAGCCCCCGCCGGTATTGCAGGGGGCGTGTTTGGGGTCTCAGGAGGAAGGGGTGTGATGCATGGCTCTGCTTAAAAGTTTTTTGGGGTGCAGCGATGGGTCGGGGGAGCCACGGGGTCTCAATGACTGCAGGTTCCCTCCCTCCCCAGGGAGAGGATGCTCTGGCCCCGCAGAGACCTGCGACCTCTCCTTGGCTTTCCCCAGGCTCCCTGTGTGGTCTCAGGCAAGATGTTGAACCACGGGAGGTTTCTGCCTCCCTGGCTATAAAACGAAGCTAATCTG